>NC_140589.1:906212283-907468950 GCF_964204655.1 Triturus cristatus
GATGAATTTTAGTACCTTTAAGCTGCAATGTATCCCTAAATGTCTTACATCTAGTGCATATTTGAATGTGTATTTATTACGATGATGCGACTGGAACTCGACACACCATTATGGTCCTATGGGTTTAAGGGAATATGTGGAATTATGGAACATGAAAAATTCCCTGTTTTATTTCTCATGTTTTTGTTTGTATTTTGACTTATTTCCCACCTTTCCCCTTTCTCTCCTCTTCCTGGATTCTTCCCTCTTCTCTCCTATTTTTCCTTCACTTACCACTACTTTGTTGTAACATATTCTCACTGCCCCTCACACTTTAACTATTGTCCAAATATTCTCACTGTCCGATCACTTGAACCCTTGCCTTAACCTATGATTTTATGATTTCTCTGTACTCAATCAGCCTTGAAAAAGCCCCCAGACGTTGTGCCAAATGGGTGAAACACGTGTCGGCTGTCTTTTGTTCTCTGCGTGAAAAAATAAACACGTCGGATTTGAAACCAGCCAATGAACTTTGGAAATTATTCCACCTACAAGACACTCATTAAGAAGGCACAGTCCTCCGCCCATTACCTAAAGAAAACCCCTAACAGGCCTCGGGAGGTGGGGGAAGCTTTCCCCACCTCCCAAAGTAAACAAAATATTGGAAAATCCCTCTGCTGTCTGCAGCAGAGTGATTTTCCTTGCCTGTAATCATGACGGAATGATTCCGTCATGAGCACAGGAGAACTGGTGCTCATGACGGAACCATTCCATCATGAGCACCCAAAGGGTTAAAAGAAGTCCATCATAACATGTATACACTACCCTATTATAAATCTAATAAAAATCCATCTTCAGTTAGGGTGTAATTCATTCATGGCGATTTGCTGTTTCTTGTGTGCTGCACAATGCAGCACACTTAGAAACAGCAAAAACGAGGAGAAATCAAACATTTCTCCTCATTTCGCCATGTTAAGACCTGGTTTTCACTGATCTTAATTGTGGCGCTGACCCATATTTATGCCACCCTTGTAAATAGGGGCAGAGTAAAAATCAATGGGTGTTGTGGCACAACGCCCATAGCAACACCCATTGTCCGCTCCTTTGGGCCTTATTTACAAGGTGATGTTAAGGCATGTTAAGTGACATAACGCAACCTTGTAAATAAGGAAAAAGTTTAACAGCACAGGAACATCACAAAAAGTGACATACCTGTGGCGATAAGCTCTTGCAAATATGCCCCTATGATTTTCTACCGCTCGCTAAAAATACAATGCTCCTTAAAATTTTGGAACACTCTCCCTATGCCGTAGCCCAACTGCAAATAGATACCTGCTTAAGCTGAAAACTATATGCCGGTAGGAATCAGTTTTTAAAACTCTTTATGAGTCTAAGTATTGCCTAAACCCCATATTGGAATATATAGGGTGAATCCATTTCCTTCCAAAATTGGCATTAGTTGGGCAGAACATTAAAATGGGAGCTAAATTTTGTTTGGTATTAAAGGTGCATATTATCCAGTTATCTCCAGTGACATTCTTTTTTCCACCTCGATGTGTAAGATCTAATTTGGAGAATATCATATTGAAATTTCATGTTAAACGTTTTTGCCAACTGGGGTTGTACAACATCCAAGTAAGGTTCAAAATATGAGATGGGTTTGACTAGTAAGAATTGTGCAGACAACCTGCCCTGCCTGAGATTGGAATGTAAAACATCAGCACTAGTTCCAAGTAGATCAGCCTCAAATTCTTCTTTGGGTGAACTGTCAAAGACAGTTGGACATAGGGCTCAAATGCCCTATGTCCAAAATGTCAGGGCTGGCTGCCACTGCAGCAGAATCAAAGTGCGCAATTGCGTTGACACCACTGTACCTCCTGGGTCCCCACTGGGACTCCTCAAACTGCTCTGACCTAAACGTTGCAGCTGCCGCTAATTGCACTGCAGCTAGCAGCTGTGCAGGTAACTATGGGCACTGGCACTCACTGTGCGCTCTGGGCCTCCACTGGGGCTCTACCAACAAATAAGGCCAACCGTTGCAGCTGCCTGCTATGGCGGTGCAGCTGTGGGTAAATAAATCAGAACTGACACCACTGTGCCACCTGAGCCCCTCTCTGGGACTCTCTGACAACAAAAGTGCCCCTTTGGTGCAGCTGCCTGCTTCGGCAGTGCAGCTGCGCAGGAAACACGGTGTGGTGCGCTGGGGCCCCGCTCTGGGGCTGTCTTAACAAAATTTCCCCCCAACATTAGAGCGGCCCGCTCTCTTGCGGGCCTCAGGATATCAAGCACCGACAGGGTACAAAGCCAAGCCCTCATTCACTTGACTCTCTGGGCTCTCCTCTGGTCGTGGCCTCGCTCTTCCGCGAGGCTCCCCCTTCACTTTGCCTTCACCCGGTCCCTCTCCTGAGACACGGGACTTCGCAGGGGAGCCCGCGAGGGTCCGGACGGCTCCTGCGGCAGGTGGGACTTGCTCTCCCTGCTCCGACGGACGGCTCCTTAAGCCCCGCCCCTTGTCAGGCAGACTCTGTCTGGCTTACGGGTTGGGCCTGCGGCTCTTTCATTGGCCGCAATGCGGGGTGGGCAGCCCCCTTAAAAATAAAAGCATAAAGTGGGGTGGGCACCCGCTCAAAAGGCATCACAATACGGGGTGGGCCCGCCCCTAAAATATTCATAAAGTGGGGTAGGCTCCCGCTTGGCTTGGAAAAATGCGGAGTGGGCTCCCGCCGAAGAAAACAGCAAATGCAGGGGAATCCCCATGTTGGGATTTCCTCTAAAAGGGCTGTAGCTCCGCGCTGCGAATCCCACGCTCTTCTTTTGGGCAAATTAAAATATAGCGCTCACGAGGCGCTAGGAGCCACAGCTCCAACCAGCAAAGCTCCAACCAGCAAAGTTCCAGGGGCTCAAGGCTGGGCACAGGCAGGCCAGCTTACAGGGCCCTCCAGCAGGGAGGCAGACACTTGTGGCAGTTCCTCCTGGAGCCCAGCTGCAGGAGGCCCCCTCAGCACAGGAACAGCACACCATTCAAGGGGTCACAGCCCCTATATTTATATCACATCTAGGCTTTGTCTGCCCTGGCTCAGGGCTTGGGGGAACCAGCAAAAACGGGTTCAGGGGCGAATTGGAGAACTTTGTTTACCAGGCTCCTCTTCCCCTTTGTCAGGTGGGGGCTCGCCATCAGACACACCACAAGGGGGCGGAGCCAGCATTGTACAGTCTAGGCACAGACCTATTCAGGTACAGGGGACTGCTCCTCCACTACTCCAAATGCAGATGTCCCATTCAGCCTAGTGCTGACTCACCCTGCCCCTCCTGAAGCCACACACACCTCACCAGCCCCTGTCACTCAGAAGCCAGACATGCAATTCACATCAGGCAGGCAGGCACATAGCACACAGAAATACCAACTTCTAAAAGTGGCATTTCTAAAATAGTTATAATAAATCTGCGCACACCATTGCGCAGCATTTATTATTACCATTCCAAATATACTAAACTTGACCACGCTGCTCCTTTCATGTCAGGAATTACCACGGAAACACTTATCAGGGAAACCCCAAAGCATTCCTATGGGAGGGCAGCCCCACAGTAGTGAGAAACCAAAATGGCTGTTTGTCACTATCAGGACATGTCACACACTTAAGGTACATGTCCTATCTTTAACCTACAATGCGCCCTGCCCATAGGGCTAGCTAGGACCTACCTTAGGGGTGACTGACATGTAGTAAAAGGGGGGTCACAGACATGGCACACACGTTAGGTGCCACGTCACAGCGGCAGTAACACTGTGGGCACAGGCCCTGCAATGGCAGAGGCCTGAGATAGGTTTGAAAGGCTACTTTGGTGGGAGGCGCAATCAGCGCTGCAAGCCCACCAGAAGCATTTAATTTACCAGCCCGTGGTATATGAGATACCACTTTACAAGGGACTGACAGGTGAATTAAATAGGCCAAACAGGTGTAGACCAATCTTACCATTTTTATCACAGAGAGCATACACACTTTACACTGAACAGCATTGCTAAAGTGCCCAGAGTCCTAAAATCACCAACACCATGTCAGAAAAAAGGCTAGGAGAAAGGCAAAAAGTTTAGGGATGACCCTGCTGCAAAAAGGGCCAAGTCCAACAGCCACTTAAAGCCATGTTACGTTGCTTTTCATTGCCTTATAACTATGTGCCCCTATCACACAGAAAACTGCATGAAAGGGGTGTTCTATGGGTGTTGCTGGGGGCATTTCCAGCAACATACATTGGTTTTTGACACTGCTTCGGATTTACGCGCCAAAAACTTACGCCTCCACAGGGAGACACAACGAGGATAAATATCTTTATTTCTCCTCATTTTCCTCTTTCTATGTGTGCTACATTCAACAGCCCACATAGAAAGAGGAAAAGCCTCTTGTGATTGTTTTTGTGCAGGAAGGTTCCCTTTCTGCACAAAAATAATCATCCCCGCAATGCAGGCACCCTTGCACCATGGTGCAAAGGTGCCTGCTTTGGAGCACGGCAGCCCATTTTGCCCCGACGTATTGGAACAGGACAGGAATGCGCCATATCTAATAAATACGGCGCATTCCTGCCCTTTTCTTGTGCCATCGGGCAGTGCAGAAGCAAGGCCTGCTGTGCTGCCCTTTGGCAAAAAACCCATAAATGAGACGCTTGAGAGTTTGGACAATTCCAGATCACCCAAAGCTGTACAAATGGCTTAGATGCACTAGTTATGTTTTTTAATGCATATTTGTTAATCTGGTGTGGTCTGCTCAAAAATAGACAGACAGTGCCACCATGTGGTGGACTGCTGCACATAGATGCCAGTGTATGAATTAAGTGCCTGTGCCGACTGCCGAACACCAGCAACCCGGCACAAATTAAGCTTTGGTAGAAAACTGTGCTAAATATTGCATTATGGAACTTAAAATGGGAAAGGCATTATGGTACTTGATTGTATGCTGATTGTGTTTTATGGAATTCACAAAGTGAGTATATGTTTTACATTGCAACATTTTGCAAAGTTTTCTACCTGGAGAACAATGGACATTGCAAAGTGGTAGCTGGTACATTATGAGAAACAGCCAATAGCTGGGTGCTATGCAAACCTTGTAAATGGTGCTAAATTTGGCAAGTGGATTTTTTTTAATATGAGCTAACTTGGGGATGTTGTAAAATGGCCATGGGGTATATTATCAAGCCAGGCGATAAAATTATCGCTGCTTTAGCGGCAGAAAACTGCCGCTAAAACGGCGATAATGGGCTTGATAATATGCTCTATGGAATTCCAATTGAAGCCCATGTTAGATGTGAAGGACATCTAACATGGGCTTCAATTGGAATTCCATAGAGCATATTATCAAGCCCATTATCGCCGTTTTAGCGGCAGATTTCAGCCGCCAAAGCAACGATAATTTTATCGCCTGGCTTGATATTATGCCCCCAAGTGTGGTAACAGTGACCAGGCAAAGTTGTCTTGCAACCTACCAACTGCTTGAAATGTTATGGATATATTGTGAAATTAAGGGAACCATTTGTTATGTGACCTTCATAAATAAGTGGGGAAGAGGAGGCCCAATTCATCATATAAAAGGGTCTTTAAATCCTACCATGACTAGACCAATGTAGCAGTGCTAATGAGCTTTAGAAACCCTCATTGTCACGAAAATTATAAATTATTGAGAACCTCCAATTCTCCATTGAAAATGACACGTATATATCCTATTGTTTTTCATTATAAACGTGTATTTGTGGAGTTTGCAGTGTTCTGTACTGTACGTTATTTAGCTGTTATACTTTGAGTTTTAATACGTCCACATGACCAGTGAATGTACCAACAATATGGAAGGAAAAACGTCTGAAATAAAAGTTGATTAACACACTCATTTGCGAGAGAGAGATGAGACACTGCTCAGATGTGCTAACACTTTGCGCCAGGTTTGTATCCCAAAAAAAGACAGAAAATGGTGCAAAATGGTCTTTTAGTACTTACTTACTGTAGCCCTAAGTAATGCAAAGTAGCACAATGCGTTACTTTACACTACTTTGCGTCAGTGACGGGTACCATGGGGCTTATCAACAACAACCGGCGATAATTATCGCAAAGAGCACTTAGCGCTAGGATAATTATCGCCGGCTAGCGTGAATTTTTATCGCTGAGATAGTGTGCTATTAGCAACGCTTATCTCAATAGCGATAAAAATCCTCACGCTAACTGGCTAACGTGAGATTATCGCTGGAAACCCAGCGATAATCTCACAATAGCTGATAGGGCCTCACAAATTTAGCCATGATATCCTCCTTCCATAGGATATCATGGCTAAGTCAGTCCTGAAGTAGGTGTTAGGAAAGTAGCAATAACAGGTGTTATCGCTACTTTTCCTGACGCTATGCTTCATAGCGTGGGGCTTGATGATAGGAGAAATGTCGCTTAGCGACATTTCTCCTATCATGTCAGGTCAGGAACGCCCACTTTGCATCTCATTAGAGATGCAAAGCTGGGCGTTAGAAATCCCCACGCTAAAGCAAGGTTTCACGCGTTAGCGTGACCTTGCTAATATAGCGATAAAATTATCGCCGCTTTTCGGCCGAAAACGGCGATAATTTTTTATCGCCTCGTTATAAATATGCCCCCATGAGTGGTACGCGCACATTCCCATCAGCACCCACCACCCATGGTGTTTGATGCAAAACCTTATATACTAAAAAAGGATTTACCTGGAGGCAGGTGTAACGTGTGAGAAAAGTTTTATTCTTTCACCTTTTTTCTAAATTTGCATATGTGCTGTAATATGCAGCGCATATACAAGTTAGAAAACATTTTAACTCTATATCTAAACATAATAATTTTACTGAAAGAGTACCTGCCCAGTATACTACAGCTCACACAGACACTCTTGCCCTATGGTGCAAGGCAGCCAAAACTGTGTCAGCTCATGGGGGTAGAGAAAAAAGACCATACCTTAGTAGCTATGCCCCTGGACAACTCGCTTCCTGATGCAATGCAACACAGCAACTTTAATGCTAAATGAAAATTGTAGGTGAATTATATCAATGCAGAGGAAAGCCCAAGTTATTATTACTTTCCCAAGTGGTTCGAATGTAGTCGACATCAGAAAAATGAAAGGCCGAGTGAGCCCCTCCGGTATTTGGAAGTGTTAACTCACTGGAGAGTAAAAGCAAACTTCAGACATGTTTAGTCCATTAGCAATTTTACGAGTAGGTAGGGCTTAGCACAGTTCCATGCTGGACTTTGTTGTTGAAGAGTAACATGAGAGCCTCCGTGCTGAGACCCTCGAATTCATTATGAGGCAGAAAAAGGTGTAATTCTCATATTACACCTATGTCTGCTAACTCTGCACGTGTGTCAGGACTGATGTACAGCAGGGTAGGGTGCAAATATGGCCATTGTGGGTGCTTCAGTACTGTACTTAGGGCCACTGCACATCTCACTAATGGTGCTGAGAACATTACAATAGCTGTTTCACAAATGATTTCCGCGTGCTTGGGTAGAGGGGATAAGAAAGATCTCTGGGGGGAGGGGCAGATATATCAATATTTGCACAAGGTGCCTCTGCTCCAAAACAGCGTCATTGCAGGGTTGGGCTGTGCCGCATCATATTTATGTCACACTTTGATGATGTCATTGGTCCCAAAAACTGAAATAATTTGCGTCTGTGATGGTAGCAACAGCGATGGCAATCACGCCCACCACGGTTAATATCAAAACAAGCACGGACGTTTGGTTTGGCTGTGGTGCAAACGCTATCGAGCTGTACCACGCCCACATTTAGCCCAAAATGCATACGTACCCTTGACTTCAATTTTCTTCACACTGATGATATCGCAGAGGTAGCTCTGTTAAATGGTAACGGCAGTTTCAGTCGATAACCTTTCAAGTATTGCCCGGCGGTAATCGCCTCTCATACCACTCGATAATTTACCAATGAAAGAGGCAGGCGCCGGAGACTGGAAGGCAGGAAACAAAGTTTTATTCCGTCGGAGCAGAACACATCAGATCAGACAGCAAGGTATCGTCACGAGGTGCTCTAACTGCATCTCTGAGACCTGGTCTCTTATACACAGGTTTATTGCTTTATTACATATGGTACATTCTTGTTGAGGCTTTGATGTACGGAAAGACATTCCTTGGAACCCCCACTTCAAGCTCGTTCCCACACATATCTACAGTAGAAGTCCCCACCCCACCCACAGTAGGAGATGGCTATCACGCAGCTGGATATTCCGCCAATTCCCGGGGGTGTGTGCAACCGGCCGGGTCTCAGGGGGTAGGGGCTTTGATCCACTGTAATCCCTTTGATGTGGGGTGTTTCCCTTACAGTAGGAGCAATAAACTGCATCCGCAGGGCTAGGTGATGGCCTGGGATCGGTTCGGACAATGGGGCGCAGAGGAAGGGGGTTTATCAAAGAGGGGCATGACCATGTATGGGATGTCGGTCAGGTGTGGGATGTGGTCCCATGGCAGGGTCGCGCTGAATGAGAGGGTTTATGGCCCGTGTATGAGAGAGCGGGGGTGGCCGGCGCGCGGGGGATGCTCGCAGCGCCAGGGGAAAGCGCTGGCGATCGAGAATGAGCGGGGAGAGAGTGGGGTGCCTAAAATGGCGGCCGTGCATTCGCTGTGCGTGGCGCTGGGGAGAGGCAAGATGGCGCAGATAATGTTCAGTTACAAGCTAAATTTCCACAGTCCTCCCTTTTAACATATCTCGCCAGCTTGTCTAGTTCGGATCTATCCCCATAATACTCCGAACTTCCACCTCATACAGAGCTTTCATTCGCTCTGTTTCAAAGTCCAAAGTCTTAGGGCAGATGCAGTTCATAAAAAGCGAACATAAAGGTGGCAGACACTGAATCCCCAAGCAACATCCACATAGCATCACAATTGGTATGAGGATAAATGGAAACAGCCTCCATCCCCAACTTTTAATAGTGTCCCAAAACCAACTCCCCAGTGACCATTCTTCTTGCTCTTGATGGACCTCTGCGGACAGTCTGTGGAGGTGTTCAATTGCTTTGTAGACTGAGGGTGAGTTATCCGGTACGTAGGTACAACAGCTGGACCCAATGATGCGGCATGCTCCTCCACGATCAGCCAGAACCACATCTAGAACGAGGCGGTTCTGAAGGGCCACTAAGCGGACGGCCTGGAGCTCGGCGGTGTTGTTGGCGAGGGCGCCAGCCGTAATGTTCATCGCCGTTTCGACTGCCTGGGTTAAGTGGCGGATGGCACGGCTGTTTGCCATTGGACCCCAGAGTGGAACAAGGCCTTTCACTGCGTCCATGAACTGTGCTCCGGCGGAGTCGGCTTGCACAATGTCTTTGGCCCGCTTCTGTCGGTGATGGTTTGCTGGAGCCACATATGTCGGAGGAAGGACAAAGGCGATGTAGCAGGTGCCTCCCCAACCTTTCGGAAGCCAGGTGTAGGCCTTAGTACCACAGACGAAGTACATATTCGGGGAGGCAACAAAGGAGGGTGGGTCAACTGAGTCCAATGTTCGGGTGATGAGGCAGGAGCTGTGGCCCACCAGCTGCGCCCCCAGGCCTTCGAGGCACACAAATCCAGTGATGTTGATGACGGACAGGGCCACTGTTAGGGTGGCGGCCGTCTGTTTCCGGAGGTAAGAGAAGGTGGGTCTGGCTGGGTTGTTGAACACTTGCATTTCAACTCGTTCTTTGGCAGGGATGTCCATGTGAAAGGAAGTGTTCGATCTCAGAGGGCAGAAGAGGGCAGAAGTTCTTCCAGTTTTGTTCAGCCAGAACCCATGGTAGAAGTGTGACATGGTTCTGCCGGAAGTGGCATTGTCCTTGTAGCTTTCTTGCAGGAGGATTAGCCAGGCGAGGCAGGAACCATGGACAGAAAAAGGTGAAGGGATGAAAGGGATAGAGTGTCCAGTGGCATGTGGTAGCAATCCACAGATCCAGCAATTAGTGGCGTTGGCAGCAAGATTGTGTTGGTGGAGCAACTGCACAAAAGAGTTATTCCAGAACTCCTAACGCCTTTCTCGGAGTTGGGGTGAAAGTGAGATCAGATGGTGTTCTTTCGTGGTGGTAGGTTGAACGGTGGTCAGCAATATCTTATGAGCGGGTGTGCCCTCCTCCATGATCCAGAAGGTGACCACGAGGAGAAGGCAAAAGAGAAGGGTAATGAAAAGTGCAATAGTCTTTAAGCTGTGCATTCGGTCAGTCTTTGGGTTTTTGTAGTGGATCTTCGGACGTCCGGTTGCTTCCATCATCTTCATGTCGGGCGCTTCCATCACCTTCAAGAGACTCGGTAGCGGGCAGAACCACAGACTTCGTTTAGTTTCTCTCCTGGTGGCCTTTGAGGTGACTGGGCTACCGCTCTGAGATTTCCACTTAGCCTGTGGTCTGCTTAGCCGAAGTTCTCTCCTTTCGTCGCAAGTTATACTCTTCCTTGGATGGCACGGTGGGATCAGGATATCTTACTAACTCGAGTGTCTCTGTATCAGGGCAGCGGCTCAGGGATGGTCGGTCTTTGTCCAGAAGTTCTTCTTGGGCGGTGATGTTGTCCGTGGTTGTCAGGGTCGGTGATACCTTCTTGCAGTGGTGTGCATGCAGCCAATTGCGTTTCCCCTCCACTCGAAGAGCTGTTCGGGTGGTGATCAGGACTTGCAGGGGGCCCGTCCACCGGGGCTCCAGACTCTTGGTGCGCTGGAAGTTACGCACTAAGACGAAGTCACCGGGTTGGATGTCGTGTCCGGGGCCCCTGGAAACATCGGGAATGGCGTGCAGCACCTGCTGATGGATGACAGACAACGTTTTAGTTAGGTTATACAAATAGTCAGACATGAGGACGTCCGGGACGTCGTGGATGGATGTTGGCTTTGGAGCAGCCCAAAGGTTCATGGGCCGCCCGAAAACGACTTCGTAGGGGGTTAAGTGGTGTTTAGTGGGGGTGGAACGCATTGATAGCAATGCTAGCGGGAGAGCGTCTGGCCATCTCAGTCCTGTGGTGGCGACTATTTTTGCTATCTTAAGCTTCAAGGTGGCGTTGTGTCGCTCAACCAAGCCTGCAGATTGGGGATGGAAGACCGCATGGAATTTCTGTTTTACACCCAACCCTTTTAAGATGAGTTGGATAACTTTGGCTACGAAGTGGGGGCCGTTGTCGCTCCACAAAATTCGACAAAGGCCGTATCGGGGGAAGAATTCCTTCAGTAGTACTTTTGCGGTAGTCATGGCGGTGTTGTCGTGGGTTGGATAGGCTTCCACCCACTTGCTGAAGGCACACACAACGACAAGTACGTACTTCAAACCTTGGCACCTTTCTAACTGGACATAGTCCATTTGTAGGACTTCAAAAGGGTGATTGGGGACCCCGAACCCTCCCCGGGGTACAGCAGTTCCTTTCCCAGGGTTGTGTTGGAGGCATACTAGGCATTGTTGGACCAGACGTTTGGCTGAGTCTGGGATCTTGTCGTTGTGCCAGACTTTGGAGATGAGTTCGATCATGGGGGCAGACCCTATGTGTGCGGGGGAGTGTGCCATGGTCAGCATGGGGATCAAGTATGAGTCTGGTAGCAACCATTTGTTCGAGTCTTTAGTCCGCCAGCAACCATCATCGTCCTTCAATCCCACCCGTGCCCATTCAGTTAACTCGGGTGGTGTACTGGCTAATTGGATGTCCCTAATCGTTTCCCTAGCATCCTTCCATTTCTCAGCTTGTGACCTGGTCACGTACATACGGGTCGTGGACCTATTCTCGGCTGTGGTTCGGGCAGTAATGTCAGCTAGTGCATTTCCCTGTCCTATAATGTCTGTCACCTTCTTGTGTGCTTGGCATTTGATCACAGCCAGCCGTGTGGGGAGGAGGACCGCTTCGGTCAGGGCAGAGACTAGATCTCCATGCAGGATGGGTGTGCCATGAGAAGTCAAGAATCCCCTCTCTTTCCATAAGAGCCCAAAGTGGTGAACTACCCTGAAGGCGTACTGACTGTCTGTGTAGATGTTTGCGGTTGTCCCTGCTGCCAGGATGCAGGCTCGTGTGAGAGCAATTAGTTACGCCGCCTGTGTGGATCGCTGTGTGATGCGGGCTGTCTCAACAACTGTTCGGGCTGTGGTGACTGCATAGGCAGCTGAGGTGGTGCCATCGGGGAGCTTGATGCATGAGCCATCCACCCACAGTTCTCCGTCAGGGTCCGGGAAGGCAGTATCTCGGAGGTCGACCCTACTCTTGGTCTGTTCGTCGGTGAGGGTCACACAGTCGTGTATAGGGGACGCATTGGGATCAGTGTCAGGGAGAGGTAGTAGAGTAGCTGGATTCAGAGTGGTGCATCGTTTCAATGTGTTGTGGGGTGCAAGCAGAGTCAGTTCGTAACCGGTCAGTCGTGCGCTAGTCAGGTGTTGAGTCTTGGTTTGGTTCAGGAGGGTGTCAACCGCATGGGGTACCAATACTGTGAGGGGGTTTGAGAGTATGATCCCCTCGCTTTGCCGGATAGAGCTAGCCGCGGCGGCTACTGCTCGAAGGCATGCGGGCAAAGCTCTGGCTACAGGGTCAAGAGTGGCAGAGAAGTAGGCACAAGGGCGTTGTTTAGGGCCTATGGACTGGGTTAGGACAGACAACGCACATCCCTCCCTTTCGTGGGTGTAGAGGGAGAAAGGTTTAGTGTAGTCTGGGGTTCCTAGGACTGGGGCCGAACAGAGGGCGTCTCGTAATTCTTTGAAGGAGGATTGACATTCGGGTGTCCAGGGGAGGGGGAAGGGGACATCTTTAGCCAGCAGGGAAAGCAGAGGTTTTATGATAAGACTGAAGTTTGGCAACCATTGTCGACAAAAGGAGGTGAGGCCTACTAGGGACCGCACTTGCTTCTGAGTTTTGGGAACAGGGGTTTCTAGGATGGTCTGAATTCGGTCAGGGGTAAGTTTCCTCCCGTCTTTGGATAGTAGGTGGCCTAGATACGTTACTTGGGGCTGGCAGAATTGCAATTTCTTTCTGGAGACCTTGTGACCGTTCTCCGCAAGGAAGCGGAGGAGGTGAATGGTGGCTGTGACGGCAAGTGGAGTGGTGTCGGCCGCCAAAAGAATGTCATCGACGTACTGTATCAACACCACTCCATCGGGTAGTTGGACTGCATCTAGCTGCCTCTTGAGGGCTTGGCTATAAATACTGGGACTCTCAGTGTAGCCTTGGGGTGCCCTGCAGAATCTGTACGAACGGGCTTTTAAAGTGAAGCCGAACAGGTAGCGGCTGTCTGGGTGGATGGGGATGGAAAAGAATGCGTTTTTGAGATCAATAACAGTAAAGGTGGTGGCAGTGGATGGAATCAGGGTGAGGATGGTGGTGATGTCTGAGACCACGGGGTACTGGGGTATGACTACTTTGTTAACCTCTCGCAAATCAACAATGAAATGGTAGGCTTTCTCATCTCCCTCGCCTTGCTTCTTTACAATGGGTAGGATAGGGCTGTTGCAAACATTACTGACTACTTCTTCTACCACTCCTGCCTCGACTAGGGACTCGATGATTTCCACCAATGCCTTCTCGCCTTCGGGTGATATCCGATACTGTGGAAGCTTTGGGAGCACTGCGTCCGGTCGGACGGTTATGTGTACCGGGTCGATCACCATGCGCCCTACATCTGAGTCGGTTTTAGCCCATAGATGTGAAGGTAATGTGTCGAGTAGGGACATGTCAGCATCGGTTATAGAGAGCATACGCCGTGTGTGACAGGGTCTGGACAGATCTGGGTTATCGTGTAGGATGACTCGAACTCCGTCTGGGGAGCATCTGATGGTAGCTCGAAAATGTTTTAGCAAATCAAGTCCCATAATAGCATCGGGGGTGTTGGAGGAGAGCAGAAAGGTCGTGTCAGTGGTGTTATCTTCTAAGTCAAAGGAGATTGGTGCTGATAAGGGGTTAGTGGAGGGCGTTCCATCGAAGCCTATTGAGGTTACATTTGAGCCAGACAAGGGTGCCCTAGGGATCAGTCGTTTGGATAACGCACTACGTGTCGCCCCAGTGTCTACCAGGAATGGAGATTTTGTGCCCAAGACCTTAGCAGTGACGTAAGGACCTTGCTGGTCAACACGGAGTTCGACTGGATCCCTCCCTTGCCCCTGGCGGTCCTCTGCGAAGTCATGGGTGCTTTCGTAGTCGGACTGCTGACACTGGTTTTGTCGGGGGCGATCAAAGGTGTTTGGTCTGCCTGGCCTGTCGTTGATTGCGTCGTTCGTGTGCCCTCGTCCCTGTCCTCTATTTCTGGGGTCATATGCTGTGTCTCTGGGATCCCTATTTTTGTTCAGTTCCAGAAGGACCGGGCACTGGGATTTCCAGTGTCCGAACCCTCTACAGAACGCACATTGGTTCCCATCTAAGTCTCTCCGTCCGTTGTAGGGTGCAGGTGTATGGTCTCTAGGGGGTAGCTTTCTAGGGGCAGTTGGTTGGTAATTCCCTTTCGGGGGTTCCCTTCCTATGGTCACCCCTTGCAACTGTGCTATCATTACCCTCTCCTTCAGTTCCTTTTTCTTCCTCTCTGACGCCCTATCGTTCTCGTTCTTCTGGTTTTCGTAATATTGGGCCATCTGGAGAATTGCTGCGGGTTTGGAGGCTGCCCAACTACTCTCGCTAGTCTGTAGCTTCTGGGAAACTTCTTGTGACAGACCCTTCACATAATTCTGGACAAAGAGGTGATGTCCGGTTGCAGTGGTCATGTCCTGGCCACTATAATCGGAAAACACAGTCTCGAACCGAGAGAAATATTCAGATACATCCTCCTGGGGTTTCTGGCGACAAGCCGTCACTATTGACCAATCTACCTTTCTTTCCGGGATTAGAGTCTTCAACTTAAGTACAATCTTGTCTGGGAGCTCTAATATGGCTTTCGGGGGTTTCTGTCCCGGTTCTCGCTGTTTATCTATGGTATCGAGTTGTACCCAGGTATATCCGAACGGCTCAGCGTGGTCAACTTTCCGGATTTGCTTCCACACATCAGCCGGCAGACATAGCCCAAAGAACAAGTCGATATCTGCTAAAGTCATTATCGTAGAACCTAAGGCTGTACCCAGTTCAGTGTAGAAGGCAGTCGGGTTCTTTCTCAAGTCGGGTAGAGTTTTTCTAAAGGTCAAAATATCTTGTCGGTCCCATGGCTGGTAGACCCAATTATATACAACCCTTCCCTTCGCATCTTGGTGGTTGATGTCGTCATGTGTTCCCTGACCTCGTGGGGGGACCCAGTAGGGGGCAGCCTCTTTGATGGGCATCATGGTATCAGCCCTTCCTTCTTGGGGCTTAGTCGCTATGGGGGTTTCTGCTTTGGTGGTCTGCCTGTGTTCTCTAAGGTGTCGATAGACCTCGAGTGTACGAGTGAAGAGGTTCGTTACATCGCCCTCTCCTTCTTCCCCAATGTCTACCTTCCTATATAGGGTCGCTAAGCCTTCGGGACCTTTATCGCGGTACCTATCCTCATATGCATTTAGGGCATGATAACAAAGTCGTACGACAAAGTGTCGTCTGCGGCTGTCTGCATACGAGTTATATACGTCTGTTATATACTCCTCACTTTCCTTACGCTCCACTAGTGTCTTTACTATTTTGTCGATTCCTGCTCGTTCATCCTTCGTTAGTCGATTCATTCTGGTGGAATCTTTCTTTCTCATCTCAGGGTCATCCAACGTTATTGCCGACGTTGTGTTCAGTACAGGAGGCTCGGCCGGCGCGGAGGCCGTGAGGACCGAGGCCCCTGTACTGCTTTCGTTCGTGTTTGGGGGTTGTGGGTGTTGCACTATTGATTGGGAGGGTGCGTATGGAGGGGGCATGTAAATGATCGGGGGACCTAATAGTAATTCATCATTCGTTCGCTGTTTAGAGGATAACTCAGGGTAGAGCAAAGAAGGGGTCCTAACAGCGTACTGGCCTGATGTTTCGGGCTCCTGTCTTAGTTTAGTTTCCCTTCTCTCCTTTATTTCTTCTTCTAACTTTCTAGCGGCAAGGTGAGCTGCTTTTCGTAATTCCTTTTCTGCTTTTACTTCTTCCCTCTTTTTCCGTTGCGTTGCTTCTTTGCGCCACATGCCGATACTGTCAAGCATAGTAGGCGTCGTCTTATTGCTACGCAGAGCTATTTCTAGCACTTCTATCTTATGGTCGTCGAAGGATCCCATCAGTGGCCACTGACTCTCGGGGTCCTTCTTTGTATATTTATGCCATAGCTTGGTATAAGCTACGGCGACTAGTCCATATTTAGTGAACATGTCCTTATTAGGGGTGCCTTCCAGTGGGGCCGGATGGTCCACCTCTAATAAGCGGTCCGGGCAGAACCAACTACCAATCAGTGGGGAGAAGATAGGCATGACGGGTTTCAATGGGGACAAAAGTCAGCACTACCTATCTTTTCACTGCTTGCAAAGACTAGACAGAATATCTCTATTCCTCGTTATTTGTAAGCAGAGAATACCTCCAAAAGAACCAATATCGAACAACTAGTGTTCGGACAATCAATCAATCAATCAATGGGGAGATAAAGATAGGCACGACGGGTTACAACGGGGACAAAAGTCTGCGTTACCTACCCTTCACTATTTGCAAAGACTAGACAGAATATTTCTATTCTACGTTATTTGCAAACAGAGAATATCTCAAAGAGCACTATTCTTCAAAACAATCAATGTTCGGACAATCAATCAGTGGGGAGATAAAGATAGGCACGACGGGTTTCAACAGGGACAAAAGTCTGCGTTACCTACCCTTCACTATCTGCAAAGGGAGACAGAGAGAGTATTTCTACTCCTCCCCGTTTGTAGACAGCGAATATCTCAAAGAGAACAATCAATGAGCACAATCAATGAGCAATACTAGTATTCCAAAGCTTCAAACAATCAATCAATTATTTCGCAATTTGTCGTGTATCACGACCTTACCCGGACCGCGTGGACAGTTTCTCGTCTTCCGCCTCCAGCGCCCGATCATCCTCTACTCTCCGTATTTGCCGCGGCACTCCTGATGGTTCCCAGTCAGGACCGTAGATCACTCGAGAGAGGTCTGCTCGGAACCAGTGAAGTTCGGATGATCGGCTGCCAGGCGAGGGTCTATTGGGCAGGAGCTCTCCCGATCGTTGCAGTCGTTCACTCTGTCGTCGGGACCTCTCCCACTGGATCCACGTGTCGCTGATGGGCCCCACGCTTGGGACGCCAATTGTTAAATGGTAGCGGCAGTTTCAGTCGATAACCTTTCAAGTATTGCCCGGCGGTAATCGCCTCTCATACCACTCGATAATTTACCAATGAAAGAGGCAGGCGCCGGAGACTGGAAGGCAGGAAACAAAGTTTTATTCCGTCGGAGCAGAACACATCAGATCAGACAGCAAGGTATCGTCACGAGGTGCTCTAACTGCATCTCTGAGACCTGGTCTCTTATACACAGGTTTATTGCTTTATTACATATGGTACATTCTTGTTGAGGCTTTGATGTACGGAAAGACATTCCTTGGAACCCCCACTTCAAGCTCGTTCCCACACATATCTACAGTAGAAGTCCCCACCCCACCCACAGTAGGAGATGGCTATCACGCAGCTGGATATTCCGCCAATTCCCGGGGGTGTGTGCAACCGGCCGGGTCTCAGGGGGTAGGGGCTTTGATCCACCGTAATCCCTTTGATGTGGGGTGTTTCCCTTACAGTGGGAGCAATAAACTGCATCCGCAGGGCTAGGTGATGGCCTGGGATCGGTTCGGACAATGGGGCGCAGAGGAAGGGGGTTTATCAAAGAGGGGCATGACCATGTATGGGATGTCGGTCAGGTGTGGGATGTGGTCCCATGGCAGGGTCGCGCTGAATGAGAGGGTTTATGGCCCGTGTATGAGAGAGCGGGGGTGGCCGGTGCGTGGGGGATGCTCGCAGCGCCAGGGGAAAGCGCTGTCGATCGAGAATGAGCGGGGAGAGAGTGGGGTGCCTAAAATGGCGGCCGTGCATTCGCTGTGCGTGGCGCTGGGGAGAGGCAAGATGGCGCAGATAATGTTCAGTTACAAGCTAAATTTCCACAGCTCGAGTAATATCTGTACTCTTCGCAATTATTATACGGAGTATGCATACAAAAATGCTGCAATGGCTCACCACAAATGTTGTCTTTTGTTTGTCTCTCTTTTCGCTTGGCACTAGTATTTAATGTAGGCCTGGGTGGTAAATTTCATTCTGATGTCAAAACTTTCGCAATCTGCCGCGAAACTGAAGTATTTTTCTTGTTCGCGCTTTAAAAATGCGCTATCGCGGGCGCGGTCGTGACTTACCGGGTCCCTGCGTTCGGCGATGTGTTTTCCTATCCGTTAGCGTGCGCCACAAGATGTTGGATTGTTGGTAGCCGGCCACGCGATCCCGGGAGAGTTTGCGATCGCGAACACGTCATTCGACCCGGAACAGGAAATAAGCACCGCGAGCAAGATGGTCGCGCCCATTAGCGACCGCATGGGCAAGTTGGAGATATATTTCCCCGCGAGCACGCAAAAACACATTGTGAATGGGCGGGAAAAGCAGTCTCTGCATCTATGCAAAAGTTCCACGTGCTCGCCGAGATTTTGAGCAATTTCGCGATAATTTGCGAAAGTCAATTTCTCAAATTCCGCCCACCCCTAATTTAGTGTAAAAGTAAGTCTCGTTTGTTTGCCTTACTTTACAAGGAATGGGTTTTGTTTCATTCCTGTGGATGTTTGTGCAGCTCTCACCACATAATGCTCAGTTTGCACTAATTCTCACTCACTAAAGCTCATCGAAGCAAGCAACAGTGCAAATCTGAGATCCGTGTACTTCTAGCTACTTTATTTCTTTGGGGTGTAAGCAGGGCCGGTCCTAGAACTTCCGGAGCCCCGGGCGAAAGGGAAGATGTGAGGACCCTCTAATCTGCATGCAAAATCACAAGAAGTGACATCAAAGAAAGTGACATCGCAGGACTATTGATCCTATTTGGCATCACGGAAGAGACCTAAAGTGGATATCAGTAACATGGCCAAAAAGATAAAAATACAAATGAAATAAATCCATATATTTTAAAACTGTATTAAATGAAAAACCTCTCAAACTATGGATATAATCGAAAATTTCAAAAGGCTCTCTTATCTTTCTGTGCCATTATTGTGCCACCTTAGGATGATATTAATACTTAGTAATTTGTTTTAACATAAATCCTTTCACCAGTATACCACACGCACAGGCTAAGAGTCGTAGGACAATCTTTTTTGTGTGTGGGCTCTTTACTCACCAGAATTAGGGTAAGTGCACAAATACAGCACATATAATACAAAATCACAAGACATCATTGCAAACAAATAAAGATTGTACATAAATAAAAAAGACTGAGAACAACCGAGACCACTGTTAAATCATTCACTGACTTGAAGGTATGCTGCAGATTCAAGGGGTTTTCAAATCAACATTTTTGATTTGGTGTTAGAACTATAGGAAGTGGAAGTGGCCGGCTTTAGCGCTGGTGGAGCCCTGTGTGACAATGTTTGTTGGTGCCCCCCAATGACTCCCTCTGCCACGGATTCCCTCACTATCACCTTTTAACAGTGCCCCTCAAGTCTCCATAACCACACTCTCTTTCAGATGCATTTAATTTGATTTACAGCACCATTGATACCAGTGTAGGGTATCAAAGAACTTTATTTCACACATTACACAGAGACAAGCAATCATACGTGTGTAAATCACTGTATAGGAAATGTTACATAAGATAAAGGACTGCAAGATGTAGGAGTCACATGACAATCATACTAGTAGGCAGCATAGTTTAATAGTGATTGGTCTGGAGAAACACAAACTCTGAATTTAGAATGTAATACCATGGTTGGGGTTCTCTTTAATAACCAGAATTGATTTGTATCCAAATGAACACTTTTTGCAACATTATTATAATCAAAGACTGGGGAAAAAACCATAACGCTATAATTTATACCTTACAGTTTGCATGCAGCTCTTAGATGACAGTTAATAGTTAATTGTTCCATGTTAGGATTTTGACTTATAAACTGCAAATAACAAAAGGATCTCACGGACAAAAGCAGTAACCCACTGACCTATTTGCATTATGCGCACTTTGTGATCTGCATGGTACATGTTCTTTGCACCAGGCACATTAACCCTCTGCGCTACCTTTCCAGGCGTCAAAACTTCCACTTGACAAAACTCCATCTCTCTCTAGGAAGAACATTAATCACCGGAGTGATCATGACATTTTTATTGTTGCCGAAAATTGCAGGAGGCCAGGAAGAAGGCAGCAAGTGCTTTTAAAAACATAATACACTTGCAACCATGACACCCCCACCCGAAGTCAGCGCTAAGTGTGATCTCACCGGTCGCACCACCCTAGAGCCTCCCTGCTCAAGGGTCCTGTGACCTTAGTGACAGAGTCACTGTTGCTTTAGGGTGTGCCACTTCGTACGCCTGCCCAAAAGACTTGAGGTGAGCTTCACTAGGGGTTGTGGTGGGCAGGCCTTCAAGGTTAACCCACACTTGCCACCGCTAGGGTCCACCTGCTGATGCTAAGACATCAGGGATTCTAAGGTCTTGCAGGGCCTTCTAAGGTCTAGCACGGAAATGTGCTCCCTCAGGAGAGTGGTCTGGTGGACTGTTCATGAAGGCTGAACCTGGTTCCCCAGTTCCAAATTCGGCAGCTCTGACCATAGTGCCACATCCTTTCCCCAATGAACACCAAACTGCCCACTGAGAGAAACTCACACTGCCTCAACTATAACCGAATTGCGCTCTGCTATAAACATCTGGATGCAACTCAATTCAAATTACGCACTAGACAAGAGCAATGTGCTGCCTAAAAAAAGTGACAACATCCTGGAAAAAGCAAACACTCATAGGGAATGCAAGATTAAGTAAAGCATGTGCAATGGAAGAAGGAACAAATTGGTTACCTAAACTCTTTTGCACTTATTCAGAAATCAATGAGTGCTTTTGCATGAAAAGTTAAGGACATGACTGCAGGGCCGAAGGGACCCGTTTCAATATTCATTGCTTTTATCCTTACAAAACGTAAGCAGTATGGTTTAAAAAGACCACATTCGTGAGTGCAGAGCCGCAGGATGCATTTTGTTTTCCAATCCATCCATCAAGCAGGTATTGCAGTACATCCAGGAATGGTACACTTCCACACCTGGGGAAAACAATGCAGTTCAGAGAAAGACAAGAAAACAAAAGTAGCGCTTCACTGGCAAACTCTGTAAAGTGGGGCTAATGTGTTTTGGGCGTGAATAAAACCAATCTGGCCCCTTTTCGACCAACTCTGTCTTCCTTTATTTATTTTTCACATTTTTAACCTTTTATTTCTCTCCATCCCAAGGCTGCACTTTGAAGGTGAAAAATTTCCGAAAAAGACCTTTCCAGCAAAAGTGTTTTTCTTTTTTGGTTCCATTTCACAGGGGAATAAATAAAGGAAAGAGGGAGTAATGGCTATAAGGCCAAGGGAAGGGGGCCCCCACACCTGGACCTTGCAGCTTGTTATTGTGTTTAGAGGCCCAGGAAAAGGGGACCACCTTCCCTGGGCCTCGAAGCAGTAACAAGGCATTTCGAAAAACACGGCCCTACCGCGGCAGTTCTTCATACATTTTAAATGTACATTCACATAAAAATAAATGGGTGATGCTTAACTAAAGCCAGTTGATCTGGCTGCTCCCTCCTCCCCTCACCCACCTGTCCTTTACCTGTGTCTGACTGGTCCTGGAAACAAAGGGGCCTTCTGTGGTCTAGAAACAAAATGCAGAAAGGGAATGGCTGGTACTTAACAGAGACGCTGCCCCACCCCTGACACTGTGAGCCAACATAATTGCTGGGCCGGCTGCTGTTGCTTTCTCCATTCTGTTTGTCCCTTCCCCCACCCCTGCACCCCCAGAAATGGCACTACGCCCTGACCAGCAAGGTCAAGACACCTCGCATTTGTATTATGATTGTGTGGGGCAGGGGGCAGGGGGCCTGGAGGAGCAGGTGGGCTAACTGTGAAAGCGTGGCCTTTAACAGTGAAGCTGGCCGCCCTGTGGGGCAGATTTATGAGCCACTTGCGCCACTTTTGCGTCACTTTTAACATGGGAAAAGTGACGCAAAAGTGGCGCAAGGGGCTCATAAATCTGCCCCTGTGTTTTTAGCTGAGCACGAGGCCCTGGGCAGCTGCTCACACTGCCCATGTCTAGCACCGGCCCTGGGTGTAAGTATCCCCCATCTGTTATTGCAATGTACATTTTTGTGAAGAAAGCCAAGCCTCCAAAAACACTGCTAAGAATACCTTGGAAAAAACCAATATGGATTCTTGAACAAACAAACCAAATGCCTGCATTCAGAAGATATGGCTTATCCTATTTAGCTGTAGGTAAAGGTAAAGTGACCATCTTACATAATTTCTCACTGTGCCGCATTGGCCCCTTTCCTGTTTAAACCAGCTCTGTTGGCTGGTAACTTGAGGGTCAATGGGGACTTTGAACAGGCATGTTGTTAAGAAGTTTTTCTTTTATGAAATATTTATGAGAGGAAATAGTGTTTGGCATTCCTGTAGTCAACAGGGAGTTGGAACACTATGTACCTTCCTCACAGGGACATGTAAATTGAGCTGGCAGCAGAACGGGAGACACACATACCTCATTGCTGTACATTTGAAGACGGCCATCGGAGGAATGTAAACTTTTATTTGGGCCAAACCCTTCAGGCTACGGATTACTGTACGCTGAGCACGGAAATTCCAGCTCGCCCACCGAAATTTATATTGTGGTAAGAGCTATGAATAGAAAGTTTGTACAGGTTCATGCATATGGATGAGGCGCAACACTCCCTGCTGGAATATGGCAAGCAAGTCGAAAACACATAGTTTGGGATCACATAATATTTTAGAAAATATGCTCTAAAAAAACATAAACAGGGTTTCGCGCCTCAGTTATCCATTTGAAGTGCTTTAACCAAAGGAGCAAACATGGCTGTTGTCCAGAATTGCCCTTTTGATGCCTGCTGGCAGGTTGTAGACCCCTTCGTCGTTGGTAAACACAAAAATATTTGTGATCCTTCCCTGCGACATGCTAATTAATTCTATTGACATGATCATTACTGTGCCAGGTGTTGTTGTTGACTAAGCTTTATGTAAATCATCTGAATAAACTGGTGCATAGGTAAATCAATGTGGGATCCTGCATGCCATTCTGTTGTTGTCTCTGTTGGTGCCTCAAGATTATCACCCAGCAAATATATAGTACCCAAGTTTTGGTGGAGAGCAGCTCCTTTATATGGTTCACCCTAGAAAAGCACCAATGCGCTGAATCGGGAAACAGCCTTTGCAACATGGGCTTGATGTTTGCCAGCAAGCGTAAGAACGCTTGCCTGAACCACACATCTGCCTTAACCACGCATATCCATGGTAAAGGCAGATAGCGGTCTAGTGTTCGGATGGGCGGGGAGAGTAAAATGAAGCATTGGAACAGGAAGGTCTGAATGCAGGTAGGTAACTCAGGCTGGGGCCGGGTTGGGGGGTAAGTTCTATTGTTGCGCATGGAAAGGTTCAGGGTGAACCATCAAGCGGGGGCCGAGAAGAAGGGGGGGGGTCAAAAAAAGTGCGCTCCATTGTTAATTCCCATAGAGATATTAGTTGCGACTACAGTCCGAACTGCTGGACAGAATTACACCAAATTTGGCAGAAAGGTAGCTCTTGGTCCAGAAAGAACCCTTTTTGTTTTTTGTTGTAAATCCATTCAGTTGTTTTTAAGATGTTAAAGGGAATGTAAATTTGTATACGTAGGGATGCGGATCCTCCAAGGATCCGACATTCCCTGTGCTGAAATGTGATTGGCTGCCAACATTTCAGCCAGGAAGAGTAGACAGCCATCTTGGAACTCGCCTTCAGCCGATTCCCACAAAAAAACACATTAAAAAAGAGAGAATCGGGGCAGGATAGGAATAATCTGGGCCCCAGGCCTCTTGGGATGGCTCCAGCAGGGACCCCGCCTTGGGCAAAAAAAACATTTTTTTTTTCGGCGTGAGGCATGCTGCATTTGCGACTCCCACTGAAAAAAAAAGGGCGGGATCATGCGCTTCTCTAATGTTTAGCCCCAGGGTGCGCCACATCCAAGGGGCATGCAGAATTGAAAAAATGAGGGGGACACATGGGCACCCCCGTCTAGAGGCTCTTTTAAGCCCTGGGGACCACCCCCTCCCTGGGACGTATCTTGTGTTAGGGGCACTGGGAGCCACCTCCCTGGGCAAACTGTAAAGAAATTGGAGGGTCTCGTAGATCCCCCCATGCCCCTGGGACCACCACCTCCTCTGGCAAGCTTGACAGTAATGGGGGGCTTCGCAGACCCCCCCGGGTCACAGCGACCACCACCTCCATCAGGCCAAAATATAATTTTAAATGTGGAAGGGGCCGGCCCATGCTCACAGAAGGAGGAGGCCGCACGCCTCCCCTCCTGGAGCCAAATGACCCTGGGGACTGCCACTCACCAGTGCTGGCACCTGCTATGTCCCGGGGTGCCCACCCCGTGACATAGCTGTTTGCTGTGACTTGGCAGGAGGTTTGACAGTTCCACCCAAGTCAGAGCAAACACTGCGCTTCCAGCAAGCAAGACCTGGCAAAATGCTCTCACTTGCTGGAAGCGGAGGTTTCATCGCTTTCCTTGCCCACTGTCAGGGGTGCAGGGAAACAGACCAAAAGATTGCTCCTGCATGGAGGTAGCTACTTTTCAGTAGCTCCCTCCATGCTGCAGTAATGCCGGCTCCCGCTGGAGGCAGGGAGCCAGCAGGAACCACGGGGCATTGAGACTATCCCCCTGTACCGGGAGGAAAAGAGCAACAAGAGGCAAAATAGAGATCAGAAACGAGAAGAAAGAGGCAGAATTAAGGTCAGAAACAAGCAGAAAGAGGCAAAATAAAGGTGTTAAATGAGCAGAAAGAGCCAAAAAATGTGAGGAGTAAGCAGAAAGAGGCCGAATAAAAGGTCAGAAACAAACAGAAAGAGGCAAAATAAAGGTAAAAAATGAGCAGGAAGAGGCAGAATAAAGGTCAGAAATGAGAAGAAAGAAGCAGAATAAAAGTCAGAAATGAGTAGAAAGAGGCAGAAAGAAGGTCAGCAATAAGCAGAAAGAGGAAAGGTAAAGGTCATCACCGAGTAGAAAGAGGCAAAATAAAGGTGAGAAACGCGCAGAAAGGGGCAGTATAAAGGTCAGAAGGGAGCAGAAAGTTGGAGAATAAGTTCAGCAACGAGAAGAAAGAGGCAAACTAAAAGTTAGAAATGAGCAGAAAGAGGCAAATTCAAGCTTTGAAACTAGCAGGATGAGCTAAAATAAAGGTCTAGCAATGAGCAGAAAGAGGCAAACGAGATCAGAAACAAGCAGAAAGAGGCAAAATAAAGGTCAGCAACAAGTGTGCCCAGGACGCTACGCTGATTGTGGGGCCCTTGAATCGCCTGAAACTTCGGGACTGCGAGGACCGGGGAGCATTGCGCTCCGTTAATCTGGCTCACCTGCTCCTCTTCCCGCTGGTCACCTCACCGACGCCACGCCTCGCGGCCCCCGCTGCGCGGGGGCCGCTCGCAGGCTCCACCACCATCACTTAAGAACTCGGCTGGTGCATCGAAGGTTGGGTTTCCCTTTTGCTCCCTGTGCCCAGGACGCTACGCTGATTGTGGGGCCCTTGAATCGCCTGAAACTACGGGACTGCGACGACCGGGGAGCATTGCGCTCCGTTAATCTGGCTCACCTGCTCCTCTTCCCGCTGGTCACCTCACCGACGCCACGCCTCGCGCCCCCCGCTGCGCGGGTGCCGCGCGCAGGCTCCACCACCATCACTTAAGAACTCGGCTGGTGCATCGAAGGTTGGGTTTTCCCTTTTGCTCCCTGTGCCCAGGACGCTACGCTGAGTGTGGGGCCCTTGAATCGCCTGAAACTACGGGACTGCGAGGACCGGGGAGCATTGCGCTCCGTTAATCTGGCTCACCTGCTCCTCTTCCCGCTGGTCACCTCACCGACGCCACGCCTCGCGGCCCCCGCTGCGCGGGAGCCGCTCGCAGGCTCCACCACCATCACTTAAGAACTCGGCTGGTGCATCGAAGGTTGGGTTTCCCTTTTGCTCCCTGTGCCCAGGACGCTACGCTGATTGTGGGGCCCTTGAATCGCCTGAAACTACGGGACTGCGAGGACCGGGGAGCATTGCGCTCCGTTAATATGGCTCACCTGCTCCCCTTGCTGAAGCCCCGCCCACTTCATTACTTAGTTCCGTCCACGTGAATCCGCAGGCGAAGCCCGGGCCAAGGGCGGGCCCGTTGTAGCCCGTTTGAGACCGAGAGAGACCGGACCGGGCCACCTCTCTTTCACCCACGGACCATTCCGTACGTGCTCATTTTACTGTACTCTTATTGCACTTGGTTATAACTATTTTTATACTGACCTGTGGAGGGTACATTGTTGCTTATAATTTTATCTGCTTATTGTGTTACATTTTAATCGAGCATGGCAGCTAAAGAGGGTAGAAACCATGCGACTAAAGGCAACCTCACCGGTACACTAGATCAATTTATAGTAAGAGCTAATTCGGTGATTGATCAGGGTATTGTCCTCATGGAGCGCAGAGTGTCGCAGGATTTGGCCCAAGCAAGAAGGTCTTCTTTGGGCCTCCTTGCATCTGCACGCACCCCAAATGGCACTGGTGCGAGCAGTAATGTCCTCCCTCTGACCCAATTTGTTGATGACACCTCAATTAGTGATCTTTCGAGTGACAATGATCCTACGATCAACTTAAAAATTACACCCCCCCCCGTGACTAGGTTGGGACCGATTCTGCGGAAAAAAAGGTTACCAAGGAAGGGCCGATTTCAAAAACCAAGCCAAAAGCAATTAGGCAAGTTAAATCAAAATCAGGGGGAGCTAAATCCGCACAACTAGGCGCAGCCTTGGTTACCGATTCGGTGGCCAGAGAGGGACAGGGCAGTCGTACCCTTCCTTCAGCTTCGACTTTTTCCAACTCCCCTGGGGAGCACCCTGCTCAGGTACCAGTCTCTCCCACATTTATGCCGCAGTCACTCGGGGACCCATTGACTCCGCAGAAATTAGATCTTCTGCTGCGTACGTTATTGGTACCCCTGGAATCTAGGTTGGAGGGAATAGTGACCCTTCTTACTAAGCTAGAACACCAAATTAAGGGTCTAACTGAGGGTGCCATCAATAGTAAAGTACTCCCCACATGCTCCTGTAATTGTCATGGTACCACTATAGCTGGGGTTTTACCAGTATCTATGGCCCAATGTATATCCTCACGGCCACTATCCGTCCCAACAGCCACAGCATTGGCACCTCCAGCCACTCTTAACACTCCCTCACTAGTACAACATGAAGTTAGGTCCCCCACTGACCATCACATAGATAGTAACATCTCGGGAGAGGCCCCCCTGATTAATAATAGTGACAACGTGAGGACAGCGAGAAAGCGAATCCAGGATGAGGCTTCCAGGCCTATTTCTAGAATAGACTTGCCCCCGGAAGCTAGTCCCTACCTGGTTGTCCTTACAGGGGTCCCCGAAATCAATGATCACAGCATTGAGGAGTTTTCCAACCTGAAAAACAAGGCAATCCATTGGCTTTCTAATTTTAGGCCCTTGCCACCGCAGGTTAGTTGTGAGATCATTATGGTCAGATGGGTGGGGTGGGTAGGGCACACCCCTAAAAATTTAACCGGCGATTGTGTCATAGTTAACTTTCGGGACGCCAGGACAGCAGATTACATCTGCAATTGGGTAAAACCCCGTCTAGACACCAAAATCGGGGTGCGTTCCCTTTCCTACTTTTACCCAAATGATCACCTGAAGATAGATGAAAGCGGCTGGACCCTTATCCCGCATTTGCTAAGGAGAGGTGGTGGGAAAGCAAGACATATCCCTTCTGGTGCACATTGGGCCTATCCTGTCTGTTCAAACAGGTTCAGCTGTCTCGACCAGGTTGATTGACTGGCTAAGTCCAACTATGTTGCTCAGGGGACCATGGGGGGTAGTACCTTAGGTTTAGAGCCCATTGAGTTGCCTAAGGAAGGGAATCTGACTCCTGTTACCAAGGGGTACACCTCTAGTACAGTGGGGACTAGTAATAGCAATATTATTGGTACTACCCAAGTGTATTCTATGCAGCCTTCTGCTACCCTCCCAATGCCAGCCACTTTCCAGAGTGCTAGTCCCACCCCTACTGGGGAAATTGATCCCCTTCAGCAGAGTAGTACTCCTTCTTTACCAGATCCCTCATCTCATTGTACGCTTCGTCCCCAATGCATGAACCTTCTATCATGGAATGTGGCAGGCCTAAAGAATAAGCTAGCATGTCCTGCATGGGGTTCCTTTGTGGACACTGCTGATGTGATTTTATTGCAGGAGACCTGGGCTAGGGAGGAGGTTCATAGAGCCGGGTTTGCGTCCTTTAACATCGCAGCACGGTGGGGAGGCAAGGGCCGCCCTTCTGGTGGTCTGACAACATGGATAGGCGTACATCTGGGCTGCAGGGTGGATTTGATTCAGACTAATTCGGATGATATCCTATGTGTTCAACTGTCCTGGCCTAACTTATACAAACTGGCAGTTGTGAATGTTTACTCACGTCCCACTGCTATGGCTAAGGAATCTAACACCGTAGGTGAATTATCAGCCCTTCTTGAATCCTTGGACCATGATATTCACTGTGTAATTGCAGGAGACTTCAATTGCCACTTCGAGCCCCTCCAAGGGTTGGGTGAGGGGGCACTGCAGGATGAAGATGAGTTTTGGGGCATCCCGCAGTGTAGGACCACCTATGCAAAGGCATGGACCCCATTGGCTATGCAGATTATGACTTTAACCCTGCAATTCTCAGTTAGGATGGTCAATGGTCGGATGCCCTCGGACATTCCCTCCAAATGTACCCATAACAAAAAAGATCAAGAATCCCACCTGGACTACTTCATGGTTCAGACCAGGATGTGGTCCAAAATTGTGGACTTGGAGGTTGTGAATAGATCGGACAGCGATCATAACGCCCTGCTGTTGAAAATGGAATTGCCAAAATCTGCTAACACCCACACGGAACCAACCATCGACCTAGGATTGGTTCTTACAAACAACAGGAGGAGGATTAAGTGGGAAACCCTGTGCGAAAGGCGGGATGCATTGCCAAGATTATACTCTTCTATCCTTCCCCTGCTCAAAATGGCAAGTGATATCTGGGCTCAAGAGCGGTCTAAGGACAACTCTGCACGTCTTCTCAATGTCCATCGGGATCTAATTGATACCCTTGCAGACTTTTTAAACCCTATCGCCCCCACCAGGCATCCCAGGACCGCCACCTCATCCTGGTACAATGCCACATGTAGGAGTGCCAAATCTGCTCTGATTAATGCCATCAAAACCGGCAGTGACAGGCTAACAATCTGTTCACTCAGGACTGCCCATAAACAAGTTCTAAAACAGGCAAAGATAGATTGGGATTGGGACAGATGGGAACATTTATCATCTGCTCTTGCTAACAAGGAATCGAGTAGATTTTGGGCCATTGTGAATTCAGGGTGTGCGGAACCCCGCAATGCAATCGAAGTTAATCTTGATCCGGGGGTGTGGGAATCCCACTTCAAAAACCTTTACGCCGCCACCTCTGATTTAGATCTTTTGCCCTTTCAGCCATCCACTGCGGGGGACGCCGAAGTTTTGGAATTCTCCGTAGATGATGTTAGGAGTGCCATAGGAAAACTGGCAACGGGAAAAGCACCTGGTATAGACAAGATACCCGGGGATATGTTTAAAGATCAGCCTAAGATATGGGCACCGTATCTATGTGCACTCTATAACTCAATCTTGCACGGCATAGAGGTTCCGGGCTCTTTGCTGGGAGCGGAAATTATACCTATATATAAAAAGGGTTCTCCTCTGCTCCCCGTTAATTACAGGCCCATTAGTCTCATTGACGTCCCACAAAAAATAATGGCAAGACTTATTTAAGATCGCTTGCTGGACTGGATCAATGAGAATGAAATCCTCTCTCCCTATCAGGCTGGTTTTAGAAGTAAAACATCTACCATGGACCAGATCTTCCGTTTAGTAATGTTGTACTGGAAGACTGTGGTATTAGAGGGTGGCAGCCTCCACATGGTATTTGTCGACTTACGCTCTGCGTTTGATACAGTTCCTAGGGGTAAACTTTGGGCTGTTTTGCGTGATCTGGGCGTACCCAATTCCTTATTAGGTATATTGGTGAGGCTGCATACTGAGAATTTTGCCCAGGTCAGGTGTGCAAGAGGAGGTGTATTGTCCGCTAGGTTCGCTGTCAACAAGGGAGTTAGGCAAGGGTGTGTCTTGGCCCCTACTCTGTTTTGTATATATGTGAATGGACTGATAGCCAGTCTGGATGCAGTCCCCAAGAATGATGCACCCAGGTTGGCAGGCAGGAAAGTAGCAGCTATAATGTTTGCTGATGACACCTTGCTCCTTTCCAAGACATCAATGGGTATTCAACGTACATTGGAGGGATTTAACAACTTCTGTAGAGAGCATGGACTACAGATTAATGTTGATAAGACCAAATACATGATTTTTAATCCCCCGTTATACACTAGGCCACCACCTACCCTTGATTCGGTCGCACTTGAGAGAGTTCACACCTTTCAATACCTTGGTGTCACACTAAGCGAAAAACTCTCCTGGGGCCCACACCTTGCTAAATCTCAACTCAAACTGACTCAAATAGCTGGGGGAATTTTAAAAATGACTAACGCCTCCACTTATAAACCCATTAGCCCTAGCCTTGAAATCTATAAAATGAGGGCTAGAGCGGCTGCATTATACGGAGGGGAACTCTGGGGGCACGTCAATAGACCAGGATTGATCAAAGCTGAGAACAATTTCCTGAGGCAGCTGCTCTCGCTCCCCCAAAGCACACCTTTATTACCGCTGAGGCTCGACTTGGGTTTACTTCCCATCCAGGAGGAATTAGCCATTAAACCTCTCAGGTTCTGGAGGAGGATCTGGCTGACCCCCGAGCTAGAGCAGTATAAAATCGAGCTCCAAGAAATACTGAGATCAGGCAGGGCAGCACATATCCCTTGGCTTTCGTACATCAAAGCCGAATTTACGAATTTGGGTCTTGCAGATATGTGGGCCAATCCAGTAGTAGCGTGTAGGGAGATCTCAGGGAACACATTCACTGAGTTGTACAGATCTCGATGCTCCAACGCATGGCTCCATGACTCAAAGAATGGTACCTTGGTAAAAGCATTTATAGAGATTAAATCTGTCTACTCATTCGAAGCATTTCTGGATGTAATTTTCCCTGTTTTGGCTAGGAAGCTATACATACAATGGAGGTTTGGGGCACTCCCCCTAGCGTGTCTAATAAGTAAATGGACCCCGACTAGGTCCTCACATTGTCCTGGCTGTGGTATGATCAAAGAGGACGAAAGTCATGTTCTTTTTTTCTGTCCTCTATACAGTAGAGCAAGGCGGAACTGGATCGTACCTATCTGTAGGAACCTTGGATTTAGGAAGTGCTCAGACGCACTAAGGGTCCTTAAGACTGAAACTGCAGGACACATTGTATTTGCTCTAGCTAAGTATCTGCATGCTTTCTGGATTAAAAGGAGTTTTATACTATCAAATACTGCCTAGCAGCCGGGCTTATATTTTGCTTGTGTAATTTCAGCTACTGCTATAATGGTGTATCCTATCAATGACCTCAATTCCTGATCTGTATTTGCCAAAGTTATTTTAGATGCTGTTTTAACATCGTAATTTTAATGTGTATAATACTTTATGTACTCTTTTATGGCTGAAATATTGCCGAAATAAAGATTGAAAGAAGAAGAAAGAGGTAAAAGACAGATCAGAGATGAGCAGTAAGAAGCAAAAAAAGGTGAGAAATGATCAGAAATAGGCAAAATAAAAGTCAGAAGTGAGCAGAAAAGCCAGAAAACGAGCAGGCAATGAGCAGAAGAGGGCTAAACAGAGAGCACTCAGACTCTGAATCAATGTTGCCCGGCCATATCAGATCAAATAGGGAAGGGCTGAATTTTTTGCATTATTTGAGAATGAATGATTTTTTTATTATAAATGGGATATTTCCAGAGGACTCCCCAGCCTTTCTTACTTTCCATGCTTTTCGGGGGCAGTTAAGTATCGACTACATGGTGGTTTCTCACCAGCTCTTCAGGGCCTGTGCACAATTTAAGGTATTGGGGATGGACTTGTTCGACCACGGTGTTTTATCAGTGGATATCAGTTTGGAGCTCAAATCCTTGGAGCCTTGGAATCGCACAGACGATAGTATTAGGTATAACTAAACAAATGGTTGCACTTTTTGGTCCAATAAAAGCCTTACATGTTTAGGGAGGCTGATTGAAAACTCGAGCTGTGCTCCTACACAGTTAAATCCCATTTCCTGGTTCGAGAAGAATCTGCCCTTATTTAGATCATGCAGAAGGAAAAAACGGGCCAGTGGCATTAACCAATCTGTGGTTATTTCGGGGGAAGTAAAAAAGTTTGGGCGATAAATGCCCTAGAAAGGGAACAATTTAAGCAGTCTTTTTTGGTTAGGCAAAGGGAAATCAGCAGATTGAAGCAGGTAAGAAAGAGAATGCAGGAGTCTGAATGTAGAGGGGTGGAGGACTCAAATTCGATTAAACTAAGAGAGGTTGCACAGTCTGGTGACTCGCGTAAATATGGGGCTCTAATAGCCAAATATTGTGATAGAAGAATTAAGGCAAAAGCCATTTTAATATCAGGTGCAGAGTGGATTCAATAAATGTCACCGATATATATGCTCCAATACTACAACTTGGTCCAAGTTAGAGGTACTCATGGAGTTTCCCGGGGGAATGAATACAGCCCCCCTTCCTGTAAGGAAATAGAGAGGGTTAGTAAATGGGCAAGGTACTCAGGTGCGATGGGCCCTGATGATATTCCAATAGCTGTAATTAAACAAGATAGCATTGCATGGGCTCAATTCCTTTGTCCAGTATTCTCCTATTGCTATGCACATGCGATTATTCTGTCCTCTTGGAGAGGAAGTATTGTGGTTCCATTATATAAATAGGGTCCCAGAACGTCCCCTGCCAGTTTTAGGCAGATTGCTTTGCTAGATGCTACAGGAAAAGTGTTTGCTAAAAGCATTCTCCTCCACCTTCAGGATTGAGCTTTTGGATATTACCTTGTCCCTGCAGAGCAATCAGGGTTCTGTAAACATAGTGGCACATTAGATAATATTTCCGCCCTGCAAACCCTGATTGAAAAATACCCAATGGGTAAGGGAATGGCCCTGTACACTGCCTTTATAGATTTCTCCACGGCTTTTGACCGGGTAGATCGGGGGACGCTGTGGAGGAAATTGGCCGCAATGGGGATTCCCATTCGTCTGCTCGGATTGATTATAGCACTGCACTCCTCAACTTGGACTCAGGTTTTGATTTGAGGTAATCAGGACCTATCGAGTAAAGTAAAGACTCATAATGGGTTGAAGCAGGGGTACTTGCTAGCTCCTCTACTTTTCTCTCTTTACAGCAATGACTTTCCAAGTAGGGTGGGACTATATAAAGGGGGCTCCCTGAAATTAGGAACAATGAAATTGAGTTGTCTGCTCTATGCGGATGATGCCATCCTGATGGATTTAACCCCAACAGGACTTCAAAGGCACCTTAATGAGTTAGCTCGCTATTCAGATGATCACTTTACAAAAATAAATACTACAAAAAGCAAAATTATGATTTTTAGACGCTGGGGATTTAGAATTTGTAAAAATATGCACTGGTTCTTGGGATAAGACAAACTTGATGTAGTGAAGCTGTATCCTTACCTAGGAAGATTTTTTACAAGTTAGTGTTCTAGCAGTGATTACATTGACCAGTGTAGAAGTAAGTCAATATCTCAGGCATGCGCAATTGGTAGATTTTATCAATGTTGCAGGCAAAGACACTTCGCACATGTTTTATCGTTTTACAGAATTAAAATTCAGCCTGTACTGAGTTACGCTTGTGAATCAGTGGATGAACAGCCGTGGGTCTATAGCGGCACTCCGGCTCAAATTCGGGCTCCTTTCGACTTATGTGTTTGCCACGGCTGCATGTTTGAGATGGAGTAATGCCATAACGAACAGTGTTGAAAACCCTTTACGGGCAGCGTAAAGGAATCATGTGAATGCTGCAGACCGGGCATAGTGGCGTAGGCTCTTTATCAAAACAAGTTTAGAAAATTCTAATTTAAAAAACAATTTACGAAGTCAGTCATAAAAGAGATACTTCCTTGTGCTCAGGGCATTCCAGTAACGATATAATAGTGGGGAGAAGCATTTGTAAACAACCTGAACCGTATTTTGTATGGAATCTCCCCCATGGAGTGGACAGAGCTATCCTGCTGCTAAGATTGAATTTGTTGCCCTTACGAATCATAACAGGGGCTTGGGAGGCATTAGCCACGCAGGACAGACTTTGTCACCTATGCGGAAGCTGGGTACAGGATCTAAATCATGTCTTCTTTGTTTTTCCCCTATGACAGCCAGTACAAAGTCATTTCTGGAGACCATTGTATTTAAAATGCAACATCGCTACAGCCGAGTGGGCCCGAAACTCTCTCTTCGAACAAGTGTGTTTTAAAAGTATAGTTTTTTAAAACTATTTTTAAACATATTTTAGAGGACTAATGTGTTGTAACTAGCTGCGGTATGCTGAACAGGGTCTCTTATGGGCAATATTCATTACACATTATAACTAGAATTGGAGGGTCTTCGTATTACATAGTTGATGTTGTTATACTATCTATTGGTATAATTGGAGTCACACTGACCTAGTCATGATGGTACATTAAAGTGCTAATGAAATTGGTATTGTATTTGTACACCGCTATGTAGACCGTATTGCGCAATGAAATCTGCATCTGCTAGGCCTCTGCTTGTATCTCTGCAAGGGGTCCCGTTTGAGCAAAAATCACTTTATATTTTAAATAGAATCTTTTATAGGTTGTTTGAAACTGGTAATATACTTGCGCACCTGCACTTTCTGTCATCTCGTATGCTGCTTTGAATTCTGTACGTACAATTAAACCTGTAACTGTTAGGTCTCTGTATATATTTTGGACTGGGTTCTCTCTGGGCAAAATGTATCTTATATTATATATAGAATCTTAGGATGTTTGTATTATGTAGTTGAAGCTACTGGAGTATTTAAAGGTACAGCTTGATTTGTACTGTCTTAGTTAGCATTGTATTTTAAAAGAATGGTGACATTGGTCTTATTTTTGCGCATTTGCACTTTCAACTCCTTGTATGCTGCTGGAATTTTTCACTTTTCAATGACATTTGTGCTGTTAAGGTTTTTGCATGTATTTTATCCTGTAATTGTTATTATTAAGCACTGGAGGATATGATATATTGGAGCCTTTTTTGTACACGTTTATGGGAAACTCTTTGGAGCTCTAAATTATAATTAAAAAAATGTAATTGAATTGAATTGGAGAGCACTCAGACACTCACACACCTACTCATAGAGCCACTCAGACACTCTAACACTGACTCACAGACCTACTTAGAGGCTCATAGACTTACTGAGGCAATCATGTTCTCAATCACACGCTCACTGTCAAAAGCTAATGGTTACATTTAATAAATCAATAAAAAAAACTTTAGGAAATATAATTTTTTTAAACATTCAAATTCACTGAAAAAACCCAAAGGTAGCAATACTGAGTGTATGCAAGGTAAAAGAAAATGTGTAGCTTCTAGGCAGTATACTAGAAGGGAAAATTGAAGGGTGCTTAGATGAGAATATTAACTAAAAATACATAGAGCAGGATAGGCGAAAGAGGAATTGTTATACTAAATATATATATATCAATGTTATTATGCTAGTATGAACAATGTGTTTGAAATTAGAGGGGGGTGTTTGCTTATAGCATGTAATTGTATAGTATGTAATTTGCACACGCTCACACAGTCAGGTAGGCACTTACAGACACACTCTCAGAAAAGCAGTTATGTACCCATCACTTATATAGCCAGACAGTGACTGCCACATTCACACACACATCTATAAGATCATTTACACACCCATTTACTCATTTGTACGTCCAAGCTTGAGTACAGGTTTGCCATTAGAATACGGAGTGACTTCTGCAGAATGTAATCTGCACCACAAGAACAGTCTGAAGAGGACAACTTTAGCACTATTGAAAAGGGAGAACTATGGTTGTAGTTGATCTCAGAATCAGGGCCCCAATGGATAGTGGCTTTCAAAAGTAGGGAGAGGATTGGAGAAATGAGTAGCTACAGTCTCCAGAGGACAGAGGAGACCCCCAGAGAGAGAGTTCTATATAAGATACAGTGCAGATAGCACTGTCTCCTCCCAAACCCAGTCCCCTGATGACCTCAAGGACTGACAGCCTGGGTGGGACCTGAGGCAGCGGCTAGTCCAGGTGGGTGCAGAGGAAAGAAAAGCTGAGGGCAAGAGAGCTTTGGAGAAGAAAAGGGTCTTGCTGGCTGGAGTGTCAAGGCGGTGCACTTGAAGGCCAAATAGCTGTCAGAGTCTAAGGAAAATGGTGGGAGCACCACCACTGTGTCCAGTGCAGAAGACAGAGTTAATATATTCAGAGACTTGGTGCCTGACTTTTTTTAAGGAGGGAGTTGGTATAGACAGGTTACTTCTGGCATAAGAAGTAGCTGTAGAGGTACAGAAGAACTCTGAGGAGGATTGTAGAGGTGCATTTTGAGTCAAATTTGTGGTGACGGGAGAGACAACGTACTGGTTCTAAAGAAATAGAACAGGTTGAGGTATTCCACTATTAAGGAGACACTTGTCTGTAAGTATGTATTTACTCCAGAGGAGTACAAGTTGAAATTCAGTGTTAGAAAGAAACTGTGTCACTACTGCTGGGAGGATTTTGAAATGTTTGTTAAATGAACTGTTGTTTTTCAAGAAAGTGTTTCCAACACTTTTATACTTTTTCTATTTTCTCAAAGAGAATTGAGATGAACAGATGGACTACATATGGATAATGAAATCTATGGTCCTTAGAATATAATCTTGTTGACCTATAGTCTTCTGCAGGTATTTGAACAGGGTGGTCATCATACCGTCCACCTACTCCAGTTCAAAATAGTTGAGGGAAATATTGAGCCACTAAACGTTTCTCCAAACACTCATTGGAGTTATTTTAGCTTGTTTCAATTGACAAAGTTCAAAGACATCCCCCATAAACTCTTTTGAATGTAGTGGATGGATCCCGTAATTCTCATATATTTCTTCAGATCTACTTCTATCCACTTTTTTCAAACCGTCCACTTGAAGGCAACATTCCTTCCTCCATGCAAATTTAGTGTTTGGCAACATCTACATTTTTATAGTACTCATTATTATCTTTAAGATATAATGTAGTTTTATTCACCTTATTTACATCTACTAGTTCCTACCAGATTTTTTTGTTTTTCTTGGACACACCATTCACTAGACTAACAAGCGGTTCTTCCAAATCTCTCTCTACACTCATAGTTTCAATATTGCTTTTAACATCTAAAGGTACATAGTTCAGTTCAAAAAACCTTTATTTCGGTCATTAAGACCATTAAGGTATGTGTACAATACAATGAAAACCATAGCAATATAAAACAGTCTATGCATTAGCATCTGGTGTAGTTATTTTTTTTAGGAGAACCCAGCGCCTATGCCACATTGAATTTAGAAATCGAGAGACAGCAAAAACAATGGGCTTAGAGGATCAAACTTCAAAATTCTAAGTGCCCCCTGGCAGTGCACAAACCCTAAGTTCCTGCACAACTGTATGAGCCAGCGCTGTCTTGCAGATTTATAGCCTGGACAAAAAAATAAAACATGGAGCTCTGACTCCTCCTGGTGGTTTCAGGCCGGGCACTCACGTTGGGCAGTTCCAGACCATTTGAAAGTGAAGGCTCACAGTGGAAGGGTACTAAATCTAAACTGAATATATAGTTTTCTTGCTGGGAAAGGTAGACTATCATCCAGGAAGGGTTCAAATTTATACTCATCTTTTACAGTAAGGAATTCAGCTGTCAGATGGCCTGGATCCGGATTCCCATGAATGACTGCCAATTTGTGTATTCGATAAATTCCCACCAGTTCAGCATGTGAGACTGCAGAACACGCTTCCTCAGGGTTACTCCAGAGGTTTGGTTTGCCTATCCTACTGTACTCCTCTCTTATCTGTGCAAATCAAGCAGCAATTTTTTCTACCCCTGGGAGACCCAGTAACTCTTCTGTTTCTGTCCGATATTCTGCCAGTTCCGGGGTCACCCAAAATCTATGCCAGAAAGTTAGGGGTCTTAGGCCAATCTCATCTCCAATTGGCCTTATACCTAAATCTAGCCGTAGGGGGTTAACGGGGTGCTGGAAGGGAGACCCAAAATCAGTCTTAAGAAGCAGTTCTCAACTTTGCTTACATAACTGCAAGAACAATGTCCTCAGAGTTCAGCCCCACACATTGTAGCACCCCTAGCTTCTGCCTTGTAAATTTCGATGATAGGCCCAGAGGGTTTATATGAGGAATCCCTCAGTACTTTAGCAATTCCTCCAGTAGTCTGTGCTAACTTGAGTTTGGCTTTGGCAATTTGTGGCCCCCATTCCATACTTTGTGTGAGGTTTTGACCCAAACAGTCAAATACAGAGACCCTTTCCAGGACAGTGTCATCTAAGTGGGGATTAGGGCATGTTTTCTTGGCTGGGTTGAAGACCATAAACTTGATCTTCATGGTATTTATCTCGAGCCCCCTATTATTGCAAAAGATGACAAAGCTGTCCAGTACCCTCTGTATTCCCATCGGCGACTTGGACATTAAAAAGGGTGTCAACTGCAAACATCAACACTGGGACCTTTGAGTATGCTAACTTTGGGGCATCATTATCCTTAACCTTAGTAAGTTGGGCAATCAATGCGTTGACAAAGAGGCAGAACAGGGTCGGTGCGAGTACACAGCCGTGCCCCACTCCTCTGTCAACTGGGGTTAGTTCTCCCTCTTTCCCACATCTTACTTGGGCGTAGTTGGCATCATGCAGCTTGATAAGCATGCTTAGGAGGTAGGAAGGGATCCCCAAATCTCTTAGTACCCCCCCCCCCCCCCCATAGTTTATCTCTAGGCACCAGGTCAAAAGCCGTTTTCAGGTCCACGAAAATTAAGTAGAGGCTGCCACCCTCCATTCTCACCATTTTCCAAAATATAAGTTGAAGTCTATATATTTGATCAACGGTGGAGGTGTTCTTCCTGAATCCGGCTTGGTATCAGCTTAAAGTTTCATTATCTTCCATCCACCCCTGAATGCGGTCTAGGAGTACCCGTGCAAAGAGTTTTTGTGTGACATCGATCAAACTGATCGGCCTATAGTTAGCAGGGAGTAGTGGAGAACCCTTTTTAAAAACTGGGACAATTTCTGCCCCAGCCCAAGTGTCGGGGATCGGCATACCATTCATTATAGCATTGAATAGTACCCACAGGTAGGGGCCCCATATTGTTAGTTCTTCTCGAAAAAGATCCCCTGGGAGCCTATCTAATCCCGGTGCTTTGCCTGCAGGAAGTTTCTTGACTGCATTTGAAACTTCGAGAAGGATGATCCCAACAACATCTTCATCAGTGTACCTTGGTAACGAAGTAGTTACCTCAGCTACCAGGCCGGTGTCTGCACACAAGACCCTTTGGGTAGCAGTGTGGCTGTCATTGTGCGGGCCAGATTCTAGCTTCGTTGGAGGTACATACACAACTCTATTTTTAACCCCTTAGTTGCTAGCTTTCGGCCACTCCCTGATCCAAGCTTTTCTGGGCTATTTGGGGTAGTTCTAAAAGTATCTAGAGTTTGTGGATTCTCCTGGAAGGGAACGAGAAATTTGCCAAAATACAGCAAATTTCAGGTTTTTGGGGAAAAATGGGAAAAGAGTGCTGCAGAAAAAGCCTCAGTTGTTTCCCTGAAAATGGCATCAATGAAGGGTTTGGAATGCTAAAATCACAATCTTCCCAGCTTTCAGGAACAGGCAAACGTTTGTCAGAAAACCACATTTTCAACACAGTTTTGGCATTTTACCAGGACATAGCCCATTTTTCCTATTTTTTGTACTTTCAACCTCCTTCCAGTTAGTGGTAGAAATGGATGTGAAAGCAATAGTGGATCCCAGAAAGCTATACATTTCTGAAAAGTAGATACAATTCTAAATTCAGCAAGAGGTCATTGTGTTGATCCTTTAAGGTTTTCCTGTAGAAAGTAACAGTTGAAATAAACGTTTTTCACTGTGTACCAGCTATACAGCAATTCACTTGGTAAAATATAAAGGATGAAAACTAGGTATCAAGGAATTCTATGTATTTCTGAAATGGGCACAAGATATGGATGTTAGAAGCAGTGGTTATTTGCACATCTCTGAATTGGTGGGTACACATACTAGCATGCGAATTAGAGGACATTTCTCAAAATGACATCTTTTTAACACACTGACATTTGGTAGCCAAAAGTGCAGCGAAAGACAATTGGTAATAACACTTGTTCTACTATTCTGTGTTCCCCTAAGTCTCCAGATAAAAATGGTACCTCACTTGTGTGCATAGACCTAGTACTCACAACAAGAAATGGCCCAAAACGCAATGTAGACACATCACATTTTTCCACTGAAATCTGCCCCTTTTTTGCCATTTGCATAGCTGTGGAGTTTGGGCCCTAGCTCAGCCCAGCATGAAGGGAAACCTAGCAAACCTGTACATTTTCAAAAACTATACACTTAGAGGAACACGGGATGGGGTGGGATGACTTTCATGGCTAGCTCCAAGTTTTTTTACCCATAATCCCTTGCAACCCTCAAAATATGTCAAAAACGCATATTTTCCTCACATTTCTGTGATGGAAAGATCTGGACTATGAGAGGAGCCACAAACTTCCTTCAACCCAACATTCCCCCAAGTCTCTCAATAAAAATGGTACCTCACTTGTGTAAGTAGTCTTAGTGGCCGCTGCAGGAAACAGCCCAAAATGCAATGTCACACATCACATTTTTTCACTGAAAACTGATCCTTTTTTTGCAATGTGCCTAGTTGTGGATTTTGGGACCTAGCTCAGCTGATACATAAGGAAACCTAGCAAATCTGTACATTTTTTAAACCTAGCCATTAAGGGGAATCCAGTATGGGGTGACTTGTGTGCTTTTACCAGGCTCTGATACCCAGAATCTCTTGCAAACCTCAAGATTTGTCTACAAAAACACATTTTCCTCACATTTCTGTTATGGAATGTCCTGGAATCTGAGGGAGACACAAACTTCCTTCCACTCAGCGTTCCCCCATGTCTCCTGATAAAAATGGTGCCTCACTTGTTTGGGTAGGCCTAGAGCCTGCAGCAGCAAAAGGCCCAAAACGCAACGTGTGCACATCACATTTATCTACTGGAAACTGACCCTTTTTTTAAATATGCCTAGCTGTGGATTTTGGGCCCTAGCTTAGCCGGCATCTAGGGAAACCTAGCAATCCTGTACATTTCTGAAATCTAGAGCCCTAGGGGTATCCAGGATGGGCTGACTTGTGCGGTTCTCACCAAGTATTTTACACAGAATACTTTGCAAACAGCAAAACTTTGACTGAAAAAAACATATTTTCCTCACCTTTCTGTGATGGAAAGTTCTGGAATCTGAAAGGAGCCACAAAATTCTACCTACCCAGCATTGCCACAAGTCTCCTAATAAAAATGATACCTCACTTGTGTGGGTAGGCTTAGTCCCTTCTACAGGTAAGGGTCCAAAACATATTGTGGAGACATCAAAATTATACATCACAAAACAACCTAGTTTTGCAAGGGGGGAATCACACTTCTGGAAGCCTATGTTAATCTACATACCGTGCATCCTCCACAAGGGAAATGGCAGTTGGTACATTGGTTTCCCGTTTCGGTTGACTTATCTGACGGGTTTGGACAAGGCAATGCCTCAAACTATTCGCCCTTTGAAAGGCAAATCTTGGCTGTGTCATTTTTTTTGGGCCCACATCAAGAACATGGCAGTTTTTTTGTACGATGTGTCTAATCTTTGTAAACAGGGGGTCAAAAGTTGATACCACTGGGAAGCAGGGATTGCTGGTTCCCCTGTTTTCTTCATGAAGGACCGCACAAGTGGTATTCAATGCCGTTTTTCGGGCTCAGTTGACCACTTTCGCAGGATAGACCGTCTCCTTAAAGCACTCAACCAGTGCAGATGATTGTGTAGCAAAAGTCCCAACCTCTGTGTAATTCCTTCAATATCTAAAGAATTGTCCCACAGGGATGTTATCTCACAAGGCCCCGGGGTGAAGAGATGATTAATAAAATAAGGAGTTTCTATCTGTAACCTTTTGGTGAACTGCAGTGTGCAGCCTAAGATCTTTTGTTGCGATGTCCAGGTTAAGGTATATTGCTGGGTTCCTGTTAATGGACCACGTGAAGTGGAGACTCATATCCACTACAATAATCCGGTGGAGGAACTGCATTAAATTCTCCTCTATCTCTGACCAGATACACAGCACATCATCTGTGTACCATTTCCATAGATGGTTCTTCTGGAGGAAAGGATTAGCGACTTGATAGATGTGGTTCTCTTCTAACTGGCCCACCTAAATACAGAGCAGACTCAGGCAAAAGTTGCCTCCTTCGAAGTGCCGAAGCACTGTAAGAATAACTGATCCTGATAGCGAAATAAGTTCCTCGTCAGGGCCAACTCAATGCATTTGAGTACAAATAATTGAGAAGTGTCATAAAACCATTCTTGGGCCCCAAGCACATGCGCAGCTGACACCAATGTGACAGTTTGGAGAAAGCTGGTATACAGCAATTCAGTATCGATGGTTACCAAGAACTGGGTTGTGGGATCATATTCGGTGTCCTCCAAAATGTTAGGGATATCCATAGTATAACGTACATAGGAAGGCTGATTGGTTACCGCCTCTCTCAAAAAATGTCTGCAAATTGGGATAAAGGTTCTAGTAAGGACTGAATCCCAGTGACTATTGGTCGCCCAGGTGAGGGGCGTTGTACTTTGCGTATTTTTGACAAGATGTAAAACACCGGGGTCCTAGGTGAGGGATTCATAAGGAAATCTGCTTCCTTGGTGGTGTTCCATTTGTTGTCCTTAGCCTACACTACCATTCTTCTTATAATAGCCTGTAGATCACTCGTGAGGTCCCTTGTCAACGGTAACTAGTTGGTGCATACCCCTAAGAGTCTCCGAACCTCTGCTTTGTTGTCCTGAATTGAGCTGCCCTTATTCATCAGAGTGGGAAGTGAGGGACCCATAAAACCTCAACTTGTTGTGTAATGTGCAAAGTAAAAAAGCTTTTTGGTTATGGTATTGATTCTGAGTGGAGGGCACCTTTAATGCCTGTTTTTCCCTCTAGGGCCCTTGTTTGTTGAATAGCTATCTAGGGAAACCTACCAAACCCAGACATTTCTGTTAACTAGACACCTGTGGAAGTCCATGGAGGTGTGGCTTGCGTGGATCCCCCAATGTTTTCTTACCCTGAATTCCTGCACACCTCAAATTTAGCTAAAATAATCAAATTTTCCTCACATTTCTATGTAGGATTGCCATGTCTGCACAAATTTCCTTCCTTCCAGTGATCCCCTTAGTTTCACAATAAAAATGATATCTCACCTGCCCAAAGTAGAGTCAGCATAAAAACGTATTTAAAGAAAATTGTGCTTATGACATACTTTGGTGACAGGTGGATGGAAGTTTGTGGCTCCCCAAAGATTCTAGTACTGTCCATTTCAGATGAAAATGTACTTTTTTGGTCAACATTTGCAGTTTGCAAGTTATTCTGAGTAAAAAACCTGGTGAGAGCCACGTAAGCCAACCCACCCTGGATAGCCCTATGTGTCTAGTTTTCAAAAACTTAAAGGTTAGCTAGATTTCCATAGGTGCCAGCTGAGCTAGGGTCCAAAATCTAAAGCTACCCACATTGGAAAAAGGGGGCCCTTTTTGGTGGAAAAATACACTGCATCCATGTTGCCTTTTGGGCTGTTTCCTGTAGTTGGCACTAGCTGTACCCACACAAGTGAGGTAGCATTTTTATCAGGAGACTATCGAGAATGCTGGGTGGTCGAAACTTTGTGGCGGCCCGTTGACCCCACTATTTAACCACACAGAAATATGAGGAGGAATATGTGATTTTATTAGCTAAATTTGAGATCTGCAAGGGATTCTGGGTAAGAAAATATTGGGGGATCCACACATTGCCAGGCAAGTGCCATCCACTCACACCGCCAGCCAAGCACCATCCACGCACACTGCTTGCCAAGTGCCAGTCCATGCACACCACCAGGCAAGTACCAATCTACCCACACTCCTAGACAAATGCAAGTCCATACACACTTCCAGCAAAATGGCAGTACATACACAGCAGGCCAAACCCCAGTACAAACAGAACATCAGCCAAACTCCATTTCACACACTCTAGTATCTAATGGTTTTCTGCCACCTTGGGAGCAGATAAGCCTAAAAATATCGCAGACCTTACCCATTGAGAGTCCAAAATGTGTGCCTAAAAAAAGGGGAGTGACCCTTGCCTATGGGGCTGCTCCCTTACATGCCCAAAACATAGCCCTGGTGGTGAGGGGCATATCGGGTGTAATAATCAACACCTGCCCACTGGTGGGGCAAAAAGACTGTACCCATTCTTTGTGCAGGGTGGGGGCATCAGCAAGGTCATTCTAGGCAGCCCCCATCCCTATAGAAAGAAAAAAGTCCCTTGTGCCTAGTGGGCTTTCTGCCACCTTGGGGGCAGATTTGGAGTAATAACCTCCATTTGCTCCCTGGGGTACAGACAAACGGTCCCATTTGTGTTTGGTGAGGTGGGGCATTGGCTAGCCCAAAAAGAATCCCTGGTGCCTAGTGGGCTTTCTGCCCCCAGGGGAAGCAGATCGGGGGTAACTGTCCCCATATACCCAGGGGGACATAAGGATTGGGGGCATTTTATGGGGGTTGGGGGCAATGGCATGCTCATTCTGAAAAGCCCAAACCACTATAATATGAAGGAAAATAGTTTCTGGGGCCTATTGGGACTTCTGCCTCCCCAGGGGGGCAGATCTGGGGCTATTGCCTCAACTACCCCCTGGGGGAGGCAGAAAGACTTTGGACCCCCTTTCTATGGAGTGGGGCATGGCCATGCCTATTCTGGGCAGGCCCGACTCCTCGTTTATAACTACACTGTCCTGGGGGTGAGCACCTCTCGCACTCACCCCTTCCCAGGTCGATTTTGGTCTTAGGGGCCACATCTCCAAGGGCCCGACCTGTAGTGTGGGTGCCCTGGTCCCACCCAGGACACCCACTTTTGGAACATTGGGGACCACAGTGGGAGCCTCAATGACCCCATGGTCCCTGCCGGCTCTCCAACTCTTGTGGCAGCCGGCATTGCTTTGAGACCCAGGAAGTTGCTAACATGCAGCTCCATAGATCTCAAAGCAATGTCTGTTTCCCTGCTCGCTTGACAGGGGGCAGGGAAACAGGCATGCTCTGCTTTCAGCAAGCGAGAGCATTTTCTTCTCTTGCTTTCTGAAAGCATATTGTTTGGTATGGCTTGGCAAGAGCGGTGTTCCCACCAAGCCATAGCAAACTACAGTGCCCTGGAAGTGGGCACCGCAGGACATTGCTGGAGCCGGCCCTGGGGGGTGTTGGTCCCCGGGCCATGTATTACTCAGGAGGGGGGCCGAACACTCCCCTCCTTTCTTCTTTTAGGGCCTGCCCCGGGAAGGTGGCAGTCTCCAGGACTGAGAATAGCCTGGAAAGAGGGGCTACATGGCCCCTCTCCCATTTTAGAGTTTGGCTCTGGAGAGGTGGTGGTCCCCAGGGCCAGGGGGTCCATGAGGCCCACCAACCCAAATATAAGAAGCCCTGGGGGGATGGAGGTCCCTTGGGCAGGGGGGGTCTGCAAGGACCCCACCGATATTATTGTAATTAGCCCTGGCGAGGTGGCAGTCCCCGGGGTAGGGGTGGTCCATGAGGCATCCCCACTTGATTGGAATTAGCCCCAGGGATGTGGCAGTCTGCAGGGCTTTAATAAGCCCTTAGAGGGAGGCCCTGTGCACCCTCTTATATTTATCCTATGCCCCTGGGGCCTGAGTCAACTTGGAGTTATTCAAAAGTAAGTACGGGAGCCCACGCTTGCTTTTTCAAAAAACTTTTGCTGTGGATTTGTGGAACCACCAGCGAGTCTGTGGCACAATTTTAAAAAAAGGCTTTTTATCCTTGTATGGGTCCCTGAGGGACCCCTCACCATATCTGGGGTGATCAGGGTATTCCTACTCTGCCCCTTTTCCTTAATTTTTTCTTTTTTTCTGGGTCTCGGCTTCAAGTCGAGCCCCGAGATGGCTGCCAACACTTCTTGGTTGAAGTGTTGGCAGCCAATCAAATTTTTGTTGGATCTGTGAGTCCACTGCAAGGACTCGTGTCCCCAGATAGCTATATTTTTTGAAGTTAGATATCTCAAAAACTAATGAATGGATTTCCAACAAATCACAAAAAGCACACTTTCTGGCCCAACATCTAGCTTTCTGCCAAATCTGGTGCAAATCCTTCCAGCAGTTCAGCCTATAGTCGTGTTCAAAAAAGAAAAATCCCCAGAGACATTACATGGGGAAAACATGTTTTGGGAAACCCCCTTTTTTCTCGTACCCCGCTTGAAGGATTACCCCAAATCTGTCAACATAGCAGCTGAACCCAAAAGAGGATGTTTTGTGAAAATATAATTGAGATTCGTCAAGTGGGGCCAAAGTTATTGGCAATCCCAAAAATTATTTTCCTATGGAAACTTTGTTTGTAACTATAACTACCTACTGGTAATCACCAGTAGGTAGCTATATATAAAAAGGAAAAAGGTGCGTTATGATGTAGTGAGGTCCCTTCAGTTTCCTCTGGGGGGGGTGAAGTTTGGAGCTTAATATAAATATATATATATACTGTGCTTTTTAATATTTTCAACCTAAATGCATAGTGAAAGACAAGCTAAATAACGGACTCAGACAAGAATTTAAAGCTACTAATGCTAAACATAATACGATGTCGAGCCATGCTATAAATTTGCATATTGATGCTTTCTGGGAATTGTGGTCTGAAGTAAAAGCCACATGACCAAAGGGACATAAATTCACCTCACCTGTGAGCAAGGCGCTCTGCGCCAAAACGCGTAAGGTCTTAATGAGTTGTTCACGTTTCCACGTATTTCAGACACAATAAAGAAGTCAGCTTGAAAGGATATCGAAGCTGTGGGCTCTTTTTTCGTGGTCTAAATTAACAGGATCTCCATTACTGTCTAAGAGCCCGCCCTGCAGAGTTGGATACCCCCAGTAAAGTGGAAGAATCTTTGTAGATATATATATATATATATATATTTGCTCCTCCACGCTCGAGTTACTGCCGCCGCACTCCAGATCAGAGGGTGCGTCGTCTGCCGCGAACTACTCCATCACAGTCCGCATTACATCACCCAATCCCCTGAACAACTCCAAAGGATGACGACACCTTGTCCTGGCTCAGACTAGTTTATTGTGCAGTCAGCCGGTTGTACACGTTTCGCCTGACCTGACTATATATATATATTACCTGCCAGTGGTTGCCAGTAAGTAGTTATAGTTAGGACCTAGTTTCCATAGGAAAAGCATTTTTTGACTTGCCTATAACTTTGCCATCGTTTGACCAAACTGCATGATATTTTCCCCAAAAAGTGTCAAAGTAAGTTCTGTGTTCCATGAAAAGTTTGGGTTTGATCCATGCAGTGGGGACCGAGAAATAGGGACACAAAATAAGGGTGTGCTTGTAATGTTATTTTCCTTAGGAACATGTTGTTGAACCGCTGGACAGAATTACACCAAATTTGGCAGGAAGGTAGATGTTGTTATGCAGATTGTGCTTTTTGTTATTTGGTGCAAATTAATCTGTGGTTTCTGTGAAATTAAATCTGAAAAAGATAGTGATACCTCTGGTCGCAGATATTTCGTGATGGTTTCGCGGTGAGTGTGGTTAATCGCAATGATTTTGTGGTAAATAGCTAAAGTGTGTGCCAACTGGGATGCTCTGATTGGCTGGATGCAACCTGAGCAGAAAGTTGCAGCTACCGTTTTATCGACCAGGAATGGTTCCCGGGGCTGAAAATGTGTGTCAAAGCTAAGATAAGGGGGTCAGGGTGGAGATACTCTGATCGCATGCTTGAGAAATGGGGGTATTAGTGACACAAGTTATGTGAACAAAATGGATTTTTTAAATTGTGTGCAATATTTGCGACAACGTTGCGACTGCCAGAGTGGCCCCCCATGTACCATTGTGAATATCACAAGGACACTGTAAATATATGTGAAATATAAAACAAAAAGTATCTATTTCTAGATACACACTTGCCTGTCACTGACACAGAATCCTGTATGTATTCACAAATTCACTTATACACCTATTCACATACCCACTCACACACTTATACATTCAGTCAGATACCCACTCAGATGTTCATGCACCCACTCACATACTCATTCAGGTACTCATGTACCTACTTACAGACTCACTTAGAAAGTGATGCACACATGCCCAGACCCACTCAGAGACTCACACACCTACTAAGAGACTCATTTATAGACTCATGTACACAGTATCACATCCACTTAGAGACTTTTACACCCATTCACAGATGCACATGGGAACTCATGCACTCAGATACTCATGCACTCACTTATAGACTCACTCAGAGAAGCTCACATCCATGTACAGACCCAGCCACAGATTTATGCACCCACTAAGAAACCCACTCACACATTCACTTATGTACCCACAGACCCACAGAGGTACTCACACCCACTGACAGACCCAGTGAGATACTCATACACCTCCTCACAGATCCACTCAGATACATGTATACCCACTAACACACCCATACAGTCACACACACACCTAGTCACAGATCCTCTGAGAGAGTTATGCACTCACGCATACACTCAGAGATTCACACACCTACTCATAGACTCACTCAGATGTACATGCACCCATTCACTCACAAAATCAAAGACTCATGCATTCACTCTCGGACCCCCAGACACTTGCCCTCCCAGTCACAGACTCACTCAGACACTCCTGCATGCACCCATTCACTCACCCACTCAGAGACGTATGCTCACACTCACAGACCCATTGAGACACTCATAAACCCACTCTCGGATCCAGTCAGATACTCATATACCCACTCACAGACCCACTCTGACACTTCACACCTATACAGTCACTCACACACCCACTTGCAGACCCACTCAGAGACTTATTCCCACAGTCACTCATAGTCACTCACACACCCACTCAGAGACTTAGGCCCACAGTCACTCATATACTCAGAGACTCACATACCTACTCACAGTCCCACTCAGAGACCCACACACCTCCTCATAGAACCCACTCAGACACTCACGCCCCCAGCCATTGACTCATGCACTCACTCACGGAGCCACTCAGAGTCATGCACCCACTCACTCACCCACTCTGACACCCACTTGGACTCTCATGTATCCACTCACAGATCCAGTCAGACAGTCATATACTTACTTTCAAATGCACAAAGCCACTCATGGCATCTACTAACAGATTGACTAAGAGACTCATGCAACAAATCACAGGCCGATTGAGACACTCATGCATCCACTCATAGATGCACTGAGACAGTCATGCAGTTTGTTAAAGATATCATTCAGTGACTGTGAGTGTTATTATAAAGTTTATGAGTGTTAAATATATATATACCAAGGTATATTGGTGCATCAGGGGGTGTATGAGTGCCTGTATGGAGGATTCAGTGGGTGCATGACTGCCTGCATAAGTGAGTGATTATGTGTCTCAGTGAATGTATTGGTGAATGACTGGTTGTGTGAATGTCTGTAGCAGTGTGTCAGTTGGCATCTAAGGGGCTGGATAGGTGTGTGAGTGGGTACATGAGTGGCTGTATGGGTGAGTGATTGGTTGTCTGAGTACCTGTATGGGTGTCTTAGTGTCTGTGTGGTTGGGTCAGGGGCTGGGTGACTGCCTGTATGGATGTGTGAGTGGGTGAGTCAGTCACTGCATGGGTTAGTGAGTATGTGTGTGAGGGGCTGTATGGTCAAATGAGTGAGTGGATGTGTCTGTAGTATATAGATGAGACTGCATATGTGAAAAACAGTGTAGTTGAGTGAAGGGCTAAATGAGTGACTGTACGGGTGAGTGAGTGATTGTAAGAGTGGATGTATGGGTGAATGTGTGCTTGTGTCAGTGACTGTTTAGGTGAGTGAGTATGTGTTAGTATCTGTATGAGTAATTGAGAGTGGGTGTGTGTGTAAGTGGCTGTTTGATTGAATGTATGGGTTAGTGAGTAGGAGTGTGAGTAGCTCTATGGGTGACTGACTCAGTGTGAGTGGCTGAATGGGTATATGAGTGGATATGCCAAGGGCTGCATCAGTAACTGGGTGTATGAGAGGCTGTGTGGGTGAGTGATTCATGTGTGTGCAGTCCTAAGAATCAGTGAGTTGGTGTGTATGTACTGGTATGGGTGTGTGAATGGGTTTCAGAATAGCAGTGTGGAAGTTTGAGTGGGTGTATGAAAGATTATATGGGGTGTGAGTGGGTACGTCAGAGATTCTGTGGATGATTTCATCAGTGATTTTATCAGTGATGTCATTTGAAATGTCATCAGTGATGTAAAATGTGAGGTTATAAGCAGTGCATTGCAGGGGCATGAGTTATAGTTAGCTCACTAACTATAATGGCTGAATTTCATTGATTGCATTTGAGTGAATCCTGAGCTTAACTATATAACGTCCCTGTAGCCTTTAGGTTTTTAATGAATGTCTATGTTTTTTTTAAGTAGTAGTCATGTTTGCAGAGGTGGCCTCTGACCAGCTTTCAGGAATTCCACTGTGTAGGACTTGCAGGAGGTAGCAGGAGGGCTTCTTGGTCCCCAAGGTCCCTCAGGAGTAAAGTGGTCTTCATCCCCAACCAGTAGTTTGCCTGGAGGCGCGTTGGCAGAGTGCTGGAGAAACGGGGCGTGTCCTCCAAACACTTTTTAGCAATCCCGCTCTGAGGGACTAACTGGAGGTAACAGGAGGGGTAGTTGACCCCCAAGTACATCCCTAGGGGCCAACTACCCCTCCTATTATCTCCACACGCACCTCAAGGCACACTACTAGTAAGGGGATGAAGTCCCCTTGGCTATTGAGGGTCTTTGATGGCCAACTACCCCTCCTGTTACCTCCAGGAAGTCCCACACAGCAGGATCACGGAGATGTTGTCAGAGGCCACGCCCCCTTTCTCCACCACTCTGCAAACATTCCCCCTGGTAAACTACTAGTAGGGGGATGAAGTCGCCTTGGTTACTGATTGTCCTTGGGGCCAACTACCCCTTCCATTAGCTCCAGTAAGAACCATACAGCAGGATTTGTGAGAGGTCATCAGAGGCCATGGCCCCTTTCTCCTTCACTCTGAAAACACGCTTCCCGGGACACTACTGGTTGGGGGAAGAAGACCACTAAAGTCCTGTGGCCCTCAGTAACCAAGTGGACTTCACCCCCCAACCAGCAGCACACCAGGAGGCGCAATTGCAGAGAGGTGCAGAATGGCGACGGGTCCTCTGGTGTCTTGCTGATAGATTTTTCTTGCTTTTTTATTTTACATTATAAAGGATGGGAGGCTGTGTGGCCACCCTTCCCGGAACTAAAGATTACAGCCCCGGTGATCCCATCTCCTGGAACCAACTTTCTCTTTTTATAAATGTTTTTTATAAATAAAAGAAGGGGGCTGAGTGGCCCCCCTTCCTGGGGTCGATTTTGGCCCGCAGACCCCATCCCCGGAACCTGCCTTTCTAGAAAAAAGTGATTTTTTTTAAACATAAGAGGGGGACCGTGTGGCACCCCTCCCAGGCAGATTTTGGCCCTGGAGACCTCATCCCCTTTTTTAAATTTTTTAAAATTTTTATTTTTAGAAAAGAAGAAACAGCCCCCCTCCTGGACCCATTTTGACCCTGGGGGCCCCATCCCACAGGCCTGGCCACAATACTGGGTGGCCTGGTCCCACTCATGGTGCCCAGTTTCAGACGTGGGGACGAGGGGGGAGCCTCAAGACCCCCGTGGTCCCTGCCGGCTCCACCTCCTGCGGGAACCATCATTGCTTTTACACAAAGGGAGCTACTAACATGCAGCTCCCTGTGTGTAAAAGCAATTCTGCTCCACTTCGAGTAAGCAAGAGCATTTTCTACTCTTGCTTACTTGCAGTGGAGCAGTGTTTTCTATGGCTTGGCTGGAGTGCTCCCGCAAAGCCATAGCACATGGAAATGTCCCCAGGACATTGTTGCAGCTGGCCCTGAGGGGTAGCGGTCCACTGGGCCATTTTTGGGTCCAGTAGCCCCCTTATATTATGTGATTTAACCCCAGGGAAATGGTAGTTCCCTGCGCTGCAGGGGTTACCAGGGCAACACCCGCATTATGTGTAATGAAAGCCCCAGGGAGATGGTGGTCCCCAGGGCTAAAGGGGGTGTGATCGCACCCAGATTATCTCTAATTATAGCCCTGGGAAGGTGAAGGCCTCCAGGCTTGTGGGGGTTCCACGTGGCCTCCCTCATTGTACGTAATTAAAGCTCTAAGGAGATGGTGGTCCCCAGGGGTGTGGGTGGTCTGTGCGTCCCGCTTTATCTCTAATAAAAGCCCTGCGGATGTGGTGGCCCCCAGGGCTGCAGGGGGTCTTCGCGGCCCCCACATTATTTTCAAGTCAAGCCCTGGGGAGATGGCCTCCCCCACAATTACTTGTAATGAAGCCCCAGTGAGGATTTTGGTTTTTTTTTTTAGCCAGTGGCCGTCACCACTGAGTAGCTATAGTTAAGTCAGATGTTCCTTAGGAAAAACATTTTTTGTGCTGCTGATAACTTTGGCCCTTTCTCCATGAAACTTTCGAAAAAGGTACTACCTATTGACAAGTTTGTGTGTGGAACGTTTCGGGGTGATCTGTCAAGCAGGGACCAAGAAATAAGAGGGCTCCCAAAGCCTAAAAATCCCTATCCAATTTCTATAGACTTCTTTAGGCAGAGCTACAGCACAAAATTGCTCAACGGATTTTCACCAAATAGATTTTAGTACACAGAAAGTGTTTTTTTGTGTGATTTGGTGTAAATTAGTTCAGTAGTTTTATAGAAATTAAGGGTAAACATATTTGTATATATGGATGGTTGGGTTTATTAAATGTTCGTAAGACTCTTGCGGTAGAGCCAATTCAACAATAGACCATTATGATTGGCCCAGGGAGTCTTTTTTTCCCTTGGACCATCTTGCTCCCACAGGAGTCAGTCTCCCACGAGAGGGTGCATGCAGATTGGCTTCCAGCAACATGAGAAAAATCTGGCTAGAAGCTTTTATAGTACGTAGTCTGCTGCCCTGAAGAAAAATGTAAAAAATGATGTAAGGGGGCAGGGTAGGGATACCCTGCCCCCTATGCCCCATCTGGGTGACCATTTGCCATGATCCTCAGGACTCTAGCTAGAACACTGCAGATCCAAAAATAAATTGCGGCCACCAATAACTTACATATGCATGCGGAGGGGCCATGAGGAGGGCTCCCCTGCTCAAACAGTTTTCGGTCCCAGGGATGGGGCCTGGAATACCTATTTCCCGGGGCCCAATAAATGTATAAGGGAGAGGGCCATGCAGCCTCCTCCTGTATTCGAGCCAGGGACACACATACCCCGGGCTCAGTGTGTGTTCTTTAGGAGATGGGTCATGAGGCTCCCCTCCTGAGCCTTAAAAAAGGCCCTAGGGACTCCATCCCACAGGGCTGTAACTAAACTTTAATGGTAGGGGGGCACATTGCCCCCCCTTTCTGAGGCTTTAATGACCCCTGGGACCCTATTTTCCAGGGCTGGCTCACATACTGTGTACCGTAAAGCCGACCTCGGGGACACAATAATTTTGTGCGGTCAGGGAGACCAGTGTTTGCTTCCATCTGGCAGGACCATTTTGAAATCTTCTCCCAAATGGGAGCAAACACGAAGTCTGCTCTCAGTATGCAGGACATTTAAAAATGCCCCACCCCCACCAGCTGTGAGCAGACTTGTGTTGTGTTTGCCTGCCTGCAATGATGCAGGGAGTGAAACACAACACATATTGCTTCCGCCTGGAGGGAGCAGCATCCATAGCTTTTAAATTGGGCACCGTCCCTGGGGATAGGGCACCTGGGCTAATAGGCTTGGGGTGAAGGAGGGCCTGCCCTGTTATCCTCCGCTTTAATGCACATTTTACCCTGGAGAATGTGCTCCTCTGTGCCACATGCCCTCATACCCTTTATAAGTAAATTGGACCACAAGGATGGGCTCTCTAGGGCCAAAAAGGGCTTGGGGAAGGAGGGCCGTGTGGCCCGCCCCCTAATAAACCAGGCCATGCTACTCACCTCTCCATTGTTCATCGCTACAATCTTTTTTTTCACTTCAATTTTGGTTCATAGTTGGATGCCTTTCTTTCCACATATCAGGGAGAGTTCACATGTACCCATTCATCTGTGTATCAGTCCCTCTTGGACAGGAACAATATTTCTTATCATAATATGACATATACCTTTTTTTGGTTCTTTACAGGCCACTCTTTCACCATTTTCTTATCCACTTGTCTGTTCATCATGCTCTTTCTCCCAGACATCAACAACACAGGAGAAACCTCATACCTTACTCCCATCAATTTGCAGAGAGTTGGGTGCAATAGGTAGGTCCACAGGATTTCCCTATTCACCCTCCTCCCTGGTATTCTCTTAGTGCCTGCTATCTGCACACAATCGTTCACCATCCTGCACATTATTCCCACCCTTCCATTCACTTGTGGTGATTGAAAACCCATTTCTAAGGTGTCTCAGCCTCAACTCATACAAGAAGGCTGATTTGTATATGGAAAGGTCGAGTCTGAGGTGGAAGGAAGTGCAAAATAATTATGGACTGGAATGTGACCAGAGTAATTACGAGTAGATGAAGTTAATTAAATCACTCTGCTCATCACTATTGTATTTACTTCATTGCGATGCCCTTGGTGCAATGGGTATGCTCAAATGTTAGTTTGCGAAATCACTGTGCCACTGGAACCAAGGTGCACCTTTCTAAATAGGTCCAGATAGACAAACATCTCTTTTGAGTTGCCTGTATTCTGTTTTGGAGAGGACCTGGCCTGGTAAGTTAGAGTAGACAGTCCAATTGAAGGAGGCCCAAAGTTGATGTACATATGGATGTCTCTAATCTGAGGTGACATAGAGGGCAAAATAATGATGGACTGGGATGTGGTCCCAAATAATTCCCAGTTGATGAGATTAATTCAAGCATTGCACCCATTACTTTTTACTTTACATCATTGTGATGACCTAGGTGTGACTGGTATGTCCATACAGCTCTCCATGACTCACCATATCACTAGAATTAAGCTGCACCTGACTGAAGAGACCCATATAGGCCAAAACCAGTCTTGGGTTGCCTGTGTTCTGGTTCAGAGAGGACCAGCTTGGCAGTTTGGGCCGGACAGTTCCAATTGGAGCAGGATCAAGGCTGATTTGCATATGTTTGGCTCTAGCCTGAGGTAGAATAGTGGAAAAAATAAGGATGGGCTGGGATGTGGCCTGACTAATTACCAGTGGCAGAGATTAATTCAATCATTTCCCCAGAACCTTTTTATATACTTCAGGGCAACACCATAAGTGTGATAATTATGCCGAGAAGTGGGTCCAGAGCTCATTGTGCCTCTAGAACCACACTGCACCTGATTTAAGACGCTTTAATAGGCCAAAACAGGTCTTGGGTTGCTTGTGTTTAAATTCAATGAGGAACTGGCTTGGAAGTTGAGTAGGGACTTTTCCTATAGGCGCAGTGCCAGGATTGCTTTGTACAATGTCGGGACAAATTAATGTATGTTGGAAAGGAGGGCAAAAATAATGATGGACAGGAATACAGCCTGAGTTCTTACCAGTGGCTGTGATTAATTCAAGCATTCAACCTATCACTTTTTTGTTTACGTTAATGCCAAATCTGGAATATGGTGCAAAATGGCAAAAAAAATCCCTCATTTGAATGGGGCCATATCCACATTTAAACGAGGAATGCCTTTATGGGTTCACCCCTGCACAAATTTTGCAAAAGTGCAGAGCAATCTTCTGTGACCTCTTCTTTAATACTAAAGAGCCCCTGTGCATAAAGCGAGAACTAAGGTATATCACGCCCCATTGAACTATGTGTAATTTGTCCTACGGGGTGACCCGTAGGCCCTCAGTTCAAAACCTGGCAAGGCTAACTAATCCATTTATTCTTCATAGTTTGCCAAAATACATACTGTTATAATGGGTAATAGTAACGCATGGTACTCACAACGAAAGCACTACGTTATATAATAAAAAGCAATTTGTGTTGCTTTCATCAACAATCATAGTCAAATGATTCAATCAGAATAAACATGTCTCTTAAAAAGTTTCAAGAAAACTTTTTTAGCATAACATTCCGTTCAGGAAAGATTCACCACACCACTCCCCTGAGATGGAAAATCGGACCTTAATGAGCAGCGGTTTCAATTAGGCAGAACGTGGGTTCTCTTATTTATTTCACTTAACCTTTTCTATTTTTTTTATTGGAACACGGAATGCTGAAGCCAATCGTCACACCTCAAGCTCCAAAGCAAGTATGATTTTATTTTTGCAGGCAGCATTGTGGTGACTTCCCAAAAGAGGTGGTTACATCCGCGGTGAGGTTTGTTACATTTAGCATCTTGGTTTTCTACCTCTGCCACCGGAATGTGGGGGGAAACCAAAAAATATTCGATTGACAAACAAGGTGAACAGAACTCGCTGTTATTCCGCGCTTTATAGTTACTGGAACATTCTGTCACAGGGCGACCAGACAATATCCCAAAATGCCCTCTCTCTAATGGCATGTCAGTGGCTTGGAACATCAATCCTTGTCTGTCTTGGCGCTCTGTTCCAATCAATTATTGTTTTTTGTAAGTATGATTAAATTCCAGTTAGCCAGTTACAAATGTTTTCGAGAATGGCATGTTAATTTTACCGATTTATGGACAAGGACACTGGAATTAAGAGGCAATGTCTGATGACATTATGCGGCAGTGCCGACTTAATAATTCAAGAAAAGTCAATATACACAGCATAACATAAAAGTAAGGGCAGAGTGCTTGGTACATTGGGTGCCATTATTGTTTCGCTGTTCTAAAAGTTTAACACACATAGGTGTTTTGATACAAAATGGATGTCCCCGTTGTAGTAATACAGAGGATTTTAAAGAAATAAAACACACACATTCAGTATATTTAATTCAAAATGGTATTCGCCCAAAATTAATGATTTTGGCCATGGAGAATGGTCTTCTAAACCGCTGAGGCGGCAGAGCACACCCCCATGAACCGCCCTCGAATGTTAAGGTCCATGCCTTTGTGGCTTGAATGTTTTAGTAAAAGTGTGATAAGGCCGGAGTCCGCTACCAGAATTAAACTCGGAACCCTAGGTCGATGTATCGTTATTACCTGCTGGGAAGTGTAAAGCGGAGAAATAACTAATTTTCGCCAATTCAACAGTCTGTAATAACTATGACTCAAAAGTAACACAGACTTCGAACTCCAAGTTAAGGGGTTTATTACAACGCCAAAAACAACTGAATGTACAAGCACCTCAGGACGAGTTTGTAAAAGTACATAGGAACTAATACAAAGCCATATCTACGAGTGAGCTTAAACCGATGGATCATGTAAAGAATGAAAAGTTCCAAAAACAGAACACAAGCAAGGACTGCTCCAATATTTAAGTCAGCCTTCATCTGTGGCTGAAAAGTGAAAAGCATTTGACCGTGCCTACTCTGTCTCTAAAGTGACATCCCTACTTAGCATTTCCCAGGCATGATCGGTAAAAGGTGTCAGCTCGTGAAGACTTCCTAAGAAGTGCACTCACTTTGTATGGGTCAGGTAGCCAACGCTACAGAGCTTGTTCTAAAAGCTCTTTCCAGATCGATCTCCTCATCCCTTCTCCTAACTCAAGCCCCGGGACACTGTCCCTAATACAAAACGCAAAGATGTAAAATTCGCCCACAGATCACCTCATCTCAACTGACACGTCTCCTAGGTAGTTTTCAACTGTCTTCCACACTCCTTCCAATGTTCAGCTTGATGACCTTGATTCCCAGGCCTCATTGGTGAGAAAGAACGCCGGCTCCCAATTATTGACATTCCGTTCAAAATGTATCTTCTCTCCTCCGTGCCTAGCTCCTAAAACAAAAGACGTTAGTTCTAACTAACAAAGGCAGCTTCTTCCACCTGCAACTGAAACGTGAGAACAGAAAAACCTTGCATGCACAAGAAATTCGCTCACTACCTCCAAATGCGAGAGCTTACAAGGGAAATTACATTTTCAGGCCTACACAAATCGGCCAACATAAGAATAAACAAATAGGCCCTTCATATACACAGACATGAACATTTCAATTAGGCCTTTAAACATAAAATTATACACACAGGATAACGATGATTTGCTTTGCAAGCATCTACAAGTGTTACACATTAAACACAATTAGTCATTTCACGTACAGACTTTAACATGGTGCACGTTTCAATCAAAATGCTTTACATTACACATAGGCTTCAATTAAATTTAATTCAAATCTTTATTCAGATATAGTTCCATAAAAGCACAAATCGTAAAAAAATAAAAGGGGTGTATCACACTCCATTAACATAAACACAATAAAGAAAAATCATACATAACTGTCAATTTAGCATAAAAATATTTGCAAAAGAGACCCCATGAATCAATTATAGTATTGTAAGCCGATTAGCACTGTGTAAAAACAGATTCCATCAAATTCATATTGAGCTTAACCACAACATATACCAAATGATTGAATAAAAATAAAACATCATAAAGTGCACATTGACTTTCGAGCGCACACTGACATTGTTACAAAAGTACCTGCACAGGCAGTTAGTTCATCATCTTCTAACTTACGAATTCTTAAGTAAGCTTCCTCTAAGTGTATAGGTAAAGTACTCTTCAAAAATGGAATCAAAAGCTGGTTAGTGTATAGGCTATAGAATTTACAAAAAAATAAAAAGTGGAGTGTTGTCTGCCCACTCCTATCATCACATGCGGAAGATAATTGATCCAGATTAGCAGTATATCCCAAAGGGAAACACAATAAAAATGTAACTGTGCCAGCCCTTAAACAAAACAATAATCCTCTCTCCCAATGTCCAATTGATTTTAAGAGGTAACTTGATGGAGTATTTGATTCATCCGCAATGGCAAGTCACTTTCTACGGACTTTTTCTGGACCTCCCTCTTGAATCTTAGAGTTCTGTAGTGATCATATAGAGCCCCCGAATGACTTTTTTATTCGTACTAACAATTTCATTTGGATTTGTAAAAATCAATGCATGGTTGATGCTACTCAAACTATCCCTCACTGCAGCAAGCCATGGTATTTTTCTTCCCTCGTTACACTTAAGGCAGTCTCCAATAATCTCTCTAATGAGTGACGCTGCAGGATTCTTCCAAATCGTAAGCCAAAAAAGGGCAGGTTGTGCCTTTATATAGTCTTCAACACAGTGAAATTTTAATTCAGCATGGGAAATACTGTGGGGTGGAAATCGGGGCTCCCAATATTTTTCGGCAAGGTGAATACTGTTACACTCTGTGTGTCCCCATATTTCCGCACCATATGTCGCCGACGGAATGCACTGGGTTTTGTAAATTTTTAAGAGTGCTAATTTATCCCTGTCTTTTTAGGCTGCGGTAGACCAATGATTGAATTAATAACTTTGGAAAAATTATTCCTGCTATATGTCACATGGTCTACCCAAGAACCATTGGCAGAAAAAACAAGCCCCAAATAGGGAAAAGTGCTAGTGCAATAAAGTTTTTGATCATCCTCAGTAACAGAATTTAAAAGATACTTTTTTGGCCCACAAGACATAATAAATGATTTTTTTTAATTGGTACACAGATCTAAACCTCTCATAAAATCCACAAAACCCCGCACTAAAATTCGTAAAGCATTCGGTGTTCGTCCCATTAAAACAGCATCATCAGCATACAATAAGGAGGGGACTAACTTGCCATTAATTTTAGGGTCATCATTAGTAAGTACGATCAGATATGTATGCAACTTGTTAATATATAAAATAAAAAGCAGGGGGGCCAAAACACACCCCTGCCTTACAGCTCTGTCAACTCTGATGTCCCCTGAAACTTCCACACTCTTATTGATCCTCACAGGAGCTCGTAGGTTCCTATACAAATATGCTAAAAAATGGACTAAAACCTCATCTAAACCATATTCTAAAAGGATAGACTATAAACGTGACCTATTAACAAAGTCAAAAGCTGAGGTAAGAGCCATAAAAGCCAAATATACAGTATATTTCCCAATAATTAGATTGAGATTCAAACATTGTTCGATAGTGCTCACTTTGCTTCGAGATCCCAATTGGCATGATTGTAAAATACAGTCATCCTCGGCCCATGTTATATTCTGTTATATAAAATCCCCCCTAAAATGTTCATGGTATTGTCTATTAGGGAGATTGGCCTATAACAATTAGGTTGAGATCGATCTCCCATTTTAAAAACTGGTACAATAATACTTGTAGACCAGGTACTTGGGAGTGGGGCATTACTTAGGTTATTACAAACATTTAATAAAAGGGGCGCCCAGAACTAAGGTTTAAACTTAATTAAATCAATAGGCAGCCCATCAGGACCTGGAACTTTATTATTCAAACTTTGATTAACAGCATCTTCAACTTCCTGCAAGGATATTACAATCCCAGGAGGATCTTCAAGCTCTAAGAGCACTTAGAAGTGGGCTTTCCACGCCTCACTTGTTATATTACAACTTATAGAAGATAGTGGTTGAGCGTGAGATCTCATATTTTTAACCGCAGCCCAGAAAGTGTTCCCAATATTTAGGAGGGCGGTCTCTGCTAAGGTATCCCAGCGCTCATTCACAAGTTCTTCTTTCCTTTGTGAGACTGCTACCTTATACTTTTTCCTTAAGGATTTAACCAAGGAAGAATCGCTTGGGGTTTTTGATAATCAATCAATCAATCAGAGACATTCATAGAGCGCACTACCTACCCGTAGGGTCTCGAGGCGCTTGGGGGGGGGGGGGGGTGCCGCTACTGCTCGAACAGCCAGGTCTTGAGCTTCTTCCTGAAGGAGAGGTGGTCTTGGGTCAGGCGCAGGTCGGCCGGGAGGGAGTCCCAGGTCTTGGCGGCCAGGTAGGAGAAGGACCTTCCTCCTGTAGTGGCTCTGCGGATGCGTGGGACAGCGGCGAGGGCGTGGCTGGCGGATCGGAGGTGGCGTTTGGGGGCGTAGAAGTTGATTCGGTTGTTGAGGTAGCTCGGGCCTTGGTCGTGGAGAGCTTTGTGTGCGTGGGTAAGGAGGCGGAAGGTGATTCTCTTGTTGACCGGGAGCCAGTGCAGGTCTCTTAGGTGTCTGGAGATGTGGCTGTGTCGTGGGATGTCGAGGATGAGTCTGGCTGAGGCGTTCTGGATGCGCTGGAGTCTCTTCTGGATCTTGGCGGTGGTTCCGGCGTAGAGTGCTTTGCCGTAGTCCAGTCGGCTGGTGACGAGGGCCTGGGTGACGGTCTTCCTGGTCTCTGTGGGGATCCACCAGAAGATCTTCCTAAGCATGCGCAGGATGTTGAAGCACGACGAGGAGACGGCGTTGACTTGCCTGGTCATGGAGAGGGAGGAGTCCAAGATGAAACCCAGGTTGCGTGCGTGGTCCGTCGGTTTGGGTGCGGTGCCCAGGGCGGGGGGCCACCAGGAGTCGTCCCAGGCGGAGGGCGAGGAGCCCAGGATGAGGACCTCCGTCTTATCTGTGTTCAGCTTCAGGCGGCTCGTCGTCATCCGCTCGGCTACCTCTCTCATCCCTTCGTGCAGGTTGGCTCTGGCGGCGGCGGGGTCGTTGGTCAGGGAGAGGATAAGCTGGGTGTCGTCGGCGTAGGAGATTATGTTGAGGTTGTGTTGGCGTGCGATGGCCGCGAGGGGGCTCATGTAGACGTTGAAGAGAGTCGGGCTCAGTGAGGATCCTTGAGGGACGCCGCAGATGACTTTGGTGGCCTCTGACTTGTACGGTGGTAGGCGGACTCTTTGTGTTCTTCCGTCGAGAAAGGAGACGATCCATTCCAGCGCCTTCTCCTGGATTCCGACATTGCTGAGGCGCTGCACTAGGGTGCGGTGGCAGACCGTGTCGAAAGCCGCGGAGAGGTCTAGGAGGATGAGGGCCGCTGTTTCCCCGTTGTCCATCAGGGTTCGGATGTCGTCAGTGGCGGCGATGAGGGCGGTCTCGGTGCTGTGGTTGGCACGGAATCCGGACTGCGATGGGTCGAGGGATCCATTCGTCTCGAGGAAGGTGGCCAGCTGTTTGTTGACGGTCTTCTCGATGACTTTGGCTGGAAACGGGAGTAGAGAGATGGGGCGGTAATTCTTGAGTTCGGTGGGGTCTGCTGTAGGTTTCTTCAGTAGAGCGCTGAGTTTGGCGTGCTTCCAGCTCTCGGGGAAGGTGGCGGTGTCGAATGAGGTGTTGATGATGTCCCGCAGGTGGGGTGCGATGACCGCGTCGGCTTTGTTGAAGACGTGGTGAGGGCAGGGGTCGGTCGGAGATCCGGAGTGGATGGAGTTCATCGTGTGGACGGTTTCTTCGGTGTTGACCGGGGTCCAGGCGCGGAGGGTGGTGGTGGGTGGCGATGCTGCGGTCGTGGCGTGCGTCGGTTGAGTGCTGAAGCTGTAGTGTATGTCCGCGATCTTGTTGTGGAAGTAGGAGGCGAGGGAGTTGCAGAGGTCTTGCGAAGGGGTGGTGTCGTTGTTTCCGGCGTTGGGGTTGGAGAGCTCTTTCACGATGTTGAAGAGTTCCTTGCAGTTGTGTGCGTTGTTGTCCAGTCGGTTTTTGAAAGCCGTTTTCTTGGCGATGCGGATCAGTTGGTGGTGTTTCCGGGTGGCGAGCTTGAGGGTGGTCCTGTTGTCCGGCGTGGGTTCCCTTCTCCAGGCTTTCTCGAGGGCTCGGCAGTTCTTCTTGGAGCTCTTGAGTTCGTCGGTGAACCATGGGGCTCTCTTGCTGCCGGGTCTGCTGGGCGGGGTCCTCAGTGGGGCGAGTTCGTCCGCGCAGTTGCTGATCCACTTCGTGAGGTTGTCGGCGGCCTGGCTGGGGTTCGCTGAGCTGGCCGGAGGGTGCTGGCTCAGGGAGGCGGCGAGCTGGTCGGCTGTGATCTTGTTCCAGCTTCTTCGGGCAACCTGTTGCTGGTGGTGGTGGGTCGTCGTTCTTCTGAAGGTGAAGTGGATGCATCTGTGATCTGTCCAGTGGAGTTCTGTGGCGTGGATGAAGGCGATGTCTTTGCTGGATGTGAAGATGGCGTCGAGTGTGTGTCCGGCAAGGTGGGTGGGGGTGGACACCAGCTGCTTGAGTCCAAGGTTGGCGAGGTTGTCGAGCAGGGTGCTGGTGTTGCAGTCGTTGTTGTTCTCCAGGTGGAAGTTGAAGTCCCCCAGGAGGATGTAGTCAGCGGAGGGGAGGGCGTGCGGGCTGACGAAGTCGGCGATGTCCTCGCTGAATTGAGTGCGTGGTCCCGGAGGTCGGTAGATCAGGGTGCCTCTGAGGGTGGTCTTCGGGTCGGTGTGGATCTGGAAATGCAGGTGTTCGGCGGAGGGTGGGGTGTTGTCGGTGCTGGTCGTGATGCGGATAGTGTTCTTGTGGATGATGGCGATGCCTCCTCCCACCTGGTTGGCGTTGCGGTCCTTCCGGGTGATCTTGTATCCTTCTGGGATGGCGATGGCGATGTCGGGCGCTGAGGAGGCGTTCATCCAGGTCTCCGTGATGAAGGCAACGTCAGGGGCTGTGGTGTCGAGGAGGTTCCAGAGTTCGATGGTGTGTCTGTGGACGGAGCGGGTGTTGAGCAGGATGCACTTGAGGTGGTTGCTGCTGGTGCGAGGCATGGCAGGTGCTGGTGTCGGGCAGGTCCGGATGCAGGAGAACTTGCAGGTGTTGCAGCTGAAGGGTCCGTGGACGCGTCGTGGGGTGGCTCTGCAGCATCCTGGGACTCGGCCGGTGTCGAGTGCGATGAGGGTGGCGGCGGTGTACGTCAGGCGGGTCGGTCGGGGTTCTCGAGGGCCAGGGGTCCTGGCACTGGGCGCGGGCCAGGCGTGGACGGGCGTAGACGGGCTTGCCTTTGGCGCGCCTTCGGCACACAATCGGCGCACCCGCTGCGCGTGACCGCTGCGCGTTCGCACGGTCGCCATATAAGGCGAAGTGCGCGGGTGGGCGGAGCAGCTGGGAGGCGGGAGCGGGGAGGGTACAGAAGAGAAAAAGGGGCGGGGTAATCGGCGGTGGCGGGAAGCGGGGAGGGAGAGCGGAGGGCGGCGAGGTAGGCGGGCAAACAGGAAGGAAAACGCTAACACGGGCACAAAATTACAATGAAACAGGCATAAATGGAAAGAAAAAACAAGACCAAAAACTAACAAAAGTTCAGGCAGCCGGCAGGCGAGCACGGACCACGCCGCTCGGAGGAGGGGGCGTGGTCAGCGGCAGCGAGGCAGGCAGCGAGGCAGTGGGCAAGGCAATGGGGCACACGCAGCAGCTGGTGGCCGTGCGGCGCGGGGGTGTCCCACAAGTGGGTCACACTCACCTGCGTCGCACGGTCACCATATAAGGCGAAGTGCGCGGGTGGGCGGAGCAGCTGGGAGGCAGGAGCGGGGAGGGTACAGAAGAGAAAAAGGGGCGGGGTAATCGGCGGTGGCGGGAAGCGGGGAGGGAGAGCGGAGGGCGGTGAGGTAGGTGGGCAAACAGGAAGGAAAACGCTAACACGGGCACAAAATTACAATGAAACAGGCACAAATGGAAAGAAAAAACAAGACCAAAAACTAACAAAAGTTCAGGCAGCCGGCAGGCGAGCACGGACCACGCCGCTCGGAGGAGGGGGCGTGGTCAGCGGCAGCGAGGCAGGCAGCGAGGCAGTGGGCAAGGCAATGGGGCACACGCAGCAGCTGGTGGCCGTGCGGCGCGGGGGTGTCCCACAAGTGGGTCACACTCACCTGCGTCGCACGGTCGCCATATAAGGCCAAGTGCGCGGGTGGGCGGAGCAGCTGGGAGGCGGGAGCGGGGAGGGTACAGAAGAGAAAAAGGGGCGGGGTAATCGGCGGTGGCGGGAAGCGGGGAGGGAGAGCGGAGGGCGGCGAGGTAGGCGGGCAAACAGGGAGGAAAACGCTAACACGGGCACAAAATTACAATGAAACAGGCACAAATGGAAAGAAAAAACAAGACCAAAAGTTCAGGCAGCCGGCAGGCGAGCACGGACCACGCCGCTCGGAGGAGGGGGCGTGGTCAGCGGCAGCGAGGCAGGCAGCGAGGCAGTGGGCAAGGCAATGGGGCACACGCAGCAGCTGGTGGCCGTGCGGCGCGGGGGTGTCCCACACCCCCGTGCATAATACCCCATGCAGCTGTCTGTTAATTGATGAACATTCACCATTAAACCACCTTGGTCTGAGCTCCACTCTCGACATTGGTGTCGATAATATAGATTCAATCCCCTCACATAATTTTGCGAAGGCACCAACTACCTCTAGATTAGGATCAAGTGATGACGAACATGAATCGATGAGACTCCGGTAGTCCCTTATCATCTTGGAAAAAAGATCTGTATAATTAACTCCTCGCCAAACCAATCTTAGGTTATTGTTAGAGGGTGTCAAATTCCTGGCACCGCAAACATTTTTATAATTTGGTTTTGGGGCAGGTCTTAATTCTATCATATCATTCTATCATAATCAGATTGTGGTCACCATGAATAGCAGGGACAACCTTAGCTTTAATTAGACAATCCTCGAGAGTAGGGGAAATAAAAATATAATCTATAGTGGTAGCGCTACCTCTTCCTTTAAATGTCGGTTCCGGGAAATCACCATTATAATTTACCTCAGCAATTTCCATCACATTTATCAAATTATGTTTGTGCAAGTGATCACATAGTTTAATACCGCTGTGACATCAATATCCTTATTGCTAGTACCTATGGGTAACACAAGATCACTTGGGATTTTGGCATTAAAATCCCTCCCCAAACAAATGCCCACAGTATTACCAAGCTGTAAAGACGCGATAAAATTAAACAGATTGATAACATTTAATTAGGTGCAGAATAAAAATCATTGTTATAAAAATGAATTAAACATATGGATATACCCCTTTTATATATTACCAGTTGAAATTGATCATCTTTGGTATCTAACACCTTTATAGTACCTCCAGCCACAGTATTAACCCAAGTTGAAAGGCCGCCAAATGGGCGGCCAAGCTTTGGAATGAGGGCAAGGGTGTTATGGCATTCAAACCCATCAATATATAAGTCTTGCGTGGCCTATGTCTCCTGGAACATAAGGATGTCCTGCTCCTGTACTATATCTAACCACTCTGGTAAAAGTGCTTTAGACTCTATACCTGCAATGTTCCAACGCAGTACTTTCAAATTACAGTCATTAATTACCTTATTAGACAGGGCATAATCTGTTAGCTATGAGGAGTTCACATCTATGTTCATTAGGGGACCAGCTTTATTAGACAAAGCATTATCTCTTGGCTCCGAAGAGCACACATCGATATTCATTTGGGAATCAACTTTATCAGACAGAGCATGATCCATTGGCTCAGGGGAATACACGTATGTATTCATTAGGGGACCAGCTTCATTAATTGTCAAATGTGGCATTAGTCAATCCTGTCTATCTAAGTAAGAACCTGTTGTGCAGGGATGGGTGAGGAGCATTATTTATCAAGGGCCCAGGAACTGGCGTATAGAAATAGCCCAATGGCAGTGTACAGATATGTGTAGAGTTTAAGGTAAAAACTTCCTGTGCCCTCAGAAGAGATCTAACCATGGGCGGGCTGCAAAAGTTAATCACTATGCAGTCCCCCTCGATATTCTTTGGTGACACCCCCACCCACCCAATTCTTCTAACCATGATAATTTTATACATGTCTGACACCTTAAAACTCCTAAGTTTAGCTAGCCAATCCACACATTTATTTTGTAACTAAAGCCAAGTTTCCCCCTGTTCTTTCTTGAGGGTTGGTACCCCTGCCAACATTAAGACATATGGACAAGCCTCTGGCGGTAATCCTAAAACCTCCACATTAGAATCATAATGACCCTTTCTCATGAAATTCGATAAGCCATTGCCTGACTTGGAATTCTCTCTAGATAAACTAATAACTGGGTCACGCAGGCTAGTAGAGGGCAGATTATGAGGAGTCCTGTATATGTTACATGTGTTAGTAACAAGGGGCTGAATTTCCTGCGCTTCATTACGCTTGGGTACAAGAAGATCTTTAACTTTGCTACATGTTACACATGAATTCTCAAATGGGAAACCTGTAAGCTAAGTTGGTATTGAAATCAGAGAATCAGGTCTTGAACCAACGTCTGGTAAAATAGGCAACACCCCCCCTGCAATAGCAACATTCTGAGTGGACTCCTTTTGACCATGTACATTATTCATTACAGTTTCCAAATGATCTAAACGTTCCCAAAGGGAAGTAACATTTCTAGCTATTGATTCTATAATCTGTGTAAGAACAGTGTCCGAAGTAGCATCCACAACAGTATCAAGAGTATCAAGAACAGCATCTCCGAGGGCACTCTGTCTTGGTATAGGGGAGACAAAATCAGTCTGCGTACTAATAGAACTTGTTTGTACCACCTCAGGCTTAGCAACTCGGGACCCTTTTTGGTGTTTTTGTTTATGAGTAACCACACCCCTCTTTCTCTTCTCTAATGTCATTCTCTTGTTTTCCTCACAATGAGGTTTAGAAGTCCTTGCCCTTCTAGCTGTACTTGGCCCGTTTAGAGCAACCATGGAAGTAACTGTGGGAGGTACATCCAAATCAGGTGCAGAGGCGGGCTGAGACAAACTCTGTGCGGTCGCAGTCAAGCAGGTTTGCGAAGCACCACCCGAGGTAAAAGTACCTAGTGATGAGCGTGTCTGCAGGATAAGAGGATCTAATGATAGTTGCCGTTCCGTCAACTTAATCTCATGACTGAGTATTGTTTCAGCCCTACTAATAAAGGCATCCAAGGTCCCTACTACTCCCTTGCATGTGCTCATTATGAAATCTAAATTTCAAGCGCTTAAAAAACCTACCTAACACGAATAACAATAGTCAATAAAAGTTTAAAACACTAAGACACCACAATACCTGTGGTCTGAGAAACCTATTTCCGCTGTCCCACTGTTCGAGTGTTAGTGGAGGGCCCCAGCTCAGCCTCCTCCTGGCTATGACGTGCGTGTCCTGCTCTGCGGGAGCCCAAGGACGGTTTTAAGCGCCTGCTGGAAAGTCACGTAGGCGCCTTCTGGCGTGTAGACTGCTGAGAGGTGTAGTCCCCCCCCCGGGCTGCAATGCGGTGTGGTGGCAAATTGGCAAAGTGGGACATGCTGAGAAAGTGCTTCGTGCTTCAGGCTTCAAGCTTGATCGGGTCTCTTGGATGGTTTTAAGCGCCTCCTGGCATTGGAAAGTCACGTAGGTGCCTCCTGACCCATACACCGCTGGGAGGTGTAGTCCCCCCGGGCTGCATTCGGCGTGGCGACAAGGTGGCAAAGTGTGCCGTGCTGAGGAAGTGCTTCATGCTTCAGGCTTCAAGCTTGATCAGGCATGCTTGTACTTGTCTGGTCATTGTCTTCTTTCTTCAGTTGTACCAAGAAGAGTAGTATATCTGTGCTTACATACAGCAGCTCAAAGTAAATGACCTCTCAATAAAGGTCGACAAAAATCCATCCAAACTCCTGGAGTCACAGGTACGAGAATATATCTGTTTTTTGCGCATCCCTGTTAGGGAAGACGCCCCACAATAGAGGTTGAAAGTGTACCGCCCAATATCCTTAATAAGATGCGTCCACGAGTGGATCTAAGTCTGTCCAGATTCAAGACACATAGGCTTTTCATTAGGCTAAAGGTTACTCTTTCCAAACATAAATGCCATTTAGTTTCTCTTGCATGGCACTAAGCAATTTCTATTCTTTACACTTAACTCCTTTATTATTACAACACATTTTCTAATGATCAAATGTTAATTCAACACAGGAATATATGCGGGTGCGAACTATCCATGATTATGATGCAACCCTTCAAATTTTAGAGCACAATCGCGCTCCATCAGTTCCCCCCTCTGAAGACAAGTGTCATCACAACAAATCTCAAAGAACCGACCCAAACAGAAATTGTAGCCACTCTTCCCTCTCCAGGCTTTTGATATTCTCACAATGACTGTCCTGCAGTCACTCTATCCTTCTCTCTTGCTCTCTAAGTGATCTTTCAACTCGATTTGCCTTATGCCACTTGTAAACCCTAACTAGTCCCCACAATATAATCACACAAACTACTACTGTAGTTATATGCTTCAAGATGTAACCAAGGATTCCCATTCCAAGGGAAGCAAACCAACTTCCTACCTTACCAAACCCTTTTCCCACTTTGTCCCAAACTCCTTCTGTGGCTAGGTCATGCACCTCATGATGGATTTCAGTGATGTTACCTATATACTTCCTCAGATCTTTACTATTATCAGGTATATAAGTACAGCACTGTTGAACCTTCAGCATTTTGCAGACTCCGCCCTCTTTTGCCAGTAAAACATCTAAAGCAAGACAGTTCTATATCACCATAGCTCTTATCTACACCATCTCTCCATCTACAAGCAACAACGACAAGCCGGATTTGCTGACAACTTTCCCACAATAGTTGACAATATTCTAATCTGGACATCATTCAACATCAACAGACTTGGTGTCAATGCTCCAAAAACGTCTCCCACGATCTCTCAGTTCCCTTGCACCTCGCTTCCTTCTAGGGTGTAATCCACCATCCAAAAGATCTAAATCCTCCACATAATACATTTTCGGAAACACCCCTGCTACATAACACGTACCATACCAATTCAGTGACAATCACACATAGGCATTTTTCCCACACACACAAAAAATTGTTTGGAACCACTTGTACTGCATCCTCCAAGAACTTCTTCGCTGTAGCCTCATTAGTGAAAATATGATCACACACTCTCTGTCCCACAAAGACCTTATTATAATAGGTTTGGACTTGTCTCACTCACAACTTCCCTCTCTGCTCAAAATCGAATGCTATTGGACTACTTCGCCCTTTCGCTTTATGTGCTAACTCCTCCTTGGTACACTCAACTTTCCCTTTCTTGTCAAAGCGATTTCCTGTAAGTTGTCTATGTCTATCTTCTACATGATCTATAAATTTCTTCTCTACATCTGTTAATGAGCATGTTAAGTTGTGACGATGTGCATAAGCTGTATCTAAAGTTACAGTGGGCATGAAATACTTTCCTACTCTATCTTCCTGCTTATAATAATCATACTTGTTCAAATGTTTATGAGCTGGAACTTCTGAAAGCACTACATCATAATTGGAAAAATAATGTTCATAGTGACCCTTATCATAAAACATACTAAGCAGTAAACTACATATAATACCATACATCAAAGGGAGATGATGATAACGAATACCCTCCTCTACAGACGCTGGCAATTGCATACACACATAGCAGTCTCTCACATCCATCGTATTCACATATTCATATAGCAGCTTTGCGTAGGCATTAAGCGTATAATCACCACTAGACAAATCTACATGCAACAGACGATTAGTTTGATCTAGCATAGCTTTTTCAACTCCTACGATACCCTCTTTTGCGCTAGAAGTAGTAGTTGTGGATGTCCCTTGTACTCCCACTTCCTCAACTTCTGCAACATGTGAAACTTTTACAGACAAAAGAATAACTACTGCTATTACAACTATCACCCCTTCTATGAGTGTACCTATCACACATTTAAACCTACGGTTTGAATTTCCAGACTCCATTTTCAGCTTGTCGGTTTATTCACTAAACGACTCTTTTCTTCACCTCAAATCGCTGTTCAAACAGTTCAAACACAGTTCCTTGAAGTGCTGGAAATTCTTTCACAGATCGTAGCTCAGATTTTTATTTACACAGTTTAAAAAAACTTCCTTAGCCCTCTTTCTTCTTCTACGGAAAAATCCCTAAGTTTGTTCTTCTTCCACTCAGACCTAGGTTATCTTCTTTAACACTTATTTACAGTTCACAGTTCAATCACAGTCTCTTATAAGCTCAGAACCAATTTCAATCAATACACGGTGCAAATTTTCAAGACGAACAGCTGAAATTTCCTGAGCTTGTGGCTGATATCCAAAGGTTGGAAAGGACAGTTCCTGAAGGATTAGAATCCGCACACGGCTCAATATCAGAGGCTTTGTAACGGTTATTGTCAGTACCCCTTCTATTTCAAATACAGGAACTATCAGTCCCACATCAACTTTCAACTCGGGCGTTCGGCTGACTACTTGCGAATACCTCAGTCTCCCAGTCCCCACTACTCCTGGCATCAGAAACCATATAAGTCCATTCCAGGGCAGCATATCCCTGGCAAGGCAGTCTTACTCTCCTTGACCTTCTTGGACTTGCTCTGCGTCACTCAGTTCAGATTCAGATGTCTCCGACACAGGAGCAAGATCTCACTCTGGAACCAGTCTCAGATTCAGTCTCCTTTGTCTCCCGGGCCACGATTATTCTGTGAGTTCTGCTCTTCTCCTCTGCCCCCGACCATTTTGCACACCAGTTCTTTCTGCTGAGTCTGACTATACCATTCGCAACGTTACCTTCTCCCTCAGAGTCAATACCTGGGTCTTGTGTAGCGTGACCCCCCTCAGCTTGCTCTGGTGGACAACCAGCTTCGTCAACAACCCCCACAGCTTGGATTATCCTCTCGAGTGGCCTTGCTGCCACAGCTGGATTTTCTTCTGCAAGAGGATCTGTTTCTTCCAGGGGTTCTGAAACCCTGCGGGTGTGGGAGGCGTGAATCCAGTTTGGAAAGCCTCCGCACTTCACCGCTGTGTTCATCACCAGAATCATTGGTAAGGGCCGCTACAACAGACATCAAGGCATCTCTTCCTCACGTGCTTGCGAACTAACACCCAATCACCTGGACACAGGTCATGGCAGAGGTCCCTCGAGGTCGGGGCAGTAGCAGCTTCAACCTGGTGAGACACAGAACGGACCATATCAGCCAGTCCTTTGCAATAGTCAAGGATCAAATCATCTGTGATGTTAATCAAGACTGTGGATGGCACTGCTAGTAACCGCATCGCCCTCCTCATTAAGATGTTGTGTGGTGAAAGGCTAGTTATCCTATCGGGGATACTACGAACACTCATCAACACCAACGGCAATGCATCAGGCCATTTCAGTGACGAACACACTTTTGGCATCCTCATTTTCAGAGTCCCGTTAATCTGCTCCACAATACCAGAAGCCTCTGGTCAATAGCTACAATGCAGTCTTTGATCAACATGTAAAACAGCACAAAGTAACTTCATGATTTTGCTGTGGAAGTGTGTTCCTCTATCTGACTCCAATGAAGGTGGAAAACCGAACCGTGGAATTAATTCCCTAAGCAAGAATTTTGCTACTGTGAGGCTAACTGTGAGGCTATCACATCTTCTGTTGGATACGCTTCCACCCACCGTGAGAAGACACATACCACAACCAGAATGTACCTCAAACAATTGCACCTAGGCATTTCTATGAAGTCAAGCTGTATTCGATTGAAAGGCCCTCCCGACGTCCCAATGTGACTCAATACAACCACAGTTTTCTTTCCAGCGTTCATTTGCTGACATCTAACACACCTATGACACACTGCTTCAGCAAACGCACTGAACCGTGGATTGTACCAAGTTTGTCTGAACACTCGCACCATAGCATCCCTTCCAATGTGCACTGCTCCGTGAATCTGTCTTGCCATAGGGCTCAATAAATCATCACGTAACACTGCTCGACCATCACTTGAAACCCAAATGCCATCATTTCTTTTCTCACATCCTTCTCTATCCAATGCAGCCTCTTCCTGCTCTGAGACCTCTCCCTGCAGACGTTTGAGCTCATCCCAGGTGTCTGCCATGGATAACATCATGGTGAGCTCGGTTCATTCTGGGCCCTCTCCAGTATAATCTCCAATGAAAATGCACCCTTGTTCAGCGCAAAAACTTCATCTGCATATCAATTTCCCAGGGAAACATAGTAATTTCCCCACCCGTCTGCTGCACATTTTACCACAGCAATTTCCCGCTGTCGCTGCAAGGCTTCCAACAGTTGTCTAACATATTCCCCATTTCTGATAGGAGATCCTGATGACGTTAAAAATCCTCTCTGTGACCATAGCTGTCCAAAGTCATGAACCACATGGAACCAGTACTGGATGTCGGTGTAGATGGTGACTCGGATTTGATCAGCAACCAAACAAGCATGAGTCAAGGCAATGATTACAGCTACTTGTGCGGAGTATACTTCCTGTAAGCAAGCAGCTTTCCACAACTCCAGAAATGGTACATACAGCAAATGCTGCTCTCAAGTGACCCACATTGTCTCTTAAGCATGAACCATCTACGAAAACAATTTCATCAGGCTCCGACAGAGGTTCATCAACAATGTCGGGTCTCGGTTTGGTGCAAAGTTCAGTCACATCGAGACAGTCATGGTCCTCACAATCATCAACATTTGGCAAAGGCTTCAAAGTAGCAGTGTTTAGCACTGAACACCTTTTCAGAGTCACATTCTCCAAGGCAAGTATAACCTGCTCATAACGTGTGAGTTTGTTGTTCGTCATGTGTTGTGTCATACTTCTCATCATCAGGAGCTCAACTGAATGTGGAACAAAAACCGTAAGTGGATGACCCAAAACAATGATTTCACATCTTTCAATGCTGACACCAGTTGCAGCAACGGCTTTGAGACATGCGGGCAATGCTGAAGCTACTGGCTCTAGAGTAGCTGAGAAATAGGCAACTGGTCTATGAACACCTCCATGATTTTGAGTAAGAACTGACAATGCTCACCCTTCTCGCTCATAGCAGACCAATGGAAAGGATTTGTTGTAATCCGGCATCCCTAGAGCTGGAGCATAACACAGGCCCTCTCTCAACTCCAAGAACGCAATCAGACAGTCATGATCCCACGGTACCGGATTGCTCACATCCTTGTGTGTCAGCCTCTGTAGAGGCTTCGCCTTCAAGGAAAAATTGGGAATCCATTGACGACAGTACCCGACCATCCCCAGAAACATCCTGACTTCCTTCTGAGTGGTAGGTATAGTCATATTCATGATCGCCTCAATTCGATCTGGTGACTCCTTTCTCTTGCCTTTTTTGATTCGGTGACCCAAATACTGAACCTCAATCAGACAATATTGTAACTTGTTTGCGGACACCTTGTGTCCATTCTCTGCTAGATGATTTAGTAAAGCAACAGTATTGATCCTACAAGCATCCTCTGTCTCGGACGCAATCAAGAAATCACCAATATACTGCACGAAAACTGAGTTCTGTGGCAGTACGAGACTCTCAAGATTCTTCTTCAAAAGCTGGTTAAAGATCGAAGGGCTCTCCGTATACCCTTGAGGGATACAGCACCATGTTAACACATGGTCTTCCAGAAGGAAAGCAAATAAAAACTGGCTCTCCTCTTGCAACAGTATCAAAAAGAATGCCAGATACAAATTGATCACCACTCAGCTGCGCATGTAATCTGGAACAGTATCACTGACAGATTTGGTATTACAGGACAACATGGCACTACAATCGTGTTGACCTTATGCAGGTCCTGCACCATTCTATACTTTCCATTTGGTTTCTGCAGTCCCATAATAGGCGAGTTACATGGACCTCCCATTATCTCCTTCAGAATTCCCTGTTCTATCATAGATTCAATCACAGGCTTGATTCCGGCAACTGTTTCCAGTGACAGATTGTACTGGGGTATTTTTGGGAACTCAGCATTTGGCTTAATTTGGATCTTAACTGGCTCAACCCCTTTGATCAATCCTACCTCTTCTCCCGTGAAATCACATGCTTCCAGAGAGACAGAGTCAAGTGGGAGTTCCTCGACTGTCAACATAGGGAGCATCTCTGTACACAGATTCTGATCTGCCACTTTAAATGCAGAATCATCATCATTAGTCTGCAATCCCACTCCCTTTGGCGTACAATAGATGATGCAGTTCAATTTACACAAAAGATCACGACTCAACAAACAGACCGGACTTGAGTCACATGCCACAAATTGGTGTCGATCATGAAAAGTTCCTATTCTCACAGGTATTGCCTCAGTCAATGGATTAGTCATTTTCTTACTCCTACAACTTGGATTGATTGTCCCGAGAAGGTTAGGTTGGGAACTACTGCAGATCTCACAGTAGAACGGGTAGCACCAGAATCAACCAAAAAGGTGGTGGGATGACCGTCAACATCCACCTCTACATACGGTCCTCTCTGGTCTACCTCCAAGACTGCTACAAGGGTACAGTCTTCCTCCCCTCTCAGGCACCTTCATTGCAACGGGTCTGGATCGAACTCACCAAAAGTCTCGATAAAGGGCATCTGCTGGTATGTTCGATTACCCTGTGGAATCCTCTGTGGCTGGGGAACTTGCACTTGCAGACTTAGTGTCCCCCCTTGCATAGATCTGGGTCTCGTCACTGTATTGACGACCTCGAGTGCCTGCACTACTTCCTCCCCTTGAATCTGATTAGCTGGATTGGACCTACACTCGTGCTTCCAGTGCCCGATCTTGTGACAATTAAGACATACAGTGGTTTTCTTTAGTGTGGCAACATCAACTCCAGTCTTAGGGTCTATGGGTTTCCCCTTTCCCTGACCTGACACATTCTGAGTCCCTCCTTGATTGTTTTACTGTCTTCTTCCTAATGTTCCTCCGCCTGATGATATTTCATCTGTCTTTTTCGCATTCTACATTTGGACCAGCATTAACTTATCCTTGAGCTTCCTATGTGTAGAGTCCACTTCATCACTACTATACGTGGCATACCGTAGAATCTCGTCCACGGATTTATTCTGCCAATAGATCAAAGGCTGTTGGATCATAAAGCTAACTTCTTTTCTTAGTCCTAGAAATATTTTAGAGACGAACTGTCCCATATCCTTTGGGTCAAGGGTATCTAATCTGCTGTACTGCTTGAAGGCTTGCAAGAACCTCTCGTAATAGGCATGTACAGTTTCCTTTGCTTCCTGAACAGTTCTGTCTATCTTAACCTAATAAATATTTTGTGGTGACATTTTGGATTGCAACCACGTAATTACGTGCTCAAACCTTTTCATGACCACAGGTGAGGGACCATGTGGAACAGAATCTCATTCTGGTTCCGAAGGCGGCCAGTCGACAGCAATTTTACATGTTGACCACAAATCACTTGTTACTACAATGTCAAACAATGTATTCAAATCAATCCACAGTACTTTTGAAATTTTGACAAATCGATCAACTTACTTGTACCACTCAACAGGTTTTTCCCTTAGCCGAGGAAAATCATTGGTAAACGCCACCAAATCACCTCTACTCCATGGCACATACCCTCCATTCTGTATTTCCCGCAAAGGATAAGCCTCTACTCCTACTCTTCCCCTCCTGGAGGTGGTGTTTCTCGCATACCCTTTTTGACACCATTCTTTTTAGACCATCTTTCTTCCCATTTATCAAGCATGCTCCAATCAGTTCTCGAATATGCATTTTCAGACCAATTACCCTTTTCTCTTCTAATTCCTGATCTCTATAATTTAACCTGTGGCTTCCCTGTAACATTTTCGCTTTGGACAAATCCACATCATACCTCTGTGCCAATTCTGTCAATTTCTCATGCGATTTCCTTGCCTTATGAGTTACATCCTTCGCCACAAACAGCAACTCATCAGGCTCATAGAGTTCTACTGTTTCTAAAGGGAAACTTCCACAGATTATCTCATCCACTTCTGCTTTTAACCTTATCATGTCCAGCACTTTGGCCCATGGCAGCTTTGATTGTTCCTCGACTTAATGCACTATTCGACTCTCCACTCTCACTACTCTGATCTCCACGCTAATTCCCTTCCATTATGTTCCGTGAGACAGATTGACTCCCCGAAATTCCCTGATCACAGTCTCCTCCCATCATCCTTCCATTAGGACCTCTCACTGGGGGTTCCCACATCCTCAAATCAGAACTTGAATCGGCCAACGACCCTGACCTCACTGCTCCCGGCTTCCCAAGACCTCTAGAAGAATCTGCAGTGGCTGGCAAAGGTGTACTCGATTCTATGGGTCTTGAAGAGTGACATGTTCCACTCACTGTATCATTCCCTCCCGAGCCAGTGCTCTCTCCCCTTGCTAATCCTATTAGACTCCCATTTTGTACCTGATCTGGATCGTACACTGATACTATAGGACCAATGGTGACTGGCAGTGTAAGTGATTCTGGTAGTCTTGTTACTATATTAACTCCACTTGCTTCTGCACTCTTCAGTGGCTGTGCTCCCATTCCCTCTGTTCCTGTTGAAATTCTTCCCATTATTCCTACACTAGAGCTTGTCTGTGGCTCTTCAGTTTCCTCTGTAATTGCTCTCCTTCCCTCCTCTGAGTTTGGATTGTATGGAGGTGGACGCTCTGCTAGTAACCTCTCCAATAAACTGTCATTTGTGTCACTATCATCTTCTTCTTCTCTCCTCTTCTGAGCATCTCCCACCTTTACTAATAGAGGAAACAGTCTATCTCCCTCAATGGTGTCTACCCTCCATCTTTTCGCCAATGCGTCCCATCATGCATCTTGAAACGCCCTGATTGATTTTTTCACCCTTTCCTGACTTCGATCTCTTTTCCTTGCATGCGCTGCTCTCATCCATGTGTCTAGTGCCTTGAACTGTGTTGGTCTGGGTAAAGGTCGTAACACAGACATTACTGCTCTCAATCGGTACAGCACATCAAATCTGAATGAACCATAACATGGGAAAGCCAAATCTCCCTCCCTTTCAGTAATCTTTTGCCAATTTTGAAGCCAAATTATAGTATGGAGCCCTACATTCGTAGCCATGTAACGGGCTGGGGTATCCTCGGGTGGAGCTTCTTCCCCCACTCGAGTTACCACTCCTCTATCTCCCCTACAAAGATCCCACAAAAACTTAAAACGTTTTGTGATGAAATCAACTCTTCTACCCACCAGATGTTTTCACTTCACTTCCTGACCACAATCAACCAATACCAGCGCGTATCTACACCAACCGACCTATCACAGAGCGGCACACTTCAACATCCCCTTTTCCTCCCTTTTCAGCAGTTCCCCTCCTTCACAATCTGCATCCAACACACTCACTCAATTCACTCATAAATCAAGTAACTGTTTGTCCACCATACTACCGAACAGTCACTTAATCGACTGTCTGTCCACGAAACGACCGGACAGTCACTCGTAATTGTCTACCTCAATCTGACAACTGTCTGTCTGCGAAACGACCAGACAACTGCCTTCCACCATCTGCCCACGAACGGCCGGACAATCATATAGGTAATCAATAGGATCCAATCACTCAATTTTGCACACACAGTAACCCAAGACCTGCATTGGTCACTCAAACACTCACACTCTTGTTCCCTATCACGGGTGGGTCTGTCGATGACGTCTCACGACTCCCACAATCAATGGTCAAACAATTACAACTCTGGGTGTCTTCTACACCACAATCTATCCATCCCAGGAATTTAGGCTACTCCTTGAGCATAACATCAAGAAATCACATGGACCGTGCGTGCTCACAGTCCAAAACCACAATCACTCAACTCTCATTCCAACTCCGCAAGACATCACACAATCAAATCATCACTGCAATCTAACAAACATCCCTATTCATACTCACTCCACCACTAACTGCTGTTTCCGCCGCACTGACACTCTCCGTCGGTCTCCGCCAAGGGCCGTCATCTTCTGCTCACAATCCTCTGGACAACAATCTCCTGGGCTCTATGGGGTTTGTAACTAGCTCTCCCATAACTTCTCCCCTTACTGCAGAGGTAACCGTCCTCTCACTACCAACTGATACGGCTGGGTTCCGCTACCAGAATTTAACTCGGAACCCTAGGTTGATGTATCGTTATTACCTTCTGAGAAGTGTAAAGGGGAGAAATAACTCATTTTTGACAATTCAACAATCTGTAATAACTATGACTCAAAAGGAACACAGACTTCGAACTCCAAGTTAGGGGGTTTATTCCAATGCCAAAAACAACTGAATGTACAAGCAGCTCAGGACGAGGTTGTAAAAGTACATAGGAACGAATACAAAGCCATAGCTATGAGTAAGCTTAATCCAATGGATCATGTAAAGAATGAAAAGTTCCAAAAACAGAACACAAGCAAGGACTACTCCAATATTTAAGTCAGACTTCATCTGTGGCTAAAAAGAAAAAAGCATTTGACGATCCCTACTCTATCTCTAAAGTGACATCCCTACTTAGCATTTCCCAGGCATGATTGGTAAAAGGTGCCAGCTCGTGAAGACTTCCTAAGAATAACACTCACGTTGTATGGGTCAGGTAGCCAAAGCTACAGAGCTTGTTCTGAAAGCTCTTTCCAGATTGATCTCCTCATCCCTTCCCTTCTCCTAACCCAACCCCCGGGACACTGTCTCTAATACAAAATGCAAAGATGTAAAACACGCCCACAGATCACCTCATCTCAACGTACACCTCTCCTAGGTAGTTATCCCCTCTCTTCCACTCTCCTTCCAATGTCCACCTTGATGACCTTGATTTCCAGGCCGCAGACAAGGCGGGAACACTCTCGCCACCATGTCATGGGGTTCCACTCAGCATTAGTTTCACTTTTCAGACAAAATCCATATCTGAGGTTTGTTAGTAAAAATAAACAAATCAATGTCCTGACTTTACTCATGTATGGTGATCTGGAGTTATTTTTCATTATCAAACATTGACCCAGTGCAAGGAAGAGGAAGAAGGAGAAAGAGAAAGACAGGAAAGCGGCCAAGGGGTGACAAAGAAACTTCTAAATTAATAAAAAGCATTGTATGATGGTAGTCACTTATTGATTGATTGATTGAATCACTGTGAATTACTTTTATAAAGTGCGACTGTTACATAAAATTACACAGACTGAATAGTGAGTTAAACCTGAGAGGCTTATGTAGTACTCATATGCCAAGCATTGATTTATGTCAACTGCATATTATTTACTGAATCATCCTATGCATAACCTCTCCCTCTCCCCCTCAATGTATCCTGCCTTTCCCACTGTATTTTTATTGCTTTGACCACTGTCTATTTCTGGTTGTAAACTTAATATAAATATACTGAACAAAAAAAAAAAGCTGAGAGGGTTATCCAATCAAATTGGAAGGTTTTTAAGGATTTCTAAACTGTAGTTGGTTAGATAGGACCTTTAGTGAATGGGGTGGTGAGTGTTCAATTGGTTAGCCACTATTAGGTACACCGCACAACCTCCTCATCTTACTTCCCTAAAAGAAAGTTTTTGTCGGGTTGTGACTTTCTAAACCTGTTGCATCTTTTCAATTACATTTGAACTTTTAATTATTTTTTTTTGTTTTGTCTTAAAATGTGTTTTTGTATTGTTGCTTATGTGGACCTCCGTTGAACTTCCAAATCAAATTATTAAATACATTGACAAACTGAGTTGTGATCAAAATTGGAGCGAAGTAGGCAAATTGGCCCATATATTTTAAACGGATGTATGACGTGACAACGCGAGTCATTACAACGCGTGCAGTTACATCGCGGTCGTTACAACGAACGCATGTAACCACGCGATGCCATTACAACGCAAGTCTTTACATCGACTTGCGCTAGATGGCGTGCTAACATTAGAAAAGCGTAATTTACTATTCCAACTCCAGTCCACTTAACAGTAGGGAAGGTGTTGGGATAGTAAACGACACTATTTGTAATGTTAGCACGCCATCTAGCGCAAGTCGATGTAAAGACTTGCGTTGTAATGGCATCGCGTGGTTACATGCGTTCATTGTAACGACCGCGATGTAACAGCATTGCGTTGTACTGAATGTGATGTAAACGATGTTTCCCATTTTAAACATGTCCTCTATTCAAGAGGGACCAGAGCTAGTGACTGCATGATGAGGTAGACCGAGAGTTTTAAAAATAATTATTTTTTGACTGGGAAGCGAGTAAAGTTAGTGTGTATAGTGAGAGACATGTTGCTGAAAGGGAAGGTCATGTACATCAAGCAAACTGCTAAGGGGGCGATTTAGAGTATAGTAGACAGGGTGACCTACCACAAATGTGGTGAAGTACCCTGTCTATCAAACCCCCAGTCCACTTACTTTGCCTGATAGCCTGCTCACAGGCTGATGGGGTTGGGACTTTCGTAATAAGAACGTCAGACTACCCACCCTATTTAGTGTGGACGGTCAGAAGCATCTTTGTCTGTGCATCACTGCCAGGAAAAACCTGGCAGGAATGGACAGAAAAAAAGAATCATAACTCCTACACTCTGGGAGAAAACTGACACGGTGTGTTGATCATTAGTTTTTTTTGATTTTCAATAATGTAGTTAAGTGTGTGGCTGGCTAAACGATGACAGACCCTCATCAAGCTTGCAGTCCCTTCAGTAGAACCACCATGATAGCTGCTCCTCTGAAAATACAGAGCTCACCACTGGGCTGGCAGTGAGCTCATAATATGGTGGGTGGTAGTCCCACAAATTCTAAATCAGTGCATATGTTTTAAATAAATTAAGGTTGTGCTACTAGTTACAGTAGTTTATTCCTGATATTATCAATGCTTGGAAAAGATTTTTGTGTTTTACAAAGGGATGACATGTGATGATTCTGTTTCCCATTTTGGACATCAAGAAGCAGGAGAAAATGATTTTGTAGAACTGTGATACTAAAGTAAGTGGAGCATCATCAAAACAAAAACTAAGTGGACGATTCACAAAGATAATCGGAGACAAAAGTCTAACTTTACCACTTTTGGTATTCACAGAAGTAATTTACGAGTCATATCTTTAAATCTGCACTGGGGCAGAATCTCCTCACCTGGGTGGAACCTCTGCAGTTGGGGTGGAAGCTCCATAATCGGGGCAGAATCTCTGGCTAGGGCTGAATGCCCATTTTTTTCAATGCTAAACACCCGTGTAAGTGATCACCATACCCCCAGCTCCAGCTGCAACACTGCAGAACAACAGTCAATCCTATCCCTGCAGTAAACATAAAAGCAGGGCTACCACATACTAACCCTTTCAGACCTTTCAACATGTCGCTGAATGTGTTTGTTGTTCTGCCCCTTGCCATGCGACAAGAAGATTTGAGGAGAATGAGGAGGAGAGTAAAGAGGATTTTCAGACAAAGGATTAACCTAATTGGCATGTCCAGCAATGATGTCAGGGCCAGATACAGATTTCCCCCAGATGCCATCTTGTGGGAGCAGAAACCTGACTCTGTGACCTGTTGCTCTCATGCCATCCCCGCCTATCTCAAGAACCTTGCTGGTCTCCATTTCTTTGCTACAGGGTCATTCCAAAGGGTCTCTAGTGACCTTATGGGTATCTCATAGCCAAGCCAGTCCCATTGCTTTCATCAGGTACTGAGCTGCATCAATAGGAGAGCCCATCTCCACTTAAGAATGCCCGAAACACTGGCCAGGAGGCAAAGGGTCGCTAGGGATTTCTACCTCATTTCCTGCTTCCCATGTGTGCTGGGTGCAATTGGTTGCACCAATGTAGCTATCCAGCCACTTCACCGTATTGCACACATCTTCTGCAACAGACACCTATGTCATTCCATCAATGTGCAGGGTGCCTGTGATGCCAGTGGTAGATTTATTGATGTGCAGGCAGTTTCCAGGCAGTACCCATGACAGCTACTTATTCCGCAGGTCACCTCTTGCCCGGCGGATGGCTGAAGGGGGGAGTTTAGAAATATGTGGCTACTGGATCAGTATCAAGCACAAAACATGTGTGAAATATGTAAATGTAATGTATAAATGCTATCTCACATAAACAACCATTTACAACAATATTCATCATGAGACATACACGGCCTCAACAGACAGTGCATGTACCAAAATATAGATCATGTACTATACAGATGCAAGAGGGACATGTAAACAAGTTCCCAAATTTCGCTCCTTAGGATATTCTGGATATGCACTCTCCCCTCAACTCCTCACACCATACAGACATACAACCACTGTACGTCAGCAGAGGTGCAATAAGGCACACATACGAACTTGAGCCATCATAGAGCGCACTTTTGGTCTCCTGAAATCACAATACAGATGTCTTGACCGTACAGGGGGCGTGTTGATGTACTCCCCTGAAGTTGTATGCCAGATCATAGTAATCTATTGTGTCTTGCACTACATTGCTTTAAGTCAGGGCTTATACATACATCTGGACCCTCAGCTAGGTCTGAATCCGGACAACTGGGTTTATTGCACAGAACAGAGGGCAGGGTAAACAAATCTGTGATAAGCTGCTTGACACATTTTCACTTGAGCAACCTATTGTGTTACGGACAACATGTGGTCTGCAGTCTGTTGTCAATGATGAAAGCTAGATATTTATGAATCTGTCTAAAAATCCCATCCTGAGACTACTTCGCAAGCAACACTCAATGTATGTAAATAACAGCTTTTGTCTGGAGTCAAAAGATTGGCCAAGCAATATATCATGTGCAGATGTCAGCAAATAGTGTTGTCCATTTCTCTAAGGAATCCATTGCCTCAGGGGAAAAATGTCTGCGCATGTGTGAGACCTCCCAGGACCTTTTGACAATGGGGGCCTGATTTACAAAGTGTCTTAACTATTGCATTGGGGAGGATTTGCCCCCAACTGAAACAACTCCTCCACAAATGAGGGACCCCCACTGTGAGTGATGAGGAACTTTGTGTACCGGGCCCTATGTGTCTGGGATACACAGCACTGCTTCCCCAAACTTGTTGTAACACTACAATCAACTCTGAGCTGAGCGCAAAATGTGGACTGCATGTACCATGATGCAAAGAAGCAAACTTTACTTGGATGTGATGTTGTGTATGGCACACCTCTTTCCCTGTCCAAACTGATTTTATTGGTCTGTTCCACCTTTTGTCTCATGTTACTAATGTTCCTTTCACCTGTAAAATCTGTCCCGGCCAATTTTCCAAATCACCTCTCCGCATGCGAAGCCTCTGCTCCGCATGCGGAGAGTACGCACTTGCGCCAGAGATTTCAAAAATGAGCCGGAACCCAACCTATTCATGCAGGAAGTGACATACAGTACATGGTAGGCAGGAAATACATCACAGGAAATTGCTGGTAGCCATTTTCTGTTTATTCAGAGTCATCCTTTGTACCAGATAAGATCCTCTGCCATCCTGCTGCTCTGTACAACCAAACTGCCCCAACATGGCTGAGGGACTAGAAGAGAAAGCACCCCCTTTCACTGAAAGGGAAGTGGACCTCTTAGCAGAGAGGGTGCTATAAAAGCACCCTCAGCTGTATTGGAGGCTTGAGGAACAGCTCAGCAATGCAGCACACACCAGAATCTGGTCCACTGTTCCACAATGCTGCAGTGCAGTGGGCAACTATGGCCGGTGGGGCAGGGCATGTCGTAAGCGCTGGGAGGACCTAAAAAGCTGTGCCAGAAGTCAGGCTCAGGAAATCTTGGGCCAGTCCTCACAACACCATGTACACTGGCCCCGCCTTTGGCACTGTACAGGAGGGTGCTGAGGTCAGCCTGGCCGACCCTCCATGCTCAGCTGGAGGACCATGGGCAGTAGCGAGATGGTAGGTGCATTAACTGCAATATGTGTCTAAAAGTATGATGTGAGGGATGACAGAGCTGTGCCATCAAGTGTTCCATGTCTCCATTTACCTAATCTCTGCAAATCTAGCAGTCATTATAAGGCCAAAGGCTCACTATAGTACATAAAATGCACTTAGCTACTGGGGGAAACGAGCCACACACATGCATTTGAATGTAAACTTGCACTGGTAGCACCATTACTAGTGGACCAAAGGCCTTGTAACTTATGTGTGCATTGGGTAAGGAATTGTACAAATACTATCCAGTGTGTGGATGAGAGGCCTTTGGGAGTTGGAAGATGTAACTTGCATGGCCTTTTGTGAGATTGGGTTCTGATTAAGACAGATCAACATGTGCGATGACGTTAAGACATACTTTGAGATCCTTGCCTCACTCTGAAGTGATAACAACTTCTCTAAGGTGGTCCACGTACACATGTCTCCCCAACAGTAGCTTGCTTCTCATTTGTCAATTCAATGTAGCTGTAACAACTAGCCACAACTGTAAAACAGGGTACATCACTACTGTAGCAGTCTTTGAAGGCAAATTATTGCACTAGTCTGTCACCTGCTGTGAGGAAATATCAAAATGTTAGACTCACCTCTTAGCAAAGCTAATATCCCAGCCGCTATTTGGAGATGTACACCCAAATCTGCATTTGTGTTGTCTCATACAATGACACACAGAGGATGAAGTTTGTTAGAAAGTGTAAGAGTGCTGAGACAAGATATCTCAGGATCATTTCAATAACATCCGGACTGTATCCCATCTCCTTTTGTAGAATGGCATTGGAAGATGCCTATGTAGCAATAACAGGAATGCTGATGCTGAGGATTTGGTCAGTACAGAAGTGAATGCCAACAAAATTACACTACATTATGATTTGTCTTTTATTTCACTGGGCTCAGCTGGCCAAGATGAACTGGACCAGGACCAGGGACAGAGCAGGATATTGTTGGGGTACCCCCGGCCACAAATTCTCTCCACAACTGAAGAGGGGTATAAAGAGGAGGAAGAGGGACCTTCCGCATCAGAAGACTGAGTGAATGCACCCACCTTATCAGAGGCAGAACACACCTCAGTGCTGCAGACCGGGTGGCGGCTGAGGACAGGGGCGGTAAAGACCTGGACACCTCTGGCCTCGGGGGGGAGGAGACCAACTCTCCTCCTGACAATCTATAACTTTCATTGGGTGAGGTGTCCCCAGGACAGGTCACACCACAACCTGGGTCTGCCATTAGCCCCTCCTTGACTCTCGAGGCCCCCATTCCATATGGGTCTGCAGCTGCATCCCCTGCAACTAGCCCCCCTCGAACTAGCTGCCAGGAAGACCCTAACGAAGGCTCTGACCATGAAACACCACACTCCTCATGTCCAACCCAAACCCCTCCCTGTAGTGTGATTCCTGTGGCTGCATCCCAGGAAGTGATGGGGGCATGTGAGGGGCAGCTAGACAAGTCCTCTCAGTTCATGCTGCAGCTCTGTATGAGAGGAACATGCAAACTCCATGGCCACCATCATTGCCACTATCACTTGGTTGAGTGCAGCCATGTTGTCTGCCCTTGCCCAACGTCCCTCCCAAACCACCCTAAATGTTTCACACTGTATGTTACCCCACACTGCTTACTCTCATTCTCCTTGTGTGTCCCAATGCCGTGTGGTGTTTGGTCGTGCACCGGCCATCCAAGAGCCGGCATCAGATTCTGAGGATCTGAGCATTATGGAAATTGAGGATGACCAAAAGGACAGTTGGCTTGTTTGACTATGACTTTCTTTTGGACATTTACTGTACTCCTTGTGTATAGACTGCTTCCCCAGATTCTTCCTGATGTGTTTTATTTATGATGTCCAACCCCCTCCAAGTCCTCTTGTCTATTCTGTGCAAAGAACATTATTTGCTTTCCTTTCTCCCTTCGAAACTGACTGTCTTATTTTTTTCATCTAATTCTTTAACAGAAACTTATATTTTTAATCAAACTATATCTTGTTAACTTAATTGTAAATGTTGTGTTCAAAGCATGGACATATACCTTGGGAGTAGTTATTTGCTCTGCACATGATAGCTTGTTGCACTGATGGTGTTATACCTTTATATGTGTCACTCACAAACATTCATCCTCACATTTCTAGGCCAACACAAGGGTAAACAATTTACTATCAGTATATAATACGCAAATTACTCTTGACTTGTGAGGACATTTATCTTTTATTTACACATCGTGTGGATAATATTTTTTACTGTGATCATGAGGGATCAAGCTTAGACTTTGCTAATATGGTTGTGATGATCATGTCTGAATAAGTGCATTCACTGTGTTATTGCCGAAGTGCAGGTTAGTGTGGTGCATCTACCTGTACAGTGAGATGTTCCTGGATAGGTGCTGAAGGTGGTTGTACAGATGGGTGGAGTGCCTGGACAGGGGCTGAAGGTGTCTGTACAGGTAGAGGAAGTGCCTAGACAGGGGAGATGGTGGGAGTGTGGTGGGGAGCAGGCACAAGGGTGGTGCACATTGCCTCTTAAGTTAAGCCTGACTGCTCTGTGCTAAGCTACCAGAGGGTGACCACGGGTTAATTTGGTGTGTGTATCTGACTTACCCTGACTGTGATTGTGGTTCCTGCTTGGACAGGGTGTATACCTCTGCCAGCCAGAAACCCAATGTCTATTATTGGTGATCAGCAGTCAGTTTTAGACTTGTGTTTGTGCAGTGCCATACAGTAACTGGGAGTATTCTACCAATACATACCAAACACCAATTAGAGTAAATTCTCCCTGATTGGCATTTACATTTTTTTCTCAAAATCGTATCTCTGACAGGAGGTTATACATGCCTACCTGACCCTGAAAAAATGGACTTGAGCTGGCCAACCTCAAGGGTTATAGTGTGGCCCAGCTCAGGGATTTCGGCAAGAGATTTGGGTTTTCTCCAAAGAGCTCCACCAGGAAGGTAGAGCTGCAAAAGGAGCTGAGGAGCTGGATGGAGGCTCATGCTGCTTTGAAAGCAACCACAGAGGAGGATGTGGAGCTAGATGAGAAGGATTATTTGGATCAAGGCTCACAGGAGAATCTTGGACTGGTACCTGTGGAGGAGGGGTGCAGCATCCTGCCAGGATCAACGATTCCCCCTCTGCCAGGGAGCAGCGATTCATCCAGGGGCCTGCACTCGGAGAAGCTGGCAGACAGGAAGGAAGACAGTAAATTTAAATTGGAACTGGCCAAGTTGACATCGGACAAGGAGACACCCTTAGAGGAGAAAAAACTGGCAATGGAAACAGAGCAGAAAAAACTGGCCATGAGAAAAGAACAAAAGAAACAGGACATGGAGGAGAGGATTGCTTTGGGGTACTGGGCTCGTGAGAGGAGCCTTAAGGAACTGGACATGAATTCTATGCAAGTGGAATTCAGAGGTGGCAGCAATTCTTCAGTGCCCTATGGAGATAAGGGGTCCACATACCAAAGGGTCTGGTGCTCACCTGTATGGTGGGAGATGACATAGACAGATGGCTTGAGGTTTATGAGATTGCCCTTCAGAGGCACAAGATCCCTGAGGGGAATTATGGAGCTAATCTGTGGAGGCATATCCCTAGTGAGGGAAGGGACACCCTATTGGTCATAGATGTGGTTGATAGGATGAGGTATCCCCCATGAAGGAAGCCCTGATCAGGAAATGTGGTTTGACCCCAGAGAAGTATAGGCAGAAGTTCAGGGAAAGTCAAAAGCTATTCCAACAGACCTGGGTGGATTGTGTTGATTCCTTTTGTAAGGCACTGGAAGGTTGGTGAAGGGCAGTGAGGTAAAGGATTACCAGGGGCTGTATAACCTGACTACAAAAGAGCACATGTTCAGTCTTTGATTTCCGGATCTGGTACAGCACTTTGTTGACAGTAAGCTTTTTTACCCCAGGGAGCTTGCTAAGTAGGCGAACCACTGAGAAAGCATCAGGGTCCACAGGAAGGTGTCGGGGGATCACCACAAGGGTGGGCAGTGTCCTCCCCAGAAGAAGGAGGGGGAGACAAAAACACTGTGTTCTCTATAGGGCCCCAAAATCGTTATTTGGGTCAGAACTCCCATCCCTACTGAGAAGAAAAGGAAAAGGTTCCCTGATGGTAGGTGAACAGGGAAGGAACCCCTTCTTTGCTAACAGGAAGGGCACTTCAATGGCGGTGCTGAGTGCCCCAAAAAGACACAGCCCCCTAATCGGTGGGCAGTCACTGGGGATGGCTAGTGTAGTGCTTGGGGAGGAGATTGCCCCAGATAGTTTGGGGGACAGAGTAGAAGTTACTCTTGTGCCCCTGGGTGGTGGAGAGATGGTGCAGAGAACCCACATACCTAGCAATGCTAGGAAGTACAGGCAGTGGATCTCCATCAATGGGCAGAGGGTGCAGGCGCTGAGAGACACTAGATCTAGCATGACAAGCATCAGATGTCATCTAGTTTCTTTAGAGCAGGTAGTCTCCCTCATGTGTTCCATCAAGTTGTAGCAGCTGACAATCATAGGGGCCACTACACAGTGGCTCTGATTCCCTTTGAACAGGGGGAGGTCCCAGGTTCCTTAAAGGTAGCTGTAAATCTATCCATGACAGTGCATTGTCTGCTTGGAAATGACCTGAAGCATGCCACCTGGAAGGAGGTGGAGCTCAGGTCCCACTTGGAGATGTTAGGGTTATCTGAGTGGGTGTGCCTCACCAGATACTCCATGGCATTCGAGAGGGTATTCAAGAAGACCTGGGTCTTGGAAGAATGTCCCAGGTGCCTGGCAAAAAGAGTAAGGGGAAGGGGACGGGAAACCCGCTCCTGAGACTGCCATGGTCTGGGAGGAAGCTGACTCTGAGGGGCTCATCCAGGAACCTACAGGGGAGGATGTTGCTGGTTTCGGGGTTTCACCCCTCATCAGCCAGGATAGCTTGACTCCAGTGGCATGGAGAGCACAAGGCCCATGTCTGGGCATACCTGATAAGGGGTGTTATCCCAAAACCGATCCCAGAATGCTTGTTTCTGGTCCAGGGAAGACCTGGCTTGGCAGTTGTAGGCTGGACTGTTCCCATGAGGCACAGGGTCAAGACTGATTTGCATATAGCTGGGTCTAAACTGGGGTGGCAAAGTGAGCTAAAGAACGATGACGGATTCAACTTAGATCTGTGATTGGGGGTGAGTGTCTGAAAAGTTTCAGAGCTCTTTTAATCATCTCCTTGTGTTTGCTTTGATCGCCCTGAGTTGGCAGGGTATGCCCAAACGTGGGTCTCTTGCTCACTTTACCATTGGATTCAAGCTAGCCTGGCTGATGAGGGGTGTTACCCCAAAACCGGTCCCAGGATGCTTGTTTCAGGTCAAGGGAAGACCTGGCTTGGCAGTTCGGGCTGGACTGTTCCTATGAGGCACAAGGTCAAGGCTGATTTGCATATAGCTGCGTCTTAACTGGGGTGGCGAAGAGCGCTGAAGAACGATGATGAATTCAACCCGATCTGTGACTGTGGGTGAGTGTCTGAAAGGTTTCAGCACTCCGTTCATCATCTTGTGTTTGCTTTGTTCACCCTAAGCTGGCAGGGTATGGCCGACGTGGGTCCCTTGCTCACTTAGCCACCGGATTCAAGCTAGCCTGGCTGATGAAGGGTATTGCCCCGAAACCGGTCCCAGGATGCTTCTTTCCGGCCCAGGAAGACCTGGCTTGGTAGTCCGGGCTGGACTGTTCCCATGAGGTACAGGGTCAAGACTGATTTGCATATAGCTGGGTCTTAACTGGGGTGGCGAATTGAACTAAAGAATGATGATGGATTCCACCCAGATCTGTGACTGAGGTGATTGTCTGAAAAGTATCAGCGCTCCGTCCATCATCTCCTCGTGTGTGATTTGTTTGCCCTAAGTTGCCCGGGTATGCCCAGACGTTGATCCCTTGATCACTTTGCCACTGGATTCACGCTAGCCTGGCTGATGAGGGGTGTTACCTCAAAACCAGTCCCAGGATGCTTATTGTGGTCCAGGGAAAACCTGGCTTGGCAGTTCTGGCTGGAATGTGCCCATGAGGCACAGAGTCAAGATTGATGTGCATATAGATGGGTCTTAACTGGGGTGGCGAAGTGAGCTGAAGAATGATGATGGATTCAACCCAGATCTGTGACTGAGGGTGAGTGTCTGAAAAGTTTCAGCACTTCGTCCATCATCTCCTTGTGTTTGCTTCGAGCTGTCCAAATAGCAGCAAGAGGGGGTCCCACCAGGGAGGTATTCTGCATGGTGAAGAGTGAATGCCCTTCTCTTGGAGGTCTTTGGCAGCAGGCTGACACCCAGGCAGCTGATTCCAACTCTGACAAACATCTTATTTACAGGGAGAATGGTCTCTGGTATAGTGAATCTAAGGCTCCCGATCCTGGTGCAACCTGTGTGTTGGTGGTCCCCCAGTGCTACAGCATCTATCTCTAGGGTGGGCTCATGATGTACCCCTGACAGGTAATTTGGAGTAACACAATACCTTTGACAGGCTGGTCACCGACTTTTATTGACCTCAAATGAGGAAGGACTCAGGTGCGCTCTGTAGATCCTGTACTACCTGCCAGGTGAAAGGGAGGTCAGGGGGGAAGTGCAAGGCCCCCTCCAACCTTTCCTTGTCATTAGCAATCCCTTTGAGAGGGTTGGCATCAACATCGTTGGGCCTCTGGACCCAAAGTCAGCCATAAACAACAGATTTGTTCTGGTCTTGGTGGACCCTGCCACCCGGTGCCCAGAATCTACCCCTCTAAGGATTGTGACTATGCCTGCCATGGCCAGGGCACTGATGGGCATCTTTACCCGTCTGGGTTCCACAAGGAGTTGGTTTCTGACTGGGGCACCAAATTCATGTCAGGGTACATGAAGGCGATGTGGAAGAAGTGTGGGATAACCCACAAGTTCACCACTCCTTACCATCCCCAAACCAAAGGGCTTGTTGAAAGGTTCAACAGGACCCTAAAAGGCATGAGTATGGGCCTGCCAGAGCCTGAATTGACTTTATCCCCTTTGAGCTGGTGTATGAGAACCCTAAGAGAGGACCTCTCAGTTTTGTAAAGAATGGCTGGGAGCAAGTTCCCGGGAGAGCCTCCAGGATGTGGTCAGCTACATGCTGTCCCTCCATAACCAAACAGTCTACTTTTGGAAACTTGCACAGGAGAATCTGGAAGCCAGCGAGCAGGACATGAAATGCTAGTATTACCAGAATGTCACTCTGGTTGAGTTTCAGCCTAGCCAAAACGTGTGGGTGATGGAGTCCATGGAGCCCTGGGCCCTGCAAGACAGCTGGTCTGGGCTTTATGAGGTGAAGGAGCGCATTGAGTGATGTCACCTACTTGGTGTATCTCAAGAATCCTAGGAACCCTTTAAGGGTCCTAATTGCCTTAAGGGTTGGCCAACTTCAGTACCGCCTATCTAGATGACATTGCAGTCTTCAGTTCTAGCTGGGAAGACCACCTGTACCACCTCAAGGAAGTGCTTCAGGCTCTGCGTCGGGCAGGCCCGACTATCAAGGCCAGTAAGTGTCAGATAGGGCAGAGGTCAGCGATCTACTTGGGTCACCAAGTAGTAGGAAGCAAGATGCAGGCCCTCTGGGCCAAAATTGGACCTATTCTGGCTTGGAAACCCCCAAGACCCAGACAGAGGTGAGAGCCTTCTTAGGCCTCATTGGCAATTACAGGAGATTGGACAAGGGGTATGGCATCATCATTTCTCCCTTGACAGAGTTGTCTTTCAAGAAGCAGCATATCAAGTGATCTGGACAGAGACGTACCTGAAAGCTTCTGACACCCTGAAGGATTCCTTGTGCACAGCACCCCTGCTCAAGGCCCCTGATGTCTCCCAAGCATTCATTGTCCAAACAGACACCTCAGAGCTTGGTGAAGGGGTCATGCTCTCACAGCTAAATGAAGAGGGCCTGGATCAGCCTATAGTCTTCATCAATAGGAAACTACTTCTCAGGGAACAGAGGTGTAATGCAATGGAAAGGGAAGCCTTTACTGCGGCCTGGGCACTGAAGAAGCTGAGGCAATACCTCTTTTGTACTCACTTTAGGGTTCAGATTGACCACAGACCCCCTCAGATGGTTGATGCAAATGAGGGGTGAGAATCCCAAACTGGGAATGGACTTTAAGTTGAAATACAGTCCTAGAACAGACCACGCCAATGCTGATGGTCTCTCCAGGGTCCTCTGCTTTAGTGAAGAAAACTCCCAAGGGGTTGGGTAGCTCTTCCCACTGTCAGTTGGAAGGGACACGTGTTGGACCTAGCATCCTTGGCATGGTTCTACCTGTTTTTTGCCTTCTGACCTCGTTTTGCTGATTTTGTTTTTGCTGGCTTTAAGACTCTGGGCACTTTACCACTGCTAACTATTGCTAAAGTGCATCTCTCTCTGCTTTAAACATGGTAACTTTGCCTTATCTAAACGTGGCATATTTAATTTACTTATAAGTCCCTAGTAAAGTTCACTATATGTGCCATGGGCCTGTAAATTAAAGACTACTAAATGACCTGTAGCACTGACTGTGATACCCACTTCAGTAGCCCTTTAAACATGTCACAGGACTGCCATTGTAGTGCCTGTATGTGTAGTTTAAACTTCCATGTCGAGTCAACCTGACTAGTTAACCCTCTTGCCAGGTCCAAACCTTCCTTATTAATACCTAAACACGATTTTATGGTTTTATGTGGTAAAATTGTTCTTTGACAAGTTGCTTGTCTTCCCAGGTTGTCAAGGGCATGGACTGGAACATCTGCCGACCCCCAAAAGATAAGGCAGAGGTATAGGAGCCAAGAACATCATCTTGGTATCTTCTCACCACTACTATCATGCTGGAACAATTACATTAATTTGGAACAGGCTGCCATGCTTTTCTCAGCTCTAATTTTAAATCAAGGTCAGCTGTGCAGTCCTAGTGTCACCATTTTGTGCAGGTTATAAGTGGACAGCTCTGGTGTAAGTATTTGGGAGTCCACGGTAATGCTCTTTTTACCATTCAGGTGCAACCCCCCCACCTCCTGACATCCAATCTCAAGAAGGCTATTTAGTAGGCCTTGTGTTGAAATCTGACACAAATCTCTGACCTTTTACAAGTGGTGCTCCAAAGTGCCTCCAGTTACCTTAAGGTAGAATTGCAAGTGAATTGAGTTATTTTCCTCTGCAATGCTGTGCTCACAACCTTTCTTGATGCAGCCATGCCATGCCATCTTGTCGAGCGAGGTATAATTCAATAAACCACAGTGTCCACTGTTGGAAATGAAAATGTTTTGTGTGGTGTACCCCTAGATTTTTGCTTTCTCTATTCTATTTTCTACTGGAATAGATTTTGTTAGTATTAGGACACAACCTTATTCCTAATAATCAGTGGTAAAGTGTTTGTGCTCTCTTTTTCAAACATGGTAAAATTGGTATACACCTGATTTGCACATTTATTTGACTTGTAAGTCCATAGTATATGGTACCACATGTGCCCAAGGCCTGTAAATTAAATGCTACAAGTGAGATGCAGCACTCATTGTGCCACACACTAAAGTAGCACTGGAAAACATGGGTGAAGCCTGCAACTGCAGTCAGTAGAGCAGTTTTAAAACTACCATTTCAACCTGGCATTTCAACCTGGCAAAATAAACTTTTTGCCAGGCCTAAACCTTCCTTTTTATTGTTTGTAAGTTACCCCAAAGATAGGCCCTTAAGGCTTGTAGTGCAGGGTGCATGGTATTTAAAAAGTAGGACATGTGTACTTACGTTTTATATGACTCCAAAGTTGTTTTTCAATGCTAACTCTCTCATAGACTAACACTGTGATACCGTATTCCACTTAATAAGTGATAACTTCAGTTTGGCAGCATATAGAGAAATACTTTTTCCACTCATCTGAATTTTAAAGGTAAAGTCAGATTTAAAATTACTATTCTGAAAATGTCACTTTTAGTAAGCTGCCTAAACCAAATGCCCCTTTCTGCTAGTGTCTAGGTTGGTTCTAGAGCCGAACTGGGCTTTTATTTTATTTCATGAGGCATTTTCCAGTTTGCTGGAACTCTTGGAGGCTTGTTTTGAAAATCCAGGGCTTCTGTTGGTGTCATTGCCACTTTCACCTGCTCCCCGAGGTTAACTGCATCAGGCACTGGGAGCTTAAATGGGGAGGGTGGGGGAGAGAGAGACTGAGAGGGAGAGAGAGAGCGAATGGATGAACTGAAAGAGAGAGAGAATGGATGAACTGAAAAAGAGGGGAGAAAGAAAGAGAGAGAGCGAGAGAGGAGAGAGGAAGGGAACTTGTCAGGTTTGAGCATTTTTGCCAGGGCTACTTTTTCTTCCCCAGTCTAGCCCTGATTTATAGTTTGTTTATGTACCTCGGTGTCATTTCATACACCGCGGATTCATGCAAATGTCTTCATTGGCATTGTAAAATTGCAAGATCTTTGTGTACTAGATTGTTTAACATAGTAATATTTTGAAAGCCTTTCAAAATCGTCTGCAGTCTAGCCAATTCACTCAGGAACATGCTGGCATTCTGGATATGGTAAAAACTAGCGTACGGATTTAAATGTAAAGAATAAAGGGGAGGCGCCCCCTGTTCCAATGACAAAATGGTGCAGATTTTTTTTTTTTAAACTTAGTGTCGATGGAATAATCTACAGGTGTTTGACAACATTACTTATAAGTGTAGGGTTATACTGCCTATTTATGCATCTATTAATTATGTCAGAGACTTCCAACTCAATTGTGCTATTGAAGCAGTTTCAAGACTTTTTCACACTATGGCCACATGTTATGCTTTCATTTGTTGTTTTTGTTCCAACCAATAGGCTGCATGTGGCATACGAATGTGTGTACTGTATTCGACATAACAAACAACCAGTGTAACGCAACGTGTGAACTGTCTTTCTTGCATATTTCTGTGGCAGGCGCAGTGTTCAGGGCCCAGGTGTGGTGGCATGGGGCCAAAATCATCACTATTTACTCAAGCTCGCTTGTGGTTAGGTGCAAAAGGATGTTGGCAGTCAATTTACACCATTTTCCTAAATAAGTCATCATGCAGTTGTGCTTCACCAGTGACCACAAGCCGACACGCATGAGGCAGAAACTGATTGCTTAAGTTGGCCACTAGCCAGACTCAAACTGTTCATAAATAATGTCGCATCGCTCATTGCTGTGAAACTGGGACAGGGAGGGCACTGTTTTATATGCTCACAAGAGAGTTGATGACTATTTCAAGTACTGAACCGAAGCGTAGCCATATATAATAGTACTCCAATTTTCTGCTGCAATATAATGTTTTCCCTGTTTGAAAAGAACCCTACCATGGGAGACAAGTGGATTTAGACAGATTTTCCCACATCTAGAGGATGTGACGATAAACCCCTAGCAGAGCGGTCCCCACACCGCCGAGCAGGGAGAGCGACAAACTGATTGGGGTGAAAATGCGGATGTATCTTGATCAAAAATGGCGAAGAAGGCCCAGACCCTACACTCTCCAAACATAAAAGACATAGGGGGAGATTTTTTTTTTGCTATCTACTTTCCAGCGCATAACAAGTATTGCGCTGGAAAGCACCCTCAAAGTAGCGCAAGGGGCGTTACATGGATGGAACATGGGGGTTCCCTTTCTGTACAAAACGTATGCTAGACTCAGGCATGCACCCTAGCACTATGGCGCAACGGTGTGTGCATGGTGCACGGCCGCTGAAATCAGCGCCGGTGCAAGGGAAAGGGTCAGAGAGAGCCATATGTCTGAAGATATGGCACTCTCCTGCTACCTCCCTGTCACGCAACGCAGCGCAGCCTCACAGGGGCTGTGCTGTGTTGCGTGACTTTTTTTAAATCTCCCTACTTGAGAGTTGCACTGTGTTTTCAGATCTTTTAGCAAACCTCTGTTCGTATATGGATTGGAATTACGATTGATGTAGAATTTATCACATTTCAGGAAGTCAAATCATCAGATATACTGGGGACCAGGTTTACTAATTACCAGAGCAAACAGATTTTGGTACAGAAAACATCAAGAGCCACATGTTATTCCCCATTATTAGGGGACATATTGGAATAGGTTCTATGTATTGCAGCTGCTAAAGTTTGAACTTTAAAGTATCACATTTTTGCCAGGTGCAATCAATATTGCAGCTCTCTTCAAGACACTGATAATGGGAGACATATGCTCTTATTAAGTGAGGCCACTTAATTCCGGTGGGGGCAGTAATTGCATGTAACAGCATATCATAGCAAATGTTCTTGTGGCATGAACATCTGTATGCACATATTGGTCACCTTTTCAGTAGATGAATTCTTACATTTATGAGAATTATATTGGTCAACAAAAGGAACACATTGAAAGGCATCCCATCATTTTTGTGAATTACAGAGTCCGGAATAAGGAGACTTGCAGTCCAAAACGTTTAGGTCGGAAAGGAATTGTAATTTCTAGTACTAAAGAATCCTAAAATGTATAAATATCTCAGGATAGTGTGTTGTTACATACATTTCTTTATAAATAGTGAGGGGACCTGTATTAGATATGAAACAATCAGTGTACAGTTCTTGTAACAGGCACATTAACCTACTTAGCTACCTCAGGAGATACATTATAAATAAGAATGTTATGGCCCGCTTCTTTGTTTTGTCTACTATGTCTAAAAAGGCCAGTACTTGTTTGTATTAAACATTTAATTGTTGCTCCAGGTTCTTTATAGCAGCAGTGTGCATGTAACATTTAAAGGACTGTTTTAGACATTAAGTTTAAATACATTGGATTTAAATCACAGTTGTGACATCATCAATCAGCCAGGTGGTCCAAGGGGTCAAGTTTCACCTACGGATTTGCATCATTGACTCTGGTAGCAGTATCTAGGAAATTTCCCTCCAGTAGCGACCCTCAACTCTGCACCAGGTTCTTGGCACCACCGACGTTTTGTTGCACGTATCAAGAGCAAACATGAAACTGCTCCCCGTCACTCAGCCTCCAGCACTAAGGTCAATGCACCCCTGGGGTACTAGAAGGCGCCTAACTCACTCTACTTCCTGTCATATCTGCATGTCTCGTTTCACCGTTCCTGTTATTTTAATATCATATAACTGCCTTTCTAAATAAATATAAATTCGGCAATTATACTGATTTTTAATACTTTATTCACATTTCACGGGCCCCCACTTAGCTTTAGAAGTGCCTCCCTGTCTGCAGGTGAGGGCCCGCTCTCTATCAAACCTAGTTTTTAGAGAGCGAGGACTGCCAATGATGAAGCATGACACCTGGTGGTGTGTGAGGACAGTCCTTCATTTTTTGTGAGATTCCAGCATCCACATGTAGTTTTGGTCACATGTAGTTTTGGTCACTTATAACTTGTGAGCAGCTTCTTTTTGTGTATTCGTGATAGGTTGGAGGCCAGCTTTCTCCGAGTGCCCCTTGCCTCCAGTTCCCTCCCCCAGGAGTTCCTAGGGTTAGTGTGTTGCATGCTATAATTTCTGCCCCAGTGTGAAAAGCACGTATCTGCTTCAGGGAATCATAGACCCCGCTGCCTGATATGGACCTGTACATACCTCTCCAGCTGCCCATTTTCATATGGAACACGTTCAGCCTACTTTGACTTTTTGACAACAGCAATGTCATGCTGAGGTTTGAGCCCACACTTACAATGTTAGCAGCCAACTACACACCCCAGGATATGTATTGTGGTGGCTCAAAGCTAGACCTGGTTGAAAGCGCCATGCCTGAGATAGGGCAACTAAATATCTGTGCCATTGTGTGTGATAGCGTCTAACAATCCTTGTGACCTTGCTCAACTGGCACACACTGGCTAAGAGAAAAACTTAAAAAGCTGCAGACTGCGTCAGTGTGCAAACTCCACTCACACAGACCATGTAAGCAGTATTGTTTACATGTTCTGCGCGAAGGGAATTTGCACAGCAACGGTGCTCATGGCGGTCTGGCCCACTTAGTTGGCGATGTGGCAAGTGCAAGGTAAGTGGTTCTATTTATTTATTTACCTCTCACTATCCGGTCATAGGTCGAATTGCACTGTTCCCCACCTCACCCTGCTCCTGCCCCACCTCACCGCCCCACTGCGCTTACCTATGCGAGCCTAGACTGTTGGTGCCAGACTGGAACAACTTGCTGTCATTCTCCTGTGCTGCATGCAGAGGCACTGCCTCGGATTTTCATAGCTAAATGTGTAGGCCCATAGAAAACATCCATAAACAGACTAGAAAAGTGACAGATTCAGCTCCCTGATAAGATGCTACACCTCCCTGCATACAATGCGCATGTTGAACACAAAGGGGCAGATTTATGTTCCCTGGCGCATCCCTGCTGATTTGCAGGGATGCGCCAGGGAAGATGCGTCATGCAAGTTTGCCCTTGCGCCACCGCAGATGCGCCGCATTTACAATGTGGTGCATCGTGGCGCAAGGACAAGCAGATGCGTGACGCATCTGCCGGCGTAAGGTTGGCACATTGCTGGAGTTGCGTCGCAACCGCGACGCAGCTCCAGCAAGGCTCGGGGTGCCCCTATCCCTAACATGCTGTGTCAATCTTTACGCCTGCTTCAAGCAGGCGCAGGGATTTGACGCAGCATGGCCGGAAAAGTGACTGAGTGAAATCTTGTAGATTTCACTCAGCCACTTTTTTCGGAGGCGTTCCTGCGCCGGAACGCCCCCCCCTGTGCAGGTACGCCCACATGTGGCGCAAGCTTTACAGCGTGATGCATCTCCCTAGATGCGTCACGTTGTAAATCTGCCGCAGCATGGCGCTGGCTTTGCGCCGCCGCTGCGTCACAAAAGTGACGCAACGGCGGCGCAAAAGTGACGCACAGGGCTTATAAATCTGCCCCAAAATGTCTTCACCGGATTAGCGGATTACTACATTTTGCGTTACTTTAGTGGATATGCACAAAAGCACTGAGCACACATAGTTGCAATTGCCCCCATCTCATTGCATGATGACTTCAGCCAGGCCTGGCGTTTTAGTCAACTACCCTGTGCATGCTGTTATTGTTGAACCTATGCTTGCATAATTAAAATGAATTAAACTACAAGCTCCAGAATGCAACATGCTTTAAGCTAAAAATAAATGGATGTATTGACTCAAAAAGTCATGGGACAACTTGAGACCACACATATGAGAATAATGACAAAACCCAGAAGGGCAATAGAGAAATAAGTGTTCAACTGTGCATCAAATGATAGTATTCCATAGCAGTGGTGCTGGAGCAATTTTCAGAGTGGAGGTGCTGCCATCAATGTTACATCATTGAAGTCCTAGGGATTGTGAAAAATCCAAGCACCAAACAAAGAACAAGTATAGCAAATGAGTCGCAGCCATTCAGCAGGAGAAGGGTAAGGGTGTGGAATATTAGTCTGTGGTACTCTTTGGAGCACACTGTTGCAAATATGTTTCTAAAGCATGGTAGGGTAGTGCACTGTTATTAACAGACAGCAAAGTTTCCATTGAAATGGCCACAAAATTTGCACTTGCATGCAGATATACCGGTAGAACTATCTATCAACCAAACAATATGTAATATTTATAATATGTGCATCACCAAGTAAAGTGTCTTGATTTGCTTTAATCCTATTAAAATCTGGGTTTCCATTATACTTCTGAATTACAAGGAAATGTGCTTTATTTGTGCTTTTATAACTACTGATATATGTTGAAATATTTGTACAGTTCATTAACATGTATTTAAAATGTATTGTATGTTTGAAAAAACCCTTCATACAACAGACTTTCTTTCTCTGTACCCCAGCAAGATTATCTGACAGGTCACCTGGCAAAATTCTCTAACATTGCAGTCAGAGAAAAATAAGTAAACACCAGTCTCCATGTTGAAAGAATAATCAGCATTTTGGCAGGAGATCTAGCCTGGCATCTCACTTCTGTTTCTGAACAACCAGCAAATGTAACAAGATAAAAACAAAATTTAAAGGCATCTTTCTTTCTCTTTTGCCTTCTGAACTCCAGCATGGTTATTTTGGACGTGTGTGCTGCAGCACTCACACACCTCTTCTTCTAATGCATTTGCTCCATAGCAATGACATGGAAATGCATGTTTGCAACAGCAATGCAATTATGAGAGGTTTTTAAAAAAAAAAGAAGGTAGGAGAAGGTGAGAGCTAGAGCTAGTGTTACACCATAGCCCCACCCGATTTTTGTAGCTCAACCACATCTTTATACATTTTATTCTTCCTTCTATCATCTTCATTTTTCTCAAACACGGCAGTTAAATAAAACAGAAAATTACTGGGGGGAAGAAGAAAGGCAAAGATAGCATCATATGTTCATATGGAAATCTTTGAAAAATTGTTTTAAAATCATGTCATGGTCTAAGCTGAATGTCCTGCTTATGTCTCTGCTGTGCCACTCTGGGGAAGTGCTGCCTTGTTTTAAATGTCACAATAAAACCAGGAGAGAATGTTGGAATCAGAGTGGTGAGGAGATACAGCAGGATATGAATCTACATCACTGGTGGGTATCTTTGCACCAACTTCCTACCCTCACAGGTCTTGTCTCTATGAAATTGGGAATAACTGCCCTGATCCTGAATTACCAGCAATCTTTCTTTATTTTGGTGAAAAAAAATTGCATATTTTATCTGCTCTGAGTAAGTGGAAAGTGTCACCAGGAGTGCCGGTGGGGGACTGAAGAAGGGGAACAGGGGTGCAAAGTACAATTGCGTCTGTCTGGGGGCAGCATTGTCTACTCACCATGGCCTGCTTTAGTGAGGAGGCGACAACCGAGCAATGACACTGACCGAATCTCCTGCTTCTGCAGCAACTGTGACAGGCCCCAATGTCCACAAGCCTGGAAATATACGGCCTGGAGTTGCTGTTCCTATAATTCTAGGTCTGGACACACTTAGAATTGCCCCTTGCAATATTTCACATGGAGGTATCGCTCCAGGTGAAAACCCCTACCTCATTTGGAGGGGTGCATAAGTAGTAAAAGTAAAAATTGTGAAACAGACCTCTTGTAATTAATGCACACCGTACCCAACTGGATCAAGAGGGAATAGAGTCTAAACGTGGGGCCATACTAGGTATAGTTGGAGGGATAGGACAGTGAGGGGAGAAAAAGAAGGATGGAGGGACTTATTTATGAGGCCCTTATGCCACCATTGTGTCACTTTTTGTGACGCTGCGGCAGTGTAAAAAATGCACTACACTGCATCATATTTACAAAGAGATGCATCTAAGCAGATGTGTCACTTTGTGAAACCCCTCGCTGCATTATACCTGCGTCAGGTATATTGTATGCAGGATATGCGTTCCAAAACAGGAAAGCCACGTAGAAGTGACGCAGTAAAATCTATGAGATTGCCACTACATCAAATCCTTACACCTGCTTGAAGCCTCAACATCGTAAGGAGTGACACAGGGCTTTTCACATGTGGCTTCCCCATGTGAAAAGTCACATTGCTGGAGTTGAGTCTGTTTTCAGACACACTCCAGCAATGCACCAATTTTGCACCTACAGATACGTCAGAAACACTGACGTATCTGTCAATCCTTGCAACATGGAGTGCCGTACAGTAAATAAGACGTATCCATGGTGTCACAAGAAGGGCACACTGAAACATGTTGCATCGCTATTTTACCGCAGGAATGCGAAACGTTTCATAAATGAGTCCTATAATATTTTTGGAGGTGTGCCGAATCTTCCATTAGTGCATGTATATTCCTGGAAAGATTTTATTCAAGACCTGGATGGTAAAAACTGAACCAATCAAGTGAGTACCATATAATTAATTAAATGGGCTGCACTCTCACAGTCCCATGAAAAATGATTGATCTCTATGAATGTAACCACCAAAGGGTTTGTTCCCCCCCCCCGCCCCCTTCCATTAACCACCACCTGGCTTTTGTGCTCTTAGCACCTGGATTTTAACAGATTCTACCAACAGGCTGCATCATCCTGCTGCACAACAGAATACTAAATAAGAAAGTGTGGATGCAACAATGGCCTGATACTATGCAGTGTAAGTGTTTGCTGTTTCATGATTTCAATTGTTTCAATAACTGATTTTAAAGTGCATCGCAGCCTATGTAGTCCATGTAGTCTCCTTCACCAGCACTGTAGGTTACCACCCCATCAAATTGCTTCAAAGAGGTGCTATCTCCTGAAGCTTTTAAATATTTTAGAAGATAACCTTGCCAGCATTCAAGTGTAAGACAGGTTTGAGACATGGGTAATCTTTGTTTTTATCAATTATTTGATGGCCTCATCAATTCCCCTATCTTTTCTTCACCCAATTCCATACCCTCATATATTAAATTTCACCCCCTTTATCTGATCGGATTATTGTTTCTCTTCTTGATGAGCTTACTTCTAATATAAAATCCACTCCAAGAGAACCAAAACTCTTTAAGTTTCACCACGCGAAAAACATTAGCTCGGACATCCTGGGTCGGGCTCTCCCAGTGTCCACATGATTCCACTATTTTGGCAGTCCTGGCCTGTTTTAAACAAAACATAGTAATACCTGCTTCCCGACATAAGGCTAAAGTAGCAAAGTAACTGAATAACAAAAGTTGTTTTTGAAGAACACCATTTTCTGACATGCCAGAGAAGAGCTCCAGAGACAGTTTAATCTAACTACAAACTATACTGCATATTTCAGACATAATAGAGACTTTATAAAGTTTCTTTGTTGCACAAAACCTCTAGTACCTATCTTGCATCACTAACGAATCAAATGTCATCACAAAACTCCAGAGTTCTGTAAGAAACAAGGAAATATTCAATTGACGGTTTGCAGTAAAACACCTCCCAGCATCGTTGCTACTATCTATTCTTGTACTCCCATGGCAAAAATGGACCGATTGTGAGCAAAAATCTCAGCTTCTCATAACATCTAGCCAGAAATTAATTTTAAAGTGGCCTTCCACAATTCCACTTTCTGTGACTTCCTTGTCATAGAAGAAAGACAATTTTTTATGATGATTTTAGCGTTAATACCTACACCCCCCATCCAATATGGGAACCTGAAAAGCCAATGTGTTAGAAAATGATCCCTCTCAGAAGGTTCACCCCAAAATGTATGCCCTCCTCCTCCAATTTTAATTTTTCTGTCCCCATGTTTTGTTGGCTTTAGGACTCTGAGCATCTTACCACTGCTAACCAGTGCTAAAGTGTGTGTGCTCATTCCCTTAAACATGGTAACATTTGCTCATACCCAATTGACATTTCTATTTTACTTATAAGTCATTAGTAAAGTGTGCTACATGAGCCTTGGGCCTGTAAATTAAATGCTACAAGTGGATCTGCAGCATTGATTGTGCCACCTACGTAAGTAGCTCCTTAACTGTGTCTCAGGCCTGCCTCTGCAGGACCTGCTTGTGAAGTTTACTACCACTCTGACTTGGCATTTAAAACTATTTGCCAAGCCTTAAAATGTCCCTTTTCACCCATATGTCACCCCTAAGATAGGTCCTAGGTAGTCCTAATGGCAGGGTGCTGTGTAAGTAAAAGGTAGGACACATACTTTTAAGTTTTACATGTACTGATGGTGACATAAGAGCTCAATTAGTTTTCACTTCTGTGAGGCCTCCTCCTCTCATATGGTAACATTGGGAACTCCTTAATACACTTTTAAATTGTAATGTTCCTAACCCGAAAGGAGTACCTTCATTATGTTTTATATCTTTTGAATGGTAATGATAAATCTCCTTTACTGGTATGGTTGGATTTAACATTACTATTTTAGAAATGCAACTTTTAGAAAGTGGATATTTCTCTGCCCTTATCTCTGTGTGCCTTGCAGCATGCATTCAATAGATGCCTGTGATGGGTGACAGCTACACTTTATACATTCCCTCTAGACAGTCACAAACACATGAAGGGTAGGCATGTCTGAGTACCCATCTACATACATCTGCATTCTGATGATTCTTCCTGGGCAGGAAGGGAGTGGCTGGTTGACACTTACAGTTCAATAGGTAGTATCCTGTTCTCACACAAAGGACTGATTACCCCATACTGATAATCTGGAGCCAGGGCTAGGAAGAAAGGACCTGTGTGCACTTTAGAGACACTAGTTTGAAATCTACCCCGCTGCAAAGGCCCATTTGTGTGTAAATACTTGGTCTCTGACCCTACCAGAGCAAGACACTCTGGACCTGTGACCTTGAAGAAGAGCCTTGGTCCTGCAAAGAGGTCTTCTACACTGCCGGACCGCTGCTTTGTTGAAATCTGCCTGGCAGTCCTGTTGCTGTGCTGACCCATCCTGCTGCCTGTTGTTCGACCGACTGGGTGAGACAGACTGGACCCTAGCACTTGAACCCAGTGCAACTCCAAGGTCTTGCTGGCTTGGTTTCTGTTCCCAAGTCTCAGGGATGTCAAAGACTTGTACCACAGCATCTGCACCTGGACTGTACGAGCCCTAAACCTGCCCTGCCAAGTGTTGCCATCCCAGTCCTGGACTCTTGAGCATGACACCCTAAGGTGCTTGACAACCCGAACTCTCATATTGCTATCAGATTTGGTGCCTCTTTGCTGCAATGTGGGTCGGAACCAGCGTACTCTGACTGGTACGGGTAGCGGACTAGGCACATCACTGCAGTCATGTAGAAGACATCTACGCATTTCAGCCACAGTGTGATCTACACAGTCTTGCAGCGACAACATCATCAGGATCAAGGTACTTTTGCTCAGCAAACCCAAGGAGGTCCCTGTTGACGGCATGCACTCCCTTGCGATCAGCCTGAACTCTAGACTTTGTCCTGGCCTAGTGCAACCAGATAACTCACTTATGAGCTTATTGCCTCTAAGCGCTTTTCTGCCTTTTTTTCCATACAACTTTGTACTTCAACATCTACTGAAAAGATTTGTATTGTTTTGGTCTTGTTTTATTAACAAAACACACTCTTTATTTTTCTAAACTGATGTGGAGTCTTTTGTGGTGTTTTCACTGTTTTACTGTTTAAGGGTTGCACAAATACTTTACACATTGCCTTTTAACTTAAGCCTGACTGCTCTGTGCGAAGCTACCAGAGGGTGAGCACAGGATAACTTAGGTTGAGCAGTGACTTATTCTGACTAGGATTGTGGTTGCTGCTTGGACAGGGTGCAGGCTCTGCCAACCAAACCCCATTTCTAACATCATTCTAATCAAAATATCTCAGCCAATTTCTGTGTCCATCATCACAAACATTGCCAATGCTTTTGAAAGATAGGGAATTTTCTAGACATAACTTAATCTTGCACAAAAGTAAACTTACACAAAATTGTACGTTTATGTCTGTGAATACACCACACCCCTCTACGCCACTCCACTCACTGCTATTCCGCTGTATGCCACTCCATTCTCTGCTACTCTACTGTACTCTACTACACTCTATGCCACTCTACTCTATACCACTTCACTCTGTACCACTCCAATCTACGTGACTCTACTCTACTCTGTTCCACTCTATGGCACTCCACTCCACACCACTCCACTATATGCCATTCTTCGTGACGCTATTCTACTCTTTTCAACTTTACACTGCGCCACTCTACATCACTCCAATGTACGCAACCCCAATCGACTTCACTCTACGCTATTCCACTCTACGCCACTCCACTTTGTGCTACTCTACTGTACGCTACTCCACTTTATTCTATTCTATTCTATTCCACTCTACACCACACCACTCTACATCACTCGACTGTACACCACTCCACTCTATGACACTTCACACTACGCTATGCCACTCCACTCTATGCTACTCTACTGTACGCCACTCCACTCCATGCCACTCTACTGTACCCCACTCCACTGTATGTACTCCATTATATGCCACTTCATTCTATGCTACTCCACTATACGCCACTCCACTGTTTTCCACTCCACGGTATGCTACTCCAATTTATACTATTCCACTCTACTCTATGCCACTCCACTCTACATCCCTCCGCTATACGCCATTCCACTCTACGCACAGAAGTACAGCAGTCCCCCCTAAAATAGTTCCAAAAGTGACCCTCCTTTCACAGGGTCACGGAAATTATGTCCTCCTGTGCTCTCAGTCTAACATGGAAGCACTCCCACAGCTGGAACCTTTGCTCTATAGCCTGGGAGTGAAGGGATCTCTAGTGGTTGGTTCCATGGCTTGTGTTTATGTGGCCTAACATTATTTAGGAAAAACACAAATACTTTTTGGTCCTTGACAATTCTTTTTTCATAAATGTATTGCTGGCAGTGATTTTTCACAAATGTTGTAATACTTTATAGACAGTAATGATTGCAGACAAAACATATAACAGGGATGGTTTATTTAACATGTGATTCTGAACTTTTAATATGGTAACCTTTATAAAGCAAATAGGCCTGCTTTATTTAAGGTGGCACCCACCTCTATTATTATGATGTTAAGATGATTAATATCTGGTATAGGTGGTGGGTACTGTGATTTTTGGGGTCATGACGCTCCAGGTGATTTCAGAGTGTCACCAAGGTATTTCCACATATCATATAAATGATAAACAAAGGCGCCAAGCCAACTCGTATGGCTCCAAAATGCTTTATTTCCGCATGTTACAGCATGAAATCTCTGTTTTACCCTGACGCGTTTCGGCTCTAGGTTGAGCCTTGATTACAGGTGGGCGAGGTATGCTCTGATAGGCTAACCTGCCATTTAAATCCAAGTGCGACATATTTCAAGTTGTTAACGAAGTACATTAACCAGTATGCACCAAAATGTAAATCAAACTCTGCAATACAGTTGTATAAATCCTGGTCAAATACAGTTTTAAAACTGTTCTGCTGAAATTGTTCAAATGCGGCAATATTAGTGAGTTATTAAAAACAGTTCTTGCATTTTAATATGAAATCCATTGAGCAAAAGTCACTGTTCCTAGGTAAAACCACAGGGTGCTGCACAGCAGGAAGAGGTGGTACGATACCTCTCCTCTCCCCTTTCTTGCCTAGGAGTCCAAATATCCTCGGTGAATCCAATCCATTGACTAGAGGCATCCATTGACTAGAGGCAAGTGGATTATGCCCCCCTAAAGGTCACACATGTTACAGCAATCAATCCTCCATTGATGAGGACCTTAGACCCTACAGGGTGGCATTGCCATATGGTGAATGGAGTCCTTGGCAATATTCTGATAAAAAAAAGGCGCCAAGACAAGTAGTAGGGATCCAAAAGGCTTTATTTCCACAGTGACAGCATGTGATCTCTGTTTAACCCTGACGGGTTTTGGCTCCGGTGCGAGCCTTGCTCACAGTTGGGTGAGGTATGATCTGATAGGCTCAAATTTGCTAATCCTCAACAAGTCCTCTTTGCCACTGCAAATAATCAGCATTTCTGTCCAGGTTTCATGAGCAGGGTAATTGGGGAACAGATGCTCTGACATGTCCATGGCCTCCTCTTCTGTTTTATGCCTTCCCTCCATTTACCCTGATACCCAAACTATTAGCCTGGTTGAGGAAGGAGGAGGCTGATCTCATTCTTATGGCTTCCGTTTGTCTGAAGAAGGGATGGTTTCTATTATAGAGAGCGATAACAAGTGTGTGAGAATGTGTCCTTCTAGTACATCAGTGTTCCCTCCGATCTCCCCTTCTTCATCTCAACACATGCAAGAGAATGTGATCGACTGCGTGGATGTTGAGAGGAGTTTAAAAGTACTGAGTCTTTCTTCCGCTCTAGTCAGTTCCGTCTAGGAATCTAGATGGCAACCTACTAGAAAAATCCTTTGATCAGCATTGCTCATACTTTTGTGAACGGTGCATGGACAAATCGTTAAATCCTGTTAATTGTGAGTCTAAATTTATTTTACAATTTATTCAAGATGGTTTTAATAAAGGTCTTGCCATTGCTACTTTAACGGTTCAGCAGTAATAGCTCCTTGCGGTATTGTTGAGATGGATTTTGTGGCTCCATATTGATGGTCGTTTTTCCTTTGATGAGACTGAATTTATAAACAGTTGCCCCTTCTTCGGATCTTCATTTAGTCCCTGAGGCATTGCAAACTCCTCTTTTTGATTTTTTGGAGGAGATTGATTTGAATCATTTGTCCTTGAAAGTTATCTTTTCGGGGGAAGGGCATATAGTCAGCATGCAGATTTGGAGAATTGGGTTCCTTGTCTAATAGACCCCCTTATTTAAAGATTTGTTTCAAGTAGACCGGTTCTCAGATTGGGAGCATGTTTCAAGCCTACTGTCTTTTTTACATTCTTTCTTCTCAGCATGCACTAGAGGAAGCTTTACATACAATGGATGCGTTGAAGGCAGGAAAAAAACTATTTGTCAAGGTCACAATACTACAGACAATAGCATGTCCTGGGCTACACCATCTACTTGTGTTACATTTTATAGGTTGGATATGGAGAATCTTGTGTCCATGGAATTTAGTTCAAGAGTATTAACAGCAGCTTTACCTAGAACAATTGTTATTCCTGAGCTGCATTAAAATATCTGTGTTTGTCTCAGTTTATAGTTTTCTTTCTTTAGGAACCAAGCTGCACCTTTTTGCTCTGGTATACCTTTATAAAGTAAGTAGTGGTACGAAAAAATGGCTTAATGGGTTCATGACGTAATGACTTGGTTACATACTGGTAATCTTCATTCCTCTGAATACCCTTTTTCTATAACCAGTACAGACGACCCTGACTTCCTGTTCCAATTCACAACCTGGGTTCCCTTACCATTTACAGATATGCAGGATGGGCCAGATTCACAAAGGTAAAGTTAGACCAAAGTCTACCTTTACGACTTTCGGCATTCACAAAGGGCATTCACTCCTCGTAAATGCCCTTTCTGAAAACCAAAAGTCTAATTTTACGACTTTCGGCATTGGCAAACGGCATTTACTATTCGTAAATGCCCTTTGTGAATACCCAAAGTCTAACTTTAGGACTTTCGGGATTCACAAAGGGCATTTACGAGTAGTAAATGCTCTCTGTGAATACGAAAGTCGTAAAGTTAGACTTTCGTCTAACTTTACCTTTGTGAATCAGGCCGATGTGTGGTGAATTCCCTCCCTCTTTATTGCTGGTATGGTTGGAGGAGTATTGAGGAGAGACAGAGGGTAACTGCTGCTTTTTGCCTTCTTATTATTATGGGCCTGTATAAAAAAGAGGAAGCAATGGGGCTGATGAATGTAGTGGCTTTTAACCTTTTACCTATTTACTGACCTTCTAGTCTGCTTATCGGTAACAACGTTTTCTGGGCCTGTATAAAAAGAGGAAGCAATGGGGCTGATGAATGTAGTGGCTTTTAACCTTTTACCTATGTACTGATTTGATTTTTGACTTATCACACATAAAAGTGAAATTTTATATCTATATCATGTGTCTAATCTTGTACAATATACCTTAGTTTCTCTTTTATAGAATCCCCGTTTCCAGGATTTGTTAAAAAAGTAATCTTAATGACGTGATATGAAACACTAGATCTGGATTTTATGTTAGATGAATTGTGATATTAATGTTGGTTTTTGTCATTTCCATCTGTGCTTTTATGATCAATTTTATTGGATCGAATAAAGAATTATCGTATCGTATCACCTTCTTATTGATTTCAGATAGGTCCAGTGGTCCCTGGGTAAAGGTTGGACACCTCAGGTAGTAAGTATTGGCACAAGAAAAAGGGTATTCGGAGTAATGAAGATTAATGGTAAGTAACCAAGTAATTTCCAGTAATTCACTTGTGCTGTCAGAACTCCTTACGAAAACTGCTCACTCCCACATCAGAGATAGTAACCCTTCCTGTCTGGAGTGTATGTCATTCGAACTTTGCAATCGTGCCTGGAAGTGGACAAAATTGCACTCACTTCACGCAGGGCTGCATAACTTAGATGCAATACCTTCTTGTAAAAGGGCTGTTTTTATTCTCTAAACATAGATCATGTTGCTGAAAGCCCAGCGTGAGTTTCGCTTGATGGGAAAAAGGTTGTATATATGCATACCCTAAAACAACATTTACAAGAAGTAAAAAAAAAAAATGACCAATTCTGTCGGGATTGGAACTAATTGTTATTATAAGGGCTGGAAGAATAATATTTGTTTACAATTCCGCAAGAATTAGATGTGTGTTTTGCGGTAACAGCACTCTGCACCTGAAATGTTTATGAGGTATGCTTTCGACAAAGGGGCGTCTTGTTCCTATGGAGCACGCACTGCGTCTTTCACGTGCTTTCAGGATATTATTAAATGAGGTGTGAAACCAGTGCCCACTTCCACCCCTTCCCCTGCACATCCGCAGATTCCGAAACACACCACCATGGCACCTGGTTATTTTGATGGTCTCAGAGGAAATCAGGGAACTAAGAGTTGCATCTATTGGCTGCAGATGCCAAAGTCCCACCATTTGAAAGAGAGTTGGTTTATGTTTCTTGGTTGTGAAGAGAACACGAGCAAGGTCAAGGGGCTCAAAGTGGAGGGTCCTGTCAGAGCTTTCTGCCATGAATGAGTCTGCAGGACAGTACAGGGCTGCTAGGGCCCTGCCGAGCACAGATCTTCAAACATTATTTGGAATCAACTAGAGTCCAGGGATCTCCAAACTTTTGCTGTAATAAGGGGCTGCTTATCTTCAATGGAAAGCCTCCAGAGCTACTAATATTATTAGACGCATAATATTTGCCACATCAGACAGGATAATGTTAGTGGCCACCATATGCAGAGATTTCTAAGCCTGGGCAAAGCACTACGCTACGCTCGCGTAGTTTGCGAAGTTCGCGCTACTTCGCACTACGCGAATTGCACGTAGCACAGTGCGAACACGCGTAGCGTAGTGTTGCGTAGTGCTGCGGTCATTTTTTGCTTGCTCGCGGTCCTCAACGTCAAGTTGGCGACCGCGAGCAAGCAAAATGACATCCCGGCGAGACTTTTTCCTTGTTCGCGATCAGCAACATCAAGTTGGCGATCGCGAGCATGGAAAATAAACCTCCCGGCGAGATTCCCAACGCGAGGAGGTCAGGTTTCTCATTGCGAGTGGTCACGTATGCTCGCGACCGCTCGCGATGACAAACTACCAGTTCGCGTTGAGAAAGCTGCCGCTCGAGTAAAAATCTACTCGAGCAGCAGAAAACTACAGCTCGCACTGTGCAAGATGCCATTTTCAATGATTGCACAGTGCCGGTTGCTTGTCCGCACTGTGCAATCATTGAAAACGACATCTGGCACAGTGCGAACAAGTTACTACGCAGTTCGCGAAGTGCTACGCGTAGCTCGCGTAGTGCGAACTGCACTTTGCGTAGCTTCGCGTAGGATGGAATAACAATGATAAGGATGCATAGGATAACCAGGAAACAGGATATCATCTACAACAGATAGTTATGAATCAGGTACTGGGATAGCAACAATGTGAGACAGATAGCAATATCAGGTTAGCACGTTATAGCATGCATAGCAAGCGCTTTCTTCTCTGTATGTGCATTAGTGCATACCTTTATGCCGTGAAGCAGATAAGATTCAATGGTGAGGATCTCTCTCTTGTTCCTTATTTTATTTCCCCATTCTGTCCCTTTTCTAGACTGCTTTGTTCACCTCAGAGTTCATGCCTGTGATGGTCAAAGTAGAACAGGCTACTAGTTGGAAAAGCCTCGGCGTTGCCCAGTGGCTGCCAACAGGCCCGGACTGGCCGTAGCGGACATCAGGCGTTTCCCCGGGAGGCTGGAAGGGTGGGGGCCGGTTTTGTAGCAGTGGGGGCCTGTTTTCTAGTTACTGAGGGCTGGTTTTGCAGCAGTGCTGCAATGTCGGCCCTAGTGCCAAAAGCAGCAGTGCTTCACACTTGCACTCCACCCCTACCCCCGGGGCTGGTCCTATCAAAATTGCCTGGGCTGCTTTGGGTTCCCAGTCCGGGTGTGGCTACCAATAGACCTGACTCCAGATATTGATAGATATGATCTCCTTCTCATAGAGATCACAGGGCTTATTGTAGGTGGAGAGGTGCATTGTAGACTAGGATGAAATTGCCACCTGCATTGCTACGGGCACACTGCCGCACAGAAAGTCACAATAAAACTCAAGTTAAAGATTAGGTATGGTTCATCAAATTCAAATATGAAAACCTCAGAAACTCACTAGGTATGGTTTGCAACATACACAGCGCATACCATAAGTGCTGCTGCCCACCATGCTCTATACACCACTAGACCAATGGCACAGGACAAAAAGGCAGACTATCAAGAGCATTGCCTTGCATGAGTTATGGCCCCTTCCAACACTCAACAACTGTAATAAATAGCATAGTACATTTATATATGTGGTTTTGATTGTGATCCATGGGGATAATCACTGACATATTCAGAGTTGGGGCCTGGTGTGATGAAGGACGCCAAGTTCATACCAATCTGATATTTGTAAAAGCATAGGGAAAACTTATCAAAACACCCACTTACCATTCATACATGTGGTCACTGTTAATCAGTAAAGAGAGTGGCTGCTGGAAGTGCATTTTCATCACATAGATTAAATAGAGAGATTTCCCTCCAACCACTTTAACAATAAATGCGTTCTTGCAAATGGAGAGATGGTTCTGTCGCTGCTACTCATAGGAGCGCAATTTGAGAACTTCAAACATGTACAATCCCCCACTGGTAACCAGCACAACAACCCAGTGTTGCTTTAATGTATCTGAGATTCCCTCAACCTCATTGAGCTCTGTCTGAGTCAGACAGACTGACGCCAGGGCCTGGCTGGGTAGTGCGCAAAAGCTCTGGGAACCATTCAGGCCCTGGGACTAGGTTTTGGGCAACCTGACCCTCTGCCCACCCCCACCTCTCCTACCCTGAGAGGGGAAATGTGACCCTCTACCCATCCCACTACACTGAGAAATATCTGGGCTACTGCGAACCTCTCCCACCTCCCTTGGTTGGGGAAAACCTAAACTACTCCGTTTAAGATCATTCCCAAAGGCCTTTTCAGACCCTGTGGCACTCATCCAGAAGTCTGCCTCATTTGAAATCCCTGGGGTCAAAGAACATACACTCCAACTGGTGTCAGCATATACCTGGACAACAGCAATGGGACATGTGCTCTCTGACAATCAGATTGAACAGCTCTTCAAAATGTTTTGTTGTGCTACCCTTCACTCATCACTCTAGTGCGCTGCAACACTCCTATACAAACTCCACCAAGACAGGTGCAACAGTTTCCTACTGCCCCTGACCCTCAACCTGTACTCTTTAGAGGTAAAGCCATACCTCCTTATCAGTGTTTCTTTCATGGGAAGTACATCTACCTGTCACTCTCTTCTAGGGCCAGTAGGGTATCCCTCCCATCCTCAGGAATATAAGTCCCCAGGCCAGTCTCCCAACACTCCTCAGGGCTCATGTGAACAACCAGACCTTACCCATACCCCAGCTACCACTGACTTATGCCATTCCCCTCCTTGAAACTAGGCATCAAGTCTTCGGGTATGTGAGTGGTGTGCCTAAAACTAGAATCACAATAGCTGCCACCACGGGACTCCTCCTGCAGTGCTGGTGAATCCAGAACACTTAAACTACACTGATTGGGTTAACCTTTCCTCAAGAGCCAGTTTCTCTCTGGTGAAGACCCTTTCTGCCTCCATGACTCTCTCTTGAACTAAGGCACTCTCCACCTCAGCCTTTATCTCCACCACAGCCAGCTGCGCTAATTGCAACCTCAGGTCCCTCTCAACCTTTCTATCGCTGAGCACATCAGGGGATACGGAATGGGAGGTGACACTGCTCCTGGCACCAGACACAGCGTGGGACTCCCTATCTATGGGGTCCTCTCTGTCTACTGGAGTCCCTGCCCAGTCATTTCCCCCTCCTCTTCAAACTCGTCAGGGCCACTGCCCTCTCTGGATGTGGACTGGGAACCCCTCCCACTCAGAGTCCTCACTAATCTCAGGGTACTCCTCAGGGTCCTCCTCAGACCACCACCCGCCTGGTTCTCAGTAAAGGCTGCTTTCTTGCATTCCGCTTCAAACCTACCTAAGATTGTTCAAAGGTCCCACACAGCATTGTGATGTTTGTCCACAGCTAGTCCCCACTCCCTGCAGAAAACCTCTAACTCCTTAAAATCGTAACACCCCAGGTTATCAGGATCAAATGTTAACCCCATTTTGACAAGGTATGTACGCACACATGCAACAACAAGATTCCCAGGCATAAGAGCTGAAGCAGGAGTAAACAAAAAAATTACCAATGTGAGGTAATCAGGAGAGAAAAAACACATATTGGTCTAAGTGCAGAGTTTGTAGTGCAACAATGAGTCACTGTGGTGCTGCACAAACACAAGTCCTATCCTCACCGCTGAACACCAATGTTAGAAATGGGATTTCTGGTTGGCTAGGGTATGCACCTAAGCCAGGCAGAACCCACCACTCTAGTCAGGGTAAGGGAGTTACACACCCAGGATAACCCTTGCTCACTCCCTTGGTAGCTTGGCATGAACAGTCAGGCTTATCCCAGAGGCAATGTGTAAAGTGTTTGCGTGACACACTCACACCAGTGACACAATAAATACAACACAAAAGAGACTCCCCACAGTATTATATAAAAATAAGTTTCTGTACTGCATATAAACATCAACCTAAACAACATTATTCAATAATTACTTTGCCAACTTGGCAATTGTCATAACATCAAAGTTAGTGCAATAAGATAAAGACTCATATGTTGCATACATCATGAAAACACCCTCACTGCGCATACAAATGCAAATCCTGCATAATACTTGTTAGCCTGACGCTGCTAGGCAAAATTGACATATATCACAAAATCAGGGCATGAAATGCAGCGGTTAGGTTATAGTAATAACACACACAAATTGTCAAGGGGGTAAATACTGTAGGACCGGTTAGAGTAGAGGTAAAATCCATAAATTACCAATCAATTATAGGGCGCCAAAGCACTTGTGATCCTATCAGGCACTATATTGTGAATTCACATTAAACGTAGGGTACCGGAACCTCTACTACATTGGTAACGGTAATGAAGCACCTGCTGGCCTCTTAGCTGCCACATGGATATTTGCATATTTAGGGGCCAAGCAGGATCGGGACCTCTGCCAAGGGATTAACCCAACCTACTAAAGGGTGCTCCGATGCCCCGAAAGGTATGTGAAAAAAATGGGTAAAGGGGAACACACTGTCCAATTTGGCTGGGCAACCTTGTTGGGTCTCCCGCATATAGTCAGAAATAAAAGGAATGCCCCCAATGGCGAGGAGTGCTAGGCCATCATGCTGGGACCGCTCGGGTCCAAGTCAAGCAATCACCAACATCACTGCAGGCTGGGACATGCCCACACCTGCAGAGCTGCTGCATCCTCTCCTCCCAAGCGTGGTCCGTTGCGTTCTCCTGTACTGGAGGGGCTGCACTGAAAGGCACTGAGGCAGGTCACTTCGATGGCTACAGAGAAGTGAGGCACTCACCACACGCTTCATGCTGGGGATTAAAATGAACTGATCACCTCGCGCTAACTTCGCCAAGTTATTAGAGAGCGAGCTCGATGGGATCCTCTCAATACACAAGGGGTGAAAACACTAGAACCTCCGCCAGTGTTCAGTACACAGGGGCGATCCCAGCCCTACTTTGGCTGAAAAGGAAGCGCTCACCACGCACTTTTCTTTGGGGCAAAGATCAATTTCCAAGGAAGTGCTCTCCATGCTGGAATTGCAGGTGACTGGGGAGGCTGGATTCAGAGTCCCACAGTTGGTGTCCTGGACAGTTTGAGGTCCCAGGACACCAACTTAGGGGTGGGCAGCAGGCCAGCACACTGGTGTCCTCAGCAACATGGCAGTCTAAATAGCTACCAAGTAGGCAAGCAGGTCAGCACAACAAACCAAAGTCCAAGTGGTGGTTTTCTTGGCAGCATAGCAATCTTCTCATGCAGCATGTAGAGCCAGCAGCGTCTTGTTAGAAATCCAATGCAGTGTCTAAAAACATGGGGTCAGAGCCCCTGTACTTATGCTCAAAATGTCTTTGATGTGGAGGTAATTCCAAAAGAATTTTGGAAGTGCACAACACCCCCTTTCAATGCAAGCTCTGGCTCCAGGCATCAGTAGGGGTAAACAAGCCCTCTGTGTGAGGGCAGGGTTTAGCCTATACAAATGTAAGTGCGCCCCACCTCCCTCTACCCCAGCCCAGGAAGACCGTTCAGTATGCAGATGCAACCCTGTTACATCCAACCCTTTCTGTGTGATGGCTGTATGGGAAGTATACACAAAGCTTAGCTGTCACTCTGCCCCAGACATGGATTGGAGTCAGGCTGCAAAGCACAAAGAGTCATAAGCACATCGAAATGTTCACTTTCTAAAAGTGCCATTTCTACCATAGTAATGAAAAAAATACTTACACCAATAAGCAGGAGTTATTTCCACTATTCCAAACATACCAAACATGGCAACGCTACTCCTTTCAGACCAAAAAAACCCACAGAAAAGAGTATCTGGGAATTCCCAATGCAAACCTAAGAAAGGAGTGGCACTCACAATGGTGAAAACAAAATAGGGTGTTTGTCACTACCCGGACATGCCAGACAATAAAGGCATGCCCACAGGGCTAGCTAGAGCCTGTATTAGGGGTAACCTATAAGTAGTAAAAGGGGAGTTTCAGGCTTGGCAAGTAACTATAAATGGCAAGTTAATGTGGAAGTAAACTACGCACACAGACCATTCAGTGGCAGAGGCCTGAGACAGGTTTGAAAGGCTACTTCTGTGGGTGGCACAAGCAGCTCTGCAAGCCCACAAGGAGCATTTAATTTACAGGGATGCCACCGTACAAGAGACTTATATGTAAGTTAAATATGCCAAACTGGTGTATACCGATCATACCATGTTTAAAGGAACAAGCTTATGCACATTAGCACTGAATGGGGGTTGTAAAGTGTCCAGAGTCCTAAAGCTATCAAAAACAGGTCAGACAAAATACAGGAGGAAGGCAAAAAGTTTGGGGATAACCCTGCAAAAAGGGCCAGGTTCAACATTTTGAAATAGTGGGAACATTCCAAAAGAGAGTTTCTCATTTCAGTAGTATGTCAGAATAATGTTAGCTAAAATTTAATCTGACAGAAATATTGTGACCTACATATCATTCACAAACATGTCACTCCATCAGGTGTAGATTTTCTATTAATAACTCAAAACGAACAATATTTTAGTAATAAGCAAAGTTTTTTTGTACAATATTATGGCATCATACAGTGAGTAATTGGGTTTTTGGTTGAGGGTGCAAAGAACCCTTGTCTAGAAAAAGTCACAATCACTTCCAGGATGAGCCACAAAAATTCACTAAATTAACCTGTGCTTAACCCTCTGGTAGCTTGACACAAAAGCAGGTAGGCTTAACTTAGAGGCCATGAGTATAGTATTTGATCCAGCATGTACACAATAATAAAGTGAAAACCAAAACAAATAAAATCCTACACCAATTTAGAAAAATGTAGTAAAATGTAATAACTTATTTAACACCAAAACAAGAAAAATCCAATGAGTAGACTCGGAGTTATGAATTTTTAAAATTTTAAGTAAAAACTAGTACTTAAAATATCAAAGAATAACTGCAGACATCTAGTCATGTGAGACCGGGGCAAAGTTGAAAGTTATGGCCGACCATGATGGAGTGCGGTTTGGATACACAAGGTGGTTTGATCCTGATTGCTCGCTAGAAGACTTTTTGAAGAAAAATGTCTGCGAAGGTAAAGTTTAGGGGACATAACAGCTAGGGGTTTCCAGGGAGGAAGCATCATCGTCAGGGTCTCCATAAGGCCAGATACCCCTTCTACGAGGAGCTGCTGAATATGATTTGCTGCGGTGGAGAAGATCGTAGTGGGATCTACTGCAAAGTCAGGGTGACTGGTGATGCACCTTGGGCTGATCAAGGAGCAGGTAGGTCCCAGTCTCCTCTCGGTTCTCAGAGCACTTTTTAAATGAAAAATGTTTAAGTGCCAAGTTTTGGATTTAGGCTGTTTGGACATCTTTAACAGCACTTCCAAGGGTCCAGGACTGGGTGGGCACCACTTGGAGAGACAGACTCATTTCAGGCTAGTTACAAGTGCTGGGTTCAAATGTTTGGAGCTTTTTGTGCCCTGTAGATGAGAACAGGAGGCCAGACAACTAACCCTTGGAGTCACCCTTGTAGTCTTGGGTTCAAGCAAAAAGAAGGTTCTCCAGAAGCAGGGCAGTCTTCTGGGGATTAAGGTAAACTTCCAGTGGCAGGTCAGTCCTCTGAAGTACAAAGTAGGCCTCAAACAGCAGTATAGTTCTCTAATATGCAGGACAGGCATTCTGAGTGTTCTTTGCAGGTGTAGAAGTGAACTGAAGAGTTGGTCTGAGGGTCCTATTTTAATAAATGGTACAAGCTTTGACGTGGAAGAAACTTCTAGATTTTCTCCCCACAGATGGTTCTGGAATTTCCTTCCTCCCAGCTATAGTCCCAGGATGTCTCTGGTGAAAAAAAGGCTAGTATAAAATCCTCTGTGAGTGTACTGGGGAAGCTCCTTTGAAATGTAAGTGGGGCTGTGCACAGCTCCACCCCTTCGTCTATCCAACACCTAGTCCCTGTTTGTGTGACTGTCTGAGAGGAATACACAAAGACCATGCTAATCACAGTCATGTGATCGAAAACACAGGCTGCAGACAGCAAATGGTTAGGACATGAAAATTTCAACTTTCTAAAAGTGGTATTTTCAGAATTGTGACTTAAGATTCAAATTTACCACTAAAATGATTTTGAATGACAGATGCTTCAAATGTTGTGAGGTTTTGGGGGGTGGGGGGGTGAAAGTTTTTTTTAATGTTGTTGACTACACTGTGTCCATTTTGCTTCCATCAATGGTTGGTATGCCCCGCGTCGGCCAGGAATTTCACACTTTTATTTGATGCCCGGGTCTGTAACTGACCCCGCAGGTAGGCTCCATGTAGTTAGCTGGAACGTTCGGGGGGGGCTGAACAAGATCAAACGTGGTGCGAACCTATGGTATGCCAAGAGGGCCCAGGCCGATGTTCTTTTATTGCAAGAGATTCCTCTGCTGGGCACTAAGGTCCTGTGTCTCGCATGCTTTGGATATGTACAAGTTTTTCACGCAGGGTTCACCAGGGGCTCCCGGGGGGTTGCCATACTTGTTCATCGTCGGATCCCCTATGTTCATTCCAAGAATTGGTCTGACCCCCATGGTAGATACGTTATTATTTCAGGGACATTGCATGGGGAAATTGTTACACTGGGCAGTATTTACGCACCTCCCCCACTCTCAGACACGTTTGTAGAGTGCTTATCGGCTAAGCTGCTTGAGATTCCTGGGGGCCTCTCAGTTCTCGGCGGGGATTGGAATGATGTGCCAAATGTGGCATGGGATAGATAGCGCTCGCACGGGGCACTTGAGATCTCAAGACCTACACGATTGCACACGTTTATGGGAGATATGGGGTGGTCGGAAACGTGGTGGCACATGCACGCAGCGGCATACGGTTACACGTATTACTCACCTGTCCATGATTCGTTCTCTAGGCTGGAATATGTGTTTATACCAAACCCCTACTATTTTCGGACTGCAAAGACAGCTATCTTACCTAGAGGTCTGTCTGATCATTCTCCGGTGGCCCTCACTCTCCGCCTCAAGGTGGTGTGACCCCCCTTTTGATGGTGGTTGTGGCATCTCCAAGACCCAGAGTACACATCCCACCTACAACAAGCCCCTATGGCGTATTTCGCTGAAAAATCGGGTACTGTCGACTCTTCAGCCATGTTATGGGAGGCAATGAAGCACACCATCAGGGGAGTGGACATGGCGTACTGTGCAGCCCGTCAGAAAAAGAACCGGGAGGCTCTGAGCCAGACTGAGGCGCAGATTTTACTCCTAGAACAGAAATGCAGGGATGAACATGGCGGGGCATACCACCGTCAATTGCTTCTTCTACAGCAGACCTATGCAGACACCCTTCGTGACGAGGCCAGACAGGCTTGGCTGGCCTCTCGTAGTAGAATTTATCAGTGGGGCTCGCTTCTACATCGTCTGTGTCAACAAGCGCTCCGCCCAGCGAGCATACTGGGTATTCTTGACGGGGAGGGTCGGATGCTCACTGACCCTGCCCATATTGCTGCCAGTTTTGCAGCATACTATGTGGAGCTATATGCTCAGGGGCGCCCTTTCAGAACCTCTGGTCCACCAATATTTTGATGATTTACCTCCTAAGGCTATTTCAGATGGCTCACGGGAAGATTTAGATGCTCCGTTGACGATCGATGAGTTAGGCGAGGCCTTTATCGACTTGCAGTCCGGGAAAGCGCCCGGCCAATCGGCTTCCCCAGTGAGTTTTTTAAGTCATTTCCAACCCACTATCTCCCCCATTACTTGGCAGCGGTTCATGCGGCCCTTGAAGAAGCGAAGCTTCCTCCGGACTGGAGGCATGCGGAAATCGCGGTTTTTACCAAGCCTGGTCGGCCCCCGGATCAGCATTCCTCATATCGCCTCATCTCTTTGTTAAATTTCGAGGCCAGATTGTTGGCTAAGGCGCTGGCTAAACGTATCCTTCCCTACATGCCAAATCTGGTTCATCCAGATCAGGCAGACTTCATGCACCAGCGGGCAACACGCCATAACATTAGACGTGCACATAACGCGGTTGGGGCTATCGATTGCCTTCAGGGCCCTGCGGCCTTGCTCTTAGCGGATATTGATAGAGCGTTCAATTCACTGGGGTAGGTCTATCTGTTTGCGCTATTACAATGGTTAAATTTCGGTCCACGCCTTTTCTCTTATCTCTTATATTAAACTTCTTTACACTGACCACTCGACCTTGGTCCGTATTGCTGATGCTGTGTTCGATCCTTTACGTATAGGACGTGGTACTCGACCGGGCTGTCCCCTTCCCCCTATCTGTTTGCCTTGGCTATGGAGCCACTGGCCGCCTGGGTTCGCATTGATGCACAGGTAATGGACTTTGAGTGGCCGGGAGGGTTTTCAGATCGGATTGCTCTCTACGCCAATGATGTCCTGTTTTTTCTTATGAATCCCTGCCGGTCGGGTCCCTGTATTCTACGCATTATGCATCTTTTCAGCCAACACGCCGACCTGTATATGAATGCCAAGAAATCCATTCTTTGGCCTGTGAGTGGGGGTGCGGATATGGGCACCTGGGCGGCGGAGGTGACGGTGGCGACGACCGATCTGAAATATCTTGGCGTCTATATCTCGGATGTGCCATCGATATCATGGGATCAAAATATCGCCCCTATTTGGTCGCGCACACAGGCGGGGATGGAGGTGTGCTCGCCGATGCCCCTTTCTATCCTAGGCAGGTCTGCAATCTTGAAAATGGTGTCCCTCCCCCGCCTCCTTTACCAATTACAGAATCAGCCTTTCCAGATAGCACCTTCCTGGTTCCGACAGCTAAATTCACGAATTAGCCTTTTTTTGTGGTAGGATCAGACCGCTATGGTGTCCCTCAGGACGTGCTTCCAGTCTACCTTTTGTGGGGGTATAGCGACTCCTGATCTCCAATCTTATCACAGGGCATCTCACCTCCTGGTTTTGAATGATTGGTGGTATGGTATTAGTAATGACCCGGCCTATCGAGTCGAAAAGTGGCTGATGGGTTTACGCTGCCACACAGACTGCGGAAAGAGCAACGCAGGCTGCCACCAGCTTCTCGGGTTGTGTTTGGCGTGTGGATGGACTCCTTTCACCGGGTGGGATGGCTGCAGTGGTTGACGAGGGAGACCCCACTTTGGCAGAGTGGTCTCATGCCACAGATGACCGCGTTAGCTGGATTTAAACGATGGGATGCCATTGGTATATCCATGCTCGGTAGCGTGATGCGGGGCACTACCATGAAATCTTTTCAGGACCTTCGGCTCAAATACGATATGCCGCATGCTCAGTTTTACAAATACTTGCAATTAAGACATGCCTTAACTCCGTATATCTCACAACTGGATTCTCTTCCTGACTTCAACCCAATTGAGGCATAGGCGTACCCGCCGACGCTGACTTCAGGGACCACATTTCTTTGGGGCAACCCGCTGGTAGGTAGAGCAGTGTGTGACCAATTGGACTTTTGTTAATATTCAGGCTCCTTGAGCCGGTGGAGCTGACGAGCTCATGGTTACGCACCTGCGCACTACGAGAGGTACTTTACCTGAGAACACTTATTTTAGCAGCCTACACAGCAACCCTACACACTCACCTACTCCCTGCTGACGAGAGGCAACTACCTCGAAACACGTGTCCAGGGATGGCTAACGCTACACTTACTTGCACTCAAGACTCGGGCATAGGCGTACCCGCCGACGCTGACTTCAGGGACCACAATTCTTTGGGGCAACACGCTGGTAGGTAGAGCAGTGTGCGACCAATTGGAGTCTGGTCTTGATTGGTGTATGGGCCAGGAGCAGCCTATTTTTAAGGCGAGAGGGTGCCCTCAAAAGCACTATAAAATTTGGAAGCGATGGGCGGATTTTAGGGGTCTTGATTTGGAGCCACCTCCTCCACACCCTGCGGACAGTGATATCATATAGTGGGGTAGCACGGGTCGTTATTTTTGTTTCAATGGCCCGGGGGCTTGTTTTTGGGTGGACGGGGCACAACGGGAGCTTTGTTATACAATCTGTGACACAGTGTGTTAGAAGGTTTGGGACTGGCGTTTATGGTCCTGATTGGTTTATGTTTTTGATTTATAACTTACATGTAATAGTCAACTGCTTGATATTTAATATGTGGAAGACTATGTGTATTCATTGCTTTGACATTTGTAAAAATACTTCATCAGTAGACTCAATAAAAAGAGTTATGAAAAAAAATGATTTTGAATTACAATTCTTTAGATGCAAAATATGACATTTCTACCTGTTTCCAAACAAAAGTTATCACCTGTTAAAATTTAATAAGTTTACCCAATGTTATCCCAGAGGAAAGATAGGCCTCACAGTAAACGGCGTTTACTTAGTATGCGTTACTTCGCATGCCATTACTACGCAGAAGTTAGTACGCATGCGTTTTTAGTTCGCATACCTTTCCTACGCAAGTCGGAACAGCGACTTGCGTTGGGGGGGGGGAAGGTGTTGGATTTAAAATCCAACACCTTCCCTAGTGTCCGCATAGACTGGAGTTGGAATAGTAAATTATACTATTCCAACATCCAGCACCCCCTACTGCAATTCGTTGTTCCGAATTGCATAGGAAAGGAATGCGAACTAAAAACGCGGTCGTACTAACAACCGCGTAGTAATGGCATGCGTACTAAACGCATGCAAAGTAACGTCATATATTCAGGCCTCACAGTAGTGAAAAACAAATTTAGGAGCTTTTCACTACTAGGACATGAAAAACATAAATGTACATGTCCAACTTTTTAAATACAATGCACCCTGCTCTCAAGGCTGTTTAGGGCCCCCTTAAGTGCAACATATATAAAAAATTATTTTTTGGTCTGGCAGGGTGTTTACTTTGCCTGGTCAAATTGGCAGTTTAAAACTGCACACAGGCTGCAATGGCAGACCTGATACATGTGTTAAAGGACTCCTTAAGTGGGTGGCACAATAAGTGCTGCAGTCCCACTAATATTATTTAATTTGCAGGCACTGGATGCATGTTGTACCACTTTACTAGGGACTTAAAAGCAAATTAAATGTGCCAATCGGGTATAGGCCAATTCTACAATGTTTAAGGAGTGAGCGCAAGACTTTAGCACTGGTCAACATAGGTAAAGTGCACAGAGTCCTAAAGCCAACAAAACAAATTTAACCAAACAGGAGGGAAGTAGGTAAAACGTTTGAGGGAAGGCCACCTTAAGGCTGAGAGGTCTAATACATATAGTTATGAGTGACAATGCACAGTGAAAATCAGGACATTTCATCTTTTGAAAGCTTGGGCTCCACCTTTAGTTCCTTCTATAATACAACACACCCAAGCCTGCAATGTAAACTGAACAATGTGAAGTTTGTTAAGAGTCAGGGCTTGGCTGTGTAAGACCATGACAACCTTATAATCTGCGCTGTGGGCTGCCCAAAAAATATATTCACATACAAGCTTTAAACCCATAAAAAAAGCCAGACTATGCTGGTGTTGCTGCTTTATAACATAAGAAGACCTTACGGGACTTTTATCCTTCGCTGACGACCTTGATTGAGCCCAACTACAGTCATGCCTATCCCACTACAGACCACATCTACAGCGACACAAATCCGCCTTCATGACTGCCAGCATCTACAGACTTTAGAGCCTGGGATAAGATGGCGTTGGACCCGAGAGGTGCTTTTGATGCCGGTATTCATGGTAAACCGCCGCTACTCCTGTGGGAAACCGTAGATGCCTACAACTCCTTCTTTCAAAGTCTGCTTCTATTAGCCTGCCATTGGCATTCCAGTATTATCCTGGAGACCTATGTGAGGAAGTGTACACTCCTATGACTTACCAACAGGAGCTTTGAGACCGGGCCACCAGGAGCCACCATTTGGGTTAGGAAGGGCGTGGCATTACTTCCCATAGATGCTGTTATCAGACATGCCCACCGCTCACTAAGCAAAGAGACATTTGTCCTCTACTGTTGAAAGTCAGGTGCTGCACATAAACAAACCAAATCCTAACTGCAATTGACTAATGATGCAGCCCTCAATAGCATGCCTACAGGGTCTAGAATGGACGATTTTAAAATATACCTTTGTACGCTTAATAACATCGGGCATGATTTTAAAATGAATGCCTGAAAAGAAAACATCCAGACAGTTATTAATTTTGGAATCATTAAAAAGTGGACACAAAAAATCCACGTAGGACACACCTCCAGGCAATATGGTAACAATAACCTTATATACCCTAATAAAAGAGTGCAGGACAGTAAGACCTCCATGAACATAGTTGAATAGTCTACAGTGGAAATGTCAAAACACTTGAAATCCTCCCACACTGGGATGTCAACCTTCAGGTCACAACTTGACAGATAGGATAAATGGTGGAAAACATTGGAAACAACAGTGTGGAATGCTCCTGAACAGGAATCAGAACTTTGGAATTTACAAAAAAAGTCACAGACTTAGAGGACAGACGAAGGAGAGACAATATCCATTTTTAAAGTGCCCACAAAACTGAGGAAAACAACATGATTAGGTATTTGCCCTAATGTATGCCAAACTTCTCCATATGGAATTTAACCCACCATTAGACTTCAAAAGGGCACATCACCCATCACGTGATGTCATGTAATACTCTCATAGACCAATCATCATGTGCCTTTTCAGCCATCAATAGGCGCACTCGATTTTTCAGTCTGTACAAAAACACTTCCGATTCACCTTCGAGGATCACAATACTACATCACCTGATTACATTTTCCTACTCAAAGATAAGGTTCTTAGCCCCACATCCCAAGTTAAAGCAGTTCATGCTCTAGTATGTCCTACTGGATCTAGCCATGATGCTTGTGACAATAAATGGCAAACCAGTGACAGTTATATGCCACCCAGGAGCGTGAGAATTTTATTGACACCCTAGACCAATCCCCAATGAGCATTTCATTGTCGTCCAACCAGGACAAATGACAACAACCCAACTACCAAACACTGCCGCAAATCTCTGACTATGGAACCAAAGTTGCAGTGCTTCAAACAGGGACAACTGTACTGTGATCACAATCTGGAATACAGCCCCCCATGCAGGACAGGAGTAAATCAAGGTCACCCCTCAAACTATAACAAATCTTAATAAAAATGCTTAATATCTACAGTCCTGTATAAATATAGGCAGTAGCTTTTCATTTTATTTTGTTTCGCTGACATGTAAGGGCGCCTATAACACAAAACAGAAGGAAAGCGCGCTCGTTAAAAGTTAAAATGAAGTTCCAACTTCCAGGTAACCTCCCAGTGTTGTCATTTCTAAATGCATTATGGACGCTACCTTACCTCTTGAACAAAATGTTTGATTCCTTATCTGTCCTCAGGTCCAGTGGGGTGTCAACAGGGCTGGCATTTGCACCTGTGATGCTTGTGCAAGAATTTCTTGGAGCCCCCCATGACTTCCTTCTCCACAGATTTCCTCACAACCACCCTCTAATAGTGCCCCTCTTCTCTCCATAACCCATCTTCATATACATTTGATTTGTTTTAAAGCATTAGTTGGGGTTGGCTTTACTAGTAATAATGTATTTCTACCCACCCAAACGCTTTTCACCAACATTAGAAATAGATAAGGAAAAACTGTGGAAGCAAAACATAGTGCCCTTACCTATACTATGCAGTTTGCATGCTGCTCTTTGATGACAGTTTATGAGCCACTGTGCTATATGAGGATCATAATCTATGAACTGCAAGTAACAAAAGGATCCATGTGACAAATGCGGTAAACCACTGAGCTATCCACATATAATACAGTTCTGTTATCTGCATTGTGTGAGTTCTTGCTCTACTACTTTATGATGAGTCAAACTGCCACTAGACAAAACTCCCATCTCTCTCCAGCAGGAAGATTAGTCACCACAGTTATCATGAGATTTTTATTGTTGCCGGAAATCTTCTGGACACAGAGGAAAGACTGTGCAGGTGCTTATACTCCCGTAAGTTATTTCTAAACACAGAGCAGGACCCTCAAGATCACCGCAAGGTTTGCCTGCACCTGTCACACCGCCCTAAAGCCTGCAATGGGCGTCAAATATTTCGCTTCAATTAAGCCTTCATAATTTGAAGTTTGTGAAACAAACAGTATCTGCATTACACAATCCAGAATCTGCAAAAAACACTGGGGTATATTAAGAACGAAATGGCAAAGCAAGGTGCTGCGACAAACCTTTCAGCTCGCACCATTTCAAAAACGTAGAGAAGCGCCATTTTCACAAGAATAAGGTGCACTCCTGTGATTTTCCCTTGCACTGGTGCTAAAAATTGCTGCCTAGCGCCAACACAGACGCCCTAGCCGTAGTGCAAGGGGGCCTGTTTTGCAGGAATGTGTTCCTGAACAGAGGCCCCCTTCCACTATGGTGCGAGGGTGTCTGTGTCGCAGTGAGTGATTGTTTATGTGCAGGAAGGGACACAATCTTTACAGGCGATTTGCTCTTTCTATGTGTGCTGCAGAATGCATCACACATAAAAAGAGCAAAAAAAGAGGAAAAAATAAAAGTATTTCTCCTCTTTGCGCCAATCTAACGCCTGCTTTCGCATGGCATTAGTTTTTGGCGCTGCCTCAGATTTACACATCCTTGTAAATCTGGGGCAGCGTCAAAAAGCAATGGGTATTGCGGTGGAACCCCCACAGCAACACCCATTGCACGCCCCTTTCCCAAACATATCTGCGTGAATACGTACCATATTTACAAGCCGGCGTTAAGCCACACACAAAGTGGCTTAACACCACTTTGTAAATATGGAGCCGGGCGTTGCGTCAACGGAACGTCAGAAAAAGTGGGCGATGCGTCACCGGAACATCTGAAAAAGTGGCATTCGGGTGGCGCAATCCCTTGTAAATATGCTCCTTTGTTCCCTCAACGTTAAAATTGCGCCAGTAAGAATTTGAATAAGATCAATCCATCGGTAAGGGCAAGGGCAGCACATAGTATTGTGATTCATGCACTGCCAATACCCTAGTCAAAATACTGAATCCCACCTAATTGAACTAATTTGCACAGCGAAGCTCAGAAAATGTATGCAAATTCCCCTTAAGATGCTTCTAGGAAATTGGGTCATTCATGAAGGAGGGGTACGCCTACCAGCCTAATAAAAGACAGTTCTGTTAGGTTGCCACACAGTTCAATGAGAAACTCACGGCAAGCAATTGTCACTGTGCAGGCAGTAATCATGCCAGTCAAAATCAGTCCATAAAAGGGCAAAATATGTAGGGGAACCATGCAAAAAGGATGAATTTGCACCAATACTCTTGAACAAATGGGCTTTTGGAATCACCCCTTCAGCTGCATTTGCTCAAACCCCAGTTGTGCAAGTGCTTTCAGATCTTAGGCCATGCATCTGTTTCAAGTAATATATGAGTTAACCTTTATATGTTTAATAAATGAATTGGTAGTTTTACTGGCTGCTGCAGCAATGTTTTGATGTGCCTGCACCCATGACACTACCAGGTTTTCCCTAAGCAACATCTCAGAGCTTACACTCAGTAACATTTGTTCCAAAACAAAACCCAGAGACCTTTTTCTGTCCTACTATTTAAAGCCTCTGCATTTATGCAAGGATTTTATCCAGCCCTACAAGGGCACTTTCTTAAAACCAGTTCTAGCTGACTAGCACTGGCTATGTGCAGCAGATGAAACAAACTCATAACGAAGTGGTTAGTGCACACTGCATAAACATTCCCGCATACTAAATGAAAACAGGGAGTATAGGGAGCTGATTCTTTCCCTAACCAATGCGCTTGGGAATTGGGATATCAAATATCGCAAGTTTCATTCCAAGTCTGTTTTCAAATCCCAACACAGGTTTTCTTTGTCAGGGTTAGGCAATGAACTTACCAGAAATAGTTTTTTATTTCCTCCGTTTACTCTTTTTTTTTTGGTTTATTAACATTGGTATTAACTCTGTACCCATGTTAAAAATGGTGCGTCTGTTTTCTACAGAACTGTTTGTTATTTAGACTTTTTTTCGGAAACCTGTGAAGCAAAAATATGTGGTTGCATTTAATTGCAGAGATGTGTACCCCATATTCACTGACAAAGCCAACCGGTTTGACTTTTGTATAGTGCATGCACACGGAGGCATGCAGCATCCGTGCACACATAGAGTTTGCACATTTACAGACACCCATTCACAGTGATCAAGAGACTTACAGATATTCTTGCAGTGGCCAGCAGTCACACAGGTAAACATGAAGGCATCGCAGAGTAGGTTTGAAATATCAGAACTGGGGGCCTGTTTACGATGGCGGCCAGACGAGCGTCTGACCACCATTCTGTCGGGAACAGGACCATCTGACAGGGAGTCAGTGGGCTCACCAGGGAAACTACGATCCGACTACCGTGGGGGCAGTTGGAAACATGCTTCTCGCAATTGAGGCTTGTGCTGCGGCCTCAAAAAGGGCTGCATCTCACAAGCCTCACTGCTAAGAGGCATGTTTGTGAACATCCCTGCACCGTGTGGCAGGCACCATGCGGTGCCTGCCACACCGTGCAGGGTTGTTTGGGCCAGACCCCATACCAGTAGTCCAGGGGGAAAGGCGGGCCCTCTAGGGGCCCCCAAAGTCACTTTCTGCGTGCCTTTTCATGATGTGTTAACCACCATGAAACAGCCGTCGGAAAGGGACTTGTAAACCCTACGGCGGTGCCTGAGCTATTGCGGTCTCTCCAAAGGGCTCCTTGAGCCTGTTGGATTCGTGGCAACCAGTCTCTCCGCCATCCCTCTATCCGCCCACCATCGTAATGTGGTGGGCAGTCCTGCAGGGTTCAATGGCAGTGCCACCACCATCGTAATCAGGCAGAGACAAATACCCACCAATAGCCATAGACCAGTAGTAATATGTAACCGTAAGCCGCTGAGGGCATAGGGCGTGCTACAGTAGGATGCATAGGATGATACGCAGAGGGGACACACAATGATGTGAACCCGGGGACACAGGATGAAGTACAGCAGCAGAGTACAGGATGATGTGCAACAGGGGAGCCTTGGGCGATGTGCATCAGGGAGCACATAACGAAGTGCTCAAGTGGATGACAGTAGAAGGTGGACCAGGGAAGCTTAGTGGGGGTGTGCATCAGAAGAACACTGAGCGATGTGCTTCAAAGAAGCACTGGAGGATGTGGATCATATGAACACTGGCGATGTGCCACTGGAGAGCATGATGTGATATGCGTCTTGAGAGAACTGGGTGATATATTCCTCCAGTGAAATAAACGCACAGTCCACAAGAACAAATGCCTGACATTAAAGTGATTTCTGTTTCCAACATTCCTGCCAATAAAACAAGATTGATTAGCATGTTGGAACAGCTAATGTTTATGGACATATTTACAAAGGTATCAAGTTAAGCATCACAGCAACGAAAGTTGTTGCACTGCACTCATTGCTTAACTTGAGCTGGTGGTTTCCGGTGCTCTGCACTGGCACTTAATTGTAGGCACCGGCACTCATGAAAGTCTGTCACATGGGGGCACTGTTTGTCTAATTTAACGATAAAGCACCACAATAGTTGTGCATTAATTCAATATTGTGATGATGCTGGAACAGAATGTTCAGGGTATGATGCAATGGAAGTTATTGTATTCCAATGTTCTAAGTTGAGCCAGTATCTGTGTAATGCTGGAGGTTGTTATGAAGACTGATGCCAGTAAAGTTTCCTATCTCTAATTTTGGAACTGGACTTATTTATTACATATTGGCGACGAGCGAACTGGTGAACTTGTGCAGGGAACAAGCAAGCAACCTTCATCCCTGGAACGACACTGATTTGGAAATCAGTGCTATCGAAATGATTTTGAAATACAACAAGAGCATAAGCTGAGCTGTTGAACTGTGAAGAACTGCTGAGAAACGAGGTAAATTGACGATTTTACCCTGTCCAACAATTTATTACAACTAGAATAATTGGAGCAGTTATAAGAGAGTTATACTAAAGCTACGGTAGAAACAACAGTTAATGGTTTGGATGCAAGTTTAATGCTTCGTAAATTTTGGATCGTGCCTCAGATCTGAAACGAGCCGGTGTGAGAAAGTTGAAGCAGTGTGGCCGTATTTAACACGACGAAAGCTTAAGGAGTAGTGGATTGTTTAAAAATAAACAAAACCCGTGATGACAGTGCGCGTGTTGGCAATGAAGCTGGATTAGCGCGAGTCAAGCCGTGTCTTCAAAAATAAACACAGCGCGAGCTAACGCAGCGCGCGTGTGACGTTAAAGGACCTCAGTGCGCGCATTAAGGAATTCGTAGCAACATTCGTTTATAAAAGGATTAAATCATTACCTTAGTCTGGGCAAGTGCATGATCGGCGAAATTTCAGGAGAATTCGATTCAGCTGGAAACAGCAAGGCTGCTGCAAACAACAAAACGTGTATGTTCGTAGAAACAGCAGAAGGACCAACAAAATCCAGATCCAGATATTTAAGAAACTGAAAAAGGACTTCCGTGCAAAGTGCCAAGAGGAAGAAAAACAGAAATCCAAGTAGTAGTATATACAATGACTATCATGATTGGTTGTTTTAGTTAATTATTTTAATTAATTGTTTTAATTGGTTGTTTTAATTAATTATTTCAGTCAATTGTTTTAGTTATATTTTATTTCTATTCATACTTAGAAAATGTCTGATGATTCTATGTCAGCTCCACCAAAATTTTTGCCGGTGCCTGGTGATCCCATTATTCCATGGAAAAGATGGAAAAATATTTTTTTCACTTATTTGTTAGCCATTGGTGGAGATAAATATGGGCCTGTTAGGAGGCAAGCCATATTATTACATCATTTAGGCGTTGAAGGGAGGCGCATTTATGACGATTTGCCAGAAATTTCTCTAGGGATGGGTGATGGGCAGCCGGTAAATATTTATGAAATGTCATTGCAGATGTTGGAGAGACATTTCTTGCCAAAAATTAATGTTGTGTTTGAAAGACATAAGTTTTTCTCCAGAGGACAAAAGTCTGATGAGGGCGTTGTATCTTATGTAGCGACTCTTCGAGGCTTAGCTGTCACGTGTGAATTTGGCATATTGTGTGATTCATTAATAAGGGATCAAATAGTCAGATGCACGAATAATAAGAAGGTTAGAGAGAAGTTATTATCAAAGAATCCTACTTTAGAAGAGGCTATTCAGATTGCTAGAAGCATGGAAGATACAGACCATTGGATCAAAGAAATAGATAGTGAAAAAAAAGTTTCAGAAAGTCCATCAACAGTGACGGTAAAAGAAATAGCAGCTGAAGTAAAAGACTTAAAAAAAGATGTTAAGAAAACAATGTATAAGGGGTATGGAAACACACCGATGAAACAGGTAGAGCGAAGGCCAATAATTTGCTACAGGTGTGGATGTCCTGGGCATATAAGTTCAAGCTTTGCATGTGGTGCTAGGAATGCTACGTGCAGGTCTTGTGGAAAAAGGGGTCATTTGGCGAAGGCCTGTAGGTCCAAAGGGAATGTGCCGATAACAAGTGTGAAAGAAATAGAAAATGAAGAAGTGAATTGTGGAGAGATATTTTTAACCGTTGATGGAATTGAACTAGGAGATCGCCAAGTGATGGAGGGAGGCGAGAGAGATAATGTAGATGTGGTTTTGAAAGTCAGTAAAAATCCAATGAACTTTAAAATGGAAAGCACAGGAAAACTGGAAAAGCCACATTGTGAAATTACTGTGGGAGAGGGAATGGTGAAATTATTGGTGGATTCAGGGAGTTTATTCACTCTCATTTCAAAAGATGCTTTTGTAGGGAACTTAGGTGGAGAAATGTGTGAACTTACAACCCCGGATGTAAAGGCAGTGGGATACGGGGGTTCTAAAATCAACATTTTGGGAATGCAATGGACAAGCATTGCTTTTGAACAAAGAGGGGTATATGGAAGAGTCTATATCACGGATGAGGGATCTAACTTGCTTGGGTGGAGACACCAGAAAGATTTGGGAATAATTTTGAATCCTAATGCGCCAGAACCAGTAATGACAGTGGAAAACAATGTTGGGAGCAAGTCTTGTGAAGGAAGTGCAAAAAATGATTGGGGTGAAAAAATAATGAATAAGTACTCCAAAGTGTTTGCTGAAAATCTTGGTATGTTGAAGGGTTTCACACACAAGATTGTGTTAAAAAATAATGCGAAACCTGTGGTACATAAGGTAAGGTCTGTACCTTACATGATGAAAGAAGCCTTGCAAAAAGAATTGGATAAATTATTGCAAGCTAAGATTATTGAGCCAATTGAGTCTTCAGAGTGGTTATCTCCGATTGTCGTAGCTCCTAAGGAGGGTAATAATATTCGTTTGTGCATTGACTTACGAGACTTAAACAAAAACATATGGGTAGACAGGCAACCTTTGCCCAATATTGGAGAAATGTTAAGTGGGATGGGTGGGGGTTGTGTTTTCAGTGTTCTGGATATGTCATCGGCGTACCATCAGGTAAATTTACACCCAGATTCACGACATTTGACCTCATTTGTCACACCACTAGGGGCATTTCGCTATCGGAGGATGCCATTCGGTTTGGCATCGGCTTCCGCGGTCTTCCAGAGAGTCATGCACAATATATTGAAGGGTTTGGAGAGAGTGATGTGTTTCCAGGACGACATCTTGATAGTGGGGAGATCACACAAAGAGCATGATGAGATTATGGAGGAGGTTTTGTGTAGGGTTGAGAAGTGTGGATTGACGATAAAGAAAGAGAAGTGTCAGATTAGATTGGGAATGGTTAATTATCTGGGACATCAGATATCGGCGGAAGGTATAAGACCTAAAAATAGTATTGTGAAAGCAGTTAAAGATGCACCTTCTCCGATCAATAAAGAGCAGTTGAAATCTTTCCTAGGATTGGCGGAATATTGTTCAAAGTTTGTTCCCAATTTCAGTGAGATAGTGGAACCTATGAGACTTTTGCTGAAAAAGGGAGTTGTTTTTGATTGGAACTTGGATTGTGAAAGAGCATTTGGAAATTTGAAGTCTTATCTTGCAGGGGCACCCGCGTTGGGGCATTTTGATTATAGGAAAAGAACTATTGTGGTTAGTGATGCAAGTAACGTGGGAATTGGAGCTGTGCTGTTACAGGTGTCTGATGGGGAAGAGAAAATTATAGGTTTTGCTTCCAGGAGATTGCAGGGTGCAGAGAGGAGTTATTCCACAATTGAGAAAGAAGCGCTTGCCTGTTGTTGGGCTATAGCGCATTATAGGTATTATTTGTGGGGTATACCTTTTGTACTTAAGACAGATCATAAACCTTTGATTCATTTATTCAAGGGTGGTCGGGGTTTAGACGGTAGTGTGACTCCCCGAATTTCTAGGTGGTTGACATCGGTATTGGATTATAACTTTATTGTAGAGTATGTGCGGGGAGAAAAAAATGTGTTGGCTGATTGTTTGTCCAGAATGCCAGTGGAAGGAGATTCGGGTGTTCTGGAGGTGGAGGAATTGGTCGTGGAAGTTGATGGTCAATTTGCCATAAGTCAAGATGAATGGAAGGAAGCGGTGGAAAAAGATGAGGAATATAAAGGATTGAGAGAGGTCATCATGAATGGTTGGGGTGAGTCTGAGGTGTTGCATAGGTACAAGCTTTATTTACTAGTCAAAGACGAATTAAGTCTGCAAAATGATAGAATTTTACGTAGAAATCGGATTATTCCACCAGATGTATTGAGACTTAAGATATTGAAGATTGTACATGAGGGACATCTTGGAAGAAGTTTAACAAAGCGGAGATTGAGAGAGTCGTTCTGGTGGCCAGGGATGGACAAGGATGTGGAAGACTTGGTGAAAGAGTGCTATGCATGTAGCAATAGTGACAAGATGAAGATTACTAGGAATCCTCCTTTGAGGTGCATGGAGCATCCAATGAAACCATGGGAAAAAATTGGTTTGGATATTTTAGGCCCAGTGGATAAATTGGGGAGTAATAACCGTTACTTGGTGGTTTTGGTAGATTACCATAGTAAGTGGTTCACGTGCAAATCTATGACAGATGTGACTTCAAGGAATGTGATAATATTTTTGAAGGAAGTTTTTCTTGAAGAAGGTGTGCCTAAGACGCTTCTGACAGACAATGGTGTTCAGTTAGTTTCAGTGGAAATGGAGAACTACTTGAAAAATATAGGAGTCTGTCATGAAAAGGTTGCTTTGTTCCATCCTCAGGCTAATGGGTTAGTGGAGAGGGTAAATCGCATGATTATGGAAAATATTCAACTTTCATTAGCAAATGGATTGTCTAGGAAAGATGAGTTAAGGAGAATGATGTGGAGTCATAGAATTACTCCTCATACAGTGACGGGGGTTTCTCCTTTTGTGGCATTAAGGGGTAGGGAGCCCGGAACGAAAGAGTCACCGATGTGGTTGCAGGATAAAAAACAGGTTTGGATTGATAGAGAAGGGATGAGGTTAAGAGTGCAAGAAAGTCAAAAGCGGAATAAAATGGAGTATGATCAAAGGAAGGCAGTTAAGGAATTGGATTTCAGCAAAGGTGATTGGGTGGTGGTAAGGAAGTTTGGTTTTATAAAGAAGGGTGAAAGCAAATTCTCTCAACCATGCAAAATAATATCGGTGGAAGGTTCTGTAGCTCTTCTTGAGGATGGAAGGAAGAGGAGTGTGGGAGATCTATGTAAAGTAACTCATTTATGAAATGTTATGAATAAGAATTATGTAAAATATTTCATAAAGGAGATCTATGTAAAGTACTCATTTATGAAATGTTATGAAGAAGAGTTATGCAAAATATTTCATATGTGTAATCTTATGAAGGGGATTTACATAAAGTCTTCATTAATGAAATTTTAATTTGTGAAAATGTTTAAGGAAAAAAATATAGCAAAGGAAAATATGCATGTTTATTTTTTAGATTGCATTGTTAATTGTCTATAGGGGGGAGATGTGTGATGATGCTGGAACAGAATGTTCAGGGTATGATGCAATGGAAGTTATTGTATTCCAATGTTCTAAGTTGAGCCAGTATCTGTGTAATGCTGGAGGTTGTTATGAAGACTGATGCCAGTAAAGTTTCCTATCTCTAATTTTGGAACTGGACTTATTTATTACATATATACATTAATAATGACTAATATCTGCCACCCAAGCCATTCTTATTGCTTTCGGGGCCTGGAATAGCCAGAATTATCATACTTGTAGGAGTGTGATTGTTAGTACTTTTTTTCAGACTGTAACTGGCAGCGTTGGCAGGGGCAATGGGTGGTTCAAGCTAGACTCCTGACAAGGGACCTGGCACCTGTATTTTTACAAATTAGGCACTGACTGCACTGCATTGTGTGAAAGGGGAAAAGCATGAATGTGGCATATATATTTATATCTGGCACTCTTGCTGTCTTCCCTATCCCTTAGGCAAATTCAGGCTGCTTAGCGCCACACACACACCCAACTTTCCCCTAAAGTGCAAAGCTGTCTGCGTACTGTTAAGCATAGGGTTCGAACTGGAAGGGTATCTTAAAATGCTATGATTAGCAACCTTTAAGACTTTGTCCACTTTGGAATTGCATTATAGAGGGCAGCAAACATGCATATCAATAAAGGTTTGGAGAAGTTAAGTATTTCTAATGGTGCAATGTCTATAAATGTTAGTAGCTAGGACTGTGTGTCAAAAATCATAGATGGTTGCACAGGTACGCCTATGTACTACTCATGGCATGCACCCTTCATGCAAAGGAAGACAAAGCAATGCTAGCACTACTTTGTGTTACTTTAGGGCTACTTATTAATTTAAATAAGGTTTTGTGCTGGAAAGTGAATCCAGATAAACTTTTTTCATCACTTTCTGTACACAAACCTAAATCAGCCCCTCTATATCACTTATGACTCCTAAATACCTCTCTTGCAGCAGGCAATGACAAAGTCAATAATTTCATTGTGCAGCAGGTAATGACAAAGTCAATAATTTCACAAACCCACCAGAGTCATTTATTCTTATATGTTCCAAATATTTGGCATGAATGAATGTCATAAGCGGTACTGACACAAAGACAAGATTGGTTAGTTTAAGAACCACACCTACTCCACATAGTTTCAGACATTGTCTTCAACAGTAAGTGTTTACTTTTGCATCTGATCAAAACTAAACTGAGGTTAAAGCACAGGTAAGACAATCTAGAACATGGGCCTTATAACAAAATGCTTGGCTTTGAACAAATAATTAAGAAACTCAACCACATTAGTACATAAGCTTAACTTATTTTTTTGTATTCCCTCCTGGCCGTATGGGCCTTATAATCTCTCCGATCATATAGTCAGACCATATATATATATTTTTTAATAAATCTTTTATTAAAGACAGCAAGGTAGATACAACCAAATATTCTATCGGGTACTGATTACATAGCGATTTCACAGAGAAGTTTCTGATGGTACAAGTGCAGCACAGTTATATACATTCAATTTTCACATCGTTCGGTGGGTATAGGGTCATCCAGGAGGGGAGGGGTGAGAGGAAGTGGGGGAGCACAAATGTGTCCACAATACTCATTCCACTTCGACCACATATGAGTCCATTTTTGGGGACACCCGCTGGAAACATAGACAGTCTTTTCCCTAAACATACACCAGTCCATGTCTTGTTTCCATAATTGCAAGCCAGAGGTTTCCGTCGCTCCCCGCAGTCTAGCGATGTCGCGTTTCGCAATCATATAGCCCAGGGCCACCCATATTTTCCATCGGTCCCCATACATTAAGTAGACACTGTCCAGCATCCCAGTTCAAATTTTGACCAAGCACCTCAGACATACAGTCGACCACATCATTTCAGTATGCACAAATCTTGGTACATTCCCACAGGATAGGGATAAAAGTACCCTCCCTCCACAACTTCTTCTACACCCTGAGTCCTCCCCATAGCCCATACAGGTCAAGGAAGTTCTAGAATAATATGTCCTGTGTAGAATCTTTAGTTTCACTAATTTAAGTCTCAACGAGATTGCTACCTCCCTTGGAGAGGCAAGTGCCTCAATCCTGTCTTCGTCATCTAGTTCTAGTAGGTCTTCTGCCCATTCCTCCCTAAGTTTTAGTAGGGGAAGAGTCGCACGGTTAATAAGCTTACGGTATGTGAGGGATATCGACTTGTCAGACTTGTAACCGTCTAGTAGCCTGTCTTCAAACGCCATGGCCTCGGGTAAGGTCATTCCTGCCTTAAGGCATGCAAACAGAGTGTGTGGGACTTGGTAATATCGAAATATTTCCGAGTCTGCTAGGTCATATTCTTGCTGTAGTGCAGAGATCTCTACCATCTTTCCACATGTCACCCAGCCTTGAGAGCCCAATTAGATCCCACCTATCAAAACCCCTAGTAGTTCGGTTCCCAACAAGTAAGAGTCCCATTTGGGGGTAGATTGTGTGAGTCGCTTGTCCCAACTTAGACTTTTGTGTGCTGTGTGCCAGATCCAAACCACATGTGATGTAGGTCCCGTCAGCCCCAGCCATGCTGGCATGGAATAGAGAGCTCTAGTGTAGGACCCCCCCCCCTCCCCGGTAAAAGCTGTTTGTCCATCCGGTATCCCGGATCATCCTGCGGCCGGTATATCCCCTGATTGATAGCTGCCAATTGCGCAGCCCAGTAGTATCTTTTAATGTCTGGGAGTCCGATTCCTCTATTGTACCAGTCACGCACCAATCTCAGGAATGATATTCATGGCGTTCTTCCCACCCAAAGGAGCGCTCTCTGCTCGCCCTCAATTACCGCAAAGTAGGACGCAGGGACTGGGCTTGGTGAGTTGTGTAGAACGTACAAAAAATGGGGCAGTGCCATCATTTTAAATAGTGCGGCTCTACCCAGTAGGGACAGCGGGAGAGTCTTCCAGTGCTCCACGTCGCTATGAAGACCTCGCAGATGTGGCCGAAGGTTGAGGTCTTAGTATAATCAGGGGTCCGTGGTAATATATATGCCTAAATATGTAAAACCATCCCTTGCCTCTGCAATTCTGTATCCCCTGGGCAGTTTTGGGAACTTTCCCCATAGCACGTAAATTAATGATTTTGACCAGTTGATATAATGGGAATTTCTGCCAAAGGTAGTAAATATATTGAGAATCCTATTTATTGAGGCACTTGAGGAAGCTAAGTATAATAGAATGTCATTGGCATATAGGGAGATACGATCCTACCAATCCTCCAACCATCTCAAACCTCTAAAAATCGGGTCCCCTCGGATCCAGCCGGGCAGAAGCTCCAATGCCAGGACAAAAATCAGAGGGGACAGGGGGCATCCCTGTCTCGTATCTCTTCTGAGGGCAGCTGTCTCAGGCTTTTTATTGTTCACTACCACTTGCGCTAATGGTTCACTGAATAAAAGTTTCACCCAGCCGATGAAGCCCTGTCCAAACCCCATTTTCTCCAGCACCGCGAATAGGTAGGGCCATTCGATCATATCAAATGCCATGGTGGCATCTAAGGACATCACCACCACATCTTCCCTTAATGTATGAGCCTGTCAGGTCTGAGCAATTCTCTTTAAGACAAATATGTTCCTTACCTGTTTTCAGATTAAGGTGGGGTTCAGTTTCTAGACATAGTCCTAAGAGGTGGAGTCAGTTGTTAGCCCGAAAGTTTCATTCTTCAGCTTAAAATGCTGAATCTGTGAGTGCGGAAATCCAAGATGGCGGACTTCTGAATACTGGGATTAGCGTTTTAGTGTTTTGCTCTATTCCTTCAGACTGACGGTTATCGTGCTCGCGCACCTGTGGTGCTTCGCACTACAACCATCATTGCTTATGTGAAAGCAGCGTTTCCTGCGTTCCGCTCCTCATCTTGTCAGTAATTCGTTTCAAGGTATTTCCCGCTTGCATTTTCCTGAGCATTGCCGTTCAGCATATCCTCGGAGGTTTTTTGCGGTTCCCCATACCACCACCAAAAGAGTTTCCAGGTATTTCTTGAAGAGTGAGAGAGCCTCGTGTCTGGGGTTCTCTCAGCTGTTCTCCGTCTTAGTTATTACACAGGCCGACAGGAATTAGAAGCAGCAGTAAAGCAAGTTTACATACGTTCAGAGAGTGAAACCTCCTTTATATTTACTGTGGAGAGAGCATATTATGTTAAAAGATTGAGTGTTTATTTTTGAATTCATTTGCAGAGGAGAGCTGCAAATCATTAGTTCTGGTACATGTTTTCAAGATTTTGCAACAGACAATTACAATATATGAACTCAAGGCTGAGGCAATTATAGAATGAATGCGCAGTGCTTCTTTCTACCTTGACTATGCTCCTAATATGCGCATAAGACTAATTTCTTAGCCACTCTGAAGACAACACTAACAGTGCAACGTTCTACTTAAAGACTACAAGTAAATACAAATATGTATATATATTTCTACTTACCATCTCTACCCGGCGCAGTAGGACATCACTCCATCTAGAACAAGAAGAAAAAGAAAGATTGTTAGTGGCTTGGAGTTGGCAAAAAAAGAACATTATAATAAGACTAATTTACTAATACAAAGAGAGAAGCAAGCTAACAGCGTAATTCAGGTATTAAAGGAATAGAGCACTACATTGTAGAATATATTCATGTATCTGTAGAAAAGTATTTTTGAGTAATTTGTGTCTGCAATTACAGGTGTTAGGAGACCTAAAAGAAGAGCTCCAGTGTTGACACCGCTGTAGCAGTCTCTCTTTCTTCCCATTCCCCTTTACCCCTCCCCATTGCGTGCAGATAAGCATCTGGTGCGCATTGGAGTTGGGGAGTTGGGAAAAAGTCATCTTACAGTCAGCTTCAACCCTTCTGCTCCTGTGGAGGCACAAGTTCAGGTATTGAGGTTCCGACAGAGCCCTTCCAAGTACCCCATGAAGTCAGTGAAGATTCAGGGAGGTATTTCTAGCCGGCATAAAGCCAGACTGGTCGTGGTGTGCCAGGCCCGAGACTACCCCGACCAGACGTGTTGCTAGTAATTTGGCTAAAATCTTAGCCTCGGCATTCAAATATGAAATGGGTCTGAATGAAGATCACCGGTCTCTGGGTTTACTGTCTTTATGAATGACTACTACTGTAGCGACTCGATGGTCACGGGGGGGAAGCCGGCCAGTCTCTTGACTTTCTTCATACATAGCTTTGAGGTAACGGGCAATTTTATCAGGTTTTAATTGATAAAGTTCAATAGGGAGGCCAGGAGGGTGCATCGCCTTTCCACACTGTAAGTCTCTTATGGCCCTTGCCACTTCATAGTCAGTCAGATTGCTATTTAATGAACTCCTGTCATTCTAAGACAAAACAAGGAGCTTTATGTCCACCAACTATGCCCTTGATTCTCTAATCGAACCATGAGAGTGAGATTTATATATCTGCCTATAATATTTGACAAATTTGTCAGCTATCATCTGCTGATCAGTAATTGCCTCCCCCGCCTCATCATTTAGCTTGTCAACTAGACGGTGAGGGTGGTCACGGCGGTCCAGCCATGCAAGTATTTTCCCTGCTCTGTCTCCTAACTCATATATTCTGCTGAGGTTATCCCTGTGCAGTGATTTTGCCCTGTCCTCGGCTACGCTTCTGTATTCGTCCTGTTTGAGGTTGAGGTTATGTATCACCTAGGGGTCCCCGGATACCAGAAGCTCTCTCTAAAGCTGATATCTCCCTTTCCAACCTTCCCAATTCAGCGTTCTTCTCTTTCTTTGCCCCAGCTATTTGGGAGACAGGTTGCCCACGAACCACGGTTGTGAACGCCTCACAGAGCATGGCGGACGATTCCATGGATCCCTCGTTTTCTTGAAAGTAATTTTCTATGACCTAAATTATGTTTAGCCGTATAGCGGGGTTGCAAAAATACCATTGATTTATGGGTGCCACTCTACCCACCTGGCCCCCTTCCACTCCCAACTGTACTCATAGTGGAGAGTGATCAGATATGCCTCATGCCATATGCCGGATTTCAGTAATGTGCCCCACCTGATCAGCTGGTGTTAGGATATAGTCAAAGTGGGAGAGTCTATGGTGAACCCCCAAGAGGAATGTAAACGGATTTCTGTGGGTTGGCGAATCCGCCAGGCATCCACTAATCTGATTGCATCCAGAAAGGTGGGCAGACCCTTTGTGCGGGCCCCAGATCCCTGGGTGGACGGCGATCAGTCCCGCCACACATCACCGAATTAAAGTCACCGCCAATTAATAGTTTCCCTTCAGGGAACTCCACCACAGTGTGTCCCAGGTCTTGCAACGTTACAGCCTGTGGTCCCTGTGGTGCATAAACTGACACCAGAGTTAGCGGTACGTCTTCCCACCTCACCGAGACTGCTGCGTACCTCCCCTGCTTGTCGGTCCAGGTGTGATCTATTGACATAGGAAAGGATTTGCGCACCATTATGCCAACCCCACGTGAGCTCGAGGTGAATTCTGAGTGCATGGCCTGTCAGTAGCCCCATCTATCTAAAGCTTTACATGTGTTTCCTATCAGGTGTGTCTCTTGAAGCAGCACCACCTCTGGGGCATGCCTTTTGATAAACTGCAACACAATTCCCCTCTTCAGCTTATCTCCCAATCCGTTAATGTTCCAGGATAACAGCCTAAAAGTTTCCTCACTCATCAGGTCCACGTTTTCACTCCTCAACCCTCCTCCCCCATTCCATTATTTGCTCCTGCCTGTAGGCCCAACTGTGTACGCACCCCGCCGAGCGTCATCGTTTCCAGCCCAACACTTGTTGCACCACATGCACCATCTTTCCCATTATCAGCAATAGAATTGACTTGATTGATCCTTGACTGACCTATTGTAACTATTAACCCCTAACTTCCCCCCTCCCTGCTTCCCCGCACTCTGGGCTTGAAACTGCCCATATTTCCAATAGTGCAGAGTGCCTATCACCCCTAGCTACTAAACTAACTAGAAAATCGGGGGGGCTGGCTACTCCCACCCAATGCCCCTCAGTCCTCCTCCATGTATCCCCAATGAACATTATCTAAAAATTTCATATACAAACAGAATCACTTAGCTCATAGAATGTCCACTTTGTCTGCTCAGTGCCTCAGCTGAAGGGAAAAGAAATTCAGCCCGGGACTCTCTTAGTCAGTGGTCATTGTTAAACTAGGTCGATTTTCATGTGGGTTTGAGAGCCTCTTTATCACCGTGCGTTGTGTTCTTTCGCCGGTCTCCAGCCCTCCATCCAGTCTTGGGCCACTTCCGGGGAGAAACACGATTTACCATCTACTTCAACTCTCTGTTTTGCGGGAAATAACATTGCGTATTGAATACCTTTGTCTCTTAATAGCTTTTTCACCCCTAGAAAGGTTCTTCTTTGTCATTGGACCGCAATGGTGAAGTCTGGAAAGAAAGACAGTTCACGGTTTTCGAATTTAAGAGGAGGATTAGCACGAGCCCTTTGCAAGATGATGTCTCAGTCTTTGAAATTGAGGAGTTTTGCCAGGATTGGCTTTGGGGGGCACCCGGCTTGGGTCTCCCCACTGGTACTCTGTGAGCTCTCTCAACTCTGAAAAATGTCAATAGGTTTTTGGGCTAAAGATGGTTCACGGTTAAATCCTCCACAAAGAGGTCAACGGATGGTCCATCGGCCCTTTCAGGGACCCCTCTAATTCTGACATTGTTGCGTCCTGCACGACCTTCATAGTCGTCTAGCTGGGTGTCTGTTGTTTTCTGTGGGGGTTGAAGTTCCTTAATCTCTTCCCGCATCTGTTGGGTTTCACTACTGAGTTCCGTGGTTACCACTTTAATGGTTTTCACTTTCTCACTAATTTTTTGCAGATCGGCTCTGACTAGCGTAATTTCGATAGATACAGTGTCCATTCTATGTTCTAGCGATGTGTGCACCCCCCTATAGTTGCCATAACATCTACAAGTGTCGGCTCTGCCTTAGTTGTAGTCGCTGTCTTCTCTGTCTCCCCTTTACTTGCTCCCTCCACCTCGTCTACTTTTTGGGTGGTGTATTTATCTAGTTTGGTCTGGAGTGTACCTTTTTGTCCCTTTGCCCCAGACATGGCAGCGTGTCCAAAGAGGAGCCTCCCAATGTTTTACCCACTGCTTGTTATTCGAGTTTGTCTCTCACTCCGATCTGAGTAGGATCACCTGGGGATCTCCTAGATTGTAGTCTTGCTAGGGCCACTGGTAGTCAACCGCACTGCTCAGCATGTTTCAGGAGCGCCCCATGCACTCGAGCTACCACCTCCTCCAACTGGTGAATTCACTGCTTTCAATCGCCACGTTCTGAGGCACAATCACTGTGCCTAACACACACTGAGCGTTGGAGGCAGTATGTTGCTAGGCCCCTCAATACCCCTCTGGGACCAAATCGAAGGGTCTTTGCCCCCGGGGCTCCCCACCCCCATTCCAAAGCAGTTCAGTGCGCCGTTATCTCAACTTCCGCGCTCCTACTCCTGGGCTGATCTCGGCAACCCCTCAATGCCTGGACTCCACCACCTGGAGCCCTTATAATCAGGCGCAGTCACATCCACTTAGCTCTGGTATTTACATCACACGGAGGCTTCATTCACCCAGATGCCGGTAAGCTCCTATGGATGTCTGGTGGATTAGAGTGTTTAATTGCTGCAGATCCGCTCGAGCGCAGCTGATCTCCCTGGTGACGTGTTCGACCACAGTCCAGTAAGGGGGAGGCGTGGGGGAATCTTGCCCACAATCTGATGTCTCCCGGGGGTTCAGCTATGCGGTTGCAAATTCACTCTTTGGGGCACCGCCGAATTTGGAGATCCATGGAAGTCCTGTGTGGCCGATTTCAACTCGAGCCCAGGGACTCTTAGGCCCAGGCAGTGCGCGGCTCTGTTTCTTTGCCAAATTCATCACTGGTGATTTCTGCAATTGTGTAGTTACAGCAGGTTCTATACTTACACTACGCTGTACTCCTAGGGTCTAATACAGATCTTTAATCAGATATATTGGCAGGTTTAGGCCAAGGGCGACGGGAGCTTCCCTGAAGTGCAGCCATTGTGCTTCGTGACCAAGGCACGCCCCCGGTCAGACCATATTTTAATGAATGTCTCACTAGTGCCGTCTTCTGCAGCTACTAGAATATGTGACCATCAAAAAGCTTGCTTTGGTAGAAAATGGCATATACTTAAAAACAATGGAAAGCCTGTCATCACTAATGATCTGGGGTGTCAATTAATGAAGAGAGAACAATCGTCCCTAATAACAACAAAATGTAATGGAAATCAAATATTAATGATTTTTCATTATTAAAATAGGATATATTTACAGACTTTCTTCCAACAATAAATCACAATGTACAGTGAGGTGCAAAAGAGTCTGTGCTTGGTGCTTAGAAGAGTGACACTTCATGTGACATAGAGAAATAGTTATTTATCAAAAAGCTTTCTTAATTGATGTCCTATAGAACAAGTTAAGATACACATTTAATTGTGTTCATCTGATCAGTCAAAGACTATTTGATCCTCATGATATTTTGTTCTTATTAGAGACCGTTTTTCTCTCTTTGTTGCTAAAAAATAGGGCTAAGTGGAACAAGAGGAATCTTGTACTTTTTTCAATGGCATGTTTATCACCACGCTCACTCTAGAATCCCTGACTCTATCCTGGTTGTTTTGCTTCACAGTATTCGATCATTCGCAGATCAGGTGGCAGCAAGAGCAGGAGACCTAAGCATCAGAAGTCATAGTCTCCTGATCTTAGAAAACATAAAAATAAAGTTAGGCAATATGAAAGTAAGAGACATAAAAACTACATTAAAGACCTAGAATTTCACTACAGAGGCATGGACTAAAGGGCGAATGCACTGGCCGTTCCCCGTAGAGAGGGGAGTGAGGCAGGGCTGCATCCTGGCCCCGTTCTTGTTCTCCTTATATACCAATGCTTTAGATGAAGAACTGGTGGCCAGGACAAGAGATCCACCACAGTATAACAACAAGCCTATTGTGTCCCTGCTCTACGCGGACGACGCAGTGCTTATGGCCAGAACCCAGATGGGCCTACAGAGTCCCCTTGCAGCATATATTAGATTCATGGATTGTTGGGGGATGGATGTATGATGTTACAACGCATGCTTTTACAACGCATGCTGTTACAACGAAATTTTTACAACGCAAATGCAGTGACAACGCAAGTCTTTACAACGCAAGTCTTTACATCGACTTGCACTAGATGGCGTGCTAACATTAAAAAAGTGTAATTTACTATTCGAACTCCAGTCCACGTAACAGTAGGGAAGGTATTTGGATAGTAAACTACACTATTTTTAATGTTAGCACGCCATCTAGTGCAAGTCGATGTAAAGACTTGCGTTGTAATGGCATGCGTTGTCAATGCATTTGCGTTGTAACAGTTTCGTTGTAATGGCAGTGCGTTGTAAAAGTTGCGTTGTAAAGGTTGTTCCCCTTGGGGGATAAAACTTAACATTAAGAAAACTTTCGTAATGACATGTGGGAAGGGGAGAAATAAATGTAAAACCTTGCCAATAGATGCAACTAATACATTCTCCTATTTGGGCGTCTTATTGGAACACACTGGCTCCTGAACCCGGCAGTTAAGAGCAGGACTCTCCTTTTCAATAGGTCAACTGAGGCTGTGGTAAACTTTGCTAAAAAATTGGACAATAGGCCTCCGGGGATCCTTCTCAAAATTTACCAAGCTAAATGTATGAGTATTGCGATGTATAGGGCAGTAATTTGGGGCTATCATGATGTATCCCCAATACAAATTTGGAAAATTTATTTTTAAGGTTTATTTTAGCAGTTCCACAGAGTTCTTCAGTTTTTAATTGCCACAACAAATTGGGAATCCCCTACATTTCCAACATGATTAAAATGCAACCTTTATTATTATAGCATAGAGTCTGGAAGTCTACCACTACAGGGTTAAATAGAAAAATCATTGGAGAAGCTATGAGTCTATACCACACAAATAAGATTACCTGGCTGAACTATATTCGAAGATTTTTAGTAGATTTGGACAGACTTGATTTCTATACTCACCCCAAAACTATGAGTTCTATTTCCAGGAAGGACTTTAAATTGCTATGTCTGTCGCACTTGGAGTCTTTAAGAGCCGCAATGGAAATGAAGAAATGTACTATGATTCAGCATCAGCTAACCCTGGTAACGCCCAGTATACAACCATATTTGGTTTGGTGCATAGGAGGGTATGACAGGTATGTCCTTACCAGATTTAGGTTTGATAGTTTCCATCGGTTCCCACAGTAAATGATTGGTCTAGAGATTTATGTCAATGTCCATGCGTTAAGATGTCTACCCAATCAACAATACATGTGATTTTATTCCGCAAATTTTATTTACTCGAAAGATCAAGATGAATTTTGCTAGTGTTGAAGAGAGGGTGGTGGAGGCAATGCCGGCCTGCCTTTTTATATTTGCAACTGTTGGAAAATGCTTATTGTGTGGGCGTAATGGCTGGATTTTTTAAAAGCATATTGAGAAAAAGGAAAAGCATAACTGGTTAATCTTGGTATGAAGCTAGTTACTATATACCATTTTAGTATTTCCTTCAGATGATTATTAGAATTAACTGATGGGAACTGTTAGGATTGAGACTCTTGTATAGATGGAATTGTGTGTATTTGTAATTCTGAAAGTTTTTAACATGTTACTTTTATGATTTTTAATGTCAAAAATCGAATAAAGTAATTTTGATTGATTGACCACAGACTCAAACAATATTAAGCTAGCTTGCACTTAGCCACCGTCAATGTTACCACTTCCAAATACCAGTCCTTGTTCAACATCTGTAATGACATTGTTAAGATTGTTAAGATTGGGAAATAATTCTGTCAACCGCCCACCACTAACATTGTTTTTGTACCTGCCACTTGGGAGTTCTGGGACAGGATGGCAGACTTAATTTCTTCTAGAATTACTACTATCTAATGAAATCAATTACCAAGCAGATGATAGCCCCAGGTTGTTTAAAGATTAAGCTCAACTAGATCTAATCTCCATCTCAAACTCCTATTAATCAGTATTAATCAGGTAAAATACAGAGTTAGCATTAAGTAAGGCTCTCCATATAATCTCTACCCTGTGTCACCCCATTAAGACATTTTTCTGGTTGTGAGTAGGCCCAACAACAAGTGCATCAATGCCTCATTGAAAAGAGGAGTGCTTCCAGCATAAAAATGTTGTTCCTTCTCCACTGAAAACATATAGATTGGATTCTTCTGTCAAGTGGTCTGGAATGCAGTATTCTTGATGAAGGTCTAGAAGGCTTCTGCTTATGGCTCAATACAGACTGTTCCGATTGATACCTTGGATTTGCTATGCATGTGGGAGGATAAGGGACTCTGAGAAGGGATTCTGCTCAACAGCCTTTAACACACTCACCCATCACATCCTAATGGGCTGTTGAGGCAAGAATAGCCGAACAATCCCTCAAGTAGTTTGCATCATTTCTTATTAACTGCCCAATGCCTTTAAATTCCCAAGTATTATTCCAGTGACACTTCATTCCTATCTGGTGATCCACAAGGTTCTGCTTTGCACCTATTTTGTTCAACATATAGATTCAGCCACTGTGAGCTTGATACATATTCGCTGCTTAAGGTCAATAAGCAGAAACTCAGTTCCACCGGACAACTATGTGTTTGCCTAAAAGGTATACAGCAATTGCTTATGGTTAGCTTTTTAAGAGAAATGGTGAAAAACTGAGGTATTAATCACTTGAAGAAACTCTGTGGCTTAGCCTTCTGACAATTTGCTGACGTAACTTGGCCCTCATTCTACTGCTGTAAGAAGATCAAGAAACTGGGAGTGCTCTTCGTTCACAATTTGTCATTATTATCCAAGATTCAGGAAGTTTGGAACACTCGAATAGCTCTGCACAAAAAACATTGGGGATGATCCTCACTTGGGACAAGTTTGGGTAGATGATAGGAGCATGACTGTATTTACAGAGCACAAACTTAACTAGGAAGCAACAGAGCCCGGTACCTTGCAAAGGATGGAGAGATAATCTTCAGGATTGTATATATCAAGAAGGGAATTACACAAATGTATTTTGCACATTTAGGGACTGAGAGATTGAGTGATTTGTTTGGAATCACACAATGTTGAATCATGTAGTCCCTTGGATCAAATTTAGCAACTGTGGCTTCCAGGAAACATCTCTCACACTTGCCCTACTAAACAGAGTCTAAACTACAGAGGATGCACAATATGGCTATGAGACTGGTGAAAGGTCTTAGAAAGTGTGATTGTGTCTCCCAAGCAAGAACAGTTTGGATCCACCTTCAAGTACTCTGTCTAACTAATACAGTCTTTAACAAGACTGATCCAACTTTTCTATTTCATTATCATAATTCTTGGCTGGTATGTTCATCAATGACCACACTCCTCTGTTTGCCCCACTTTAAGCAAGCATGTTCTGGGGATACAGCTTTCACATCCTTTATCTCAAACTTTGTAATGAACTTCCACAGCATTTGTGTGATAGTTATTACTTTGGGGCTTTTAAAGGAGCTGTGATGGCTCTCCTCTTTTCTTAGGTGACTATTAGAAATAATGATCTTTTGCGTGGCACTCCCCCATATTTGTGCTGTCTTTTGATGATCCTGTTTTTGTTGGCCATCGGACTCAACACACTTTAACCCTGCTAACCAGTTGTTAAGTGGTGTTGTGCTTCCTTTTAGGCACAATAATTGGAACATTTAATTTACTTATAAGTCTCTAGTATTTAGTACTACATGTACTCAGGGATGGTAAATTTACTGCTAATAGTTGGCCGCATCACTCATTATGCTATTTTTTAGAGCTTTTAAGTCAGAACTAAGTTAGGCTCTAAATGCCCACTAGGCAGGGTGGATGGTATTTAAAATGTAGTGCATGTATATGTAATGTTTTACATGCATTGGCAGTGAAAAATCTCCAAAGTCCTTTTTCAATGTGGCATGGATGGCTCTATGATAGGTTAACACTGGTTTACAGTATTATATCTGGTAAATACTAAATCCAGTTAGGCCGTAGCTAAGAAAATGTTTGAAGGACTCATTTTAATCGTAATTTAAAATCAAACTTAATGGTCAAGTTGGATTTTATAATACTATTTTGAAAATAACACTTTTAGAAAGTTTTCATTTTTCTACCTATGCCAAAAAGGGCCTGTTTGCCAGTGTCCATTGTTACCAGACTGTTTATCGCTTCTTCTTGGTGAGTTGTAGATTGCTCCCAAATAGTTGGTGGTTGGGTGTGGAGAGGTGTTTATCTTTGTTGAGGAGGATGGCCTAGGCGCTGTGACCAGTCCCTTCCTGAGCTTCAAATGATGCCTACCCTGTCTCTGGCAAATGCGGCTGATGCCTAGGCCTGACTCACTGTTATGAACCCAAATGTACCCCAATATAGGCCTAGGTAGTTACATGATCTTTTACTTACATCTGTCCTACCATTGTTCTACATAACGGGTCTGATCCTGACATTTACCTAGCTAGCTGCTACATGACTGTCGTGGAGTTTTCTCTGAAAACTAGCCTCATGTATTATGCATGAGGATTCTCAGTATCACAGCAGGATTACCATTGCCTACATAATAACCCTGTATAAGGGTAACCTCTATCATCATCCTTGCCCGACATGCCATAGTACACTACTAGGTAGAACCCCTGAGGGTATCTTTCATGTATATATGCACTGCATCTTCGCTCTGCACACCAGAGGAGAAAAAGACTTTCATGCTGACATGCTGACGCGAGACGCTGGGGTTTCTGCATGGAGACACTCCAGCATGCAGTAGTCTGACATCCCACACCGGGGTGTACTTCTTTAGACCAAGAAGGGGTCCTTCTTTCTCTCACATCAGGTAATGGGGTTGGCTTTATCCTAAGGGGATTCTTGGCTATACACCTACATACATTCTAGGTACATCTAGTTAGTGTTTGCATCATAGGAGTACGCATTATTACTGTCATGTATCTATATGCCTGCATATATTCATTGTTTTAGTACTATGGCAGAATTCTACTTTTTCTTTACTCTGTTGGTGCTTTTAACTGTACCTATCTGTTTCTGCCTTATGGTTGTTGCAGCACACGTATTTTACACTAGAATGACGCTGATTCAATAAATACTTATTGAAAACATCCCCTTTCGTTTATTCTGTGTATCTCTCTGAGACAAAATAAACACGAGTGACTGAGCGAAAAGCACTGTGCTGTTTCCACAAACCCTGAGGGGTCAGGGTTTCCATGTTCGATAGTTGCCAGAAGCTATTCGTTCCTTGGTAAGAGGGGCTCATAGTGGCCCTGTGAGCTAGTTAGACTAACAGACTAACATATCCTCTGGGGGTGTCTGGAATCAGCCTGGACACCAGTCCCTTAGCTTATGTTGTCTAAACGCGCAGATCGTATATAGAGTTGTAGGAACCACACGGCATGGCGCCGCCAACATTGGTTTGGTTCTTATTTAATGGTCAAATCTTAGTAGGTCAGTTGTGCTTTTCTCAGAGAACCCTACTCACATTTAACCTGAGACCTTTGGAGTGGGGAGGGAAAAATCCACCACAGCTGAGTAGTCATATCCAATGTATTGGCTGTAGGTTTATTCAAGCTTGAAGGATTGTAGTACCCTACATTAAAGAGAACCCTGTGCCAGCATTACATGTGAATGCAGTGGGGGATGGGGAGCAGAAAGGCGTTATAAACATTTCAGAAAATGTCAGAAATGCACTTACTTTGGCTGGGGAACATGGCGGCCGGCTAACGCGGGTCGCGGGAGCTCCGGACCTCCGGGAGAAAGATAACCACGGATGACTAATCGCTAGACGCCACTTCCAAAGTTAAAAGGTGTGAGAAATGAATACGTTTTCTCCTTAGATTTTCTCGAATTAAGACCCCCTTGTTGCTGTTTGTCTTACGGTATACACTCGAGACGCAGGCGGTAAGACCCGGGAGGCTCGGCCACGGATGGGGGCGGACGCGTCTGCCGAGCTGAGCGTCAGAGTACGCTGTACGAGGGAGGCCAGCGGTGGATGCCGAGCAGATCTTTGGAGACGGAGCAGAGCAGCTGCGGCCAAGATCGATTTTCGGCCGCTCCAAAGCAGCAATATTATACGGTCAGTGACGAGAGAGTCTGACAAAGGATATGTGACTTGGGGCGCATTGAATTCTCTGTTATGGCGGTCTACTGTTGCAGCTAAAGGTTGGGAGAGCCACGGAGCACACGCTGTGTCTATGTTGTTGTTCCATACAGGTATGGACACTCTGTCAGAGAAAGGATTAACTGTAGCTGGTGCTGAAAGTCTGGTTTGCAGCGAGAGGGACCAAAAACTGAAGGGGATTCAAGTAGGAGAGACAGGTGAAGAGGAGGAGGGTGCTGGAAGGGAGACCTCAGAAACCGGTACAGGTCCTCTGACCGTTGAGGGGGCAGGCACGGCCATCCTATCACCTGGAAAATCTGCTAAATCTATCCCAATAACCCAGAGAAATAGATACCAGTTACGCTCACAGATAGAAAGTGAGCTGCAGTTTGCCCTCTCTGGTGAGGCCAGCACAGTAATTCCGATTACACCTAGGCAGAGGAAAAAGAAGGAGAAGGGCGGCAAGACGGGAGAAAAAAAAAAACGACAGGTTGTAGGAAGCCGAGCTCCCTTATTTAAGTCGACTCCCTCCCTAAAAACCTTCTTTAATATTATGGAGCAAGCCGCTAACTCTAAGAACAAAGTAACTCCTTCCGCCGCACCTCCCTACACATTGGACCCCTCTAGCTCATTTAGCACCCCAAGCAAAGAGGCCGATAATCAGACAAACTTGGATCCAGTGCTCCCCTTAGTACGGACCGAAAATAGATTCTCTCCCTTGATGACTGAATGTAATGTGACGGCCCAGACGGCCCAGACGGCGCAGACAACCCTTCCTGCTGAAATTACTGAAATTACTTCTGAACCTCGAACCCTGATAAAATCAGCCCACTTGCCAATACCAAGCCCACAAAATGAAGTTAATGCGACGGATATGGTAGATAATGAGAGGTGCTATCCAGGGGGCTCAGTAGATGGAGGTAGCCAGCTCTCACAACTTCTACAATCTCTCCGTGGGGAAATACTGTCTAAGTTTGAAATTTCCGAATCCAACCAAAAAGAGATAAATGAGAAGTGTACAAGTCTGGAGCAGAAGCTGGACGATATCAGTAATCGAACAAAGGTATTGGAGACTGAGGTTGCCACTTTGTCTCAAATCACTCAAGACCATTCTAAGGACATAGTGGATTTAAAGGCTCAGAATAAACTACTACAGACAGATATCGAAAGACTAGAGTTACATGCTAGAAGAAATAACCTCAAATTTTTGAAGGTACCAGAGGGTGCAGAGAATGGTGATGTCAAAACTCTAATTTGTAAGCTCCTAAGAGAGGGGGTATTAAGAGATAAACCCGAAATCGATCTTGAAAAAGAAATTCAGAGAGCACACAGAGATCCCTATAGGCAGCACCCTAATAGGAAAGCCCCCAGGAAAATCTTGGTAAACTTTCAAACATATGCAGTCAAGGAGTTAATTCTGAGCCGCGCACTAACTGACAAATCCCTACAGATAGAATCCACTAAGTACCTCATTCGCTCAGATGTGGGCCGGGCTACGGCACAGAGGCAGTGGGAGCTAGGTTCTAGGATGCTTGATCTGAGAAGTATGGGAGCTCAAGTACAAATGAAGTTCCCAGCAGCCTTACGGGTTGTCTGGTGCAATAAAACACACATCTTCACATCCCTGCAGGAAGTGGACACATTTTTGTCCGATACTAGAAAATCACCCCACGTTTAAAAAAAAAAGTAAATAATAATAATATAAAAATATACATATAATATATAAAAGGGTGATTTCCCTTTTTCCTTCCGATAAAGCTGGGATGGAAAAAAAAAAAGGGTGTAGTTAAAAAAATAAATAAAAAAAATTTGAACAGGGATGAGTGAGGGGGGGAAGGGGAGTAAGAGTCGAGAAAATGGGTAAGGGATGAGAAAATGGGGGAAAGCCAAAAAAAAAAAAAAAAAAAAAAAAAAAAAAAAAAAAGGCAAAGAGCAAAGGAAAATGGCGTATAATTTTATTACAATCTTAATATCCATGGATGTCCTATCCCGGGTGGGTCCTAGTGGCTCCCGACAGGTGACAAGATCGCCAAAGATCCTAAGGGGGGGGTTCCTCAAGGGTGGAGGGGGGTGGTAAGAGGGGAGGGCAAGGGGAGCAAAAAAGAAAAATTTCCTCATATAAGATTGGACACGAATGTATGGTATGAAATAGGGGCAAGTATAGACTCAGAAGGTAGAATGATCCGCCGTAAGAGAAGCTCAGGTGAAAAAAAAAACCCCAGATGAGCAGTACATCCAAGAGAGTTAAAATTATTAGCTGGAATGTTAATGGACTGAGAGGCAATAGGAAAATGGCTAGAGTCTGTGAATTCTTAAATAAGACAGAGGCGGACATTTGCTTACTGGAAGAGACCCATCTGGAAGCACATGAGTGTGAGGCAGCGTTTGGAAAATATAAATGGATTCAAGAACTACGCTGCTCAAAACAGATAGGAAACACTAGGGGGGTTGCAATTTTAGTTAGATCTAATAAGGGGATTAGAGTTGAAAAATCAGAGACGGACCACTCAGGGAGATGGTTAGTTATATCTCTCCTAGTTGAAGGTTCTCCATTAGCCTGTGCAGTCTATTATGGGCCCAATCAGGATGCATCTGGAGCTCTGATACATTTAAAAACTAGTCTCTCTGCCTTGACATCCCCAGTGGTACTGGGAGGTGACTTTAACCTGGTGTTGGATGAGCATTTAGACCGCACTTCTAGGGCTAAATATATTCCTCCCCGAAAATCACTAGTAGAGTTAAAAAATATAATTAAAGATTTCAACTTAATAGATATTTGGAGGGTAAAAAACTGCAACAGGAAGGACTTTTCTTTTTATAGCCGAAAATACAGGCACCACTCGAGGATCGATTATTTTCTTCTGGACCAAGTACTGTTCCCTGATGTGGAATCTGTAATATATCTCCCAGCCATACTCTCCGACCACTCTATGGTCGAACTGACCATAAATCTGAAAAAGGAAAATCAACAGAGAAGGTGGACATTGGATAGGTCCATACTACTACAAGAGGAGGTCATAAACAACTTAAAATTGGGTATAGAGGAATTTTTTAGGCTCAATTCCGGAACAGTAACTGATCAGATCACTTGGGAAGCATTTAAAGCTTACATAAGAGGTACCATAAGTGCATGGATGATCAGGAGGAACAAGGTTAGAAGACAGACCGAAAGAGAGAGCATTGCTAGGATTAAACAAAAGGAAGAGCAGCTACAGCAGGCCTCCATAGATCTTCAAAACAATATACTTCTTATTCAGAGTGAGCTCAACGATCTACGGGCAGAATATCAGGCAAGTTTAGATAAAATCTTAAAAGATAGGTGGGACTCTAGTAAGCTCCAGAATTTCTCCTATGGGGAGAAATGCGGCCGCCTCCTTGCCTGGAAAGTTAGAACTGATAGAGTTCGAAACCAGATTGGGTCTATTATGCTTCAGGAGTCAGGAGTCATCACGCATGATGACGCCCTTATTAGAGAGGAGGCTAGATCATTCATGCAAACTTTATATAAAGAAGATGTATGTCCCCCCATCTGGAAAATAGAAGACTGGCTAAATCAAGTAGAGATCCCACGGTTAACAGAAACAGACTGTATCTTCTTAACTTCAAGTATCAGGGAAGAGGAAGTCTCCGCCCAGATAAAAAAAATGGCTAAGGGTAAGGCAGCAGGTCCGGACGGGCTCCCAATTGAATTGTATCAGATAGAGTCGGGGGAAGTTGTCTCCGCCTTGACGACTCTGTTTAATAAAATTTATCTATCGGGTGACACTATCCCGGATACCTGGTCTGAAGCGACAGTCACTCTGATCCTGAAGCCTAATAAAGATCCTTTGAAAATTGAATCTTATAGACCAATCTCGCTGCTGAATACTGACTATAAAATCTTTGCAGGGGTCTTGGCAGCAAGGTTGGCCAAAGTCATCAAAACAATTGTGCATCAGGATCAGAGAGGTTTTATTCCCGATAGGCAGTTGAATGAGCTAACCTACCAAGCTATCGCAGCAGTAGATGTTGCAGTGGCTAAGAAGCTCCCGTTGACCCTTACGGCAATTGATGCCGCTAAGGCTTCCGATCAAGTAAACTGGTCATATTTATGGTTGGCTCTAACTAGGTTCGGACTCCCATCCAACTTTGTTTCAGCTGTCCAGTCCCTATATAAGAGCCCCAGAGCAAAAGTTCTGGTAAACGGAGTGCTCTCAGACTGGTTCATAATCTCCAGAGGAACGAGACAGGGGTGTCCCTTATCACCTCTGCTATTTAACCTCTATATTGAACCTTTTGTATGTCAGCTCAGGGCTGACCCCGGGATCCATCCTTTTAGAATTGCAGACCTAGATTTAAAATTTGCCCTATACGCCGATGATCTTCTTATGTTTACTTCAAATCCAGACGAGGCTATTCCAAGACTGTTCGAGCAAGCGGAATTGTTCGGAGAAATCTCGGGGTATAGGGTAAACAAAGATAAAACTGAGACCATGCATTGGAACCAGACACGAGGGGTGGCTGAAGCTAAGACACATATGAGGTACCTGGGTATAATTTTGGCCCAAAATATCTCAGAAATAGCCAAAATGAATTTGATGAGGGTTTATAAGGATGTTTGCGGTTTACTGCAGCGTTGGTCTGGTCTCTCTTTGAGTATTTTTGGCAGAGTAAATCTAATCAAAATGGTCATTCTGCCGAAGATCACTTTTTTATTTGCGTCTATTCCACTGACATTTCCAGCACCGGATATAGTTAAAATACAGGGGAAAATAGGCTCTTTCATATGGAATACTAAGACACCGAGGATCTCCTGGAAAAAGTTGAGGAGAGGCCTCGCTATGGGAGGGCTGACCTTACCGGATTTACTGGCCTATTGTCACTCTTTTCATTTTAAAAACTTCAGAATGTTAGCCGGAAAGACGGATGCCTCCTCTTTGGGTTTATTGTTTCAAGCCCTATTACACGGTATACCTCAGGGGCAAGAATATTTCCTATTTAAATATGGCGATCCACGGTTTTTTAAGAGAGTCAGGCTAAAAATCCTTGACACTGCTCTTAGGAACTGGTTGTATGTCAGAAAGATACTAAAAATTCCATACTATGCTCCTCAGGCCCCGATATGGGATTCCCCGGGTACACCAGAATGCCTGAATGATCAATTATCCCGTCCTCTTAAATTGGCAGGCCTGTTTTTCTGGCAAGATCTAGAGAAAGACTCGCGGCTCCTGAATTGGGAATCTTTATCCTGCCTGACAGGTGGGACGCTATCAAGGTACAAATACTATCAGTTGTCAGGATGGTGGGCAACAAAATCTTGGGGAGTTGAATCACTGAATCCTAAATTTGATTGTGTATCTAGGAGTGGTAGATGGAAGCAGGAGGTTTCCTTTTGGTACTGGGCCATCCTTGAGTCGGAATCAATAACAGAACTCGAACTGCATAAGCTTTGGGGGAATGCTATAAATTCAGACTCTAACCTCATGGAATTATGGGGGGATTCTTTTACCATGTTACATGCAGTGGTCAAATTAGCTGCACTTAAAAGAAATCATCTATATACTGCATATAGAGCCTATATTTCCCCAAAGAAGCTTACAAAGATAACAGGCCTTTGCCACCTTTGTCCAAGATGTAAAATGCCTGTAGCTGATGATTGCCATATGTTTATAGATTGCCCTGAGATAGTAAGCTACTGGGCCACGGTGCGAGATTTTTTAGTTGAGGTAGTACATAAACATATTGAAGTCACGCCAGAAATGATTATATTTGGATTGCACACAAATTACCACCTCAATGACTCGATATCCAAATTTATTTTTTATGTGGTTATTCTGGCAAGACGAGAGATATGTAGAGCCTGGAAAAGCATAAAGGCTCCAACCTTTACAGAATGCCTGAAACATATAATATATATTAGTGAATCGGACATGGCTTGCGACGGAAACAGCTATGAAAAAATTTGGGCACCACTTGTTACATGGAGGAATAGATAAAAAAAATAAAAAAATAAATAGAAAAAAAAATAAAACATTCCAATGATTTAACCTGGGCACTGTTGGTTTGATCCCTCCAAAATAGCGTGGGGTTATCCGATTTGCGCGAAAAGGAGTGGACGTTCAAAAACAGTGGTTGCTTGTGAGTTTGAGCCTCTCTCTCTCCACACCGGTCTCCAACATCAGGGCCTGGTCATTTTGATCGGTGGAGAGGGATGGTGGCCACTCATCAAGAATGCCCTTCTTGGTATATGAGGAAAAAAAAAAAAAAAAAAAAAAAAAAAAGAAATGCACTTACTTTAAAACTAGCAGAGTTTGGAGTCTCAGCATTAGGTGGGACTGTAACATTTGTGATTGAGGTACACGAGTCATTTAGGACAGAGGTATTCTATTCATGGGTGAAATTCCCACTTTCAGATGCATGCACAAATACATTTCATTCTTATACCCCGGATGAGCAACTGGAAGAATATTTTCCAAACGAGGTCATTGACGTTCCGCTCAGATACCAGGAGCATTTAAACTGGTTTAAAGGTGCCCTCCCACCCACCACAGATAAAGTAAGACTCGGTCTGCTCAGCAGAGACGGAGCGACTTGGCCGGACCTAATGGCTTACATACCGCATCCAGATGTTAACATGTTGCCAATTGCAGACTTACGTCCACTTCACAAAGAAATAATAAAACTATACAGAAATCTGACACAGTTCGTTATGAGAACACTCACACTTCAACCGACTAAAATAACCCCAGCAGGTCAACTACAAGGAGCTGCAACTAAAATTATCCCACAAACACTGAACGCAGTTATGGGAAGAATGCCCACTAAGCGTGACTAAATGCCATTCTGAATAGCACAGAAAATAGCACAATTAGAGGCAGTGTTTCCACACACTGGCCCACAAGAAAAACACAGAATACTGACAATATTCTTGCAAATGGGGATAGCTCCTCCGATAGAGGATTGTACCACTTGGGGTACAGTTTTTACTGACATCTATACCAGAACTCATGGTATTCCTTCAATAGCAATAATACTAGAAGTATTAAGACAAAAACAAAATGAGTATGAAGCAGAATCTGCACTGAACTTGGGGATGAAATTATTAGGTATTTTTACCAGTTATCTACAATTATGTTAACAAACATAAAAGGGTAGGCAGAAGAGGGAATGCACTCCTTGCACAATAGGAGCATGAATGACCAAAAATTATCGAAGGCACACACACTGAATTAGGTAGAGATAGTTTGGGAGCCATTGCTATAAAACCACATGTAATGGGTAGTCCTGAAAAGGATAACACCAAGCAAGCACCCAATTCTTCAAAAAAGAAATGAAATAATAAACAACAACAAAATAAACAGAATAAATCACAATCAAGGGGCGGGTCTCCTCAACAGGAGCCCTCTGAAAGGAGTTATAACCCTAGGAATCGTGATAACATTAAAAAACCTGACAGGTCCCAAGATAATGATGCTCGTTCCTTTCAAGGTTCATCAAAGAACTCCAAGAGGGAAGGATGGTCAGAACACAGATCAGAAGAGAGAAAGAAATCCAGGGTAGTAGTAGTAATTTATTTGTTAATTAATTAAAATCATTACAATCATGTGCACACACACAAAAATAAAATAAAAACACCTTTGAAAAGAACCACTACTTGTAAATTAATAATTAAACATTTTTCGACCTAACGTTAAAACCTTTACATAAAACAGTAATTAAAAAGCTTTATAATCAGTAGAGAACATTATACTTCCAATAATTTCCATTTAAAATGCAACAAAATAAAACAGCATATATTAGCAGCAGTTTTTGTAATTTGCAAATATCTCACTATTATCGTTTCATATTAAATGAAAAAAAGAAAAAAGCATTATGCTTAACATAATACCTTTTACTAACCGCAAAAAAAAAAATTATTTTAGCAATATCTTTCTAAGGTAACATATATTAGCAGCAGATATTACAGTTGAGATCCTTTTACTATTATCCATTCATAAACTACTATAAAGTGCATTGTGCTTACTAAGGTGCTTTATGTTAGCAGCTAAATTATTTTAACTACATCTAATTAGAGTAACATGTTTTAACATCAGATAATTTAGCAGTAACACAGTTGATATAATATGACCTGTGAGCGACAGTAACTTCTAATGATAAAACATTTCATAATTTCAATAAGTAGACATTAAGAGATCATACCAACTAAAAAAAGAATGTTATCTCTAATAATTGTCTACAAACTCCTAAATTATATTAAGTTGCTGGTACTCTATAGTCGTATGATATTATTCTTCAAACAGCTATTTTTTGCAATTTCTTTTCCACAATAGTGATGAATTTAATAAAGAGATGGATAAATTTAATAACATCACCACTTAAACAGGCAATAACTGCATTCCTACATGTTCTAACTCCCGATTCGTTAAAAATCGGTTTAAGGATAGACTTTCGAGCATCAGTTAACCCTGGGCATATTGTTACAATATGCATTAAGGTTTCTTCCGTTAACCCACAGAGCCTGCAGACATTAGATGACCATTTACTTTCCCATTTTGGTATTCCATCCTTTGTTGGATATCTACCCAACCTTAAATGAATAAATTTGTTCTTAATCAAAGGTCTCAAATGGTATGACAAATAAAGTTGAGGGGACAACCTACCAAAAGAGTTAGCTATAGTCCAAAAATGAGTTTTTTTTCTTAGGTCATCCTTGTCCATTATAGTGCTAAGCAAAGCAGCCATTTGATTCATTTCTTTCTTAAATACAGTTTTACTCCTCACTTCGTCTTCTAATTTTAAGCATTTATAATTGCTTAAACAATCATTTAAATATGACTGCCAACTTCTTGAGTATTCACCTTCTGAAATTTCGAGCCAACACAACTTCGCTAAAGATCCTTCCTCTGATCGGACTAATGATAATAAAGATTTTAAAAATACAGATTGGCGTGTCAATAATTGGTTCTTCAAACCAAATTCTAATCTTATATTGGCACGACTAATATATTTAGGTATCTTAAAAACAGATTTGTATGTCCTAATTTCTATATCATCAAGCAATTTTGCGTCTTTGCCCCTAAAGATGATAGAACAATAATCTAAAGATGGAATCAATTTAGCTCTCATCACCCTCATTAAATGATCATAATTAGGACAGACCAATTTGTCTCTCAATTTTCTAAAAGCAAAAGCGAGGGATAAACCCCTGGCTTCAAGTTTATTAAAATGCTGCCTAAATATCAGTCCGTCATCAAAAATAATACCCAAGTATTTATATGTTTTAACATTTTCAATCACCAGGCCGTTAATATTCCATTCTTTTATTCTCGGTTTACCCTTTCCCATAGTCATTATTTTTGTCTTTTTTATATTAATAGTTAGTCCATTTTGTACGACATAGGAGTTAAAGGAATCAATTAACCTTTTAAGGCCTATAGCGGTTTGGCTCATTAAGATGGTATCATCAGCATATTGCAAATATTTAATTTCATTACCGTATATCGAGGGTGAATGCGAATTAATAGTATTAAAATGGGCTGGGAGATCGGCCATAAAAAGATTAAAAAGGCAAGGAGCCAAAACACAACCTTGTTTTAGTCCTACGTTAGTAGTCAAACGACGAGTCGTATGTTTACCATCGCCAATCTTAATCTGAACCCAGGTATCGGAATAAAGTAATGTAATCATTTTTAATAAATTTTCCGATATTCCCCAGTTCCTTAACTTCGACCAAAGAATATTTCGCGGGACTGAGTCAAACGCAGCTTTTAAGTCAATGAAGCACACATACAGTGTTTGCTTCCTCATTTTAGCTTTTTCACCTAATAATGTTAATAAAATCAGATTTGTATGAGTTGATTCACCCTTTCTAAACCCAGTTTGAAAGTTGGGAATCAACTTCTCCTTTAAAGCCCATACCTCTAAATCATCCCACAGACAACTAGCAAAAATGTTTGCATCTACATCTGTAAGTGTAATTAATCGATAATTAGCCGGATTATCCTGGGGGCCACATTTATAGATTGGTTGTATGATACTTCCGTGCCAAGTTAACGGAATAAGGCCTGTTTTAAGTATATTATTAAACAGGAGCATTAATAGCTCCGGCCAATTCCTTAATTTAGCTTTAAATATGGCATTTGGAATACCATTTGGACCTGGAGCTCCCTTGGATTTAATCTTATTTATCGCTTTTTCAACTTTTTCAAGCGACCAAGGTTTGATTTCTACACTATACTGATGATGATTAGGACTCTCCTGTCTAATTCCATTTTTTATTTTAGACCTACAGGTAGGACTATTGCTAATACACTTATCATGCAATTGGCCTTGAGTATCCACTTTCGAATTAAAAAAATTCACCCAACTTATTTCATCTACATTAGCACTACTGCTTCTATTATTTCCATTTTCAAGCTTATTGATTATGCTCCAGAATAACCGCAGATCTTTTGATTTACAAGCATAATGCATCTTAGCCCATATTGATTCATAATGCATTTGCGTTGCTCTCCAAATTTCCTTCTTGTAGCCCTGTTTTAAATCTCTAATTTTAAGTGATATCTCAAAAAACGATACATTGCTTTTATTTCTGTACAGCAATCTAATTGCTTTATTGAGTCTTCTTTTTTGTTGTAATAGGTGGAACGAATACCACTCTGGTTTCTTAGGGTTCAATAATATACCCCTAGATGGCTTGTCCCTAGCACATTTAGCCAGGAGTTTGTTGCATAAATGTGTCCACAATTCCACCATGGGTTTCCCTTCACCATAAGCAGACTGCACATCTTGTATTATACAGGTAAGAACTCCCAAAATACTTGCCTCATTTTTTTCATTCCATATTAATCTTTTAAGATTAAAAGCTATGGGAGCTGTTTTCAGGATTTTAGTTTCAGGCAGGCAATCAAAGACTAAATCAAATTTAACCACTTGAGGATTGTGGTCACTCTCAATCCTCGGGACTATCTGATAGCTGCTTACCATGTTATATAATTTTTTTGACATTATTGTATAGTCTATTACAGATTGACCACCAGCTTTATTAAACGTTGGAGTATTATCTGAGTCTTGCATAATTTTCAAATTGTACTTTTTAAACTCACAGTCTGTCCATTGAGCTAAACAGTTTAAACCAACTGTCTGTTTTTTTGAGGCAACTAAGTGCATGTTAAAATCACCTGTGATAATAAATGCTGAATCTAGGTGATCAAAATATAACGTTTTTACCAGTCCCCATAACTGAATAATTTGAGTGGATCTAACCTTCTTTTTACAACTTAAATAAACATTTAAAAAAATGATTGATTGACCAGCTATTAATTTGATACACTGCAACCATTTTAACTGAAGGTCTATTTCAAAATGTTCTACTCTAAGACTTAAAGAAACACATATAGAGAGCCCACCACAAGGACGACCTGAATGAGCTTCACGTGTTGCACTATTGCAGTATTCAAAATAACCAATAAATGGTTCGCTACACATATTCCATGTTTCTTGGAGAATTATTATATTAAAAGAGTTTAGAAAATCTATTACATTTGGATCCTCAATTAGGGATTTTAAGCCATTAGTATTCCATGAACAGAATTTCAGAGTATTTGAAACTTCATCAAGAAGAGGTTCACATCAATCCTTCTTTCCATGATTTGGATTTGTTAATATTCCTGGAAGCCAGCTCCAATCATCTATAAGTTCTGGGGATTTTTTCAGTGCCTCACATGTTCGTAAACCAGACGGGCTACTTCTAACCTTGATCCCATAAGATAAATTTAACTCCGTCGATGGGCCTGATGCCCCTTTTAATATTCTAATCTGTGATACCTCAACTAATTTTTTCTCCTCCTTTTTCTTTTTTTTTTGAGTCAATAACTCAGGTGGATTGATTGGAATTAGCAGCGTTGGATATCGTGGACCTTGCGGTCTCCAAACTCTAATACCCCACTTTTCAAATATTGTGCCATTGGCCATTATTCTATCAACAATTTCAGTATTTCGCCAAGTTGTAATTGTTGCTTCTCTATTCATATTGACATCTTCCTGCCTAAACTCTACTGCTTCCAGATCCTCCGTTACCACATCTTTAAGGTCTATAATTGCATATAACAATTTCAAGATATTACCTCGATTTAAAATATCATGAGGACCTCTTGTTGTATAATAAGGACAAAAGGCTACTTTCCTCTTATCAATCAACAAGTTTGATGCCTCTATTTCCTCCTCATCTACAAAGGTGGTTGACAACCTGTTCTCGGTTGGAGACACCCGAACAATATCTGCTAGGCAGTTCAATTCATTATCCTTCATTAATTTTCCGTATTGCACATCCAATTGGGCCACCTGATCATTCATATTGCCACCTTGCTGATGGATAACCTTCTTGACTCCCTGTTCAACCATTACATCATTAATAGATTTCAGACACAAGGTATGCCCCTGTTCATTTTTAATACTACTTAAATGATCGGTATGGCCTACCAATTTCTGTTTATAACCTAGAGGTTCATCTATAGCGTCCACCCTTTCCTTTATAAGTTGTTTCAATCCATCTTCCCTCAAAATTTTTGAAGGCTCTAGTATAGGGCCTGGACTCAACTTACATTCATCTTGCTCAGCCTTATCACTGTCACAATCCTTCAAATGATTTCTCTTAACATTTAATCCCGAATTTTTATTATTACCAAAAATCGGAAAATATAATTTCATTTCAGTTTCGGTTTTAGTTTCTTTAGGATTTTTTGGGGGATTATCACAACTATTCTTAATGGGTGATTGTAAGTTGTACATTATCTTATTACGTGTCTTCCTTAACCTTTTTTTTGCCCTTTTTGAAAGGTTCTTTGGTTTTAAAGGGACACTTGTTACCTGGGTCTGATTTGGGCCTGACTTTTTTACACTACTTTGTTTTTTGGTTAACATAGGATATTCAGTAATAAAGTTTCCTGTTGCCAAACAATCTTTATTTAAATCACCCTTCATATTAATGAGGGGTTCTTCTATTGCATTTATTTTGCTTTCATCTTTTACAAGTTGTTCCTTAATATTATTATCAGAGCTATTTGTACTAGTTCCATTGAGTACATCCTTTTGATGAAGAGTCAAATTATCTAATGACAATAGCCCCTGTCTAGACGTACAACCTGAGATATTCTTTTTTTCTAATGAATCAGTTGTTTTTTCCGTACCTTGTACTCTTGCACCCGACAACTTTTTTACTTCGTGGACCATTGAGCTTACTATAGATGGTAAATCGGAAATTTTATCAATCAATTGCGCGCAGGTACATGTTATATACAGATTCTCTTTGTCCGCTTGAACCTTTGTTATGAGGTTAGTTAATTGCAGGAGTTTTGTATCAATACCCACAACATGGGATGCTAATCTATTTAAGATATCTACTTGGACGTCCAATTTATCAGAATGGAAATTAAGCGCATTGGTGATAGAGTCCATGGTATATAAAAGACAATCCCATACGCCCCTCTCAGGACTAACCACTCTTTCTTTTGGATCACCTAGGTTTGATTTGTCTGTCTCCTCCAGTTTCATTGGCGAAGATATATCTGCTAGATTAAAATGGCCATTTAATTCTATGCTAGGTTGATCATTTATATTAATAATATTATCAGTACTACCCACACCTGGTTCCACCAGTGATTCATTAGTGGTAAAACAATTCTCCATACTTATACTTGACTGTTCCAGATTAAATAAACTGACATTACCACTTTTGTCCAAACAGCTATTTGGACTGAAAATTAAGTCCTCTAAAACTTCTGGGACTTCTGGGACCAATATCGGTTCAATAATATTTTCTTCACAACCCAAATTTACAATTCTACAATCGACTTCCGAATCGAACACAATAACATCTTCGACATTTTCTACCTGGTCAGCAATGGGGGCGCACACGTGAATCTGTGCCTGAACCTGCGCCCTTTGCTGGCCAGCTAAGGATGATGTCGCCTGGGACAAAGATAACGGCACCATTCCCACTCCTACTCCTATCCCTTCATCAGTTGTATTCCTATCCTGACTACGTTGACTATCCATGATAATATTCAGATTTTCAGGCATCTTTAAACAGATCAAATCACAACTCTTTTCCCCCTTTTTACACGATGATAGCGGTGAGATTAAAGACACCTTACCATCACTAGTATCCCCGCTAAACTCACCCTTATCCTTTTCGGTGATATTACTTGTATATTTGTCAGACTGGTTTTGATGGTACTTAAAAAAATAACTCCTTATAGATGATTGAGCCACATATGGAGATTTCATACAGATCCTACTATCCATACTACCCATAACCTTATTAACGGGCGCTGATAAGACCTTATCTTCAACTGGCTGACACAAACTTCCCTCTATAACTGCACTGCTATTTTCCTGCTTATCCAAATTTTCCCCATTTTGCTTATATTTCTCCGGTTGGGGTTGAACCACTAAAGATTCTTTAGCTATCTGACTTTGTGTAGGCTTTGTTATAGCCAAACGCTGGCGACCTGACCTCATCCTGATTCACTCTGTATTCACACTGTATTTAACTGTTTATAACCAAATCAAACTATCTTTTTTTAATCAATTCCCTCTACCCACCAAACAAGCGAAAAAAAAAAAAATAAAGAAAAAAAAAAAAATTTAACACTGACACAAACCCCTTATCAGACTCATGCACAATTAAAAATCTACTACTAATTAATTTCCGTCGATTTCCGTTGATTCCGGTAATTCAGCAAATTCTGCTATTTAAAAGTTTTGTTTTTTTTTGTTGTATCTGTTCAGTTCACTTTCCTCTCGCTTTTCCCCGCTTTTCCTCTCCAAAAGAGACTTCTCTCTGGTACGCCTCACTCTCTTCACTGCGCCGCCTCTCCGCTTGTAAGAAAAAGGAGAAAAACTGCACTAACCTAGCCCACTAGCCAGGTATACCCTCCTTTGTCTTAAACAGGCAGGCAGGCAAGGCAAGGCAAAGCAAGAGGGAGGCCACCAATATGGGTGGACTCGAGCAGGCTCGTACAGGCTCGGTCAGGCACTGTCAGCTCAGCAGCGTAAGAGTTCAACCAGCTGAACAGGCGACGACGGCAACAGCAACGAATTTGCTTACTGCTCTCCGCTCTCTCCTCTCTCTCATCAAGGTCTTTACCTCTGTTATCAAAACAGCAGGCAGGAAGCACGGCGGCAATCTAACGCCGCCGAAAATGAGCTTGAACTGGGCAGGGTAAGGCGGGTCAAGCGGGTCAAGCAGGTCAGGAGCACCTTCCACCTTATGCCTCCCGTCCCGTACGACCTCCACCTACCGCCAACAACCTTTCGCTGCTCAACTGTTCAGCTCTGCCACTGCTCTCAGCATTTAGCGTTTAGCATTTAGCATTTAGCTGCAGCTCGCTCGCTGCACGCCGCTCCTCTCGCCACAGCCAACTGCCGTCGGATGCTGAACACGCTCTGGTCTGCTCCTGCTCCGCACCTCCAGAAATCCAGGGATACACGTCGTACTTCGGACTATAATATCAAAAAAGAAGATAAACCAAAATCAAGACCCTCAATTTGAAAAGAAGAAGGTAGCAGGCCTTAAGATAAGAAATGCTCAGGCTGCTAAGGACTCAACTTCTGAATAGGGAATGGACTCTGACGATGCTAGACAGAGCAGCAGAAGTAACAATAGCTCGCCAGAACCTGATGGAATTTCTGGTGAGAGCTGTGGTGAATGAATATATCACAGTGGAGACACCTGATACAAATGGAGGAGGACAAACCCAGGAAAGTTAAAGGTCTCTTTTGGGGAAGCCTGTCCTTTGGATATGACAGTCTTTTAGCAGAAAAAGATTGGCTGCCTGAGTTTGTTATGGGCTGCCCAAAGGGAGAAACGGTAATTTTACCAGCTTTCTCCCACCTCATTTCAGAATCACTAAAACATTCCTATGTGCAGGAGTGGGCAGTAGCATTAGCTCCTGCATTATACTGCAATCATGTATGTTGGGCTGCTGAATCACCTTACCATGAAATCCCAGTAAAAAATCCTCCAACTCCACAGAGACAGTACCCAATACACCATGACGCGAAAAAACAAGTGAGGGAGATCTTAGATCAACTTTAATACCAAGGTGTAATAGACAATTGCACCTCTTCCATGAATAATACTTTGTTTCCCGTAATGAAACCTGACAATTCATATTGTCTAGTTTTATACTACAGGCATCTGAACACATGCACAAAACATTTGCAGTGCAAAATACACACATTGCCACATTAATGAACAACATTGTGTGGAAAAAATATAAAACAACACTAGATATCTCAAATGGATTTTTTTTGCCAAAATATAGCACCTGAGAGCAGATATTTGACTGCATTTTCAGCCCTCGGATCACAGGGTCAGTTCTGTCGATTGCCAAAAGGGTTTAAGAATAGCCCAGGGTTTTTCTCTGCAAGAGTATCAGAGTTACTTTAATATTTTGATGAAGAGGCATTGTCCTGTGTAGATTACATTTATCTGACGGATGATTAATTATTGGATCATTTGGACAGGGTGAACAACATGATTTTGGGGTTCGCCTCTGAGGGCTACAAATTTAACTTTAAAAAATCAAACATTGCCTATCTCAATGTCCTATTTTTGGGATATGAGCTTTCAAGTGAAGATAAAAGCCTGGCCGCAAGCTTTTTAGACAAGTGTGTGCTCCTCCATCCTCATAAGGCTATGAAAAATTTACAATACATTTTAGGATTCCTACATTTTGGCAGAACATGCATTTTGGAATATGCAAAAAGAATGAAACCTTTCTATGACTTAAACCTGATTTCTCAGTTCAACATTGGACACAGGAACACACAGAGATACTTTGTTCCCTGCAAGCTGACATGAAAGCTTCCAAGCACTTACACACATGTGTAAACTCTACAAATTTGGTGATTCGTGTAATAGCGGGTCAATCCGTGTACACTTACCTCACCTTCAATTAAGGCGAAACAGTACCCATTGCATACAAGTCACATTTGTACACAAACGCTGAAAAGCGTTTTGCATCAATTGAAAAAATATTGGCAGCAGTACAGACTGCTGTAGTGAGAGAAATAGCCCTGGCTCAAGGGAAACAAATAGTTGTCGTGACTCCGGTACCAATCCTAGAGGCTGTAACAAAAGCAAGCGTTCCAAACAGTAAAGCACTACATCCTTGATGGATAGGATTGGCTAATTCTCTCACTGCAACAGGTTGTACAATAAAGCATAAATTGCTTTGGGAACAAGTGGCAGAGCTGAAAAAAGCTTGCCGCAGTCTATCGTGATCCATACGCTGAGTCATCAACGTGTTGGCATGTACTTTGAAGGGAATTCATTGGCTGATGAAGCTGCCAAGGTGACAGTGCAAACTGCTGCCGTAGCTGCAATCACTCATTCTCGCACAAGTCTCAGCGGACAGATAATGGTAGCTGTCATGGCTCACGCACAAACAGCACAGCCTTGCCAAAGGTTTTCCACACAAGTACTCCTACAAGTTAGATGCACAAAATATTGTGTATGCTCAAATTCCAGGAGTGGGGGATAGAGTTATGCCAAAAATGGATCACAGATTAGATTTAATACTATCTGCACACAAGGATCTGGGTCCAGCACACGCAGGTATTACTGCAACTCTTTCATTACTGAAACAACGTTATTGGTGGCCAGGTCTTACCAAACAGACATCTGTCAGCAGATGAAGGGTTCCACCGTACTACGTCCACCACAAACACTGCTACTGATTTCTGACAGACCTCTCACATGTGTCTATTTGGACCACTTCCACCCCTTAAAATATGATGGGACTTACAAGTACATCTTGGTGGCAGTGAATTCATGCTCTAGATTCCTGTGGGTTTGGCCGCAGCGTTTGGCTGATGCTCAAACTGTTATAAAAGATTTGTGAGTCTTCACAGGAACATATGCAATTTGTACATTACACTCTGACCGTGGCCCCGCATTCAGCTCTCGGGCTTACATGGAAGCCATGGGAAGTTTGAGTGTGGCATTTTGGTACTCCTCTGCATTTCATCCTGAGGAATTTTTTTTTGTATACATTTTTTTATTGAAAGCAAACTTAAAAGCAAACTTGTCACTTTTGAGAAGTACATTTGCAGATGTTCCGTTATATATAAATATTATACAACAACTTGTATCATACACAGTAAGTTAGGTGAGCCGTTCAAGTTTGTGGTCCCTCCTCTTTGACATTTCCAATTCCACCAACTGTGAAACACACAATTCCCCGCTAAATGCATTCCATCCTCCCCATTTTTTGTCCCATTTTTTTGGACAGCCCCTGGACTTATAAACATCTTTTTCGGCAATCATACATTTGTCCATCTCTGCCACCCAGCCAATTGTCAATGGTCGATCCGCCACCCCCCATTTCATGGCAATGGCTCTTTTTACTAGCGTGTAGCCTAGGGTGACTGTTTGCTGCTCTATTTCTGTTAAGTCAGCAGGCTCCCAAATATTTAAAATCCCCAGTCGTGGTGTCAGGGTAATTTGTTTCCCCAGCGTGTCCTGCAGCTTCTCCCTTACTCTCTCCCACAGGGGTCGTATCTGGGGGCACTCCCAGAGGATATGGTAAAATGTCGCCTCTTGGTTACATCGGCGTAGACAGAATGTGTTTTGCATGATCCTATTTTCGCTAGTGTCACCCCGGTGAAATATGTCCTATGCAACACCTTAAGTTGGATCAATCTAAAATGATGATTTATGGCTGCCTCACTAGGGGACATCAATGCAGGCTGCCAATAGTCATCATCCATTGGCCCCAGGGCATGGAAGGGGTCTGGTAAATTATTGCATAGTTTCTGATATGTAAGTGAAATAACTTTGTCTGGGATAAGTTCTGATAACAGCCGGTCCTCTATTGGGGGGTCTCCAGCAGTGTTGTCAAGTCTGGGAGTGCTCTCTTAAGCGCATGGCGTATCTGTAGGTACCGAAACACCTCACCCTGCGTTAGCTCGTGCTTCGTTTGTAGTTCTTTAAATGTGAGAATTTTACCCTTATGTATGAGATCTCCTACGGCAGATAGGCCAATGGTATCCCACTTGTCAAAACCACTATGGTAGCAGAGCAACCCCAGCCGCTGTGAAGACCATAAAGGCAGTGGCGGCTGGTGACATTTGAAAGTGGTGGGGCGTAAAATTATTGCAGCTAGATTGAGCCTGAACAACCTACGGGGAGTCAGGAGGGTTCTCCCCCGAGAAAAGTTTGAAAAAAGTGGACAAATGGTGCATTTTTAAGCAAATTTGAGGGAGCAGGAAGGTTGATAAAGCATTATGCAATTTAATTTTTTATCATTTAAGAGGGGATGGGCGATGAATGGTCCGGGGAATCAACCTCTCAGATAGGAATAGAGTGATGATCAGTATGCCCAGACCTTGCACAACATCGTGGAATTCTGTGGAGTGTGATTGAGTATTTCTGGGTTTTTCGCATGGCTGCTACCTGTGCAAAGAAGTTGCTCGCTATGCCAGGAGGCTGCTCACATGACTGCACATGATCCGCATGATACGGCTGAGTCCAGTGTGCCTGGAAGCTGCTGTGTTTTAGAGCGCTGCATGTGCACAATATCCAGAGGCTATGAGATATGGCTAGTGTGCCCATGCCATGCTCAATACACCAGCCTTCTACTGGATGTGCCAGGGTGTTTCTTAATGTGCAAGGGGATTACTCAGTAAGGGTGAACCCTCACAATTTTCGAACTTCACCTCTCACAGGCTAAAAGGTGACCTCACAAATTGTCCATCCCCACCTTTCACAGGCTAAACGGTGAACCCTCACAATATTCCAATGCCACCGCTCACAAGATAAAGGATGAACTCTTACAATGTTCCACGTCCACGTCTTACGCTAAAGGTTGAGAGGTCATAACATTCCAGCTTCTCTCAGAACATTTCAATAAAAGTGACATCACACAGCCGGACACACTCCAAGGCTGCACACCCAACACCTTTAAATATGACAATCTGCATAAATCCGGGCACTGGGACACATGAGCTGTAAGATTTTATTTTCTCACGACGAGTAATGGGGGAGAAGGCCAGCAGGTGCTTATTGCCATGAGCACAAGGAAAGGCATGTTGGGTGGTGGTGGAGGGGAGGGAGCGAGCAGGCACCAGAAGGTTCACCGGTAAGAAGACAGGAGAAAGTGTGTAGTACCGGACATCTGCGTTTGCATATAGTGTTGTCAGTCCGCACAGAGGCACAAGGGAGGACTGACCGCCATTCAAATCCTGAATCTGGCCCTGTGCGGCCTGGCAGCTCCGGCCCCGTAGCTCAGGGTGAGAGCGGGTGTTATGCAAGAGGGGGGGGCTTTGTAAACTGTAGCTACATGTGGGTACTGCGCGGCGAACGTGCTTCCGTCACTGGAGGACGCATCACATTATCTCAGACATGCAAAGCACACAGGCTTCACCAGTATTTAAACAAAATATGTAGATAGTGACATGACGCTTGTCGTTTACATACTGTATCGAAGGTAAATATAGACATTTGATTGGCACTCATGATAAACATACTGGGGGAAAATGTCACCTTTTCAACAGTATGTAAACACAGCTGCAATGCCATCGTATTAAATTAAAATGTGGATAATGGTTTGCCACTGGCGCTTATATACACATAGTAAATTCCACATGCTACAATCCAACCCCAAAAACATGTAAACACTCACATTTAACATGGGCTCCTATGGCAGCTTCTTCCTTCCTCGACTTTGACGAAAAACACCCTTCCCATTGATGGATTCCTCCCAAACTTCCTGCACACCCATGAATCCCCCCTCCCTACCACTCACAGCATCCCCGTTCCTCTCAAGCAACTGGAACACCCTAAAAACCACTTCTCCACCACCTCAAAAACGCCCATTGGATAACATAGCATTTCGAGCCTTCAAAAAAAAAGCGTTTTTTTCGCACTTACCCAACTTCGATCCTCTTGAAACTTATCGGGACAGTAGTTCCAGCGATTATGAATTCTCTCACCAAGAATTACACAAATCCATCCAGTGGAAGGGGTACGACTTTTCGATCAAACACGCGCCCCCTGCAAACCCACAAAAACACCCCAAAATCAGCCAAAACTCTATCGAATTTTGCCAAACCACTGGAAAACCTTTCCAACACCAACCCAAACAAATCAAACTCAAATCCAGCCAAACCTTCCCAACCCCAACCCAGCCAAACCACTCGATAACTAAAATTAAAAGACACTTACCTTACCGCCTCTTCTCCTGGTCCGCGTTGGCGCCTCTTCCCTCTTCGAACTGGAACAGCACGACGTCAGCACTGCGTGGCAACCCCGCAGCCAATCCTGGCGCTGCTGCAGCGGCAGGATTGGCTGACGGCACAGCCTACTCCTCGCCCGCCGCCGCCCATTAGGAGACCGAGGGGCTCCTAATGGGCATGCGCAAGGCAGTAAAAACACAAGTACGCATGACTGGGCACGGAGTAAAAATTAAGCTCCATGCCCACTCATGCGCACTTGTGCTGCCTTTCCCTGGGGTCTGAAAATGCATGTCAGTCAACATGACGCCGGACCGCCCACGGTCCGACGTCATGCTGACTGACATTTACGAGGAGGGAGCTGCGGGCAGAGCAGCGTCCTGGGTTCCGGGGGCGGGGGGGCTACGACCCCACGCCTCAATGGACGCACCGAGCCTGCATAAAGGTGTGGCTTTCGTCATTACTCCTGTCCAACCCAAACGTTTAGTAGCCCTGTGCGAAAGGGTGACCGTTTGAGCCATAGGACCCAGATATCTCCCTTTCCAGACCTTGGTATAGAGTGTGCCAAGATACCCCTCACGTTCTGTCTGATATCGTTTCAGTCTATAAGCTGGGTTCATAGGGTGGCCATACTGCTATTGATTAATTGCCACCAGTTGTGATGCCTAATAATATAGCCTGATATCAGGGAGAGCGGTTTCCCCTTCATACCATCCCTTCGTTAATTTCCAAAAAGCTATACGTGGTGTGCCCCCATCCCACAATAGAGTATGGACCTCCGCCTCCACGTTAGTAAAATATAAGTAGGGGACTTGGTAAGGGCAATTTTGAAGCAGGTAAAGAAATTGCGGCAGAGGCAGCATTTAAAATAGGGCCGCTCGGCCTAATAAGGACAACGGCAACGGCCTCCAATGTTTGACGTCCTCACAAAGTCTTTTCAGGGTTAGTGCTAGATTCTTGTAAAAAAATACGTGAGGATCAGGCGTGATGAAGACCCCCAAATATTGGAATCCTTCATGGGTCACTTCGAAGTCACACCCTCGGGGTAGTCTGGGTGTGGGGCCATGTAAGACAAACAGCACTGACTTAGTCCAATTAATAGCGTATCCGGAGTACTTGCCGAAATTTGTGAATATGTTTAGCAATCTGTGAATTGAGGCGTATGGAGATGCTAAGTAGATCAAGATATCATCTGCATACAATGAGATCCTATCCTCATTCTCCTCTTCCCATTTCAGCCCCCGAATAGGCACGTCTCACCTTACCCAAGATGCCAATGGTTCCAGTACTAAGGCAAAAAGCAGGGGGGAGAGGGGGCAGCCCTGCCTTGTCCCCCTCACCAGCTGGCATGTTCGAGACATGCGGTTATTCACCCTAACCTGACCACGCAGCTCCGTGTAAAGCAGTTTGACCCACTGTAGAAATCACGGACCAAACCCTAGAAGAACCAGGAACTCAAAGAGATAGGGCCATTCTATAGAATCGAATGCCATGGAGGCATCCAATGACAGTATCAACGCGTCTTCTTTTATACACTGCTGGCGTGCCAAATCATTATGGACTCGGCGAATATTCAATGCCGTGTTCCAGCCCGGCACAAAGCCTGACTGGTCAGGGTGCACCAGTGATGGAAGAACGGCATTCAGACAGGACGCCAGTAATTTCGCTAGGATTTTTGACTCCAAGTTTATTAAAGAGAACGGTCTATAAGAACTACAACTATTCGCCGGTTTCCCGGGTTTCCGGATTACCACTATGGAGGCTAGTCTATGATCTTCGGGCAAAATTCACTTCTCCAAGCTGTCTATATACATTTGTTTGAGGTTGGGTGCCTCTCGCAGGGCCATCGATTTGAGGAATTTGAATGGGACCCCATTGGGCCCCATCACCTTCTGTAAATATGGCTTTACAGATCTCATCATCTGTTATATCTGCGTCCAGTTCGGCCCTTTCCGTATCTGATAGTGAGGGCAAAGTAATGTCAACCAACAGTTGACATGAGTCTTCAGACGTGTATACAGTGGAGGAGGAATACACCGCCTCCAGATAGTCCGCAAATGCATCTGCTATCTCCTGGGGGTCAGTGATCTTAGTATTCTCGTTAGTGAACAATTCTGGCACCCACCGGTCCCCCTGCTCCCTCCTTTCCATGCATTCAAGCATTTTCCCCGCTCTATCTCCCAACTCGTAAACCCTGTGACGTGTGTGAAGTAGTTTCGCACAGGTTTTGCCCCGCACCCTATTTGTATATTCGAGTTCTTTAATAGTTAATCGGTGCGAGGTGGCTTCGTTGGGTGAGGAGCTATTTTGTGCCTCAAGCTGCTGGAGCTCGCTCTCTAATTGAAATATTTTCTGGTTATGCTGACGCATATAGCCTGTCTGTAACGCCAGAGCATGCCTCTTCAGCACCACTTTATATGCTTCCCAAATAGTTTGCGCTGAGTACACGGAGCCAACATTTTCTGTGAAGTAGTAATCTGTCTGCTTAGTGAGTTCCTTCTTTATGTCTGGAATCGTTAGTAACCACAGATGAATGATTATGGAGCTACGCTGTCGCCGCTGGTTAAAATTGAGGTCAAGCCATACCGGAGAATCGTCAGAGATACCCCTTGGGAGTCAGCGAGGGTTTTGAAAGTGGCCAAGGTCTATCAGATGTGTGAGGAAGAAATCAATACGGGACATACTGTTGTGGTTGCTAGAGTAGTGGGTGTAATACATCATGTTTGGTTGCAGTGAGCGCCATACTTCAGTCAGTCCCAGGACCGGAGTAAAATCCTCCATTTGGGTGCTGTGCCGAGTTGGCGGCTCTCGGGGTTATCGATCTAGTACATCATTCATGGTCATGTTAAAATCCCCGCCCAGTATCAGTGTACCCTCTGGAAGATCAATCAGGATTTTGCCAAGGTCACTAAGTGCTTCTTTCCACAGCGCCGGTGGGAGATATGCCGACAGATCATTTATGGATTTCCTCTCCCAACTAGCTGTCATCACCGCGAATCTGCCCTGTGGGTCAGCCCATGTATGAGTGGGTGTTAGAGCCAGAGTCATCCAAACCAGAATGCCTGTGCCCCTGGAGCTGGATCTAAAGCCTGCGTGAACCAAAAGCTTGCATTCCCACCGATTGAGGGCCTTACAGTTGTTTGCCATTAGGTGTGTTTCCTGCAGCAATTCTAAATCAGGTGCATGTCTCTTAAGGTATTGTAACACTACTCCACGCTTGATTTTGTCCCCCAGACCGTTCACATTCCACGCCATAACGAACAATTTTGTTTCTATTGTGCTACCCATGGTAAGACTGTGTAGTGAACTGGCGAAACTCTTGCGAAAGTTCCCAGAGAAGTGAACAGCAGTATGGAGTGCACCATGACCATCATTGGTATAAACCATGGCCCTTCAGAAGGGACAAGACTTTCAAAAGCTGATGCATAGCACTGTACTTCGTGACAAATAACATAAAAACTTAAGAAAGAAAACACCCCGTCCACCCCCCATTCCCCATCCCTGCCCCCCTGCCAGTAGATTTCCAACTACCCACACCCCAACAAGGCAGAGTGCCTGTCGCCCCCCCAACTGTGAAGCGCTTGGCTACAACCCTCCCTCCCTCGCCGCATTTGTAGGTTATAAGCATGTTACACGTTATGTTATACAAACATGTCCAAGTCCCTTTCCAGATTGTGCACCTCCGAAGCCTCTCAGCATTAGCAGTCATGTCGGGATCGGCACCAGCGGAGCACACCCTCACACCACCAGGCTAGAGAAACATTTTCCATTACCTTTGCCATGTCTCTTACCCTTCAGTCATGGGCATCAGTGGTCTCTTAGTTCACACATCTCTACTTACGAGTCGCCAAGTGTCTTTACCCCTTCAGTGTTGCAGTCATCTCTCCCAGGGCTGGGTCGTCACATGGGTTTTCTGAGTCATTCAGTCTACTGCTATGATTTTTGTCATTCCAGCTTCCATTCGGCTTCCCAGCTCTCCGCCAGCCCTCCAGCCACTCCCATGCCTCCTCCGGGGATGAGAAAAACTATGTTTTACCTTCAGATTCAACTCGGAGCCTTGCCGGGAAGAGCATGGAGTATTTTATTTCTTTGTCATGCAGCGCCCTCTTGACCGTTATGAAGCTGCGTCTCTGAGCCTAGAGTTTGGTGGTAAAGTCTGGGAAGAAGGTGACTGCCCTATCCTCCAGTTTCAATGGTGGTCGGGCATGCGCCATTTGCAGAATGACATCGCTGTCCCGGAAGTTGAACACCCTCGCTATGATTGGCTGTGGAGGGGCTCCCAGTTTTGGTCTCCCCCAGGGACTCGATGAGCGTGTTCAATTGAAAAATAGCTGGATAAATGCTTTGGCTGGAGCTTTGTCAACGCTAAGTCCTCGACGAAGAGGTCCATCGCTGGCCCCTCTGCCCGTTCCGGAACTCCTAGGAGGCAAATATTATTTCTGCCCGCCCTCCCTTCATAATCATCAAGAAGCCCCTCCATTTTCATCTTTTGGTCCCGGAGTTGGTGCACTTGCTGCTTCAGGAGAGCCGTTTCAGAAGTGAGCGTCTCGGTAGCTTCCTCCACCTCCTTCACCCTGGAGTCCATCTTATAGAAATCGGCTCTAATGAGGGTAACCTCGATATTAACCGAGTCAATGCGAGTCTCCAGCGAGGTTCGCACCCCAGCAATGGCCTCCATGATATCTTGCAGTGTCACATCCGGCTGCAAAGACTGAGATTGAGGGCCCTTCGCGCCCCTGCAGCGGCGGTAGCTTCCTTCCCGCCCGCTTTGTCCCACGCAAACTTGGCTAATTTGCTCTGCGCCTGCGTTTTGGTACCATTCCCGCTAGCCATTATTATTTTGAGTCAAGTAGCGTCTCCCAAGTCCGTCAGGTCACCACACTAGTACTCGCTGCCGCCTGCCGTCTTAGAGGACACTAATTACCCCAATCACCGTCACATACATTTTAATATCATATAGTTTTCTCTCACATTAAAATATATTTCTGATTACTATAATGATTTTTAACCTCACTCACAATCTCACGGGCCCCCACTTAGTCATTTAGAAGTGCATCCTTGTCGTCAAGTGTATGCCCGCCCTCTATCAAACAAAGGTTTTAGAGGGCGAGGACTGGTCAATGATGAAGCATGACACCAGGTGGTGTGTGAGACCAGTCCGTAACTTTTTGTGAGATGCCCACACTCACGACGTTCTTGTAACTCGTTTGGGTTATCACACTAGGAGCAGCTCTTTGTGGTAAACATCTATGTGTATATGTCTCACAGCAAGTCATCTGCCAGTTCAACAAAACCTGCTGAACTACCAAAGATAGATCATCCAGCTACTTCATTGATTTTGATACCTTCTCTCTGGATCCGAGTGAACCTGAGTAACCACCAGCATCTGTTTTCCGCAAAAAAAGAATTTATAATATCTTCCTTTGGCTAAAAAAGATTCACTTTACTTTTCCCTGGCTACAGCGTTGGATTGCAATTGGTCTTCTGTTCCTAGTCCCGTGGATAGGTATAGTTACCATCTTTTTCCTGCTTCTGAATGGACATTATCTCCCAGAACGCTTCGCAATACAACCTCATACGTCATGTCATTGTGAAAGAAGACACTGGTCCTTTGTGAACATTACAACAGTTCGGTTCCTGAAGGAATACTTTGGGATAGGGTTTCAAATTATGTATTTGGTCCAACTGAACACTTAAAAATACCACATGGATTTCAAATGACTTTGAATGATATCATCATCACCTCAAGTACAGTTTCTGATCATTGGGACTTTGAAAGTGTGAATTGCATGCTGTCTGATTTAGAACTAAGTGCTGCTTTTTCAAAAAAGTGCATTGTATGATGAAACATCTGATTTTGACACAATGTATTGTTACCAGCACTATGGTCATCATATCTTGCACAAGACAAGTATTCCACATAGTGTTTTGCTTACCATGAATGGGAACATTGCCCAACACCCCCAAAAGTTAGTTCACAAACATTTGCACAAAAGTCTGTATATTTTTCTGGGTTTAACACTTCAGACCCAACCTCATAGTATTATAAGGTGGCGCTTACACCGACGAAGAAAAATGTGCTCGCTAATACAAAACAGATTTACTCTGCTTCCTTTGTATCCCATCTTTCTTAACAGGGTTTTGACTTTTGGAGGGACACTATAGACACAAAATCAGTCTGGAGACTAAAGATTGGCAGGTTCAGGGAACTGAGGCATTAGTTAGAGCATGCCTCATACCATAGCAAATTATCTTCCTGAACGATACAGAGCAACAAACTTCCTGTCCTGGACTAGCCAAGATTAAGGACCTGAACACACCTCAGAATCTCTCACCTACACAGTGTGAGGGGTAGCAAAATAATACATCGCGAAGTGAGAATACACTGACTGACATTATACATGAGGATGCATACAATTCTTCAGACCCCAATTGGAAGGGATGGTTAGTTTGGCCTATCAACACAAATGGGTTTCAGTCAAGAATCAAGTGTAGCACCGAAGGGTTTAGTATCCATTGGCCGGACCAATGCTATGTGGAATGAGAACATCCAGGGGTGGTGACATCCTACAGTTTTGGGAAGGTATGCCTAGATTGGCTAAAAACCTCAACACTGTCCCAGGTGAAACTACACTTGTCCTTACTTTCAGATGACATGGATTTTATGGATTTTTGCTAGATCCACTGAAACTACTTCTCATACACCATTTACAACGAAGTTTGAAAAATCTCTCAACAGGAAGCTGTGGAGAGATTGCGTGAAATTGATAGGGTTAACCTAGAAAAGGCTTTGGCAGTGGTCAACAATGGCATGGCCACACTAACATCCAGAATTTATTTACTGGGCCACATTGTGTCTTTTGCTATAGATATAATGGTACAGGATCTGTCCATCCTACAACATGGGCAATCACAGTTAGAATCCTTGCTATTATTAAGCTGGACAGTACAATCATTGCGCTCTGGTCACGTGCCCTGGAGATATATTAACTCTATGTCTCTATTTCCTGCTTATAATTTAAGAACTAGGCAGATATTAAGAGCACAGAGAGATGCAAAATATTGAATGCTGCACATTGAAAAATTGGACCAATTACCTTTCACCGTAGCTAAATCAATGTCCACAGAATGGTTAATTCATGGCCATTTAACATTGCCTGTCACAATAGTCCAATTTCAATATTGCCTGGAATACCACCAGGTAGGCAGGTTTGAAGCAATGGGAAAGGATTACATCCATGAATCTTGTGAATTATTGTACAGATTTAGATGCAAGAATGTGGTCACTGACGTTTTTCTCAGCGGTTCAGACTGCGAGAATTCGTTAAGTGGGGCTCTAGTTTTCCAGGATATTATGCTTCTCGGAGCTTGCAACCGTTCAGTTGCAAACCTATCTTGCCACTTGAAAGGATCCCCAGCTATCAATATTTATCCAGTGTTCAAATTGCTATCAAATAGGAGTTACGTAATGCTGAACGATCAAGGTTGTTGTGGGATGCTGCCGGGTATCGAATATCTGAACACAGTAAAGTTCCAGGGTTACTTGTTGTATGCAAGTATTGTATTCACTGACCCACACAGTCAGGGAGGTGCTGCTATTGCCTTTGTTGAATGTTTCCTGTATACGGTTTGATTCTCTGGGCAGACTGAAAGCCATACTTTTACAGAAAAACTTGACCATAACCTCATCTTGAGAGACTTTTGATCTTCAGGTTGCAAGGTCTTCAACCGAGATACAGGCTCTAGTCTGAACTAACTTCTCGCTCCATTTCGGGGACATGGTACATCGAATCTTTAACATGTCTGATACGAGTGGAATAATACACCTATTTCAGACCACACGTTCTGGGTTATTATTATTAAGCACCTTTCAGACAGTTTTTGGAGTTATTATTCCATCTTTAATACACTCCATGTTTGGAAGCATTTTGGAGGCCTTCGCCTGATCCTGCTACTTGTAGCATGTATCTTGATTTAAATTTTTCTGCTACGCACTGGATATCCTCAATTCCAAGGAGATGAAAAAAGTGCTCTTGGAGCAACGTTGTTGTGAATGCATGGTACTCCATCTGGGTACCACTCGGATTCAGGAGCTAAGCCAGCAGATCAGATCAGTTTGAGTAGACTGCGTCTTGCGTTTACTCAGCTGCTTATTCTGCGGACACAAATGCGTGTTGGACATCTGTCTAACACTTCCATTGGTTGCGCCTCCAGACATGGATGTACTGCTGGACCCACTAAAGGCCCATGTAGTGCAGTGTCCTCAGCGTATTCCAATCCTGTTGACGGCATTCTTAGAGCCACCACAGGAGGCTTCAGCTCTTGTTGGAATGGACACTGGCTCTGCACCTGGCTTACAGGCATCATGGGACCGTTGTCTGCAAAGGCAGGCAACAGTGATGTTGCGTCCCCTGCACAGGACACCTAAACATCGGTCTCTCTGTGTGCTGGAAACAATATGTTCCTTTTTCAAAAAGAACTAAAACAGGAATTTGAAAACATAATTTTTTATTTCCTCTACTACTCTCACTGAGCACTATGGCTTTCGGCATGCTCAGTCAGTCTCACAGTATATTGCTTTCTAGAGGACTCATAGGGTATTACCTTTCTAACATACACCATGTTTCTAGATGTTTTGATACTGATATTTTAGCAATGTTCTTATTCTTTTTTAAACCGGCATATTTTAGCATTTATTATTTTCGTCCAATCGGATGAGGAGTGAGTGTTATGAAACCCAATGTACCCCAATATAGGCCTAGGCAGCTACACAACCTTTTACCTACATCTGTCCCTCCACTGTTCTACGAACAGGTCTGATGTTGACCTTTTGCCTACTTAGGTGCTACATGACTGTTGTGTATTATGCATGAGGATTCTCAGTATCACCGTAGGATTACCATCTTCTTCGTGATAAGGGTCACCTCTATCGTCATCCTTGCCCGACATGCCCATAGTACACTTCTAGGTAAACCCCCTGAGGTTATCTTCTGGGTATATAAGCACTACGTCTTCGCTGGGCAAACCTGAGGAGAAAAAGACTTCCATGGTGACACGCTGATGTGAGACGCTGAGTTTCCTGCGTGCAGACACTCCAGCACGCAGTGCTCTGACATCCCTCGCGGGGTGTCCTTCTTGAGACCAAGACGGGGTCCTTCGTTCTCTCACGTCAGGTAATGTGGTTGGCTTTATCCTAAGGGGATTCTTGGCTATACACCTACATTCATGCTAGGTACATTTAGGTACATCTAGTCAGGGTTTGCCTCGTAGGAGTACGCATTATTACTGCCATGTATCTATATGCCTACATATATTAATTGTTTTATCACTGTGGTAGGATTCTACCTTTTCTTTACTCTGTTGGTGCTTTTAACCATATATAGTTGTTTCTGTGTTATGGTTGTTTCAGCACATGTATTTTACACTAGAATGATGCTGGTTCATAAATACTTATTGAAAACATCCCCTTTCGTTTATTCTGTATATCTCTCTGAGACAAAGTAAGCACGAGTGACTGAGCCAAAAGTACTATGCTGTTAACATGATCCCTGAGGGGTCACAGTTGTCATGTTCGATACTTGCCATAAGACATTCGCTCCTTGGTAAGAAGAGCTCATAGTGGCACTGTGAGCTAGCTGAACTAACAGATTTACATATCCTCTGGGGGTGTCTGGAATCAGTCTGGATACCGATCCCTTAGTTTATGTTGTCTAAACACACAGATCCTATATAGATTTGTAAGAACTACACGGCATCACTTTTGGCTTGCTTGTCAGCTTGGCTCCAAGTCCAGTGTGAACACAAAGCTGCCCAAGAACTAGCTTAAACTGACCACAAGGAAGGGTTTGATCTTTATCATGGCCACGTCTCTGGGAGTTCTGACCAGGGAAGGAAGGTTCGGCCATGTTGTATTTAGATAAAGAGAGGCACTGTGAGGTAGTTTATAATAGGATCAAAAAAAGGGGGGGAGGTAGAGGGAAATGCTAGGTCCACCCTCCTATGTCATATGTAATCAAAAAATCTGAAATCTCAGATAGAGAACCTAGCAGGAAATAATCACTCAAATGTAGGCGAAAAACAATGCAAAGAAGAAGGAAAAAATGTCCTTTCTTGAGTCCCCTCACTCACCAGGGTTTCCCCACGGTGACATGCTTCATCATAGGGGCCATCTCAACCCGCTGTGGGTTGAGGTGTGCTACGACTTGCGGAAATACGTAGGAGCACTGTTGTGAGACTATGTGTGGTGTAGTGGTGTGTATGGAGTGGAGTGAGTTTTAAAAATATCTAACTAGTGGGCTTAATAACTTTTATTCTTGCTCCCAGTTGATATATTAAAAAGGGTGAGTCCCTGGGGGTCTGGTTATAATGAGTCAGATGTCCCAACATGTTTCGAGCTTCCCCTTAGCTCTTCTTCAGGACAGGTACAGGGTCCAGCCCTATGCCTTCCACTCCTTAAGTGACCTAAATTAGGAATAAAGATACGTGCTGCAACTAATAAGCATGTGCGTTAATACATACGATATCTTAACGTTGTATCTCTGAAAAAGGAAAAACAAAGGTTAGTATGTTGGACAACCTACTCCTGGTGGGGTAGGTAATTTTCACTAGCAATCGGTGAGTACGTAACAAACGAGTGCGCGTGTTAATGACATGCTTCATCAAAGACACACACACATAGATTAAGGTGTCATAGCAAATGTGCCTTTTAAAATCTATTCCTTAGTGACATTTCAAAAAAAACATGACTGACGGATTCCATACGAGTGAGCTCGTCAAGCAGTGTCCGTGCCTGTTGTACTCAACCTCATTAAACCAAGTATAATGGCATGTATGCGTCTACTATTCTCAATGCGTGGCTAGATATACTACTGTTCGTGTGCCTGGCTGTTGCGCACCTATGTAGGGCCAAAAATGAGCCATGAATGCATATCACTGTAGCTTTGTTGTCTTATAGAAAAAAGAGCGTTACTGCATCTAAAAGGCACATTTGCTATGACACCTTAATCTATGTGTGTGTGTCTTTGATGAAGCATGTCATTAACACGCGCACTCGTTTGTTACGTACTCACCGATTGCTAGTGAAAATTACCTACCCCACCAGGAGTAGGTTGTCCAACATACTAACCTTTGTTTTTCCTTTTTTAGAGATACAACGTTAAGATATCGTATGTATTAACGCACATGCTTATTAGTTGCAGCACGTATCTTTATTCCTAATTTAGGTCACTTAAGGAGTGGAACGCATAGGGCTGGACCCTGTACCTGTCCTGAAGAAGAGCTGAGGGGAAGCTCGAAACATGTTGACACCCACTAGGGACATCTGACTCATTATAACCAGACCCCCAGGGACTCACCCCTTTTTAATATATCAACTAGGAGCAAGAATAAAAGTTATTAAGCCCACTAGTTAGATATTTTTAAAACTCACTCCACTCCATACACACCACCACACCACACATAGTCTCACAACAGTGCTCCTACGTATTTCCGCAAGTCGTAGCATGCCTCAACCCGCAGCGGGTTGAGATGGCCCCTATGATGAAGCATGTCACCGTGGGGAAACCCTGGTGAGTGAGGGGACTCAAGAAAGGACATTTTTTCCTTCTTCTTTGCATTGTTTTTCGCCTAAATTTGAGTGATTATTTCCTGCTAGGTTCTCTATCTGAGATTTCAGATTTTTTGATTACGTAGTTTATAATAAAACACACAGGAAGTGCTTCCAAAGTGGGTAGAGTCACCCATGAGAACTTTTACCCCACTGTTTAGGGAGTGGCCAGAAGTTTCCTCCACCCACATGCTGGCCCTGGATATAAATGTGGCATCCCTAGTACCTTCCTCAGAATACTCCTGGACGTTTTGAGAATCAGAAGAAGGACTGTCCTGCTGTCTGAAAATCCTGAATTAAAACTGGACCTGCTTGCCTTGAACCCAGGACTCCAAGTGGTATTCCAAGGGTGAGTTGACTTACCACCTTTTCGAGCTCCAGGAGGACAAAAGGCTTCCAGAGGCCTCTCCTCATGCACCTGCCCAGTTGACCAGTACCAACTGGCCCTGCCCTGGGCCCTGATGTTGGCTTCTGTTGGAGTACGACCTAATCACCTACTAGTGCCCTCAAGGTCCTGAACCCTTGGTTTGCTTTAAGGTTTACCTCTCCTGTCCACACTGCAAACTGTGGGACTTAGAAATGTGTTGCCAACGCTCTGCCAGGTGAATCGACGGATACCAGTATTACTGTTGAAGTCACAGCTGTTGATTTTGATTTACCAGTCGGCCTCAGCTTGTTGTTTTGCCCCGCTGAAGGAAATCTAACTTTCAGGAAAGTTTTAACCTCTGAACACAGAGGACTTCATCAGGACTGACACTGAGCAGAAACCCATTGACGTGGAGGTCTCCCTGGGCACAGACTTTGGACTACACCCACTCTGAGATTTCCCACCTTTGTTGATGAGCACAACAGGACACTACTCTTCAGTAACCTGCTGTCATTGAGCCCCCTTCAGATCCAGATTGCAGCTTGCCCGATAATGACTCATCGATGACCAATTGTATTGTATCAAAGGTTACAAGTTCAAATTAAATTTCTCTCCAGGGCAAACCTAGTCGCTGTATCCAACTGGTGATTCATCTCAGTTGGCATTAGCTTTTGCCTTTGACCCTGTCTAGCCTGAACAGGGTTTTCACTTTGTGCTTTTTGGTGCTATTTTTTATTCAATCTTTAAAAACTCATATCCTCGGTTGTACTTATTGAACTTTTGGGGTTTTGGGGTTATTTGTTGTTCAATTAAATTTTCTCTATATGTCCACATTGGTTTGGGATATTTCTTGTGTTGTGTTTCATTTTATGATTGTTTCAGTACAGCATAAATACTTTGCACATGGCCTCTAAATGAAGTCTGCCTGCTTTGTGCCAAGCTACCAGAGGGTTAAGAGAAGGTTTATTTAGCGACTTTTGTGGCTCACCCTGATAATGATTGTGATTATTATTTGAGGCAAGTTCTCACCCTTCCTAACTAATACTTCAATTTCTTAAAGGGAGTAATCACAGACTGATTTTTGTAGTATGTAAAGTAGTACTACTTGTACTACAAAAGGCTAGTCACAACACTACGCATAGACACATTTGTTTCTGCTTCTCCTATCTTTTCAGTGCAGAGAGCTCTGCCACGATGGCAGAGACATCAGCTTATGTAGGCAAACCTTTAGGCATAACTTTAGTAAGTGTGGAAAAGACCAGAAAGAGTGCCTGAAAAATGGGGAATATTTTCTCTTAAATGGGAGGAGTTTAGAAACCTTCAAGGAGGGGTTTAATTGGGCACATGCTAATACAAACACACATCAAAAAAGCGCATGCCCATTGGCATTGACAAACTACATTAGCTACACCCCTAAAGGTGTCGAAACAGGTGTACTCGGGCCCAGCCTTGGGGTAAGTCAAGTATCACAAATGGTCACTTGAAAAATTAACAACAAAATATACTACATGTTATAGATAGAGTGTTAGTGAGGGTGGGATCTTTTTCTAATTATGTTTAAAAAGTATTATTCATAAATTAAATGCATACATTAAAATTAATTAATGACCACACATATAATTTGTTGAGTTAATGTGCTGTAATATATTATATTTTATAAGTTATAATGTTCAAGTTTTAACTTAATTTACATATAAATTTTACATTCAAATATTGTATTCATTTGTATTACATAATAATAATCATTATTAGTTTTCCCTATACTTTCCCATGAGGAGATCTCAGCCACTGTGTCAGACATCTTCCATCTATGGGACTTATTACGATGTCAATCAGGTCCCAACCGACAGATCTGACCGACATCTTTACATGCAGTCCGACCGCCGTATCACGATGCAGCGGTTGGAGGCAGGGGCAGAGGGAGCAACCGCTGCCTATCCCACGGGCTCAATGAGCCTCCCGGATAGGGGGCGGAAAGTAAGCCCCTACAGTGGGGCGGTGCCTGCTCAGACATCGCCATAGGGATTACAATGCATGTTTCAGGCAGCCTTTCAATGGCGATACGACTGCCATTTCAAGGCTGTTGGAAACAGACATAGGGGGCTCCTAGCAGGGCCCCTGTCCCTATGCAGCCTCCGCTAAAAGGCCTAGGGTGCACCTGTGGTGTCCCCCAAACATCAATACCCCATGTGCCAGGCACCACATGGTGCCTGGCTTACTGTGCATGGATGTTTGTAACATTGTCCTAATGTGGGTTGTGCAGTGGCTCTTTTCCTCCCGCTGCACAATCCACATTATGAAAATGGATGTTTACGACCGTCTCATGGGCGGTCGCATCCAAATTCGTCGGTTGGAACCACCGACTACTAGTCGGTCAGTTTCAATTCTGAAGCGATGCCATTTGGACACTCTCCGACCGGCATCGTAATTAGTGCCTTAGTTTGCAAAGTTACTAGGAATAACTTTACACTTGTAAATCCTGGTATAGAAGGCTCCACTCTCCCTTTTGATGGATTGGAGATATTTAAGCCTATACTAAGGGGTAAAGTTACACTCAGATATGCAGAGTAGGAAACAAATGTCGAGGTACAACAAGATGAAGTAGTAAATATACATGTGAGTATATAACATTCGTATATTTAGCTTTGTGTATAAGCCCCATAGTCTTTACCCGTCCAGACCTAGGCCTTTTTTGTCCTCGTCTCCCGTTACTGCTAGCTCTTTTTAGGTCTCACGTGACCCAGCGCATGCGCTGGTCTGGCGAGACTTATTGAGAGGGCTCCAAAAAGTGCTACCAGGCCAGCCTAGAGCTACAGTGCATGTGCGCGGGCGCGCGCGCCATGCTTTTCCGCGAGTACTTTCACTTTCGCGGCTGCATGGGCGCTTTGATGTTTGATCGCAATTGCGATCACTTTCGCGTCCGCACGGCCGCTTGTCTTTTATTATGAGATGATTGTATGACAGAACAACGAAAGCCTTTCACAACAAAGGCTTCTACAGCAGCTGCCGAATAACGACATTACCATTACAACGCCAGTTTACATAACGAAAGCCATTATCACGCCGCATAGGTTATCATGTAAACCAATGTAATCACAAACGTAAATATCACCCATTGTTTTCCTGCAGATACTGTTAAAACGCCAATTTTAAGAAAACATAAACAGTGTTAGTAATATGAAATATTAAAGATATAGAAATTATATTTCCCAAAGTAAAACTGTTAATAAAATGTAAAATACAGCATCCTAGTTAACCCGTTTATGCTGTAGTCCCACCTTTTTGTTTACCATTTCTTTCCCGTGCTTTCTGATTGTAAACGGTTTTCATTGTTTGGCAACCTCCTTGTCAGTTATTATCAGGAGGCCCACAAGCTCCTCTTGTCGAAATCCAGATACGCCCTCTGTCTCAATTCAAGTCACGTGGGGTGGAATATTTCTGACAGCGGACATTCAAACAAGTGGAGGCTTGGCTTTTGACTCGCCTACCGCTCACCTTTGCAGTCCAGCCGAGCCTCCGACCCTGCCTGCACATCGATAGAGGTAATTTGCCCAGACTCTGCAGCACCTTAGACTCTCTACAGCTACTTCACAGGCTCACATTTGCATCTCTCACCTTACTGTGAGAGGAAATCCACTCAACACCTAATGCAAGATGATATCAGACCCTTAATCAAATATTTGGTAACTTCTTTCCGTTCACCTTTCCCATACGCATTTGTGCTAAAAGCGTCACTTTAAAAATCTTTTTTATTGATTTTCATATTTATAATAACAGTCACACCCAAGAACTGGTGGGTCAGTTTGAGGAATTACAAACTGTTTCAATGGGTGGATCCCTAGTAATGCCATTCGTTGTATTGGCAGGCTCGTTTTTAAAACTGGCGCTGTAATGTAAATGTAAATTGATACTTGTATAGCGCACTACTCACCCGCAAGGGTCTCAAGGCGCTTGTACGAATACCGCTGTGGAACCCATCCTGGCTTTCCCTGTGAGGCGTCCACTCCTGCGCACCCCCAAGGTGGAGGTTAGGCATCCTTAGCGTTGTGGGGGCCATTGTGGAGATTAAGCAAGCTATTGCCCAGAGTGGCAGAGTGGGACTCCATGATTGGAATGGCACCGAGGTGAGAATTATCAGGTCCGTGGAATTTTTTTGAGCCCAAGACCCGCCGAGGCGGGGAATTGAACCCTGGTCCCGGGTTAGACCTCTGCATCAGGGTCTGCCGCTCTAATCATTGAGCCACACTTCTCCACTGTAATGACTACCTGGTACTTCCAGATTCGTTGTAAAGTCTTCTCGAGCTTTAGTCTTGATAGTAATAGATGTTTCCTGTCATTAATAAATGACTAGCATGTAGTCAGTAGTATTCTGTAGGACTTCAATAATAAATGCAGAAAAACAGTCAATTTATTCTCATGATTCTCCCGTAACGGATAAAATGCGTGCTGTATTACGTCAGATTTCCAGTATGTGCTAGGGTATCAGTCAATGCCTATGATGCTTTTCATCTCACCTAAACCAATGGACCCGATAAGGCATCATGCAGCACACTCTTCAATTTTAAAATAAGATTGAAATCATAAAAGTTAAGGTAATGCGGCTATTGCAAACTTTCTGTACCACTGCTATCAAGGTCCATCATTTGTCTGGTGAATGTGAATGTCCCTCTCAAGGGAGCAGCCAGAAAAATACATTACCCTCCCCCACACATACACTTTTAACCATCTCCCAAATAGATCTGAGTGAAGGGGCGAGGCTAGTGAATCCAGCAGTAATTCAGGAGATTGCTCTTCTGAGGGAATTCTATAATTCTTTAATTTCCTTTCATTCTTTTCTCTCCGTTTCTAGTCCTTCTTTCTCTCTCTCTCTGTCATTCTTCCTGCCATTTTACATCTTGCTTTTCTGTCTTTTTCCATCCTTTTTGTGCTTTCTTCCATCCATCCATCCATCCATCCATCCATCCATCCATCCATCCATCCATTCATCCAATGACTCATACAGCCATACATCTATACATCCATTAACTTTCTTTCTGTCTTTTCCATCCACCCATCCTTACTTCTCTCCATCTTTTTTTATTTTCACCCATCCTTTCTTCTCTAAGAAGGATGCTTCTTTGTCATTTTTCTTCATTCTTATCCCATCACCCATCCTTCGTTACATCCATCCATTCTCCATTATCCATCCATCCATCCATTTCTTACCTTCCCTCTTTCCATTAGTCACTCAATCGCATCTTTCCATGCATTCATTCTTTTCTCCATCCATTCCATCCATATCCATCCTCCTCTCCATTATTCCATCCATAATCCAACCTACTTTGCATCCAATCATTCATTCGTCCATCCTCTCTCTTTCTCTTTATCTCTCTCCCTCTCCTCTCCTCACCCTTCCGTCCTCAGACTGCAAGAAGTCTATTATATTAGCTCCTTGGACACCAGAGAACCCGATCATAGATAATGGAGCCATAAAAACAACGTAAAAGTTTCATTTTACACAGCATTGCCTAATGACATCCACCCCAGCTTAAGCTGCTAAAGTGGCGGGTTATTGACGCTTGTGGTACCTCTCCAGCCCTGCTAATGAGCAAATTCGACAGATTAAGTGCAGGAGAACAATCTACTACAGTAGTGCAGGGTCTATTTTCATAGACAACGTATCATTGTTGATTTTACAATACGGGGCAATACTCATAACATACTGGATGGCTTCCACTTTGCTTCTCTCATCTGGTCTCTAATAAATAATGCACTTGTAATTTCCACCATATAAGCATTCACACTTGCTCTGTGTAATTTTTATATTTTTTTTGTTTATGCTATTCTCCCTTGGCAAAGCTGCTCCCCCCTCCTCCAAGATTTATATCTGCAGCCCTACTGCTTCCTGCTGTTTGCCATGTTAGGTGTTTTGCTACGGATGGGGAGCGGAAGAGAGTGAGGGCAAAAGCCGTCGGATGCCGTCCTTTACTTTAATTTAGTAGGACTTCTATAAGTGCTTTGGGGCAGATTTACAAGCCCCTTGCGCCTCATTTACGCCGCCGTTACGTCACTTTTGTGACGCAGCGGTGGCGCAAATCCTACGCCATGGTGCGGGGTATTTACAACGTGACGCATCTGGGAGATGCGTCACGTTGTAAAGCCCTGCGCAACATGTAGGCGTTCCTGCACAGGGGGGGGCGTTCCGATGCAGGAACGCCTCCTAAAAGTGGCTGAGTGAAATCTACCAGATTTCACTCAGTCACTTTTAGTACCATGCTGCGTCAAAACCCTGCGCCTGCCTGAAGCAGGCGTAAGGATTGACGCAGCATTAACAAGATAGGGCCCCAGAGCATTGCTGGAGCTGCGTCGCGCTTGCGACGCAACTCCAGCAATGCGCCACTTTTACGGCACAGATGCGTCACGCATCTGTGCCGTTTATTGTAAATGCGGCGCATCCATGGTGGCGGAGCTGTGGCGCACAATAACTGGCGCATCCATGCTGATATGCAGGGATGCGCCAGTTATTGTAAATATGCCCCCATGTACCTAACAAGCAAAAGTGAATATACCCCTCCAATGAATGCAGTCGTATAGTCATATGTAAATATTTTGAATTGAATTAGCAAAATAAGCTGCAGCCTTCACAAACAAGTAAAATCAATGCATCCTTTACCGCAATGCTATATAAATACTCCTTAATAAACCCTTCCACAGAATAATGTGAAAAAGCTCCAACTTCCTTAACGCTTTCCCTTCTACAAAATCATTAATAAATGATGCAGCCTCTTTGTTATGGACTGGGCATACTATTATGGATATGCCAAGGCTGGCACACATACTCTTCCCATGAAGACCCTAAGACCCTAACCATGATGGCCGCTCCCTCAGAGGGATGCAGAAATTGCCCGGCTTCATATATGCGCTCCCTTAGTCTCCTCTGCTGGCAGAAAGGAGTATCAATCCATACATAGCTTTCACTCAAGGTAACATTAATTAAGGATATGAATGCATAATACCAAGCAATATTTATGAGGATTGTATAGCTACTGCATGGAAGTTTACAGCCTTTTCATCGCCATTGTTTATGTTGGCTATAAGAACAAGCACTGGCATAGCCAATAGGTCTCGCCTTTGGGACCTTATAAGTGTTTAGCCATGCAACACTTGATTTTGTTGCACCAAGCATATTGTGCTGGATAACTAAACACTTATAAGGTCCCAAAGGCGAGACCTATTGGCTATGCCAATGCTTGTTTTGGTTTGCCTTTAAGTTGTTGTTTTGTCTCCGGGTGCATTGTTCTTAGTGCCAAAGGCCCCGGTGTATGTGTGCTTAGTAAATAAATAAATACATAATAAGAAGAAGAAGTGCTGCAGCAAATGGAAAGGTTCAATTGTTAAAGATATATTGTGGTACTATGAGGAGATTCATTATTTTTCTGTCATCAACATGCATTTACAGACGAAAATGTCAAATCTTTTTTCAAAAAAGTTTAAACTCTCTTGACCATTTTTTCTTTCTTTTTTGGATAAAAGTTTCTAGGTACTCTATGCAGGAGGGTGTTTACAACAGCCTTTCAATCAAAATTGTATGCATTTCGAATTGCTGTGAAAATACACCGACTATTAAAATGGTTAAACATGCGCCAGGCAAAACGCTGCTGTTTTTAATCACCTAAAATGAATAGAGTTTTGTCTAAATGCAATGTATTGCTACATTTTCAAAAAACTGTTCACACAATGTTTGGAAAAGAACTGGCGAAGCTCAGGCGTGAAATGTGGTGACAGAAAAAAAATACCGCTTTCGCTGAGAAAAAACAGAGTCCCATCGCATGGAAGTGCGGCATCCTGTCCACATCACAGCTCCGAATCCCACATCAAATCCTCATCAGGATTTCGCGCACCACGTGAGTACCACATCAGTAAGACCACCAGAAAGCCTTGTGCTGTGATGAATAACCACGCGGAAATCGCATTTGCCATGCGCTGACCAAGGCACAATGTTGATGCACCTGGACCCACATGAGAACAGTATTTGTACATGTCTGTTTTATTTGGATTATTTATAAGGCGCAGGCCTTGCTTCGAGAGGTAGCAAACGGTTGGGCACAGAAGGAGAATAAACATTAGGTAAGCTGTTTGCAATGGTCCGTAGGGATGGGGAGGCACTGTGGAGGGGGGCGGGAATAGAAACAAATAGCTGCTTTCTGAATTGTGGGAGGAAGGGTGGGTGAGCTTGGCTGGAAGGGGCTAGCATTCCAGTCCACCATGGAGATTGTTTGTCTAAAGTCTGTTTTTTTGCAGGTTTAGATTTTCAACCTGAAGTTGGCTGTATAGAATGTGGGTTGCTGCAGGAGTTCAGAAATGGGTAGGGTTTTTGGTGGCAAACGTTTTTATAAAATGATGCAGAATAACTTGATAATGAAGCAGACTTACACGGCCAAGCTTCTATTTACCTTTCTCCACCCATCCTGTTACACGAACTACTGCCTTATTAAGGATATACAGGTTTCTAATGACCTGCAGCAGTTAGATAATATGAGAACGTGTTCTGTGATTCAGAACTGAGGACCCAATACAGAGTTTGGCAGATGGGGTATACATAAACGGGGCAGAGTTATCTGCCCGAAAAACTGCCAGTCTGATTCCTCTATTTAGTCTGGTTGCCCATCATGTTTCCATCAGTGGGGCCTCTGCTGACTAAGCTAGTGGAAACCTTATACCGACAGCCCAATAGACTTGGGCTTAGCACTCGGGTAACATTGCACATCAGTAAGCAGAGTTACAGTAGGTGAGTGTGAACATTTAATGCCCTAAGTGGGTCAGGAATTTCCAGACATGGGTCCTGGGCTCACTGTGCCACTGGAATCAAGCTATCCTGGCTGATGAGGGGTGAAACCCCGAAACCGGTCCTAGGATGCTTGTTTCCGGTCCAGGGAGGACCTGGCTTGGCAGTACGGGCTGGACTGTTCCCATGAGGCACAGGGTCAAGACTGATTTGCATATGGCCAGGTCTAATATGGGGTGGCACAGTGAGCAAAAGAATGATGGATTTAACCCAGATCTCATTGACTGGGGGTGAATGTATTGATTTGTTTTGCATTCCATCCATCAGTTGTGTGTCTTTTGCTTTTTCGTCCTAAGTGTGCCAGGTATGCCCAGACATGGGTCCTAGGCTCACTGCCACTGGAATCAAGTTATCCTGGCTGATGAGGGGCGACACCCCAAAATCGGTCCTAGGATGCTTGGTTCCGGTCCAGGGAGGACCTGGCTTGGCAGTTCGGGCTCACTGTTCCCATGAGGCACAGGGTCAAGACTGATTTGCATATGGCCAGGTCTAAACTGGGGTGGCATAGTGAGCAAAAGAATGATAGATTTGACCCAGATCGCTTGGCTGGGGGTGAATGTTTTGATTTGTTCTGCATTTCGTCCATCAATTGTGTGTCTTTTGCTCTCCTGTATCTCAAGCATCCCTCCAAAGGGTACATCTGTGTTCAAAAACCGATTGCCATCGCAGATCAGTTTTCATAATGCTGTCAAAACACATGAGGTATGTATGAGTATGTTCGAAGAGCTCATGTAATATGTGTGTCACAGAGGAATGGAGGAGTTTTTAGGTGACTATCTCTACTGTTCAAGATCATGCTGACCTATCTAATATAGAACGTAATGATGGCAGTAGTTCTCATCACTCACGGTCCCATAGCACGTTTAATTCCGATTTGGCTGGTAATACCATTTACCAACCGAAATAGGATTATGGGGGAACACCATTTTTTTCCTTACCATGGTGTGTGCTGTACAATTGTCTGGCCCTAAGCTCATACCTTATCACACTTTGAGGACCAAATGGGCAATGACAATATATCTCTCATGCCTATTCTGCAAGGCTAACAGAAAATTTCATACAATGCTCTGGACTACAGTAGATATTTCCACTACCACATGCGATGGTAAACTCAGATGCAAGCTGTGCTCATCTGTATCTGCCTAATGCAGCCAATTAAGAGGACAGTTTTACCATTGGTCTGGAATGTGTATCAATGTAAATGTATTATTTAGAGTTTTGTCACAGTGCTTTGCACTGTGTTACATTAGTTTACACACTTTCAAATTTGAGAGATAAATGGGCATTGAGAATCAAGTAGATAATATGATTTACTCAGAGAATCAGGATGTGGTAAAGCATGGAAACTTGGAATTAAAATTTAATCTCAGCATCCTGAGATCTCCCAAATCCACAGTCAATCGCCACAATCAGCCCAAGACGTGGAATTGGAAGGTAAACGTCACCACAAACTTGTTGCAAATGGTAATTATGTGGCTGTCTACTTTTATGCAAGAAATAATAATATTTTTTTCATGAGAATAAACATCTCTAGTGGCATGGTCCCATGCAGTCATAGAGTCAGGTCTCGAGGATTTCCAATGTATTGGTTGGGTTAGCAGATTGATGAAGAAAACCAACGTTGAAAATGCTCCAGATAGCAGGAGGTGCCTCTTAACGCCCGATCCTCAATGTGAAGATGTCAGATACAGCAAATCACATCTCTTCTCTTTGTGACTTTAATAAGGTTCTCTCTACAAAAGTGGACAGAGACTGCAGGTCAGGTAGGTACAGCCTTTGACCATGTTAGACACCAACAGGTGACCTCACAGTGGAGAGGTTAACAAGAATTCCAAAACAGCTTCTAGCCAGGTCAAGATGATGGGAAAGGACAGAGAGAAGAGTATTTTATGAATTCATAATGGTGTCTTGTATAGAATTTATAAAATATAGAGGGGGGATGACAAGATACCCCACAAGTGGATGCACCTGGGAAATGAGTTGCCCTGTGAAAGAACGCGACAAGACTGAGAAGGCTCCCCATTGAACAGCAAAGGAGGGAAGAGTACAGTGGACCAGGGACACTACTTCCACATCGAGCACATGTCAGTGACCCTCCATCAGAAAAGGAGACCATATGAGAAGAAATATATTGGCGTTATCCTGCACAATATAAATGATGTATACATTCCAATCAGCCATTCCTCATGCGACAGCACCTGTGTGGAATGCCAGTGGTGCAAAATGCATAGCCTGGCCGCTGTAAGGGCAATGGTGAGCAGTCTACGGTCATGATGGCATAGCTTGCGAATTGGCTTCATAAGGCCAAGGTCAACAAATAAGTGGATTAGGAAATGGACCAAGAGCACACCTTCCAGGATGATGGCCTCCTGGACTATGGGGAGCATGGGCTGGGCAACTACGAAGAGACAAGCCTGGAATAGGGGCCGTGCACAGGAAAAGATAGGTGTACTCCTTGTCTGTAGGATGAAAGAGGCGCCACACGTCCAGGAGGCTGTGGTCTGCCTGAAGGGCTCATTATGCATTGTTTCACGTATCAACCGGACCGGTAGAATCCAAAATTGCATCCCAAGCCAGGTTGAAGTCGCCCGCCTAAGATCAGATGGGTGGTATCAATCTCTGTCAAGACATGGTAAAGCTGGGGGAAAAAACTGGTGTTTCATACCTGTAGGTGCATAAATGGCGCCCACACAGAGCACTCTGTCACAGACCAGCGAATTGATGAATGCATAGTGATCCTCTGGGTTTATTCAGAAATTGAGCACTGCATGCAGGAGAGTCTTGTGGAGCTGTATAGTCACGCCGCACTTCCGAGAAACTGCCTGTATGGCATGCTGCTGCAGGGGGGCAGCTACGACATATCACCTTACCCACCCACTCCTGCTGAATCTTCTCCGCCTTCCCACTCAGAAGGTGTGTTTAATGAAGCAAGGCTACATCAACCTGTTTAGAATTAAGTTATGTAAGCACATACTTGCATTTGATATAGTGTGTAAGGCCATTCACATTCCAAGAGACAACATTCATTGCACCTGACAGGGACATCACTGAGTTTCGACTGGGTGGCACAAGTGTGAGGTGGACAGGGGGTGGCTCTATGCACTATGCAATACAGGTAGGCCCACGCCAATGCCAGTCAAGGTGGAAATACAGGGCACAGTCAACGGATGATACTGTGCGATGGGGATAGGAAGGGGGGAAGAGGGCAGGGGGAACAAAGAAGGGACAATAGGAGAACACCCATTTAAATGTGCACATGGACTCTGGGGAGGTAGGAAGGGAACAAGGGATGGAGTTGTATCCAACGACTCGCCAGTGGGCCTAGAGCTGGAGAGGTCAAAATACGGGTGTAGGGAGTGGGAGATAGACAAGGAGGGTTGTGTAGGTGCGGAACCGGGGATAGGAGGGAGAAGTAAAGCAAGCAGAAGAAGAACCTGAGCAAAGCTGACAACAATAGTTAAGGTTTAGGGTAAACACATTAGAACTGTAGTCTGTGGGTCTAAACATATTGATTTGCCAAGTCTGGGGAGGCCCAATGAAAGAGGAATGGAGCAACCAGTTGGGAGCCTGAGATTGATATTGAAACTTGCAGCAGGAGCGAGGGAATGAATGATGGAATGGATGAATGATGGTGATCAGAGGCGTAGGGGAGCAGGGGTGGAAGGGAGATAGAACGTGCTCCTGGAGTGTGTTACGTGACTGGGAGAAGGTGATGGTGAGTGGGAAAGGCCACTTTATGGGCATGATGGCCAAAAAGTAGAGGGCAGCGTGTACCATTCACCAGCATCTCAGGGGCAGACTGGCGCACACAGAGACAAGACAAGAGGGGGGTGCATCAAAGTGGACAATGGTGATACCTAAAGAATCGTGGGGAGGGTAGTAGGAGAGGAGAGGCACAATGATAAGTGGCAGGTGACATTGACATTCCTAGGGGGAGAAGGGACACTGGGGGGGGTAGAAGCCACAAACCCAGGGTGTAGAGCCCAAAAAGGACAGACCATAGCATAAGGGGGAGGTGGAAGGTAATGCCTCACCCTCTCCTGGTCTTTCAGCTCCAAAACCAGCTAGTCACACCCACTCAAAAGGAGCTGCATGCAGATCAACCAGCTAAGTGGAAAGCAGGTGGTAGTCTGAGAGAAGAAACAGTGCAAACATAAATAAACTACTGAGAAACATTCCATGAACATGCAATGAACAGCAAACAGGCATGCCATTCTCATCTGTCAGGCACAAAGACATAATAATTCAAGGATACAGCATCAGAACCCGTTGGGTAAGTCAGTCATTGGGTGTGAAAGCCTTTAGCAGTGAGCAGGACTTGCTGCCGCCCCTGTTCTGTGTCAGTTCAACCTCCCCTTTAATTGCCTTCTCCCTGCTACTTTGCAGTCAGTACAACCTGTCCTGATGTCTGGCTCTGCTGGGCTATGAGTCCTCAGTCCTCTGGTGGCATGACCAGGGCATGGACAGAGGGGGTGTGGGAAGTCTTAGTTGTATCCATGGCCCTGTAATGCAGACCATCCAAGAAAGATTGCAGTTCTCCCAGATAGTGGAACTCCTTGGATTTGCCATGTATTGTGATCCGACTCAAAGAGGTCAAACTTTATGACCCACTTGCGCAGTTGGGGCCTAAGAGACAGGAAAGTCCTCTGATTCTCACTCGTCTCTCTCGAAAAGTTAGCTGAAATTTGGATCTTGTGGCCTTCATAGACTGGATCAATGAGCTAGCACTTCTGCAAGTATCTGCCGAGCCTGTTCGTGGCAGAGGAAGTAATCTATGATGGGCCTCACCCCTGTCAATGCCATGGTCTGGTACAGCCATTTTTGTAGGCTATCTGCATTTCCAGCTGGATGACAAGGTAAGCCCCAAGAGGGTGGGGAGCAGGACACGAAGGAAGCCACGGACATAGGCCTCCTACGCCTTTTCTGGTATTCCAAAGAAGCTATTGTTGTTCCTTTGGCTCCTCTCTTCGAGGTTGGTAATCTTGTTGTGCAAGAGTTTGTTATCCCTGTCCGGGATGTGATCAATCCTTGAGCCAAGTGTGGACAGGCAGATGGTCCAGCCGCTCCAACTTGTCAATGAATAAGCCCGGGCAAAGCACTACGCTACGCTCGCGTAGTTTGCGAAGTTCGCGCTACTTCGCACTACGCGAATTGCACGTAGCACAGTGCGAACACGCGTAGCGTAGTGTTGCGTAGTGCTGCGGTCATTTTTTGCTTGCTCGCGGTCCTCAACGTCAAGTTGGCGACCGCGAGCAAGCAAAATGACATCCCGGCGAGACTTTTTCCTTGTTCGCGATCAGCAACATCAAGTTGGCGATCGCGAGCATGGAAAATAAACCTCCCGGCGAGATTCCCAACGCGAGGAGGTCAGGTTTCTCATTGCGAGTGGTCGCGTATGCTCGCGACCGCTCGCGATGAGAAACTACCAGTTCGCGTTGAGAAACCTGCCGCTCGAGTAAAAATCTACTCGAGCAGCAGAAAATTACAGCTCGCACTGTGCAAGATGCCATTTTCAATGATTGCACAGTGCCGGTTGCTTGTCCGCACTGTGCAATCATTGAAAACGACATCTGGCACAGTGCGAACAAGGTACTACGCAGTTCGCGAAGTGCTACGCGTTGCTCGCGTAGTGCGAAGTGCACTTTGCGTAGCTTCGCGAAGTGCTACTTCGCGAACTACGCCCAGGGTTATCAATGAAGCCAGTGATAGACTCCTGGATGGACTTACTTTCTCAATGCACAAAAAATACTCTAACAGATCTAAAGAGATCTAGTAAAATAAGGAAACAGGGGAAGAGAAATGAGAATACTAGGTTGTACCTAATACAACCGTGGTCGTGGGGAAACTAAGTCTTTCTTTAAGTTACCCTCACACACCCTAGTGGTGTCATGCTTCATCATCGGGTCACCCAGACCCCTAGAAGTCCGGGTGGGCTCGACCACAGTGTTGGGAGTGCTTTTGATATGTTCTACGACAGAGGGAGTTAACTAGATAAAATACCCGAGACAGATCCCCAGTATCCCTTTATTCTTGGGTCTGTCCGAGTAATAAAAATACTTAAAAAGGAGGGTCTTCTAGGAGTTTTATGGTCCTATGACCCTAGTGCCGACATGTTTCAGTCCAAAAAAGGGGCCAAAAAAAGGTCCAGGACTTTCTTCAGGGCAAAAGAAGTAACTCCCCTATGTGAGTGTAATTAACACGTAATGGGGTGTCCCTATCCTGTCAGTATGGTGAGGGCAGAGTAGCTGCTCCACGTGGTTTTTTAACGGTGGATGTGTGTGAACTGCCAGGCTCCATCTGTAAGGGAAAAAGTAGAGACAAACAACATATAAAAGTACCAGCGGTTTGGTGGCCGCTTATTTCATTTCTCTTAGAGCGGTACGGTGTATACCGCCCGTGAACATGCGTGGACATTCGTGTGCATGCTCACGTGAGGAGGAGTGTCCTCCTATTATGCCACTCATCATGACTGCAATATATCATAGAAAATGTGACAGACATACTGTGAGTGTGGCGAGATGATTCGCATTCTAGCGATAACAGAGTGATGTCTGTTCTTATAAAAATAGCGTGCACACAGTGTCTCCAGGTACTAGTGCACATTAAAACCATGTGTGTTCCTGGCGGTGCCAAGAACCATGTTATGAGTGGGCAGGTAAGTAAGTGACTAAAAAAACATACTACACATGCATACAACACATTCATACGTGATATATCTGCAGTTATACTTTACCCAAATCGGGAAGGTAGATTGAATCTCTCAGGACCAGGGGCCAGATGGGGCTGTCCTGGGGGAACCGTGAATGAGAGTAGTGTCACGCGGTAAAATAGGGAAAGGAAAAAGGACGTCGTTCCGTATCGGTGGAGTAATGGAACGAGGTTGATGCATAATGAATGGGGCATCGTGTGTGTTAAAGTACTTACTTCGTAACGATCAACCGCCCTGCCCGCTACCTATTTGGTTCTGGTCCTCGGCTTTCGCAAAGTGGTAAAGCCTGGGACAGGTAAATATAACGCGGAAGCGCGCCATAATCGAAGGATGATTGAGAGACACGCCCCTTGATTACAGAAAGCGACGTCAGACGTCGCGGCGTGCGGGGTTGATGGGAGTAGTAGTTCTCAATGGAACAAGGAAGACTGAACTGAAAGTGAGCGATCTACGCTGGATATAAGTGAATCTGTGCCACGGAGGGGGTCAAAGTGAATAAAAACGGGCACATACAAGAATGCAGACTGAGCGCTCGTGTTTACTGAGCAGCGGATGGGACATAGGTTAAATAGAACCAGATCTTTAAAAACCGCCGCTGATAAAACAAATGAGCCAGTAAAGCCCAGAGTGGAAACTGAGAATTAGGTCATAGTCATTGATGCGTTTAAGCGGACGTGGTCTATGTGTGGTACGACATAATGGCATATTCAGAATACATAAGGTGAGAGGCGGGGGATGAATAGTTGGTTAATTAATACCCCCTATTAGTCTAGTAGACGATGTCTTGCTTGAGTGCTGGTGTGACTCTATGATAGAATATGTTGTCATACTAGTGACAACCAAAACCCATCCAGTACCCAAGTAGTTAAACAGTGGGGATGCATATAATCAGTAGTGTCACTACATAAATCAGATGTAGTGTTTGTTGTTCATGTCAACAAGTGGTGGGTCCGAGGGATTGATTTACTTCTTAAGTTGACTCCACGGTATAGAGTCATTTAGTCCTGTTTCATGTGTTCCCAAACGATACACCCACCGTTGTTCTCTCTCTAGGAGTCTTTTCTGTAGGTTCCTGGTGCCCTTAATTCACACACATCCACCGTTAAAAAACCACGTGGAGCAGCTACTCTGCCCTCACCATACTGACAGGATAGGGACACCCCATTACGTGTTAATTACACTCACATAGGGGAGTTACTTCTTTTGCCCTGAAGAAAGTCCTGGACCTTTTTTTGGCCCCTTTTTTGGACTGAAACATGTCGGCACTAGGGTCATAGGACCATAAAACTCCTAGAAGACCCTCCTTTTTAAGTATTTTTATTACTCGGACAGACCCAAGAATAAAGGGATACTGGGGATCTGTCTCGGGTATTTTATCTAGTTAACTCCCTCTGTCGTAGAACATATCAAAAGCACTCCCAACACTGTGGTCGAGCCCACCCGGACTTCTAGGGGTCTGGGTGACCCGATGATGAAGCATGACACCACTAGGGTGTGTGAGGGTAACTTAAAGAAAGACTTAGTTTCCCCACGACCACGGTTGTATTAGGTACAACCTAGTATTCTCATTTCTCTTCCCCTGTTTCCTTATTTTACTAGATCTCTTTAGATCTGTTAGAGTATTTTTTGTGCATTGAGTCTATATGGGAGGATATACTCTATACAATCCTGCCTCTCCAACCCCCCTGGTCATTGGGACTTCCCAATACTTCTGATGTGTTATAGATTACTGAACAGCGCACAGCTGTGGGTTTGATATCCATTTCTCCTGAGATCACAATCGTTTTTCTCAGTGATTTGTATAGGAAATAGCACCGCACCTTTGTCTCCTTCACTAGTTTTTAAACCACCACCTTAACACTTACACTGTGAATTAACATACATACACCACACTTCTGCCATGGCTGAACAACTAGGGATTGGCTATACAGATGAGATGGCATCTGCTATTCTAGCAGGACCATCATTACTTCCAGATACCAACATTGGACAGAGCCTCTCCCAAGCACAGAATTGGGATGAACTCAAAGAACTAAAACGCTGTCAAATGAGGACCCTCCTGCACGGAGCGATCATGACAGAATATCTCCGTGGGAATATAGCGCCAACAGGCTTGTTGGTCACGAATGCACCCAGAATCTTTCTAGATGACCCTCTTTTTAAAAAAGAGTGGTCGCTTATTGCATGGCGTTGTTCAAGGGATTGGCTTATCCTAATAATTAACACTGCCAAGCGCATATCAGATACAATACTAATTAAGATCAAAACCAGCGAAGATCATCTCATTACAGAAATTAAACTATCACTGTATAAAAAGAAGCTTGAAGAAGTGAACAAAGAGATCATTGAACACAAGGAATATCTCATGCAAAAAAAGATCTCCAAATTACAAAAAGATTTAAAAAAATTCAGCCATGAGAAGGTATATCCTTACATAAAAGATGATTATAAAGGAGAGGACAATTCGGACTCAGGTTCCTCACGCAATGATCGGTCGGGATCTTCTGATTCCGAACAGGACAATTGGTCTAGTGATGGCTCATACAAAAACTGGCAGAACAAACCGAGAAGACCGCGACGCGGGAACTTCAATCAAAGATTTGGACACCCCCAAATGTACCCCTGGTCTGGCCCATTTGGTCCAGTTCCATTTCAAGGACCGCCTCAGTTTCCAATGGGTCCTTACTTCCAGCCCGAATTTAACCAGCATTTTTTAGGACAGGGTGGGAGAAGGGGGAAACGAGGAAGACGTGGCAACAGGAGAGTACAGTGGGAGGAGGACAGGTCAGGACCGAACACAAGGAGCAACTCCAGAGACCAACCACAACCGGGGACAAGCACAATGAGGGATTAGTAGTTAACTTAACAGACATAACCCTCACCGCAGATGAGATGTCAGTCTTGGAAAAAGGCCTCGGATTTGTTCCTACTACCCACCTAGACAAATTCCAGTTACGCTGTGAACTTGGGGAATTTTTTAGGAAGATAAGACTCAATGTCTTCTTCCAGGACAAGGAAGAAGTCATTAGCAATGGGGAATACACTGACCTAAAACCTAAATCAACCTTTTACCCACCTTCAAACATGATGCCACCAGAAGTACTGGCTTTTGAAGAAGCAGTTGTTAAGGAAATAGAGGAACTACAACCCAGAACTGATTCTTTCAATAACCTGAGTAACAAAGAACGTCTGGCTTTGACTAAATTGCAAAATCGCACAGAAATAATAATAAAACCCGCAGACAAAGGGGGTGCCACAGTCATCCAAAGTTCGATGGCATACAAGACCGCATGCCTCACCTTGCTGGCTGACACGAAATTCTACAAGAAAATCAACAGAGATCCTACAAACAGACTGAAGACAACTATATCGACTCTGACCTCAGATGCACTTGGGAAGGGGTGGATCACTAAAAAAGAACACGCATTTCTGAACCAGGAGGAACCTAGAATTCCACTATTTTACACCATTCCTAAGATCCACAAGGGTAAGGTACCCCCCCCAGGGAGACCCATAGTATCAGGAATTGGCTCGATTTTGGAACCTCTATCCCAATATACCGATTGGTTCCTACGCCCCTTGGTCAAACAGATAACGTCATATGTACAGGACACAAAACACCTCCTGAACCTCCTGACCGACATCGAGTATAACCCAACTAATTGCTTCCTAGTGAGTCTAGATGTGGAAGCACTCTACACAAGTATACCCCAGACCGAAAGCATTGGAGTCATTGAACGACTTCTGGAGAATGAGGAATGGCAATGGACTGCACCAAAAGAATGGATAATTACACTAATGAGATTAGCATTAACGGAAAATTTCTTCAGATTCGAATCTCAACTGTACTGGCAAATCCATGGAACTTCTATGGGAAGCACCTTTGCTCCTAGTATAGCTTGTCTATACATGAGCCACTTTGAAAACCAACATATTTGGAATGCTAATCCATACACTAGTAACATCTGTAAGTGGTATCGCTATATCGATGACATTCTTATGGTATGGCGCGGCGATACCCAGAGCCTTTCTAACTTCAGCCTGTGGATCAATGATCTTAACCCTCATTTACGGTTCACCGTCAACAAAGACAGGGAAACCATCCCGTTTTTGGATATCAACATCATTGCTAAAGATGGTACTCTGTGTAGCTCGCTATATACAAAACCGACTGACAGGAACAGCCTGTTGAGATTCGACAGTGCCCATCCGCGATCTCTCAGGGAAAATCTCCCGGTAGGACAATTCCTACGCATACGTAGGAATTGTTCTGAAATTCGAGACTACAAAAAAGAGGCAATAACACTCACTAACAAATTGAAACAAAGGAACTACCCAACTAAAATAATTGAACAGGCTAACAAAAGAGCACGGAATACTCCCAGAGAGGCCCTACTCGAGACTCAAGAAAGACAACAACCTCAAAATATGATCTGTGTTACCACTTTCAACTCGTCCTCCAACGATGTTAAAAAGATCATAAATAAAAGGTGGTCGATTCTCACCTCCAACAAACTTTCATTGAACAAACCCATGTTCTCCTTTAAAAAGAACCGTAGTCTGAGGGACACCCTGATCCATACAGACTCTATTGGAAGTGTGGAACAAATGCAAACAACACTATGGGATACGCCCCCAGTGACGGGACACTACCCCTGCGGGTCCTGTGTAGCCTGTGAATTCACCAGAGCTAGCAAAACACTTGAACTCGGCCTCAAAACCCCCTGGGAGCAACGATCTCATACCAACTGCAACTCTGAAGGGGTCATCTACCTCATAAAATGCCCATGTGACTTAACCTACATAGGCATGACCAGCCGAAAAATAAAAATTCGGATATGCGAACATAGAAGTACCATCAGGCGCTTGGTCTCAGCTACTAGACTCACCACACACTTTGTCGAGAAACATCATAAAGACACTGATATACGATGGACAGTCATTGAGAAGATTAAGGGCACCAGGAACCTACAGAAAAGACTCCTAGAGAGAGAACAACGGTGGGTGTATCGTTTGGGAACACATGAAACAGGACTAAATGACTCTATACCGTGGAGTCAACTTAAGAAGTAAATCAATCCCTCGGACCCACCACTTGTTGACATGAACAACAAACACTACATCTGATTTATGTAGTGACACTACTGATTATATGCATCCCCACTGTTTAACTACTTGGGTACTGGATGGGTTTTGGTTGTCACTAGTATGACAACATATTCTATCATAGAGTCACACCAGCACTCAAGCAAGACATCGTCTACTAGACTAATAGGGGGTATTAATTAACCAACTATTCATCCCCCGCCTCTCACCTTATGTATTCTGAATATGCCATTATGTCGTACCACACATAGACCACGTCCGCTTAAACGCATCAATGACTATGACCTAATTCTCAGTTTCCACTCTGGGCTTTACTGGCTCATTTGTTTTATCAGCGGCGGTTTTTAAAGATCTGGTTCTATTTAACCTATGTCCCATCCGCTGCTCAGTAAACACGAGCGCTCAGTCTGCATTCTTGTATGTGCCCGTTTTTATTCACTTTGACCCCCTCCGTGGCACAGATTCACTTATATCCAGCGTAGATCGCTCACTTTCAGTTCAGTCTTCCTTGTTCCATTGAGAACTACTACTCCCATCAACCCCGCACGCCGCGACGTCTGACGTCGCTTTCTGTAATCAAGGGGCGTGTCTCTCAATCATCCTTCGATTATGGCGCGCTTCCGCGTTATATTTACCTGTCCCAGGCTTTACCACTTTGCGAAAGCCGAGGACCAGAACCAAATAGGTAGCGGGCAGGGCGGTTGATCGTTACGAAGTAAGTACTTTAACACACACGATGCCCCATTCATTATGCATCAACCTCGTTCCATTACTCCACCGATACGGAACGACGTCCTTTTTCCTTTCCCTATTTTACCGCGTGACACTACTCTCATTCACGGTTCCCCCAGGACAGCCCCATCTGGCCCCTGGTCCTGAGAGATTCAATCTACCTTCCCGATTTGGGTAAAGTATAACTGCAGATATATCACGTATGAATGTGTTGTATGCATGTGTAGTATGTTTTTTTAGTCACTTACTTACCTGCCCACTCATAACATGGTTCTTGGCACCGCCAGGAACACACATGGTTTTAATGTGCACTAGTACCTGGAGACACTGTGTGCACGCTATTTTTATAAGAACAGACATCACTCTGTTATCGCTAGAATGCGAATCATCTCGCCACACTCACAGTATGTCTGTCACATTTTCTATGATATGTTGCAGTCATGATGAGTGGCATAATAGGAGGACACTCCTCCTCACGTGAGCATGCACACGAATGTCCACGCATGTTCACGGGCGGTATACACCGTACCGCTCTAAGAGAAATGAAATAAGCGGCCACCAAACCGCTGGTACTTTTATATGTTGTTTGTCTCTACTTTTTCCCTTACAGATGGAGCCTGGCAGTTCACACACATCCACCGTTAAAAAACCACGTGGAGCAGCTACTCTGCCCTCACCATACTGACAGGATAGGGACACCCCATTACGTGTTAATTACACTCACATAGGGGAGTTACTTCTTTTGCCCTGAAGAAAGTCCTGGACCTTTTTTTGGCCCCTTTTTTGGACTGAAACATGTCGGCACTAGGGTCATAGGACCATAAAACTCCTAGAAGACCCTCCTTTTTAAGTATTTTTATTACTCGGACAGACCCAAGAATAAAGGGATACTGGGGATCTGTCTCGGGTATTTTATCTAGTTAACTCCCTCTGTCGTAGAACATATCAAAAGCACTCCCAACACTGTGGTCGAGCCCACCCGGACTTCTAGGGGTCTGGGTGACCCGATGATGAAGCATGACACCACTAGGGTGTGTGAGGGTAACTTAAAGAAAGACTTAGTTTCCCCACGACCACGGTTGTATTAGGTACAACCTAGTATTCTCATTTCTCTTCCCCTGTTTCCTTATTTTACTAGATCTCTTTAGATCTGTTAGAGTATTTTTTGTGCATTGAGTCTATATGGGAGGATATACTCTATACAATCCTGCCTCTCCAACCCCCCTGGTCATTGGGACTTCCCAATACTTCTGATGTGTTATAGTGGACTTACTTTCTGCCATGAGGTGCGTCATCTTCACATGCAGGACCACCCGTCTGTGCCCCACAACTTGATTTCCTGTAGGATCAGGTCCATTATGTGTTTCAAGGAGTCCACAGGGGAGGTAGGCATTGTTTGGGCTTGGGATAGAACTTCTATGAAAAGCAGCTGCCTGGTACGGTTCCTGGAGGCCATGGCAGACATTGTGGAGGACCAATGTGATGGAGTGGGAAAGTATCCCAGGCAATCAACTTTTCAGTGTTGCACCCCTCCATACTGGTCAGTAGAAGGCAGAAAACTGACGGTGAACTGTGGAGATGAACCGAGGCGGGGGAGGGAGGGCAGTAGATGCGACTGCACACACAGTAGGGAACCACAGGCCCCAGACTTATGAGGCAAGGGCAGAACGCCCTTCATAGGGTTGAGCCCCCGTCAGTCCATTGCCTACTGATCACTGCTGGGAGGAGTTAGTAGCCCAATGCTCTGTTGCCTCTCTTGAATCAGGACTGGGGAGGGGGCACCCCTAGCGCCCACTCTATACCACCTCCCCGCTACCAGGCATGCTTGTCATGACGGCAACCTTAGCTCGACAAACTCACTGGGTGGAAGGAGTGGGGCAAGAAGAGGGCCCCTTCACAGCTGGGCCAAGAAACACCACTAAGGCCCACTAGGCTGAGGAGTGGGCCTAGGTTGAACTTGCAGAGTTCTGCTACACGGAATCCCATAGAGTGGGCCAAAAACTCAGCAAGACTCCACGGAATTCCGCAGGCAAGTGGAGCTGCTCAACGTACCTGTTTGTGCAAAATGTTTTACATTCAGCAGCGTGACATGCGTTCTTGCACCCGAAACTGCGCTTGAATGGCACCTCGCGGTCTGAATGGGTGTAGCTATTTTGCTTTCTCTCCTGTGCATGGTGTTAGGACATGTTTTTGAATCCACCCTTAATTTTTTCAATCCTCCCCTTGTCTGACTCATCTACCCTTCCTTTTCCTTTATTGTATCACTGTGTGTTGATATGCTCATGTATTTTACGTTATTGTCATTTTTTTTGTCTTTTCCATGATGCTGTACCTTTTTTGGTTTTCTCTTTAAGTCTTTCTTTTTTTGGGCCACCCAGTGCTATGGCAGAGCAGGCAGAGAGATGGAGTGGTTAACAAGAACTATTTTTATAGAGGGGAAGAGGATTGAAAGTACTAAGGTTTTTCCCTACTTAGGAATTTTATTTGATCGATCTGGGTCATGGGTGCAGGCAGTAAAATCAAGAAGATTGTTGTACATTAAAACTCTGTCTGCGCTCATGAATTTTAGCAGGAAATTAGGTAAACGCCCCACGATGGAGTTACTGAACATTTACAAAGCAAAAAGTGTTACTGTAGCCACATACGGAGCAGGTATATGGGGCTACGAAGATGTAAGTTCTCTACAGGCAGCTGAAAGTATATTCTTGAGATTCTTATTAATAGTTCCAAAGAGTACTTCTTCATTTGTTTGCCACACAGAATTAGGTCTCCTCTATTTGGAGGATATTATAAAAATTCAACCAGTTCTGTTGTGGCACAGAATATGGATTACAGAAAAAACACATTTTAATCGTAAAATCCTAGTTGACTGTGCTGGCCTAGATGGAGTGCTAAATATTAGATGGCTCTCTTATGTGAAAATGTTTTTATGCAATATAGGACACCAAAGTTTTTACGATGAACCACTCACTATGATAGGATATACCAGGAAATAACTTAAGAATGATTGCCTGCAATATCTGATTGAAAGGAGACTTAGTGCAGAGTCGAGTAAGGTAACAGTACAAGCCCATAACCTTACTCTAACGACTTTCTTAATGCAGCCATATTTACGCCTGATAACCAATGAGTATGATAGATTCTTATTGATCCGTTTTCGACTGGGGACCCTGTATAGATTATTAAGTTTTCCTATTATTAATGATTGGTCAAAGTTGTTATGTAAATGCCCGTGTGACAACACCTCTGATCAGTCGACTATTCATGTCCTGGTTTTTTGCAAATTTTATTCTCTACAAAGGAAAAGGTGGATAATCCCAGTTGTAAAAACATTTGGATTGAGGCTATGTCGTCCAGCTTTTTTGGCTTTACAACAGCTAGACACAGTATTTGCTGTTGCCTCTGTTACCGCTTTTTTTAAAAGTGTTTTTAAGCATAGGAAAATGATTATTACATGATATCTTGATAATGAAAAGTTGTATATAAAAATGGAATTTATTGTAATCTTTATCCTGTACAGAATGTTTTATAAGAAATTTTACTCTGTGCTTTTATGGTTATTAAGATGTAACCGAATAAAGTAATTTTCGATTGATTGATTGAGTGGCGGCACCAGGCGGCTGCTTGCCGCACACCTTGCCGTCGTCAGCACCATCAAGGACTGCAGCCCGCACCATTTTCACAGAGGTAGCTGCACTCGTTTCCATGTGCTGCGCCACTTCCCCTCCTTTCTGGCAGCAAGTGGCAGGCCCGGCAGAGGGTACGGCCTACAGGAATGTCAACCACAGTGGGGGAGGGTGCGCCGATGTGTGGGCCTGAGCTCTGGGGTGCATCTCACTCAGCAGTAGTTGATGCACTGCTGGGCTGATATACTGAACAGGGAGCAGGACCTGCTCGGCCTGCTGGGCGTCGAGGTTGCAGGACTTGGTGAGTAAATATTTATTTGTTGTATTCTCTCTATGCTAATATTTCTTTACAAATAGCATGCTGCTTGCACTCAGAGCTAAGTTAAGTTTACATTACAAATATTATGTGACCCAGCCGGGTGCTCGGCGCTACCTAACCAAATTCGTTGGTGCTCGTTTGAGCTAAATATTTAAGAATTCATGCAGACTCCTCTGTCTTGTCACTAATATATTACTTGTAGTAGTATCCGTGAGTTAGCATTCTGTGTGCCTTTCTTTAGGTAGCTTGACCAATACCACCAGCACCCGGAAGATGCTGGTAGATATGCTAGCCCCAGTAATCCCTCCTTTTAATATGATTATTTCCCTAAATTTTACCGCTCCACGTTTAGAATAATTTTTCCTTTTTTTTTTACTGTGCCTGGCTCTTAATTCTTTTTTTTCCAACTCCTCTTCATTCTGCTTCTATCTAATGTTTGTTAAATTGTTGTTATACTTGTAGTTATCCTAGTTATTTTAAATAAAATGGGGCCAGTGTGGGCTTTTGCTCAGGTAATAGAAGATCCTACAGTGAGTTGGTGTTGATTTCACCACATCCACCCCACCAAGTGTGTGGTCTATTTTTAGGTGTAAATTAAGTCACACCTCAATAAATCAAACAGCCAAGAGTAAAAGGGTTGGTGTTTGATTAACGGTTGGGAAAGGGGATCTGGTGAAAGGTGTGACAAAGACAAACACTGCACAATGATACAATATTCATCGGGTGATGAACAGCACATTACCATCAACCTGATGTGGAAGGAAATGAAGGAATGAGTATGACACTGTTCTGTTAAATGCATTGCAAAGAGAAACAGCCCTTCAGCGCCAGAGACACAAGTTATTTATATATCTCAACGTTCTGCCATCTAGGTTTGAAAACTGGATATAAATTATGGACGAGTCGAGGCTAACAAAACAGTTATAAAAAATATTCTTAAAAGTAAAAGATACTGTATTGCCAAACTGGGTGGTGAATCTGCATTCATCTCCGATTGTCCATCAATCTTGGGTGCCTGGCTGAAGCCGTCCAGTAAGATAAGGAGGAGTGTTATGGAGCTTTTGATGTTTGTGCAGGAGAAGAGAAGGCCTTCTGGATTGTAAAACGGACACAATATATTGAGTCCAGGCGAAGGATAGAACAGAAGGTAAGCTTCATGAGGAGTAGACAAAGTAGTCTCAGAGAGGCAGAGCAAGATCATAGTCTGCTACAATCATTTATTTTATGACTCATATGTGATCGTTTAACTGAGAAGTGGGAGCAAATTACAACCAATCACAGACAAGTGGCTGCATGTACCCTTCTGATCATTCTCAAAAGTGTAATCATTGCATTTAGCCAAGTGCGTGCATAATGTGAAGATATGACATCACATGTCTGTCTCCAGTTACTTACAACAACAGCCCCCCCACCACGACCTGACCGAGTAATAGAGGAGATTCAGATTTGAGCCAGTACACACACTTAGCAACATTACATTTCCCAAATTAACACATCTCTCACCAGGTGCACAGAGCTGAGTAGGCCTCTTAGAGTCATAATCATGTTGGTTTCTCTGAAGTTGATAACTTCAGTCTTCTGCCCATGTTGAGGTAGTCTTGCCTTTAGTCCTTCCATCATCCTCCTGACTCCGAGGAACGAATATGTCCAACTCCATTACGTGTCATGCACTGCTGTTGAATTTTTTAGATTTGTGTTTGTTAAATAAACAGACTGGAGAGGTCTTTGAAGATTAATTTGTGAACCAGAACGAAAAAATGGAGTGGGCCCGGCAGTCAAAACTCGCAAAATGTGAAAGGGGAAGGGCCAATCACCTTTAGGAAAAATGTTCGCCCATTAGGCCACAGACATTGAAAATCATCTCAATCAGGCTTACAAATTAGGGGCCTCATTTCCAAGATTTTGACGCACGGCAGAGCAGCAAGCCTTCCTGCTGCACTGCCATGCATCAAAGTAAATGGGCAGGAATGAGCTGTATCTACAAGGTACAGCGCATTCCTTTCCTTCCCCCCCTGTGCCAGCGCACAAACAGCAGCCATGCATCAGCACAAATACCCTTGCATCATTTTGCAAGGGAGCCTGCACTGACGGGATGATTATTTTTGTTCAGGAAGGAACACCTTCCTGCACAAAAACAATCACTAATGGCATTTTCTTCTTTGTATGCATGCTGCAGAAGGCAGCACGCGTAGAAAGAGGAAAAAATGGGAAGAAATAAAAGTATTTCTCCGCATTGCGCCTCCTTACGCCTCCCCCCAAAATGTTGTAAATCTGGGAATGTGTCACTTTTCATGGATGTTGCGTGGTAACACCCACAGCAACACCCATGGAACGCCCCTTTCATGCAGAGTAATGAGTGAAAGAGAAACATATTTACAAGGTCATTAAAAAATTCACGCAGGGTGACTTTACATGGTTTTGTAAATATGGGGAACTCCATTCCGCCACCGGTGCGTCAAAATAAGTGATGCAAAGGTGGCGCAATGGGCTTGTAAATAATCCCCTATGGTTGAACACCCTTTCTCACTGTCTTCCACCACAAGAATCATCACTCACTGGTGCAATATATTATTTACCTGTTCCAATTCAAGCGGGGAGATACTCAATTGCAGATCCTCTTTAATGCATGTAACACACATTGGGGCAGTATTTATAAATCAAATATTCTGGGGTGGGCCTGCTAGGGGATGATCATAAAAAGGATAGGCACAGGATGGAGGCAGGCATTGTCTCTACAATATCCTTCAAGGGAATGGGGATGAGGCTTCTTCACTGCACACTGGTCCGACTCCAATCCGGCCATACATGTGCATAAACCGGTGGGGCCGCATAAGCCAGTCAGACACAAATAAACACAATAAATGATATAATGCTCCCCTAGTTATACACATTTGTTTTTCTTTTGGCAAAGCAATTTGGCAATAAAAGTTCTATGGTGGCCTACTCAGCCAGGAAAGTAGAGTTAGTCCTTAAACCCAGGTGGCTCATCCAGAGGTTGTTTGGCTAACACACTCTGATCTGAGTCTGGCCAATCACCCTCATCAAGCTCCTATGGTATTTCAGGAACGGTGTATTTTGCTGGTATAAAATGTTGGATCAATTTAATCCTGGTCAATCTCTCCACATTTTGAGGTGAGAAACTGAATCTTTTCACTATGGCGACTGCACCAGCTGCATTGAACACATGTTCAGCAGACACACTGGTTACCGGACAGGCCAGATAATTTATTGCCAGCCTGCAGAGCAGTGGCCATTGATTTATCTTTGCATACCAATACCCCAATGAGTTTTAATCAACATAGACCTCTCTTGGGTCATCAAGATACTCATTGAACATCCTCTCAATGGTCATTGGTGCTGCCACTTGCTCAATCTGTTTTGCCTTCACCGCTGCACTGGATGTAAGCCCTGCCATTTGATACCGAGGCAATGCAGAGGTTGTGGGCGATTCTTGTGTTCCAGTTAGTTGTTGCTGCCAGTGTTCTTGTTGCTGTTGTTAGTCGCTGTGAGATAACAGGACTCCCCTTTCTGGAAGTTAAAGGCAGCACCCCAGAACTTCTTTCCGTGAGTGGTACTCTATGTTCCACTCGTTCTTCTAACTGTGTGATCCCCGTGCACTCGAAGGTATATGGACGATTTAACTATATAGTTTCGGCGCACCTTGTGAAACACGAAGTCCCGGCGTGTCTTTATCAATGCAAATGTGTTGTAAGAAAGAAAATCTTCTCACTGACAAGGGCGCACTTAATATACGATGAAACACGCTGGTTTCTTCATCAGTTTTCTTTTTTATTCAAGCTTTTTTAAAAACTCCAAATGAAAAGTATCAAAGCTTTATCAATTCATATTGACAATCATATTCATCGTTCATTTCCAATGCGGTGAAAATAAATTTTCATGACAAACTTAGATGTCCACCCAATGCATTTCGGGTCAATTAGAGGTCTGCCCTTCTTCAGGGGACTAAAAGTAAATGAAACAGGACCATTAGCTTCACTCAAACATACAGTCTAATACATGTAAATTAATCATAAATTTTAAATGCATATAACTACAGATTAAATTACATTACACATGATCGTTAACTCTTAAGGTCAAACCACAGAAAGAAGTTAAACCGCTTTAAAAATGTAATAAAGAAGGCCTGGTGGCTGCAAAAAATATTTTTTTTAAATGAAAGCAAAAACAAACGACATTGGTAGTGCAACAACCTACATCTGGTAAGGAAACATCAGCGAAAATGGTGGTGTCGACTATACTCAGCGCAATTATAACTGACAAGGTTTAGGGCAAAGAAACAAAATCTAAAACACTAGAAACGATCACTAAATAAACTTACTCGGGACAAAACAGGTCTCTGCAGCTATTGGAGTAACACACTCGGCGTGTAGCGTTCATGCCGGGATAAGTGGCTAGTTAAATTGTACTGGATAGGTCTATTTATATCACATGGTGCAGAGATAAAAGTTACGCTGTCATTGGCTCACAAAGTGAACCAATGAAAATAGAAGGCTGTGTATAGACCAATGGTTACGCGCACAAAATGTAAAGCTGTCATTGGCTCCCAAACGAACCAATGAAAATGAAAAAGCTATGAGTGAACCAATCGTTGCACGCACATAAAGTAAAATAACGGTAAAAAAATTGGTAAAACAAACTGGGAATTCAGTGCTTCCACAAAAAGTGTATGTGTGAAAAGCGTACAATAAAGTTGCACATACGAAAAAGAACAATTATTAAACAGAGTCAACAGATCCATGTCTATAAAAAACATGATGTAAGGACCAAAAGGGTGCCCATTACCAATGCTAAATAATGAAAATTCAAGTTATAGAAAACACATATATTCAATACGGTCGTTAATCCCAAAAGGATGGGAACAATTCAATTTCTTAATCCAAAAATATTCAGCTCGTAGTCTTTGTTTAGTGGGATCCATGTCGCGGCGTTGTGGAATCGTTTCAAGTATAGTGAAGCGTAGTTGTGATATTTGGTGACCCGCTTCCATCCAATGATTTGCTACAGATGATTTTAAATTCTTCATTCTGATATTGCTCTTATGTTCAGTAATACGAACTTTCACTTTACGCTCAGTTTGTCCAACGTATACTTTGCCACATGGGCATTTAATGGCGTAGATGCAATTCGCTGTATCGCAAGTACTTGTATGATTGAGGGCTATGGGGTAACCCTTAGTAGGATGGGTGAATTCTTTGCCAATAATGACATTGCCACAATGAATGCAGTTTTGGCATTGAAGCATGCCGCGCCAATTTTGTGTTGATTTCTTGGGAACATTCAACAGTTCTTTAAGATTTTTAGAGCGTTGAAAAGCAAAAGTGATTTTATCATCATATAGATTATTCAGATCTGGTTCCATTTGTATGATTCTCCAGTGTTTGGTGATGGCTTTCTGTATTTTATGTGACTCAGTGGAGTATTTTAATACACATACTGTTTTCTTCATTTCTTTGGAATTGGTGATGCGTTGTTGAAGGAGGTCATCTCTAGATTGCAGCGATATTTTGTCAAGGGATGTTAGTAAAACACTTTCAGGGAAACCTCTCATTCTGTATTTCATTGTTTGTTTCTCAAGAGTGGTTTTTAAATCTTCTTGATTAGATACAATGCGTTTCATTCTTATGAACTGAGAGGTAGGTAGATGTTTCTTCAATAGTTCTGGATGAAAACTTTGGAATAGTAGACTAGAGTTTTTGTCCGTCTTTTTAATATGAAGTTGAGTGGAGATTTGATTTTGATCAAGTTTCACAATGACATCCAAAAATGCAATAGATTTTTCTTCAATACAATGAGTGAATTTAATCCGATCATTATGCATATTCAAGTTAGTGATGTTGTTTTCAAGTTGTGTACGAGATCCCTTCCAAATCACAAATAGATCATCAATATACCTCTTGTATATTACAATGCCTTCTTTCCATCCAGAATTCTCAAGTATATGATCTGTCTCAAATTTACTCATGTAGATGTTAGCGTACGAGGGAGCCCCCCCGAATCCCATGGATGTACCACTGGCTTGATTGTAAAAATTACCTTGCCATTCAAAATAGCTGCAGTATTATGCAAACTGCATCAGTTCCAAAAGTAACAATTTTTGAGAATCCTCTAGGTCACTCTTTAATAAGCTCCACTCCAAGGCTTCCAAGCCTTCATTGTGAGGTATGGAAGTGTACAATGCGATAACATCGATGGTACACAAAAAATATGTCTCATTTTCATCAAGTACAATTGATTTCAACAGATTCAAAAATGCCGTAGTGTCTTTGATGTAAGTGACACTTTTTTTGTACAATAGGTTGTAGAAACTTATCTACAAATTTTCCAATGGGTTCTGAAATCGACCCACAAGCCGATACAATGGGTCTGAATGGTGGACAAACCATGTCCTTGTGTATTTTAGGCAGCATATACAGTTGTGGCCTTCTGGGAAACTTAGTAACAAAAAATTCTTTTGTTTTTTCGCAAATCCAATTCATTTCAAAAGCGTGTATTATAATTTTGTCAAGGATTTGTTGATATTCAGATGTAGGATCAGACTCTAAAGGAAGATAAATATCTTGATTCACAACATGTTGATTAACACTCTTGATGTAAAATTCTGTGTCCATAACCACAAGGGCACCGCCTTTGTCGGCCTTTTGAAAAGTAAGTTGTTTTTGTGAACTTAGATTTTTGAGAGTGTTCCATTCTTTGGAAGATATATTCATCTTCTTAGGTTTAGTGAACTTGATGTCTTGAATATCTGCTAATACTGATCGTTCAAAGGCTTCGATCGTTTTGTGGGTAAATGGCGCACAAAAGGTACTTTTTGGTTTGAAATCTTTATCCCAAGTCTCAATGAGTTTCGGTGGTTGTAAATCTTTGAAAAAGAATTTTAATTTGAGAGACCTGAAAAATTTAAACAAAGCGATTTCAGTTTCTGCTAAGTTGGAACGATAAGTGGGAATAAATGTGATACCTTTATTTAACAGTTTGAGGAGATGTTAACAACGAGGTTGTTTTCGACATCTGGCTCCTGGTCCTTACCGCGATATTTTGATCTGTTTCTTTTGCTCAAAATATCGCGGTAAGGACCAGGAGCCAGATGTCGAAAACAACCTCGTTGTTAAGATCTCCTCAAAAACCTTAACCTTAACTAAATCTGAAATCAAACTGTTAAATAAAGGTATCACATTTGTTCCCACTTATCGTTCCAACTTAGCAGAAACTGAAATCGCTTTGTTTAAATTTTTCAGGTCTCTAAAATTAAAATTCTTTTTCAAAGATTTACAACCACCGAAACTCATTGAGACTTGGGATAAAGATTTCAAACCAAAAAGTACCTTTTGTGCGCCATTTACCCACAAAACGATCGAAGCCTTTGAACGATCAGTATTAGCAGATATTCAAGACATCAAGTTCACTAAACCTAAGAAGATGAATCTATCTTCCAAAGAATGGAACACTCTCAAAAACCTAAGTTCACAAAAACAACTTACTTTTCAAAAGGCCGACAAAGGCGGTGCCCTTGTGGTTATGGACACAGAATTTTACATCAAGAGTGTTAATCAACATGTTGTGAATCAAGATATTTATCTTCCTTTAGAGTCTGATCCTACATCTGAATATCAACAAATCCTTGACAAAATTATAATACACGCTTTTGAAATGAATTGGATTTGCGAAAAAACTAAAGAATTTTTTGTTACTAAGTTTCCCAGAAGGCCACAACTGTATATGCTGCCTAAAATACACAAGGACATGGTTTGTCCACCATTCAGACCCATTGTATCGGCTTGTGGGTCGATTTCAGAACCCATTGGAAAATTTGTAGATAAGTTTCTACAACCTATTGTACAAAAAAGTGTCACTTACATCAAAGACACTACGGCATTTTTGAATCTGTTGAAATCAATTGTACTTGATGAAAATGAGACATATTTTTTGTGTACCATCAATGTTATCGCATTGTACACTTCCATACCTCACAATGAAGGCTTGGAAGCCTTGGAGTGGAGCTTATTAAAGAGTGACCTAGAGGATTCACAAAAATTTTTACTTTTGGAACTGATGCAGTTTGCATTATACTGCTGCTATTTTGAATGGCAAGGTAATTTTTACAATCAAGCCAGTGGTACATCCATGGGATTCGGGGGGGCTCCCTCGTACGCTAACATCTACATGAGTAAATTTGAGACAGATCATGTACTTGAGAATTCTGGATGGAAAGAAGGCATTGTAATATACAAGAGGTATATTGATGATCTATTTGTGATTTGGAAAGGATCTCGTACACAACTTGAAAACAACATCACTAACTTGAATATGCATATTGATCGGATTAAATTCACTCATTGTATTGAAGAAAAATCTATTGCATTTTTGGATGTCATTGTGAAACTTGATCAAAATCAAATCTCCACTCAACTTCATATTAAAAAGACGGACAAAAACTCTAGTCTACTATTCCAAAGTTTTCATCCAGAACTATTGAAGAAACATCTACCTACCTCTCAGTTCATAAGAATGAAACGCATTGTATCTAATCAAGAAGATTTAAAAACCACTCTTGAGAAACAAACAATGAAATACAGAATGAGAGGTTACCCTGAAAGTGTTTTACTAACATCCCTTGACAAAATATCGCTGCAATCTAGATATGACCTCCTTCAACAACGCATCACCAATTCCAAAGAAATGAAGAAAACAGTATGTGTATTAAAATACTCCACTGAGTCACATAAAATACAGAAAGCCATCACCAAACACTGGAGAATCATACAAATGGAACCAAATCTGAATAATCTATATGATGATAAAATCACTTTTGCTTTTCAACGCTCTAAAAATCTTAAAGAACTGTTGAATGTTCCCAAGAAATCAACACAAAATTGGCGCGGCATGCTTCAATGCCAAAACTGCATTCATTGTGGCAATGTCATTATTGGCAAAGAATTCACCCATCCTACTAAGGGTTACCCCATAGCCCTCAATCATACAAGTACTTGCGATACAGCGAATTGCATCTACGCCATTAAATGCCCATGTGGCAAAGTATACGTTGGACACACTGAGCGTAAAGTGAAAGTTCGTATTACTGAACATAAGAGCAATATCAGAATGAAGAATTTAAAATCATCTGTATCAAATCATTGGATGGAAGCGGGTCAACAAATATCACAACTACGCTTCACTATACTTGAAACGATTCCACAACGCCGCGACATGGATCCCACTAAACAAAGACTACGAGCTGAATATTTTTGGATTAAGAAATTGAATTGTTCCCATCCTTTTGGGATTAACGACCGTATTGAATATATGTGTTTTCTATAACTTGAATTTTCATTATTTAGCATTGGTAATGGGCACCCTTTTGGTCCTTACATCATGTTTTTTATAGACATGGATCTGTTGACTCTGTTTAATAATTGTTCTTTTTCGTATGTGCAACTTTATTGTACGCTTTTCACACATACACTTTTTGTGGAAGCACTGAATTCCCAGTTTGTTTTACCAATTTTTTTACCGTTATTTTACTTTATGTGCGTGCAACGATTGGTTCACTCATAGCTTTTTCATTTTCATTGGTTCGTTTGGGAGCCAATGACAGCTTTACATTTTGTGCGCGTAACCATTGGTCTATACACAGCATTCTATTTTCATTGGTTCACTTTGTGAGCCAATGACAGCGTAACTTTTATCTCTGCACCATGTGATATAAATAGACCTATCCAGTACAATTTAACTAGCCACTTATCCCGGCATGAACGCTACACGCCGAGTGTGTTACTCCAATAGCTGCAGAGACCTTTTTTGTCCCGAGTAAGTTTATTTAGTGATCGTTTCTTGTGTTTTAGATTTTGTTTCTTTGCCTTAAACCTTGTCAGTTATAATTGCGCTGAGTATAGTCGACACCACCATTTTCGCTGATGTTTCCTTACCAGATGTAGGTTGTTGCACTACCAATGTCGTTTGTTTTTGCTTTCATTTTTAAAAAAAATTTTTTGCAGCCACCAGGCATTCTTTATTACATTTTTAAAGCGGTTTAACTTCTTTCTGTGGTTTGACCTTAAGAGTTAACGATCATGTGTAATGTAATTTAATCTGTGGTTATATGCATTTAAAATTTATGATTAATTTACATGTATTAGACTGTATGTTTGAGTGAAGCTAATGGTCCTGTTTCATTTACTTTTAGACCCCTGAAGAAGGGTCAGACCTCTAATTGGCCCGAAATGCATTGGGTGGACATCTAAGTTTGTCATGAAAATGTATTTTCACCGCATTGGAAATGAACGATGAATATGATTGTCAATATGAATTGATAAAGCTTTGATACTTATCATTTGGAGTTTATAAAAAAGCTTGAATAAAAAAGAAAACTGATGAAGAAACCAGCGTGTTTCATCGTATATTAAGTGTGCCCTTGTCAGTGAGAAGATTTTCTTTCTTACAACACATTTCCACTCGTTCTTCTGCCAGGAACTCTGGCTCACTCAACAATCCACTTCTTGTATTGTGAAATATCCCCTTCTGAAAAAGGAAAGAAAGTGGTCAGCATTTTGTGTAATGTTGATCCAGTATTGGGGCACAGATGTACTCCTTAGATGACATGATGTCTCTTTGTAGCGTTGTATTCTCAGTCAAGCAAAGGATTTAGCTCTGAATCAAGGTATACACATAATTGTATTTATTGCTCACAGCTGTGAACCTGTCAGACACGTTTTTTAACTGCTCCTTTTGCAGATATTACAACAGGATTGCTTGGCTGACCGTACTCTCCTCCTTGCTAACTTTCCACGTGAAAACCTCAAAAGGAAGCAGAATCTCTGACAGGCATTTGACCAGATTCCAATTGTTCATCCCAATGGTCATGCTTTTAATGACATACCCCCTCTTTGCATGACATACTCATTGATCATTTTCTTCTGATCAAATAGGCGTTGCAACATGTAATAGGTTGAGTTCCAAGGTGTTGGCACCTCATGTATGAGTGCTTTACCTAGTACTCCATTAGCACACTGTATGGTCCTCCCATTACTCTAACTCCCAGCTCAGACAGTTTAATAGAACTCTTGGAACCTCCTGAGCCCATTCCATTTCACCAGAAAAGGTCCCTGACCATTGCCCTCACTGCCAGTACAGATTTACTCCCATCAGTCCTGAATCCCCAACTCCCTCTGATTATTTCAGAATCTTCCTATTAAACTGTAGATCCCTCCCTAAACACACTACCGAGATTTGGATGTTTCTCAAAGATTTAGACCCAGACATCTTATTTTTGACTGAAACATGGCTTAACACCAGTTCGGAACCTGACATCATTCAAATACTACCCCAAGGCTTTGCAATACAAAGAGTAGACCGCTCAACAGGCAGAGGTGGCGGGATAGCTATCATTTATAAAGATCAGTACACCTGCCGCTCGCTTGGGAACCCAGTCGCTGACTGCGAAAACGCCCACTTCAACATAGAATTCTCACCCCTCATATCATTCACGGGCATCCTCATATATCGCCCCCCCCGGAGTGATGGGATCCTTCTACCAATCAATTCTGGAGGCTGCAACTAATTTAGCAAGCTCAGCGCCTAATTTCACACTACTTGGAGACTTTAATCTCCACTTTGACGATAAATTAGCTGCTAATGCAAATGAGCTGACTAGGGATCTCTCAATGCTTCAACTGACGCAAAGAATTACACAAGCGACCCATGTGAAAGGCCACCTCTTAGACCAAGTGTTCTCAAGTTTAGAGGACCTTCAAGGGTCTGATCCTATCCCCCTCCCATGGACAGACCACTCTCTGATCAACCTCTCTTGGTCCCCTCAATATACTAAACTTTCCTCTCAACCCACCTGGACCCTCGGTCAACCCTGGTCCAAGCTTCCCTTAGAGAAGGGGACCCAAGTACTAGAAAGAACCAAACCCAGGCCTAACCCTTGGCCTATCATAGCAAATGAAGATTTCCTAAACTGAACAGAACAATCACTTGATTCAGTCCTCCCTAAAACTAAAATAAAAAAGTCAGAAGGGTCCCACAATGCCCCCTGGTTCTCCCTTGATTTGCGTGCACTCAAACAGCAATGTAAAATCAAGGGCACAGATGTACTCGCAATGGAGGAAAGAATTCCTCCCCTCAAAAAAACTTGAATACAGATCTGCTATTCGTAAGTACAAAGCAGAGACAAAAAAGCCCAGGCATCTTACTACGAAGATAAGACCCTATCAGCTCAGAACTCTCCCAGGGAAACCTTCACCATAATCAAAAAATTACTCAAATTACCCGCCCCCTGCACAGCCCTGGACCCCTCTGGTCAACGGTGCAATAAATTAGCAAATTTTTTTAATGACAAGGTTCAAGCAATAATCGAATCTCTACCACAGAGGGATGAAGATCTGGATATTCTGATCAATTCAGACCCACGTAACACCAAACCCACTCTTGAGACCTTCCCCCCTCTGTCTCTGGAAACTCTTCTAACCTTGCTGTCCTCCGTCACGAGCGGGTCTCCTAGGGACCCAGTGCCTCTAAATATTTTGGAAAAAGTAACGTCCACCCTAGCTCCTAACTTACTGAACCTGATCAATGTATCGCTAGACACAGGAACGGTCCCCCCGAGCTGGAAAAAAGCCATGGTCAAGGCTCTACTTAAAAAACCAAACCTAGATCCAGCCGAACTAGGAAATTACCGTCCAATATCCCTTCTACCCGGAATAAGTAAAGTGACTGAAAAGTTTGTTAACCAGATCCTCTCAGATTTCCTCAAAACACATCATCTGTTTCACTCCTCCCAAACAGGGTTCCGTCCCCATCAGAGTACTGAAACGGCCCTGCTAGCAGTCATAGAGGAAAGCAGAAAAATTCTTGACTCCTAAGGTTCCACAGCCGTTATTCTCCTCGACCTAAGCGCTGCATTTGACACAGTGAACCACATGACCCTAATTCATCGTCTGAGAAATATCAGAGTCACTGGCACTGTGCTTCAATGGCTGCGCTCGTTCTTAGAAGGAAGAACCTTTCAGGTTTTTGAGGAGAATGTTTTACCCAAACCTGCCACCTTAACTAGTGGGGTCCCGCAGGGCTCCTCGCTTAGCCCGACCCTCTTTAACATGTATATGTCCCCCCTAGCAGCCATCGTAGCCCCCTCAGGAATCCGCATCATGACCTATGCGGACGATACGCAACTGGTGGTTGCACTCAACCAGACGGACTCTAACTCCAACAGTCTCCTCACCTGCCTAGAAGACATTTCAAAATGGATGGATATATCCCAGCTCAAGCTAAACGGTCGAAAAACGGAGATTATGGTGTTGGGTAACCCCTGCAGCTCCCAACCCCACCAAACGTGGCCATCCAGCATGGGCCCTCCTCCCACCCCCAAGACCGAGAAAAATCCTCCCTCTTCTTTCCCCACCAGCAAAAAAGGTATTGATACAATCCCTCATACTTTCCAGGCTGGACTACGGGAACGCACTTTACCTGGGCTCCCCTTCATCAGTAATTTCCAAACTTCAGCTAGTCCAGAACAGCGCAGCCAGATTATTAACAGGGACATCCAACAGACAATCAGCTAAACCATCAATTCGCTTCCTCCACTGGCTCCCCGTGCAAGAATGCATCAAATTCAAAACTCTGTGCATTGCTAATAAAACACTGTCAGGGATAGGCCCACCCATCAACTCAGCCTTGATCCTCCCCTATAAAGCTAATAGGAAACTTCGATCAGATGAATTGCATCTTGCCGTGGTACCCAGAATAAGAAGGGCCAGAAGCGGCGGACGGCTCTTTTCCTACAATGCCTCCAAGCTCTGGAACTCCCTCCCATTCCATCTACGTTTGATTTCCAATCACCAGACCTTTCGCAAACAACTCAAGACTCTGCTGTTCCCCTAGTCTGTTCCCTTTCCATGCTGGTCTATAGCGCTGGGACACTCCCGGGTAGCCATGCGCTCTACAAATGTCTTTTCATTCATTCATTCATTAGCACACTGTATGGTCCTCGACTGCTTTCCGGCTTTAGAAGAATGACTGCGCATTGTTCAGCAGATGGTCAATATGTTGCTGACTAGTTCTTTTTTGAGAAAGTTCCGCACAATGTGTTAATGCAATGCGCCAAAAAGATTAGAATGAAAAAAGGTACCCCCTGAAGTTAATTTGTAGGATTGAGGGAAGAAGGGGGAACAAATCACTAAATAATTAAATGACTCCCACACAACCTATATGCTTTCTCTATAGGCTTGCAAAAAAAGTTCTATGGGCTACCCTCTGCTGAACAGACAGCTCAAACAGCTGATTGTATGCATTTTATAATTTTGTTAGATCATTTAATACACTACTTATTATTTTTAAATATAAAGTTGTTTTGGTATTTTTCTGATTGTCCAAAAGTTAAAAGCATATTAATAAAACCACCAAACATTCATCAGTGCAAATGAACAATTGTGCAGTTTGGACATACATGTCACATTTGTTTGAATACATCATCATTATTTGTGAAACTGCATGTATTAGAAAATATGGTATATCCCCTGAATCAACCACACCACCATCCTGACCTCTCTCACAACATCGCACTAGCAAACACACATCACATACATACACTGCCCAGCCAGAAATGGAATACACCATTGGAAATCACGGAGAGAACACTTTATAGGATATCCACGATTGTGTTGCTGACTGGGGTTGCACAGCAACCACTTCAACGCTCATTTCAGTGGAGATTATAAATTGCATCCACCTTCCTCAGGACCTCCCTTTTTCAATCTGTAAACGTGAGTGGTAGGGGATCATAAAAATCACTGATTCTTCTTTAGGATGTCGATAATCGCCCCACGAGGTGAGGAGGTAATCACTCCATCTCACATATATGTCTAAGTTGTGGTATGATAATAGTCTCACCAATGGTGGTTAAATCCACAAGTGGCAGGACTCCAACTCTGAGATAATTGTTATGACATGCTGATGTCTATACTAGTTCTGCAATGTGTCTTGTTCAGATCACAGACCCTTGGGTGCTTATTCACTTAAGTATCGGGCATCAATGCAGCAATCACTGAATGCATCTGCGTTCTGCATCACACGCCTGGTTCACAAAACAGCCCGATACTTCAGTGAAGGCAGGCAGGGTGTCCAAGGGAAAAAGGAATAATCCTCAAAAAATAAATGCTGGTGTGTGTTGTGCACCTATGGCAGACAGGGGGTCCAGGGGCACTCCGAAAAATCCTTAAAAAATAAAGGCTGTTGTGAGGCTGTGCACCTATGGTGGGTAGGTTGTAGATGGATAGTGCAAAAAAAAATTTTGTAAAAATAATAATAAGAAGAAAATAAAAAATAAAAAAATTACATAAAGAATTAAAATAAAAAGATAAAAATAAAAATAACAACACAAATTAATTGCTGATGTACTAGTGGACTATGAGATTCCATTGGTAGACAAGGGCATGCAGATGAAAAGTACAAAAAGCATAAAATATAAAACTACTAATAAATATACAGATATTACAATGATCCTCAGGCATAATAATAAACAGATATCAGGTAAATGTAAAATAAATAATTCAAAAAGACAGAGCCCTCTCCTATCATTCTCTCTTTGAAAACTGGAAAAAAGGGTAGCTGCACAAATTGACTGCCAGGCACATGGTTAAACAACAACAACCAGCAAGGAGGCATGGCCACAAATAAGAACACATGCAGGCCTACGGCAAAAGCACACTGGCTGGCTACACACAATTGCCACTGAACACATGGTCAGACAACAACAGCAAGCAAGGAAGTATGGCCACAGCAAAGAACACATGCAGGCCTATGGCAAAAGCCCATTCGCTGTCTACACAAAATGGCTGCTGACCACATGGTCAAGCAACAACAACCGCAAAGGAGGGATTGCCACAACAATGAACACATGCAAGCCTATTTCAAAAGCACACTGGCCGGCTACACAAAATGGCAAAAGCAAATTGGCTGGCTACACAAAATGGCTGCAGGCCACATGGTCAAGCAACAACAACCGCAAAGGAGGGTTGGCCACAACAATGAACCCATGCAGGCCTATGGCAAAAGCACACTGGCTGGCTACACAAAATGGCCACCGACCACATGATCAAACAAAGTCAGCAAGCAAGGAAGCATAGCCACAACAAAGAACACATCTATGGCCACATCGTCAAACAGCAAGTAAGGAAGCATGGGAAACAAAGAACACATGCAGCCCTATGGACACTGACTATACAAAATGGCCCTAGACTAGGGGTGGGCGGAATTTGCGTAATCGCGTTACGCAAATCTCCGCGAAACGGTAAAAAATCTCCGCGAACACGCAGAAATTCCGCGAACACGCGAAATTGCTTGTTCGCGATGCTTTTTTCTGTTCACAATCGCTGTTTGCGTGCTCGGGGAAAAATATCTCGCGAACACGCATTTTGAGAACGCGAACAAGCAAAAATTTCGCGAAGTCGCGGAAACCGGAATTTTGGGCAATTTCGCGTTCTCCGCAGAACGCGAAATTACCCAAATTCCTCAAATTCCGCGAACGGAACGGAATTTGCTGCCCAGGCCTACCCTAGACCACATGGCCTGGGAACAAAAACAAATGGTGGCCTTTGGCAAACACACTCACACATTGGCCAGACAAAGGAGCCATGGTAACACTGAAGAAAACAGCAATGCCAAATTGAAAAATAACTAAGATTTATAATATTACAACACACATCCTCCAAAGGCATTACAAATATATTACCCCACTGATACACATTTGGCAGGAAAAAGTGAAATACCCCCAAAAACCCAATTTTCTAATTTAATCCAATGTCATCAATGGCCTAAATGATGTTTTAATTCAATAGTCACCACAGAAACAGGTATTTCATGCACCCATGACTACTACTGGGCCTACGTGCTGGGTGGCTTATTGGCAGACTAGGCCATGTAGTAAAATAAGTGAATTTTGTAAATGTATTTAATGAAAACATGGAAAAAATGTATTGAACTGAGCAACATTTTCCTTACAAAAGAAATAAAATAAAATGTTAAAAAATATTAACCTGGCCCCTACTTAAACTGCAGGCCACCCACCACAATACCATTTTAAAATCAAATAAAAGTACAAATAAATCCTAGTGCATGCCCTCTATAAAATAAAGAACACCCTTAGTTAAGGGTTATTGAACTTACTTGTGGTATCACAAAAACAATGTCCTTGAATCCAATGGTATATATGCAACATATAAAGAGAGTGATCCTACCAGCTCCAAATCCAAAGGAAAAGTGACCAGGAGATGGACAAAGCAATGAGAGGAGCCTCTTTGACAGATACAGGAAGTTGGAGTCTCTGGGGTAGTTCCTCCTTGTTGAAAAAAAATAAGTACAATTTTAAAAAATGCCCCTCTCACTAAAAAACAGTTTGGAGAAGAATATCAACTCAAAAACCTCTTTTCAAGTAGATTTAGCGGCTTCTCAAGGAGAAAGTATGTTCAAGGATGCAGCCGCAGTTGCAGGCGCTCTATCGCGCTCGCTAGCTCCGAAATAAGTGCTGATGTTGCGGCCTAAAGCCACGGTAGCGGGCATTAAATCTCGGGAGTGCTTGCGGGATGCTGGAAAATCTGACCAGTGCTCGTGAGTGCCCGGCAAGACTTGTCACGCTCGCCAATGCACGCAAAAAAACGAGTTTGAGCGTGCTGACTGAAAAAAGAAATCCACCACAAGATGGAAAGCGGAATTTATCAGGAATTTAGCATTTTCTGGTTAGCACAGAGTTCTGGAACTCTACAAACTCCACAAGCGGAGTGGAATTTTACGCCCAGGCCTACAGAGGAGGCCATTAGACCAGGTGGGTGTGCTTCCGTCCTCCTGTGTCTCTCCCTGCCCAGAAGTGGCAGGTATACGGTGGGGGTGTGATATGCCTAGGGTAACCCCAATCGGATGTAGCCAGCCTTGTAGGGCATGCCAGCCTCCAAGCTGGCCCAATGCGTTACTCTGGTTCCCCGGGGTAACTGCAGTGTGCTGAGCTATGCAGGACAGCCTTAAGTTCCGGCTGCCTGCTATTGGCTGTCGTCAATGAGGAAAGGTGCAGCGGGCCGTCCATCCAGACTGCTTGTGCCTTGGGGAGGAGGGCAGTGCAATGTGTCCAGGGTGCACCTATCCCATGTGGCCTGCCTTGTTAGTAGTGCCAGTCTTCCCTCTAGCGGGGTGCACTGCTCAAGTCCCCTGGGGCCGCCGCTCTGTTCTAAGCCATGCAGGCTGCCTGCTGTCAGCTGCCATCCCGGATGGAATTTGTAGTGGAGCTGTCCAGCCAGGCTGCTGATGCTCACTACCACCACCAGAGTCGCTGAACAATGCCTGATGCCTGTGCTGTGTCCCCTGTGGCTGCCTTGCTCAGCAGAACTCATGCGTCAGGCTGTCATTACTCTCATTAGCCAGACCCCACACCCTCAAAGTCAATGTTGACCTAAGATCACTCTATCAGAATTTGTGTCTGACACGCAAAACTTCACAAGTGGCTTTCTTTTTGTTACAAGATTATAGAAGTTTTTTCTTTTCTTTGGCTCAATAACCTTGCAGTATTTTATATGTATCTTCCCATTATATAATGGGAAACCTTGTGGTGATACAGAGCAGAAGAAGTGATGGTGGTCATATGCTGGGCCCGAAGTCAGCAGGGCTGGTCTAGTTGCGGAGTAATGCAATGAATCATATGAAGACACAGTTAAGGCTGAGCAACTCTCCTTTAAAAGGGCCTTTGCATACAGTTAACCAAACTGAATAGCTCACATCAATAACCAAATGCCCTTCTTAGGGCCTTTAGGGCTAATAGATGCCACCTTACGCCCATGTTACAAATGTAAGAAGCACACGGAGTAATTTCCACCAGGGATTCCTGAAGGCCTGAAATGGCTCCACCACCTGCTAGTATAGTCAAAGGGGATATTTCCATTCAGGTTATTAATTTGGAGCAGAAAAGCATTTCTAGTTGTGCGTCAGTGCCACATAAATGAGATGTTCAACAGTAATTTCCCTGTCAAATGCCTACATATATGTAGTAAACTGTTACCAACTCAATCTCATTCCAGTCCTATTATTGAAGTCAGAGATGTTGCTAGACCTGTGGGCTCTTACTTAATAAAAATCAGCTTTATTACCGAAACTCACATATTCGCATATTTATGAAAATATCAGTCACCCTTGATAAAAAACTTCAACCACTAAATTATAAACTTCATGCACTTAAACACTCAAACAACCCACTTCTATTGAAACACAAATGAATGTCATGATCATCCACGTTATTTCTAAGTAGTTTTTTGTATAAAACACCAGTAATACAATTTTAGCATAAATGACTATTCTATCTAGAACATCAGTTTACCATTTGCTGATAAGAGGTACCAGAGCCTTCCCTTTAAAAAATCTGTAAGCACTAATACAAAGAACAAACCTATGTAAATGTGCATAGATGTATATTATCTATAAATCAGGCAAAACATTTGGGTCTATTCACTCATTACCATATGCTTTACCATAGGGAGACTCTGCAGTCATGGCTTTAGCCCCTGAACCACCAATATGCTCTAGGACAGACTTTGACCTTTGCTATCCAGGCACTAACAATTGCTTATCTATGGCAGAGCATTGCACTTTATGTGGGTGAGCGAAATTTAAGCAAATAGCAAAATAATGAAAAGTACAACTATTCAAGGCCTTTCAGTGAGACACAAACAAACTCTGAATTTGATCTGGAAAGCAATGCATGGCCAATTTGATAATTTGCACAGCCTTGAAACATAATCAAACTCGGAAAAACCAAAGATAATCTTAATAGACTTGTTCTTGAATTCTTGAAGCTGAGAAATAGAGCACAAGTAGCTTTGCTGCACATGAATAATTTGCTTTTATTTCTATTGAGGTTGTTCTCTTAAGATTCAAAGCAACCTTCTTGTGTCAGTGATCTAATCTATGTCAAATATGATTAAAGTATCATAAATTATTGACTTTGAGATAGTATATCAAGAAATGTGTAACCAGTGTAGCAGCAAAAAGCCAGAAACCAGATGATGGATAAATAAAAAATAATTAATATGTCTAAACACAGAGTGGGGTGTGGCCAAGCTGGTGGCTGGATAGGTCGCATTACTCTGTGCTCCACACCCCTCCTCTACACTGGTCTCTTATCCTGCAGAACAAGACATGTGGTTGGCCACCCACCTGCAGCCATTGACCACCAGTACCATTTAGAGGGTAACAGATGTGCCACAAATAGTGGCCGAACACCAGAATTTATAACTGGCATTGGCAAAGAATGATGACGCTCTTGTGGTAGGAAATATAGCCAATTTCTGTGGAGTGTCAGGAGGATCACTGGGCCTAGAAAATTGGTGAAGGAAGGAGGGGAAGGGTATCCACTGGCAGCTCACTTACCACAGCAGATGACAGGGCAAAGGGGCTCCGAGGTTTCACACTGTGACAGGCCTAGAACTAAGAGGTTTCATGCATCAGTAAATTGGTACTAGCACTTGGCACCCTATCGCTGAGAGCTGAGAAAGAAACACACGTGTGAAAGCTGGAGTGGAGAATGGCTGGTGGAATATTTGCTTCTCCCTCTTTTCTTTCCACCACCATCCATCACCACACATACAGGCAGAAATAATGAAAATGGGTGCCGAGATGTGCTCAGAGAGTATGCACCATGGACTGAGCCAATGAGACTCAAAAGGTGACATTGAACTGTGCAAGAGGGGTTGCGGGACACCTTTCAGGAGATGAGGAGAATCTGGTGTGCAAAATGACCCAAATAGAGACTGGGCTGAAAGAGGGGCTCCTGGTGATGGATTTCGGAGCACCGGGCCATGGTGAATCATTGTTTGGTACTGTTACGGGCCCACCCAACACGCTTGATCATTCCACGGAGACTACGATACCGGATCATTGCCCAGGGGTGGGGAACCTTTGCAAATGTTTGTTTTGTTAGGGGCTCCCTACTTCCTAGCCCGAGGAAATTGGTGGTGCCATTGGAAGAATGCCAGGTTGATACTACTGTCCAAAAAAGTATTTGGCAGATGAGTCTGTCCTGGCAAATTTCAGACCGATTTCCCTATTACCAGCATTTGGTAAAATCCACAAAAAATTAGTCAATATCCAACTTTTCTTTCATCTCGATGCTAACCAGTTATTGCATCCTTCACAATCAGGCTTTCACCCGGGACATTGCATTAAGTCCGCTTTGGTTGAGGTCTCAGACATTATTAAATTGGTGGTGGACAATGGAAAGAAAGTAGCCTTGCTGCTTTTAGACCTTTCAGCAGCATTTGATACGGTCTCCCTCCTATTCTGATACAACGGTTGGGGTACATCGGGTTGGGTGGGCCCCCTCCAGCCTGGCAGTGTTCCTTTTTATTGAACAGAGATCAGTCGGTGTGGATGCCGCTATTTGTGCCAGATTCTTAGCCCATAGAGTTTGGGGTTCCCAAGGGCTCTGCTTTGAGCCCGACACTGTTTAATGTCTATATGTTATATAAATCAAAGAGAGAGAGAGGAAAAAAGGAAGCTGGTTCAATTCCCCTGAGTGCAAATGTAGAAAATCAACAGGAACTAGCCCCACGGTCGAGGGGGATATGTGTATGTAGATATGAAGAAACAGAATAGTCTCTTTAGTCAAGGGAAACCATTTAGGTTTTTAAGAAAGGCCTCACCCACCAACCTAGTTGGTGGCATGCTTCATCATCGGCCCCCACTAGGGGTACCGAATGTACCCCAAGTGTGCTACGACGCCTGCAATTGCAGCGGAGCTGGTTTATTGTCAAGGTGAGTGTGCAGTGATGGTGTAGTGTGTGTATATTTAAAAGCTGTCCCTCTGGTCCCAAAAATCAATTAGAATTATTTAATAATGGGCCATGGGCAGCATTAAAAGGAGGCAGGGGATGGCTAAGGAGGTATCAATGGCCGCCACCATCCAGTGGGGTCAGCATGTTTCAGCCAGTGCCTGGAAACTGGGGCTGGCTTTCATCAGGACCAAGAAAGTGGAAGGTGAGAGGACAGGTCTAACAGAGTGTGCACGCTAAGGCGCCTTAACTGGCAGAGGGGGTATTCCTCCTATTTCCAATCCTGTGGGAGGGAAAAGACAAACATACACAAAACATACCACATATAATATTAGCCTCAATCAATATCAAGTAACATGAGTGACATGGTATACCGCGGTGGAGGTGCAGAGCGGTACGGCACGTGAGGCAGCGTCAAAAGCATGCTATAAGTGGCGGTGCACGCTAAAAATACGCGGTAATGTGTCAAGTGGCTCAAGGACACGGTAAAAACATGGTGAACAAAAAAAATAGAATGAACCCATGAATGCTTACACCAAAGATTAAAGGGACAGGCTCTATGAGTCAGGAGTAGGGGTATTTTTGCTTTTATTTTATTTTTATTTTTTTCATTATATTTGGTTTCACTTTTGACTTCTTCTGTGATTTGCAGTTGACATAAGTAATTTCGCGCTACTCCTTACCTACTCTGGAGGCACTGCCCATGAACCACACATACATGCCTCTTTGTCGGTCACATGCGCGATTTACCCCCGGCTATTGGCCTCTCTGCTTATGCGCATTATACACTCGCCACATTGCTTGGCATGTGCGAGCTGCCCTTCACTGCCGATGTGCGGTTACACACCTTCTGTGTGACGCGCTGGTCTTATTAGTCCTTTTAGTCTTTCTTTTCTTTTTGCCCGGTATTTTACCGGTCCCTGTGTGTCTTTCTTCTGTTTCCTTCTTTTTTTACAGACACCTGCCTGTTAATTGCATGCAGCTGCTCCCCACACCTGCACGCTATCTTGGCGGGTGTGCTATTTAAGCCTCAGCTTCCTATGCTCATTTCCAACCACGGAGTCGGAGAGAGGCCACACAGGTTTGCGGTATGAGCTCTGTCAGCTACAAGTAAGTGGGATCTAATTTCTGACCGGCTTTGATTCCTTTGCCGGTTAACTTTATTTACTTCCCCCTTTTTTGGTCCCTTTCTCTCCCTTTTTTTACCCTGTCCAGATGGTAGCTGTGACAGAATACCCCTACTCCTGACTCATGGAGCCTGTCCCTTTAATCTTTGGTGTAAGCACTCATGGGTTCATTCTAGTTTTTTTGTTCACCATGTTTTTACCGTGTCCTTGAGCCACTTGACACATTACCGCGTATTTTTAGCGTGCACCGCCACTTATAGCACGCTTTTGACGCTGCCTCACGTGCCGTACCGCTCTGCACCTCCACCGCGGTATACCGTGTCACTCATGTTAGCTGATATTGATTGAGGCTAATATTATATGTGGTATGTTTTGTGTATGTTTGTCTTTTCCCTCCCACAGGATTGGAAATAAGAGGAATACCCCCTCTGCCAGTTAAGGCGCCTTAGTGTGCGCCGCACATAGACGGCTATACACACTCTGTTAGACCTGTCCTCTCACCTTCCACTTTCTTGGTCCTGATGAAAGCCAGCCCCAGTTTCCAGGCACTGGCTGAAACATGTTGACCCCACTGGATGGTGGCGGCCATTGATACCTCCTTAGCCATCCCCTCCCTCCTTTTAATGCTGCCCATGGCCCATTATTAAATAATTCTAATTGTTTTTTGGGACCAGAGGGACAGCTTTTAAATATACACACACTACACCATCACTGCACACTCACCTTGACAATAAACCAGCTCCGCTGCAATTGCAGGCGTCGCAGCACACTTGGGGTACATTCGGTACCCCTAGTGGGGGCCGATGCTGAAGCATGACACCAACTAGGTTGGTGGGTGAGGCCTTTCTTAAAAACCTAAATGGTTTCCCTTGACTAAAGAGACTATTCTGTTTCTTCATATCTACATACACATATCCCCCTCGACCGTGGGGCTAGTTCCTTTTAATGTCTATATGTCACTTCTGGCAACCCTGGTGGAATTCAGTGTTTCCATGGATGTACCAGAGTAACCTCCAGAGATATTGGTTTTTGGTTCTTCCCCCCCCTTTGTGGGGTGTGAGGTTTAGCCTAGTCTGCTCCTCATGGACTTTTACTCAATGGAATTGGTCCTTCTGGCTGTGATCACACTGATCACAAAATATTACACAACAACAGCACACAGTATGTCTTTGAAAGGGGCAGTAACAGGCAACAGACTTTATTTTCTGTTGGTGAAGTTGAAGAGAAATGACAGTCGCTGCCGACATACACAGAGCCATCACAGTACTGCAAAGACAGAGGTCCTTTCAAATCAGGGCTGCTCTGCCCCTCACGCACAGACAGCATTCTCTCCTGCCAGGGTTCTGTGGAGCATCTCCTCTGCCCGTGCCATTCTTTTTCCCTGTCATTCTGCGACACGCTATGCCCCGTTTCTTTCACGCAAGCACTTGCCAGTATAGATTTTGAATGTCGTACAAAACGTGCCAGAAACTGAAGTTTGTTGCTTTTCTGTGATTTCGTTTTTGACAATTAGTTAAATGAGAGAGGCAGCCTGGTAGCAAGAGGCAGTAGAGGGTGTCACCATGATTGAGGGCAAAGGGGAGCGCCAACACAGCAAATAGAAACGAGGCTCCCATTTGTATTTTATAAAAAAATACCTGTGTCCATTAAAGTGATATGCCCATAGCCCTGCATGATCATCCTTCGTTGAGTACCTCACAGCAGATGCAAATTAAAAAAATAACAAAACACCTTACGCATTTCCTAAGATGCTTGTTTCCGGTCCAGGGAGGAGCTGGCCTGGCATTTCAGACTGGACTGTTCCCATGAGGCACAGGGTCAAGACTGATTTGCAGATAGCTGGGTTCGAACTAGGGTGGCGAAGTGAGCTAAAGAACGATGATGGATTCAACCCATATCTGCGACTGGGGGTGAGTATCTGAAAAGTTTCACCACTCCGTCCATCATCTCCTTGTTTTTGCATTTCCTAAGAAAGCTGCCACCACAGGTACATTCCATTCAACCTAAACGTTAAATTTGACGGTACTTCATTCCTACCCCTATCCTGTATGTGGCTACTGGTTTTTATAAAATATTTTTTTTCTACCCTACCCATTTTATGATGATTGCATTTTTCATTTTTTTTACTGAGGTCTGCTTTCCCTATGCTTTCTGCAGGGGAGAAAAATGGAGTGGTGAGTAGTGTTCCTGGAATCTACCTCCACAGTGTGCTGTGTCTGCCTTGCACACATTGTCCCTTGTGTTTCCGAACGAAGAGCTGAGGGCAGTCTTGTTTTAGTGTGAGTCGTAAAGCGAGGATGAGACAGATTAGCTTGGTCAGTTTAGCTTGAAGAAGCACTCCCATAACCAGCTAATAGATCCTACACCCTGGGGGAGGGGAGCCCTGGCTTAAAAAAATAGCTAATAATTGGCGCACTTATGAAAGCAAAGCCTCTTCACAGCCATGCAGAGCCAGTAATAGGGTGGAGTTGTTGCCAAACACCAGCATAAATCTGCGAACTCCGCCAGTGGAGCGGTGTTTACCACCCACCCCTAGTACCAGGCCTTCCCCCTCCACTGAGGGCACTACCAAGACCAGTAGTGGAACGTCTGCTCAAATATAGAGACAGAGACCTTGTTCTGCAAGTGTCCAAGTCCAAGAGCTCCTGTCATATACAAGGCTCAGCAATGATCATATACCCTGACTACACACAATCCAGTGCAGAGACACAGGGGGACATTTATAGTGGTAAAAAACAGTCTGTGTTCAATGCGGGTCAGGTGTACACTCATATACCCAGTAAAACTCAGGGTGAGTCTAGAATACAAGACACCTTTGTTTCAAACTTCAGGAGAAGCAGCAAAATGCCTTCAAACACAAGGAATATTGATACATTTAACCCTGAACAGTCAGGAATCGGGTGGATGGTCCCTTCAACTAAGCAGACGATGGCAGAACAGGAGATCACTACCAAGACCAATTAGCAATCAAGCAGAGAAAGAAAGGTCTGAAGGGGTTGTAGACAAACAGAGGCAAAGTTGTCCATATATTGACTCTCCCTTTTCAGAACATGAGTTTCAGGCAGGAACAGAGGATGAGGATTCTCTGTCCACAAACAATAATCAAAGTCAGGGGCATCATCAACCTTCAATCCAGTTGTTACTGATGGTGAGGAAGTGCACTAGGTCAAAGTGGACAGATACCACTTCTATTGACTGGGTGATGGTCTGTGTCAGGGACTGGGAGCAGGTGAATGCAGATGGCAGTGTGGGGGCTGAGCAAGGGGTTAATACTACACGTGGCCTGCACCCCAAACATACCAGAGTGGGATGTTTCAGCTTATCATACAATAGAACGATCACAATTAAAAGTTGTGAGTAACTATCAGTGTACCCATTGTACATCTCACCTGGGGGCGGGGAGGCAATGAAGAGTAAATGTCTATGTGGCTGAATGATGGAAAAAGAGAATTCAGATTAATGGACTAACAAACTTTCAGTTTGCTTGTAAATATAAAATGGAATAGTGGTGCCCACATACACGACCAATGGCAGGCACACAGTGAAAGAAAATCAATAAATAAAACATAATTACATGGAATGTGACAGGGATGGTAATCCCTATTAAAAGGCACAGAACACACTGCTTTATGAAAACGTAGACAAACAGTTTCCATATCTGCAGAAAACGCATTTGACATCTTCAGAGGTGCAGAAGCTGGCTCGGAGATGGGGGGACGGTTGGTTGCTACAGAATATTTGGCATATGGTAGGGGAGTACTAATTTGGGTCTCGTGTATGGTTTCACTCGTGATGATCCATAAACTTGTAGATACTGAAGGTAGATATAAAATAGCAAAGGTGTTGCTAAATGGGGATGCAATAATGCTGATGGTGATTTATGCCCCAAAAATAATCAGTCTCAGTTTCTCAGTTTGAACATCTGAAAGGTGGGGACTTCAACTGCATAAGTGATATAGTGCTGGACGGATACACCTCACCTTTACACAGAGCATTGAGTGAGGAAATATCTCAACAATTCAGCAACTGGATTATGTGAAGATAACTGCATGACATTCAGCACCTACAACACCCCATCACCTTTGAATACTCATGCTACTCTTCGGTCCACCAATTGCACAAATAAATACCCTGCTATTTGTAAAGTGCAAACTAATAACCCGTAAGGGTCTCAAGTTGCATAGGGCTGTCGGGTAGATTAAGTGAGCTATTGCCCAGAGTCACATGAAGCTGCGCTGATCTGCCTCCGGCACTGGGGATTGAAACGCAAGCCCTGTGCTCCGGATTCAGCCACCTTGGCCGCTGCGCCACACCTCTCCCTCTCACTAGAATGAATGTATTTGTATGCCCTTATATGGTGTCCAGAAAAATCCTTGATGCCGAATACTTGGGCTGGACCACAATACGGTGAAGATGACGATGAGTTTGGTGTGGATCCCCACTTGGAAGCTTGGCAAACAAGCACTATGAGAATAAGATACACTTTTTAGAGACACCACAGGCACACATATAGACCAAACGTTTGAGGTGAATGAATAATCAGAGACCAGCAAGATGAAAGAGTGGGACAAATTCAAAGCAGTAATTCATGGTATGTTCAATAAAACTAATTATGGCATAAAGCCCTGTTGATTTCTGAAATAATATACAAGGAGTTGAAAATAAGGGAGGCAAACATATGGAGGGGGGTGAATGGAGGAGATAATGCAGTGGAAGACAGAGCAGGTCCATTGCAGGCCTGGTCTCTATGAGCAGATAGTCGGAGAACCACAACAGGGCCTGTTCAACCACACAATGGAGAATTGATGAATAATTAGGCAGACAATAACAGGGCCTTCGTGGAATATTTCCAGACCTTGTATGTAGGCACAGACATGACAACAGGAGCCCCCACTCTATCTTGTACAAACAACCTACCAATGCCTATTTTTGACTCGCTGCAACACTTATCTCTATATTTACCAATTACGATTAATGAGATTAGAAATCCAGTAGAAGGCATGGCGCACAACTAAGGCCTTGGATGGATGAACTCCCACGGAGTTTATGCCACAAAAAAAGCCAAACTGGTCAACGATGCTCAAAGATGCAAGAGAAGACAGGATGCTGCCCAAGACATTGAGGGAGGCCATGATAGTAGTCTTCGCTAAACCTGGATGTGAACCCCCAGATGTGAGGTCCTTTCAGCTCCTGCTACACCTCAATCTAGACTACAAAATCCTTGGGGAGGTGTTGACAAATAGACTCATCCCAGTTATTGAATCATTGGCCCATTTGGACTAAAATGGCATTATACCAAAGAGAAAGCATAGCAGCTGTTTCGATTGATGAAGGAAACACAGAGGGAAGAAACATGTCGCTAGACATGGAAAAAGCGGTTGACACCCTAGGTGGCCATGTTTGATGCAGGTGCTGGAGAAAATGGTCTGGGAGCCGAATTTCGGAGATCGGTGGAGCTGTTGTATTCGGAGCCTAAGGCGAGGGTTCACACAGGTAGAGTTATATCTAATATGTTTTTCCCAGGCAGAGGGACCAGGCAGGGGTGCTATTATCGCCAATCATGTTCTCATTCACTGTGTAACCCTTGGCGGGTCTAGTCACACAAAGAGGTCCTGACTGGGGTAAACACCGGTATGATACCTGGGAAATCATTTCACTATATGCTGATGATGCCTTGTATACCTGAGAAATGCCCAACAAGAAATATCCTCAGTGATTGAGGTTTTGGAAGAATGTGGTGAGGCATCAGGACTAAAGTTGAACCAGGACAAAACTTGCCTATACTCTCTTAGCCATCAGACTGGCACCAAACAAATAGGAGTCCTGAAGGTGGGATTACCATGGCAATACAATGCTTTGAATATTTGACAGTAAGCGTATACCATGACATAAAGATTTTATACAAGGCAATTTGGGTATGGTGGTATCCAAAACACAGAGGCTATTGGAGTTCTGGAGGCCACTGCCCTTCTTACCCATGGGAAGGGTTGTTTTAGCCAAAATGCTGCTTTATCATGTCGCAGCACTTCCAGTAATGGATACCAACTGCTCCAAACCCAGAGAAAGAAGGGATTCTATTGAGACTCGGGGAAGTCCTTTATTGGAGTTGATGAGTGGAGCTAGAACCAGAAATATTAAAGTAAACACATTGGCAAAGGTTGTCAGACATTGCTGGCACACATACCTACAGCCAAAGACACGCCCATCCCCTTCACCCCACACATACTCTTATGGTTATTATAAAATGTACAAGTACTATCTATATGACATGATGTCAAATCATGGATGAACTCTGGAATACAGGTTTCAGGAGACACGTATATTAATGATACTTTGCATTCCTTTCAAGAGATGAGAGTAGAAATTGGGTTCGAATCAGGTAGCTTCTTGACATATACTGCTATGTTAAATGCACTGGGAAACATCCGGGGACAGGAGCAAGGTGAACCACAGCAATATCTATGAAGCCCTGCAATTGATGCTCTACCATGGTCAAGGAAGGAATGCTTTCACAATTTCTGTACGGGGCTTTACTAACACCGACCATGACAATATACCCAGACCCTAAGTAAAAATGGTCAGTCAGCATTAAGCAGGGGGTAATAGATACACAGAGGATGTCTGTCTTGGAACCTGTTAAAAGGGTGTCGAGAAAACAAGAATTAAATAATATAAAACGTATTTATTTGCACCAAAAGTACCTCACTCCTAGATGCATTAAACATATGTTCCCGAGTGCATCACTGAAAAGCCCCAGATGTTCTTTTTAGAAGGCAGACGTTTCCCATAGGTTGTGGGAGTCCTCATAAATATTGATGTTTTGGAAACGAGTGACAGAAATGCTAGCAGAGTTAATAGACAAACAATTCACAATGGAACCCACTGCATACCTGCTTAGAGTTTTACCTGAAACAAAAAAATGAATAAATACTTGATTAGATTTCTAAGTTTAGCACGTGTTTTGTTAAAAAAAAAAAGTGTTCCTTGGAAGGGGTGCACGACGCGTACATGGTGGTAATTGAGGCTAAATCCAATGTCAGACCCACCTGAACCTCACACAAGGAGTCAGGATGTGGAGCCCCCCACACGAGCATGCTAAGTAGTTATCTCTGACACAGGCATATGCATCTGGGCAATGTGTAATACACTACCACATCCCTGTTCCCCCACCTTACCCCCGCACCAATGCTCATGTGTCTGCACAATACACATATTTAAGAATACGAGACAAACCGGTAGAGACTGATGTTGTTAAAGAGCACAGTAAATGCTATGACCCATCCTTGTACAACTTAATGGAATGTGATACTAACAACAGACATGTCTAAAATGTTTTGATGATTGCATTGATCTTTATTAATTGACATGTTTTTATTAGGGTTTAGCATATATTGCATCACAAGAAACATTCACAATTATGAACCTGAATCATTGCATCCTAACATCATGGGCCTTTGAAAAAGCTATAGTGCGTGTAAACTGTAGTCCATTAGCTGCGGAGACCTCCTGTGATGTGATTGCATTGATCTTTATGATGTCGAATTTAATGTACAATTATTATATTTCTTATAAATACAATAGAGTTAACATGCTTTGTTGGGTAATTCGGGTATGCTATTGATGGAGCAAGGTTTCGTAAAGAAGAAACTTGCTTGGATGCAATCCTCTCAAATAACGTATAATATCGTAATCAATTTGTTTGTAAATACTAATATTGCATTACACACAATATATCATATCTAGAGGATGCTTGCCTATGTGTATTACTAACCAGTAACCCGAGTGTCACTAAAAATGACCGACAAAACGCGGGAATTTCACTGAGCATGCGTCTACTGCATCTACGTAGTATGACATTTTCTATGCTTGGAGGGAAACCTTTGCAGCTGCGCAATAGCTTCTAAAATGGCCACTTGAATCACATGTTAATGCGCATGCTTTGTTAAAAGAAACCTTGCAAGTTATACTAAATTGCTAATACGAAAGATATATATAAGTAAATGGGATTAGAGTAGTGATAAGTGGTATACAGTGAATTCATTTATTTTCGTATTCTAACATGTTTTTCTCTGACTTTATTATTAGTTTGTATTTGGGCCTCAGAGGGTGACTGAAATCCCTACCCCACCTGGTCTGTGCGCACACGCACTCAACCCTGCCCGGAACTATGATGACACCATTGAAACCCAGCCAAGGTCAAGCTGGCAAGAATCCCTTGGGATTTAACCCATCGACTCGGACAGAGGAAACAAAAATGAAAATGTATATAAAATGTATTGATCATAATGTGAAATGCGGGTGGGAATAAAGCTTGGGAAAATGAATTAAGGGGTGGGAACATTGAACAATGAACCTAAAGTAAAATATTACATTTAGCATGGTGTGATGAACTCACCTCCTTGCCTTGTCCACTCAGAAATAGGGGATTTCAGGATATTGAAACATTTGGGGGTGGTACACGAACACAGAATAGTATAATTGAGGTAGGTTAGATAGTTAGAAGATGTCACAGACCCGACACTGATGCTGCCACAGACACTGTCAGAGACGCTGTCTCAGACCCTGCAGATGCCAGAGACCCTGCTCGAGAGACCGAAATACTGATTGATAATCCGATCATCTAGAAGGGGAGTCACGGAAGAAAAATCGAGGAGAGTAGTGTCAGAGAGGGGTGTGACGCTGGCGTTGCACTTAGAAGAGGTCACCTTCCCGGTCCTGAACCTGTCCTGATCCTTTGTCTTCCACCTGTCCTGGTGGACTCCACCTGACTCATTTCCAAGGAGTTGGGTTCATCTAACATCTTAGGTAAATATAATTCTGTGAAATCTGTCCATGTACCTGCTCTCTGTTTCCTCCCTCTTCAGGTACTGTCATCACAATATTTGAATGAGACTTATATTGAACTAAACTTGATTTCTTTCCTGAATGAACCTGATGTTAGCATGTATTTGATTTTTGGCTCCCAAAATTTTAGATTAGGTAACACTTTTAAAACTCTTTGAGTCTGTGGTTATCGGAGAAATAACCTTAAATGTTATTTCTACCTATTCTACTAGCTACTAGATTCATTGACCAAAAGAAATGTATTGTCAAGAACCTGCTACTCCTTCAGTATTACCCGTTCTAGGTGATATAAGACCAAAGTTTCACCAGTGAACTCTTTTGATACCAATTACTCTCACTTTTAAATGAAAAAAAAGAATCCCTAAATCAGTGCTTCTAGTCCTGCATAACTTTCAGCACCTTCTTGATCCAGACAAGTAACCTCACTGCAGTGTGTCTCCCATTCGCCACCCGCTATTCAATATTCCCGGACATTTTCCAGACAACATATAACGTGATACAAACGGGTGTGTTAATACATAAATCAATAATTCAATCCACAATATTTCCTACCTAATATAACTAGAACTCTAAACCATCCTCTGATACCAAGAAATACTGATCCAGAGGATTACCACCTTGGGTTACTCACACACCATATACTCACCTGGGCTCATAAACATTCATACAAATAAGCTAGTACAACCGCCGTAGTCAATTTTGTTTTACCTGCATGGAGAGCAGTGGACTTAAGTTGGGTACAGAAACATCACTGGAAGGACCACGGGTGGATACATATACTCCTGCGTCATGGCTCCACATCATTGCAGTACAGGAAAACTATCACCGGCGCACAGGTAGCCCAACCACAGCTGCCACCTCCTTAGGAGATATAACATTTATCACCCGGTTTGAAGACGGCCTATCTTTTGGTAAGTGACGGCACCAATATGGGCAAAGACAGGATCACCAAGCCCTCCCAATCCAACAAAATTGACCACTACATTCAGGTACTTGCACCGACTGGGCAAACTACAGAACTGCATAAAGACTCAGTCGAACAGTCACAACATGATAGCCTGCCTAAAGAACCCACATTAACAGATCTTTTGGCAGCAATTTAAACTACACGTATAGAACTTGTCCATAAAATAGACTCTGTTGCCATAGATGTAACACTCCTGCGTGCGGACCGACGCGGGCTTGCAGACCGAATGACTACTACTGAGAAGGTGGTAACGGATCTACAATCTGATGTAGTTCCCCTTCTCGAAACAATATCCTCATTACAAAAACTGACCACCCATTTGGAGGACCGAGTGAAAGACGCAAAAGGACTTTTCTGGAGGAACAGCCTCTGCTTTGTTGGATTCCCTGAAAAATCAGAGGGACAATCGGCTGAACTATTTCTTGAGGAGTGGATTTGCAAAATTATGCATTCAAAATCACTGTCGAGGTTTTTCACAGTAGAACATGCACATAGAACCTTAACGCAGCCCCCTCGCCCTCGGGCGCCTCTGAGACCCATCATTGCCAGGATGTTTAAATATAGAGATAGAGACACAATCCTGCAACATATGCGAGCGAGAGGTACACCTAACTTCAAATGGCATCCCCAGGAGCAGCAGCTAACCTTTCTAGTGGTAAAGGCAAGACCACGAGAACACAACCTGCGCTATGGCCTGATGTTACCTGCCAAGCTTAGGGTATTGTACCAGGGTAAGACGCAGATCTTTGCCTCTGCGGCGGAGGCCTCAGACTATATTTATGGTCTACCGAAGCCCGTCACCCAATCTTCAGGTACATTGAAAAACATCAGCCGATATAATGAGTAGACATAGATCATTAAAACAAAAACTCCAAACCCAGTATCCCACACGCCCGAAATCCCAATCAACACAGGGGTGCATAGATGTATGATCGGATGGGACATTGTGTGAGGCAGTTGCTAAACCGACAACGCTGGCCTCCCACCTAGTCAGGCGTAGCGGTCCTGAATATTCCTCGGACAGCACAGATGATGGCAAAAGGTAACACCTTACTGCCTACCACAATGGGTTTATATGGTTCTCGGGCCCTGTATGGGGACTGTGGCAAGATAATGCTACTACCATATAAAGGTCCTGGGACATGAGCATTTGTGATCAAGCGGACTTAGGGACTGGGATGGGTGCGCCGCCGAAAACTTTGCCTGCTGATTTGGAGCCTCTTTTCAATATTTGGTATAGGGAGATTTGCGTGGAAGGTATTGGTGGGGATCGAATGCCACTATCTTTTGTAAATGTAATTTCAGAGTTCACAGCCTTCTAAATTAACATACAGGGGTGTTAGGCTATGTCTGGAAACGTGGGGGTACTGCCCAGAGGGTGGGGGGAATTAAGTATTAAAACGGTTACCAGTTTGATACAACACATCACAGGAAAGGGTCACACTGGGAATGGGAACAGACTTTGACTGAGAGGTGGAGACACGTTACACATCACCTAGAAACAGCTCCGTCCAAATACCAGCTAGAAACGTCATGGATAGCACACTTAAGATAATAACATGGAATGTTAGAGGCCTAGCTCAGTCTGAGAAGCGACAGAGAATATACACATACCATAACCAGGAGACTCGTGTTTGGGGAAATGGTCTCCCAGCACTACGGAAAAGGTGGAGGGGACAGCTATACACAACATCGCACTCGGGGTTTGCCAGAGGCACACTAGTCTGGGTAGCCCAGGGAGTAATGTTCTGACATACTAGCCATGTGGTTGATCCTGATGGCCGTTATGTGATTCTTTAGAGCAAACTAGATGGCTGCAAACTCTGTTTAATCTCAGTCTATGCCCTGAACTTAGACCACACACAGTTCTTTACCAACCTAATTACGGCTGCAATCCCGCTTCTGACTAATGATATTATACTGGCGGGTGATTGATTGTAACTGCGTCCTGGACTCTTTCCTGGACCGTGAACCCCTAAGACAAACACAAAACCACATATAACAGCTTGTTTTCAGGCACTATTGTACAAATGTAACCTTAAAGACGTTTGGCATGAAAGGCACCCGACATCCAGGGCCTTTTCCTGTTATACGACGGCAGCGGGCACTTACAGTAGGCTAGATTACTTTTTCATAACTCCAAACATTGCCATCCTAGTCTCAGAAGCAACATATTTAGCCAAATATCTTTCTGGTCACTCCCCTCTCTTAATGGCTACAGCATGGGGTAAACCACGTTCGGTGGTGCCACAATGGTGTTTAGGAGCAGAAGTACTAACAGACCCCCCCAGTTTTGGCCACGGTACACACAGCACTTGAAAACTAATTTTGTGAGAACTGGGGCACCTGCTCGTTGAGGGCTTATGACTGGGAGGCAATGAAAGTGGTTCTTCGGGGAGTGTGCATTAACACTACCTATGGGGTCAGGAAGCAGTTAGAGCATGACCTGGAATGTTGAGAGACTAAGGGGCATATTATCAAGCAGGCCGTTAAAATTATCACCGCTTTAGCGGCAGAAAACTGCCGCTAAAGCGGCGATAATGGCTTGATAATATGCCTCAGAGAATTCCCATAGAAGCCCATGTTGGCACCAGAACATGGGCTTCTAGGGGAATTCTCTGTGGCATTTTATCAAGCCCATTATCGCCGCTTTAGCAGCAGTTTTCTGGCGCTAAAGTGGCGATAATTTTAACGCCGTTTCTTGATAAAATGCCCCTGCAATCATGAGACAGGATCCTGGCAATGCAAGACGCAGAAGGCACACTGTGTACATCACATCCGTCTATAAATGCGCTGATAAAAGAAGATCTTAAAAATGTATATGCACTAAACCCAACAACACCTGACTGCGCGATACAAAACTTCTCAGCACACCTTGAATTACCAAGAGTGTCAGAGGAAAACAGGAACACACTAGAGTTTGACTTAACTGGGGATGAAATCCTCGCTTCAGTGAAAAATCAAAAGCCAGCTAAAACCTCTGGTGGACATGGTTTACCCGCTGAGTTCTATCATAAAGCTGCAGGGACACTCATGGACAGATGGTTAGAGGTATGTAATGAAGCTTTCCGGTGGGACAACTCCCAGACACAATGCAGAAAGCACTTGGGGTTTTGATACCCAAGCCGGGCAAGCCCGTGGACAAGGTAGGGTCCTGTAGGCCTCTCTCGCTGCTTAATGTCGATGCTAAAATACTCAGCGGACTGTTGGCATCCCGACTACTCCCTTACCTGACCACACTGGTACATGAAGACCAGTGTAGTTTTATTACAAAAAGGAGTACAGCATTAAATCTACGTAGACTCTTTCATATCCTGCAGGCCCCTGAAACCCAGACAGGCCCATATGCGCTCACCTTCCTCAACATAGAACAAGCATTTGACTCAGTGAGGTGGGACTATCTATGGCAGGTCATGGAAAAATTGGGGTTCGAGCCCAAATATATACTATGGGTACAGATACTAAATACTGCAACGACTGCCCGAGTTTGCATGGGTGACTACGTTTCAGAGCCCTTCTTTCTGTCGTGGGGCACCAGGCCGGGATGCCCACAGTCCCCATTGCTTTTCGCGATGGCACCACTTGCAGTGGTGCTTCGAAGCAGACTGAGACTGAGATCCCAGTCGGGGGGTTCATCCACATTGTGCCATTTTATACCCAGACAGGGCAACACCGGTGCTACACACAGTATTGTCGTAATTGGCAGCCGTCTCTGGCCTTTCGATGAGTACTCAGAAGTCACAAATGATGCCACTGGGGACATTGGTGAATCTCAAACCCATGCTGCTCCCGCGTTTCTCCCTCCCTTGGTGCCGTGAGGGAACCCACTATTCAGGTATTAGGTTGGCCCTAGATAAACAGAGATTCCTAGTCTTAAACATGGGTAGGGTTCTGGCGGCGTTATGCGCCTCAGTCCAGTTCTGGAGGGACCTCCCGTTGATGGTAATGGGTCACTGGTGAAAATGGTGATCCTACCTCACTCTCTGTATGTCATTCAGAATTTGCTTTTCGAAACCCCTGACACTATTTTTGTGGATCTTCTGTGGTTCACAAAGCGAAAACACATTGGTCTACGGATGTTACAACAAACATGGGGGCGTGGAACTTCCTATTCTAGAATTTTAATATATTGCAGCGAATCTACAGCATGTGGTCCACTGGTTTGACGAGGGTGATAATTGGGAGAAAAGGTTGATAGGGGAGCTGGACGGTCAAGTTGGGGTACCTGAATTTCTTATGCTGGGAGCACGTATTCCAGACAGGTACCCGTACTTGGTTAGACTGGCGGGCCGAGTGTGGGAGAGAGTGGTCACATCGGTCCTCCGCAGAGCCCCGTATGCAAGAGACATGCCAATTTGGATACTCAAACTTTTTAAGGACATTGAAAATATGTCCATGAAAAAATGGAAAGCGGGCAGGTGCGATGTCAAGGGAAACCTTACCTGAAAGGTCAAATATATAACCATAGAGGATGCCTTTGACTCATTTGCACTGAATACAGGACAGTACTTGCTATAAAAAAAAATGTCAGCCACAGCACGAGAAATCTGGCCAAACTTTCCAGACGACCCGTCCCCCCAAACATTGACCAGGTTGCTTGACATGACAGGGGGTCGGAAGCTCATTACCCATTTATACAAGCCATAAGGGAAGATGACCCAATGATGGTCCCAAAAGCACATTCTAGATGGGAGGAGAGCCTCAAAGAAGATATTACGCAGCGAGACTGGCAGAAAATTAATGAGGGGACTCACACGATTAGCTCGAATGCCTGGTTCAAAATGATCAAATTAATTTTGTTCACCAATTATATCTCACCCCTAAGATCCTACATACTATCTACCCCATCAGATCTGATGGGTGCACACGCTGCAGAGACCCTGAAGCGGACTCTCTACATGTAGTTTGCGGTTGTATGGGTATAAGGCCATACTGGGAGGAGATACTTGGTACTCTCAGACAAACAACGGGGTGGGAATTTGAGGGTACTCCAAGTGAGATATTATTGGGTCTTCTACCGGCCCCAGTTAATAAAAAACGTAGCCATAGATTTCTGAACTTGGGGCTGGGACTAGGGAAGTGCTGCATAGCCAGTAGATGGCTGAACCCACGCCCACCAAGTCACAGGGAATGGTTACGGGACATGGTGAAGTGGGCCACAGCCGAAAAAGTTAGAATGAATCAGGTCAGACGGGATGAAAAACTTGAAGATGATTTGAAATCATGGAGAAAGATGATATCAGAGCTGAGTGCCTGGGGAGACATGGCCGCCACAGAGAGTACACCCAATTTTACTGAAAGGTTGTACAGCCCTCCCTATAGTACACCTCAGGAGGCATATAGGTAGAGCTGCAGCTCAAACAAGTAAACAATGTAGAACCGTTCTGTTAGAAAAACAAACGGGTGAATATATTGTTGTTTATGTATTCATATCTAGATGCTCCACCACAAGCCTTTCATTACTTCTCAGTCACTGGGTGCTTTTGACATGGGAGGGAGGGGTTGGGGCGGGAAAAGAGGGATGTTCTGTTGCAATATAAAAACAACTATCAGCATGATGTTGTAATAAGACACACTTATCTTTGACTCCTGGTACTGCAAAATCAATAAAACATATATTTAAAAGACAATGGAAGTTTCTATTATATTAAATTAAGAAATACTTGGGAAAAAGATGTCTAAACAAAGGGAGATCAGGTTTTTTTTCTACCCTCCTTCAGCCGCTGCAGTATTCCACCCTAATTATTTTTTCTTCTCATTCTCAGAAGCAAATCCTCCAAATGCCATCTTCCTGCTTTTTTCTCCCTCTACTTTCACCAGAGAAATCCTACACAAGGTCAATAGCACTTTCCAGCTGGCTATAAATGATGGAATAAGTGAACCAGATTGGTGAAAGAGGTCTTTGAGCAAAAGAGCTGGTTTGTGAGGAAGAGGCAGTAAAACACCAACAGTGAGAAAATAGCAGTTTCGATCTGATTACAAAATGGGGGTTAAATTCCTACCCCTGTAAAGACAAGGGGGGCATATTCTCAAGAACGTGTGATAATCATCGCAAAATTAGCCTAAGGCAACTTTGCATATCGCAGTCTATCGCGGGAAAACAATGCCGTGTTAATGTAGAATTCTCAACCTGGCAAAAATACACAACACAAACGCCATAAAAGTTGCGATGAGGACAATCGCGCTACAAAAATCAGCGATAACCAGCGATAGGCCTGCAATTCCCACGCATCATGCGGGAAAATGCACTACAAAAGCAGAACAAGAAAAACACACCAAAAAGAAAATAAACTGCGTAGCAACATGGATGCACCCAGACCTAGTGCCCAGGTCAACACGAACCCCACAAGCCCCACAGACCACCAGCAGGAAACCTCGGGGTCGGGGAAGGCCAAGGAGAAGAGGAAGAGGAAGACGCGGTTTAGTCCGCATGACAACCGGATCGTCGTCACGGAGGTGACAGAACACCAACAACTGTCCGTCACCTCCACCGTGTCATTGGCAACACAGATGGAAAAATGGCATTCCATCATGAATGCAGTCGGAGTATTGAGGAGGCCAAGATGCGCTGGCATGATGTGAAATGCCAAACCAAGCAGAAACCCGCTGCCAACAGGAAGGCAGCAATGGTCAATGTAGGTGGGAGTCCTGCGCCACAGGAGAAGCTGGAGCAAATGATGTCCACAGTCATCAGTGTGGAGACGGTGCAAGGAGTCGGGAGTCCGGACACTGCTCGACATGACCTGACACAACATCAACAGGGTGAGTAACGAACAAGGACTAGGGGGACGGGGGTGACGGGCACAATGGCAGACATGCACAACGACATGTAGCACACCGCACACCCACAATGACCTAGGGTCATGTCCCTGATACCTGTGGCGGATGTACGATGTTACAACGTGAGTTTTTACAACGCGTACCGTTACATCGCGGTCGTTACAACGACTGCGATGTTACCACGCCATGCCTTTACAACGCAAATCTTTACATCGACTTGCACTAGATGGCGTGCTAACATTAGAAAAGCGTAATTTACTATTCCAACTCCAGTCCACTTAACAGTAGGGAAGGTGTTTGGATAGTAAACTACACTATTTGTAATGTTAGCACGCCATCTAGCGCAAGTCGATGTAAAGACTTGCGTTGTAATGGCATGGCGTGGTAACATGTAGTCGTTGTAACGATTGCGATGTAACTGCATCGCGGTGTACTAACCGCGATGTAAAGGTTGTTCCCCACCTGTGGCTCACTGCAGCACACAATAAAACATCAAGTAGGCCCCCTTCCACCATGTGCCCAAAGGGGTCCCACTCCACACATCACCAATTCCACAACATACACCCATGCGAAACACAGCAAAGATGCGTATTTGTGAGCCACACTGACAATGCAAGTGTCACTACATGACGAGCAGCATGGCTGGGGTACCATCACCATGACATTGTGCACGCCACAACACTGAGGTGGCTAAGTATACCACATCCGTAAAGGAGCAGGTCACACTCTGACACATCCACGTGCACAAACAACCACTGACGTCAACAATACATCTGCAGACAAACAATGCACAAGAGTACAAAGACCGTGCAAGAGCACAAATGACCCAAATGGCCAACATCACAGCACCTTAAAAGCACACAAGTCAAAGGCACACCGCCTCCAAGGGATAAGGGGCAGCAAAATCACAGGTGCAGGGGTGACTTGCCCACAATGCACCACACACACATAGCAATGACAGCACATCCACATGGATGACAATGTGGTACACAGTGCAACACTTACACTGCAGAATAGAGGACACAACAGGGTCCGCTTGTGCGTAGAAAATGGCCAATCACAACTGACATAGCAGGAAACTGTGAGATGAAAATGTACGTGTACAACCTCACCAACGTCATGTAGTCCAAATGTCCATTGTCCCGCATCAAATAGTCCGCTCCTCCCAAACAGTCACAATGTACATTATCATGCAGTCTGTATGTAAACTTGAACAATGCATCAACACACAATGTCAACACGCATCTCTCCTGCACAATCCAGAGGGACAAACAACGTATCCAGCAGAGCAGACCAGACAACCCTACAGTGATGCTGAAGAGGACCTCCACACTTTCGACACCGACGCCCTACAACAGTTCACGGACATCTTAGGCAATCGACCTCCAGGAGCAGGGCTGCCCAGCTGCCTCGAGGATACCCCACCCCCTGCACAGACCACACAGCTGGACGCAGCCATCACCACGGCTGGCTCTCAGCTGCCAACCGGAGCACACACCGCATTCCAAGGCCAGGTGTCAGACTGCCAGAAGGGGGTAGCTGAACAGGTGCGGGTGGGGTTCTACCTCATGGAAGCCGAACTAGATCACATACGTGGGTGTCTAAGTACCATCAGGGACCACCTACACTCCCCAACGGGGACCCACACTTCGACAGGGACACATGCCTTTCCACATTTCCAGTACTGAACCACACCCAGAGCCACGGGATAATCATCCACACCCCCACGCTGGACTGGCGTACGCTGGCCCAGTTCACTCCTCTTACGTATTGAGTGGGGGACAACAAAGCTACATGTGCAATGTCACACCCGCTGCCTGCGGTGACATGGCTGCGTCCGCTGTACACGGCACAAGGTAATGTTGTAGGGCCCGGGGCCCTAATGCATACATCATGAGCACACGGACACACTCAGATAGTTTGTTGAACTGGCTACGGGCACGTGCGCTCGACACCTTTATTGCCAGGGTTATATGTACAGTAACGCCTGTGCTGGATGTGTGTGGGGTGAGTGTAAGCCAGCCCTCAAGGAGTTGTTGGTGCTGGCAACAATTTGAACAGTGATCACAATTAAAGCAGAAACAGAAAACACCAGCAAAACATAAACAACTGTGAAGCATCATGGTAGTAGCCGGAGAAAGTACAGTGTTCACCCAATATGCAACCAGAATGGTCCATGAGTTGTGGTGCACTGAGTTAGTGGCACCTGAAGAGCTAAGCAGGGTATCACGCTGATGATGGAACCCACGCACGGTGTGAGCAACTGTGATAGTCTGGCAGTAAGACTTCTCCGACTCTGGCACCTGTTGTTTGGAGTTGGTCCTGGCTGTGGTGGCATGTGCATCCTGTGGTGATGCGACGTCCGGGCAGGTCAGGACTCGATTTGATGTGTGTGCCCAGGTGGACTGCAGTTGAGGCCGGAGGCAGTGGACAGCGCAGGGCCACAGACACATGGCGCTGATGACCCCCAGTCCATCGAGCCAGAGGCCATCCAATGTTCTATCAGATAGGGTCCATGACTTGAGCTACACAGAGTTAGTGGACCCGGATGAACTGCTGCCACAACAGGCACACCGCCACGGGACAGTGACTTGCGGTGCAGTGAGATAGGGCCACGAGAGCTGAGCGGGTCTGCGTCAATGTCGAAGGTGAATGTAGCGGAGGGTTGTGGGGGACAGTGGAAGGTGTCCTCCAGGGCATGAAGCAGAGGGCAGAAGCCGGCCAGAAGCAGCAAATGGAGGAGTGAAATGCTACAGCCTCGTTCTTGCCACAAAGTCAGTATCACCGACATGATGATGAAGACAACCCCCAGTCCATAGACTCAGTCACCACCAAAGTTCAACCAGAAAGTGTCCATGGATGTCGGGGAACAGACTTAGTGGCACCAGAGCTGAAAGGGGATGCAGTCTGCGATGAGGCCTGTACAATGATATAAACTCTGCCATAAATAAATCAAGACTGAGTTCCCAATGTGTGACCTACTCGACCGCTGTGTAGGCCCGAGGCAGAGGTCAGCAGGGGCCCACAGCCACATGTCGTGGGGATGCTATGCACAGAGTTGCTGGCACCAGATCGAAGGGAGTACAGTGAAATAAAGGCTGCCATAAATATATGGCCTCGGACATCATGAAATTAAGACTCAGTTCCATATGTGTGAACTACTTGATCGTAGTGTAGGCCGGAGGCAGTGGTCAGCAGGGGCCCACAGCCATGTGTCATTGGCCCGCGATGCACATAGTTAGTGACACCAGAGCAGTTGTTGGCAGTGTTCGATCACCTCCGTAATGATGATCCATTTATCCTCCCGGCTGAACCGCATCTTCCTCTTACTCGTCTCCTTGCATACAATGATGTCTACTCTGCCATACACAAATCAAGACTCAGTTCCACATGTGTGGCCTACTTGACTGCTGTGTAGGGCAGAGGCAGTGGTCAGCGTGGGTCAGCAACTGTTCAGCAAGCTCCTCCTGGAACTCTGACACACGACGTTGAAATGGCATGTGGGGATGACTTGTGGTTGATGGAGGTAGAAGCACCAGAGCTGAGCAGGTGTTCAGCCAGCGACGATGCCCTGTCCTGCCTGGTACGGACTGGATAGGATTGATGTGAGGCCTGCTGGACCGCAGTGCAGTCCGAAGGCGTAGTCATCAAGGGCCCACAGACACGTGGAGCTGGAGGATCTGCTGGCCCTCCTGTCTTCTTGCCCTCCTACCCTCGACAACTCTGACCCAGAACAAGCTTACAACGCCGTCTGTGAGTGGATATATGCGGCACTCGACTCCCTTATTCCGGCAAAATGGTCCAAAGGCCGGGACTCTGGCGCTAATGCCTGGTACACGGATTCCCTTGCCGCTATGCGGAGTGCTTGTAAACAACGCGAACGAGCCTGGTGTAAGGACTACTGCCCCTTAATGAAAAAACAGTATCAGGCTACTATTAAAAGCTACCACAAAGCCATACAGCTAGCGCGTACTGCTTTCTTTACTAATCAGATTGCATCTAGTAATAATCCTACAAAATGCATATTCAAGATCCTTAATGACCTGAAAAAGAGGAAAGAGCCACTCACCTCCAACATCACTTCCAGAAAACAATGCGAGGAACTTGCCACCTATTTCATTCAAAAAGTTGAAACCATATATAAGACCTTTTCCAACTGTCCCTGGGTTTCAGAACGCTCTTCAATCCCGATAACTCACGCCTCTCTGGAAAGCATTCCCCCCATCTCACAGGATGAGTTCTTTGCTCTCAGCACCAAAGTTAAATCGGGGTCTCCTCTTGACCCCTTGAGACCTGCTCAATTCAGAGAGTGCCTTTCGGTTCTTCTTACGCCATTACTCTCGACCATTAATTCTTCATTTAGTAAGGCACGGGTTCCCTCAGATTGGAAACAGGCCAAGGTGCTTCCAATGCTGAAAAAAACACTTTTGGACCCCACCCAGCCCGAGAACTTCCGTCCGATCTCTCTCTTGCCCTGGGTGGCTAAAGTGGCGGAGGCACATGCCAATAAAGTCTTCTCTGACTTTATAATCAAAAATAAGATCCTAGACCAGTCTCAGAATGGATTCCGGGCTGGTTACAGTACTGAAACAGCACTTCTAGCGGTGAGTGAACATCTGCGTTCCATCCTAGACGAAGGTCAAACAGCGGCACTCGTATTGCTCGACCTGCCGCGTTTGACACTGTCTCCCATCGGATCCTTCTGCGTCGGCTAGAAGAAGCAGGTGTAAAAGATCTTGCCCGTGAATGGTTCCGTTCCTTCCTGTCGGACAGATCCTTTCAGGTTTTTGCTCCCCCTTTTGCTTCCTCTATCAAACCTATTGAGCAGGGGGTTCCTCAGGACTCGGCGTTAAGTCCGGCCCTGTTTAACCTCTATGTTCAACCCTTAGCTGCTGTCGCCAACTACCATGGTCTTTCCATGGTCTCCTACACGGACGACACCCAGCTTATGGTGGCTCTCTCGGACGACCATGCTAACAACGCCTCCCAATTCCGGACAGGTCTTGAGGCTGTCGCGGGCTGGTGGACAGAGAATTGTCTCCAACTCAACGCCAGCAAAACCGAGGTCCTACTGGTGGGCAGAGACAGGGGGCTCTGGAATACCCAATGGTGGCCTCCGTCCCTGGGCCCTGCCCCTTACCCTAAACTGGTGGTAAAGAACCTCGGGTTTCTGTTCAATTCGACCCTGAGTTTTCAAGAGCACACCAAAAAAACAGCTGGCACTTGCTTCGGACTTTTGCGTGGCTTAAGACCTATTCTTCAGTTCTTCGACTCGACTACACGTCAACTCATAGTCCAGGCCACTATCCTTTCCAGACTAGATTACGCCAACTCTTTGCTGCTAGGTGCCAACAAGGCGGAACTGAATCGTCTTCAGCGTGTCCAGAATTCAGCAGCTCGCGCCATTCTTGGTCTTTCAAGGTGGTGTTCGGGAGCTGGGGCTGTTCATCGCCTCCACTGGCTTCCTATTTCTAAAAGGGCTGATTACAAATCCCTCTGTCTTACTTTCAAAATCCTAAAGCTCTCTACTCCTGAGATCTTGTCAGGCCTGATCACCCCGTACATCCCCAGCCGTATGTTGCGCTCTTCTTAATTGATCCTGGCCGCTGTTCCCAGAGTCAAGAGATCCAGAGCTGGGGGCAAGTCTTTCAGTTTCCTTGCGGCCAAGCTGTGGAACTCCCTCCCTTTGAAGATCCGCAGCCTGGAATGTCTGACCTCTTTCCGCAAAGCTATCAAAACTTTTCTCTTTCCCATGGCTTAATCTTTTCTCCTCTGGAAACTGCTACTAGCGCCGGGACGCCCCTTCGTTGGGGCAGCTGCGCGCTTTAGAAATGGTTTTAACATAACATAACATAACATGCTATGCACAGGCTTGGTGTCACCACATCGAAGGGAGTATAGTGATTTAAACTCTGCATTGGTATGTGTACTCAGCCATTGTATAATCAAGACTCAGTTCCAAATGTGTGACCTACTTGACCGTTTTGTAGGCCGGAGGCAGCGGTAGAGTATGTCAACGAGAAAGGAGTACAGCGGTCCTGTGTCGCGGAGGCCGTGATGGTCTGAGGAAGCTGCCAAGGTCGCGGGCCTCGGGCTTGGAGCTTGCGCCGGCATGTGGTGGGCCCTCTTTGACACACGCCAGTTTCGGCAGGTGAGCAGTGAGGCCTGTCTGTGCAGGGGCAGGCAAGATGGGTTCGGGGACCAGCGGCCCGGGGTGCAGCAGGTGCTCAGGATCGCAGGCAACACCGCTCACGGCGACGGCGTCGGCCTCGTGGCGGGGTGGGTGGCGCCACCCTGGCAGACACGTTGGGCATTCCGGAAGAGAACCATGCCCAGAACTACGTGCTTTTTATTCACACCCCTACGTTGGCCTGGCGTACGCCGGGTCAGCCCACTCCGCACACGCTTACAGGGGGGGACGTCACAAGCTACATTTCCACGATCTTACCCACTGGCTGGGGTGACATGGTTGCGTCCACTGTCCACTGCACTCCAGACACCAGCAATGCATGTAGACATGGATATATCTGTGGTATGCATACTGCAGTCTGTCCAGCACATCTCTGCCACACTTGGCATTGTGAACATTTTCATTCATGTGTCACTTGCCTCCTTCGCACATGCCTGGTTCCCATCTCTCCCCACATTCTGCTATTGTGTGGCTGAGGTGCCATTCCATTGAAGGCTCATGTACATGGCTAGCCCAGGTTGCCACAGTAAGTTGTGCTGTCGTGTCTGGTGGGTGGGCATGTTGTTTGGCATGTTGTATGTGATTTGGAACGTTTGCATTGCCAGAGTTGTGAGTTGCATGATTGTGGATTTGAGGTGTGTGGTGTGTTCATTTGGTACTTACCATCGAGCAGTGCATTCCCATAGGTGCCATCCTGGAAGCGCTGGTTGTTGATGGACTGTCGGAAGATGAAGGAATCATGCACACTGCCTGGGTAGTTGGCGACCACATGGGTGAAAAGTCCCTGGTGGTCCACTATTGCCTGCAAATTGATGGAATGTGTGTGCTTTTTGTGGCGTTGATTGTGTGAAGTTTCGGCAGGAGGCACAAGTAGGACATGTGTGCTGTCGATTGCCCCCAACACGTGCAGGAATCCAGCCATGGCATATGGTCCTTGCTTGGTCTCCAGCTGTTCCTGCGCATTGTAGGGGACGTATAGGTACTGGGGTACCAAGCGGATGATGGCATTCAGGACAGGTGTGAGGGACTTGGATGGGGCTGGCTGTGAGACTCATCCGACTCTGGCGGTTGTTGGTTGGGAGGTACCAGAGGAACAACAGATGCAGCACAGCCAGCAGATTTGTCTGAGGTGGGATGTTGGTTGTCCGCTGTGTTGGTAAAGTCAGCCTGTGGGCAATGATTGTCAAGATGCGTAGGATGGTTGTCCTTTTGTGCCTGTTGTGGGCAATGACATTGTCTGGTATCAGGTCTGTGAGGCTGGTGCGTTTCCTGTCTTTGTCGGCGCTGCCTCTGTGGTGGTCCGGGGGGAGGGCAGGGGGGGTCCAGGGGGAAGTGGCATGTCTGGGGGTGGTGGCGGTGGGTGTTGTGGCCCTATTGGGGCTCCAAGCTGCATGATCAACGGCTCCATGGCATCTGTTGTTCTTCAGGTGTGGCTCTGGGCTGGGCTCCCTTTGATGGTGCAGGTTGCCTTCCGACTTTGCACCAGGTCAGAGCAGGTGTTAGATTCCTGCTGCTAACGCGCCTTATCGCATGTTTCCTGATCTTATCGCTGATCTGGCTGGTCATTGAGAATGTTGAGGTGTGGTATTGTCGTGGCTTTTTGCTCTGGAACGCCTACTCTGCATCTCATTAGCAATAGTTGCCAGGGTCATCTGTGGGGATGTTTTTTGCAGAAGCTATCGTAGGTAAAATGGTGATATCTGCTGTTTGCACCAGCTTGTGAATGGGACGATAAATTTATCGCGACCTTGGCTGCGATAAAGTGCCGATAAATCAGCGATAAGTCCTTGAGAATATGCCCCAAGGAGTTTGTGAAGGTATTGAACCTCTGGGCTGTACTATAGTTATTCCACCCCTGATGTTTTTCCCTAACAGATTTCAACAGGCGAGACATGCCAAAATGTATTGTGGCAAAAAAACTTAGAGAAAAGGTCTAACCTGCAGAATTTTGCTTTGAATGCAGCTTCTGTGCGCTAAGGCTCATTTTGATGTGAAAAACTTGGGATGGGAGGGATTTACTGCACTTAGTAAATATGTCAGTCCAGGCTAAAGATGTTTTCCGGGTGCAGTAAATACTTCGCCATATTTCAACATACTTGAAATCAGAACTGAAAACAACTAGAGATAGTACAGTAACATATTCATTTATGTATCATTTTAATGTAGTATGTATCATCAATTTTTCTTTTGTCCCAGTCTCATGAGATAACCTTTAAGGAAAGTTTTGAATGAAGTGTCATTGTAAAGACTCAAATCCAATTGGGCAGTGAGCTCTAAGGATCTGTAAATATACCTTAGAGCTATTGGAGTCTAGATGTTGTGCCAGGTGGTTTAAATGTGATCACCTTGTCCTGATTCAAGAATTGTAGGATCCTGGAGTGTTCTTAGAAGGTTAGTATGAAGGCAAGATACAGTAGGCTGCTTTGTATATGATTGACAGTAATTGTATAGAACCTTCTTTTAATCAACAACCAGCCTATATCATGAGAGAAAGGTTTAGTCATTTTGTATCCGGGCAGGTTGAACAAGGTTTTAGTGGGAAAGATGAATACCTTTTCGAGTAGGGTAACTGTGGCAACCCAACTTTTATTTATTTATTTATTTGAAGGTTTTATATAGTGCTAGCTCCACCCGAGGGTATCAGAGTGCTTTACATCAGCAAAGTACATACCCAAGAATACAATCATAGCATTTGAACGAAACAGGTTATACAGGTGGTCGAACAAAGTAAAGGGAACAATTAAGGGGACATTGTGGGCAAAGGTACATATAGGATAAACAGATAAACAAGTTGAAAGAACCAGAATGTTCTTGAGAATACAGGTTTCACAGTTTGCCAAGGTGGACTCATTGGACATAGTACCGAGTGGGGGGTGTAAAATGAGGGGATGCAGGTGAGGAGGGTGTCAGGAGGGGGTGGGTGAGTGTGGGTAGGAGGAGTTGCCTAAGGAAGGAGGGGGGGAAGTAGTCAGAAAGGAGTACCGGGATTTACTATCCCCAAAATTTAGTGAGAAAATGAATTTTAAGGGCTTTTTTGAAGCTGGAATAGGAGGGGTTGCATCGAAGGTCTTTGGGGAGGGCGTTCCAAATGGTTGGGGCCTTGCCAGAGAAGGAGCGGGATTTTGAGGCGTATTTTTTTAGTAGGGGGGTACCAGGAGAAGAGTGCTTGTGCTTCTCAGTGTTCGGGCACTGCCGGCTTTTTTAAGTTTAGTTGCAAGGTAGGTTGGAGTCTTCTGATGAAGGGCTTTGTGAGTAATACAGGCCATTTTATAGGAGGATCTGCCTTCAATGGGGAGCCACTTGAGGGTTTTGAGGGCAGGGGAGATGTGGTCAAAACGTTTACAGTTTGTTGTTAGTCTGGCAGCGAGGTTGAGGACTGATTTGATGGGGGCAAGGTGGATTTTGGGAGGACCAGAGAGAAGGGCATTTCCGTAGTCGATTTTGGATAGGACAAGAGACTGGATAATTAATTTGAAGTCTTCAGCTGGAAAAAAGGTTTGATTTTTTTGAGATGCCAGAGTGTGAAGAGTGCACTTCTAGCTGAGTTCTTTACATGGGAATTTAGTGTGAATTCATTGTTGATGGTGATGCCGAGAGATTTAACAGAGTCGGCGAGGGAGAGAGAGCAATTTAGTGCGTTATGGTCAGCGATCAATGTTTGAATGGGGAGAGGGTTGTTTTTGGTAGAGAAGAGGATGATTTCCGTTTTGTTAGGGTTGAGTTTAAGATGGTTGTTGTGGAACCAGGTTTGGATCTTGGTTAGTGCAGTGTTAAGGTGCAGGATATCAGCATGGGATTTTATTTTATAGTACAGTTGGGTGTCGTCAGCGTACAGGTGATAGTTGTTTTTCGCTTGTTTAAGAATACGGGTAAGGGGTTCCATAAAGAGGTTGAAAAGGGCAGGGGAGAGGATGGATCCTTGAGGGACACCTAAGGAGACAGGAGTTGGGCTAGAGAGGCAGTTTTGAATTTTAATTTGTTGGGTTCTATGTTGGAAGTAGGAGGTGAACCAGTTAAGGACAGTGCCATTGAGGCCGAAGCGATTTTTGAGTGTATTGAGCAAAGTAGGGTGGTAAACTGTGTCAAATGCCGCGGAGAGGTCAAGAAGGATGAGTAGGTAGGTCTCGCCCTTGTCCAGGGCTAAGTGAATGTCATCGACTATGTTGAGTAGTGCGGTTTCAGTGCTGCAACCTTTGCGGAAGCCAGATTGAAGAGGGTCTAGAAGGTTTTTCGTGTCAATGTGTTTGTCCAGTTGGAGTAGGGCGCACTTTTCGAGGGCTTTGGAGAGGAGGGGGAGGTTGGAGATAGGGCGGAGATTGTTAGGGTCATTGGGGTCAGCCTTGGGATTTTTGGGGATGGGAGTGATTTGTCCGAGTTGAAGGGAGATGGGAACATTCCCTGTTAGGAGGGAGGCGTTAATGATGTTGGTCCAGTGGGGGACAATGACGTGTTTTGAGATCTTGGACAAGTGCGGAGGGGAGAGGGTCTTGGGTGTTGGAGGAAGGTTTGAGTTTGGCTAGGATGTTAAAGACTTCCCGTTCAGAGACGGAGTGGAAATTGTGCCATGAGGCGTTGTTTTTTAATGGTAGGGTAGTGGGGGGGGTTCAGTAGGGGTTTGTGATGGGAGGGGGAGCGAGGGAGTCAGGGGAGTGTTCAAGGGGAGGGATGGATGAGGTGTGGTATCCAGGGAAAGTTGAGGGGTGAGCGAGGGTAAGTTGGTCTAAAGCATCAGAGACTATTTTGTTAAAGTGCTCAGTGAGTTCATTTGCATTTGAAGAGGGGGGGTGAGACTAAGTTGGGATTGGAGTTTAAGTTTCAGTTCGCCAGGGGGGATTTGCTTAAGATTTCTGGTCACAATTGTAGTTTTATTGATTTTTATAGGGGCGGGTGTGACAGGAGGCGAGATTGTGAACAGAATGAGATGGTGGTCAGACCAGTCGATGGGGATAATATTGGATAAGGATGTAAGATCAGGGTTGGAGATGATGGCGTCTAGAGTAGCTCCTTTGGCGTGGGTAGGGGAGTGGCAAAGTTGCTTGGGTCGCTGATCTCAAGGAGGTTATTGAGAAGGAGGATTGCAGGGTCATCAGGTTCATTCCAGTGGACGTTCAGATCTCCTAGGAAGAGGTTTTTGGAGCTGGAAAGTAGAGATTTAGTTAGAAAGTCAGAGAGTTCTTCGGCAAAGGGAAGGGGTTCACCAGGAAGGTGGTAGATGTTATGCAGTCATATTGGGGGGGAGCTTTTTATTTTGAGTTCGGCTCCTAAGTATTCGAAGGTTGTGTAGTCAGGGTTGATAATCAGGGAAAGTTGTAGTTCTTCTTTAAAAATAATTGCTAGACCATCCCCTATTTTTTGGGTCTGTCTCTTCTGAGAATAGAGTAGCCAGGGGGGCAAGAAGGTCGATGATGGGTGTAGAGTGGTCTTTGAGACAGGTTTCGGTGAGGAAGGCGATGTCGGTACCTTCGTTGAGAATGGTTTCTGCGATTTCGGTCGCATGCCGGACAGCCGAGCGGCAGTTCACGAGCATGTAGGAAAGGGGCTTGGGGTTGGTGATAGAGGCGGGGAGTAATTGAATGCTGGTGAGTTGAGGGGGGGGGCCGGGAGAGCTAGGAGACAAAGGGATTCTGCTGGTTCCCAGGATAACAGGGATATTGGAGTGAGAGGGGGAAAGATCTTTAGGTGGGGGATTGTTAAGGTAGGCGTTGCAGAGGACGAAGTGGTCTGTGAGAGCGGGTGAGGAGAGGCGTTGTTAACCAATGTTTGGGATATGCGTGTTTTTGTGGGCTAGCATATGTGGGGTAGGGCCAAGAGGGGCGGGCTGTGGGTTTGTGGGATTTGAACCGATTGAAATTCTTTCTGAGTAGGGTAAGTTCAGTAGCTATGGTAGATAGATTGTGGTCTAAGTTACGAAGAGTCTGGTAGAGGTTGGATTGGAGGGAAGTGGAAGTGGTTGGAATGGAGGAGGAGTTAGGGACGGAGTGGGTAGGGTGAGAAGGTAGACCGCTTGGGGTGAGCGGTTCATCTGGGGGGGATAATGTGGGAAGATCAGTGTTTGAATGCGGAGTGTGGGAGGCCAGGGGAGGGGGGGAGGTGTGGTCCGGTATAGGGAGGAAGGGATGGGTGTGATGTGAGATGGCCTGGAGGGGAGAGAGAGGGAAGGGGGAGAGGTGAGGGGAGAATGTGAGGTGCGAGAGGGGATGTGGTAACGGTGTAATGGGTGGAAGTGGTACTAGGGAGGTGATAGGGTGTTGGGGGTGGGGGTAATGTGGTGGTTAGAATAGAAGTTAAGGAGAGGGATGTGTCATTACGGGTAGGAGTGTCAAGGTGGTGAGGGGTTTGTCTCAGGGAGGCAGAGGAGATTTGGGAGTGGGTGGGGGAGGGAGCTGGAGTGGGGAGAGAGGATCGGATTGCTGTAGGAATTGAATGGAATGGAAGTATATTTATAGAGCGCGAATTGCTGCCCAGAGGCGTCCAAGCGCTAGTAGATACTAGAGAGGAACCAATAAGGTGGCTGAGAGGGACTAGTAGGGAAGGTTAAAAAGGAAAGTTTTTAACTCCTTACGGAATGACGAGTGGTTGGAGTTGGCTCTGAGATGCAGAGGGAGAGCATTCCAGGACTTAGCGGCGTTATATGTGAACGTCCTGCCGCCTGACCTGGTCTTTTTTATTCTAAGAGGTGTCGCCAGGAAAGTTTGGCTAGAACGGAGGTTTCTGGTAGGTATGTAATGGGTGACTAGATCGCGGGTGATCAAGGGGCCTGTGTCCCAAAAGGACTGATGAGCAATGCACATGGCTTTAAAACGAATTCTTTGACGAATTGGCAGCCAGTGCAGTTTAACCAACCCGGCCCTCACAGATTGACTGCGAGGGAGTTCGAGTAGTAGTCGGGCCGCGCAGTTCTGCACTATCTGAAGTCTGCGTAGGGTGTAGTCTGGGGCGCCGAGGTATAACACATTGTTAAAATCCAAGCGGGACTGTATCAGACCCTGTGTGACTACCTGCTTGGCTTCCATAGGGAGGAGAGGCAGGATTTTCTTAAGCATTTTGAGGAGGCCGAAGCAGGATGCCGAGAGCTTAGTGGCTTGAGTCTTGAATGAAAGGGAACTGTCCAACCAAACCCCAAGGCTTTTGATGTTATCTTTAGGTTCTGGGGGGGGGGGCCTAGGACGGAGGGCCAGAGGGAATTGAAGAGGAGGGGGTCGGAGGGGCCCAGGAGCATCAGTTCCGTTTTGTCCCCATTTAGTTTAAGGGACGATGAGGACATCCAGTTTTTTACTTCTATTAGGCAGTCTCTGAGTCCGCCTGACGTGGGAGGATTGGCTCCCTGTGCCAGTGAGACCACTAGCTGCGTGTCGTCTGCGTAGGAGATGATCTTAATCCCAAAAGGGCGGACGACGTCGGCCAGTGGCCTCATATAGATGTTGAAAAGGGCAGGACTTAGAGAGGAGCCCTGAGGGACTACGCACCCCAGAGGTCTGCTGGTGGAGACGGCCTCGCCTCCTGTAGGGGAGAGTTCAAATGAGGGTGGCAGAGAAGTGTCGTTTGTGGAGGGAGGGGAAAGAACATGAGGGGTTACGGTCGTTGTGGGACAGTTTAGCAGGGGGGAGGGGTACTAGGGAGGTGAGAGGGTGTTTGAGGTGGACGGTCATTAAGGGACATGGGAATTTGGAGGAGTGAATTAGAGGAGAGGGGGGTGAATGGTTCCAGAGAGGTTGGTAAACTAGGAGTTAAGGAGAGGGATGTGTCACAACGGAAAGGAGTGTCATGGGGGAGCGGGGTTTGTCTCTGGGAGGCAGAGGAGATTTGGGAGTGGGTGGGGGAGGGAGCAGGTGTGGAGAGAGGGGGTGGGATTGCGGCAGGGGACAGTTCCAGTGAGGCTGCTAGGGTAGGAGTAGTTATATGGGGACTGTCGTTAGGGAGAGGGTTAGGGGTTGTGACGGCTGTGGGGTGCTCGGACTGGTTTTGGGACTGAGCGGGTGCTAGGGGAGGAGTAGGTAGTGTCAGCTGGCTATGAAGAGTGCTGAAGAGGAGTTCAAAAATTGTGAGGTGCTGTTCTGAGGCTTGAATCAGGATGTTTCTAGTTTTGTAGATGGAAATGGTTATTTCACCAGGGAAATACGAGGTAGGGGAAGTGGCAAGTTTGTAGCCGTGGGGGATTTTAATTGCGCTGGATACTGGGAGGATGTGTAAAAAGGTGCTCTTCCATTTGGAGGGGCGTTTGGTGTAAAAGATATAGTTAGTTTTAATGGGGGACATGGGGCTGTGGTAGTTGTCTTCAATTAGGGTTTCAGGATGTCGGATTAGGAATTTATGTTTGAGATTCATTTTGGCATTTTTCGAGAGGTTGGGAGGGTATGGAATGGTCCAAGAGTTGGGTCCGTGTTTGGTGAGGGCAGAGTGTTTGTCGGTTGGGGCATGATGGGGGTGGGGTGTGTGAGTGGTATTGAGGAGGGACATGGTGGTGAGGTTTGGCTGGGGGAGAGTAAGGGAGCGAGCAAAGAGGGGGGGAGAGGTTTAGAAGAAGGAGGATTAAGGTAAGAGCGTGGATGGGGAGGGAGTGGGAGGGAGGGAAGTGTTAGTTTTGTGAGACACAGCAGCAACTCGGGGGTTGGGTCGGAGAGATGTGGGAAAGGCAGGGTTGGAGGGGGAATGAGAGATTTAGGGGCAAGGTAGGGTAGGACGGGTGGAGATTAGGATTTCGAAGGTTGCCAATATAGAGCGGAGAGGGGTAGAGGTAGATGACCAGGCTGGTGTTCGGAGCTAGAAAGATAGGGGGGGGCAGTGGGTTGGAGTAAGGGATTGAGAGGAGGTATGCAGGAGGGTTAGAGTGATGTTAGATTCAGAGTTCGAGTAGACAGTGGTGTTTCCTCGTGGGTGAGGAGTGGGGAAGATAATACAATATAATGCAGCGAGTGGAAAAAAAACCAACAATAATAGTGAACATAGGAACGAGACAGGCAGTGATGGCGCATGCACAGTCCATTGAAATGGCGAGTGATTAGGGAAGTATGAGAGAGATTAGTGAGAGACACGAAAGGATCAGAGTGTCATAGAATTTAGTCGGTCATGAAACCGTTACAGGTGGAGTTATGGTGTGTGAATCTATGGATCGAGATTAGACCATGAGGTGAATAGATTGACAGGAAGTGAGAGGAAAGAGACAATAGTTAAAAGGTAATAGGATCAATATATTTAGTTTAAGGTACGTGTGGATTTGATATAAGAAGCAATGAGGAGGGATGGGGAGGAGGAGAGCATATAGGGGAAGTAGAGGAAAATGAGAGTGAAAGGGGGGTTCTCCAAGGGGAGAGTTCAGAGCAGGTAGTTAGAGTGCGTGAGAGCGGGGTTAGATAGGAGGGGGGCGATGAATGGCTGAGAATGATAAACAGAGGCAGGAAGAAATAGAAGCTAGGGCAAGAACATATTAACAAAGGAAAGATACATAGGAGAGAAGTAACCTGGAAGCAAAGGTATAAAATGGTACTAAGGTGTGACAGAAATCGCAAAAAATGATGAAAAGGATGAGATAGGAATTAGCGTTAAGGATTGTCAGGCGTGACTGGTGAGGGTTTGGCTTAATATGTTCCAGAATCCTTGGAAAAGCGTGGGGGTGTGTTCAGGTCCAGGGGACAGAGAATATAGTCCTGTTGTGGTGAGAGATGAGGCAAACGGAGCACGGGGCATGCCGGCCCAGAGAGCCGGTCTTCGAATTGTCAGGTGCCCGCCTGAACAAGCCCCCAGATAAGTTGGATAGGATGCGGAAAATATATTCGGGAGGTAGAGACCTCTATGTGGTGCCGGTTCAATGAGAGTTGAGAGAGAAAGGTCGTCCAGTTCGGACCAAGGAAAGGGCAGCTTTGAACTATCAATTGCGGTTCAGATGGAGGTAGTAATCCTATCGGTTCTCAGGCGAGGATCATGGGGGCTTTCGTGGCCCAATTTCTGTGTCCACCATCAACGAGGAGAGGATTGAGGGGCCCCTGTGGGCCTCGGGGGAGCTCCGGTACTATGGCTCTCGGGAGCTCGTCGATGGGAGCTGTGGGGAGCTGCTGCTCGGGGGTTTATTTATTTTTATATATATATATATATATATATATATATATATATATATATATATATATATATATATATATATATATATATATATTCACTTAAAAAACCATAGGTTTCACACATGTTATAGTTAGCTGGACATTTCACTCGTAAAAAACCAATGAAGTTCCCCCGTTATAGTTAGTGCAGGCAACTATAACTCACGCGACCGCAATCCTCTGCTGATGACGTCAGATATTACATCACTGTATTTAGACACTTATTTACCCATTTCTTCTTCCATTAATCTTTAGCTATACATATATTACAAAAATGTATTTTTCAGAAAGACACATATGTCATCAGTGATGTAATATCTGACGTCATCAGCAGAGGATTGCGGTCGCGTGAGTTATAGTTGCCTGCACTAACTATAACGGGGGAATTTCATTGTTTTTTTACGAGTGAAATGTCCAGCTAACTATAACATGTGTGAAACCTATGGTTTTTTAAGTGAATTTGCAAGGTTTTTTAAAGGCTAATTCGTAACTATAACGTGTGTGAAACCTATGGTTTTTTCAGTGAATTTGTACGGTTTTTTAAATGCTAAGTTATGTATTTATTAATTTTTTTTTCAGGTTTTTCACCGTGTGCGCACCGTGCGCATACGGTGCGCTTCACGCACCGTGCGCGCTCTGTGGGCCCTCGGTGCGCTTCGCGCACCGAGCACCCACAGTTCGCAGTGGGTGCCGTGCACGCTCAGTGCACGCACCTCGCGATTTTTTAAAAAACTAGAAATAGTTTTTTTCTCCCTTGGGGGTCCTTCTGTGACCCCCTGACCAAGGTTAGGGGGTCAGGAACTGTCCACTCTGCCCCCTTTTCACGTTCTCCACCTTTGTTTTTCACCCCCTCAGACTGCGAGAGACAAAATGGCGGCCGGCACTTCCTGGTTTCGACCGATTCGAATGTTTACCGACATCTAACAACCAATCAGAATTGCGCTCGCGCACGGCAGGGTGCGCGCACAGTGCGCGCATGGTGCGCGCGTATAGATATTGATATGCTTTTAAATGCCATTTTCTCAGGAAATACTGAACAGATTTACACCAGACCTGCAAAAGGCACTTCCTTGACCTTATGGCTACCTCTCTGCCAAATTTCACGTAATTCTGTTCAGCGGTTCGGGCTGTAGCTGCGACTAAAGGTCCTATGGAAAAATGGATGGGGAAAACGCGTTTTGGGACCCCCCTTTTTCTCGGCCCCCGCTTGACGAATCCCCCCGAGACTTTCAGGGTAGGAGCTGAGCGGAGCGCCCCATTAGTTTTGAAAATTTCGCGAAGATTCGTCAACCGGCGCCAAAGTTATTCAAAATAGAATTTTGAGATTTCCTATGGAAACTAGGTTGTAACTATAACTATCTTCTGGCGACCGCCAGTAGATAATATACATATACATATATATATATATATATATATATATATATATATATATATATATATATATATATATATATATATCACGCTCCTGCTTGTATCGTTCTCTTGAAAAGCACTCGAACACCAGCATAGAGCTTCAAGCTTAAGCCCTTTATTTATCGGAAAGGATAACGTCAGCCTGCTCCTTTCACAGCCATTACACCACTTCTGCCGACGCGTTTCGAGGTAAATCCTCTTCTTCAAAGGATTGTGGTGAAAGGAAACACAGTTCGGTCACAAGCACTCTTTAAATACACGACATAGCGTGCCCTCTGATGGGCTCCTCTGTATGAGTTACGCACAGTGTTATGGGAGTTGCAGTGCCGGTTGAAATGTCCTGCTGATTTCAAGGCCCCCAGATGAGCCTCAGCAGGAGAGGCGTCGTCCTCAATTCCCTGTTGGTGTTCCACATAAAGAGGCTGGCAAATGTCGACCCCTGAGGCCCCCAGGTTCTCGGGGTGGTGCTTTTCGGCAGCACGACTGATGCCTAAAAATCACGCTCCTGCTTGTATCGTTCCCTTGAAAAGCAGTCGAACACCAGCATAGAGCTTCAAGCTTAAGCCCTTTATTTATCGGAAAGGATAAAGTCAGCCTGCTCCTTTCGCAGCCATTACACCACTTCTGCCGACATGTTTCGAGGTAAATCCTCTTCTTCAAAGGCTTGTGGTGAAAGGAAACACAGTTCGGTCACAAGCACTCCTTAAATACACGACATAGCGCGCCCTCTGATGGGCTCCTCTGTATGAGTTACGCACAGTGTTATGGGAGTTGCAGTGCCGGTTGAAATGTCCTGCTGATTTCAAGGCCCCCAGATGAGCCTCAAGCCTTTGAAGAAGAGGATTTACCTCGAAACGCGTCGGCAGAAGTCGTGTAATGGCTGCGAAAGGAGCAGGCTGACGTTATCCTTTCCGATAAATAAAGGGCTTAAGCTTGAAGCTCTATGCTGGTGTTCGAGTGCTTTTCAAGGGAACGATACAAGCAGGAGCGTGATTTTTAGGCGGCAGTCGTGCTGCCGAAAAGCACCACCCCGAGAACCTGGGGGCCTCAGGGGTCGACATTTGCCAGCCTCTTTATGTGGAACACCAACAAGGAATTGAGGACGACGCCTCGCCTGCCGAGGCTCATCTGGGGGCCTTGAAATCAGCAGGACATTTCAACCCGCACTGCAACTCTCATAACACTGTGCGTAACTCATACAGAGGAGCCCATCAGAGGGCGCGCTATGTCGTGTATTTAAGGAGTGCTTGTGACTGAACTGTGTTTCCTTTCACCACAAGCCTTTGAAGAAGAGGATTTACCTCGAAACGCGTCGGCAGAAGTGGTGTAATGGCTGCGAAAGGAGCAGGCTGACGTTATCCTTTCCGATAAATAAAGGGCTTAAGCTTGAAGCTCTATGCTGGTGTTCGAGTGCTTTTCAAGGGAACGATACAAGCAGGAGCGTGATTTTTAGGCGGCAGTCGTGCTGCCGAAAAGCACCACCCCGAGAACCTGGGGGCCTCAGGGGTCGACATTTGCCAGCCTCTTTATGTGGAACACCAACAAGGAATTGAGGACGACGCCTCGCCTGCCGAGGCTCATCTGGGGGCCTTGAAATCAGCAGGACATTTCAACTGGCACTGCAACTCCCATAACACTGTGCGTAACTCATACAGAGGAGCCCATCAGAGGGGACGCTATGTCGTGTATTTAAGGAGTGCTTGTGACCGAACTGTGTTTCCTTTCACAACAAGCCTTTGAAGAAGAGAATTTACCTCGAAACGCGTCGGCAGAAGTGGTGTAATGGCTGCGAAAGGAGCAGGCTGACGTTATACTTTCCGATAAATAAAGGGCTTAAGCTTGAAGCTCTATGCTGGTGTTCGAGTGCTTTTCAAGCGAACGATAGAAGCAGGAGCGTGATATATATATATATATATATATATATATATATATATTACCTACTGGCGGTCGCCAGTAGGTAGTTATAGTTAGGACCACGTTTCCATAGGAAATCCGCAACATTCTATTTTGAATAACTTTGGCGCCGGTCGACGAATCCTCGCGAATTTTTCAAAATAGCTGGGGCGCTACGCTCCGCTCCTACCCTGAAAGTCTCGGGGGGATTCGTCAAGCGGGGGCTGAGATAAAAGGGGGGTCCCAAAACGCGTTTTTCCCATGCATTTTTCCATAGGACCTTTAGACAGGGCTACAGCCCGAACGGCTGAACAGAATTTAATGAAATTTGGCAGAGAGGTAGTCCCCAGGTCAAGGAAGTGCCTTTTGTAGGTTTGGTGTAAATCTGTTCAGTAGATTCTGAGAAAATAGCCTTTAAATCAATATATATATCCGAGCCAGCTTACGGTGCGCTTACTGTGCGCTTACCGTACGCGTACGGTGACGTGCGCGAGCGCGATTCTGATTGGCCTTTAGATCTTAGTAAACATTCGAATCGGTCTAAACCAGGAAGCGGCGGCCGCCATTTTCTCTCTCGCACTCTGACAGGGGGTTTAAAAACAAAGTGAAAAAACATGTAAAGGGGCTGTTTAGACAGCTCCCAAGCACCTAGCCATGTCGAGGGAGTCCCCAACGATCCCCCAAGTGAAAAAAAGCAATTTTAATTTTTTCGTAAATTTCGGCGATTACGCTTACCGTACGCGTACGGTAGCCAATATTAAAAAACAAAAAAACGAATATCCACATTCTCCCCACCCCGTGTGCAACAGTTGTGCATGGCTTATTTATACGAATTACAAAACATATATTTTACCTGTCACAACGATGCTCATCATATGTTTCCTCCATGTGCGCACGTTGCGCGAAGCGCTTCGTGCGTTCAGGGCCCATCTAGCGTAACGTGGACACGCGGTGCGCGAAGGGCACCGCGCGCACGGAACGAACTGCGTTAAGTGGGCGCGCACGCCACAAATGGCGTAAAGTAACTTAGCATTTAAAAAACCGTACAAATTCACTGAAAAAACCATAGGTTTCACACACGTTATAGTTAGGAATTAGCATTTAAAAAACCTTGAAAAATTCACTGAAAAAACCATAGGTTTCACACATGTGATAGTTAGCTGGACATTTTACTGATAAAAAACCAATGAAATTCCCCCGTTATAGTTACTGTAGGCAACTATAACTCACGCGACCGTAATCCTCTGCTGATGACATATGTGTCTTTATGAAAAAAAAATATTTGTAATATATGTATAGCTAAAATTTAATGGAAGAAGACATGGGCAAATAAGTGTCTAAATACAGTATTAGCATCAGCAGAGGATTACGGTCGCGTGAGTTATAGTTGCCTACAGTAACTATAACGGGGGAATTTCATTGGTTTTTTATCAGTAAAATGTCCAGCTAACCATAACATGTGTGAAACCTATGGTTTTTTCAGTGAATATATATATATATATATATATATATATATATATATATATATATATATATATATATATATATATATATATTCACTTAAAAAACCATAGTTTTCACACAGGTTATAGTTAGGTGGACATTTCACTCGTAAAAAAACAATGAAATTCCCCCGTTATAGTTAGTGCAGGCAACTATAACTCACGCGACCGCAATCCTCTGCTGATGACGTCAGATATTACATCACTGTATTTACCCATGTCTTCTTCCATTAATCTTTAGCTATACATATATTACAAATATTTATTTTTCAGTGATGTAATATCTGACGTCATCAGCAGAGGATTGCGGTCGCGTGAGTTATAGTTGCCTACACTAACTATAACGGGGGAGTTTCATTGGTTTTTTACGAGTGAAATGTCCACCTAACTATAACCTGTGTGAAACCTATGGTTTTTTAAGTGAATATATATATATATATATATATATATATTCACTGAAAAAACCATAGGTTTCACACATGTTATAGTTAGCTGGACATTTTACTGATAAAAAACCAATGAAATTCCCCCGTTATTGTTACTGTAGGCAACTATAACTCACGCGACCGCAATCCTCTGCTGATGCTAATACTGTATTTAGACACTTATTTGCCCATGTCTTCTTCCATTAAATTTTAGCTATACATATATTACAAATATTTTTTTTTCATAAAGACACATATGTCATCAGCAGAGGATTACGGTCGCGTGAGTTATAGTTGCCTACAGTAACTATAACGGGGGAATTTCATTGGTTTTTTATCAGTAAAATGTCCAGCTAACTATAACATGTGTGAAACCTATGGTTTTTTCAGTGAATTTGCAAGGTTTTTTAAATGCTAATTCCTAACTATAACGTGTGTGAAACCTATGGTTTTTTCAGTGAATTTGTACGTTTTTTTAAATGCTAAGTTACTTTACGCCATTCGTGGCGTGCGCGCCCACTTAACGCAGTTCGTTCCGTGCGCGCACGGTGCGCTTCGCGCACCGTGCGCGCACAGTGAGCACGCGGTGCGCTTCGCGCACCGCGCGCCCACTTTACGCAGTTAGTGCCGTGCACGCACGGTGGGCACGCGGTGCGCTACGCGCACCGCGTGCCCACGTTACGCTAGATGGGCCATGTACGCACGATGCGCTTCGCGCACCGTGCGCACATGGAGGACATATTATGCGCTTCCTTGTGATAGGTAATCTGTTGAAATTTTTTGGGGAAATGCTCAGCTCAAATAGGCCATGCACAAATGGTGGTCTTCGGCCACCATTTGTACACGGGGTGGAGAGAGTGTGGATTTTTTTTTTTTTAAATTTTTTACCGTACGCGTACGGTAAGCGTACGGTAAGCGTAATCGGCGAAATTTTCGAAAAATTAAAAATTACCGTTTTTTGCCTTGGGGGATCTTTGAAGACTCAACTAACATGGTTATGTGCATGGGCGCTGTCTAAACAGCCCCTTTATATGTTTTTGGCATTTGTTTATCAGCTCCCCCCTCAGAGTGTGAGAGAGAAAATGGCGGCCGCCGCTTCCTGGTTTCGACCGATTCGAATGTTTACTAAGATCTAAGGGCCAATCAGAATCGCGCTCGCGCACGCCACCGTACGCGTACGGTAAGCGTACCGTAAGCGCACCGTAAGCTGGCTCAGATATATATATTGATTTAAAGGCTATTTTCTCAGAATCTACTGAACAGATTTACACCAAACCTACAAAAGGCACTTCCTTGACCTGAGGACTACCTCTCTGCCAAATTTCTAGTAATTCTGTTCAGCCGTTCGGGCTGTAGCCCTGTCTAAAGGTCCTATGGAAAAATGCATGGGAAAAACGCGTTTTGGGACCCCCCTTTTATCTCAGCCCCTGCTTGACGAATCCCCCCGAGACTTTCAGGGTAGGAGCGGAGCGTAGCGCCCCACCTATTTTGAAAATTTTGCGAGGATTCGTCGACCGGCGCCAAAGTTATTCAAAATAGAATGTTGCGGATTTCCTATGGAAACGTGGTCCTAACTATAACTACCTACTGGCGACCGCCAGTAGGTAATATATATATATATATATATATATATATATATATATAAACAAATTATTATTATTATTTTTATTATTTTTTTTTCTTCAAAAACAAGCCCAATTCCGGCATTCGCCTCAGTTGAGTAACGAGGAGGGGGAGGGGGGCACTGCACGGACCAACCAGGCTCCTGATTGCCGATCAGGGGGCTACAGTGGTGTTCAGCGGGTCCGCTTCAGCTGAGAGTCTAGCCCGGGGCAGTCCTCTCATCCGTGCTGCTGGGCCTCCGGAGAGCAGCAGGGAGGCGCTGCGCGGATCACCCAGAGTCCGGATGTCGGTCGGCGGCCTACTCAGGCATCAGCCTCCATGAAGCACAAGAGCAGTTCCTCTGGCAGAGGAACCGTTGGCACAATCCGGGAGTCGAGCAGCAGTGACCCGCAGTGAGGGTCATCGATGTGTGGGTCCCCGGCAGGTCCCCTGGGCTCACCCAGGATCACGGGCCCCGATCGCCAGTTACCGGCGAGGCGAGGGCCAGGGAGTCGCGGCAGGCCTCAATCGGCAGGCCCCAGCAGGCTCATCGGCAGGCCTCGGCTCTCAGTAGGCCCACCTCATGCGCCGACCCCAGGGGGCTCAGGGCAGGCAAGGTGCGACTTGGAGGCCTCAGGTTCCGTGCGGCGATCGCGAGGCCACATCGGGCCCAGCCCCAGGTATCGGTCCCAAAGTCCTCTTGACCTCTCGACCGAGGAACATTCAGCCCAATCCGAGAGTAGCAACAGGGACCTTCAGTGCGAGTTCCCGACGAAGATCATGAGGCTCTGATCATGTGTGGAACCGCTGGTGAGGCTCGGGAGCCGAGGGTGAGTGGAGGATCAGTCACGTCGGGTCCTCGTCGAGTCTTGGGGTAAGTCGTTGACAAAAAAGTTTTCTTCAGGATTCTATCAATGTTCAGTTGCTGTATTCAATGCTGGTAGCAATGAAATGGACGGATGGGTCGGATGGCCAGGTAAACAGGGGGTAAATACCGATTTGGTATTCCCCAACCTAGGAGCTCGGTGGAGGAGCTCCTACTCGGCGGCCATTTAATTATATCCTGGGGAATCCCAGCCAGGGGATCCTGAACCCCTCAAGCAGATCTAATATATTCTGTCCACACAGACTTCACGTGCAGGGTGAAGTGAAGGGATTCAAGTCACGGACGACTGTATGGATTTGCAAGTCAAAACCAATAGGCATCTACCTGGACTGGGTTGCAGGAAACAAATCCTGTAGCTCATGACCATGGAATCGACATCCACAAATTGTGCAATGGGACTAGTCATTGACAGATTAGCCACCCTTGCTAAAAGCAATACCACTGTAGATGGACCCCATTCAATGCATAGTCAAATACTCTGCAAGCAACTTACTTGCAAAATAATGTTGAGCAGCTGCTAGGGGACAGGAATATGTGTCTCCTGTGGAGGAAACAAGCCAGGCACATCAGGAAATGATAATGTCAAGAACACAACATCACAGTGTGATGGTGCCAGGAACATTCAACCCAACATCACTCATTTCCCACATCCAGTGAAACAAGTGCAGTGTTGCAGGTCATCCAGTACAGTCTTGTACTCAACCACAGCCACAACTTTCACCTCACAAATAAGAGAAAAAAGGAGAAAGGGAAGACTATCAGACCAATCAAACATCCCAATATACTTAGCATGCGATAGCTCTGTCGGTGTTCCTTCTTTAAGAACCAGTATGGTAATCCCAAGTACCATGAAAGCTCTGCAACATACAATTGATGGAATCGTCTCAATGAAGAAAGTCTCAGTGTCATTAACCATGCTTATTACGATCTCATCTAAAAAGGCACATTTCAGATGCAAAAAAAACTTATAAGATCGCCTCACCAGGAGGAATGACAAATGAGAGAATAACTTCACCTCTGAAAAAATTCCCCCCCACAAACAAACCCATTCTCCTTTTTATAAAACCCTTATCACAATTCCATTAGCTCGCCGAACACACTCCCCTGGACATCTCTCCTATGGCTTCTATCTACCTTTTCCTTCTCCCCTCTCTCTCCTCTTACCTGCAGTCTCCCTTCTTCAGACTCTCTATCCTCTTCTCAGCCTTTTCAGTCAGGTCTTCTTACTTCAGGTGTTGTCTTCTCAGATTCAGGAATGTTCTAAGGAAGAGGCGTTAAAGTAGCAGTCTTAACCTGTGCATTAGAAAATGATTGGAAATGTGTTCCCACCCAAAGCTATGTCCTTTCTCACACTATGCCCACCTCCTTTTGTAGCACTTCCTTGTCATTTTACTCGAACAATTCCTAGATGCCTTTAGTGACTAATTGTTGACAACACTCATGCCTTCCTGGGCCCAGAGACATTGTCTTCTTTTTTTTTACGAAGTTTTATACAGCGCAAACTTGACCCGCAGGTATTAGGTATCAGAACGCTTTACATAGCACCAGTTGCGTTACATGAGAGCACATTCATTTTTGTTAGGCACGGGGAGGTTGAGTGATTTGCCCAGAATCACAGGATGTTCAGCGTCGTTGCCAAGACTCGAACCCGGTTCCCCAGATTCCAGGTCGACTTCCCTAGCCGTTAGGCCAACTCCTCTTCTTGCAACAAGGTCATTATCTTTCAGAAAGGAACACACATTGGGACTTTGGAGTGGAGATGGATCATAAACTGGTGCTGAACATCTGTTTTCTCAAGCAGCACAAAGAACACTTTTATAAACATACTTTTCCATTAGAGCTATCAAAATTTTCCTTTAAACATTACATTAGATTAAAAAAAAATTGTGGCAAATAATTGTGATTTTTTTTTTTTGTTATCATTTTCCCAAGTGGGGCTTAAAAATAATGGTCTCATTTACACTTCAGTCTATTCATAGAAAATCTAGCTTAACCTAGACTGTAGAAAAATCCTTTGGTGATTTATTTATTGTGAGTATACACTAATTCCAATATGTAGTTTCACATTTTTTATATATTAAGCTCCAAGCCACGTGGTGTTACAAGGTGCAATTTCAGGGTTACTTATTAATTTGCAAACGTTTTCCTACATGACAAAGGCACTTATCCTCTCCGTGTGTCACTGCAGTGATTTTAAACTAAGCAGAGCCAGAGCACAGTAGGGCCCCTACCAGGTGTATGATTTTGTCCTATATGTGGGAGGTGTAAATATACAGTGCGGCCCGCCTATGATTTTTAACTTTCATGGCATTGGTGCATTTTCTAAGGTATTTACTATGACCTTTCAGGAAAAGTAAATGTCAGATAGGTAAACCCAATCATAGTACATGGTTTCAGGAGAAAGTTTCAGCACACAGGGCCTCATTACGATGGCAGTCGGATGCTCGGCTCAGGAAGGTGTCTGACCGACTGACTATATGTTGGTATTTCCAACTCCCCGATTACAATGCGACTGCCGTGCAAGCAGTGAGAAAACTGGTCTTTTCCATTGCGGCTTCGCCGGCTTGTGCTGTGGCCCTAGAAAAGGACCGCAGCACAAGTCGCAGTGGGAAAGGTCAGTTCTCAAACATCAATGCACCGTGCTCCAAGCAGCATCTGGTACCTGGCACATGATGAATGGATGTTTGGGGGCACCACATGTGGCCCCCTGGGCCCATAGCATAGGCCCACATGGGACAGGGCCCTGATAGGGGCCCTCAAAGTCTGATTTCATCTACCTTCACATGGTGGTCCGACCGCGACGTGAAGGCCGAGGGAAGAGGGTCATTGTAATCCCTACGGGCACGCCTCTGCAAGCACCACCCCCATTGTAGGGATTATGCTCCTACCGACGACCCAGCAGGCTCCTTGATCCTGTCAGAGACATCGGTCAGTCCGCCCACTGCTGTCGACCGACCACTTCATTATTCGGCAGTCAGACTGCAGCCTGGGATTTCAGATGGACCGCCATTGACAGCCTGCCGAGGGTATCCTCCCGACCTCATAATCAGGCCCACAGTGTCCTCAAGTCACCAAAACCACACAGGAAAGCACGTCCTTTCTCACAATACCTTAACATAATACAATAACATGATAATATTATATTATAACATAACACGAGAACATAGCTTTACATAGCATACCATAGTATAACATAATTTAGCTAACATACCATGATGTTTCGTATGATAACATTGGGGCATATTATCAAGCCTGGCGATAAAATTATCGCCGCTTTAGCGGCAGAAAACTGCCACTAAAACAGCGATAATGGGCTTGATAATATGCTCTATGGAATTCCAATTGAAGCCCATGTTAAATGTGAAGGGTGTCTAACATGGGCTTCAATTGGAATTCCATAGAGCATATTATCAAGCCCATTATCGCCGTTTTAGCGGCAGTTTTTAATTTTACCGCCTGGCTTGATAATATGCCCCTAAATACTTTTAAAATTCAGACTTCCCGAAGCGTTTTTAACCCCTTGAGTGCCCCGCCCTTTCCCCGCCCTGTGCCGGGCGTTTCATTAGCGGGCGGGGTTTATGACGAGCTGGACTCGTCATGGGCACAGCGCAACCGCGGCCCATGACGAGTCCAGCTCGTCATGGGCACTCAAGAGGTTAATGTATCAACAGCTCAGGCTTTTGCACTTCAAGACCTAGAACAATGCCCTTGCAGCCCCTGCTATGGATATATGATACGGCACATTCTGTATGAGGCGAGCAGAACGTATGTAGGCTAATGATTCTAGAAGTGATGAAGGCAGCCTTGGGTTAGCCACTTAGCCGTAATTCGGATGTAGCTGATTGTGCTGCATACCATGGGATCACTGCTAATCCTTCGCATGAGAAAACGATTAAGGATTTCTTTTTACGTCAATTATGTTTCCAAATCACCAAGTAAACACCATGACCGGAGTGTGCTTCCTGAAGAGAGCGTGTTTATGAAAAGAAGGTCTTGCTGTTTGTTTTCATTATATAAACACCTCTCAAATTTAGTTTAAACATTTTGGGGGACGTTTATAATTGATACACTTTGCTATTTTCAGTTTTTCTATGTAATGTAATGGCTGATAATATTTGTTCATAATATGTTCATATTGAACACATATGTTCCCCCAACCCGTTCCATTTTTGTATAAAAAATACTTGAAATGTTCCTCTTTTTGTTAGTATGAGATTCAAGTTATTTTGCACTTCAGGGTTTTTAAATAAATTGTATTGCTGAGCGCTTTCATATATATGAATATTTGTATAACATAGAATATAGATGGGGAAAAATTAAGTGACTGACCCGTATGTTTTTTAACTGATTGTTTGGGGATGAGGATGAAGGCACTCAGTTCATCATAGTAGGAGGAATACTGCATGATGCGACGTCACATGAAGAACTGAACTCATGCACATCTATAGCATAAGAAAGGAATACCTGACTGAAGTTCACCCTCGAGGACAGTCTCTGGACAGGAAGCCACCAATTTTAGTTTACTAAGAAGATGGGCGATTGCGACTTCTGGCCACGTGTTTCTGCCAGGAGCTCCTGTCCCAACTCCGTCCTCCATGATGGTTTGGGATGGCTAGAATAGGATATACTGAGCATGAGTGAGAAATGCTTAAAACAGATTCATAGGATATAAAGGACTACCAGACTTTCCAAAAGCTGTTGAAACGATATCAAACTGCAGCGGAGTTGTTCCTTGTGGAAATAGATCGAAGATTGAATTAGTTGTGATCCAACGTTTGACCGGTGTTGGCATATGTAAATCCAAAATCTCACAGCAACATCATCTCACGTTGCAAGATATTTAGCATAAAAACTAGTAACAGATATGTGCATTGGCCAAGGTTTCGATGCACAGAAATAAAATAGCTGGCAAGTCGTATTTATTTTCATATAAATTAGAAGTATCGAAGAAAGCAAAGGAGCATAAGAGAGCAAGGCTCCACTATCTTCTTGGTCTTACCGGGGATTGTTGCTGTCGCAGATTTCCGCTGCTGCTCCCTGATGCCGGACACCCCCTGTCACTGAAGCTCCGTCCCCCGCCGCCGCTTCCACCATCTGCGGCCGCGGAGTGGGGACGGGACTACATCCCCCAGAACTGCTAGCGGCAGGGGAGCCGCCCACGCAGTTCTCGCGCCAGGAGGCGCACAAAACACCACCGCGACCCCGGCAGAGCGGGCTCCACTATCTTCTTGGTCTTACCGGGGATTGTTGCTGTCGCAGATTTCCGCTGCTGCTCCCTGACGCCGGACACCCCCTGTCACTGAAGCTCCGTCCCCCGCCGCCGCTTCCACCATCTGCGGCCGCGGAGTGGGGACGGGACTACATCCCCCAGAACTGCTAGCGGCAGGGGAGCCGCCCACGCAGTTCTCGCGCCAGGAGGCGCACAAAACACCACCGCGACCCCGGCAGAGCGGGCTCCACTATCTTCTTGGTCTTACCGGGGATTGTTGCTGTCGCAGATTTCCGCTGCTGCTCCCTGACGCCGGACACCCCCTGTCACTGAAGCTCCGTCCCCCGCCGCCGCTTCCACCATCTGCGGCCGCGGAGTGGGGACGGGACTACATCCCCCAGAACTGCTAGCGGCAGGGGAGCCGCCCACGCAGTTCTCGCGCCAGGAGGCGCACAAAACACCACCGCGACCACCGCGACGCGGGACCGCGCGCGGGCAACGCCGGGCTAAGCCCGGGCAAAGGGCGGGCCGTTGTGAGGCCGTTAGGAGGTCGTAGGCGGTCGGGTCGGGCCACCCCCCTTGATTGTGTAGTGGACACGCTCTTGCAAGTATTCCCCTTTTAATGGACTCAGTCAGTCATGAGCTTCTATTGAGTGTTTCTGAGTCGCTTGTTTACAGGTCATATTTTTAAGTGTATTAACTATTGGTTACTGGTCTCTCTTCAATAACTCCTAACCTGTTAGTGTATAATTTTTAAATTTATTGCAATAGTGTACTAGTATTTATCTTGTTTCCTTGGGATTACTTGTGATATCAACTACAGTGTAATTGTTAATGATCTAATCAGTGTTTACGATGGCAAAGGCTAAAGTAACGATGGACAACTACTTGGTCAAAAGGGTCAGCATGATAAATAACGAAAGACGTAAGTCCCTTGGGAAGGTGACTCCGGAAGATAATCTAGAGTTATGTATAGATGATGGTGCCCACGGGTCAGCTATAGGGAACTCTTTAACTGAAGCTACCTTAGTGGGGAACTCATCTGATTGCATTGTGGACAACGAGGTCAATATTTTAAGCCAAGATATATTGGAGTCCCAGAGTGAGCTTGAACTTCCTCCCTCTCCTCCGAAAAGAGCAGTTAGAAAATGTAGAAAGTCTCAATTTAAGAAGGGTAGTGCACACCATAAATCACTGCCAGATCAACCTCGGAGGCCCGCTGTGGTTCATGCTAAAACACAGACCCGTAATGAAGCTGAGAGCTCTACTCTCGCTGAGGCTATAGCCAAAATTTTGGAGGAAAAACTGGTGCTCATGATCAAGCCTTTTGTAGATAAAATTGAAACCCTGTCATTAGAGGTATCGAGGCTGGGTGGTCTTGTGGACGGAATGAAACAGCATATTATACCGCCTAAGGTACCATTGAAACCTGTTCATACTGCCCCGGATCCCCCTCTAGAGGGGGGAACTTTAACTGGCTGCATGACAACACTGCAACCAGTTGGCGGTGGTATTCGAACCAACATAGATCCATCTAGTAGCAAGGGTCCTATAGCTATAGCACAAAAACCAATTTGTGCCAATCTTCCACCAGCTTGCGAACCATATGTGGTTATTTTGTCTAATGTCCCTCCACTTGTCCCTGGTACTCCTAAATCCTCGGATGAATCGCATGATTCACTCAAGAGGAAATCAGTTGCCTGGCTAAATAAAAACTGTGGGTTCCCCACGAACTTCTCAAATCAAATATTGTCCACTAGACGAGTTGCCTGGTTAGGTAATACAAGGAAAACATGTAAGGGGGATTGTGTCATAATAAACTTCAGACATCCCCAGCATGTGGCAACAACACTCCTAAGGGCAGCTTCCCTTGCATCAGGAGGAAATGCTGTACGTGTACACCCTTTGTTTTTTTTTTACAGACACCCAGAAAGATCATTTAAAAAAACAATCGAGGGTAGTCCTACTTGTATTGATAATAATTCATTACAATTTGAAATCCCTATGGCAAATAGATATGCAGTGTTGAGGGACCTTGATGAAAATGATTGACTCCCAGAGGCTGATAAAAATAAGAGCTTAGTCTCATTGCTGGTTACTCACCCTTTAGAGACTTTTAACGGTAGTGGAATCCCTGGTTTTAAAAATACGGTGGCACTGGGGTTTCCTTCCAACCTACTGGATGAGCAGTCACAGACAGATGGGTCCTCTGGAAGTAAGCGGGGAGTGCAAGTAGAAGCTGGGTTTGATACTGTTCCAAAGATAATTACAGCACAGGCAAAGACATTAGGCAATAAAATTGTCATTGATGAATATCCAATGGTACTAGATAATTTGCCAGAGTCCAATAATACTAGTGATGATATTGGATTAAGGGAAATTTCTCCAAAGATAACTGAGGATTTTAATGTCAGCCTATTGTCTTGGAACATTGCTGGCCTCTCTAGGAACCTGATGGGTGTGGCAGTATGTTCTTTTTTTGAAAAACATGATATAATTGCCCTTCAGGAAACCTGGATGATAGAACCCCCTCATAGAGTAGGATATAAAACCTTTGGCTCTAAAGCGATGCCATCCAATAGGGGAAGGGCATCAGGGGGGTTGGTTATCTGGGTTAAAGTTTCCCTAGAAATAGAGGTTAGTCAGCTGCCTACTCCTTGCTCGGACTTGTTAGGACTAAAAATTGTGACCAGTAACAAAAGTGTTATTTACTTATTAAACATATATAATAGACCTTATCCATCAAATAGAGAATCCAAGGTGATAGAAACCCTGGATTCTACCCTAGATGGATTGGGAGTTAATGCTCGTTTTTTAATCTGTGGAGATTTTAACTGTAAATACGAACCTATTCAGGTTCTTGATAGTCTATTTGATGAACAAGATACTGCTAGTGGTATCATGCCCCTGGAGGCCACAAGTTTTGCTAAAAGTACAACAGCCGCCACACAGATCCTACAGATGACTGTATCACATGATCTAAGATCATGTAATGGTCGCTTCCCTTCAGATACTCCGTCAGCTCCCACTTATTTCAAGGGAAGTATCAGATCACATATTGACTTTGTAATGGCCTCTCGAAATTTATGGAGATCATTAATTGATTTTAAGGTTGACCCCAGAATGGAGAGTGATCACTTCCCCCTCCAATTATGGTTAGACCCTGCTCTATTCCTTCTAAGATTACCTGTAGAAGGCCTATTGAATTCCCAAATTGGAGACATACAGATTTCTAATAATAGACGTGCCATAAAATGGTCTTACATTGCGGGTAAAAAAGATGCGCTGGCCAACATTTATAATAAATTCAGTGAAATCGTAGGGTCTCCCCAAATACCATCTTTAGGCACTGGGGGAGTTCTTGATTTGCATTTGAAGTTGGTCGACGCATTATCTCTCCTTCTGAGTAAGGTTTATAAAAAAGAAGGGAATAAAACTATGGATCAGGTCGAACTAGGAAACCAATGGTATAACCAAGATTGTAGGGTTGCTAAATCACAATTGATTCGCGCAGTAAAAAATGGGAGCCAATGTGACATAAAAAATGCAAGACTGATTTATAAAAACACCCTGAATCAAGCTAAAAAAGTATGGGATGCTAATCTTTGGGATGACTTACTGAGTGCAGCTAAGTTACATGACCAAAGTACGTTCTGGAATCTAATTACTAAGGGAAATAAAAAGGGTAGATCACCCAAGGATATTTTTCTGGATGAACTGACCTGGTGTGATCACTTTTCTAAACTTTACACGACTAGTAAGGATGATTTGTCCCTAGTTAATGTAGACGTTAATCCAGTTAGTAGTACTGTACCATTACATTTTACTTTAGAAGAAACAGTTCAGGCATTATTAGCTGGAAAAATAGGTAAGGCCCCTGGCCCTGACAAAATTCCTGGTGACTTGCTGAAACACGATGTCAAAGTGTGGGGGCCGTACATTAACTTTTTAAGTAACTCAATTGTGGCCGGTACACCAATTCCAGAATCATGGAAAGGGGCAGAAATTATAACAATTTTTAAAAAAGGTGATCGCCATGATCCTAGCAATTACCGCCCTATTAGTTTAATCGATGTTTTACAAAAAATCTTCGCCAGACATATTTTAAATAGGATTTTAATTTGGATTGAGGAGACAAAACTACTGTCCAAATACCAAGCCGGCTTCAGATCTAAAATAAGTACAGTCGACCAGGTGTTTAGATTTATGTGTATTTGTTGGAAATACATAAAGATCAGACAGGGTAGTCTTTATGTTGCATTTATAGATTTAAGGGCTGCTTTTGATCTTGTTCCCCGGAAGTTGCTGTGGTCTACACTAAAGAAGCTAGACATCCCTGGCGAGCTACTTAATGAACTCATCAAACTTCATACAGGGAACTATGCAAAAATCAGATGGGGAAAAGCAGGAGAACTATCTAAAGCGATTCCTGTAGATAGAGGGGTGCGTCAAGGATGCGTATTAGCACCCACACTGTTCTCATTGTACGTTAATGATATTCCAACATACCTGAGGAACTGTGCCCACGACTCCCCAAAATTAGTTGGTGAATTAATTACCTCCTTACTTTTTGCCGACGATACTATCCTTATCTCTCAGACCCCGAGAGGTTTGCAAAATTTGGTTAATACTTTCCATAATTATTGTGTGGAAAAGGGGCTAGAAATTAACCCAATGAAAACAAAATACATGGCCATAAACCCAACCAAAACATTTAGGAAAAACTTGCTCTTAGAGAACCGCATATTGGAAAAGGTAGAAAGCTTTAACTATTTGGGTTTGATATTAGATAACAAGTTGACCTGGCAAGGCCAGCAAAATAAAAGCTTACTGTCCCTTAAACAGAACTCTTTCCCTATCCTAAAGGTGCACGGAGCAAGTAGTTCCAAAGCCATTACACCAGCACTGGAGGTTTTTAAAGCCAAGGCTCAATCAGCAGCCCTTTATGGTGCCGAGATATGGGGATACAGTAATTCTACCAAATTTGCGTTGATAGAAAATACATTTGTGCATAGTCTACTTAAAATACCGACTCGTACTCCAGTTGTCCCCCTGTTTTTAGACATCAATCTCAAAAGAACAGAGCACTTAGCTTCATTAAGACCATTACTGTACTGGATTAGGATATGGTCAACCCCTGAGTTGATACACTATAAGGATGGGTTGATCGAACTAATTAAATTGGACGTGTATTTGAAAACCCCATGGCTGAAATATATTTGCACATCGTTCAAGAGATTAGGGCTTCTTAATTTTTGGGAGGAGCCCCATAATTTAACTCAGTTTTCCAAAAAACTCCTCAAGGAAACCTTTTGGTCCCATGTTAATGGTGAACTAACTCTGGGCTCTCGTATTGGTACTTTGACCCAGAATTTCTTAAACGCAAAAGATTCACCTAATTTCGAGGAATTTATGGATGAGATCGCTCCTCCCTTAGCAAAATCTCTCTATCTACAATTTAGGTATGGGGTTTTATTGTTAAACTCCTACACATGTAGGTGGGCTGGGGAAAACGGAACGGATTTGTGCACTATGTGTCCCCTCGGGGCTAGGGAAGATATTCCCCACATTCTTTTTTTCTGTCCTGCTTACAAGAAACCAAGGACCTCCTGGATTAAACCTCTTTGTAGGAACATGGGGGTTGAGTCATACAAAGTAGCTGAGCGCATATTAAAATTTAACTCCTCCCAAGTAATGGTATATGGCATAAGTAGATATTTATTCAATGTATACCTTATTAGGAAACGTTGCGGTCATAAATTGTAATCACAGAAAGAGGAACTATGGACTACTCTAGCTACCAGACCATCCTCAAGTCTACCTCACTTTTAATATTGCTTATTATAAGAATTCTGGCTTTTAGCTAATTTAATGTGCTATTTATATTTTATTTGGTATTGCTTAATCATGGATAAATATTCACCTTTATAAATTGTATGTAATTTGTTTATCATGGACTTATGTATTGTGTATTATGTATCATGGACTTATGTATTGCGTTTTATGTGTTGACTTTTATGGCTATTGTTAGCCGAAATAAAGTATTGACTGACTGACTGACTGATAAGAGAGCAAGGCTAGAAAAAGCACATGGCCACTTTTTGAATAAAACTAAGGACCTGATTTAGAGATTGGCAGACAGGGTACTCCATACAGAAATGACAAAGTACCTTGTCAACCAAACCCTTTGTCAGTCTGCTGTATTCTGAGTCAGGTGGACCACCAGCTTTCTGACACTTGTGCCCTGTTAATGGCCAAAGAAGTAGTGGCAGTCAGAAAGGATATCAAACAACCCCACCAGCACCATTTAGAATAGAAGGTCGTATGTCTCTTTTTCTTTCCTTCACCACCACATAAAACAAGCATTTACAATGCAATGGTCTCGGCATTGTTTAAGTTAGAGCTATTGGCATTGCTCATGACATTATTTTTGTTTATGTTTTTAAAACATTTAAAGAAACGGCATTGTTATTTACAATGCCAATAGCTTAATCACTCTCAAATGCGAGACCTTTTGCATTTGCACCCACACACAGAGCTACACACACAAAGCCACCCACACACACAGAGCCACCCACACAGAGCAACCCACACACATATAGAGCCACCCACAGAGCCACCTACACACAGTTACCCACACACAGAGCCACCACGCATAGAGCCACCTACAAAAAAAGCCACACACACAGAGCCACACACACCATGGCACCACAACAGACCACAAGACATCACGTTAAACAACAGAATGCAATATTAGAAAACATGATGTAACACTGTGCTGTATGGGACCCCCGTGTGCACACCAGGGCAGCTCCACAGAGGACTACACAACAGCAGAACATGACCCAATACAATGCCATCACACTAGACAGCATAATACCACACAAGACAACACAAAACTGGACAACATGGTAGCATATCACCAAGATCAACGCCAGGGATCCACATGATGCCATCGCTTTGGACAACATAAAACATGGACATTACACTAGAAAGTAAGAAGCAACAGTGGAAAACGTGATGGCACCATATTAAGCAACATGGCATAACTTTGGTTAGCATGACATCACAATGAACAGCACGGCATCACACTAGACAGAATGACACCACAATAGTCAAAACGTAACCACAGAAAAAAAACGCCATGGCCCAGAAATCTATGATATGACACCAACTTAGCAACATGGCACCACTCTGGATACCCCGATGGCGTGACACTTGTTAATATGGCACCAGACTAAACAGTGTGGTACAAAACTAAGTAACATGGAACTACAGTAGGCACCAAGAAACCTCACTAAAACATAACACTATACTGCACCCCATGGAACAATGTGGCACTAGTCAAGAAAAACAGCACCACACTCCACAGGCAGGCGCGAGACTAGACTGAAAGACACTGCACTGAACATCACGGCAACAACAGACTTGGCAACATGGTGACACTATCTGGCTTGACAACACGGCACACGCTGTGTGAAACTAATTGCCACGTTAAAACGTTGAGAAAGCTCCAAATACCGTACCTCGAGACTGACAAAGCACATAGGTACGTACTTGTTCTTAGTACAGCAGGTGCAGTGGCACCGGGGCTCTGGGTGTACAGTGCCTATCTCACGTCAATTGACACTATTTTGTGCTCTCGCACAAGGAGGTGGAGGTCCCATTTTCTCCTGCTTGCACTAGGGCCCATGGTGCCCCACAGAAAGAAAAAAAAAACAGTAAATAGCCATGGCAAAAAAGTCCAGAGTTTCAAAGCGCAGCCCTTCCTGTGGGCGGAACATACAGTTGGCAAACGCTGTTTGTTGAAACCAATATCTATCTAAAACTGATCTTTTCTAATCACTCTGCTAATAGTCTAATCACACGGTATGCTGCAAAAACTACAAGTTAATGGGTGCCCTGTCTGAGTGAGTGTATTTGCGTGCAGAAAAAAACACACACATCACGGAGGGCAAAGAGAGAGAGGGGTGGGGAGGCGCAGGGGGCTCGAGCCAACAGCATCGTGAAAGGAGCCCAGGCTGCCCCCGGCCCCTCCCCCACTTCAACGAACCCCACAGCGCACCAGGACAGAAACTGGGGAGGCGGGGTGGGGGTAGCGCGCGCAAGAGAGAAAACTTCCCACACACTCTAGACAGATGTTGAGTGCAAGAGGGAAGAATCGTATTGCCCAGTGTATGTGCACCACACTGAGAAATAATAACATTTGCTGAGAGAAAACATTATGTTTATACAAAATAAGTTGCCACAAAAATAAGGAGTCCCGTTCAAACTGCATCACGTAGGCATTTTTTCAGTCACGCAACCTGCTCTGCTCCTCATACTGAAATGGCGGTACTATCGTAGAAAAGGCACCGAAGCCTGCTAAATTACTATCCACATGGTATACATATCGCTGTAGAAAAGTTTTAAAGAGTGTGCCAAAACTCTTTCTCAAAGTCATTAAGTGCATATGCTGATAACCAGGTGGTGCTCTACCATGTAAAGTGCTGCTTAAGATGAAATGGGTTACACGTGAGTTTGGAAATACTTTTTTTTGCCTGAGAACTTCAAGCAAAGATGCTTCTGCAGCCCACTGTAAGCGCCCGCTGTCTTTTGAAGGTCTGCACAGACATAATACTGACTGAAAGGCGAGACTGGGGGGGGCATGTGTTCGCCCCTACGTACCCTGGAGTGGTTGAACGCGCAGCCAGCCTTATGACGACAGACCTGGTTCTGGGGTCCCGAGGAGCCCCCACTGCCCGAACATTTTTGCTTCACCACCCAGTCTTCGATCCCCTTGCAAGCCAGGCAGGCGTTCACCGCAAAACTTAAACTTAAACCTTAAACTAAAGCGCCTGCACGCGCCAGTAGGCTCTCTGATTGGTTGACAAGGTCCACCAATCACAGTGCTTATTTGGTAGTTGCCAACCAATCAGAGAGCCGACTGGCGCGTGTAGGCAGCGTGAGCAAGACATGCCATAGATTCGCTGTCTTATGGGCGTGTTTAAAAAAAGCGAAATATTTGAAAAAACACGCCCCCCAATCGCAAAAGGACGGGGCTTGTTTGGAGAGACAAACCTCTTCTCCAATGGCTGACCAGCATTTCAGAGGCCAGCCAATGGAGAAGAGGAGAGAAGAGGGGCGGGTTAAAGCCCCACTACTCCAAGTCATTAAATCTCGCGAGCGAGACTGCGCAAGCGCAGCCTTCGCTAGCCGAGACCTAAAAACGGGTAGTCAGGGAATAAAAACTAAATAAACAGGGCCTCTTTCTGGGAGAGAACCGCCAGTGTGTCGGGATCGTTACTTTTTTACTTTTTCAGGAAGAAACTATTATTTTAGGAGTTTGTTTCTAAAAAACAAAAAGGTTTGATGAAAGGCAACTTGTTAGAATCCATCCTCCAAACTTGTGACACCTTCAGAGAAATCAATGTGATGATGGTTCCTCTGAAGACGGAAAGATCACAGCTCGGCCAGCGGTGATGTCTAAACATGACGCTCTTCTGTCTATCAGGGCCTTGGACCATAATTTCCTCTACCACTTTGACAGACAGAGAAAGACTGACAAAATCTGAATCAGATCTTTGGACTATCAATGCTATGGTCCCAATTGAGACATGAAACTGAGTAAAACGAAAAAAGGCAATCAGCATAATGATATTCACCTCTATCAAGCAACCATGCAGATGAAAAAGTGCATGAAAAGTACAAGTGAAGGCATCACTTCAACACCAAAAGTGATCATAGCAGAAAGAATTGTTATTTACAACACCAAACATGTATATTGGCACACCAACATGTTGACGTCCTGTACAAGCCATACTACAATGATGAATGTACTCTAGTTGACAAAACCCAGTGCTCAAGCGCACCCCTCAAACTCTTAGCTCTTCTACTATTGAATTGAACCTGACCCGCTTACAGCAATCCATAATATCTTACATCACTATCCTTTCATCGCCACCCAAAGCCATGGACCATGAGTATGAGCATATGTTACCCATTTAAATTGATCAAGACAAACGTTGTGCAACAGAACATACAAATAGGATGCCAGTGAAGGTCATGGTTGCATTAAATCAGAACAACATGCATACTATCCCCCAAGCAGACATAAAACATAGAAAGACATCACAAGCATATACCTGTTAAGTAGGCCTGGGTGGTGAACACCGCTCCGTTCCCTTGCGGAACTTCGCAGAGTATTTTTGCCACTTCGTGTAGTTCCGCATAGCGAAACTCCGCGAACTATGCCCAGGCTTCCTGTTAAGAAGGACCCCAATTGCAAGAGTGCGTGGCACACTCAGTTTAAGAATCAACATCAGTAGCATGCACATACAGTGTGAAAGGGACTGCAATACAGAGCCAAGTGGGACCAAGGAACTCAGTGTATGGTACACTTCCAGGGAGAAATTACTGCTTTCCTGTAGCACACTGGCCCATGAATCATAACAGTAAATATGCAAGTTGCACAACTGGCATATATGTTTCAGTAATCACATTGATTCCTGGCCTGCAAGGAATGCCTCTTGTCCACTCCACACCCAAAAACAACACGACCGTGGTCAGGGTTGCTGGAAAAACCATATTGCCAAGGAATCCCACATATGCTTTGCAGCGCAAATACATGTGAACAGACAAGGGTCCACCACGACCCAGAAAGCCACAGCACCCAAGGATTAGGCCATCCAGGACCAAGACAAAAACGCAGAGGGCAAATGTGAATTAACAGATTGTCCGTCACACAATGCTGTGCCTGGGCAGTCCAACCCCACAAGCCGGATAGAGAATGGAAGACACCTGGAGAACATATCTGACCCAGAGCCCGCAAGATATACTCAACTTCAATTTATTTGTGGCATCCTCAGGCAGCTCTTCACACACTTGAAAGCACAGTTTACTTTCTCACTTTTCATAAAAAAGAAACTAATTCTACGTGCTAAATCACAACTTGGAAAAGATGGAGAAGATGACGGCGATAGAAAAATAATAAATTACAAGAGACAGACATGAACAGTAAGCACCGGTGTTACCAGCATATGACACCTTCATACATCCCTTGACCAAACAGCCAGGAAAGCTGCTCAGAGGACTTACTCCCTGCAGTACCCAATGGGAGCTAGTGCACAGCATACAAAGATCTCACATGCTGACAGGAATAACTGAGAAGAGAGAACCAAAGTGGACGCCACCGCACTAGCGCCAGTATCTGTGAGCCTCATCTGACTGTCGCCAAGGAGGACCCCAGCAAGTCCTAAGTGCATGGGATCAAAATGTCTAATTTCACCAAGTTCGAAATTCTCACCACATACCCACTTGAGCCAGTTCTATTAAATCCAAGAGAGCCGTACATAGGCATTCTGTAGATCATCCGGTGTCCAAGCACACGTCACTTACATCGTGCCACAGCTCAAAATTAAAATAAGCCACCCGACATTGACGGTCCAACTTCACTTAGTATAGCAAATTACTTAGAGGTCAGTGTCTGGGACTGCATCCAAAAAGTCCCGCAAGTTGACAGAAAAATAACTCTGAAAGGAAAAGTGTTAACAATTGTACTTCCAATGGGGCCAACAGTCTTTACCATTGAACGTATGCAGTAATCTAAACAACATTGCATGAGAATGTGTCCCCGTGAAGTGTCATTGATGTTAACTCGCCTTCTGCTGCCACCTTTAGAGGCAGGAGTGGGATGGAGAGGACTATACGGATTGGATTGCACCCAGTTATGCATGAAGAGGACAGGAACATAGGAGTGGATGTTGGTTTAATTCGACCACAGGACATATTTCAGCCCTAGTGAAGAACTGCGACTCAAGCACCACTGAAACTTCTGCTCGGGGCACTAACTAAAATGGAGAGGAGTTTCAGATGGTTCAGATGTCAGGGGGAGGGGGAACATAGAAAAGCTATCAGATATTAATGATGGGTGGGGTTTTAAAGTAAGAAGCACCGACGCTCAAGGGCATGGGTAAACGATGTCACAAAGAGAGAAAGAATGTCTAACTGCAATTGGATACATTCACCACATCTCAAGTTCATGCCATGAGTCAGCAGGGTGCAGAGCACAGAACTGAATAAATCTACTCCATGGTGATAAAATAAAACAAGGGTTCTAGGAGAGTGTACCTCCTGAAAAACAAAATGGCAATGAAATGATTTTATTGCCATTTTCTTGTTCACATTTACCGGAGTGAGCAGGGGGGAGACACTTCCCCGCCCTCAAGAAGAAATCACATCTTCTCGTCCTCACTGCAAATACACGGCATGTGGGCAAATCACTAATTTATAGCAATGTTCCCCAGTGGCAGATCTGTTAGTTGATCCGGATCCCCTAGAAGATGAAGTCTCTCACTGCATCCCTTTGAGATGCTGTGGGGCTGTAAAGACTTCCATCTTTATACTCAGGTCCTCCTCTTAAGTGAGGGCACTTAATCCCATCCCATTTACCAAAAACAACTTCAAACCTGTGGTTTCACTTTCATGGTGTCAACCTTGATCTATGAGACTGCATCCTCGTTGACTGTCTAGAAACAAAACATATCACCCACCTGGTAAAAAAATCAAAGCTGCATGTCAGCTCATGCCAACTCAACATCTATCGACTAGTCATGAATTTCCCCTGGTTTGGGAGAGCAATTAACAAAAATGTAACTCACCTTACTGAAAATGGTAAACTGCTAGCAAACGAGCATTCTGGATTCTACAAAGGTTGCAGCACAGAAACCACCTATTAGACTTGGCATCTTTTGGCATGTTTACCCTGAGTTTTTGCTTTCTGACCCCCTGGTTTTGACTCTGTTTGTGCTGCCTTTGTGTTTCCTGCGCACTTTTCTCACTGCTCAGTGGTAAAGTGCAAGTGCTCCTGTGTGCTCCTGTGGTACAATGTGTTATGGATTGATGTTTCCATGATTTGCCTATTTGATTTATGTGTCAGTCCCTAGTAAAGTGCACTGCGTGTACCAGGGGCTGTAGATCAAATGCTGTTGGTGGGCTGCAGCACTGGATTGTGCCACCCACCCAAACAGCTCGCAAATGTGGCTCTGGCCTGCCATTGCAGAGTCTGTACGCAGTCTGGTACTGCTATGTCGACTTCGCAAGTGCACCCACATGCCAGGGCCTAACCTTCTCTTTTCTTACATGTCAGCCACCCCTAAAGTAGGCCCAAGGTACCCCTGTGGGCAGGGTGCAGTGTCTGTGAAAGGTAGGACATGCCCTGGTGTGCGTGGCATGTCCTGATAGTGAATTACTGCCAATTTCGTTTTTCACTATTGCAAGGCTACCTGTTCCCTATAGGACAGAATGGGAAGTTTGTTAATAACATCTTATAAACATAACTGGCCCTGGGAACTAGGTGGGAGAATAAAGTTTAGTATGCCTGAACTCAGAATCTAAAGATGGATCTTTTAGTGAAGGTGATTTTTACATTCTGTGTTTGAAAACCACTTTTCTTGCTCAGTCATCCTGTGTGCCTCTGCTGGAATGTGGATTGCCTCTCTGGGTTTTGGATGACAGAAGGCTGGGGAGCAGGAGTGGCTCCAGATAGTCTAGGTGGGTCAGGAAAGGGCTGAATAGACCTGGGCTGCAATTGGGGAAGGGGGAGGAGATTTCCTCGCAACTCAAAGGGCCTGGTCTGCCTCTGACAATGCCGTCTCCACCTCCTGCCAGGAAGTCACACCAGAGAAGGCAGAACTGGTTCTGGCTGGGCACAGACACTCTCGTCCTAAGAGATCAAAGGATTTTGGGATAAAAATATTGGGGCCCAGACCCCTGAACTTTAGAACTCTTTTGGACCAAGAAGACTGCCAAGAAGAAAAGCTGGAGAAGCTGTGAGGAGGAACTACCACTGTGCTGTGTGCTTTGTTGGCCTGCAGTGAATGCTTCTGTCTTGGGCAGTGAAAGGACTAGACTGAACTTTCTACAATCTACTTTTGTGAGTTTCTCCAAGGGCTTGAGGTAGAGCTTACTTACTGTTCAAGAAGTCTCAGGAACAGCAAAGACTTCAAGCTCTTCTGTAACTCCCTTATCCTGACTAGAGTGGTGGTTTCTGCCGGATTTTGGCACATGCCCTAGCCAACCAAAAATCCCATTTCTAACACCACCATATTGAGAATCCTAGATAACCTACAATTCTTATTGGACAAGGGTGATGCCTGCTTTCTCCTAATTAAAATGTTTAAGTGGCCATCGTGGAAATCCAGATGGTTTCAAGGACAGAATTTTATGTTGGTTCACCTCCTCCCTAACCACTCATCACTTGTATTTGGTGCTTCCTGAGATCCTTGAGAGAGGAACATGGCAAGTGCATTCATCAATCTGCAAATACCCTACACTTCAACAACACCTAACCAACACCTAAGGACAATGTAACATAATGAGCATATTCTAAAACATGCCAAAGCCTCTCTCCAGGACATAAAAAACACCTCCAAAATCCAAAAGATTTCAGTGGCAGAAGCTGCAGTGATCTCTTGTACAGACTATGAAAAAGTCACTGTGATTAGTATTCCCCGTCACCTCTCATAGCTGCACTAGACTTGCCTGGGAGCCTACTCTTGGTACAGAAAAAAATCCTACTGCATCACTAATGCTGAAAAATACAAAATGTCTTCCGATTAAAGCTAGAATTAGGTTTAAACGGTCCTGCATCGCCTTCAGTGCTCCGTCCATGGTTGTATGTCAAAATATCAATAACAAAAATATTATCCGCCATAAATATAATTGCTAAAATATGGTTCACAAAAACATTACTTCATTGGGTGTAGGTGTTCTATTGTGAACGGAAATAGGGCAGTATTTATGTAGACAATTTTTAGGACACAATACTTTTTTCAGACGATATTCATGCCGCTATATTCTTGTAATATCACATTGGACATATATTATCTAATCTCTGAACATATTACTATACAAAAAGTGCTCAACAGCAAAGACAAATTGAGATTTGAAAAAGAACATTTCATCTGGTGGAAACACGATCCTGCAAAGGTTCAGACCCTTGTTTGAGAAAGAGCCTCCCTAAATATCTCTGTTATCAAGAAGAATTCAAGTATAGAAAAAAACAGAAACATACATGCTTAACAGCTTTCTGTGGTAAACAATTGCTTAGTGCAGCACCCCTCACCCTTTCCTCTTCTCTCTTAACGCATACATTTCACTTTCTTTCTAGAAGACACTTAGGGCCTGATTACTAGTTTGGTGGATGTGATACTCTGTCACAAACTTGACGCGTACTCCGTCTGCCGTATTGCAAGTTTTATAGGATATAATGGAACTGTAATTTGGCGGACGGGATATCTGTCACGTTTGTGACTCAGTAACCCTGCCCACGGAACTCATAATCAGACACTGAATTATCTAACTTCCTACAATTGCATTTTCAATCAATGTTGGCTTTCTCCTATTTACCTCACCCTTATCACATGTTTTAATACAAATTTACTACAAAAAGTATGTTTCTGTGTGATTGTGATATAATTTAGTAAATTCACTAACACCCACTGCTAGTTTGGTTGAGCAGCGATATATAACAATGAAAAATAAATTAAATATTGAGTCTGAAAAGTGCATTTCCTAAGGGAGTAGCACTGAAGCAGGTGCGTCCTGTAGGGTGTGTGCCTTTAATTTAAGTGGTAATTTCTCATGCAAGTCAGGAAACACATCGGCATGGACCTATTGGAGTTCTTAGAGGCCTGCTACTTTCCATATTACTGACAGGATGGGTAGCCCATTCGGTAACAACAAGCTGTACAAAACACATAGAAAATGGAAGTTTGCTCTGATTTGTGCTGGTGGGAATTAATTAGCATATCTGAAATCGAGAAGAAGACTATTGGCTAGCTATCAGAAAATAGCATCACATATATCACAAAGATAAAAAGACCTTATCTTAGTGTTCAATTTCTCACACTACATTTAGTCTCATCTTAACTTTCCCAAATAGGAAAGTAAAAACATTGCAACCCAGGCAAGTAATTTTAATGGCTGTGAAACAGAACTCTGTAACTGACCACATTGCATCCTGGGGGGTTGGATTGAGAAAATAAAAATAGTATAATGGTGAAAGCATTTTTAGTTGGAATCATAACTGCAATGAATGTTATTGTGTGCAAATTGAGAGGGGGGCTGCACTCTATGGAGCTTTTTTTTTTTTTTTTTTTTTGGAAAACCTTTATTTCAAAAATCAGGACACAGCTATTCAGCCGACAGCCCGGAGTTTCGGCAGCATTAAGAGTTAGATACAGTGATGTGTCCCCAGTACAGTACAAAGAGTAGTGCAAAGGTCCAATTTTAAGTAAACACAAAAAAACTCACAACAAACCCCAGCAAGGCAAGAACATTGAAAGCCCATGGTGAGAGCCCCCAGGGGAAGCCGGACCCCACTCATCTACTAGTTACAAGACAGTGTACGGAGGAAGAAGGGGGACAGCAAAGGCCAAGATGGTTCCTAAAACCAAACTGTGCTGGAAAGAAGGTCAGGGGGAAAGCTATTCCTCGGGAGGTTCCAGATCCGGGGCAAGACATATTCCCCCCCTGTACTGGTTCCACCGCCCCCAGATGGCATGCCACTTCCGGGGGCGGCCTCTGGAGCAATAGACCGTCTTCTCCCTAAACATGCTCCAGTCCATGTTCTCTTTCCACGCAGTCAGTGTAGAGGGTCCCGAGGAGCCCCACAATCGCGCGATATCCCTTTTAGCGACCATGTTACCCAGAGTCGCCCATTGGATCCGCGCCTCATTGAGGTCAGTGGGCCCCCAGATATTCAGAAGACAGCACCGCGCCTCCGGCTGCACAACAATGCCCGTCACCTCCCCCATAACTGCATGGACTCTCCTCCAGAAGTCTACAATGACCCCACATTCCCAAATGATGTGCAGAAAAGTACCCACCATACCGCACCCCCTCCTGCACAGTCCATCATCCGAGAACCCCATGTGGACCAGCCGCGGCCCCGTCACATACACCTGGTGCAGTATTTTAAGCTGCACCAGCCTCAGACGCGACGGGATCGCAACCTCCTTAGGAGAAGAAACCGCTGACTGCCAGTCCTCATTATCCAACTCAAGGCCATCCCTAGTCCACTGTTCTCTCAGCCCCAAAAGCATGTCTGCCCGGACGTTAATCAGTTTCTTATATATGAGCGAGATCGTGCTCTCGGGCATATGACCATCAAGGACCCGGTCCTCAAGGGGAGAGGACTCCGGCACCTTCTCACCCTCCACGAGGACTGATCGGAGGGCGTGGCGCAGCTGGATATACCTGAAATACTCGGAGGGCCCCAGCTCATACTCAGTCTGCAACTCCTCGAAGGACTTCACCCTCCCCTTATGCAGCACATCTCCCACCCTGGAGATACCTATCAGGTCCCACTTATCAAAGCCCTTTGTATGCCAGAGCCTTCCCAATCTCTCCGATTCAAACAATGGGGTAGCGAGGGTGAGCCTATCCTTCCAGCCCAGCGAGTCAGTCGCCATCTTCCACACACGCACCGCCACACCTGTGGGCCCCGTGAGGGACGAGTCTAGGGACCGCGAATACAACGCCCTGTAGTAGTTGCCACCACGCAGCAACCACCTGTCCATGGCATACCCAGGGCTGAGGGCGGGGCCATAAAACCCATGGTTGATCGCACTCAGCTGTGTGGCCCAATAGTACCGTCGGATGTCTGGGAGCGCAATGCCCCCGTCGTACCATGGAAGCGTCAACTTTGCAATAGCTATTCGCGGCCGCCCATCCCACAGCAACGTCCGTTGGAGGCCTTCGACCTCCCGAAAGTATTTGGCCGGTACCCAGTCCAAAGTGTTCTGGAGGGCGTAGAGGAAGCGGGGAAGAGACATCATTTTGAACAGGGCCGCACGCCCAACGAGGGAGAGCGGCAGCCTCCGCCAACCTTCAACATCTCGCCTCAAGAGTGCCAGGGGGGGGAGCAGATTCTTCTCGTAGCGCACAGCAGAGTCCATGGATATAAAGATCCCCAAATACACGAAACCCTGCTGGGCGACCTGTATCGAACATGTTCTAGGGATCGGTGGGACCTCGCCACTAAGAACGTACAAGTACGATTTGCTCCAATTAATAACGAGCCCCGAGTTCCTACCGAACGATGTGAGTACGTCACAGACCACTATAAGTGACTTCTTAGGTGAGGCAAGATACAACAGGATATCATCGGCATAAAGCGAGATACGGTCCTCGTGATCAGGCGACCACCGAAGGCCCCGTATATCCGGGTGCCAACGTATCCACGCAGCCAACGGCTCAAGGGCGAGGGCGAACAACAGAGGCGACAGGGGGCAACCCTGCCGAGTACCCCTCCCAAGCTGAAACGGAGTAGACGCCCGACCATTCACCACAACATTCGCTAGCGGCCCCTCGTACAGCAACCTAACCCAACTCACAAAACCGCGACCAAAACCAAACTTGGCCAGCACGGCCCATAAGTATGCCCACTCCACCGTGTCAAAGGCCATCGTGGCATCAAGAGACGCCACAATAGCCGGTTCACGCAGCGTGCCCGCCCTGGCGATGACGCCATGAAGACGCCTAAGGTTTAACGCTGTGTTTCGGTGCGGGATGAAGCCGGATTGATCCGGGTGGACCAAGTCGCCAAGTACCCTAATCAAACGGGTCGCCAGGAGTTTAGCCAGAATTTTCGGCTCAGCGTTGAGGAGTGAAATGGGCCGATAGGAGGCGCACTTATCTCGGGGTTTACCCTCTTTGTGTATGACCACAATCGACGCCAGCCGCTGATCCAACGGAAGGGTCCCATCCCCCCGCGCCTCCAAAAACATGGCGCGCAGGTGAGGGGCGACCCTATCCGGGAACAGCTTGTACAGGTCGATCGGCAATCCGTTCGGTCCAGAGGCCTTACCCGAGTTTAACGCGCGAATAGCCCCCGCCACCTCGTCGACCGTTATGTCACCATCCAAATCGTCCCTATCTATGTCAGAGAGGCAGGGCAACTCGATATCACGGAGGAGATCAGACGTATGGTGCTTTTTTTAATTCATTTAGATTCATCTATTGTCAAATTTCTTCGATTATTCAATGTTCCTAGAATGACTGTTGACAGATTCAAGGGCAAGAAGAAAAAGCTGAAGGGTTGAGACACCAAAAGTATGAATATTTAATTGCTAAAGAAAAAAGGGTAGGGGAGGGTCTACACCCTCTGTGTAAAGGGACATCTTAGGGAATTTGGGGCCTCTACGCCAAACGTATTTTGGGGGCCCCTGTTTGGAACAGCTTTCAATATATGATCCAATCTGTTCTCTTTCATGCCCTCTTTGGCCAGGTCACAGACAGTGCCCAGGCACACTGGCCAACATTTTTAATCTGTTTCCATTTTATATTCCAGAACTGTAATGTGGGTTTTCACTGGTGTAATGCAGCAGTAGCTCACTAATGTTATTGCAAATAATCTCTGTGACGCCCCTCCCATTTCTTATATGTGAGGTCTTGTTTTGATCTAAAAGAAGCTTTTAATGGATGCTGCATAGTTGTGAAAAACTCCAAAACAACTATTCCCTTAAAAAGGTCCATAATAAACTCTCTGTATTAAAAATACATTAAAGGAAAACTATTTAAAACTATCTATGTTTAAGAATCATTTAAGGTCATCATTCCAGAACTGTGTACAACAGAGTCAGTTCTATCAATGGGCCCCATGAAAGTCTGGGGTGTCGGGCCAGTGCCCATTTTGCCCATGCCTTAAAAAGTCTCTGACTGCGTTTTGAGTAAATGACAAGCATTCAGAATATGGATCAAAACATCCTAACAATTATATACCCAAGCATAATCAAGGCAATTTGATCATGTAGATGGTCATGAAAAAGCCAAGAAAAGAGACATTACTGTACATGCCAAATGATTTAAAAGCCACATTGTGGTAACACTGCATTGGTTGAGAGGAACTGACAGCAATATGGGCTAAGAGAAGATGAACAACACAAGAATCAGGAAAAGGCGGAAACGTCCAGGTTTCAGAGGCAAGGAGGAGATGTGGAGCAGTGCATGGTCTGGGAGCAGCACAGGAGTCCTTCTGGAAACACAGGGTCCAGGAGTGGACATTGCAGGGTCCTGTACGGAGATCAGTCCAGGGTGCAGGTAAGGAAGCAGCACAGGTTCTAGAATGGGACAGAGCAGAGCTCAAAAGGGGGAATAGTGCAGGGTGCAGGAGGGAGAGTCTGGTGGGGCCCAGGAGAAGGAAGCAGTGCAAAGTCAAGGAATGTGTGCAGGGCTATCACACATGCTGCACCCTCTTACCATTCAGCCTCCTGTGGACCTTTTTATCTGACAGAGAGGTGAGGAGAGTTAACATTACATCAATCATTTTCAATTAACTTTGCAACCCATTTGGTTACACAATAAGGACCAAGAATCAGTGACTAGGGTTAAAGAAGGTTTATTTCACAAATTAGCAATCAAGTTAAGGTACACGAATCCCAGTACCATACTATAAAGATACAGAACAGCTACTGGGAAACCTAACATCCTAAAGAAGTTTAGGCGTACCAGTATTAAACAAACAAGAAGTTCAGTCACAGCTACCACAAAGGATTAGCCTTAAGATCTGGTGCTCAGAGAAGAGTTTTCAGTCCTCTGTTGCATACATGAATAAATCTAAAATCATCTTAGTTCAATTCCAAACTAAGAGGATGGTTTTTTAGTCTAGGGAATATCGAAATTCTGTAAACTGCAGAAAAATCAAACAATCTAGGGAAGTACATGAAGTGAGAAAAATTAAGGAAGTAAAGGAACGTGTCAGCATTTTAGAAGCTCAGTCAAGAGACTTCTTGGGGCAGGGGAATTTTTAGTGCCTAGCCTACACCACACTCAGCATGAGTCAGAGGGATAAACATAGAGGCCTAAACTTCTCAAAGTCCAAGGAAAACTGCCCAGACATCAGACAATGTAGACTCCAGTTATTCACACTAACATCATTCAGGTAACACCCCTCAGTACGCATCATCAGATGTTCCCTTGTACGTTTCCATTCTCACACTGTAAATTGAAACATCGGCTAGGCATCCCACGCTGAACATGGAATTACATTATCTTTGCTCAATCAACCCATGTTGTACCATTGCTGAATAAGACTCTTCAGTAAACGTTCTGACTCTCCATGCTCTTTCCTCAAAGTCTTCTTCTCGATGGCTAATACAGTGTTGTATCTATTCTCAAACTAACAATGCCTGTGAATACCTGCAAGGGAAAGTCATGTCAGAAGAAATGGAAAACATTTGTCATGCAGAATGGAAAGGAGGCCTACTAAAGGTAAGTTAACAATTAAATCATTGGTGCACATTTAATATGCGTGTTCACTTTGAGGCACAAATGAATATAACTTGCCAGTAAATTAGATTCATAATGCACGTTTCATCCAGTAAATATTCATTAATTATGTGTTAGTATGGCTAAGAACTACTTTTGATATGAAATATACATGTAACATTAGTGCACACATTAGATAAATCCATTATCGTTTCCAAAGTAGTTACATTCTACATATTTGAGGATAGGTTATTCATCAAGTCTTCAAGGAAAATCTCATTTAATAGGAGTAAGGCACACAGTTATGTATGAATTCTCTAACTCTACAGAGAATGCAATTCAATAATGATGTCAAGTGCAACATTTCTCATTAATGTCGATAGGCTGCACACGAAACGTGATAAGTAGAATTTTAGGTTATGCATGTGTGATATGTAAAGATGGGGTCAAAATTACGCTGTACCAAACACAAGTGACAGCAGTACTTTGCTCTGGCCTCACATTTTTCATAACCACTTGTGTCTCCCACAAAAGGTATTCATTTAGTCCCAAAATGCAGGCCTTGTCAGTTAATATATAATGAGGTAGCTAACGGCAGCCGCGCTGCTCAATGTCACCAAATAGTGGAGTTGCTTGGTAATGGAACACTCTCCTTGTCTTTTTTTTTTTATCCGGGCTCCTCAAAAGCTTCTGGATTGCCAGGATAATTAATTTTCCTGGTAAATTTGCAGTACTACATCAGTTAATGTTTGCAGTTCGCAGTGTATTGCTCCATGATTGCATTAGCGTGTCAGTTATATTTGAAGTTCTTGCTGTAGTTCGAGATGCAGTTCTCCAAGTAGTGCTACTTGTAGAGATGGGTTTATTATTGATCTTCTACTGGTACGTTGAATGCTGGGTGGAGTACTGGTGCACCCTGCTGCTGAATAGCGTTGCAAGTTTGGTAAATGCAACGTGTGTTGCTGAGTATCATGCTTGATTTATCACTGTTTAGGGGGTGTAGTGGTGGGTACAGAGCTAGCTACAACATGGCTGTACTCACATGGTCAGTACTTATCTGTCAACCAAAGGTCTTTGGTGCATTTCCCTCACAGGTATTGTCTACTGGTACAGAGGCATTACTGGGCACCACTCCACCAGCTCCTCAGGCCCATTTGCATTCTAAGTATCTGCTTTTGGCTTATTTCTACCTTAGTTGCTTTGAGAGAGTAGCCCAGAACTGGATAAGAAAGTCACAATCCACTTCTGGATGGGTTCTTATTTCAAGTACTTGATTTCTCTATTGTTATGTATCAACTGGAAGCAGGCCTAAGCAAATGTTTTAAACAAGGTAACTCATAGGTGTTTAAAATGAGGTCTCTGGTTGGCAGAGATATGCACCCTGTCCAAGAAGGGACCACCACTCTAGTCAGGGTAAGTCACATACACATTAAAAGATAACGTTTGCTCACCCTCTGGTAGTTTGGCACATATCACTCAGTTGTATCTAAAGAGGCAATGTGTAAATTATTTGTGCAACAGACATACAGCAACACAATGCAAATACCACAAAAATTATCCACATAGTTAGAAAAATAGATACTAATTCTATGAGTAAAACAAGACCAAAATGACAAAAATATAATAAGTTGAACTGGAATTTTGAATTTCTAAAGAATATTTTAAAATATAGTGCTTAGAGTTTTAAAGCACTAACCTGGGATATCTGGTCATGCTTGACCAGGGTAAATCCAAAGTTCAGGTAGACCGTAATGGAGCGCAGGTCGGATACAGGGACCAGCCTTGGCCCATTCAAAAAGTACCTTGGATGCAGGCTCTGTCGAATTGAAGACCCGATACAAGGAGCAAAAGAGGGGATTTTCATTGCGAGCACTTGGATGCCTGTGATGCATCATCGTTGATCCCTTGGATGTAGACTATGCGTCGGTTCTGATCTGTGCAGTAGGCGAAGCTTTGTCGGCAGCAGAGTGGCAGCCCTTGTAGCATCACAGCAGCCCTTCCACCAGTAGTGCCTGATCTGGTGGGGTCAGAGCCCCAGTACTTATACCCGGTTGTGCCTTTGAAGTGGGGCTGACTTCAAAGAAGAATCTTTGAAGTGCATAGATGCCCTTTCTTCTCAGCCCTGGCTCCAGACTATCAGTAGAGGGTAATCAGCCCTTTATGTGGGGAAAGGACATGACCTATTCATGTGCAATTGTCAGCTCCTCTCTCCCTTTCTGCGCAGGAAAAGCCATCAGTACCTAACCTTACAGTGCTTGTGGCAGTCTAGAGGGAATGCATGCAGTTTAACTGTCACCCACCCTGACATGTATAGGAGACAGCCTGCAGGAACATAGAGCAGTAAGAGCAGAAAACATTTCCAGTTTCTAAAAGTAGAAACTCTAAAATTGTAATGTCAAATTCAACTTTACCAGTAAAGAGGATTTGTCATTTTCATTCCAAAGATATAAAACATGACATAAGCTCCCCTTTCTAAACGGGAATTACAGCTTAAAAGTGTTTTAAGGAATTCCCAATATAAACCTGTGAGAGGAGTAGACCTCACAGTAGTGAAAAACAAATTTGGGTGTTTGTCACTACCAGGACATGCAGAACTTAAAAGTATATGTCCTACCTTTTACTTACACAGCACCCTGCCCAATGGGCTACCTAGGGTCTACCTTACGGGTGACTTATGCATAATAAAAGGGTTAAGGGGTATAGGGTTTTAAATGCTAAGTTAAAGTGGCGGCAAACTGCACACACACACTATGCAGTAGCAGGCCAGATATAAGTTTGAAAGGCTACTTGTGTGGGTGGCGAAATCAGTGCTGCAGGCCCACCAGTGGAATCTGATCTACAGGCCCTGGGTATATGGTATACCACTTTACAAGGGACTTATAAGTTATCTAAATATGCCAATTGTGTACACACCACTGTTACTATGTTTAGGAGAGAAGCGCATGCACTTTAGCACTAGTCTGCAGGAGCAAAGTGCTCTGAGTTATAAGGCCAACAAAAAGAATGAGCAAAAAGAGGAGGTAAGCAGGCTAGATTTGAGGGAAGACCACCCTATGGATGGCAGGTCTAACAATAGGGTTGCCACATGGCCAGTATTTTACTCGTATGGCATACATTTTTATGTCAAGAATGGTAAAGAAAATGCGAGCTTAATAAGATTCGGTACTACCCTCCTTAAAATGCAAATATGAAATATCAAATAAAAAAAAATGAATCAGTTAAAAATATTTTAGAGATGTCCAAATTATTTTGAAGTGCTTATTAAAGTAAACAAAGGGATATTTGTTGTTCAGCTATATGTAGCGCAAACCCAGCACACTGGGAGCCAGAGCTCTTTGCATAAGGACAGCTTTATATTTAAGAACATTGGCATTTCGTGACACAGTTTAGTCTTGTAAGGTTTCATTTAGCAGTGACTGGATATAGGTTACAAACAAAAACACCCTATTTCTATTAAAACATGAGTCATGAGTAAAGTAGACGTGCTTAATGAACTAACCATTTTGTATCCACTTGCTTCTCGACCTACTGGGAGCTTTAGACATATAGTGCCATATGTACGACTCCTTTTTGCGGCCGCAAACAGGAGATCCTCCCGTTTGCGAAAACAAACAAGGGTTATGGCATGTACAAATGTTATTTTGTGAGTCACTGACTCACAAAATAGCATGTGCGACTCCCGCTATTAGGAAGGGGAGTTCCTTCCTAATAACTAGTCACCATTCCATGCACAATTGTTTTGCGACCGCATTTGCACCCACAAAACAGTTGAAGCTTACCTCCTACTTCAAGTAGGGGGTAAAGCACTCACAAACTGTAAGGGTTCCCCAGGGGAACCCTTCCCCTGTGTGAGTATGTGAGAAAATGTTTTTAAGAGCAGGTAGTGGTCCCAGGAACCACTGCCTGCCTTTAAAAAAATCAAATTGAAAAGTTTATTTTTTCTTTTTTAAATGCATCCCGTTTTCCTTTGAGGAAAAAGGGCTGCAAAAAAAAAAAAGACAGCATTATTTAAAAGCAGTCCCAGACATGGTAGTCTGCTGACCCCAGCAGGCCATCATCCCTGGGAGTGCTAGCCGTTCCTAATGCGGTCACAAATTGCGTCTGCCATATTAATATTCATGAGGGATGCAATTTGCAACCCCATTAGGAATTGCGAACAGTGTCTGAGACTTTGTTATACATCCCAATTTGCGAGTCGCAAATTGCGAGTCGCAAATGCAACGCAATTTGCGACTCGCAAATTGGTGAGTCGTACATCTGGCCCATAGTCTGCTCTGAAATGCCAAGATGTACAAATCAAAGAGCATCTGAACTCCAGAATCCAATTCCAGCAAAGTTGCTGCCCATGTAATGGGTTGCTGTGGAGCTTGGGGATTCCTTGCTTTTGGTGAACCAATCCCATTGGTGTCCCAAACAAATCCAGTGGCCTCGGATGGGCAAGCATTTTCCATCCACAAGGAGTAAACGCCAAATACTGGTGTTGTGTCTTCCAGTTAGTCAGTCAGTGGTGAAAGTAGATTTCATTTGCTTCCATATGGAACAGTCTCATGCATAATCAAATCATTGCTTTACTATTGTCAGTGCAGTTGTTACAGTAAAACAAAAACCTGAGCAATTAGAGTATGCTGAAACGTGTAAATATGTATGTTGCTGGACATTCATAATCATACAAGAGCTATATATACTCTAAATGTGGTGATGCTAGTGGTGCTAATGTTAACCAACTATGGGAATCATGGACATTGTGTGTTAAAATCATGGATTAAAAAAGCAGTTAACATGGAGTGTGTTGGATTCACTTCTGCAAATGATTCCTTGATGATGATTTCCAGTTCAGTTTTTACAGAGAAATTGGTCCTAGCATCGTTCCAAGGGAAAAAGCTGATGTGAACTAATCCAAAATGGCCGCTACTTTTTTCTCACTATGCCCACTGTTAGATGAGAAAGGCACTTCGAGAAAAATGGTCTGCCAACTAGTCCAGAGTGGATAGTAGGCAGGCATGTTAAAAAGAATACTGAGACAATTTACGCAAATGCTTTATCAGCTTTTGGACCTTCTAGTTTATCAAAACCTAAACAAATTACTCACTTTTTCTCAGCAAAGTGGCAACGGCAGCTACTGGAGTGAGAAAGTAGCTAAGCTTGGGTGGGCATTTTACGTTCAACATCAGCAGAGCACTGAGAAGAAAAACTAGCCCTTGAACAGAACAGCCAGCATCTTGGAAAACTGTGTTTTGTTGAAAGTGCTTTGTTTTTTTGTTGAAAGTCTATTAAGCATGGCAATTGTATGGAAGATACATGTTTTTATACACATGTCAATGTCTGCTCTATGTTTCCTTTCACATGTCTCACTTGTGTATCCTTTCAGTCATATGAGCCATCAGCATAGGTCCTGCCTTTGCACACCAGCCTCGCAGCTTTATGGCGAGGGGGGAAGGTGGAGGTGTCCAGAAATGTGCTCTCTTGCCCTAATGCACGCTCATATATGTTATCTACTAATGGAATGGATGTGTGCAGTAAAGAGGCAAAGCTCCATAAGCAATGACTCCCATTTACAATGGCTGTTATGTGGCCTGATTGAAAATGTAAATGATGCTTGCAAAAAGCAACCCCCTGAGGCTGAACCATAGCCCCTCTTTTTGTGTTTTGTTTATTGATGGTATGCATGTGGCACAAGGTTGAACCTTACCCTAGGCAGACTTAAAGTAAATGTGAAGTGACCTGGGGAGCGAACCAGAAAAACTGACCAATATTCAGCATATAGCTGAGAAAACAGTAATGTAGAATAACACAAACTACAATGAATCCTGTCAAAGTATGCTTTGTGAATTGGCCTGGGCAAAATTTAAATTACGTTGGAGTAATCGGAGAAATTTCAGTAATCATACATTACTCTTGTGATGTGAAAATACCAAAACAACAGAATTACGCCGGCTTGCATAATCAAGAGTAGTTTGGGGCAAATTCTCCTACAGAAGGAGCTAAGGAACACAAACTAAAGGGGCATGTTTATTATAGAAGTGGTGGAGTGTGGATTTAGCCTCCTTGGTTAAACGCCACACTCTGCAACTTCTGAAACGGGGGGCTGCACCATATTTGCAACAATATAGTGCAGCCCTGAGTTTCCCTATGCGCTGGCGCTAATTTTAGCAGCCTAGTGCCAACGAAGACGCCCTTGCACCAAAGTGCATGGCCGTCTGCGTTAAGGCAAAGATTGTTTATGTGCAGGAAGGTGTCCCTTCCTACACATAAACAATCTTTAAATGGTGTTTTGAAACGTCTATGTGTGCTGCTTAGTGATTGTTTATGTGCAGGAAGGGACACCTTCCTGCACATAAACAATCAAAGGCCTTTTGCTGTTTTTATGTGCGCTGTACAACGCAGCACACATGGAAACAGCAAAAATGAGGAGAAATTAAACATGTCTCCTCGTTGCGCCTGTTTAAGACCAGATTTTCTCTGGTTTAATTTTGGCGCTGCCCCATATTTATGCCGCTCTTGTAAATATGGGGCAGCGTCACAATCTATGGATATTGCGGTGGAACACCCACCGTAACATCCATTGCCCACACCTTTCACAATATGTATTGCGTGAAAGGGGCCCTTATTCACAAGGCAGCGTTCAGCCACGTTAAGTGGCTTAACGCTTCCTTGTAAATAAGGAGAAGCCCCTATTGCCATAGGAACGTCATTAAAAGTGAAGTTCCTGTAGCAATAGGTGCTTGTAAATATGCCCCTAAGAGAAAGTGAGTGGATGCTTGCTACTGCTCTGCATGTCCTCTAGCATTCAGTGCTGTTTTCTTTTTTTTTTGACTAGATGCTGGATCACACCTCTCATGTAAATAGGCATAATTACGAGCAAGGATGAATTTTAGAATGTATTGTCAAAGACAAATTTTAGAATGGATTGTTTTATTTTTTTCATTATAAAAGCCCATTTTAAATAATGTGACTGGCACAATGTTGAAAGCATTTCTTCATAGATTTATAATGGTAATTTGAGGGTAGTCATGTGCAGAATATTCTTTGTATGGATGGTTTTAATCAACTAAGAAATCAATCAATCAATCAATAAATAAATACATTGAAACTAAACCTGAATACCAGCAATGTTGCAGTAATTACGCTGGAGAGAATTACGCAAGTTACGCCCACTCCTAGACTTGCAAAGCAGTGAAAACCAGGCGTGATAATCACACTTGAAATATAAAAAAGACGACTGTTAATTCAAGCATTCCCCTAAGCTCTTTGTTTCCCCTTTCCCTCTGGAATCGAGCTTAGTTGTTCATTATGCGAGTTGGAGCGGTTTCTTTATGACTTATGTTTGATACCTTCATGTCACGTAGTCAATTGTTTTACAGCTTGGTACTACATTTTGTTTTAGTTGTATAATGATAGTTCAACACACAAATTGTTCTGTGTGTGTGTAGGTGCCGAAAATCACAATTATGACCTTTTATTTATGGGATAAGGTGTACAAATGGAGGTTGCCTTCTCTCCAAAATATAAATTTGAAATGGATTCAAAAGCAAAAGAAGCACATGTCGAATGGCAAAGCAGAACCAATAGAAAACACTAGATGGAGGCAGAGTCTTCCGGTGAAAAATGGGAAACACTTCATGGATGGAACAGTTTATGTGTATTATGTGCAAGAGTAGAAAATGCAGAACAAGAAACAACAGAATATGTGAAGTGAGTGGAGGAAGTCAAAGATTACAATAATTAAATTAGCAATCAAACAAAAAGTAAAGAGATGGACATATGTAACATCTATTTCACGTTCACACGTATAATTATTACCCAATGTGTACAAAAATTCATTTACCTAATACTGTGAGAAACAAAGCAGCGCTGATCAAGATGAGCTGCTGACTGGGTGCATGGTAGCAAGAGAAAGTGACAGACATCTTTGAAAAATGGATTCTGTCGTTGGTGAAGCAGTACTTCTGTAGTTAAAAAGACATTCTCTAGCCTTTGGGCTGAGACCCCCATTTTGTCTCAGCTGAGATTGCCTCTACAGTGCTGCACACGTAGGCCTATGTTTAAGCAGTAAATGTAGAAGGTACTAGTTGGATTGGCTGGACGATTAGGAATACTTACTGCATAGAGGAACTGGATTGTTGGAATTGAAGCAGGGGGTTGGAGAGGGTCAGGCTACAAACACCAACCGACAAATGAGTAAGCCCATTGCTATTCACAAACTACACCTCTGGAGTTACCACAGCCCAAAAGGTGTCAAACGATTAGTAAATATATTGGAGCCCAGCGTTATCAAGCACCATACATGGCCACTCCGAGGAACTGCAACACACTGCTATAGAAAATAATTGAGGTAGGGACTTAAAATAATACCCTATGGGAACTAGTGTTAAATAGCAAATTAATGACATCTAAAATATACATATATAGTTTGTTTAATGTTAAAAACATTTTTTTTATTATTTTAAAGTTTAATAATAAACGTAATAAAATTAAACACAGAGGCCGATTAAGAATCTAGCGGTCTCACCAATGTACAGCCGCAGCGGCGGTGCTAAAAAAACTGCTGAGTAGGCGTTCTTCCACCTGCCATATTATGAGTTTTCCACCGGGCTGGTGGTGTGTGGGCAGTGGAGTCATGGCGGCAGAATGCTTCAATTCTGAAAATGAGCCAGAAGCCAATGCTAGCCATACTACAGTGCCTCCAGCCAGTCAGGGGCACTGTTTCATTGCATTCTATTGTGCAAGTGAAAGATTGCGCGCACCCAACCTGGAGGCATTGGAGGGTAGTACATGAGCACCAGCTACATTACACATGGACACATTCACCCTCAAACCATTACTTTGGCTCATTACCTGCCTTTCCTCTGGTTCTCACATGGCGGTGTCCACGCCAGGAACGGATCAGCAGAAAGGCAGGTTGTAATTGGGCTGACGGTGAGCTGCACAGTACCGGCTCCATGGGCCATCTTTGCCGCCGCGGTAGCAGAAATGTCGGCGTGTCAGCAGTTTTGCGGCAGTCCTACAGCAAAAATCATCACTGACGGTCCATGAACGAATGCCGACAATGTGCGGAACCCATATGCATGCGACAAGGTGAGGATATATGGCTCCATGAGCATCAGGATTTAAATTGTCTTCTTTGTTCCTTGCAGATGCGAGCCGTATATCATCACTTTGTTGCGTGCATACGGGTGGCACACATTGTCGGCATTTGTTCACGGACTGTCAGTGACACTGGCCCTGGCCTTCCTGCGGAGCCCTCCAGACTTCATCCTGTGGTAGCCCACAGCCTGCTCCACCAGCAGCTGTACTTACCTTGTTACGTTGGCCCCAGCTGGACTTCAACCCCTGATTACCCACAGCTGATTCAACCAGCAGCTGTTTATACCCTGATCACCACTCCCTATCTTGCCAGCTGGACTTCCTTATGTTCATTTCCAACTTTCTCAGTGATTAGGACATACCCTTCCCAAGAATTGTACATTCTCAATGTTTGCAATTTCAGGCATTTTTTGTCTCAGGCATACACAATTAAGTACTGATGATGATCCCCAGATTATAAAGAGGGATCGAAACGTCGTCAATATGGAGTACCATGACTATCTCAATTTATTTTCAATAGGGATAGCATTGGTAGCTTACGATAGATGGGACATTATCTGTTTATAATTTGTGTACTCACTTGTCAAATGTCTGAGCTTTGTTGATTTATATCTATTTCATTCTCTTGTGTTTCCCACTATTTATGCTTTTGGTTGTTTCAAGATTGAATAAATACGTGTATTATCCCATTCGATTTCTGTTCACATGAAAATTATTTGAACTTCTATGCGCATTGTTGAATGTATCTGTTGGTAGGGACCACGTGTTCCTCTATAAATAACTGCACCCATAGTCCCTTACATACCTTAGGGTTCACATATGACATCACTTATGACATATTCTGTGACTTCATTTATGACATCACTAATAACATCTCAAATGACACCATTGATGACATCACTGAAAGCATCATTCAATGAGTGTGCTAGTTTGTTTTACATTTTTCATACTGGCTATTAACTACCATATTAGTTCGACATATTTTGTACAACTTGGGCCCAGCTAATGGATGTAAGTGTTTATAAAGCATGTGTGCTCCTAGTGCACCATACCTGTGTACAGTTATTGAACATGTTCTAAATGTTTGCATTCATGAGTAACTCTGTGGGTGAGTGACAGTTGACTTGTATTCATCATGCTCCACACAACCTTTTGGTTCTGCAGAAAAAGTTTCTAACCGGATAAAGATTGGGTACTAACTTTTGTAAGCAGCCTTGAGTTATTAGAGAGAATCGCCTCACAATGATCATTTATATTTAAAATGGAAGAATGTGTGCACCAGGTACTAACCTATGTACTTGTGCTTGTTTTGGTCGGAGGGAGGGCTATCTGTGAAGTTTTAACCAGAGTATGGAGGCTGTAGGTAGCATGATCTTTATCAATTTAATATCTTGGTTATTTCGAGCAAACTTTTTTTGACAACTGTTTCATATAATGTACAGTGCTCTTAGCAGATTCTTTTCAGTACTCTGTGGTCTATTTTTCTCAGGAGAGTTTCACTGTTTGCAATCAGTGTTGTATAGAGCACTCTCTCCACAGAGTAAACATTGTTTACAGGACTCAGTTCTCCACAGATATCAACTTAATGTCTTAATGTAGGTTCAGTGTGTGTCAAGAGTTTGAAACAGATAAAAGCTGTTCATAGTATGGCATTTGTTTTGGAATTGGCATTACTCTTTTGGCTTTCTCTGAACAGTTCTATAGAGATTGAACACCATGCTGAATAAGGGTTTCTACAATACATATCCCACAGTTATAGTTAGTGTTGCCAACTATAACTGTTGAATCTGTGTTTCATTTAGTTCAAAATGTCAATGTTGTCACTGAGAAATTCACCTAACTATAATGTTGCTATAACACACACACACACACATATCTATATCTATATCTATCTATATATATATTCACTGAAAAAACCATAAGTTGCAGGGGTGTTATAGTTAGCTGGACATTTCCCTCAGACAAAACCCTAGAAATTCCCCTGTTATAGTTAGTTCAGCTAACTATAACTCGCGCCCCCGCGATGCACTGCTGATGACGTCACATATTACATCACTCATGACATGGTCAGTGACATCACTGATGATATCACTCATGACATCTGAAATGAAATTTCAGACGTCCATTCTCAAAACCATAGATACTCCAATACCAATAACTACATACCAACTCATTGACTCTTAGATCTACACACACATCTACTCACTCACCTGTACAGTCACTCATACTTACAGTCACTCAGTACAGGACTATCCTATGCATTTATACACATACATAGACACTCACCCACCACCAATCATCCATAGAGGTACTCTCACACCTAGTAAGTCATGCAAATAATTAATCACACTCCCATTTACTCACCTATGCAGTTATACACACACAAGTTCACTTACTCATAAAAATAGTACCACATTCTTACGCTCTTATACAATCACTGATACAAGCACACACTCATCCATACAGCCACTCTCACAATCACACACTCTCACATATACCCACTTATATACTCTTACACACATATATACTGCCTTTCACATATGTAGTTAGTCACACATGTACCACTGAGATATACATTCAATCTCTAACACACCCATACATACACTCACCCAACCATACAGTTGATCACAGATGCACTCTTAAAACCATGCACCCATAGACTCACCCACTCACACATCTATGCATAGAGTCACACACACCCTACCCACACAAACACTCAGGCACCCATACAGATACTTAGTCAACCAATCAATAACCCATATAGACACTCATATAGCTATTCACAAAACCATGCAGCCACTTATACACCTACACACAGACACATACAGACATTCACACAGTTTAGTCACTAGTCCGCAGTAAGATACATTTAATGACTCACTTATAGAGTCAGTTACGCACCTAGAAAATCATCCATTCACACACTTGTACACCCACTCATTCTTCCACAGGCCTTTCACTATAAATATATAAAATATATTTAAACTTTACAGAAACACACAGTCACTGGATGACGTCATCAGTGATGTCATCAGTGATGTCATTTGAGATGTCATCAGTGATGTCATGAGTGATGTCACTGACCATGTCATGAGTGATGTAATATGTGACGCCATCAGCAGTGCATTGTGGGGGCGTGAGTTATAGTTAGCTGAACTAACTATAACAGGGGAATTTCTAGGGTTTTGTACGAGGGAAATGTCCAGCTAACTATAACACCCCTGAAACCTATGGTTTTTTCAGTGAATTTCTACGGTTTTTTAAATGCCAATTCCTAACTATAATGCCCCTGAAACCTTTGGCTTTTTCAGTGAATTTCAAAGGTTTTTTAAATGCTAATTCCTAACTATATCAGGCCTCAAACCTATGGTTTTTTCAGTGAATTTCAAAGGTTCTTTAAATGCTAATTCCTAACTATATCAGGCCTGAAAAAAACTATGTTTTTTTCAGTGAATTTCAAAGGTTTTGTAAATGACAATTTTTAATGTATTAATTGTTATACTGATTTTTTTGATACTGATTTACTACATTTTTTTTACTATTTCTTTTTAGATATTATTTTTTAATTACATTATAATTACATTATACATTACAATACAAAATATACTTTCTCAGAATGAATTACTTTAGTTTAAATACTTGGCAAATAGGCAACAGACTTTTAAGTACAGTAGTTACAGTTGCTGCAATGGCCAACCCAATTTCAAACACAAAGCAACATTGAGCTCAATGTGAATTTCTAGTTAAATGCAATTAGTTACTTTATGGATTATTTTTCTAACTACAGGACTGGATCCTAGATTCAGTCCTTGGACATCTCCTGTAAACAGTTGAGTAAAAGCGCTTTGGTTACAGTAGTGATTTTTAAGGAATATTATCATATTTTAAAAGTTGACACTTAGAAATTGTTTCACATAGAATCACCAATGTTATCCTATGGCAGAAAATTAACTAGCAGGTAAGTAGTGTTATCGTTACTTTTTCTTACTCAGTGGTGGATCCTGGATCCAGCACTGGCCAACTTCCTGTAAACAGTCGAAAGAATGTATTTAAGTCATACAGACGATTTTTTAGGAATATTTTTTGTTTGTGAAAATAGACAGAAAATTTTCTGGTGAAAACCACACAATGGATTCCTATGGAAGGAAATACAAGTTACTGGTAAGTACACTTAAAATTACTTTTCAGGGTCAGTGCTGGGCTAAAAGATGCAGCACTGGGTTCTCTCCTGATTACAGGTGAGTAAATCGGAATTCGTAGTTCGGCTGATTTTAGAGGAATATTTGTATGTTTCAAAAATGGACACTTACGAAATTTTCTGGTGAAAACCACACAATGGATTCCTATGGAAGGAAATACAAGTTACTGGTAAGTACGCTTAGAATTACTTTTCAGGGTCAGTGCTGGGCTAAAAGATGCAACACTGGGTACTCTCCTGATTACAGGTGAGTAAATCGGAATTCATAGTTCGGCTGATTTTAGAGGCATATCTGTAAAATGGTGAAGGAAGGGGGAGGGGCCTGAGGTGACCTTTGCAAACACGCCCTGTGGCGCGTTTTAAGTTGGGGAATTAATTCCTCTTCAATCCTGTGGTCCCCTGGGGGCCAACTACCCCACAAGGTACCTCCAGTATGCGCCAGGTAGCTGCATTGCAGAGAGGTATTCAGAGGCCACGCCCCTTTTTACAACACTCTGCAGCACAGCTCCGTGGCGCTTACTGGAGGTACCTTGTGGGCTAGTTGGTCCCCAAGGACCCTCAGGATTGAAGAGGCATGAATTCCCCCACTTAAAACGCGCCACAGTGCGTGTTTGCACAGATCTCACCTCAGGCCCCGCCCCCTACCTTCACCACTGTGCAAACGCGTCCCGTGGGGTGTTTTAAGTTGGAGGATTAAGTCCCCTTGAATCCTGAGGTCCCCTGGCGGCCAACTAGGCCTCCAGGTACCTCCAGTATGCGCCAGGGAGCTGCGTTGCAGAGAGGTGTTCAGAGGCCACACCACTTTTTACAACACTCTGCAACGCAGCTCCGTGGCGCTTAGTGGAGGTACCTGAGGGCTAGTTGTCCCCTAGGGGACCTCTGGATTGAAGAGGAATGAATGGCCCAACTTAAAACGCGCCACAGGGCGTGTTTGCACAGTATCACCTCAGGCCCCGCCCCCTACCTTCACCACTGTGCAAACGCACCCCGTGGCGCGTTTTAAGTTGGGAGATTAAGTCCCCTTGAATCCTGAGGTCCCCTGGCGGCCAACTAGCCCACCAGATACCTCCAGTAAGCGCCAGGGAGCTGCGTTGCAGAGAGGTGTAAAAAGGGGCGTGGCCTCATTACACCTCTCTGCAACGCAGCCCCCTGGCGCATACTGGAGGTTCCTAGTGGGCTAGTTGGCCCCCAGGGGCCCCCAGTATTGAAGGGGAATTCGTTCCTCCTCTGCAAAAGTGCCAGTGGGCGCGTTTGCAGAGTGATGAAAGGAGGGGGCGTGGCCTCCTCCGCAATCCCGTTTTAAAAACAAAAAAAAAACTTTTTAAGAAGGGGGGCTGTGTAGCCCCCCTTCTTTTTCTTATTTTTTTGGCCCTGGGGACCCCATCCCCCAGGGCCTGCCCTCAATTTGTATTTTTTTTATATAAAAAAAAAATCGGGAAGGGGGCCGCGCGGCCCCCCTCCCGAGGCCATAATTTGCCCCGGGGACCTCATCCCCCGGGGCATGGCCCTTTTCTAAAATAATATGATTTTTTATGGAGGGGGGCTGCGTAATCCCCCTCCTGTGGCCACCTATGGCCCCGGGGACCCCATCTCCCGGGGCTGTTTTTTTAAATTTATTTTTTATTTTTTGGGGGAGGGGAGCTGCGTGGCCCCCCTTCCGGGCCACTACTGGCCCCGGGAACCCCATCCCCCGGGGCCTGGCCTCCGTTGGGGGCCATGGGGGGGTCCCCAATCCCCCCACGGCCCTGCCGGCTCCCCACATCTTGCGGTAGCCGGCATTGCTTTTCTACATGGGGAGCAGCTAACATGCTGCTCCCCATGTGGAAAAGCAATCGTCTTTGGTATTTGGAAGAGAGAGCAGGTTTCCTGCTCTCTCTTCCAAATACCAAAGCAGTTTGCTATGGCAGGATGGGAGCCGCGAGGCTCCCACCCTGCCATAGCAAACAGCAGTGTCCCGGGGGTGGCGGTCCCCAGGGCCATCTTTGGCTCCAGGAGGGGGGCCGCGTGGCCCCCCACTCCCACTGAATTTAAAGCCCCGGGGTGGTGGTCCCCGGGGCTTGGGGGTCCGTAACGGACCCCCAATTTTACATAATTAGTGCCCCGGGGAGGTGGCGGTCCCCGGGCGTGTGGGGGGGCTCGAGCCCCCCACACAGGTTTTTTATTTAAAAACACAAGCCGCGGGGGTGCCGGTCCCCGGGGCTGGGGGGCCCCTCTGGGCCCCCCATTATAATAAATAAATTGCCCCCGGGACTTGGCCCCCCCGGGAGCTAAATCAAAACGATGCGCGGGAGTCCCCTTTTTTCTCGGCCCCTGCTTGACGAATCACCACAAAACTTTCAGGGTAGGAGCGGAGCGAAGCTGGCCAAAAGTTTGGAAAAATTTGCGAAGATTCGTCAATCGGCGCCAACGTTATTCCAAATAGAATGTTGCGGATTTCCTATGGAAAATAGGTCCTAACTATAACTATCTACTGGCGACCGCCAGTAGATAATATATATATATATGTAATACAGAAAGTGGTTGGCAGGGTCCTCCTTGCCAGGATGGGTACCTGGATGGAAGACAATAGTATTCTGTCCCATTTCCAAGCGGGTTTCAGGCAAAAGGTGGGGACAATTGACCAGGTATTTCGATTCTTCATGATCTATTGGAAGATAGTAATCCTAGGGAAAGGCAGTTTGTATTTGGCCTTCATAGATCTGAAGACTGCTTTCGACCTGGTACCTCGGGGGAAACTCTGGCAGACCCTACAACAACTAGGTATTCCCCCTTTGATCCTAGACATCATACAACGTCTGCATAATGGTAATTACGCTAAAATCGGATGGGGATCCCAGGGGCAACTTACGGAGAGGATTGCGGTGAACAGGGGGGTGCGCCAGGGGTGTGTGCTGGCACCCACCCTGTTTTCTTTATACATCAACAGGGTGGTGGATTTCCTGCTGCAGGAGCCGGCGGATGCCCCATCCCTGGCAGGGGAAAAGACACCGACCCTCCGGTTCGCCGACGACACCCTACTCATTTCAAAATCACCAGGGGGGCTTCAGAAACTTTTGAACTGGTTTGACACTTTCTGCAAAACACATGGGTTGATAATAAATACCACCAAAACCAAGCTTATGAGTATCAATCCTTCCAAACATTTTAAAAACAACATTACCCTAGATGCTATCCCACTGGGCATTGTGGAGGATTTTGACTATCTGGGGATCCGCATCTCGAAGGACATGAGGTGGGGCCCTCACTTAGCCAAGATGCTTTTAAACCACAAGCGGGTATCGGGGGCAATTTTGAGAGAACAACGCCTATCCAGATGCAGGCCTGTTGCCCCAGTGCTTGCTATCTACGACGGAAAAGCTCTCCCGTCTGCCCTTTATGGATCTGAGCTCTGGGGCTTTCAAAACGTTGGTGAACTTGTCAAATCTGAAAACAAATTCATGGGAGATATGACTTCCCTCCCCATTTCGACGCCTTTGAAACCTCTATTCTATGATCTAGGTAGACACTCGATCTTAGACATAGTACGTCTGCGACCCCTTCTTTTTTGGGCCCGCATTAGAAGGACGGATGAATTGTCCAACTACGCGCTTGCCCTTGATGAATTGATCCTAGCCGACACAGGGAGTAAGATTAAATGGCTATCAGATTTGCGGCAAATTTTAATTGCTATTGGTTTTAAGGAGGCTTGGGATAGCCAGATCCCCCCAACAAAGCAGGCTTTAAAAAGAAATTACTGGGAATGGGTGCAGACACAGGATATTCAGAATCCCAAACTAGGGAAGTTAACAGAGGGACTCTTGCAGTATAAAATCATCCGTAAGCTGGAACCCTACTTGGAATTTATCCAGACTCCCAGAGATAGGGCCTTATATATGAAACTGAGATTTGGGACTCTCCCGATCAACAGTTTCATAACAAGCTGGAGAGGTACAAATATGGCACCGACTCCCTGTCCAGGATGTGCCTACCATAATGAGTCTACTGCACATTTTCTGTTCGCCTGCCCAGCTTACAGATTACCCAGAGTCAGGTGGCTTAAACCAGCTTGCCAATTATTAGGGCCAATGAGCCATCGCAATGCACTCCGCATTTCATGTACAGACTCATCATCCTTATCTCTGATATGCGGGGTGGCTAAATTTTTAGGCTGAGCTTGGCTAATAAGAACCAAGATCCTGGCAAGGAAGTCAACCAACCAAGTTAGTGCAGATGTGTACTGTGATTAGAAGCCAGTCAATTCGGGGGTAAAATCCTGTCTGCAAACAACCCTGCCTCCTTTTTAAATAGTTTTAAATTTTAATTGTTTTAAATTAAATAACAAAAACCACGTGATGGGAAAATTTGTACTGTACTAATTGTAGTAGATCATGACTTAATCGTATTTTATAATCTTGTAAAAAAAAAAAAAATCTGGAATTTGTACAGCTTTTATGATGTTTTTATATATCGAATAAAGCTAATACTACTACTAATATATATATAAATATATATTCACTGAAAAAACCATAGGTTTCACACATGTTATAGTTAGCGGAAATTTTACTGATAAAAAACCAATGAAATTGCCCCGTTATAGTTAGTGCTGGCAACTATAACTCACGCGACCGCAATCCTCTGCTGATGCTAATACTGTATTTAGACACTTATTTGCCCATGTCTTCTTCCATACATTTTTAGCTATACATATATTACAAATATTTTTTTTTATAAAGACACATATGTCATCAGCAGAAGATTGCGGTCGCGTGAGTTATAGTTGCCAGCACTAACTATAACGGGGCAATTTCATTGGTTTTTTATCAGTAAAATTTCCGCTAACTATAACATGTGTGAAACCTATGGTTTTTTCAGTGAATTTGCAAGGTTTTTTAAATGCTAATTCCTGACTATAACGTGTGTGAAACCTATGGTTTTTTCAGTGAATTTGTACGGTTTTTTAAATGCTAAGTTACTTTACGCCATTCGAGGCGTGCGCGCCCACTTAACGCAGTGCGTTCCGTGCACGGTTTTTATCAACTTTAATAAGCCCTGTACATTTGGTGGCCTTCGGCCACCAAAAGCACAGGGGGTGGGGTCAATGTGGATAGTGTTTTTTTTATTTCGATTTTATAATTTCATGTTTCCAAAATATAGTTTTTTTACTGATGTAATAAGCCCAGTACAATTGGTGGCCTACGGCCACCAAAAGCACAGGGGGTGGGGTAGGTGTGGATAGTGTTTTTTTTATTTCTATTTTTTACCGTACGCTTACGGTAAGCGTACGGTAAGCGTACTCGGCGAAATTGCCGAAAAAAAAATAAAACCGTTTTTGCTCTTGGGGGATGTTTGGGGACTCCCTCAACATGACTATGTGGGAGGGAGTTGTCAAAACAGCCCCGTAACATGTTTTTGGGCATCATGTTTGATAAATAACACTCAGTGCGAGAGACAAAATGGCGGACGCCGCTTCCTGGTTTCGGCCGATTCGAATGTTTACTAAGATCTAAGAGCCAATCAGAATCGCGCTCGCGCACGCCACCGTACGCGTACAGTAAGCGTACGGTAAGCGTACCGTAAGCGGGCTCAGATATATATATTGATTTAAAGGCTATTTTCTCAGAATCTACTGAACAGATTTACACCAAACCTACAAAAGGCACTTCCTTGACATAGGGACTACCTCTCTGCCAAATTTCTAGTAATTCTGTTCAGCCGTTCGGGCTGTAGCTCTGTCTAAAGGTCCTATGGGAAAAATGCGTTTTGGGACCCCCCTTTTATCTCAGCCCCCGCTTGACGAATCCCCCCGAGACTTTCAGGGTAGGAGCGGAGCGGAGCGCCCCACCTATTTTGAGAAATTCGCGAGAATTCATCGACCGGCGCCAAAGTTATTCAAAATAGAATGTTGCGGATTTCCTATGGAAAAGGGGTCCTAACTATAACTACCTACTGGCGACCGCCAGTAGGTATATATATATATATATATATATATATATATATATATATATATTGTGGAACCGGCACTCTGAGGGTTTCTTTCAACTGGCTTTATTTTTCTAAAGTGAATCTCATCCACGCGTTTCTGCAGTTGCTCACAGCATGGTTCACGATGACGGGCAAGTAATCGAATATTTTGTTAAATACAACCTTCCTCCAGAAGATATGCTCATAGAAAAAGGACAACATTTTTTAACATCGCAGTGTGATTACGCCTGGATTTACGGCAGCCATCTTGGAACATGCAATAATGTCAGCATTCAATTCCCCTCGAGGTAATCAAAACATTATACAGCAAGCCGATATTTAAAATCGCATAGTTCCTTAAAACATTTTTTTTTAAACTTTGTCTTAATAACAAAAAACGACTATATTACACGTTTTTAGTAAAAATAGACAGTTCCATTATACCTCGAAGTACATAAAGTTCAAGAATGCTTCCATTACACAGCTGCCCTTATTTCTTCATATCTTTAAGATATTGTCATATTGCTTTTTACCTGTGCCTTCGTGCCTACCTTTCTTTCCTTTCTTTAAAGTGCAAGACTGTTTGAACTTTTTCGCTGTTATATCTTTATTCAGATCCCAACACTGTCTCTACCTCCTCACCTTTTGGGACACTCTTATGTTCCAATATATAATATACCCTTCCAATAAATAGTTAAAAACTATCCCTTCAGTGAACTAAACTGCTATCAACAAAGTGCTAGTGCAAAACTTTCTTATCCTCTAAAAATAAATGTTTTAATTTTATTTCAGTTCTCCAAACTATCTTGGCTCTACTGATGGGTGTGCAAACTTATGTGCAGATTTTAATAGTGGCAGGTAAACAATTCCTCATCCATGTTGAAATCAGTAGGTTCCATACTATCCAACTCCGAGATGAAGTATGACTCTAACCTCCTCAGTTCCCTTTCTCCGTCTCCAACTCTTCTTTTCTATGGCACTTGTGCTATACAGCTATATGTCATTAAAGATGGATCACTCTGATGTAACTTTTCAAAGTACCTTGCCACCGGGTAGCTATGATTTCTGTTGATGATGGCCCTTCTATGCTGCAGTATTCTCTTGTGTTCTGGTAGTGTAGTGCTGCCAACATATATTTTCAAACAGGGACACTTTAAAATTTACACTACCAAACTCTTCTGCATTTCCCCAGGGCCATCAAAGGCTCCAGAAGGGGGGAGGCGGTGGACCCCCACATTTAAACAGTTAGTGCCCCGGGATTCTGGGAGGTGTGGGGGGGCTCGAGCCCCCCACACAGGATTTTTTTATTACAAAACAGAGCCCCGGGGAGGTGGAGGTCCCCAGGGCTGCAGGGGCCACCATGGGCCCCGCTTTACATTTACCAAATCCCCCCAGGACCTGGCCCACCCGGGGGCCCTTGGTTCGTTTTTTTTTATTTTTCATTAGAATCCGCGCATTCCGCTGTTTTTTAAAAAACAAAATGTTTTTTTTGGCCCTGGGAGTCCTGAGCAGGCCTAGGGGGTCAGGGTGTTTTTACCATGCCCCCTTTTCTTTTTTTCTCCTTTGTTTGCCCTGTTTTCTTGTGCCTCGGTTCTACCGAGTCACAAGATGGCTGCCAACACTTCCTGGTTTGGAGTGTTGACAGCCAATTAGAATAAAGCGCGTGATTGGGAGGGTGCGCGGATCCACCGCGGACTATATATAGAAACTTTTATTTTTTGATTTTCTAAGCAACTACTGAATGGATTTACTCCATTTAAAAAAAGGTATCTTTCTGAACCAAGGGCTACCTTTTTGCCAAATTTGGTGTCATTCCGTTCAGCAGTTTCAGCTGTAACCGTGTCTCAAGTTTCCTATGGGAAATTGATTTTCCGACCTCTATTTTTTGAATTTCTTAGGAACTACTGAACGGATTTACTCCATTTAAATCCTCGTATTTTTAAAGTTTTGTTGAACACTGTCTTGAAAGATGAAATATTATCCCCATGTTGGTATCCTTTACACTTAGAACATTTTCGACACCCTTCTTTTTGCTAAAGCCACGCTTTTTGGAATACCTCTCCTGGACAATCACTCCTGACCAAGTAATCTCTCAATGACTTAGATTTCCTAAAGGGTATTTCTGGATTCTTTTATACTTCCTGTCCTACTCCGGGGCCTTCCTTCACAAAGTGCCAATGCCTTTTTAAAATCTTTCTCTAATTCTTGTGTTTTAAGCACTGTTTTTGAGGGTTCAAACAATACACTTTTTCAATTTAATTTTCTTGCCTTCTCTGCTGCAGTTTCTAAAATTGAAGCAGGATAGCCCCTTTGAATAAATCGATATTTAATTTCTTCCTCAATTCTATTATACTCTAGTAGGGTGCTGCAAGCTCTCCTCGCTCTATAAAATTCCCCAAAAGGGATACTTTTTTAAGGGAAGCTGGGTGCAAACTATTTGCATGTAAGATTGTGTTCCCAGCCGTCGGTTTCCTAAAGACTGTTGTTTCCAATCTATCTCCTTCCACCCAAACCCTAATGTCCAAGAATTCTATTGACATTTTGCTCTTGTGTCCTACATAATTCAGATTTAAATCATTGGTTTTCAAATCGCTTATAAACTGATCTTCTTCCACCTCCGTGCCCTGCCATAGCATGAAGACGTCATCAATTAATCTTGACCACATCAGAATCCTCTCTGACCATTGTTCCAATTTAGGACCTCCGAGCACCTGTTCCTCCCACCAGCCGAGATGTAAATTAGCATGACTGGGGGCGAAGCAGGTGCCCATTGTTAATTTCCAAACAAAAAAATATTTTTGTTGAAACACCACTCCACCATTTCTAACAACATCTGATTTTGAAATGAAAATCTCATGGGCTTCATTCCAAGAAAATGTTCACTTCCTCTCAATCCATCTCTATGCCTAATACTCATATAAAGAGTGACATATATCCAATGTCATAAGCACCATGTTTTGTTCCCATTTCACATCATAAATTATCTTAAGAAAATCTGTTGAATCTCTCACGTGCTATACATATATATATATTCACTGAAAAAACCATAGGTTTCACACATGTTATAGTTAGCTGGACATTTTACTGATAAAAAACCAATGAAATTCCCCCGTTATAGTTACTGCAGGCAACTATAACTCACGCAACCGCAATCCTCTGCTGATGCTAATACTGTATTTAGACACTTATTTGCCCATGTCTTCTTCCATTAAATTTTAGCTTTACATATATTACAAATATTTTTTTTTCATAAAGACACATATGTCATCAGCAGAAGATTGCGGTCGCGTGAGTTATAGTTGCCTGCAGTAACTATAACGGGGGAATTTCATTGGTTTTTTATCAGTAAAATGTCCAGCTAACTATAACATGTGTGAAACCTATGGTTTTTTCAGTGAATTTGCAAGGTTTTTTAAATGCTAAGTTACTTTACGCCATTCGTGGCGTGCGCGCCCAGTTAACGCAGTTCGTTCCGTGCGCGCAAGGTGCGCTTCGCGCACCGTGCGCGCACAGTGAAGCGCACCGCGCGCCCACTTTACGCAGTTAGTGCCGTGCACACACAGTGGTCACGCGGTGCGCTGCGCGCACCGCGTGCCCACGTTAAGCGGGATGGGCCATGTACGCACGATGCGCTTCGCGCACCGTGCGCACATGGGGGACATATTTTGCGCATCTTTGTGAAATGTATTCTTTGTTAACTTCTTACATGTTTTATGCCATACACAAATGGTGCCCTTCGGGCACCATTTGCACACGGGGTGGGGAGAATGTGGATAATTTTTTTTTTTTTTACAATTTTTTACCGTAAGCGTACGGTAAGCGTAATCGGCGATTTTCCGAAAAAAAAATTTTTTTTTTTTGGGCTTGGGGGTGGTTTGGGGACCCCTGTATCAATGCTGGGTGGTTAGGATCTCATGAAACTGCCTCTTTACACATTTTTGGGGTTCGTTTTTGCTGCCCAACTCAGGAAGCGAGAGAGAAAATGGCGGCCGCCGCTTCCTGGTTTCGACCGATTCGAATGTTTACTAAGATCTAAGAGCCAATCAGAATCGCGCTCGCGCACGCCACCGTACGCGTACGGTAAGCTTACGGTAAGCGCACGGTAAGCGCACCGTAAGCTGCCACAGATATATATATTGATTTAAAGGCTATTTTCTCAGAATCTACTGAACAGATTTACACCAAACCTACAAAAGGCACTTCCTTGACCTGGGGACTACCTCTCTGCCAAATTTCATTAAATTCTGTTCAGCCGTTTGGGCTGTAGCCCTGTCTAAAGGTCCTATGGAAAAATGCATGGGAAAAACGCGTAGCGCCCCACCTATTTTGAAAAATTTGCGAGGATTCGTCGACCGGCGCCAAAGTTATTCAAAATAGAATGTTGCGGATTTCCTATGGAAACGTGGTCCTAACTATAACTACCTACTGGCGAGCGCCAGTAGGTAATATATATATTTGTATATATATATGTATATGTGTATATATATATATATATATATATATATATTATCTACTGGCGGTCGCCAGTAGATAGTTATAGTTAGGACCCTGTTTCCATAGGAAATCCGCAACATTCTATTTGGAATAACTTTGGCGCCGGTCGATGAATCCTCGCGAAATTTTCAAAATAGGTGGGGCGCTACGCTCCGCTCCTACCCTGAAAGTCTCGGGGGGATTCGTCAAGCGGGGGCTGAGAAAAAAGGGGGGTCCCAAAACGCGTTTTTCCCATGCATTTTTCCATAGGACCTTTAGACACAGCTACAGCCAGAACGGCTGAACAGAGTTACTTGAAATTTGGCAGAGAGGTAGTCCTCAGGTCAAGGAAGTGCCTTTTGTAGGTCTGGTGTAAATCTGTTCAGTAGTTCCTGAGAAAATAGCATTTAAATCAATATATATATGTGGGCGGAGCCTAACCACACATCTCATCCTGAGATCTGATTGGCTGTCAGCACTTCATCCAAGAAGTGTTGGCAGCCATCTTGGGACCAATATACATGATAGCACCTCATTAAAAAGCATTGCAGTTAATAGAAGATTTTAAGACTTTAGTTACATTATAAATCATTTGTTGATGGTACCATACTCATTTTAGGAATTGTGGTATGTTCTAAGGTGATTTCACCATGTGAAAAAGCCTTCTGCTGGGATATCATGATTGAGAGAAAAATATTTTCTCATGCTTTTACCACAGAGGTTTGGAAGGTGATCTATAAGCTAAACTGAGAGCTTATTTTCTGTAAATTCACATTATCTTTCTCAGTCATGTGAGAATGAAGTCTGACATTCTCAGTAAAACATGTACATCCAACAAGGGCAGAGACTGTCAGTTGATTCCTTTGTGTTCTACTGCAGCTTTCCAGAGTGTTCCAAAGAACTACTAGAGCGCTAACCGTCCTACTTATGATAAATGTATGGCACACCTGAAGCCATCTTGCTTGGATTAAAGTGGTAACTCTTAAAACATTTAATTTAAAAAGGAACAAAATGAGGGGGTTCATTTTTCCATAAAAAGTATGATTAGTGCTGCAGAAAGAAAAAGTTAGGGCACATTTTGAGTGACTTCTCAAATCCTGGCATGCAGACTGAAACATGCACTTTCAATACCAGCAGCAGTTTTCCCTGGTGAGCAGTAGCTTTACTACAGTGATCTAATGAGCAAAAAGAGTGCTAACATTCTGATTTTATGGCAAATGTGTGACACATTTGAATGCCTTCTTGATGGAATCAAAGTAAAAAACTGAAAGTATTTCCTACTGAGGAGACTGCAGTAAATGAGGAAATTAGGAAACTTCATAACAAATAAGTCTCCCAAGATGGCCACCAGAGACAAAAGAGCCCAAATGTAGCCCAAATATCACCCAGATGTAGCCCAAGTATAGCCCAATGACAGAATGTCCAAGAATGTTCTTAAAAACAACTAGAGCACTTACTGTCTTCATTATGACAAAAGTATGGCACACCTGAAGCCATCTTGATTGGAATAAACTTGTAACACTTAAAACATTTAATTTAAAAAGGAACACAATGAGGGGGTTCATTTTGCCATAGAAATTATGATTAATGCTGAAGAAAGAAAATGAGGGCACATTTTGAGTGACTTCTCAAATCCTCTTCTATTTCATTAAAAAATTCTGACATGCAGACTGAAACATGCACTTTTAATACCAGGAGCAGACTTCCATGGTGAACAGTAGTTTTACTACAGTGATCTAATGAGCAACTAGAGTGCTAACATTCAGAATTCATGGCAGATGTGTGACATATCTGAATACCTTCATGATGGAATCAAAGTAAAAAACTGAAAGCATTTCCGACTGAGGAGACTGCAGTACATGAGGAAATTAGGAAACTTCATAACAAATAAATCTCCCAAGATGGCCACCGGAGACAAAAGAGCCCAAATGTAGCCCAAAATCACCCAGATATAGCCCAAATATAGCCCAATGACAGAAGTGTGCAAAACACTTATTATTTTGTGTTTTTGCAGTGTTATATAGTGCAGACTTGTCAGGTATTGGAGTGCTTTACATGAGCATTGGTTACATCACACAAGAACAAATTAATTTTGGTTGTAGACATGGGGAGACTAAGTGATTTGACCAGAATCACAGAATGTCGAGCTGAAGCAGAAACTTCAACCTGGTTCCCCAGTTGCAAAGTCTGCAGTTCTGGAAGTAACACCACATCCTCTCCCCTAAGTGCAACATTTAATCAAGTTGTCAACTAGATAAAAAAACATAAAGATAACAAATAATTTAAAAGTGCTTTGTCGCTATTTGAAAACTCAGAAAATATGTCCTTATTTTAGTCTTTTAGAGCACTAACCATAATTTTGATGCCAATAAGACCCTCTCATATATGTATTTCTAAAGGAATGCTCTAGGTATTACAGTTTTGATTACATCAAGATGATGTCAGGCGTTCCACACTTTTGTAATAAATATAGAATGTTAGCAATCTAGTTGTTCATTAGGATACTGTTGAGAGGCAGAGGCCAGGGGCACGGACTCTGAAAATTGAAGGCAGGTAGGAGGGTGCAAAGGCAACAATTTAACCACACTGAGCAGGCAGGAAGGGCCGTGGAAGCACAACAGACTACGGAGGGCAGTGGAAAGGGGGGCAGGGGCAACAAACCAACAATACAGGACTTGCAAGAGAGGCTGTTGGAGGGAAGATCTATTACGGGTCAAGGAAGCTAGGGGCGGTCCCCAGAGCCCCGGGAGCCACCACAGAACTGAGCAGGAGAGTGAGTCAGGGACAAAAGGGGCACCTTAATTTGAGCCGGGGTGCCTAGGAACGCTTGCTCCAAAAATGAAGAAAACAGACATATGAGACATGGAATTGGAGGCAGAATACAATGGCAGTTTAATGAGAAGATGCAACTTCAAAGAAACCGCAGAATAGAGACATAAAGTACAAAATACAGAATCCAGATAATCATACAGCTGTCATGATATTCTCTGTATCTCAATTAATGGACTGACAGAGAGAGAGAGAAAACACATCTATAAATGCATCATGAGAAACAAGTTACACCAAGGAAAATGTTACCTAGGGACACTCACATTTACTCTTAGAGCAAGCATTCCTGCAATTACAATACAACATCTTTTAAATGCAAAAGTAAAGAGAACAATGGTTAAACATAACATGACATTTCATATAGGTAAAATAGAATAAGATACTTCAAGCAAAGCAGAGCAAGACATTTTAAGCAAAGGAAGACAAGAGCTCCCAGTTCTTGGGGAAAACCTGCACAGCCTGTTAACCTACATACAGACGGCGAGGTTGTCCGTCGATATCTGTGGGTGCTCCCTTTTTATATCATTTTGTGGGCTCCTTTGCACGCTACATATACCTACGTATGCTACCCAAAAGCTTCGTCTGCAGATTTTACCAGACATTTCGTCATTTACCCACTTAATGCTGACAATGGACTGGGTGAAAAGGTCAGTCTCTCAGGCCAATCGCTTATCGTAAGTTCCATAGAGCAAGCAGAAAATAATGGGTATTGTACAGGAATTCAATATATTCATGTATAAAATCTCCTCAGTTCTCCTAACTTGACGCTCTGCGGTTGCCACGTCCTTAAAAGCGGGAAACCTGCCCAGGAAGCAAGTACCAGTCCAGGATGCAGCCTACTGTATGTCGACAGCTTCAGGGGGATGTTGAACTTTGATACCGAGCACGGAGCACTCGGGTAGGGTGGGGGCTACTAGTTTGGAGCAGAAGGCCTCGCAGACCTGCCTTCAGACTGCTATACACTAAAATTGCAGAGCTATGGTCAATTTAACAAAGAGGCCTACATATTGAACAGAAGGGCCTACACAGGGGTTTTATGCTGGCTGAGTGGTAAGGATGTCTCAGGATAATTATATAGCAACACAGGACCCGCTGGTCAATTTAATACGGCCTACAAATGCGGCTGGCAGGGCAAGGACAAGGGTCTCATACTTCAGGTGTGGACAGAACGGGCCAGGGGCCCCCTGTGATACAAAATCTACCCTCCTTCAAGGCTGTGGCAATGTAATAGACCATTGTGGGCAGAAGGAAGAGGCAATGGTAGTACAACCATACATGCCAACAGACCCGATTCAGCCAGGAAACGTCCAATGTTTTTAAGCTCAAATGGGCTTTATTTGATCTGTCTCCTGTCTACAATATCCTCTTTTTCAATGAACCTCAAAGGGGAAAATCAATACCCCAGTTTTTTTTCAAAATCTCCCTCTTACCAAGTTCAAAATGTTCGCAAGTATGGTACATTGGATCATGGAAGGAAATGGGATAGGGACATGGACTTGGATAACAGAGGACAGGAGAGACATGGAGAGGTGCACCAAACTGACCCTGCAGGGCAGGCATCAGGGTTTGCAGCAGCACAATACACCACACAGTGCATGCAGGACGGGAGTGCAGCACAACAATCCATAGAAAGCAAGAGGGAGGGGACAGGACCATGCACATGGACAACAGAGAACAGAGGGGCAAGAGGCAATGGTAGCTAGCTGACCATAATGGACAGACAGGAGAGAAGGCTGCAGCATAACAGACCATAAAGGGCAGGAGGGACGGATCAGGGGCATTACAATGGAACAGACAAGCCAGGAGGGAGGGAGTAGGGGTCTGCACATGTAAACAGAGGGCTGGGGGCAAGGGGGCAGGGCAGGAGCAGCAAGATGGCCATGGAGGTCAGGCAGGATGGGCACTAGAAGCAAGACACAACATGAAGAGCAACAGTGAGACTGTGATGGCATACACACAGACCATGGAGGGAAGGTGGGAGGGGTCAGGGGCAGCTAACTGACCACACAGGGAAGGTGGGAGGGGCCATGGCAGCACAGAAGACCATGCATGGCAAGTGGGAGGGTTAGTGGCAGCACAATGGCTATGATGGGCAAGAAGGAGGGTGCAGGGGCATGCACAAAGGACGATGGAGGATAGAAGGGAGGGTCAGGACCTGTGCACAGACAAGAAAGTTCAGGGGAAGGGGCCTCACAACAGACCACACGGGGCAGGCAGGAGGAGCATATATGTGTGAGTGTGTATGTATATATATATTCACTGAAAAAACCATAGGTTTCAGGGGTGTTATAGTTAGGAATTAGCATTTAAAAAACCTCAGAAATTCACTGAAAAAACCATAGGTTTCAGGGGTGTTATAGTTAGCTGGACTTTTCACTTGTACAAAACCATTGAAATTCCCCCGTTATAGTTAGTTCAGCTAACTATAACTCGCGCGCCCGCAATGCACTGCTGATGACGTCACATATTACATCACTCATGACATGGTCAGTGACATCACTCATGACATCACTGATGACATCTCAAATGACATCACTGATGACATCACTGATGACATCATCCTTGTGATAGAGTGGCAGACCTCCTCTCACCCTAATATAACCTTTGATACACACATTCAAAAATAGAGACTAACATTTTCAAAACAATGGATATACCAATACCAGTTACAACAACCTCTTCAGTAATTCTAAGATCCACATACACATCCACTCATTCACCAACAGTCCAATACAGTCACTCATACATGTACTCACTCATCATATGTACTCATACACCTATACATCCTGTTACACAATGCCACTCATCCATAGAGTTACTCACACACATAGTCACTCATGCTAATAAAGAATCAAACATACATTTACTTGCATATACAGTTATACACACACCACCACACTTACTTCTACGGAAACTTACACATACTTAGTCTTTTAAACAATCACTTATAGAAACACATACTTATTCATACAGGAACTCTTTCAATCTCTCACTCTCACATATACTCACATATATACACCAATAGTCACATATACTAGTTTAAAACATATGTAGTTACTCATAAAGACACTATTGAGACAGTCATTCACTCACTAACACACCCATACACACACTCATCCACCCATACAGTCCTGCACACATACTGTGTTCAACACATACAAAAAGTGAGTCACTCATTCATGCACCTATGCACTACATAATACCCCCACCGAACCATGCAGACACTCAGACTGATACTCAAAAAACCAACTAATAACCTATATAGACACCCATGTAGCTACTCACCAACCCATGCAGCCACTTATACACAAAGTGAGAGACTGATACAGATATTTACATATTTAAACATTACTCACTAAGCCATGTATTCACTATGATACACTTAATCAGTCAGTTACACAATCAATTTTTCAAAAACAAATCATCCATTTAGACACTTATATACCCATTTATTCTTCCATCGACCTTGAGATATACATATATAAAACATATTTAATTTTCAGAATAACACACATTCACTGGATGATGTCATCAGTGATGTCATCAGTGATGTCATTTGAGATGTCATCAGTGATGTCATGAGTGATGTCACTGACCATGTCATGAGTGATGTAATATGTGACGTCATCAGCAGTGCATTGCGGGCGCGCGAGTTATAGTTAGCTGAACTAACTATAACGGGGGAATTTCAATGGTTTTGTACAAGTGAAAAGTCCAGCTAACTATAACACCCCTGAAACCTATGGTTTTTTCAGTGAATATATATATATATATATATATATATATATATAGATATATATTCACTGAAAAAAACATAGGTTTCACACACGTTATAGTTAGCTGGACATTTCACTCGAAAAAAACCAATGAAATTCCCCCGTTATAGTTAGTTCAGGCAACTATAACTCACGCGACCGCAATCCACTGCTGATGACGTCAGATATTACATCACTGTATTTAGACACTTATTTACCCAATTATTCTTCCATTAATCTTTAGCTATACATATATTACAAATATTTATTTTACAGAAAGACACATATGTCATCAGTGATGTAATATCTGACGTCATCAGCAGTGGATTGCGGTCGCGTGAGTTATAGTTGCCTGAACTAACTATAACGGGGGAATTTCATTGTTTTGTGAAATGTCCAGCTAACTATAATATTTGTGAAACCTATGGTTTTTTAAGTGAATTTGCAAGGTTTTTTAAATGCTAATTCCTAACTATAACGTGTGTGAAACCTATGGTTTTTTCAGTGAATTTCAAAGGTTTTTTAAATGCTAATTTATTTATTTATTTATTTTTTATGGCATTTTCAGCTTGCGCGCACCATGCGCACACTGTGCGCGCACCTTTGCGATTTTTTCTCACCCTTAGGGGTCCTTCAGGGAACCCCTGACAAAGGCTAGGGGGTCAGAAACTCTCTACCCTGCCCCCTTTTCACGTTCTTATATGTTTTCTTTTTTTAAAAAGTTTTTTTCACCCTTGGGGGTCCTTCTGTGACCCCCTGACAAAGGCTAGGGGGTCAGGAACTGTCCACCCTGCCCCCTTTTCACGTTCTCCACCTTTGTTTTTCACTGCCTCAGACTGCGAGAGACAAAATGGCGGCGACACTTCCTGATTTCGACCGATTCGAATGTTTACTGACATCTAACAACCAATCAGAATTGCACTCGCGCACGTCACCGTGCGCGCACGGTGCGCGCACCGTGCGCGCGTATAGATATTTATATGCTTTTAAATGCTATTTTCTCAGGAAATACTGAACAGATTTACACCAGACCTGCACAAGGCACTTCCTTGACCTGAGGACTACCTCTCTGCCAAATTTCAAGTAATTCTGTTCAGCCGTTCGGGCTGTACCTTCGACTAAAGGTCCTATGGAAAAATGCATGGGGAAAATGCGTTTTGGGACCCCCCTTTTTTCTCAGCCCCCGCTTGACGAATCACCCCGAGACTTTCAGGGTAGGAGCTGAACGGAGCGCCCCATTAGTTTTGAAAATTTTGCGAGGATTCGTCAACCGGCGCCAAAGTTATTCAAAATAGAATTTTGAGATTTCCTATGGAAACACGATCCTAACTATAACTATCTACTGGCGACCGCCAGTAGATAATATATATATATATATTCACTGAAAAAACCATAGGTTTCACACATGTTATAGTTAGCGGAAATTTTACTGATAAAAAACCAATGAAATTCCCCCGTTATAGTTAGTGCAGGAAACTATAACTCACGCGACCGCAATCCTCTGCTGATGCTAATACTGTATTTAGACACTTATTTGCCCATGTCTTCTTCCATAAATTTTTAGCTATACATATATTACAAATATTTTTTTTTCATAAAGACACATATGTCATCAGCAGAAGATTGCGGTCGCGTGAGTTATAGTTTCCTGCACTAACTATAACGGGGGAATTTCATTGGTTTTTTATCAGTAAAATTTCCGCTAACTATAACATGTGTGAAACCTATGGTTTTTTCAGTGAATTTGTACGGTTTTTTAAATGCTAAGTTACTTTACGCCATTCGTGGCGTGCGCGCCCACTTAACGCAGTTCGTTCCGTGCGCGCACGGTGCGCTTCGCGCACCGTGCGCGCACAGTGAGCACGCGGTGCGCTTCGCGCACCGCGCGCCCACTTTACGCAGTTAGTGCCGTGCGCGCCTCGCACAATAAACACAAGGGCTCTTTTTAGAGCCACCTTATATCTAAACACTTAAATGCGACTTTTTTTTAAATTTGTTTTATTAAGTTTTTTTTCGGGTGCGCGCTGGGTGCGCGCACTCGGCGATATTTTTTAACAAAATATTAATCTTTTTTTTTGCCCTACAAGGTCCTACTTTGACCCCCTTACAATGCCTACTGGGTCTATTTCTACCCACTCTGCCCCCTTTTCAAGTTCTCCCCCTTTGTTTATCACCCCCTCTTTATGCGATAGACAAAATGGCGGCCGCCGCTTCCTGATTTCCACCGATTCGAATGTTTACTAAGATCTAACAACCAATCAGAATTGCGGTGAGGTGCGCGCACCCAGCGCGCACGGAGCGCGCTTAGATATATATATTGATTTAAAGGCTATTTTCTCATAATCTACTGAACAGATTTACACCAAACCTACAAAAGGCACTTCCTTGACCTGGGGACTACCTCTCTGCCAAATTTCTAGTAATTCTGTTCAGCCGTTCGGGCTGTAGCCCTGTCTAAAGGTCCTATGGAAAAATGCATGGGGAAAACGCGTTTTGGGACCCCCCTTTTTTCTCAGCCCCCGCTTGACGAATCCCCCCGAGACTTTCAGGGTAGGAGCGGAGCGTAGCGCCCCACCTATTTTGAAAAATTCACGAGGATTCGTCGACCGGCGCCAAAGTTATTCAAAATAGAATGTTGAGGTTTTCCTATGGAAACGTGGTCCTAACTATAACTACCTACTGGCGACCGCCAGTAGGTAATATATATATATATATATATATATATATATATATATTTATATATATATATATATATATATATATATATATTAAACCAGCGTTGTTAGCGCTCGCTTCCACTAAAAAGGAACCACGAACCACCAAACTACAGGCACATCAATATTTTATTGCTGCTTCCTCCTGATTACGCATTTCGGGCCCCACTTGCCCTTGTCCACACAAACAGAGAGTGAAAACGTCATTTTTTAAAATGCTTTAACCACGTGATCAAACACCACCAATAAACATAGAATAAATACACATGTCTGTCAGGACACCCAGTCTTTCTTTTTTTGTCTCTTTTTTTCTCTTACTTTTGCTCTTTTTTTCTCTTTTCATCTTCTTTCTTTGTCAATATTGTGTCCATAAGATATATATAATACAATCCTCGTTTTTTCTTTATCCATAAGAAGGTGATAGGTCCCAATGATTTCTTTGGCTGTTTGAATACATCCTTTCAATAAATATTTCTATTTTTATCTATAATGTCGGAGAATATAAATATAATATAAATAAATATATAAATATATTAAAATATATGGATCAATTCTTTAACATCATAGTTTGTGCAAAATATCACCACATCACATAATACACTTAAAACTATGTGTATATACATTCTCCCCAAAAAATGAATATTCAGATGAACTCTCCACTTAAGTAAAGGTGACTAGTATTATTCACCTAGAACTGCCTCCAATACCTGCTTGAATGCAAGGTAAATCCCAACCACTTCTAGGACCTACTCCATCCACCATCTTAATAATATAAGGACACAACAGTACCTTATTTCAGACTGGACATAAAGTGCAAATGTGTAAAGTGCATATTAAATGTGCAAATCAATGATAATATTAAAGTGCAAATGCCTTAAGTGTCTAACCGTAAAAAGTATTTCAACATTCTAAAAACGTTCTCAAAAATGTAGGCCACTAGTAATTGAGTGCAAACAAATCTGAATAAAATCCAATCTTCATTGAACCCAAGTAAAATACGGCCGCTGCTCAGATACATTTATTTATTTATTTATTTATAAAGTTTTATATAGTGCAAACAAGATCCCAAGGGATATCAGAGCGCTTTACAATCAAACTAGAACTGGAAGGATAATAATGTAACAACAACAAGTTAAAAACACAAATGATCATAAGGTGCACGAAAATTCAAATGGAAGTTATGTTAAACAAGGTACAGTGTAACGACAGAGGGACACAGTATGTCACACAAAAAAAAAAGTGTAGTAGTAACTGTTGAAACAATTGAAGAAGGAACAATGACAACGGGCCAAGGGGCTAGCCCAAATACTGAAGGAGTTTATTCATCAGGAATCTTTTGACTTCCAGTTTGAACACCGTTGTTCCGGAGATTCTGCGTATTTCTGGAGGAAGAGAGCTCCATGTCTTTGGAGCCGCGCCAGAAAAGGCTCTGTGACAGGTTCTCTTTTTGTTAAGGATAGGTGGTTTCAAGAGTAAGGTAGTGGCGCTTCTGGAGGCTCTTGCACCACAAGATAGTTCAAGTTTTTGTGCCAGGTACCTGGGCGTCTTGAAGTGGATAGCTTTGTGCGTCATAGTGGCAATTTTTAGCTGGATTTGTACTTCATAGGGGAGCCAATTTAGAGTTTTTAGGACTGGCGATATGCGTTCATTGCGTATGAAGCCTGTAACCAGTCTAGCAGCAGCATTCAGTGAAGCCCTTAGTGGATCCAGGGTGTATTTGGGCAGGCCACAGAGGGTAGCACTACCGTAATCTAGCCTCGGTAGGACAAGCGCTTGAACCACCTGCTTGACATCCTTAAGAGGGAGGAAAGGTTTGATGTTTCTGAGTGTTCTTATCAAGTGGTTTGCTCCTTTACATGTATTGCTGATATGATTTTTCATATTCAGGTTCTTGTCCATAGTGACTCCTAGAGATTTGGCTGAGTTTACGATGAACGGAGTGCATTTGAAAGCAGTGAGGTGGCTCAGCCAGAGGTCAAGATTGGGGGTGTAATTCTGAGGGGAGACGAGCAAGAATTCTGTTTTTGAGGTGTTGAGCAGGAGATGGTTCTCAGTTAACCAGTTTTGAGTATACGTTAGGGTGGTGTTGAGTGATATGAGGTTTTCCGGGGATGAAATTTTTAAGTAGAGTTGGTTGTCGTCGGCATACATGTGGAAATGAATATCCATGGAGTTCAGTGAGTTAGCTAATGGTTCCAAGAAAAGGTTGAAGAGGATAGGAGATAAAGCAGATCCTTGGGGGACCCCCATGAGAACAGGCTAGAGAGTGATTTGCCTTGACTCTTTGCGATCTGTGTTGGAGGAAGGACGAGAACCACTGTAGCACCTGATCACCAAAACCCATCCTGTTTTGCAGAATGGCTAAGAGGTTGTCATGATTGACCGTGTCAAAAGCAGAGGAAAGGTCAAGGAGGATCAGGAGGCAGGATTCGTTTTGATCGAGAATCTTTAGAATGTCATCCATAACATGAATGAGGGCCGATTCAGTGCTGTGCCACGTCCGAAAGCCGGATTGATGTTGGTCTAAGAGCTGGTAGTTCTCAATGTGAGCACAGAGTTGGGACTGAACACATTTTTCAAGGAGTTTCGCAAGGGTGAGTATGTTGGAGATAGGTCGGAAATTATTGAGGTCTGTCCTATAAGCGTTAGTTTTTTTTAGTATAGGAGATACTTGAGCTGCTTTTAGGCAATCAGGGATTGTGCCTTGTGAAAGAGACGCATTTACAATCCTTGTCCAGGTAGGGATGAGTGCATTCTTGATGTCCTTGAAAATGGATGGGGGTAACGGGTCACTGAAGGTTGGAAGGGTTGATATTCAGGAGAATCTTTTTGATGTCTTGTTCACTGAGTGGGGTAAAGGTGTCCCAGGCCGTATTGTTCTTAGGGATCAGGGGGGTAGAGTTGAGCTTTTCAGAGAGATCAGGTGGAGAGGCTGCCCTGGAGGAGAGGAGTACAACCTTCTTAGCAGCGAGGTCAGAGGATATAAGTTTTGATTTCTCAATGAAGAAAGAAGCAAGATCGTCACAGGAGGGTGGACTGCTTCCAGGTTCCAATAGGTTTGGACCTACAGTTGATTGCTGTTTGACCAATTCAAAAAGTTTCTTGGGACGGTTTGCCGCTTGATCTAATTGGTGTCTGAAATAGTTAGACTTGGCGTTCCTGATTTGTTTGTAGTAAAGGCTCTTAGCGTCTCTTAGGAGTTTAAGTTGGTGCGAGGAGGGATTTGATCTCCAGGAGCGTTCAACTGCCCTAAGGTTGCGAAGTTCCGTGTTTAGGTTATCATTATACCACGGTTTGGATATTTTTGTTGAGGCATTTTTATGTTTGAGTGGAGCAATGTCATTCATGATGTTGGAGATGGTCACATTGTAGAAGTCAGTGAGTAACTGCACCTCAGTCAGGTCCGCTTGAGAGGAGAGGGCAGATGTACAGTGGGTGGCTAGCTCAACAGGGTTTACTAGTCTGAGGTCCCTTTTCCATATCTTTGATTTCGTTGGTTGGGCCTTCCACACCTGTACCTCCTTGTTGATAAAAAAAAGGATGCAGTGGTGGTCTGACCAGTCACATGGGGTAATAGAGTCCAAGGTGACTGTCTGCCCTTTCGAAATAATGAGGTCAAGAATTTTTCCTTTATTATGGGTTGGTTGGTCACAATGCTGGGTCAGATCCTGATCACTTAGAAAGGCTTTAAGGCTTGAAACTGCAGGGTCTATGGAGTTAGCCCAGTGCAGATTAAAGTCACCAAGGAAGAATTGGGACACAGCTGAGTCAGCATTGCTAGAAATGATTTCAAATAATTGCTCAATGAAGGGGAGGTTGTCTCCTGGGGGATGGTAGAAAGTGTGAAGTTTGCAGACCGGTAGGTTCTTACTTGCAATGTTGAGACAGAGATATTCACAGGAGGAGGGCGCAGAGGACTCAACGGGAGAGAGCAAAAGTGTGTTTCTATGAATACAGGCTAAGCCCCCGCCCAGTTTCCCAGCTCTGTCTAACCTAATTATATCATGAGTGGGAGGTACTAGGATGTCGAGAGTCGGAGTGGAAGCGGGATTTAACCAAGTTTCAGTGAGGATTATAATGTCTAAGTCCAAGTGTTGTATGAGATCGAAGATATCAGTGGCGTGTTTACTGGCTGATCTGCAATTTATAAGTACACATTTAATTCGTAGTGTCTTTGTGGAGGGAGGAGTCTGGGTGATATTCACGCGAGTGAGGTTGATCTTATTGCTGCCTCTGGGATTGATAGGCGGTCCTCTATTTGGGTTAGAAAGCATGGATTGTATTTGTCTCGGCGGGCTCGTGTTGGGGTTGGACCAATTGGGGTAGGAGTTGAGAAGGTCCTGTAGATCTGAGGACGCAAGGTAGGTCTCATATCTTCTAGGGCGGGAGGTGTCATTAGGTAGGGGAATGGATTTCCCGATGGAAGAAGGTAAAGACTTGACCCTTGAATATCTATCGCAAGATGGAGCATTAGACAGGTTTGCAGCGGTGAGGAAAGATCTTAGCATGAGGAAAAGGTCAATTGAGAGGGCTTTCAAGCCATGTAGCTCAGACGTTATGAGGTGCAACTGGAGAGAAATCTCATCAAGGTGCGCCGCCAAGTCTGGGTGTTTAGCGAGGGGAGGAGGGTGTGAAAGGGAATCTATCAGTAAAGGGAGGTCTCGGTGTCTACCTACAGGGTCCGAGGTAGTGGGCGGGAGATCCTGTGGAGGAAGATGGTCATATGAGTCTGGCTGAGATCCAGGTGCTTTTGAAAGTGAGGTAGGTGTCTTAGTGAGGGGGGAGTGATCGTTAGGCTGAGGGTTAGGACAAGGACTCCTCAGATTAATTGACATTGACCGATGATCGGTGGAGGGCATTTGCTTGGAGTCCAGCCTCTTATGAGACATCGGGGGAGGGCTGGGGGAAGATGACTCAATAATTGGAGGCAAGGCAAGATGGATATCATGGGTACTCTCTAGTCAGGGGACAGATATGCTCGGACTGGCTATATGTGCGTCTAGATTAGATAGTTGGGGCGCAGCAGCCTGGGATGGGACACCTCTGTGGTGAGCAAGTGGTGAGGCGTGATTTAGATGGAGATGGGGAAATGGGCTTCCAAACGTAGCGGGGAGTGGACTCGTCGGGTCCTGAGAAATGTGAGGGTGAGTCTGGGTGACATTGGGTTTCGAGGAAGCCGCGTTTTTGAGTAACGGGAAGATGTAGGTTATCTTAAATAGATTGACATTTGACGCTTGGATTAGGATGATACCATTGTTATAGAGGGTGATGGTGGTATTAGCGTTGAGTGAGGACGAAGGGGCTGTTGTGAGCTTGATACCATGAGGTGTTTTTCTAGAGCTTGTTATTCGGAGCATAGAGTAGAAGACTTTTCGCCAGCAAGCTCTTTTCCTGGTGTAGAAAATAAGATCATTAACTCTGGTACCGTTGATAGTGGAAAAATAGACATCAGAGATTAAGGTTTCGGGCCAGGCCCTGAGAAAGTGATGCTTATATTTCTTGGCCGCATTTTTCGATAGGTTGGGTGGGTAGTTGATGATGGAAGCGTTGGAGCCAGAGGGCTCAGGAATCAGAACCATTGTGAGAAAGGTGACTATTGACCCATGGATATGATTTGATGGTGGGGGGAGGATGGTGTTAACGTGAGGAAAGCTGGCACCATAGAATGGGAAGACACCAACCAAAAAGCAGTGTGTGTTGGCAACGACAGTAGGACCACTCCCGGAAGTAACCCAACCGCAGGGGGTGATGAAAGAATTTTTCTCTTAATATGCACAGCCAAGATGTATGGCTATTAATTCAACTGCCCATTCCAAGATGGCCACCAAACTAAGCTGCTGACTGTTGAGCTGGCTCCTTTCTATTTCCATGCTCAGCTTAACAAAGGTGTAATCCATCCTTACATTCAGCATTCAGTGTAGGCATCTGCCCCACCAGCAAAGCGCTCGCCGATCATTCTCACCGCCATGCACCCAATCCTCCTCACCTCCACTCTGCAGCACAGAACGGCCTCCATGATGTAGGCACCGCGACTCTCAAAATGGCTTCGACCGCCCCCCTCGTACCAATGTTGCCTGAGGTATAATCACCGCCGCCAGCCTAGGGCCGTGGGGGACACGAGTGTTCATGGGGGAGAGTGCCCTCAGCAATTTGGGTGTAACGGTCGCCAGCAACACCAGTCAAAGACGCTCTCCGCCGGTCTCACTCAGGGAAGGGGAGCGTCTCCGAGCCCGGTAGCTGGTCGAGCCGCTGCTTCTTTCTTCAGCTCCGGCTCAATGAACAGCTTCACAGGGCCTCCTGAAGCCCTCACATCGCCCCATGCTCCCTTTCACATTCCGCTAGGCGCTCTCAGACTGCTGCAACACCGTTCCCGGGTCTCCGTTCCGGGAACTGAACAGCACCGAGTGACGGTGTTAGTCTCCAACTTCGATGGCAGGTCAGAATCAGGCAATTATGCAGCACATTATGTACGGATTTTAGCAAATATTACGAGTGCTCGGCGGAGCCCAGGAACTATGCGGCCATCTTGGTCCCAGGCTCCTCCTCCGGAAGGAGGCATTTGTAAATGCCTATTTACAAATGGATACAGGATTAACATTGTAAGTACACAGGTGCCACTTCTGAAACATGGTATAGGTTGATCCCAACCATATATCTATAAAAAGTTATACAGATCTTCTGTATTATTTAAGCCATATGGAAATTTAGTATCTAGCTCTAAAATCATTTTAGACTCCAACTGTCTCAGGGCTTTTTCACGATCCCCTCCACGACGTAATTTGGGAATAGCAGCTGCCACAAAATAACTCAAACAACTAAAATCATTGTTGTGTGTTTGTTTAAAGTGGTGAGCTACAGGGTAGGTGGGGTCATTATTCACTATGGCACATAAGTGTTGCAATATCCTGACATGCACCTGCAAATTGGTGCTACCCACATATCTTAGTCCGCAGGTGCACGTCAGGATATATACCGCAAACTCAGTTCTACATGAAAAATTGCTCCTGATGCCTATTTCTTTTGGGCTAAAAGGTGAAGAATAGTGTGCAGTATTCTTCCCAAACTTACAAGCTCTACAAGTAGAGCATTTAGTAAAGCCATTCTTGGGTTGTAGCCAAGTTTTAGCAGCTGCCAACTCCGGGCAGGATTTCCCAATCTGTGTGCACATTGAGATGCCCTTCCTATAGGTAACAATAGGTTGAGATGGTAATCTAGCAGACAAAACGCCATCCGTCAAGACAATCGGCCAGTGGCGTTTGACAATGGCACGTACTTTTCTCTCTTGTTTGCTGAAGGCCGTGATCAGTCTTGGGGCAGAATCGTCCTTAACTGTTGACTCTACATTGTTTGTGAGCAACGATTCCCTAGATCGGTCCTTGGTTTTATTAATGGCCGACCTAAGAATCCTCTCACTGTTGCCCCTTTGTCTGAATCTTTGGTAAACCTCCTCAGTGCATCTATTTAAATCTTCGTTGTTATTGCATATCCTTTTAAGTCGTAGGAATTCACCGTACGGGATATTATCAATCATATGCTTTGGATGAGCACTGCTGGCATGTCAAGTTAAGTTGCCAGCAGTGTCCTTTCTATACAGAGTGGTACACAATTGTCCCTCACTTTGGTAAACCCTGACGTCCAAGAAATCAATGCTGCTCTTACTGATATTTGAGGTAAAAATGAGGTTTGTAGTATTAATGTTTATCTGCTTAATGAATTCAGATGCACTCGATTCACTGCCCCGCCATACAATAAAAACATCATCAATGTAACGCAACCAATACAAAACATGTTCATTAAAAATGGTGGCATGCAAAACTTTGAGGACCTGCTCCTCCCACCAGCCTACATGCAAGCATACATAGCTGGGGGAGAAGCAAGCCCCCATCGCAACACCTCTCTTCTGTAGATAAACATCATTGCCAAATAAAAAATAATTATTGTGCAAGCACCATGAGATCAAACTTAAAAGCATCTTGCTGTGTTGATAAAATTCAATTGGCCTGAAACCTAAAAAATACTTAATGGCCATTAGACCTGTGGGATGTTCAATACTGGTGAACAAGGATTCAATGTCCAATGTAATAAAAAGTAAATCCTCATACCATGTGATACCTTGTACTTTTCCTAAAAAATCACCAGTGTCCTTCACATAGCTAGGCAATTTCTTGACAAAATCCTGGAGAAAAAAGTCCACATACTGAGTAATAGTTTCACCTACACTGTTGATGGCCGATATAATTGGCCTACTAGGAACAGGTGTAGTTTTTTTGTGGACTTTAGGGATGAAATAAAGTTTTGCTAAAACTGGATGTCCTATGTTCAAGAATTAAAATTCCTCCATCGATATCACCCCTTCCCTTTTCCAGGCCATTAATTCCTTTTTCAGATTTTGTCTTGCCACATTATATTTAGTACGGGAGGACTTCTCATAGCATTCTTTGTCTTGTGTCTATTGGCCTCTAAAATATAATCTTTCTGGGGCCAAATGACCATGTTTCCCTCAGATTTTGTTACGATGATCTCATGTTTGCCGCCCAATTTTTTAATCAATTTGGCATAGCCCATTTCCTTCTTACTCTTATAACGCTTTCTATGTTTTGTGCGGTGGTATAATTTCTTGATGTCTTCTATTACAACTTCATGATAGATATCAATTGCGTCCTTAGGCATAATGGGCATAAACTTGGATTTGGATTTAAATGGACTGATAGCGGGTCCCAATTGTATTATATTCTCGGTACGGAGCCCTTCCTGTGCGGAGCATAACTCTCCTTCTACTTCAGTCCCCATATCGGCCTCATTATTTAAATGTAGCAAGTCTCGCAATACAGTTGCGTCTGATGCCTCTAATTCAATGGTGGGCACTCTTCTACTGTCTTCATTGTCTGTGCGGCTAGTCTGCACCTCTTTCAGTCCCTCCTTTATGCAAAAAACTTTTTTAGTTTTAACTTTCTAATAAAACAGAAAATGTCCACCCTAGTTTGTGAATAGTTAAAATCGCTTACCGGACGGAAAGATAGTCCCAGGCTTAGTAGTTGTTCCTCCGCTTGTGATAAAATAAAATTAGAGAGCTTGATGATGGTATTGTCATTAGTATTCACTTTCTGCGCCAATATGGTTTTTTCAATGGCGCTCTTTCGTTTCTTGCGCCGCTCCCTTCTTCTTGCGTTTTTACTTGCTCTGATTTTTTGTTGTTTGGATTCCGCGGCCTCAGGGTTTGGCGTTGATCGAATGCTAAAAAATCAACCTCTTCCCCCAAATTAAGAATCTTCTTTTGACCGCTGGCTCCCATGCTGGTGATACTTTCGTTATCAGATGAAACCTCGCTAGTCAAGGAGTCACTATCCAACACCGTGTTTTCAATCATAGCGCCAACTATCGCTTGGGGAGATTTAGCACTGTGCGAGCCCTTCTCAAAAATTACTTTTTTGCCTTCTCATATTTGCGGGCAAATGTAAAAATGCGACCTTCCTCGTAGTCGCATTTATCCCTCTGGAACTTATGTGCTTTTCGAACTTTAATTTTTTCCTCCTGTTTTGCCATTCTATCGTGAATATCTTTCCTTGTTTTGGCAATAAAATCACTTGGTTCCAGTTTCGCCAATAATTCATTAATTTGGACTATCTCTTCCAGCAGCGCATGCCGGTCTATCTCAGCATATTTCACTAAGATGTGCACCAAATTCATCGACGCGGCCAAATTACTCTCTCCCCATTCTCTTAACATGCTGGGGTTTGGGCTCTCGAAGCTCGGGGCTAAGAGTATATGCAGACCCCTTGGAATACACCCAACGTCAATATACTTGGTGAGCGATTTATGCTCCCACCATTTTTTGGTTTCCGACCTCATGCATTTCTCAAGCCTTTGTAACAAGTTTTTTGCGTCCGCTTCTTTATTGGTGCCTGTGTTTGCCGTACTTTCCCGTTCCGTTGTTTTTGTAGGCAAATTATTGAATAATTCTTCAGCAGCAGCCTCGTATCCGGACCACCTCCACTGACAATTTCGAGGAAAACAGCCGTGATGTTATGACAATCCTGCGGCGCAGTCAAAATCCACCCGCCGCTTACTGCCTTTTACTCCTCCCCACCTGGGCAATTACTGGTATGCTCTTTGCCTTTCCGGAACAGATCTCGTGTCGGTACCGTGCCCGTGTTCCGACCGGCAAGTACAAGCCTTCACAGCTGCATAAGGGGTTGCCACCAAAGCTCCTTTCTCGGATCCACCTTGACTGTTTGAGGGCGGCAACCACTCTCCGGGGAGTGAGTTCGTCGCAGAAGCAACCACCATCCGCAAATAGATATAAAAATCACCAGAGATCCTTCGTCTGCTCGCAGCGTTGTTAGCACTCGCTTCCGCCACAAAGGAACCACGAACCACCAAACTGCAGGCTAATCAATATTTTATTGCTGCTTCCTCCTGATTACGCGTTTCGGGCACCACTTGCCCTTGTTCACACAAACAGAGAGTGAAAACGCCATTTTTTAAAATGCTTTAACCACGTGATCAAACACCAACAATAAACATTAAAAAAATACACATGTCTGTCAGGACACCCAGTCTTTCTTTTTTTGTCTCTTTTTTTCTCTTTCTTTTGCTCTTTTTTTCTCTTTTTCATCTTCTTTCTTTGTCAATGTTGTGTCCATAAGATATATATAATACAATCCTCGTTTTTTCTTTATCCATAAGAAGGTGATAGGTCCCAATGATTTCTTTGGCCGTTTGAATACACCCTTTCAATAAATATTTTCATTTTTATCTATAATGTCGGAGAATATATATCTAATATAAATAAATAAATATATAAATATATTAAAATATATTGATCAATTCTTTAACATCATAGTTTGTGCAAAACAAAATATCACCACTGCATCACATAATATACTTAAAACTATGTGTATGTACATTCTCCCCAAAAAATTAATATTCATATGAACTCTCCACTTACGTAAAGGTGACTAGTATTAATCACCTAGAACTGCCTCCAGCCTACATAGAGAAAATGGCCTCCCTACATGCACCCGACTGGGCGCTGTCTGCACCAATCACAACGCTGCCATTGCAGTGGTGTGATTGGCTCACGGGAAGGGAGGGAGGTTGTCTGTTCCTGCTGCTGTTCAAGAAAACCAAACGCGGGACCCAGCCCAGGAGAGGCGGCGCGGGACCCGGTGAGGTACATTTTGTTTCTTTTCTTTTAACCCCACCCCGTGCGAACTGCCGCGTGACCCCCGCCGCCACCCGCGAGTATTGCGAGACGCGACTGGTGTAGCAGAAGGAGGCGGTGAATGTGTTTTTCCCTCACAGATTCATAAAAGGACAGGTTTTAATGGTTTAAATGCCCGACTCCAGTCATGTGTTAACAGCTGTTATTTGCCCTACTCTTTGTTATGTGACCTCACCTTTGCCTCAAGCACATAATTGCGGGGTGGAAAGTAACAGCAGTTAAGGACACCAATTTAGGTAGTTAACCATAATTAAAACTGTTAAGAGCATTTAATTTTAATAAAGGCTGAAATCAACTTAAAAGGTCAGAAAATCCTTTGAGTAAACAGTGAACAATTATTGTACATACATGCAGGCTATCGTAAAGGGTTGTAAGTTCACGCTGGTCATAAAGCCCTTTCAGAACTAAAGAAAATATCAATAAGTACATTATTTTATGGATTCCTCTTAGTATTGCAGCATGGTCTTGATGGTTACATTTTAATGGGGATTGAAGCAGGGCCAGACTAGGATTTTTGGGCTATAGGCAGAAAGGGGACGCACAACGTTCCTCTAACATGCATTCACTAAGACATCAAACAAAATGATACAAGGTTTATCATTATTCCCCTGACATTGTTAAAGCAATTTTGAAAGAAGCAGTTATTATAAAAATAATAAAACAATAACGGTAATAAAATAAGTATATACCGTTTAAAGTTCCTTTAAGTGGAAGTATATTACATTAGTCACTTAAGGTAAAAAAAGGTTGTGCTTTCAATGGTGTGCAAGGTCCAGGGAAGGGAGGCTAGCTCTCTAGGGATGCCATCTGGGCAGTATTCTAATGTGTAAACCAGGACAAAAATAGGGGAAAAAAACAAGAGATAATATTTCTGTTTCCTACGGAAAGATCATGGGTGGTTTGCCTACGTTGGCTTCTCGTCTATGGCATACTAAATATTTGTTTTTTTAAAGAATTGGAATACTTACAAAAGTAATTACCAGAGACAGAAATTATTTCAAGCATTCCACCCTTTTCTTTTTCTCAGTGAAACTCCCTAAGTGAAACAGATTTACTAGCCACTGGGCACATGTTGTTCACTGGGTCATAGGACAAAATCTGCACTTCTGGGACTCTTGTGTTTCATTGAGAAGAACATACTATGCCATATCTGGACTGTTCCTATTTGAGCAGGGCCAAGACTGGTTTACATAAGTTTGGCCCCTGACAATATATAAAACATGGGTAGAATTCTGCCCAGTTAGTGACCAGTGGCTAAGATTAATTCGAGCATTCCTCCCTTCACTTTTATCTTTGTTTTTCTCAATGTAGTAAAAACCTTAGTATCACTGATAAAACTGATAAAAGTTATATCCTGACATTCATTTAAAAAATGCCAGGCCAGCATTCCTGAGCTTCACTGTGCTTGATCATGGCTCGAAGGCCCAAAGGAGGTAGCGCCTTCCCTGTGGCCACACAGCTCTGGACCATGAATACAAGGTTCAAGGTGCAAGGGGAAGGGGTCCTGGGACTTGAAACACTGGGCATTGGCTGGTAGCCATTGATGTCAGGAATCAGTCTATTCCATTCATCTCTAAAAATAAACAAGAGGCTTGCACCTCACTCACCATCCCTAGAGATCTCTCCCTTGTACAGTAGCCAACTTTTTATTATAAATTCTCAGGTTACCTTGCCAGTCGCAGTTTCATCAAGATGTTTATAATGGGATTAGCAAAAATCACTGAGTGCATTATTGGTTTTTCATCCATAACACCCTTTCCTAAATCAGACCCCTGATTTCTATAACAGATAAATTATGGTATAATAGGAAACTTATGGTACTTGAAACAAGCAGTTCTGCGTTCCAATCTTGGTTCTGCTATTTGACCAAATAATTTTATTCTGGGTGTGTTATGTTCTCCCCAGGCCTGTATCCAGATATTTGTGATTAGTTTACAGTCAGCCAGGCCATTATCTGAATTGAAAGATTTGAGGGTGAGTGCATGCTCATTCAGGGTTGTTTCGTTCTCACTGTTCATATTCTTTCCATGTATCACCTCTGAATGTAAATGTTTTGCTAAAGTTGCCTATGTAGGCCCCAGTCAGTGCTGGAAGTCGTCCCTCCCAGTTTCCACATTAACAAAGTGGTATTTCCCAGTGCCACTGCTGGAACAGCCAATTAGACTTGGTAACTCTAAGCTTCACATTTATTTTACATCCCCTTTTTATTCCCTGCATCGGTTCTTTGGCAAGCAGAAATTAGGTCACTTGGCATCCTATACAAGCTGACTGCAGCATGTTAGACACACATCTAAAATGCAGGATTATTCTGCACCCTGCCACTCTACTTTACTGGGCCTCACAGCACTGGACCATGGCTGCCAAGGCTGAGGGAATCCCAATTCTGTGGCTCTCAGTGCGGTATCATGGCAATTAGACCCCGTGGTTTCTAACTGGCTGAGACGTATCAAAGCCAGACAGAATCCAATTTCCTAGATAAGATGAGTGCAGTTCACTTGTTTGATAACCTGCGCACACTCTTGGATAACTTGGCACAGAGCAGTCAGGCTTATCCTCAGGGTGAAAACAATTATTGGCCCAAGACCACCCTCTCAACACACTGAGTACACTACAAAAAGACTCCACACAGTATGTATAAAACACTGGTCTTTGTATTACACAGACGCATTGAAATCAAAATGACACACACATTGGATATATGCTTTACAGCTATATGCAGTTGTCGAACTCTCCCATTAGCAGCAGAATGACATGAACCTATATGTACTAGTCATAGGTATTCACTTGCCCTAGTATCCCCTCAGTCTCGTAAGCAACATACACCCATGTCCATACTTCCCTGAGGTGTTCAGGATCCAAACAATCCCTCCCACATCAAAAGCTACAGAAACATATATGCAGGCTGTTCAGATGGATTCCACTTTCCCGCTAACAAGTTATCCCAAAAAACGACATTCCCAATATCGCATACCCCATACAGTTGTACTGGTCAAGAAATCACAGGTTTTGATTACGCCTCAGACACTCAAACTACATCACCCAATGATACACGTTGCACCTGCTGGCTACAGTGTGATTAGATTGTTGGTACCAGCTAAAGCAGAGGGAAACGGTTACTGGGATTCGTCCCTCCAGATTAGGCCTGTGGCACCTTCACAAATACGGGATCACTATCACCCCGTAGGCAAAAGACCATGACTCCAAAAAGCTAGCACGCTTCCAAATTGGCTTTTTTTTTCTTTTCAGGCAGAGGTGAGAGCAGCAGTTTGTCCAGGCAGCCAGTTGTGGGTGCAAATGAGGCACAACAAGACGCCTCGGATCCAGTCATGATCAGTGGCTGCCGTCATAAACAAGGGGTTGTGGGTCATGTGGAGGGAACTTGGGCAGTGAAGCACATGGGGGAAGTGGGCGGGGGTGTTAGGAATAATATTTTTGTTAAAACTTACTTGCAGCCGCCGGTCACCTCCTGCGTCGCGCCTCTTGCCCTCACCTGGTCCCTGCAGCCCCTGGGACAGACTTCCATCCAATCCCTGTGCTGCTCTCATGCTATGACAGCATCAAAAGGATTGGCCTGAGCAGGCTGAAAAGACGCTCTGCTCAGTTCAGGGTTTTCTCCAGTCCGGCTTGTCGTGTCTTCGCAGCGCCAATGACGACAGACACGATGGGTTTATCTTAGGACTCTTTATTTCATGTCCTTACACCAGCGTGGCCCTACTCTCAACTGCCCTTGCTGTCCCCTTGCTCCGCCCCTTCCTGTCGGGGCAGTCCTCCTCTTACTCCACCCACTCTGCTCCGCCCACGCAACTACTAGACCACCTCATCTCTACATCTCCCCCTTTGTTAGCAAATGAAATGAGTCACCAAGAGTTACATCTCTTCAATCAGCCGCTTGGGCTGGCGGACTGTTTGTCGTGGTCTAAGTGTACGTCCTTCAGGCACTACAGTGGTGCCGGCGCCGGGTACCTGTCCCGGGTGGCTGTCACCGTCGCTCTGTGCTTCTAACTGTCGAGTTCTTGGAGGTGTCATTCGCGACTCAAGCGTCTCTTGCAGAGCTGGGCTGCACTTCTGAAAGTGGGACACGTTTCGGGTTACGCGCCTGCTGTCCGACTCCGCTGTCAGCATGGTGCCTTTCTGTCGAGTGACTGTTAGAGGTTCCGCTCTGAATTTGCTATCCGTCTTCTTGCATTGCTCCTGCTTGACGACCACGCAATCTCCTTCGTGGAATGAGAGGGAACGAGCACGTCTTCTGCCATCCGCGTACGCCTTCATGCTTTCTTTGCGAGCTTTGTCGGTGGCTTCCACTTCCCGATGGACGCGGCTGGGGGAAATGGGTCGTAGTGCTCCCTCCCAGGTGGGTATCCGGGTCCTGACTGGGCGTCCCAGCATGAGTGTGGCCGGGCATTTGCCTGTGGTGGCATGCGGTGTCGTCCGATATGCTCGGAGTACATCATTGAGTGCCGCTTGCGGGTCTCTCTTGTCCAGAGCAGCCTGTTGGAATGTCTTTTTGAGGGTGGCCATGAATCTTTCCGCTGTGCCGTTGGCCTGCGGCCATAGTGGTGTTATCCGTCGGTGTCGCACATTCATGAGTGTCAGGAAGTCACTGAATTCCCGACCATTGAAAGGGGGGCCATTGTCCGTTTTCACCTCTGTTGGTATTCCCCAGGCTGCAAAAACTTTATCCAGGACGGTGAGCGTGGCGGCCGCATTGGTGGATGGTACGAACCGGGCGATGGGGAATCGCGAGTATTCATCTATTATGACCAATACATACTTGCCCGACGGCATGGGGCCATAGAAATCCATTGCTAGTTCTTGCCATACTCCTGGCGGTAGGGGCGTCATCTGGAGTGGAGCTGGCGGGTCTCCTGGCCTTACCACTTGACATTGCAGACAGTCTTTCAGAGTGTGCTCTACCATTTTGTCTAGGAAAGGGAACCAGACACGTTCACGAAGGGCCTTTTTCGTCGTGACCACTCCTCGATGACTTTCGTGTGCCAGGTTGACGACTCCTTGCCTCAGTTGCTGAGGGATTACAATTCGGTGATCTCGTAACAATAGGCCGTCCGTTGTAACAGATAGTTCCTCACACACATTCCGGAATGCTTGCCACTCCTGGCGCTTTGTAGTGTCACCGCTCTCGTCCTCCGAGTCTTCGTGCCGCCACCGGTTTGTTCGAACTCTTCGAATCACCTGTTGCAACATTGTATCTTGCTGGGTGGCGTCCAGGATGGCCTCTAGGGGGACCGCTGGTGGCCGCGCTTGATCCACCACAAAGTGGATGTATTCGTCTGCCATGGACGGTGTGTGACACTGTGAGTCTTCCGGGTGGCGCGACATATAGTCGGCCGGGTTGGCTGCCTTCCCCGGCTTGTGCACAATGGTGAACGTGTATTCCTGCAGACGGAGTCCCCACCGTTCAATGCGGGGCGGCATTTTGGACCGTGGATTGCCATAGATGGTGACGAGCGCTTGGTGGTCCGTCACCATGGTGAAATGCTTCCCGTAGATAAACACGTGGAAGTGTTCGCACGCCCACACCACCGCAAGGCTTTCCTTTTCCGGTTGGGAGTAGGCCTTCTCCGTGTCGGAAAGGCTCCGGCTGGCGTGGGCCACAATGTGTCGTTGGTCCGTGTCCTTGTCGTATTGGGCCAGGATGGCACCCAGCCCGACGGGGCTTGCGTCCACGGTTATTTCGGTTTTACGATCCGGGCTGAAGTACGCCAGGCTCTCCACCGTGCCCACGGCCTTCTTTATGTCTTGGAATGCCTGCTCGCATTCGGATGTCCACTCGAACACTTGTCCCTGTTTCGTCAGTGTGCGAAGGGGGTGGCTGAGTGTGGCATAGTCCTTAATGTATCTTGAGCAGTAGCTCGCCATGCCCAGGAAGGACCGCACATCACTGACGTCAAGTGGACTCCTGGTGCTGTTCAGAGTACTCACTTTGTCAGGGTCTGGTTGCATTCCGGCTCCTGAAAAGATGTGGCCAAAGAATTTCAGTTGCGACTGGTGAAACTCGCACTTCTCTCTATTGAGCGTGAGGTTTGCTTCTAGAAGGGCATGGCAGACCCTGTCCAGTGCCGTGTCGTGGACTTGGATGTTCGCCCCGTAGACTAGAATGTCATCGCTGTAGTTCAGCGTGTTCGGGATGTGATGGATTGTTTGTCTGATAGCTTCTTGAAATATTTCTGCGGCTGATGAGATGCCAAAGTTTAGCCTCTTATATCTGAACAACCCTAGGTGTGTTGCAAACGTCGTGATATATCGGGAGCTCTCGTGGAGTTCCAACTGGTGGTAGCCTTTGTTGAGGTCCAGTTTAGAAAACACCCTCGCCCCGTTGAGGGCGGCTATCATGTCACTTAAATGGGGTCCTGGATGACGCTCTCTCTCAATGGCGGTATTGGGCATTCTCATGTTTACACAGAGTCGGACCTTCCCTGGTGTTCCTTTCTTCGGTACAATCACTACCGGAGATACCCACGGCGTGGCGCCCTCTGTCCGTTCGATGATGTCGGCATCCAGCAGATCTTGTAGCTCATCCTCCACCGCTTGCTGGAGGTGGAACGGTACTTTCCGCGGGTGTTGGGCAACTGGGCGGACCTGGTCATTTATGTGGAGGCGAATCTGGCCTCTGTTCATTTTGCCGAGTCCGGAAAACAGCTTCGGAAACTTGTGTAAGGTGTCGTTGTCACTGTTGACGCGGTACAGAATCTCTACCAGTTTTAACCGTTCAGCTGTTGGTAAGCTGAGGAGACAGTCTGCTTCCGGCCCCTCGATGACGTGAATCACGGCTGGAATAGAAGTTGATTGATGCCTCAGTGTCGTTGAGAACTTCCCCAGACATGGGAGCGGCTTCCTGGACATCCAGGTGTAGACACGGACGTGTGCTGGACTGAGCCGAGGCCGAGGGTTCATCTTCTTATACTCCGTCACCGGGATGTAGTTAAGGGATGCCCCGCTGTCCATCACAAACTTCGTGGGATGCGTGCCTACGCTGATGTCCAGTCGAGGGTATTTTTTAAGCTGGTCTGGATCGGCAATCATGTTAGCATATTCTACGGAATATTCATGTTCACTTGATGGTGATTCAGAGTCTCTCGACGGTGATCTTCTGGACCACCTTGAAGACCGTGACTCCCTGCTGGACTGGGAGGATTTGGAGGAAGACTTCCGGCGGTCGCGTACCGCTCGCGCGTGATGGCGGCGCGTCTCGCCTCTTGGCAACCTCGTGGAGTCTTTTTCTTTCTCCCGGCGGTAGTCCCCGCACATGGTCTCAAAATGATTGTTGCGGCCACACTTGTGGCACTGCTGCCCCAGAGCCGGGCACGCTCCGATGTGTGGGAAGTCGTACCCGCATCGGTAGCACCTTCTCAGTGGCGCCTTCTTCCCATGATCCTGACGCCTGCTTCTCTTCCCCGATTCAGGCCGTCGATGGCCAGGGCGGCGGTGTCTCGATGGCGGCCGGGCGTGTCGTTCCCGCTCTCTTGACCCCCGGCGGGGGCGTTCGGTGCGTACTTGACAGGCCAACTCCTTGCGATCCACGCGTCCCGCCTCCATTGTCTTGGCTTGCTCTTCGGTCTGATCGTGGAGCCTCGTGATCTCTTCTATTTCATCTAAGGTGTGACTCTTCTTCAGTAATTTCCTGCGTAGCGTCTCTGACTGACAGCCGTCAATCACACGCAGCCGTATGGCGTCGTCCGTCGAGAACGCGTCGAACTCGCAATGGCGCGCCAGTCGCCGCAACCGTGTGATGTATGAGCCCATGACCTCATCCTTCTCCTGTCGCGCTCTCTGGAACACATACCGTTCGTAATCCACATTCTTCTTGTGCACAAACTTCCTATCCAGGGCTGCAAGCACTCTTGCATACGTTCCCGCGTCTGCGGCGGGAAGTTCCTTTATCATCTTGCTGACGTCCTTACCCACGAGGTTTCGAAGTGCGATCAGTTGATCCTCGTCCCCTGTCACCTTCGAGCCTTTGATATAGTCCTCAAAGTCTTCGATCCACTCTTCCCAGCGAGGGCCCATGCTGCTCCCGACCACGAGCGCTAAGGGCTCTGGGGGGCGCAGGTGCGACAGTCCCATGATGATCGGCTTCGCTTCTTGGCGTGTTGGAGACTGGGCTGGGGAACCATGATTCGACATCGTGTTGCACGTGAAATGAGTGCAGCGTCAGCACAGTACGGGCTCTGGGAATCCTTTAGGAATCTTGTGCGCTTTGTTCAAGTAGTTTCCCTTGTTTTTTTTTTTTGTTTTTTTTTGTTTGCTCGTGCTTGTTTAAATTTTAGTGTTGCCTGACTTCAAAATGGCCGCCCGGGTCTGTTTGCATGGGACGTCTGGAAATCCGCCTGACTTTAAGATGGCCGCCGGCTGGATAACGTGCATGGACATCACACGTGGTGCCGGGCTTTCAGCTCATTCATTCCAGGACTGCGCGCTGCTCAGGCGGCCCCTCTCATCGTCCGCTTCACTCAGGGCTTTACAACAGGTAGGCGGGTGAGGGAGTCTTCACGCTCGCTGCTCTGACCTGGGGACGCGCGTGTCAGCGTCGTCGCTTTCCTTCCTGCCTTTCAAGCGCCGGCCCTTTTCCAATGCAGGGCACGTTTCGCGATCTCGCTCCTTCTGCTGCTGGGCTCTCACACGCTCCGGGTGTGTCCCGCGAGTGGCGGCGCTTCGGCTGGTTTCTTCGTGGCCAATCCTTCGCCAGTCTCGTCAGCGTGCTGGTGTTCTGGGAGAGCATCTGGCTCTATCCCACCCTCGTCGCCAGCTGTCGTGTCTTCGCAGCGCCAATGACGACAGACACGATGGGTTTATCTTAGGACTCTTTATTTCATGTCCTTACACCAGCGTGGCCCTACTCTCAACTGCCCTTGCTGTCCCCTTGCTCCGCCCCTTCCTGTCGGGGCAGTCCTCCTCTTACTCCACCCATTCTGCTCCGCCCACGCAACTACTAGACCACCTCATCTCTACACGGCTGTTCTATGCAGCCGGGCTGGAGAAATCTAAGTGTGCATGGTGTTTGGTCGGCCTAAGATGGCCGGCCAAACACAATTACTCAGTTAGGGAGTGCACATATCACTCCTCCGCCACCTCTCCCATGCCCCACCCTGACCCTCCCTGCACAAGCTGGCTCAGAGTTGGCAAATGAAAAAAACGATGTTAGAACACCATTTTTATTTTCGTTTGGGGCTCTGAGCTGGTGGGGCGATGTACCTCCGCCATTGCGGAGGAACTGGCGCTGGTTACGATATTCTCAACAATAGAGAAACTTGTGGCGTGGGTCTGGTGCGAAGTAGCCGATGACCTCGACTGAGGCCGCGATGTCAGTTACTGTTGTCCTCCCAATCTGTAGGTCAGAAACAGTCTAGGCTTCCAACTCTGGTCCTTCAGACTCTGCAGACTTCCCCCATCACCTCTAGAACACCACATGCTACGGAGTGTTAGCTAGCAGAGCTTTCCAGTTGCAAGCACGGGTCTCTTGTATTCGTCAAACTTCCCCAGCTCTCCTCCAACTCCTCACATTCTGGCACCTCAGGTGGGCCACTGATCTTTACAAGCACACTCCTCTGTACGGTGTAATTGCAGAGTATGCCAGGGTGGTCCTTGTCTCAACCGAAAATCACTTCCACCCATTACCGCCTCACCCTGCGCAGTCATTACAAACTTGTGGAAATGGTGAGGTCCTTTCTGTCCCTGGGATCTTGTGGAGCGGAGGCCAGTCAACCTTCCCTTAGAGACTGGGGCCAGGACAATGGGCACTTAGCTGCAGACCAGAAATATCCAGGCAAAATTCAGCAAGAGATAGTCTGCTTCCTGGAGCAAAACAAGCCCCAGGCCACTACAAGACTGCGGACAATCTAGTTTCAGTCTCTGCTGACCCAATAGTTCATCTTGTCAATGTCCCAGCATCAAACCAACATAGTATGGTTCCAATCAAAAAAATGTCTCTGACACCTGAGGGCAGAGCCCCAGTAGTTATGCCCACAATGGGCTTTGAACATGAGATCAGTTCCAAAGCCCACCTTTGAAATGCACAGGCCCTCTCTAAATTGTGTCAATTCCACCTCCTCATATCCATCCCAGAAAGGCACCTCAGAGTCAGAGGTCTGCATTTGAGTTACATGCCCTAAGGTATGTCTTACCCCTAGACAAGAGACTTACAGCTAACTCAAATCAGCCAATCACGCATACACCCATCACCAGTATGTATATAAGAAGCCCAGTGCTTTGGCACTGAATGGCAAGTGTCAAAAGTGCAACGAAAATGCCCCCTCTGTCCAGGGCCTGGACAGTAAAATTCTGCCATAATTTGAATTTAATGGGCTTCTAACACCCCTCGGGTTCTGGTGCCACTTTACCTGCTGCAAGTCAATTGCTGCACCCTGGGAGGGGCTTCCTCTCATGGGCCTGGGAGTGGTAGGCCATGGCTGAAAGGCCCAGAGGAGGGTATATCTCTCCTGAGGCTCACAATGCTGCATCATGGCTGCAAGGCCCATGGGAGAGGGGCTAATGATGTTCTAAAGGAGCAGTGAGCCCTGGTTCAAGGAAGGTAAATTGGCCCCATGTCCACATGCTGGATAGTAAAATTCATCCATGCTATGGGTGGATTGGGTGCCTACCAAACCTCGGCTTCAGTGAGACTGCACCTACTGCACTATTTACAACTATGTCTCTAAATGGGGCCCCTTCGTCTGGACCTCATAACTATGATCTAGTTCTGCAAGGACCAGGGATAGGAGTCACTTCTCCTGTGCCTCGCAGTGCTGTACCATGGCTATAAAGGCAGGCTAGGGGCCATCTCATAGCCGTTGCAGCCAAGATCTTAGACTGTAAGGCCCCTAAGTAGAGGGCCACTACTCTGGGCTTCATAACCCCTGATCCCTAAAATTCCATGCTTGCCCTGCTACTTTGTCGCTCGAGGTACAGATGGGGAGGAGGCACCCAGCTGGTCTAGGGAGAGACCCACAGGAGTAGGATGTACAAAGATGAATCAGGACCCTATAGTGACAAACTGACATAGTGTTCTGGGCAGCTGCATACACTGCCCACGGCTAGCACCTGACCATGATTAAAGAGTAGATCATTGGAGACCTGTGCGGCGGGAAGTTGCAAATCTTAGGTTATGTAGGAGTCATGCATTATGAACTGATGTTAAAGTTGATTTTGGATTGGACACACATTTGAATGGAAACGTACTTTAGTTGTGCCATATTTTTCTTTGTTTATAGTTGACTCACATTTGACCGAACAGGATGTAACCGCTGACTAAATACAGGTCACGAAAATAATGTATTTCTCATGGACACCTTCACCCTTGGCAGTGGCAGACACCACAATTTTTGAAAAATACATAGATTCATGCCAAAATGTTTTCTTAAGCTGATGGTTTACCTAAAATGTAATTAACGACCCACTTATTTCCGATTAGTTTTCCAACATACGCGTGCGGGGTGGAACAACATTTCAAAATACTTCGCGCGTAACACTCTGGTAAGTGATATATGTTAAAGAAGAAAACAAATGAAAGGGATGTACACCAAGGTTCTCAATGCAAATTGCATAATTTTTCCTAATGACAGTTTAAAAGAGAGACCTAACATGCAATGGATCACCTATGTAGATACCTAGGGGCTTACTTATGAGCCCTTGCGTTACTTTTGCGCCACCGGTGCGTCACTTTTTGTGATGCACTAGCGGCGTAATATTTACACCTGGTTGCATCATATTTACAAAGTGACGCATCTAGGTAGATGCGTCACTTTGTAAACCCCTGCGCCACATTATACCTGCACCGGGTATAATGTATGCAGGGTGGGCGTTCCGACGCAAGTATGCCTTGTAGAAGTGACGCAGTGAAATTTATGAGATTTCACTGCGCCACTTCTAGGACGCAAATGCGTCAATGTCTTACGCCTGCCCCACAGCAGGCATAGGACTGATAAAGGCACATTTGAAATGGGACTTGATCATGTGAAATGACCCATTGTTGGAGTTGCGTCACTTTTGTGACACACTCCAGCAATGCTTAATTTTTGCGCCTACAGTACATCAGAAATACCGACGTTTCTGTAACTTCTTGCGACATGATGCGTCATACTGTAAATATGACGCATCCAGCATGTCTCAAGGAGGGAGTAATGAAAAGTGATGCATCGCTGTTTTCACGCAGCGATGCGTCACTTTTCATAAATGAGGCCCTTGATGTTATACTAGCTTGGGATTGACCCATATGTGCACCAGGGCTTGGACTTTCTCTTGCTGGGAACAAAACGAAGACAAGTTGTATGTGAGAATATAGAGCACAAATACCGTAGCCATAAAATTGACTTTAAAAGTACCTTAAAGATAAGCATAAATAGCAAAGTATATATTTACTGTTCTTAGCTACACTTGTCAGCGGCAGCTCCTCCACTAGGCCGGAGGAGCGTCGCCCCACTGCTTTCACGCAGTGCGAGAAAGCCGAAACTTAAAGTGGTAATAACATTTGGTTATTCCCATTTTATGGGGGAAATTCTCAAGAACGTGTGATAACTACAGCAAAAGTAGCTTAACGCAACTCTTCACGTCGCAGTCCATCGCAGGAATTTAACACCGTGGTAACGTGGTATTCACAAGCCGGCTGTACATGCGATAGGCTCACGATAACGCGTCAAATGTCCGCGATAAAGTCATCGCGATGCCGCAAAAATGCGAAGCATGAACGCAAAAAAAGTTGCGATGGGGCCAAGCGCAATACAAAAACCAGAGAAAACCAGCGACAGGCATGCAATTCCCACGCGTATTGTGGAAAAATGCACTATAAATGCAGAGGAAAAAGAAGGGAGAAAAAAGAAACTGCGTAGCACCATGGATGTACCCGGACCGAGTGCAGAGGCCAATGCGAACCCCACAAGCCCCACAGACTACCAGCAAGGAACAACGGTGTCAGGAAAGGCCAAGGAGAAGAGGTAGAGGAAGACGGGGTGCAGTCCGCAAGAAAACCAGATGAGCGCAACGGAGGTGACAGAAAACTACCACCCACTGAAAGTCAATATAACAAACGTGAATGCAGTCGGAGTGTCAAGGAGGTCTATGGAGGAGGACAAGAGGTGCTGGTATGATGTGAAAAGTCAAACCAAGCACAAACCCGCTGCCAACAGGAAGGCAGCAACGGTGACTGGAGGTGGGAGTTGTGCACCACAGGAGGAGCAGGAGCAAATGGAGGCCACAGTCATCAGGGTGGAGACGGTGCAAGGAGTTGGGAGTATGGACACAGCTCGATAGGACCTGACACAACATCAACAGGTTGAGTATCAGCCAGGGACTGGGGGGACGGAGGGTGACGGGCACAATGGCACACATGCACAACGACGTGTAGCACACTGCACACCCACAATGACCCTGGATCATGTCTCTCACCCCCGTGGCACACTGCAGCACACACACATAGCAATCAGAGCATATCCTATGGCAATGTGGTACAAAGTGCAACACCAACACTGCAGAACAGAGGACACAACTGAGTCCACCCATGCGCAGAAACAGGCCAATCACATCTAACCCTAGCAGGAAACTTTGTGATGGAAATATACGTGCACAAACTCACATCCGTCATGTAGTCCACATGTCTGCTGTCCTGAATCAAATTTCAGCACCTCCCAAACAATTACAATGTACATTGTCATACAGTCTGCATGTAAACTAGAACAATGCTCCAACATAAATGTGAACACAATGTCAACATGCATCTCCTCTTCACATTGCAGAGGGACAAACAGCACCTCCAGCAGAGCAGAGCAGACAACTCATCAGTGATGCTGGAGAGGACCACCACACCTCTGATGCCCTACAACAGCTGATGGGCATCTTAGGCATCCCACCCCCAGGAGCAGGGCAGTTAAGCTACATCGAGGAGACCCCAGCCCCTGCACAGACCACACAGCAGGAAGCACCCACCACCACGGCTGGCTCCCAACACTCCACCGAGGCACACATTGCATTCCTATACCAGGTGTCAGAATGCCAAAAGGAGGTGGCCGAACAGGTGCATGTGGGGTCAGAGCTCATGGGATCCGAACTAGATCACATACATGGGTGTTCAAGTCCCATCAGGGACCACCTACAGCCCACAAAGGAGACCCACACTGTGACAGTGACACATGCATTTGCACATGTCCTGTAATGGACCACGCCCAGAGCCCCGGAATTATCATGCACACACCCACGTGGTGGGCCCTCTTTGACACATGCTGGTGTTGGCAGGTGTGCATTGAGGCCTGGGTGCGCACGGCTGGGCAGGACTGGTACGGGGACCAGCGGCCCGGGGTGCAGCAGGCACACAGGATCGCAGGCAACACCGCTCACGGCAACGGCCTCATGGCGGGTTGAGGGGCGCCTCCCTGGCAGAGAAGTTGTACATTCCTGAAGAGAACCACGCCCAGAGCTACATGCTTTTTATTCACACCCCTACGTGTGCCTCACGCTTACAGGGGGGGGACGTAACAAGCTACATTTCTGGGATCTTTCCCACAAGCTGGGATGACATGGTTGCGTCCACTGTCCACTACACTCCATACACCAGCGGTGTATGTCGACATGGATATGTGTGTGGTCTGCATACTGCAGTCTGACCATCACATCCACGCCACACTTGGCATTGTGTACATTCTCATTCATCGGTCACTTGACTCCTTCGCACATGGCTGGTCCCCGCCTCTTCCCACAATCTGCTATCGTGTGGCTGAGGTGCCGTGCCGTTGATGGCTTATGTGCATGGCTGGCCCAGGTTGCCACAGTAAGTTGTGCTGTCGTGTCTGGTGGGTGAGCATATTGTTTGGCATGTTGTTTGTGAGTTTGTGACGTGTGCATTCCCAATGTTGTGAGTTGCATGATTGTGCAGTTGAGGTGTGTGGTGTGTTCATTTTGTACTTGCCAACGAGCAGTGCATTTCTGTAGGTGCCAGCCTGGAAGCGCTGATTCATGATGGACTGTCGGAAGATGTAGGAATCATGCACACTGCCTCGGTGCTTGGCCTCGAGTTTGGTGGAGATTTCCCGGTGGTCCACTGTTGCCTGCACATTGATGGAATACATGTGCTTTCGGTTGCGGTTCTTGTGTGCAGTGTTGCAAGGGTGCACAAGTAGGACATGTGTGCAGTCAATTGCCCCCTAACATGTGCAGGAAGCCAGCTGTGGCATAGATGACTTGCTTGGTCTCCAACTATTCCAGCGCAGTGTGGGGGAAGTATAGGTAGTGTGGTACCAAGCTGATGATGACATCCAAGACAGTTGTGGGAAACTTTGATTGGTCTGGCTGTGAAATTCCTCCGACTCTGGTAGTTGTTGGTTGGAAGGTACCAGAGGCCAACAGGTGCAGCATAGCCAACAGCTTTGTCTGAGGTGGGATGTTGGTTTTTCACTGTGTTGGTGCCGTCTGCCTGTGGGCAATGGTGATCAGGATGCGTGGGATGGTTGTTCTTTTGAGCCTGTGGTGGGCACTGACATTCTCTGGTGTTGGGTCTGTGGGTCTGATGCGTTTCTTGAGGGTCCGCTGTCTTTGTCTGTGCTGCTTCTGTGGTAGTCCGGGTGCGGTCCGGGGGGGGGGGGAAGGGTGGCGATCTTGGTGGTGGTGAGATGGTGGATGTTGTGGCCCTGTTGGGGCTCCGAGCTGCATGATCAGTGGCTCCATGGCATCTGTTGGTCTTCAGGTGTGGCTGTGGTCTGGGCTCCCTACATGGAGCCTACATCGAGAACATGCCATTCCCTACAGCTCCTGGCTGGGTGGTGTCCCGACCAATCACAATGCTCCACTGAAGCAGGGGAGGGGAGGCTGCCCGCTTCCTCTTCCTGTCAGAGGCAGGAGAGCAGGAGCAGACTCGGGCCGGCGGACAGGTAGGTTTAATTTTTTTTTTTTTTTATTATTGACCCCCTCCTCCACACTGACCCCACCTCACCCAACCCTTGTGCCTCCCACCCATGAGCCATGCCGGTTGCTACTGACACCTGTACATACTTTAAAGGAGTATACATCATACTACATATCTGTGGAGTAAAAGACACTAAGGGGCATATGTACAAGATAGTGTCGGAGTGAGGCATTAGCCGTCATGGCTTAACGCCTCACTCTGCCACTTCAGAAATGCAAGGCTGCACCATATTTACAAGGATATGGTGCACCCCTGCGCTGTCCCAACACTTAGCATTGTAGCTCCATCGCAGGCACCCTTGCACCATAGTGCAAGGGTGTCTTCCTGCAGGGGAGGATTGTTTATTTGTAGGAAGGTGCCCATTCCTACACATATACAATCCTGAAATGTCCTTTTGTCACTTCTGTGTGCTGCTTAATACAGCACACAAGAAGTTACAAATTTGCATTTTTTTTAAGGATTGTTTATGCGCAGGAAGGGTCACCTTCCTACACATAAACAATCCAAGACGTTTTGCTTTTTCCATGTGTGCTGCACAAGGCAGCACACATGGAAAAAGCAAAAACAAGGAGAAATAAAGCATTTCTCCTTGTTTCGCCAGTTTATGACCAGGTTTTTACTGGTCTTAATTTTGGCACTGCCACCTATTTACACTGCCCCTGTAAATGGGTGGCTGCGTCAAAAACACCCACCACAACACACATTGCCCAACCTTTTCATGCTAAGCATACCGTGAAAGGGGGCTTTATTTGCAAGGCAGCGTTAAGCCACAATAAATAAGGCAAAACACCTATCGACATGGAAATACCACAAAAAGTAACGTTTCCGTGGCGATAGGGGCTTGTACATCTGCCCCTAAATCTGGGTTTATCTACATTAGCCATCGGTAAAAATTTCTATAATGCCAGTGTAATCTCACCTAATTTCTGCCTTTCCACGTTACACTTGTTACGTGAAATATACAAAGGTATACAGTTATGGCACATTGCCACATTGCTTGGTACAAAGTACATTTGGGTAAAGATCCGATCACAAGAGCACAGGAACTACAACCAAAAAAATGCAAATAGCTGTTCCTGGCACTTGCGTTTTTTTGTCATTTAGCCCAAAATGCAACCTCGTGTCCAAAATAGATACCAAAATCTAGCGCTTACTTCTATGATGCATAATTCTGCATAATTTTTACAAAATTACATATAATTACTCCAAAAGAAATTACATGAATTTCACACACCCTTACTCTATTATATACACTTAGCTTCACAATATTTTTCAGAAGATATTCTTGCTATTATATTTTGGTAGCACAATATTTAAAACACGGTATTCCAGGAGTATACCATGAAGCCCACATAAGTTACAGGAGGAATAACATTTAAAGGCCCATGATTGAAAGGCAGGAGAGAGTAAGCAGAATTACACGGGAAAGCCAGCTGCAGGCATACTTAGGAAGAAACATGGGTTTGCTAAACTTGGGGCATATCAGCAAGGAACGGCGATGAATAACGCAAAGCTCGCTTAGCGCTTTGTTATTCATCGCCGTTTATCTCTGGAATTTATAGCCCTGGTAGCGCGTTATCAACAACACGTTGCTCCAGGGCGATAAAAATTCCAGAGATAGTGGGGGAAATCGCCGTTTTGCAGGGATCAGCGCTGGTTTTCCAGCAAATGTTCCCTGCAAAAGGGCGATAAACTTTCTGATACGACTCTGTGGTCGTAGCAGCATAATCCACCCCCTATGTTAGGGATGGATAAGTCAGGATTTTAGCAGACATTAGTTTCTGGAGAAAACAGCGGTTTTCTCCAAAAACTAACATCTGCTAAAATGCTGGGGCAGCCTTGTAAATATCGTGATGTGAACATCAGCGATATTTGCAAGGCTGTACTGCCCAGTGGCGCCCACTTTGCATCTCATTAGAGATGCAAAGGGAGGCGTCGGGAAAAAGGGTGCTAACATGCGATTATGCATGTTAGCACCCTCTTGTAAATAGGGCGATAGTTTTATCTCCGCTTTTTGGGCTTTTAAAGCCAAAAAAGCTGAGATAAAGCCCTTGTTAATATGCCCTCTTGTATTTTATAGAGCTTCAGATTCGCGAAAATCAAGGGGCATATGAACAAGGGCTTTATCTCTGCTTTTTTGGCTTTAAAAGCCAAAAAAGCAGAGATAAAACTAGCGCCTTATCATCAACAGGGTGCTAACACGCAAATTCGCATGTTAGCACCCTTTTACTCTACGCTTCCCCTTGCATCTCTAATGAGATGCAAAGGGGGCGTTCCAGAGTAAAATAATAGGAGAAATGTCGCTAAGCGACATTTCTCCTATTATCAAGAATATCGCTAACCCTGTTAGAGATCAAAAAAAGCAGCGCTAACCGTGGTTAACGCTGCTTTTTTACGTCTAATATTTTTCTGACTTAACCATGATATCCTATGTAAGGTGGATATCATGGCTAAGTATGTCTATCCCTATCAGCAAGCTATCGCCAAACCTTGTGGGATTATCGCTGTATTTCCAGCGATAATCTCACAATTGTCAGCTTTGGAGACAAGCGTTGCTAATAGCACGCTATCTCCGAGATAAAATTCAGAGTGGGCCGGCGATAATTATCCTCACGCTAAGAGCGTTGAGCGAGAATTATCGCCGGCCCTTGCTGATATATGCCCCCTAGTTATCTGACATAGAGATATATGACGTTTGGTGTGCAGCCATCTTGGCTAATGGCTGAAAAACAACCTTACGATTTGCCTATTTGCCTATTGCGAACCCCCGTGAAAAAAATGGTGAAGAAAAGAGAACTCGCTTGTGCTGATTGAATCAGGGGTTGAATGTCGCTTCCTATTTGTTCTGTCTTGTTTGACCTTCTTTTGATGAATAAAGCCTATCTTTACGTAGGCCACAAATAGGACACCTTTGCAGAGGACACCACTGACCTTTCCTCTGGTTTACGGATTTCAAAGAGCGCCTTATTTGCACGTTAGTTTTACGAGTGTGTGCGTCATTGCCCTCTGAGGAGAATGATAATAATGGTCACTCTTTTTCAGCGCATGTTTGCTGATGAAACATCTTAAAACTCTAACCATCAATGTTATGCTGTACAAATTAGATACGTGCAATAATGGACGGAGAATTTGCACAGCTGGGGACTAAACAAGGCGCATTTCAGTCGATGAAAGGTTGACATGTGTGCCCAGATTGGAGACAGCAGAGATGCCGGTTTAAAGCGATCACCAGACAGGGGTCGGGTGAGAGATTCTGGAGATCAGAAACAGATTATTTCAATTTAAAAGGATGCTACTAGTTATTGATGCGTCTGTCACCTGCGTGAGACAATCTGGTATTGCTTCAGAACAATAAGCATTTTCTTTGATTTGAAGATAAAAGTGCAATTTGCCAAGACCTGGAAGGACCTTCTCCTCGAGCTCTGTAGAGTACCCTCGCTTTACAAATCCTGTTTGATTGATTGATATAAAATATTCAAACCTTTGAAAATCCCACCAGACTGAATTGACCTGTCATTTTGTCATCTACTTTTTCTAAGGAAATAAAATTAGGCCTGGGTTTGAATTTCTGCTGGGCTCTGCTCGTGGAGTTTGCAGAGCTTTTCCCACTCCGCGCTCTGCATAGCACACGGGAGAAACACCAGGTATTAAGACAGCGCGAACTGCGCGCTCTAATGCACTCCGCTGCTTGCGGAACTTCACGTAGTGCAGCAGAGTTTTTTGGTCACTTCACCGAGTTCCACAGAGCAGAACTCAGCAAACTCTGCCCAGACCTAAAAAAATAACAAAAATGTCTATGAATTGTGCTTCAGAATCTATTCAAGAACATGAAATCGGAGTGAATTTTAAAACAACACAGGTCTTGCTGAACTTGCAAATCACTTGACAAGCATTTGGCAAAGCATATAGAAACTAGCTAGTGATTCCCAAGTGTTTTGTCTTTCTTGTGTGGTTAGTGGTTACTTGATTTCAGTCATGCTTTGTTCATGAGCGGGTGGCTGCTCACCAAACTAACTTACAGTGAAATTGAATGGTTAGTGTTCTAAGTAGAGAAGTATTACTTGTACTGCCCCTTTGGTTTCCCACAAGGAGACTTACAAATTACAACACTTGAAAAAGTGCAGATAAAGCCAATAGGTCAGAATTTTTTCATAAGTGACAGCTTTTTTTGCTAGCTGTATAAGTGAGTGGGCGTATGCAAGGTGAATTTGGGGTACCAAAGTTGGCTAGGTCGTTAGAGACTGCAGACCTCCTACCTCCTGTTACTGAACAATTGACCAGTTTTCATGTTAACAGCAAGTGAGACATGCAGTGCAGTGGTGGTGTACAAGTGGTGGTGTTAGCCTTTGCTCTCCATGCATGCCTTAGTTCTGAGTGACAGAGAAACCTAAATGATACTTGTAGGAAAGTGCCTCTTTTGACATGGTTAGCCGCCACTTTTTGCCTGATGCCTGATGTCATTTCAAAATGTAAGTGCACTGGACCCTGCTAACCAGGTTCCCAGTGCCAGATCTCTTTCCTAAAACTGTCCCACGATCGCCACAACTTCAGCCACCCCTATAAGTCCCTAGTAAATGGTACCCCAGGTACCTAGGGCATTGGAACTGAAGAGGGTCTTCTGGGGTTGCAGCACAAATTATACCACCTCAGAGGTGCCTCACCAAGACCATGCAAACTACCATTGCAGGCTGTGTGTCTTAGTGCAGAGAAAACCAAAGGGTCAACACAGCACACAGTCCTGTGTACCATGCCCACATCCACTGCATAAGGTATAGGTAAGTCAACCCTACTGCATGCCTTATATCCCTAAGGCAGGGTGCACTGTATCCCATGTGTGGACATATCTGCATGAGCAGATATGGTCCTACAATACTTAAGCCATTCTTGGATATTGTAAGTGAACAGGGATGCCATAGAGAGTGCACAGGCTTGTCAGTATGAGTCCCCTACCATCACAATGGCTTAACTGTACCCTAACAAACATTACACCTTAATTAATCCTCACTGATGCCTGTGTGGGATTTATTATTAAATGCACACAGAGGATCCTATAGAGGGTCTCCTAAAACCTACCAAGCACTGGTGTGTTCTTTGACTAGTCTTAGCAAAGATTGCCATCACTAGACATGTTTCTTACCTCTTGGGGTGAGTGCCCGCACTCTCAGAGGCCAGGAACAAAGCCTGTTCTGGGCAGAGGTGCTTCATACATACTCCAGGCAGGAAAGACATTCCAAGATGGTAAGCTTCAAAGGCGGTGATGCCTTCGGAGTGCAAGCCAGGCATCTCCAGATAGTTGAGGATGCCAACCCCCCCTTTCCTGCTCCACATTTTGCATAAGGACAAGTGGGAAAATTAGTTAAATTAGAAGATGTGCCCACATTCAGCCAGCACCATCCCTAAGGTGGGGTAGGTGATGTGGATACCTTAAAGGTAGGCAGCCCACTGCCTACTACCTACTCCCCCTTTAACACTCCTAAATGTAGTAATTAGGTGCCATCCCTGGACTTTACATCTTCGGTCTAATGGACCTAACAAGAGCAACAGACAAAGAAGAGCTGCTGACCCGTAATCTGAAGACCTGCTGCAGAAAATTGCCACCAAACCCTGCCTGCTTCTTCTAGGACTCAACAACCGTGGTGTGCTATCTCATTCTGCAACAGTGAGGCCTCAAAGAACCCTGGAGCACCTCCAGCTTTTGATAAATTGCAGAGAGCCTCCTTTGGAGTAGAGGAACCACTCCCCTACAGCCAGAAAGCACCGAACCGCGAAATCTGGTTAACTTATTTGCTGCTTCCTGGGGACTCTGATGCAGCACCCAATAAAGAAGAGGTACATCAGCTCCGAAGGATCAGGTCTGTCCCCCCCACCAAGTGAGAGGACACCAGGATCTACCAGAGCCGTGCTGTACCAAGACCCAGAGTACCAGACCCCCTGCACCGAAGGCCTTGAAGAAAGAGTCCAATCCAGACTTCAACGACACAGCCGCCATTCAAGGACTTCAAGACCCCTGAGACTTGCTCCATGAGTGGCCCAGCTGTCCTGGAATCGCCTCTGCAACCTGCCTGGCCCTGACCGAGAGGACCATCTTGACGCATAACGCTTGGCTGCATTATCCGCCCTGTACCCAGCCCATCCGGCCTGGGTAACAACAAACTAGCTGTGCTCCCATGGTCATGAAGCAATGCAACCTGCTCCCTTGAGTGGGACCCCCTAGACCCCTAGACTTACCTTTAAGTTCAGCTGTGTAATGTGTTTCAGGTGGCCCCCTTCTTCGTAGCACGCCTGCTACCAAAGACCTCAGCACCATGCTCCCAGCCAAATCCGGGAAGCTCCTGAACTTCTGCTGCTTAAGCATTGGACCTGGCCTTACTACTTACCTGAATCAAGAAGGTGAACCTTGAGAACCCACTGTGTGATTTTCAATGACTTTTCCTATTTTCTACCATTGACTTCTATTGTGTGCAATTGCTCACAACAGTGCTTTCTTTTGAGAACTTTAAAAATGAATAACTTCAAAAGTACTTACCTTAGAAAGAAGTTCTTGCTCTGAAAAATATAGAAAATCAATGTAATTTTTAAATATTGGCCTTGGATTTGTTCTTTAGTGTGTGTCTCATGTATTACCTCAGAGAGTATAATAAATGCTAAACACTACACTCTGATAAGCCTAACTGCTTGCCCACACTACCACAAATAGAGCATTAATATTATCTACTTTTACCTCTGTATAACAATAAGGGATCCACTGGACTCTTTGCACAGTGTACTTTGTTTTAGTACGCTATATAGAGAGCCAGCTTCCTACAATACTCTTTTTTAGAAAAGACAACATGTTTTAATGATGAAAACGCTGAGTCTAGGAGTGAGCAATTTTTTTAAATACTCAAGTACATTGACATAGAACCCAAATATTTGCCAACCTGTAGATTTTGGAATTCCACACTTTTCCAATGCCTACACCCTTCTGTAGCTTTTCCATGCAAGCTAGAAAGGCTGCCTCACAAGTCCTTTTTGGTGCTGTAATTCATCCTAACACTATGCGATCAAGATGATTCCATTGGACTCGTCAATTTTAGTGAGGTACTAAGAGGTGCACAACCCCTACCAGATAGCCAAACTCATTTCCCTATTTCAAACTCATTAACAGGGTGCAAATGACAATAAACTGTTAAGAAACCTGAAACGTTTTTAGTAGTAGCTTTCTAATGGCAACATCACAACAGCAGAGAAAACAGTGTATTCCATGAACGATTTATCTATGCACTTGATCTGAAGAAATTCTTACAGGACACATAGGGCCAAATTACAACCTTACAGCAGAGTGGTGGTGCAGTGGTGCACAACGCCGTGCCACCGCTCCACCGAAGGTCACCTCTGCGGAAGCAGCGGTGTTTGACTTGTGAGCGTCAGGGGAGCGCGACACATTCACTGTAAATTGGCCGGTTCCTTGGGCCAGTTTCTCTCTGAATTGGTGACTGTTTCTCCTGCCATATTACTACTTTTCAAGGGTCTGGCAGGCAGGTTGGCGGGCGGTGTGATAGTTCCCCCTAAGGTGCCCTTTAAAAGGCAGTGGGGCCTTTTAAAAAGGCTAAAGGAAGAAAAACCACCTCCCAAAGATAAAAGGGCCTGAAGGATAGGTCCCTACATATAACGGACACTCAACTGGAGCTGAACGAACAGAAGGGTAAATGCATCAGACAGAAAGAGTGAAAATAGAAATGTATTTTTAGTCAATTTTTATTTTTTATACATGAAGTGTTTTCAAATCTTTTAAGTTGATATTTGCATATACAAACATTCAATATTCAATAATACAAACAACAAAATGATATATCTAAAACATGTTAAATGTCCCACACATAGCTCAACTCATATAGCAAACATTCATTCAACAAGCATACCGCACATCAAATCCGGTCAGGATGGAAAAAAACGTCCAGATAAGATTGTATGGGTGGTAAGCTCATATATCATTGAGATGTAAAGAGGAGATATGGGATGAGCAAGGAGCCGAAAGTTCAGGCGCCAACGCGCGTTTCGGTATTGGACCCAGTGGTGGGTCCCACCTTCATCAGGGCGAAGACCAATGGAGAGTGAGGGACAATAATAGTACCTAGGATTAATAAAACATACGTAAATAACCTACAAACAATTTAACAAAGGAAATCGCATATTGATATATGACATCTGATACATAAAATCTAAGCAAACCGCTTAGTCCATTCAATTGAGCTCCATTAGGTGTAAGAAAAAGGGATATCACTACCAGATAAATATATATTTATATAAGGTCCAAAAAGGTACCTAGAAGAGACTATGTGACGGCAGGCCTCCAATAAAAAAAGATATTTCACCATACGTGAACAGATCCTAGTGTGTGATGCAGACAGGGGTTAGGAAAACGGTACACCGGGGAGTAGGTTGCATAAGCGATTGGTGACGGCAGGATAAAAATACACCAGTGAGCTAACAACGAACGCAGGACCCAAAGAAGGTACATACAGTGCAGATATAAAAGTAAGTGTACAAGATAGCTAAAGACACTGGGTGTTACGTACTTAAAATCCAACCAGCAGGATGGGGGTCAGAGTAGACGTCATCAACGTGTTAGAAATACTCAATATGTCAGGAGAATTCTCCACTTCAATAGGGGTGGCCTGCCAGGTTCATTCACAGATTTATATGCCAGAGTCCGGACAAGATCAGCATGTTCAGGGCACGGTAAGATACAGGGAGCTAACAGCGACTGCCTTCATGTCTGGGGGAAAACACATGGGGCAGGAATTGATGAAATAATTCCAGAACCAATTGTTTCACTAGGAAAAAGGCCATTATGCTAATAGGTTAGAAAAAAGATTTTATTTAGTAACTACATACTTGAAAATCAGAACATCGCCATGATCGAAGGAGCCAGAGGATTCGAATAAAAACACAGTTTGTAAGGCAGGGGAGCTCGTGGCAAAATGATGGCGGAAAAACGCTAGAGGAGCAAGTTTTCTCTTGGATCTCAGGGATCTCCTGCAATATATAAAATAAAATGAACAGGCATGACGTTGCTGAATATAGGCAGAAATGAACAACGAACAGCCAAACGGACACTGTAGGATTTTACGGGGCAGTGGAAGTTAGGCTAATGGCGTCATAGGGGGTGTGTGAGCAGCGCAAGAATCACTGGGAGGATTGGCAAACAAGATGGACACGACATAACAAATACACACCTGATAGGGGCAACCTCAGCCAGGGCATAAAGGTCAGGTATGAACGATGGCAGCTAGAGGCGGCTAAACAAAGGGGAGGTAAAACATAATCAACAAAGGCCCCGGCGGGGGAAGGGGTATATATCCACCCATGATCCCGGTAAAGCACACCCAACCGGATCTCGCAACGCTGCATACCTGCTTGAGAATCCTGGAGCGGGAGTCTATAGAACCGTCAGCGATTCGTCGGATGAACCAGCCCGGACGCCTCAGCTGGTTATACTAACAGAGGGCTTCCTTAAGTGAACGGAAAGGAGTTCTCACAGGCCAATTGGAGGATTCCTGGCTGAAAAAGCAGATACAAGTAGAGAGAGGACTGCAGGGGTGAAACTAATATGTAACGAAGGCGCCCAATGGTGGCCATATTGGAACGAAGCAAAAGGTTCGTAGATGCTGGCATAAAGTAGGGTGCATGTTAGCTATTTAAGAGTCTAAGGTGTGTGAGCAACCAAAATCAGATAAATGTCAGATACGAGTTAAAACGAGGACTACAGGAGAGAGATTAATGTATAGAACAAGCGCCCAATAGCGGCTAGGTAGGAACGAAGCATCAGGTCCGTTAAAACTGACGGATCATAGTCCAAGAAAACAGAGCGTAACGAATAAAAGGACACCACTCATGGGTCATTAAGAGCAAGCCAAAATCCTAGCATCAGATATAGCACGTAATTCCCAAATTAGGGTCTAAGGTGCATGAGCAACAAACTTCTGATAGAGATCAGAAGGGGAGGGGTACAGGGGTGGAGAAGGCATTACATGATAGCATTCTCCCACTGGATCATTTCAATCAACCCATGGTCGACTGAGTCAAAGTAGAAGATCCAGAATGTCTCCCTCTTTTTTCTGATAGACGTTGGATCTCTTCCAGGAGGAGTGCGTATTTTTTCCAGGATGGACCATCTGAGGTCCTTGTCAGTGTGATTTTTATCCAGCCAATGGTTGACAAGGGGCGGAGTGGTTTTTTTTGTGCGAATATTGGATTTGTGTTCACAGATCCTGATTCGGATCTCGCGGCCTGTTTCACCAATGTATATAAGATCGCATGGACATGCAATGATATAAACAACATTGGAGGTGCGACAGTTGACATCCCTTGGAGGGTAATGGATCGGTTGTTGGTACTAATGGTATCGCCAACAATGGCATTAGGGCATGCCTGACATGTACCACAGCGGTGGTTACCTTTAATGGGTTTAAGTCCAGAGATGGAGGTCTGAGTTAACACTTTTTCCTCCAGGATTTTCCCTCTTATGAGAAAGTTTTTCAGATTCTTGTTTCGTCGAAAGGCGAACAACGGTTTGGGGATTTTCATCCCATCGTTGCCCATGTTCAATAGGTGCCATGATGAATTGATGGTTTGTCTGATAGTGTTGTTGATGTTAGAGTGTTTGGTAACATATACCAACTTATCCATGGGATTGATAGTCCTCTGTTCAAACATGGAATCTCTATTGAAATATCTGGCTCGTTTAAATGAGTCTTTGATCAATTTCTGAGGGTATCCACGACTCAGGAACTTAGACTTGAGGTTTTCCGCCTGACGTAAAAAGTAATTCATGTGGGAACAATTCCTCCGGACACGGAGGAATTGGCTAAAGGGAATACTGTCCCTCTGGCTTCTAGGATGGTAGCTGCTATATTGTAGCAGTGTGTTTCTGGCAGTAGGTTTTATGTACAAGGACACGCATAAGCTGTTTTGCTGATGTTCAACCCAAACATCAAGGAATTCAACCCTGGTGTTGCTAACATGGGCGGTGAACTTGAGGTTGATATCAGCTGCATTCAACCAGGCAATGAATTCATTCAGTGAGCTATTGTCAACACTCCAGATAAAAAATATATCATCAATGAAGCGTGACCACGCCCGACGTTCTCATAAAACGGTGCCAGGTCATTATAGATGATAATCTGTTCGAATCTACCCATGTAAAGGCATGCTATGCTGGGGGCACAAGATGCCCCCATGCTAACGCCCTGGATCTGGTGAAAGTATTTGCCATTGAATTCAAAATACTTTTCATATAGCACCATCTTTAAGCATTGAATGATGAATGGGGCATTGGTGATTTCAGTTTCCATCGCCAATACCTCTTCTAGAACAGATAGTGCTCCCTCCTGGGGTATGTTGGTATATAGGGATTCCAGATCAAGAATTCCCTATCTGGATCAAAAGGAGTGTTCTCGATCTTGGAAATGAAATGGCCAGTATCTTTCACGTAGGATTCAAGATTGCTCACCAGGGGTTTCAAAAAGCAATCGACGTACTTGGAGAGAGGTTCAATGGCCGAGCCGATGGTGGAAACAATAGGTCTAAGGGGGGGGTCCAATGTGTTTTTGTGGGTTTTTGGCACACCGTATATGATGGGCATTCGGGTATAGTTGGGTGTCAGGAATTCAGCTTCCTTGGTGCAGATGAAGTTCTCATCTGCTGCAGCCTTCACCATCAATAGGATGCGTTGTTTGAGATTGGTCTCGGGATTTCTCAGAATACATTTATAGTGTCTAGTGGACGACAAGAGAGTATTCATTTTTTCAATATAGGTAGAGGTATTGAAAACAACAATACCCCCTCCCTTATCACAAGGCTTGATAATCAACTGCTTATTGTCTTGTAGGGATTTCAGGGCTTTCTGTTCACTAGAAGGTAAGTTGTTAACAGACTTAGGAATGCTCTTTAAAATTTTAGAAATTTTAGATGAAACAACCTTCTCAAAAATGCCTACCTCCGGACCGACAAGGTCTAGACAAGGCGTAAACTCAGATGGGGGTCTGAGTCCAGAAAGATTGTCTCCCAAGTCTGGGGTAGGTTTATTCATGAAAAAATGTTTTAGTCTAATTTTCCTGAAAAACGAATGTAGATCCTTCATGAATTCAAATTTATTGAAGGAAGATGTGGGGACAAATGATAAACCCCTGGAGAGAAGAGTTAAGGATTCAACGTCAACATCGGTGGTGGAGAGATTAAACACTGGTATATTTACTGTGTTTTCCAGTACTGATTGTGCCTGGTTTGGATATACATCTGTGGTTGGCCCTGAGCCTGATGGTAGTTCCTCATTCGCGGTGTTCTGGACCTGGGGCGGTAGTTCCCTCTCCGATTGCCTAAAAAATGATCAGGCATGGCTGGCCTATCTAAGGATTCATGTCGTGGTTGGAAATTCGGGTTATAGTTAGTCTCATAGTCAGTGGACCCTTCACCTTCCGAGTCAGTCGTATCAGAGAAGGTGATGACTTTCTTGTTATTGCCCCATCTCCTATTGCTATTGTTGGGTCCATTCATATCCGACATGTTATAGAAGTTGAACATAAGGTAAGGATATGTCCGTTCCTGTGAGAATAATTTGGGAAAAAGGGGGTGGTGATGGACAGAGTTTCTGAATGATGCAGAATACTCTTACCAAGTCAAGAGATCATGGTTTTAATCCATCACCGTTTTTTAGCTCACTGCACCATCCCAGCTCAGAACCTGGCTACATGCAAATTAGTCTGTACCTGTCCCAGTGCATGATGGGAACAGGGCAAACCAAACTACCAAGCCAATTCTTATACTGGGAAGGAAACAAGCTTCCGGGAACCGGTTTCTGGCATCACAGCCTTCGTCGACCTGGCTTGCCTGAATCCTGATGGTGCAATGAGCAAGGGACTCACGTCTGAGCATACCCTCCCACACTGAGTGTGGTTAAAAACGATTTGGGAAAAAGGGGGTGGTGATGGACAGAGTTTCTGAATGATGCAGAATACTCTTACCAAGTCAAGAGATCATGGTTTTAATCCATCACCGTTTTTTAGCTCACTGCACCATCCCAGCTCAGAACCTGGCTACATGCAAATTAGTCTGTACCTGTCCCAGTGCATGATGGGAACAGGGCAAACCAAACTACCAAGCCAATTCTTATACTGGGAAGGAAACAAGCTTCCGGGGACCGGTTTCTGGCATCACAGCCTTCGTCGACCTGGCTTGCCTGAATCCTGATGGTGCAATGAGCAAGGGACTCACGTCTGAGCATACCCTCCCACACTGAGTGTGGTTAAAAACGATTTGGGAAAAACGGGGTGGTGATGGACAGAGTTTCTGAATGATGCAGAATACTCTTACCAAGTCAAGAGATCATGGTTTTAATCCATCACCGTTTTTTAGCTCACTGCACCATCCCAGCTCAGAACCTGGCTACATGCAAATTAGTCTGTACCTGTCCCAGTGCATGATGGGAACAGGGCAAACCAAACTACCAAGCCAATTCTTATACTGGGAAGGAAACAAGCTTCCGGGGACCGGTTTCTGGCATCACAGCCTTCGTCGACCTGGCTTGCCTGAATCCTGATGGTGCAATGAGCAAGGGACTCACGTCTGAGCATACCCTCCCACACTGAGTGTGGTTAAAAACGATTTGGGAAAAAGGGGGTGGTGATGGACAGAGTTTCTGAATGATGCAGAATACTCTTACCAAGTCAAGAGATCATGGTTTTAATCCATCACCGTTTTTTAGCTCACTGCACCATCCCAGCTCAGAACCTGGCTACATGCAAATTAGTCTGTACCTGTCCCAGTGCATGATGGGAACAGGGCAAACCAAACTACCAAGCCAATTCTTATACTGGGAAGGAAACAAGATTCCGGGGACCGGTTTCTGGCATCACAGCCTTCGTCGACCTGGCTTGCCTGAATCCTGATGGTGCAATGAGCAAGGGACTCACGTCTGAGCATACCCTCCCACACTGAGTGAGGTTAAAAACGATTTGGGAAAAAGGGGGTGGTGATGGACAGAGTTTCTGAATGATGCAGAATACTCTTACCAAGTCAAGAGATCATGGTTTTAATCCATCACCGTTTTTTAGCTCACTGCACCATCCCAGCTCAGAACCTGGCTACATGCAAATTAGTCTGTACCTGTCCCAGTGCATGATGGGAACAGAGCAAACCAAACTACCAAGCCAATTCTTATACTGGGAAGGAAACAAGCTTCCGGGGACCGGTTTCTGGCATCACAGCCTTCGTCGACCTGGCTTGCCTGAATCCTGATGGTGCAATGAGCAAGGGACTCACGTCTGAGCATACCCTCCCACACTGAGTGTGGTTAAAAACGATTTGGGAAAAAGGGGGTGGTGATGGACAGAGCTTCTGAATGATGCAGAATACTCTTACCAAGTCAAGAGATCATGGTTTTAATCCATCACCGTTTTTTAGCTCACTGCACCATCCCAGCTCAGAACCTGGCTACATGCAAATTAGTCTGTACCTGTCCCAGTGCATGATGGGAACAGGGCAAACCAAACTACCAAGCCAATTCTTATACTGGGAAGGAAACAAGCTTCCGGGGACCGGTTTCTGGCATCACAGCCTTCGTCGACCTGGCTTGCCTGAATCCTGATGGTGCAATGAGCAAGGGACTCACGTCTGAGCATACCCTCCCACACTGAGTGTGGTTAAAAACGATTTGGGATAAAGGGGGTGGTGGTGGACAGAGTTTCTGAATGATGCAGAATACTCTTACCAAGTCAAGAGATCATGGTTTTAATCCATCACCGTTTTTTAGCTCACTGCACCATCCCAGCTCAGAACCTGGCTACATGCAAATTAGTCTGTACCTGTCCCAGTGCATGATGGGAACAGGGCAAACCAAACTACCAAGCCAATTCTTATACTGGGAAGGAAACAAGCTTCCGGGGACCGGTTTCTGGCATCACAGCCTTCGTCGACCTGGCTTGCCTGAATCCTGATGGTGCAATGAGCAAGGGACTCACGTCTGAGCATACCCTCCCACACTGAATACCCAGCCCTAAGTGGGATGGGTATTCCCAGACGTGGGACCCGTGCTCACTACGCCACTGGAGTCAAGCTATCCTGGCTGATGACGGCTGATAGCCAGAAACCGGTCCTAGGATGCTTGATTCCGGTCCAGGGAAGACATGGCTTGGTAGTTCGGGCTGGACTGTTCCCATGAGGCACAGGGTCAAGACTGATTTGCATATGGCCATGTCTGAACTGGGGTGGCGTAGTGGGCAAAAGAACCATGGATTTAACCCAGATCTCTTGACTGGGGGAGAATGTCTGCATTGTCAGCATTCCGTCCATCATTTGTTTGTTGTAACGTTCCTGTGAGAATAGCCTGATATCTTTCTTTACTTTATCCGTTTTCCTTTTTAGGTTGTAGGTCGAGAAGGAATCCAGTTCTTGTGCAATTTCTTCTAGTTTTTTAGTGGCCATTTCACTATTAAGAGATATTATTTAGTAAATACGTACTTGAAAATCAGAACATCGCCATGATCGAAGGAGCCTTAAAAAGGCACCACAATGGGAACGCCTCACAAGGTTCCTACACTTGTACGTCCATGCCGTGCAGGAACCTATGTACATGCACACGGGGGGCACATGTTATGCCCCATGTGTGCATCAACATATGTCTGAGGCACAGGGTTGCCCTGTAGGGCCCACTTTATTTCCTCTCTGCCAGGATTTTATGGTGGTGGAACCACCATGAAAAGCCTGACTGAGAGGAAGCTAGTAATATGCTTGGCGAGCCTGTGAGATTCCCACCAAGCATATTGCGGCCTCTGACTGCCACTCTTACAACAGAAAACAGCGGTTCCCTGGCGGAGCCGGCGGTCTTTGTGTGGTCTGACTGCCCAAGTCGTAGTCGGGCAAGCGGACCTCCGGTAAGGGGGTGGCTGGATCCGCCACTGCCGCGCCACCACGAGTTTGATGGGTCTCAGACTATCAGACCCTCATCTAGCAACAAGTACTAGATAGAACAGGGTGAGTGAAGCCCTGGACCAAGAGAACGAGAGTTGGAACATGTGGTGCAGGAAACATGCCATATACTAGGTCACAAAAATGTTGCTGTCCATTGGCACTGCCTTCATGAAGAAATGATCTTGAACCAAAATGTGAAGTGGAATGCAAACGGGTAAATGGTCAAATACTCATTAGGAGATTATGTTGAGGTCTAAAAGAATTATTCAATAATTGCTGCTATGAAAAAAAAAGCCATGTGTTATTTTAATCATTTCTGAATTGGAGTAATCTGGATAGGACTGCAGAGGAATGATGGCCTATTTGCCAACATGACACTGATCCCTAACACAGGAGAGATCTTAAGTTCTTTTAATATACAAGACACTGAGCAGTGACTTCGAGCGAACTGTAAAACCTAATAATGCTGATATGTTTGCAGTTACAGCAGTGCGATGGAAAACCAATGCACAAGGGGTTCACGTGCTGGGAATAGACTTTTAACAATATCGTGCGATCTAAAGTTACTGTAAAAACGGACTGCTGACTCGCCAAACCTAACACCCAAACATATTGTGCTTTGCCAAGTTAGAACAGTTTCCACTCCAGAGTAATTATTTCATTTCAAATGGAAAATTCAGCGATCCCATCTGTACAATATGTTCTCGGACATTTTATGGTGCCTACTTACACTTACAAAGAGTTCTAATTACCAGGAACACATGTTGAAATGCATGTCAGATTTCTTAAACACTGTAGTTAAATATTATTAGTACTTGTAAAAGTGCATGGTTTTTATTGAACCCTAGATATGTGCAGTATGAAAGACTAGCAGAGAAGTTTTGTTTCTAACAGGAAATATTTTCTCGCCCTGTATTAATATTGCCTTATGCTGCCGCCTTTCATTTGCAAGGAGCTGGTTATGCTGGCCCAGACTGCGGACGCATTACAAGCAGCGGCGAACATCACTGACCTGCTTTACAACTGCTTTGCTTAATCTAAAGTCCATGTAAATTCCACAAAACGTGTTTGCCATTGAAAATGGTGGGATCTAATGCTCTGAAATTGAACATGCGGATGGAACTTTCTACCATGAAAAATCAGAATGTATTGCAAATTTCACAAAGCGTTGTGATGGGATGTTTGGTGCGCTCAGGGGAGGTGAACTGGGTACAGAATTATGGGAATTCACATTCCTATTTGAGTTTTTTTCCACCCAATTGATCTATTCCAAAAAGGCTTGGTGTACGCGTGTGGATGAGGCTAAAAGATCAATAATGATCTTGAAATAATCCCTATATACCACTGGTTCATCGATGAAGGAATTTCTTCACCAGGAAAAATAATTCTATGGGCTTTATTACGAGTCTGGTGGTCAGGGGACCGCCAAACTCACGGGGCCAGTGGTGGGGGTCCTCTGACCGTCCCAGTACTACCAAGGTGGTCAGGCCACCCTGGCACCACATCAACCGCCTGGGATCCCTGGTGGTGGCGCGGCGGTCTTGAGGCTGCGGATATGCTTGTCAGGCCCGCTGCGCCCCGCCAAGCATATTACGAGTGTCCTAACTGTCACACTTTCATAGCGGTGAAACCGCCATGAAAATGTGGTGGTGAGGAAACAAGGCCCCCTGGTGCTTCACGCCATGTGGATGCACACAGGGAGACACAACATTTGCCTCCATGTATCCATGCACACTAGTACCCCCTTGTGCCTCACACCATGTGGATGTACACAGTGCCCCCTGTATCCATGCACACCAGTACCTGCACGGCATGGACTGCAGCAGTCAATGCGTGCAGGTACTGCCTTTGATGTTCTCATTGCGGTGCCTATTTCATAGGCACTGACCTGGGAACACCAAAGAGCCGCTCGGCAGACTGGAGAAAATTCGTAATCTGGCAGGCGGTTTGTACATGGGTTTGGCAGAGGGAGTGCGGGAGGGGGCAGTCCTGCTCCGGCACCACCAAACTCATAATGAGGCCCTTAGATTGCATGTCTGTGATTGCAATAATAAGAAGAAAAAATGTTCCTGCCCTAAAACACATTGCTACCATACCAACTCCTGAAGATTGTCTGTCCTACCACCAAGTTCCACTCCTTGCTATGAAAATGTACCTGAGCATTTGATAGGGGAGAACTGGTTCACATTTTACTGTGCGAATGTGCCATAAGCATTCTCACTGCGATGTTGCTGTTGTGCACTTGTGATCCTTGAAGCTCTGCTCAAAACATGCTATACTATGTGTTATTTCCTGTTATGTAATGCTACTCTATATTGTACTAAACTATATCAAGTTATACTTATCTTTCAGTCCTGTCTCTGAGTCATTGGATTTTTCTTCCACGATTTTCATTCTGCAGAAAGGAAATTTCTCCTTGCTGGTTTCCACGGTCTAAAAACAGGTTACCATCAACTGGAGCAAAAAGCTATAGCTAAATCTTTTAACCTGAGGAGTTTATCCCGCATGGCAGTCTTTTCCACATTTCTGTCCAAAACAAGCCTCCAGTGATTCCTAATATCAGAAACGATTGTGGTACTCCTTCATTATTAACCATTTTAACTAGATTAAGCCTTATGCTTGCAACCATTTTAAATGCCCTATAATACATTTTTAGATGTATTTGACTCTGTTTCAAATTTTATATTTAAGTTTATAAAAATGATATATACAATTAACCCTGGGCGTAGTTCACGTAGCCGCGCTTCGCGAAGCATCGCGAAGATGTCATTGCACTACGCGACCTTCGCGTAGCTTCGCGAGCTTGCGTAGTTGCTTGTGGCAACCTGTTCGCGATGGCTTTTTCTTGTTCGCGAGTGCGGTAAGCATGTTTGGGGAGCTGTTTGCATGCTCGGGGGATATATCTCGCGATCTTACCCATGCAGTTGCCAATGGGCGCGGCCATCTTGTTTTTCTATTGTCCCGCCCGCTCACAAGGTCTTATTTCCTGTTTCGGGTCGCGGATAGCGTGTTCGCGATGTGCATTGACGTGTTTGGGAGCGCATTTTACTTGTTCGCGATGAATAGTACATGTACGCGAGAAATATCGCGCAAACTCACCCACGCGGTCGCGAATCGGCGCGGCCATCTTGTTTTTCACTCTATGCTATGGTTCTGGGCCTACTTTGGTATCCTCCCTTTATCTTTGCCATCCTTTGTCTTTAAAACATTTTTTCTGACTTTTTTAAATTATTACCTATCTCTCTCTTTGCCTAAGTTTATATTTTCCATTTTATTTCTACTTTTACTGTGTTTTTGTTACTTTTATAAAGTTCTTTCTATCTTCTTCCCCCTAACTTTTTTTTCCCCTTCTAACTTTTCTCTGCCGCCTCCCACCCACCCCAGAGCCATGGCCAAGGGCACAGCAAGTCCCAGTGGCAAGGGCAAGGGACCAGCAGGAGCACAGAAGGCCCTCCTGCCTTGCGGCAGAATGCGTCCTGCAGGGGTGCAGGCCCGGCAACTATTTGGGGAGGAGGAGGTGGCCGCCCTTGTTTTTTTCATCCAGCGCCACCTCCCCTTGACCTTGGCAGCAGGCGGCAGGCCCGGCTCCGGCTACGCTACCCAGGAGCGGCACCGTCGGTGGGCGAAGGTGCGCCGGGCCGTGTTACGGTGCTCTGGGGTCTGGCGCACCCACAATCAACTAGCCCACCGGTGGTCCGACATCCTGGACCGGGAGCAGGACCTGTTGGACCTGCTAGGTGTCGAGGTCGTCAGGCTTGGTGAGTAACTTATTGTGTATATTAAATTTGATGAACAACAAGATTACTGCTGCGTGCCAAGCGTTGCTGGTAAATTAAGTTCCAAAAAGTAAAATGTTCTTTGATTTAAGGACCCAGGTGCTCTTTGGTACTCTTACTTGTTTGCAACTTAGTTTGCGCTAGCTTGTGCTGATGCTGATTATATAAGAGTTTATTTTACAGAACTGAAGTTAGGTAATGCGATTTGTTAGAGAGACTCTAGTCCTTCCATTGTCCTACTGTGAAATAGTGGTGGATGGATATTGGATACTAGGTTTAGTTTGTTAGTATAAGTTAATAATTGTTTTATGCGGTCTGCATGACGCCTCCTCTGTCACTGAGTGCTGCTTACCCCAGTCCTCCGTCGAACCTTTTGTACTTTGTTTAGTGAGTGGTAGGCTTAGCATGGTCAGTCAGTAGCAGAACTAGATAAGAATCATGCAACCAACCCACAATTTGTTGTATCTTCTATGTATGCACTAATGTATGCATGTGTCCTCCATCTCATCTATGCATTTGATGGCTGAAAAAAAATGGAAATGCAGACTTAGTGAACAATTGGCCCATCTGGAATAGGTGGTGTAGGTCAGGTGGTACTTACTAGGCTTCGTTAGTATTTGTAATCAGAATGATTATGGAACACTGGAGTGTTCATAAATAAGTAGACGATCCGCGAATGCAGGAAGAAGCCAGTAGTTGATCCATCTGATTAGATAGTTAAATTTTATTGCAATAGTTGTTTCCTAAAATCTTGTTTGACTTATTTTTCCAAATGATTTATTATTATTTCTTTCACAGCACTCCTTAATGTTTGTCTCTTTCTCTATTATATTTTACATGATCATCAGCACCACCCAGGGGCAAGAAGACGGGGTCGGAGTCGGCGGGGGACCCACAGGAGGACCGCTCCTCAACCGAGGCTCCTGCTGCTGGCCCCAGTAAGTTCTCCAGTGGTTATATTGACATTTATATTTCCCTAACTTTTACTGCATCTTTTTTTTCCGAACTATAAATTATGGATCCACTTTCTAATTCTATTTTTACAAAAGCTTACTTCTTTGACCTTGACTATCTGTTTCCAAATTCTGTTTATCCCTGCCTCTAACTAAGTTGCTTCTAACTGCCTCTGCTATGACTCTCTGTACTACTACTACTATTACTATTATATTACTCTGTCTGTAGCGAAGCTTGCACAGCTGCCCACTCTTTATAGAAGGTTTTCTTTGGAATAATAAAACTCTGATTGACCAATAGCTCTAGCCACTGTGTCCTCCTGTCCTTTGGGTTATCCTCTTCAAGTCTTCTCAATGTTGAGATTTTGACAATTACCACAAACAAAATGGCCAACCAGATATTTGACTAGTATTTTTGATCGGATAGTACATGATACTACTATTGTCTAGTGATTCTGCAGAGCCACATACAGAACTATGCACAACAAAATAGGATGTTGCTGATGGGAGGTTGGACCTTACTGATCACACCTCAGTCCGAAGAACCCAGGATCCCCTGACCGACTAGCTATAGTGTCTCACATTAGGGTCCCACTCCCGAACCCCCCCACGAAGAAGATACAAAATGTTGATGATGACTGAGACAGACAACCCAGAACATAATAATACCATTTTGCACACTCACTTGTGTAAGTCCACCCCACCACAACATAATAATACCATTTTGCACACTCACTTGTGTAAGTCCACCCCCCCACACCAAATACCACAGAGTCTATGTGTAAGTTCAAAAGGTTTATTTGAAACAAGTATCAAACTCTGTACATCGTTAATATGAAATTTATTTTACTACAACCATAGTCAATAAGCCAGCAAAAAGCCTAACATTAAAACAGTAAACATTTACAAGTGCATGACAACAAGAACAAGAGCCAAGATCTTTAGAATTCTGGAAGACCCCTCACCGTAGAACGTAGAAATACTGGTTACATAATCTTGCATCATAATATGTTCTGTAATCTCTGGTTTGTAGAAGGGAATCATCCGCCTATTATATGAGAAAAATGCTGCGAGTTAGCCGTTAGATAGGATACTGGTGAATGGAAACATTTTGCAGTCATGGCAAAAATTGTAACATGTATGTGATGGCTAAGCAATATGAACTAAAAAAACTCAATAAGTGTGTTTTTTTCCGACCTCGTCACTTGTACGCAACAGTCAAGTGGCCTCAAAGGCATCTACTCTACTGCACATCTCACTAAGCTTGCAGGTATAATTAAATATGCGCCAAAAGAGTAGTAGTCGACATGATGAATCTAAAAGGGTTACACATGGCTCAGGCTAACTTTCAAAAGAGTAGAGTAGGACTAGATGACCCTAGGAAGTGGAACCATATCACCACTAGTGTCTGTCTACTGACTGTACAATCCATACTGTCTAGTGCTGATGTATGTTGTATTAACTTTTTTTTCAATGTTCCAAGTGAACAACACTTAAAATAGGGGGAGGTTTCCAGGCATCTAAAAATTTGTGATGTTTTTTTATAGGCACACTACCATCCACCAGTGCCGTCGGGCCCAGCGATGCAGCCATTCCGGAGGGGGCAGGCGAAGTGGCGGCATCTGCAGACGAGACAGGGGGGGATGCAGCAGCAGTGGCCGGCGGCGGTAAGTTATATTCATTAATTCTTGACATTACTACTAGATGGAAGTGTGTTCACTATTTCACTGTACTGTGCGACTTATTATTATACAATGGTTGAAGAAGACACCCTTTACTTAGCATTAGCAGCGTGATTAGAGTAACCAATGGCCTCTTCGATTTGACTCCAAAATCAGCTGTGTGAAGGTTTTATGGAGAAGACAAACTCAGATCAGATGACCTTGATGGATGTGTTGAACAAAGAGGGAAAGAACTAAGGGTGGAAGGACGGGCGAGATAAATAATATGACTGACTGGCAGAGAAGGATATGTTGTTGGAAGCATGCATAGGTGGCTGATAGTAATCAGGTCAGATGCAAGGGTTGTTGAAGGATGGGTGGAAGGTGAAAGAATGCCTGCCTGGGTGGGCGACAAAGTATGGGTGGATAGTGCTAGATAGCAAAAATCAGCGTTGGTTGGTTCAAATTCAAACTCAAAGCCAAGGCAAGCAAGGAAGGAGCGGAAGCATGGGTGGTTGTTGGTGAAACCAACTAAGTATGAGAGATATAAAAAAGAAGGATAAACGTTTACTTGAATGGATGTATTCCTGGATGTACTATAGACAGTATAGGATTGGAAAGTGTCACTGGAGATTCTTACTTTGAAGAAAATGTAAAAGAAACTGCGCGACAGTAGCAAAGCCTAGGGGAATATAGGTAGTATTATCAGAATACTGTACACTTGCAGTAGTTTGCAAGCACGTCATATATATTTATATATATATACATTATCAAGCGGAAGCCCCTTCCTCCCGCTCTGGGGACCACTCCCTACCTATTATTATTAATGTATTTTCGAATTGTGGCAGCCAGCCTGCAAAGGCTGGCCTATCTGTTGTTTATGGTTATTGGTTACGCAATCAATGAAAGCAAAGTACCCTCTGCAGTAGCGGTTGGTGGGGGGAGTGTTTGCGGGCGGTGACTTGGGGAGGGGACGGGTGGGTGGCACTGGCGAGTAAACTGTGTATTACGGCCAAATACAGGTAATCAACATAAAAATAAATAACATTATTATCAATGTGCGCGCTGCACCGCCGAATGCGATGCAGTACGTGCAACAATTTTTTTTTTTAATGTATTGTTTAATTACCTGTGATTTTCCTTAATCCATAGTTTACTATCCCCACCCTGCACCTTCCCACGTCACCGACTCACCGCCCGGCAGCACTCCCATCACTGACCGCTACTGGCCTGATGTCGTATCATATTAGCATCTATAATATGAATTTAAGCAATGATCATTGGATCAGATAAATAATCAGCCTTTTTGTAGTACCCATAGCAGGGTGTAAGTGAAATTGTGCATGCCATTTGCCCCATGTAACAGAGTATGGCCAGTGCCAACGGCCGTAAGGCGTCATACAAAAATATGAGCTTCCCCACCTGCAGACAGTAGTAGTAAATAAAACTAACGAGAGTCTGCATCATGTGGCTCATATCTGTTTCTCTTGGGTGCAAGCTTAGCTGACTGAGCTGGCATGCCGGCTACAACAAGGTTATGTAATTGGGCTAAACTACAGATAACAACAACACGACTGGTGTACCGGAGTACATAGTACGATTATATTTATAATGTCGGAAACTCCCACAAATGTTAGAGTCCAAGGAAGTAGGAGTAGAGATACTTACCACCAAATCACAAATGTTATGAACTGTGCATGCTAGTGATACTGTGACACTATGGTGCCGATCACGATCCGGTAAAAAAATTCCCCGTACGACTCGTATCCGGTCTTTTTACCGTACAAGTGCCGTACAAACTGCCAATTACGATTCGCATGGGAAAAAGACCATACGAATCGCATTGGGAAGAATTCCCCACACGTCCTCGGGTCGGAAAATGTGTCCGACACGTCCACGGACGATTTACCGTACAAACGTGAAAAGTGAAGTCCGACCGAGGAATCACGATCCATCCCGTGCATCCGATGTTACAACCGTATGGAAAAAACACTGTCCGCACCGAACACCCATAGCAAACATGGAGACATGTGCCCGCATACGCGCTGAACACCCCCCCAGCCCCCATGGGGGAGTACGACACGTACAGGGGTGTACATACACGGGTGGGGGTACGACTCGAACGTACAGGGGTGTACATACACGGGGGAGTACGACACGTGCAGGGGTGTACATACACGGGTGGGGGTACGACTCGAACGTACGGGGGCTGGGGGGGTACGACTCGAACGTACGGGGGCTGGGGGGGTACAACTCGAACGTACGGGGGCTGGGGGGGGTCGGCGCGTACATACGGGGGCTGGGGGGGGCGGCGCGTACATACGGGGGCTGGGGGGGGGACGGTGCATACCGGACCACCTACTCTGGTCGTTTCGCGCCGTACTTCGCTTTTCCGGCACTTTTTGGGTGCCGTGAAAATATCGCCGTCCGGACTGCTGTCGGTCCGAATCGTACTTCCTGGGTCGTGAAACGCTGCCTGAATGCGTCCCGACGTCACGTCGCAGCATTCCCGGATCACATTCGTACGTATATTTTCGTCGGTCGGTGTTTTTTACGATTCGTACGGAAATGGTGTTTCCGTGCGAATCGAAATTCCATGTTTGTAAAGTTTTCCAACCGGGTACGAGTCGGACGGAGAAAACTCTCCGACCGACGGTTCGTACCCGGTTTTTACCGGATCGTAATCGGCACCCAAGTGTTGAATGATTTCAGTGTTAAGAGTATTGGCTACAACATGTTCTTTTTCTTTCTTGATTCTAGATACTCCTTCCACACCAACAAAACCAACTCGGAAGGAGTTGGCCGCTAGGGCCCGGCGCCGGAAACTGGAGGCCATCTGTGAACATTATCGCCGGCTGGTGGCTCAGGCGGAGGAGGAGGAGGAGGTGGCTGCAGCTGCAGCCTCCTCCAATGCCCCGGGCCCCAGTCAGGCCCTGCCTCCACTTTCACAGCGCCGTGGTCCGGCAGCCGGCCGCCGGCGCCCATCTATTTCAAGCACTGCTGCCCCCCACCCTGCATGTAACTGCAGGGCATTTCGCCGCCAGCTGCTCCGCCGGGTGGCCCGCTTGGAGAAGAACCTAGAGGAGCGGGTAAAGATCCTGGTGGATAAGCACCTCAAGGCCCGCCGACGATAGAGGACCTCGTCATTTGCCCCTTTTTTAATTCCTTTTGTTGGTGGGTGGGTTTGTGGGCGTTGGGGATTTTTCCGGACATTTGGGACTCGCAACTTTCGTTTTGGACATTGGTTGGGGTTAGGTCAGAGTGGGATAGTTTATTTTTGTTAGGGGTATTAAATATATACTATTATTTACTTATACGATGTTAATGTTTTGTGGTGGGTTACAGTTTTCCGAATTCAATCTAAGTTACATGGTTGTTTACTTTGTTTCCGTGCTGCTGCATGCCCACAGCCAGTGTTTGATTTAAAAGATCTGCCGATTTTGTAACACACAAACTGATAGATGCAGTACCCCTCACTAAGTTATTTTAATTGTCATAATAGTACTGTCAGTCTCTCCTCCTAGTCCATACCTCCCACAAAACTTATCTTACCTGCAATTGATGATGAAGTTCGGCACACTGATGGCTGCATGGTTGGTTTCCCAAATTAACGGACAAGATGCCATTATTGTGGTGGTAGTAGTAGACACTGGCAATAGCATTTGAAAAAAGAAAGAGAAAGTCACTTGACTGAGAGACTGTGGGAGGAGTAGTAGAACAGAACACAAAGTAAACTACAGCATGGGTGGGCTAGCAGAAGAAGATCCTTGCACAGCCTCAGTTAAAATTCAATTAGTGTTCCTTTCACCACATCTGCCCCAGCAAGCGTGTGATCAATTGGTGTGCATAATGTAGTCATCACATCACACCTCAGTATAAATCACACAGCCCGGGGGAAGAGGGTTAGGGATTGATGAATGGATGGGAAGTGTGGTTTTGGGAAAGGTTTGAGAAAGAAAAACAGACAGTATGCATGGACACGACAAAAGTAAAACACAATCTTGTAAGACGACCATGATCCATTATCAAAGAAATCAAAGTATAAAGTGAGAAAAAGCAAATGCATGCATGCTGAGGAAGAGAACTTGATGGTAATGATAATGAGTTGTACTTACTATACCTATTACCCAATGAGACAGTACAGTCAGGGAAGAAATTGAAATTTGCCTTGCCTGTCTGCCGCCCTCAGAGCTCAGACCGAACCCAATTACATGCTGTACCGGGCTTACTTTTATTTTTCAAGCAAGCAAAGGAAATTAAAAAATAGTTGTAGGGATCAATTACCAAACAAACCACAAGACACAGTCGTAATGATTGAAGAGAAAAAAGCAATCAAATAAATTTAAAGACGAATGATGAATGATACTAAAGTTACTGTATTATCCTGGTCTAAATGTGGAGTTGCATCATTATCGTCATTCCTCTTGGTCCTCCCTTCCATGGACACTCCGCACATCAATCTTGGGTACCACTGCCTGCCTGATGCGGATTGGTAAGGTAAGTGTGAGTCGTTTCTCCCACTATAGCACAGGTTAAAGGCCGGCCTGTAAGTGTAGATGGAAAAACAAACGGGGTATTGAAAAATTACTGCATTTAAAACAATAAACTCAATTACAGTGGAGTGCAAGACGAGAAGACAACACTCTGGAGAGAACACTTTCAGACTGAGGCAGCTTGGATAGGATACATAAGTGTCTACTCTACAGCATTAAGGTACAACAACAACGGGACAGTACTCAGGAGCCAGCACAGCCACAGAACAGGAGAACTGCGGCACAGGCCAGGCACCCTACCCCTTACTTACATTTTGAGCGAGCCAGAGAAATGTCATATGCACTGCAGCAAGCGAGCATTTTCCAAATGAAGTGACTAAATCAATGCGCCACTGTCCCTCATACCACTACACTGTACTCCAGTCCACACCACTACACGGACATCTAGCCTAGGTCTGTGCTGTGGTTCTTGTTCAAACTGTTTACCTTTTAAGTCAGCCCATAAAACGCAGTTATTACATCAATTTTCTCCGATCCAACTGACTATGTGCAAAGATAGTATGCTCAGCAGCATCATGATGATGACCGTGTGGTACGTCTTCTCCAACACCAACTCAGTCTGTAGTGACTGATTAAGTTTAGAATATATTCCATATTACTAAATTGCAACGGATATTGGCCGGCACCTGCAATGGTAGGAGTACAATGTGGCTATTATTAAACAACAAGGAAACATTGACTGTCACCACACCAGAGTCACTTTTACTGTGTCTATAAACTAGTATAGTTCTACTTCATGCACAATTATTCGTAGTCAGCCAGCATCCAATGCAATGCATGCCACCATCATTCACAATAATCACTCATTACCTGTCTTGGTGTTCTCTTTGGCTGTCTGATCTGATGCCTGCCTAGCCTTCTGCCAGTCAGTGATGAGTTTCTTTCGGCTTGGAAACAAAATGGAATATAGCTGGAGTCACGTTTCACTTCTTATGGAGGGACTGTTAGAGGCAACACGTATTGTACTATTCTCCATCTCCATCCAATGTCTGGCTTGCTTGAAATGTACTTAGGGAGAGTAAGGAAGATGGAGCAGGATCCCGAGGAGTGGAGTGGACAGTTATGCACAGACGTGCAACTCCAATAGGGAAATAAAAAGAGGAGACAGTTGATGGATTGGTTGTGATTAGATTTTGAACCAGAAAAACAGATACACACAGTCACACACAAATAAAGGAAGGGAGAACAATTTGAAAGCCTAGTTGTCAGGGAAGAGGAGCTCGTCCTCAAACTCTGGTGGTTCAGACAGAAGTACGTCTAACATCCCACTACTTATGTCATCGAAGTAGCTCTCCTCTTCCTGCTGTGATTCACGTATTTTGTACTCCAGTGGTATAAAGTGTTGATTCATTTTGATCATGGTTAACCTCTCAACGCTTTTGGGCGAGAGACTGGTCCTTTTGACAGTAACAATGGCACCAGCAGCACTGAAAACACGCTCTGAAGAGACACTTGCAACAGGGCAAGCCACATACTTTATCGCCAGCCTGCTGAGCACTGGCCATTGGCTTCTTTTCCCATACCAATACACCAATGGGCTTTGCTCCATGAAGACCTCTGTTGTGTCATCTAGATAGGCCTGAACCATCTGCTCAATGTTCAGGGGTGCTACGATTTCCTGGGCCTCTTTTGCCTTTGTATCAGTCATGGACGCACAATACCCTTTCCGTAGAAACCAATCACCTGCCGTTTTTTTTTAATGTGCCTGATGATCCTGTTGGTGCTGTTGATGTTACTGCTGGCAGTGTTGTTGACTGCTGGGAGGCAAACGCACTGCTCTTGGCCTCTGAAGTAGAACTTGGCTCTGGGTGCCCTGCAGTACTTTTTATGCCCTGGGGGGGGCGGGCCTCTAATTAAGATCCTTTCGTTTTCAAACTCAGTGGCTTCCTCAGCTATCAAAGTTTTGTACTGGGCAACATTCACTTCTGAAAAAGGAATTACTGCGCAGCAATAATTTGTAACGTGGATCCAAAATTGAGGCAGTAATGTAATGTGGATGTGACACAATGTTTTTTTGAATCATTGTATTGTGAGATAAGCGAGCGGATAAGGTGTCTGCCAAATGATATGCGTCTACTTTGTCATCCAGACCTGCATACATTTCTGACACCTCCTTCAGCTCTTGCTCTAGCATGTACAACAATGGGATAGCTTGGCCCATAGTACAGTCCTTCCTGCTCACTTCACGCGTGAAGACCTCAAAAGGAAGTAGCATCTCTGTCAGGCATTTGACGAGGTCCCATTGGGCCATCTCAACTCTCATGCCTTTCACAGTAGGATCCCTTGACCTTTTCATGACATAAGCATTAAGTGGTATGTACTGCTCAAACAGACGCTCAAGCATGTAATACGTTGAGTTCCAACGTGTTGGCACCTCCTGGATGAGTGCTTTGACTGGCATTTTATGCTCACGCTGAATGACCCTCAGCTGCTTCCGGGCTTTAAAAGAATGGTTGAAATGTGTGCATATTCTTCTGCAGGTGGTCAGTAAGCTGCTGACTTTGCTTTCATTTTTCAGAAAGTCTTGAACAACAATGTTAATGCAGTGTGCCAAACGTGGCACCCTGAAATAGCCACCATCTTTCATGGCCCTAACTACATTACTGCCATTGTCCGTGGCAACAAAACCAATGGTAAGCCCTCTTGGTCGCAGCCACTCAAACACCTTGCTGTTAAACTCATCCAAAATGTTTGCAGCAGTATGAGATTTCTCCATAGCAAACATGGCTACAGTTGCATGTTTGAGAGTGTCTTTAAAAATCTCAGCGGTGTCAACAACACCGTCAGATATCTTATCTTTAACACCCGAAAAAGAGACCCAGTGTGCAGTGGTGCACATGTAATCAGTGGCTTGGCAACTGGTCCACATGTCTGTTGTCAGGTGTATACTCTGAACAGCACTCTTTTTTAAGGCTTTTCCAAGCAATTCCAGCACGTCGTGATGTAGTGCTGGAACAGCAACTCTTGCGAAGTAGTAGCGGCTGGGAACTTTCCGTTTTGGGCAGATGGTGGTCACAAACTCAAGAAAATCCACCCCTTCAACAAAAGAAAAAGGGATAAGGTCCAGTGCTAACATTTTTGCCAGCTTTGCATTGTACAAACGTGCTATTAAGTGGTTGCGTTCGTACTGCCCTTCCGGCCTACTAAACATGCTAAGAATGTTAGGCTGCATGGTATTCCTTCCTGTGGTCAACATCGCACTTTTTGGGCCAGCAGTACTCCTTGGTGTCTCAGGCTGACTCTTACTCTTGTGCCAATGAGATGTGGCTGAGGATTTGGGCGTTACCACTGCAGTGCTGGGGACAGGGCTACTTTGTGTACCACTACCACAGAGAATCTCTCCCTCTTCTTCCTGTTCCACCGGGAGCGGACTTTCTACTCGTTTATGCCCAACAGCAATGGTTCCATTTTTGAAGCGACTAAGGTGCTCCTCCCACTGGATTGCGTGGTGTTTTTTCAGATGGGTCATTTGGCCTCCGGTACCATAGTTTGTACCAAGCTTACCACGACTAACAGAGGTATGACAAACGGAGCATATATCAATGTTCTCCTCCTTTCCGCTAATCGTAAAGAAATCCCACACTGGGGAGCTTAACTTTTGTTTCCTGCTGGAGGTGCCACTCCCACTTCCAATGCCGGATGAACTGGAGGGTGTGTGTTGAATTTGACTCTGTGCAGGACCACTACCTACTTCTGCTGAGGTGGTGCTTGTGCTGGATGTAGGACGCTGCCGGCCCTTTGCTAATGTAAATATGGAAGCTGGAGGTCGTGTTGGTGTTACCTGTGTTGGAGGTATGCGTGCTACATCCTTTGCAGCCATTTTGCATAGTGTAAAAATGTTGGTCTCCATCTCCTCAGGCCCGGGAGTGATGTTTGTGATGACTGGCTCATCATAATCATCCTGCTCTTCTACATCAACATCCATAAGTGTAAGGCTTTCTGGAACCTTCCTTTTCCCATGCCTGCTCTTGTGATGTGTTTCCCTCTCAGACTCAGTTTGTGGCTTCCAAGTGGCATCTAGATCATCAGAAGGGGGGCTTGGTGAAGAACTTGATGTACTAACCCTCCTTTTCCTTGCTGGGGATTTGGATGCCAATGGAACTTCTAAAGGAGTGGCTTCCTCTTCTTCCTCTGCATGAGGCTCAATTTCCTGAACTGCCCCTACTTCGGGAGGAACAACAGCTACTATTGCGGGCGGTGGCTGCGGCTGTTGACCACTTATCTGCTGTGTTGATGATGTTCCCTCCTGCGTTGATTGTGTACTACTTTGAGATAGCGATAAGTTTAGTTCAGGCTCAGCATCACTGCTTTCCACCATAAGGCTGGCTACCTCTTCCACACTCATCTGCTAGGGCCTGGGTTGGTGGGTTGGGCCCACTGATGTGGAGGTGCTGCCCCCAGCTTGGCCCCCCGACACCGCTGCTGCAGGCGTCATTTTTGGTGTACCAAAAAAGGTTTTGGGAGGCACACCAGTCTTAAGTAACACTTCCTTCTTCTTCTGTTCCTTCTTCTCCATGGCAACTTTCTTGGTACCGGAGGACCTGCTACCTGCTTTCTTTGGGGGCATCTTCAACAGATGTCAAAACAGCACTCAGTAGCACAAGTTGCAGAGAAGCCTGGTCAGGTCACTCACACGTCACGTTGTGTACAGCAGCAGGACATCGGTCTGGCACCACAACAGTGGATGATGATGACACACCTCCTCTGTCTTTTGTGCACCTAAAAGCAAAAAAGCCAGAAGAACATCAGTCAAAAGATCCATAATATAATATATAACTTATTAGTGTCTGGTGGGTGGTGATCACAATTATTAAACTAGGCCACAAGCTTGGAGGCCTATGCAAAAAGCACAATGCCTGCCTTCCTAAAATGGCCGCCACACACATGCACAGGCCACCCACCACAAATAACCAAAAAGTGATTACAAAGGAGAGGAACAGGAAGTTTTAGTGTCTGTGGAACTTACTTCCTCTCATAAAAATATTTTGAAAAAAAAAAAAGCTTCTCCGTGCTCCAAACCTACAGCTCAATGACAACCTGAGGAGTTTTTTTAGCAGAAATGCACAAACAAGCGTTTTCGAGAAGGATCTATGTTGCTCGCGAGATATTGTTTGCCAGATTGCAAAAGCTGCGTGTTCGGGATCGCGAACTGTACAAAAAGGCTTCATCGCGTGCGCGAACACGCATATTGCGAGCGCGAAAATGACGAAAACTGTAAGTCCGCGTTGTCGCGCTGTGCAGAGTTACCAAAAGTATGCGAGCTGAATCCCTAGGCTTACATACTGGCTAAAAAGCCCTATTTATTTAACACACACCCAAAAAATGCTATTCCACCCCAAAAAACACCTTTTGCAATAAAATCCAAAGTCATCCATGGTGTAAAAGAAAATCAACAGACAACACAAACTGTAAATTTAAGTAACGCACCAAAGATTTGAGGCTGACTACCTCTGGGCCTACTGGCAGACTAGGCCACAAGCTTGGAACAGAATGGCAAAAGCAAGCACACTGCTTGGATGGCTCCACAAAATGGCCGCCACACACCCACAACAACAAGAAATGGAAGACAGTCAATGTACGCCTATGGCAAAAGCACAATGCCTGCCTTCCTAAAATGGCCGCCACACACATGCACAGGCCACCCACCACAAATAACCAAAAAGTGATTACAAAGGACAGGAACAGGAAGTTTTAGTGTCTGTGGAACTTACTTCCTCTCATAAAAATATTTTGAAAAAAATAAAAGCTTCTCCGTGCTCCAAATCTACAGCTCAATGACAACCTGAGGAGTTTTTTTAGCAGAAATGCACAAACAAGCGTTTTCGAGAAGGATCTATGTTGCTCGCGAGATATTGTTTGCCAGATTGCAAAAGCTGCGTGTTCGGGAGCGCGAACTGAACAAAAAGGCTTTATCGTGTGCGCGAACACGCATATTGCGAGCGCGAAAATGACGAAAACTGTAAGTCCGCGTTGTCGCGCTGTGCAGAGTTACCAAAAGTACGCGAGCTGAATCCCTAGGCTTACATACTGGCTAAAAAGCCCTATTTATTTAACACACACCCAAAAAATGCTATTCCACCCCAAAAAACACCTTTTGCAATAAAATCCAAAGCCATCCATGGTGTAAAAGAAAATCAACAGACAACACAAACTGTAAATTTAAATAACGCACCAAAGATTTGAGGCTGACTACCTCTGGGCCTACTGGCAGACTAGGCTACAAGTTTGGAACACTCAATGTAAGCCTATGGCAAAAGCACAATGCCTGCCATAACAAAATGGCCGCCACACACATGGCCAGGAGGACACAACAACAAGCATAATCCAAGGGGAACAAAGAAAAGAAATACAGGCCTTTATGGAAAAAGAAGCACACACTACTAAACTACCACCACAATATTGCCACAAGCCACATGGGCACTCACAGTCACAACAGGCCATGGAAAACAATGAACTGAAGCAGGCCTATAATATATGACCGGACAAAGGAGGCCTGCTAAACAACACAGCTTTAATACACAAATGAAAATGAACAGGGCTACGAAAGGATTGGAAAGAAGTTACACATCAAGCACACACATCCCACAAAGGTATTTCACACACACACCAACAGAGAAATACACCACAGCCACATTTAGCATTTCAAATAATCCTATGCCATCCATGCCCTACATGATGTTGAAAATTCTACAGACACCACGAAACATGAACCCATGGGTACCCTACTGGCTGAAATTGCAGAGAAAAACAACTAGGCCCGTATTGAAAGCACAGGCAACCCGCCACAACAATAATTTTAAAAAACAATGAAAAACCCAGAAAAATGTAGGTAATACAAATACAAGCCCCAATGAAACAAACACACCAATTCTCCAACTTACTTGTAGTAAATTAAATCTCAAATTAAAAAGTCCTCAAATAAATCCAATCCAATGGTATGAGCAGACAGTCACAAAAAGTGATCCTTCCAGCTCCAAATCCAAATGAAAGTGAACAGCACATGCACAAAGCACTGGGAGGAGCCTGCTGGACAGGAACAGGAAGTTGTAGACTCAGGGGCACTTCCTTCCTCTTGAAAAAAAAGAGTTAAAAAAAATAAAGGACTCCTCCTTACACAAAAGACTACAGCAAAATCACAATCTGAGGAGTTTTATGAGCTAAATGATCATTTTAGAGAAGGTTTTATGAAGATCGCGAGATATTCTTCGCCAGGTTGTAGTTTTTGCATGTTCGGGATCGCGATCTTACCAAGACAGCCGCCGGAAGTCAGCTCGCGCTCCCGAATGACGTGTTCGCGTTCGCACAGTCTCGCGGGATTGGGCAGCCATAGTACAAATCTCGTGGTGCTCGCAAACGGACAGAAAAGCAAGTTGGCGATCGCAAAATCACGGTAAGACGTTACCGCGCGCGCGAGAATGAATATTGAGTGCGCGAGGAAGCAAAACTACTACGCTATGCGCTAGATTGCGTAGCAATCTGCAACATCGCGCTCTATGTGAATCGCGAAGTTGCCTAAACTTCGCAAGGTCCGCGAACGGAGCGTAGTTCAACGCCCAGGCTTATATACAATATCACAAATTTCCACAAACCGGAAGAAAAGTGAAGAAAGTTTTCTATTGTATATGACACCCATCTTTTTCAAGATGGACTTTGTGTAGCAGATTATAAACCTGTTCTGGGCCTAGGGTATATGGTTGATTCTGCATATTGTTTTAATATGTGAGAAGTGGAAAATCATTGTCATACGCAATGTTATTATTTATTAGCAAGCAGAGTAATCGTTCCACAAGTGTGCAATAATGACAGGGTGTCTTGCCCTGAATGAGACTATCCTTCCTAGACAGAGAATGGGCCTATTAACCGAAACAGGTCAATTATGGCGGCACTAGTCATTAAAGGGAGATTGCTTTTGAAATCACACACTTTGTTCAGGGGACTCAAATGTCTTTACATCTCAACTATTAGAAAAAAACGCACAAGAGCATCTGCTGACTCTCTTTGGTGCATATCAGCAACAACCGGCGATAATTAGCGCTAAGCGCGCTGAGCACAAGGATAATTAACACCGGCTATCGCTGGATTTTTTCGCGGAGATAGCGTGCTATCAGCAACGCTTATCTCCAAAGCGATAAAAATTCCAGAGTTAGCTGCCAAATGTGCGATTATCGCTGGAAATCCAGCGATAATCACACAACGATTGGCGATATGTTGTTGATAGGGCAGGGCAGACTTAGCCATTATATCCACCTTCCATTGGATATAATGGCTAAGTCGGACTGAAAGCAGGCGTACAAAAAGTAGCGATAAGCGTGGTTAGCGCTACTTTTCTTATCGCCATGCAAGTTAGCGGGAGGTTTGTTGATAGGAGGAATGTCGGTTAGCGACATTTCTCACGTTATTTCTGAGCCGAACGCCCACTTTGCATCTCATTAGAGATGCAAAGCTGGGCGTTGAGGGAAAGGGCGCTAAGGTAAGGATTCACGCGATAGCGTGACCTTGCTGATAATGCGATAAAATTATTGTCGCTTTTTGCCCGAAACGGACGCTAAAGCGGCGATAATTTTATTGCGGCGCCTTGACGATATGCCCCTTTGTTGTTTGCATTGACTGTAGATCCAGAACACTGTAAAGGAGGCAAATTATATAAAGGAGTGTTAGTCTACCACTTAAAATGTGAAAAAACAAAGATAACAATCAAGATTTATTAGCGCAAATAAGTAAGAACCAATGCACATGAAGTCTCATCATGAAATGGTGTTGGGAACTAACAAAGGGACATTTAGAAAATGTTTGAGGTTCTATGACACAACTAATCCAGGGAAAGGTGTTTGGAAATAAAGGGAAGACAAATGGATAGGATCTAACACATCTCCTTACTGACTAGGACAACATAAAAAATATTGCATGATTCTCTAAGATGAAGTCCTGGATCTTGCAAACATTTTCACTCTTTCAGCAATAGAATCCTTACACTCAAAATCATTCTTAACTTTGAAGTCACAGGGGCATGTCCAACATGGCGCCAGGTGCAGACACTTAGAACAGAGCTCTGCGCCGGATCCCAGTAATTACCTGGCTACATCTCATATATTGCCCTACCTGATGGTGTGCTGAAACGCACTGAGGCTGCTGCTGTGGACTTCCTTGATACCCTGCGGTTTCAGGTGGTGGCTCCTACTCACCGGGTAGCGGACTCTCTATGATGACGCGGAGAGCAGCGTGGGCTCTCAGGTGACCTGTGAATGTTGTTTAGGCGTTGCTTCAGTGTGTGAGGCCCCTGAAGGGGACCAGAGTTTGGCACTGTCATATAGACTTAGAGCCTGGGTCCCTGAAAGATTTTTGGCTGTACAGTGATGGCCCCGGACTGGGGGTGGATACAGATTTGGATGCAAGAGGCCCCACAAAGAGGGGTCAGTGTGTGGGGCCTTCTCCCTGCCCCTGTGCGACATTTGTCAGCATGACTGAGGGCTCGGGGGAAGCTGCAGGCACCCCCTTTTTGAGGGCAACTGTGAATGTGCCTTCGATTTTGGAAGCATGGCAGGACTTGCCTGGGCCAGTGGGACTCATGGGGCACGCAGCTGAGAGAAGATGGTGAAGTCGAAGGGTTGGCAGTCAGGGGGAGGGCGGCCCCCGGCCTGTGATGACCCTGCCTCCCAATGCCTTGAAGAGCAGATAGCAAGAACACTTTGATAGATTTGCCTAGTTACTAAAGGCGGTATTGGATGTTAAAACTTTCCTCGACCCCAAGAACGATCAACTGGTAGTGGAGGTGAGTCTCCTTCAGCATGACCAATGGATGCTTCGAGATGATGTGGACACGACAGAGTCGGTGCTGGTGACAGTCTGTCTCTCTATGACAGAGGCTCCGGCCCAGATTGCAACCCTGACGGACTAGGTCCGCCAACTACAATTGTGAGCTGAAGATGTAGAGGGCTGTACCCCCCGTGACAACATTCAGGTAGTAGGCCTACCTGAACAGGTGGAGGGCTTTAGTATGGAACTGTACTTTGAACACTGGCTGAAGGCAACAGTACTGTGCGGTAAGACTTCAACCTTTTTTTTCTTTAGAAAGAGCCCACAGGGTCCCTGGTCATCGCCCTCCATTGTGTGACGCGCCCCAACCAGTGGGGGTGATTCTGTTGAATCACAGAGACAATAAACTGCAAATAGCATGCACCAAGGGTCTCTGGCAAGTTGAGAACAGCACAGTGACAGTGTTCCCTGTCTTTACTGAAAGGTAGGATGGAAATAGGAATCATTCATGAAGATTAAAATGCCACCTGCACCAACTGAATATTATGTACGCAATGTTATTCTTATCTCGCCTTTGCATTCAGGATGGTGAAAAATGTCTCTCCTTTCAGGCACCGGGAGAGGCATGGGACCAGTTAGAGTACTGGGGAGTAGCACCACCGTCACAGGAGCCAAGTGATAGGGGAAGATGGCTCCCTGCGAGGACACACCCTTGAGCAGACAGGAAGACCCATCACAAACTATCCCTGGAAAAGGCAACTCGTGATCGAGTAGGTGTGGTGGCCGAGATGGAGAGATGGGGCTCGTCGGAGTTTAAGGATTGAGATTTGGGGGCTCCTGCTATCCTGGATCGCGACTCTGTCGATTAGTTGTGGAAACCCTGAGCATGGGACCGGACCCCCATGACTGCTGATCTGTAAAACTAAGGGGGCTTGTGAGCCCACAGAAGTTTCGAGAGGACTCAGAATGTTTTAAGATGTGGCCTCTTGTGCTGGGAACCTTCTGTCTTCCTGAGTCGGGGGACAATTGAAGAACTTGAGGACGGATGAGTGATGTACTAGATGGCTTTTTCTAAGATCCACAGAGCCATGCTATTCCACAAGCTAAATAGAATGTTTTGAGTGCATGTTTTGTATGCAGTTTTTTTGGCCTAGTTTGTTTTGTGACTTAGCCTGGGGGAGGGTGTTTGTGGGGTTAGTGTATGCTGGTATGCTTGTGGATCTGAAGCAAGTGTTAGTGTGTAACTATGAAAACTTGATGGGGCAGAGCAGACACTGAGGCTGGGCCCTTGCAGGTGGAGGGGGGTACGCAACAACATATCTCAGGGCAAGATTATTTTGCTGACTTGAAACGCCCATGGCATGTCCACGCATGCAAAGCATTAGAAGATATACACATACCTTAAATGTAGACAAACACATTTTGCATGTTTACAAAAAAGACACCTGTTGGCTGGGGAACAGTAGAAATTGGCGAGGCGCTGTAGGGGCACTTTTTATGGCACCACCTACTCAGATTATTCAAGGGGTATTTTAATTCAGGTGGTGCCTGGGATGCCATTTAACAAAAGCCACACCAGGATACACCCAGAGGGACAGTACATGGTGTTAGAGGCTAACCTGGATGGGGCCCGCTGAAATTGGTGGTACTGTATGCACTTAACTACAGCCAATCCCTTTTCCTTGAGTCACTTCCCCCCACCATTTTGACCACACTACTGGTTCTGACTATCTGATGTGGTGACTACAATTGTGTCCAGGATCTGCAGTTAGATAGGTCTTACCCCCCACCCCCGGTATCTGGTGCACAGGCATCTGCAAACATGCAGATACTAAAGCAGTGGGCTACACAAGTACAGGTCATGGCATTGTGGCGGGCTGTTCATACCACAGCTAAGGACTTCTCATATTATTTTTGAGTACACTCATTGCACACCAGAATTGATTTGGCCTTTGGGCCCATGGAAGTATCCGCACGGCTGGTGGGGGCGGAATATCTGGTGCATACACTGTCGGACCATAGCCTACTGTTGGTTACCTTGAGTTGGGCGAGGCCACACCCCAGGATTCCAACATGGCACCTGCCTACGGTAGAGCTCCAGCATCCCATATCTCGTGACCATATAGGGTTGGTCATACAACAGTATTTCTCTGACTTTGAGCGCACAGCTTCTCCGCACCGGAGGTGGGGGGAATGGGATGCAATTAAAATGGTCCTATGTGGGGACAGTCTATCGAAGATGGTGGGAACTAAAATGCATTTTGCAATGAGCACACGTGGATTGAGGGTGAGCTTAGGGTCCTGGAACTCCGTGGAGAAGCAGATGAAGGTGTGCAGGCGACTCTGAGAGAATTGTGCAAAGATCATAGAATTATGTTTTCGCCGCTTAGTAATTTGGAATAGAAAGAATATATCGCACTTCAACATGTGACAGGTGACAAGACGGGCACTATGCTTGCATGGTTACTGCAGTCGTAAACATCAGGGACGATGATCACTACCATATATGCCCCTGACAGATCACCCATGAATACGCAACTAAGAATTAATGCTGTCTTCCACTCTTATTATAGTTAATCGTATGTGGCTCCCTCAGAGGTCCTCCAGACTGACCTGGTGTGGTACATGATGCAGGTAGCTCTGCTGACCCTTACTGAGCTCCAGCGATAGGAGCTAGATAGCCAGGTGGCGATTCAGGAGATCAGAGTGTCCATTATGCACATGGTAGGCAGCAAGACCCCGGGGACTGATAGATTCCCAGTGGAGTTCTATAGCACATACATTGTGGAATTGGACCAGCACCTTCTTCACCTGCACCATGGGGCCAGAGAAAGTGGAGCCCTCCCATATTCTATGAGGGAGGTGATGATAGTGGTTCTTCCTAAGTCACTGAGAAACCCCCTTGTGGTGGACTCGTACAGACCGCTGTCACTATTTAATGGCATCCTGGTTGCTGCCTTTAGTGCACATAATCATGGATCTGGATCTGAACGAGTTTATTTCAGGCAGGAGCACGTTCCTTATCCTTCGCCAGCTAGCCCGCATTATGGACTGGGCCAAACGTGAAGCCACTCAGTGTTGGGTGGCATCACTTATCATCGAGAAAGCATTTGATATATTGAGTTGGCCCTAACTGTTTTTGGTACTTGGCATAATAGTTGTCAATCAGGAATTTCAAAGGTGAGTCTTACTGCTATAGAAGGACCCACTGGCCCGGGTGCATACAGGTACAGAGCTCTTGGACTCCATTTCCATTACCAGGGGTACTAGACAGGGATGCCTGCTCTCCTCTATAATATTTGCTCTGACCATGGAGCCTCTGGCATGCCTCTTGTACTCCAAGGGCCCAGACTGGGAGTTCTCATCAGGCGAAAGACACATAACATTTCTCTCTACGCGGATGACGTGTTGATATACTTCTGGGTTGACAGTACTAATATCCCCTTGTTGGTAGAACTTCTTGACGAGTTTGTGGTCATGTCGGGTCTCAGGGTGAACTGAGACAAATATTGTCTGTTCCAATTGCTGAAATCCAAGGGGTGGCCAGTGCCTTCACACCTGCCCATTCCTCTCAGATGGAGCACGTACACGTTTAAGTGCTTGGGGTTGCTATATACTATAACGATTGAGACCTCATAAAGTGCAATTTGGGGAAAGTTGTTTGCCATTGTCTCCTGTGTGAAGAATTGCAGTCTCCAAAATGCTGCTCTTGTCCCGGTTTCTATATCTTTTCTTGGCACTGCCAGTAGTATTGCCAGGTGCCTTCTTTTGGGGCCTTCACTCCCCGTTAATATCATTGATATGAGGGAAGGATAAATGGATGGTGGCCCTGTCGAAATTACATGCCTCACTTTAGGATGGGGGACTGGGAGGGGTTGGTGTCTTGGATACTTTGATAGGTGGAACCCTGGCTAGCAAAACAAACCATTGACAGTGGCCAAGGTAAGTTGGAAAAACTATATCCTCTCGCAGGGGGAACAGCCATTGTTGGAAGGCGGACCCCGAGGAGTCGGCGAGACCACCAAGGGGGGCCCTCACACTGTACGAACTAGCCGAGCGCTGCCGAGAAGTCTCCTGAGAGATCCTTCTCCTATCACGTACTAGCACAGTAACACCACCACACCGGACTCAAGGAGGTTGTCTCAAGACAAGCAATTCTTTATCAGCAATAAAAAGGTTACGAGGTCAATATTTACACGAAGGGATCGAGGGGTCCACCAAAAGTCTCAGTGTCTCTTTGGAAGGGTAGGGGTAGCGGGACAGTCTTTGGCAGGAGTGCGGTACGAGGGTACCTGGGGCTCAGTTCTTATCCTCAAGCTGGAGGACCTCCGGATCTCGGAGGGGTCGAGCCGCGACGGCGTCAGCAGGGCTCTGGCGTACAGTTCGTGGAGAGCCGCGATCCAATCAGCAGGGCTCTCAAGATGGTTTCTGCTCAGCTCGAGCCGCGACGTCGTCAGCAGGGCTCCGAGGGAGGTTTCAGCGAGGTTGGGCCGCGACAGCGTCAGCAGGGCTCCCATGTTCCAGGTGGCTTCAAAGTGTTCACAAGAAGGAGCCGCGACGCAGTCAGCAGGGCTCGTGATGGTTCCGACAAGAGTTCTTCTCCGTAGGGTCAGCCGCGATTCAATCAGCAGGGCTCTCGACTCCGGGATACAACTGCCGATCTGTGGCGGGGTCGCCCCAGATATAGGTCTGGAGCCCTTTGATGTCCGGACCCAGGCACCCGGGGGGGTGGAGAGGCCGGGTGGCGGTGGCCAGACGCCCAGCAGGAGAGGCGCCAGGCCCCAGGGAGTTGCAGGGCGATCACACCTCGAGAGGGGAGGACAGTTGGGGGTCCCATCGATACTGTCCTCCGCCGGGGGCGATGGATGGTTCCTGCGGCACCCCCTGGCCAGTTCGTGGTGCCCCAATGTCGGGGCTTCGCTGGGGTCGAGGCCGGGTTGAGCGGGGTCGCGCTGGCTGGCGCACAGAGTCACGTGGATGCCAACAAGATGGCGGAGCCACGAGAGGTATGCGACCTCGTGCAGCTCAGGATGAAGGGCCTCGGTGCAGTTCAGAAGGGTGGCCCGTGAAGGCCGGGGCGGGGAACGGGCACAATCCCCGGGGGTAAGGACCACGCCATGAGGCCGGGTCCAACAGGCGTCCCCCCCAGCCGAAGGCATGGAGAGTCACCCATCTCCTTGGGGATTCTCCTCGTCAAGGCGGAAGAAGCGGGACAGGCCGTCGGCGTTGGCGTGGTCATTGCCGGGCCGGTGTTCAACGTCAAAGTCCATCCCTTGTAGTGAGATGGACCATCGCAGTAGCTTGGGGTTCTCGCCCCGCATTTGCATTAACCACCGCAGGGGCCGGTGGTCGGTCTGGACCCGGAAGTGGGTACCGAAGAGGTAGGGCCGGAGCTTCTTGAGGGCCCATACTACAGCGAAGGCCTCCCGCTCGATGGTGCTCCATCGTTGCTCCCGGGGCAGTAGCCGTCGGCTGATGAAGGCCACTGGTCGGTCGAGCCCCTTTTCATCGGCCTGGGACAGGACGGCCCCGATCCCATACTCGGAGGCGTCCGTCTGCACCACGAACTCCTTATTGTAGTCAGGGGCCTGCAGCACCGGGGCAGTACACATGGCTGTCTTTAGGGTGTCGAAGGCTGCTTGGCAGCGGGGTGTCCAGTGCACCTTCTTGGGCTGCTTTTTGGACGTTAGCTCTGTGAGGGGGCCAACAATGCTCCCATAGTCCCGGATAAACCGCCGGTAGTATCCGGTGAGACCCAGGAAGGCCAGGACAGCGGTCTGGGTAGTGGGGGGTTCCCAGGCCTGGATGGCATCTATTTTCGGTTGGAGAGGGGCCACCTGCCCGCTCCCTACTTGATGGCCCAGGTAGGTCACGGATCCGTGGCCGATCTGGCATTTGCTGGCCTTGATTGTGAGCCCGGCCCGCTGGAGGGCGGCCAGGACGGCTTTAATGTGAAGGAGGTGCTCTGCCCAGTTGTTGCTGTACACGGCAATGTCATCTAGGTAGGCCGCGCTGAAGGCCTCAAGCCCGGCCAAAACCTTGTTCACCAGTCTTTGGAAAGTGGCCGGGGCGTTCTTCCTTCCGAAGGGCATCACCCAAAAGTGGTAATGCCCATCCGGGGTCGAAAAGGCGGATCTTTCTTGGGCGCCGGGGGTGAGCTGGATCTGCCAGTACCCGGCGGTGAGGTCCAGCGTGCTCAAGTAGCGAGCGGCCCCTAAGCGGTCGATGAGTTCGTCGGCCCGGGGTATAGGGTGGGCGTCCGTCTTGGTCACTGCATTCAGGGCTCGGTAGTCCACGCAGAATCGTAACCCTGGGGGGTGGCCGGGAGCTGCGGCCTTTGGCACCAGGACGACAGGGCTGGCCCATGGGCTGTCGGAGGGTTCGATGACCCCCAGGGCCAGCATCTTCGTTACTTCGGCCTGGATGCAGGCCCGCACTCGGTCGGGTACCCGGTAGGCTCTGTGTCGCACGGGGGGGCTCTCCCCGGTGTCGACGTCGTGGACGCACCAGTGGGTCACCCCCGGGGTGAGGGAGAAGAGGGCTGCGTAGTCCTGCAGCAGTTGCTGGCAGTCGTTGCGCTGTTCCGGAGTCAGGGAAGAGGTGAGTTGGACACCTTTGATTGATCCATCATGGACGTTGGACTGCAAGAGGTCGGGCAGGGGCTCGGAGTCGTCCTCGCCCCCCTCGTCGGTCGCCAGTAGCAGGCTCAGTTCGGTCCGGGCAAAGTGCGGTTTTAGCCTGTTAGCATGTAGGACCCGGAGGGGGTTCCGGGGGGACTCCAGGTCGACCAGGTAGGTGACGGGACTTTTCCTCTCCACCACCTTGAAGGGCCCGGTCCACTTGTCCTGGAGGGCGCCGGGTTCAACCGGGGCCATGACCCATACTTTCTGACCTGGCTCGAATTCTATGGTAGAGGAGTTCCGATCGTACCACCGCTTCATGTCCTCCTGGCTGGCCTCGAGGTTGGCTTCGGCCATGGCTCAGAACTTGCGGGTCTGGTTTCGGAGGGTCAGGAGGTATCGGTAGACGTCAGGAGGGGCGCCTTGGGGCTTCGTCTCCCAGCCCTCCTTGACCAGGCTGAGCGGTCCGCGGACCGGGTGCCCGTACAATAGTTCAAACGGGCTGAACCCCAGGGACTTCTGCGGGACCTCCCGATAGGCAAACAGGAGGCACGGCAGCAGGACATCCCATCTCCGCCTGAGGGGCTCTTCCAGGCCCTGGATCATTCCCTTTAGTGTTCTGTTGAACCGTTCAAACCAGTCCGTTCCCCTGAGGGTGATAGGGGGTCGTGAACTTGTATGTGACCCCGCACTGCTGCCACAGGGACCGCATGTACCTGGAAATAAAGTTCGTGCCTCTGTCGCTCACCACTTCGCGGGGGAATCCCACTCGGGAGAAGATCCCCATTAAGGCCCGGCCTCCGGGTACCTGGTGGCGTGGTCCACGAGGACCAGGAGGAAGCGGTGGCCCAGGGCGGTCTGGGGGTCCAGGGGCCCCACGATATCGATTCCGACCCGTTCGAACGGGGTGCTGACGGCTGGAAAGGGTTGGAGGGGGGCCTTGACCCGACCCCCCGTCTTCCCGCTGGCTTGGCAGGTCTGGCAGGACCGGCAGTGGTTGTCCACGTCTCTCCGCATCCGGGGCCAGTAGAAGTGGGTCACCAGACGGCTGTACGTTTTGTCTTGCCCCAAGTGTCCGGCGAGGGGCACATCATGTGCCAGGTTGAGCAGGAACTCCCGGAAGCGGAGGGGAACCACCAACACTCGGCTGGCCGAGTTCTGCCACTTTTTGCTCACTGTATAGCAGGCCCTCGGCCCAGTAGACCCAGTGGGTGCCGGTCTGGTCCCCGTTGGTTTGGGCGGACGCTTGCTGGCGGACCCCTTCGAGAGTGGGGCAGGACTGCTGCTCTTGTTGGAACTGCTCCCGGGTGGGGCCCCCTTCGTGTCGCCATTGTGTCAGCTCTGGTAGGGCGCACGGGGAAACCATCTCTTCGGGGGAGGATTCACTAGGTCCAGGGTCGGTGTCCACCTCCCCCTCGCTGCTGGCGGGAGGGGGTGCGAGCCCCTCGGGCTGGGCGGCCCCGGAGGCCGAGGATGAGCGGGGGGCCCGGGCGGTCATGGACCGGGTGATGGCGCAGGCCCAGTCAGATAGTCCCAGCATTCGGAGGTGCTCTCGTCGCTCTACTTGAGCCCAGGGGGAACTCTCCAAGTCGTTCCCCAGGAGGCAGTCGACGGGGGCGTCGTCGCGTACCGTCACCTTCAGCAGGCCCGTCACCCCTCCCCACTCGAAGGGGACCAGGGCCATCTGGCACAAGCTTTCGCTGTTGTCGGCCGTCCGGACGGGGCACAGCACATTCGGTAGGATCTGTCCGGGGGTCACCAGGTGGCAGCGGACAGCGGTGACACTGGCGCCGGTGTCACGAAGGGCTTCGGCCCGTTGTCCATTGACCGTGACCTGCTGTCGGTACTTCTGGGTGTTGCTTGGGATGGGGGTGCAGGGCACCATTTGTCGGCTACCCAGGCAGACCAGGGACATGGCTGCCGGCTCCCATTCAGTGGTCCCTCGGTCGAGGGTCTCCTCTTCCTCTTCTTCTCCTCCCAGGGCGGCGGCCGCCAGCTGTCGGGGCAGGGGCCCGCCGGCCCCGTTTCTTCGGTTCAGGGGGCAGACCGGATCGCTGGCATAGTGTCCGGTTTGTTGGCAGCCGTAGCACGTTACTGGTGGCCGTGGTCCGGATCTGGCCGGGGGCGCCCCCCTTCGGGCTAGGCTCGGGGAGAGTTGTAGCTGCGGTGGCCCTCGAGGGGGGCTCCTGCGGGCCCCGGCGGGAGGGTCTCGGTTCCTGTTCGGCCCTCCCCCTCCACCGCGTTGGCGGGGGGGCCCGGTGGGGTTCCTCTGGTACTCCCCCATTGAGTTCCGGGGGACCCGGGAGTTGACCCATCGATCGGCCTCGACGGCGAGTTTTCGCGGGTCGGTCATTTTGCTGTCGAAGAGGTGCTGTCTCAGTTCCACGAAGCAATTGTTGGAGAGATGTTCCCACACGATGAGGTCGACCAGCTGCCCGTAGGTGGTTACTTTGCTACCTTTGATCCACCCTTCTAGGTCCCGACTGAAAAAGTCCACATACTCCACCCAGGTGGTACCCGGGATTTTCTTGCAGTCTCTGAACCGCTGGCGGTACATTTCCGCGGTTAGCCCGTAGCGGGTGAGCAGGGCCTCCTTCATGTGATCGTAGGAGGTCATCACCTCCTCCGGCAGCTGGAGCAGTGTGTCTCGACCCTCACTCAGGAACCGCCCCCACAGGCCCGCGCCCCAGTCTTTCCGGGGCACCCGATGAGAGGCCATGGCCACCTCGTAGGCCTTTAACCATTGTTGGATGTCGTCATTCTTGTAGTACTCCTTGACGACCTCTTTCGGGATATGTACCTTGGTCTCGGACGGCGGTAGATGGTCTCTAGTACTGGGGGCGTTGGTCCCTCCGTTCTTGGCCTTGATTTCGAGCTCCTTGAGACTGCGCTCGTGCTCAAGGGTCAGTTTCTTTTCCTCCAACTCCCGGTGTCGTCTCTTCTCCTCTATCTCCTCTTGAAGCCGTAGCTGCTCTAGGGCCAGTTTCTTTTCCGCCAGCTGGAGTTCGCCGTCCAGCCGCAGTCGTGCGAGCTCTAGCTCGTGGTTCCGGACCTTCTCCCGCTCTCGTATTCCTTCTTCGGAGAGGCCGGTTTCTAGGCTCTTTCTTCCTCCGGTTGCCGGAGTCAGTGCGGTTGATGTGGTCTCAGTCAGGGGCAAGGGACCCTCTTCCTGGGAGGGGCCCGCCCCGGCCTCCAGCCATGTCCTCAGAGCTTTCTGCATGTCCTCTTTGGTACCTAGGCCGGTGGTTGCAATGCCTTTGTCTTTGCAGAACTGTTTTAACTCTTTGTGCGTATATTCTTCCAGCCGTTCGGGCTGGAACTCCATTGTCGCGTTGTTTTCCTGGCTGCTCATGATTACTGTACGTTTGGATGGGTAGCTAGTGGGTACTGGCTGGTACGTACTGCGTTCGGCTCGGATCCCGTCGCTGGCCACCAAATGTTGGAAGGCGGACCCCGAGGAGTCGGCAAGACCACCAAGGGGGGCCCTCACACTGTACGAACTAGCCGAGCGCTGCCGAGAAGTCTCCTGAGAGATCCTTCTCCTATCACGTACTAGCACAGTAACACCACCACACCGGACTCAAGGAGGTTGTCTCAAGACAAGCAATTCTTTATCAGCAATAAAAAGGTTACGAGGTCAATATTTACACGAAGGGATCGAGGGGTCCACCAAAAGTCTCAGTGTCTCTTTGGAAGGGTAGGGGTAGCGGGACAGTCTTTGGCAGGAGTGCGGTACGAGGGTACCTGGGGCCCAGTTCTTATCCTCAAGCTGGAGGACCTCCGGATCTCGGAGGGGTCGAGCCGCGACGGCGTCAGCAGGGCTCTGGCGTACAGTTCGTGGAGAGCCGCGATCCAATCAGCAGGGCTCTCAAGATGGTTTCTGCTCAGCTCGAGCCGCGACGTCGTCAGCAGGGCTCCGAGGGAGGTTTCAGCGAGGTTGGGCCGCGACAGCGTCAGCAGGGCTCCGATGTTCCAGGTGGCTTCAAAGTGTTCACAAGAAGGAGCCGCGACGCAGTCAGCAGGGCTCGTGATGGTTCCGACAAGAGTTCTTCTCCGTAGGGTCAGCCGCGATTCAATCAGCAGGGCTCTCGACTCCGGGATACAACTGCCGATCTGTGGCGGGGTCGCCCCAGATATAGGTCTGGAGCCCTTTGATGTCCGGACCCAGGCGCCCGGGGGGGGGCGGAGAGGCCGGGTGGCGGTGGCCAGACGCCCAGCAGGAGAGGCGCCAGGCCCCAGGGAGTTGCAGGGCGATCACACCTCGAGAGGGGAGGACAGTTGGGGGTCCCATCGATACTGTCCTCCGCCGGGGGCGATGGATGGTTCCTGCGGCACCCCCTGGCCAGTTCGTGGTGCCCCGATGTCGGGGCTTCGCTGGGGTCGAGGCCGGGTTGAGCGGGGTCGCGCTGGCTGGCGCACAGAGTCATGTGGATGCCAACAAGATGGCGGAGCCACGAGAGGTATGCGACCTCGTGCAGCTCAGGATGAAGGGCCTCGGTGCAGTTCAGAAGGGTGGCCCGTGAAGGCCGGGGCGGGGAACGGGCACAATCCCCGGGGGTAAGGACCACGCCACGAGGCCGGGTCCAACAGCCATCATACTTGCCATAGCTGCCTATTTGGGCCCTCGCTCAGGCCAGGCATTTGCAGCTCCAGCATCCGACAGAGGACTGGACAGACAGTGGGGTGACGTGGTGGCACGATTTGCCTGAGGACAGTCAGCGGTGCATGTTTGATCATTTGCGTGATACATACGGGCTGAGCCCGGAAAATCTACTGGTATTTGGGGTGTGTTTGACCTTTGGAAACATATTTGGCTGGATCCCATGGGGCGCCCAAACTGGACCAGGGTCTGACAGTGTTGCTCACTCAAGGCCACCAGCGTGGAGCAGTCACTCATATTTACAAGGCACTCTGGGACGGTTGCCAAGCCTGAGCGAACAATTGAACACTTGGTGGGAGGCAATAGGCAGGGGAAGAACTTGCCACAGACTCCCTGTGGGTAATGCCTGGAATCTGTCAAATGGGTGTCCATGTACAACAGACTGCGTTATACTCAGCTTAATATCATACACCATACTTCCATGACATAGAGGAGGGTGTGGTGCATGGATCCAGGGGTGTCCTCTGCTTGACCCCGTTGTGCCACTCCGGAGGCAGGCTTTCTCTATATTTTGAGGCACAACCGTGTAGTCGTTAAATATTGGGAGGAGGTATTGTGATATGTGGGGGATGTGACAAGGAGAAGCCTTTGCAGTCGCTATTGAGAGTGCACCCAACACCAACCAAGCATAAACACATTGTGGAGCTGGAAAGAGGATCTGCTGAAGTGGTCCCGGGTGGAGTTAACAGTCCTTTCTGACATATGGAATCAAAAGAGCGGTGAAGGGAGGTTTGATAAATGGGACAGCTTTCTTGACAAATTGGAAAAAAAGTTGTATGATCAGCCACCTTAGGCTGGAGGCCTGCTCTTATGATTGTGCTCCTGGCAGTAGGGGCTGACATGTGCCGATGGGCAGCATGGTGTGGGGCTTTCCACGAGTGGTATGGGTGCCAGGGCTCAGATTCCACATGCCACAATTATGGGTGTCACTGCGAATTTGCCGTATGTGTCTGCATTGGGTGTTGCATGTTGACCTGCAACACCGCGGCTTCCTGTGCTAATATTCCTGGTATGGTGGCCTGCCTCGGTCCACCCTGATAACTGATACCTGATGCATGCTTGGTTCTTCATGTTGCTGTTAAAAATACAATAAAAGTAGAACAATGATCACCTTTTATGTTCTCTGTAAACTCCTGACCTCTAAGTTCGGCACTTGTTGGTGGTTGATTAATCTTTTCCCAGTAAGAGAAGGAAGTGTTAAAACACTTTGAATTGGGCTGACAGAAAATTCCCTATCACATTCTTACTTACTTTAACGAGCTTAAACACATTTGGAAATCATTTTACTTTCCAACCTGTCCCATTTTGGATGACAACAATTTTCTTATTGAGTTTAACAATTGCTTATAGGGCTGAAGGTACTGGAAGAGAAAAGGTGGGGAGAGGAGGAGTCCTGTGCATTGTGCATTGCATCAATGCGGGTATAATTTACGTCACGTCACATCTCAGTGATCGTCATTTTGTCTGATCTAAGGGGCATATCAGCAACAACCGGTGATAATTATCGCTAAGCGCACTTAGCGCTAGGATAATTATCGCCGGCTAGCGTGGATTTTTATTACTGAGATAGCGTGCTATTAGCAACGCTTATCTCAAAAGCGATAAAAATCCTCACGCTAACTGCCTAACGTGAGATTATCGCTGGAAACCCAGCGATAATCTCACGAAGTGTGGCGTTAGCTCCTTGATAGGGCCCCACAAACTTAGCTATGACATCCACCTTCCATAGGATATCATGGCTAAGTTAGTCCTGAAGCAGGCGTAAGGAAAGTAGCGATAACAGGGGTTATCGCTACTTTTCCTGCCACTATGCTTCATAGCGTGTGGCTTGATGATAGGAGAAATGTTGCTTAGCGACACTTCTCCTGTCATGTGAGGTCAGAAACGCCCACTTTGCATCTCATTAGAGATGCAAAGCTGGGCGTTAAGAATCCCTGCGCTAAAGCAAGGTTTCATGCGTTAGCATGACCTTGCTAATTAGGCGATAAAATAATCGCCGCTTTTCGGCCGAAAACGGCCGCAAAAGCGGTGATAATTCTTTATCGCCAGCTTGATGATATGCCCCTAACTGATGATTTCCATTTGCTCCCAAAGGCACGGTAACCGCAGACACACCGCCTTCACCCTTTTCGTGACTATCTCCAACAGCTCGTTTACCAACACTAACCGCTTTTGGTTTCTGGTTTACCTACTGGCTTCCAATTTCGGCGGGGGATGCAAGTTGCAAGGAGGTGAAAGGGGCAAAGGAGAGACTGGGCCATTTGTGAAAAGGTACGGTCGGGACCGTTGGATTCGTTGGAGTGAGTGGGGGGTGGAAGTTGTGTTCCTCGTTCCTGTGGTCGAAGGTAGAGCTCTAGTCTGCCCCTGTTACACCGAGGCCTGTCAATCACCAGCATTTGAATAGTTTCTATAATGTGAATGGGTTTATCATCGAATGAATGACATGTGCTTGTATTCATTTGATTTTTGAGTTTTATTTATATTATGCAAGCTTTGTATGGTTATATTTTACGCGATGATCGTTTTCTACAATACGTGTATGCAGTCTATAAAAATGATATGTAAAAAGGCCTTCGAGGTCAGTGTTTGTCCGGCTGCCACCTGGTTTCTTTATCCCACCCGACAACGATTATGATATCAGTCTGAGACCCCGGGATCTTCACTACCGCACCTGTCGGTACCCGTGCAGGAATGTGCAACTTGCTGGTTATCCCTAATCTTCGTACTCTGTCACCATACCCCCCGTACCCTTCCCCCCAGTCCTTGTAGTGATATCTATATAAGGAGAAACAACCAGAGGTCAATTGACATTTCCTTCAATCTCCGGGGCAGGTGCATTTGCAAGCGCGAGCTATGGAATTTAAAGCCACATGTGGCATAGTTTCCCAGTTGCTTTAATCAAGGAAACCATGTTAATTGGGCCATGAATTTCATGTGGTGCTGTGTGTCATTGCACACTGTGAGCATATCACATGAGCACAATTCGGGCTGGACTGTTCCCATGAGAAACTGGGTCAAGACTGATTTGCAGGGTCTGAACTGGGGTGGCAAAGCGAGCTAAAGAACGATGATGGATTCAACCCAGATCTGTGATTGGGGGTGAGTGTCTGAAAAGCTTCAGCGCTCCGTCCATCACCTCGTTGTCTTTGCTTGTAGTAATAATGGCATGTCACTGCCAAAGTGATTAGGATATATTTTCCTTGCTTAATGCTACTTCTTTGGCGCCCACGGAAAGGGGTAACATCCCCCCTTGCCTAACCAAGGAAGGACTGCCGCTATCTGTGAAGCTAATTCCGGCGGGACTTGCCCACCCCCTGCTGGCGCTAAAACTGGGACCAGGGCACCAGGGTTCAGGACCGGAACACTTGGGCATGATGTGGGCAACACCGGGATCACAATTGGTACCACCGGGTTAGCTGCTGGAGGCACCGGACTTGGTGCAGGCACTGGCACAGGGGTCACCGGGACATTTGGCGCTACATCAGGAATTACTATCGGGCTCTCTGGTGTAACCGGAAGACCGGAGGGACCGCCCCCATCAGGGATCTCGCCTAAAGGTTGCCCTGTTTTTGGGTCCTGATTCTTCCCCTTCTTGCTTCTAACCCGCTTGGGGAGTGCTTCCAGTTCCCCCTGGGCTTTGGGGGTACTATTGTCCGCTTGGGCCTGCCTGATGGCCCACCCTGATCCTCCACTTTCTGTCTGAGGTCCGCTAAGCTGTGCCCCATGTGCTCTACCTTTCCCCATCTCCTATCCATTGTCGCCATCCTGCGCATCATAGCTTCCAGCATATGCTCCATGCGGGAACGTTTGGCCCCCCGTTTACCAGACATCTTTTTCCTGAGCCCCAAAATGTCAGATAACCCACACACTGACAAATACCCTGCAAGTACAATGCTAGTCGTCACTTCACCGGGACCCAACAGGTCCTTACCTTGCGTTGGGGGTACACAAGCTAGCCATAAGCACGACGCAACCGGGACCTCACCACACCAGCTAACCTGGGCGGTAGGCGAGCTAACTCTTAATCCAGCGGCCCACAGAAGCAGTGAAGTGCAGGCCTGCCTGTGTCCCCTCCCTGTGACACCGTCAGTCTCACCTCCTTGTCTGGCGTGATGCGCACCCCCTCAGTATTCCAACGGTGAAAATAAAATTAGCATATGTCTTACCTCAGTAATAAACCACAGTTTTAATTCAATGCCCTCTATTCTTTTCTGGCATGCGATTAACTTACACTGCCCCCAGGTCTAAAGGTGCTGGCTGACCACACAGGGACAAGAACCCTGAATCCTCAATTCACATAGGAATCTGTCTGCGTATACTCAACACTCAATTGAACCTTTAACCTTGAGAATACGAGTCCCCAGACCTTATCTATTGTTTAAAGTGGAGTTTGAAATGTTTGCCACCTTATGACACTTTGACAGCGTTAGCGGGACTTGAACCCCTGTCCTGTGAGATCCTTTGCAACCACAGACCCAAGCCTTACTCTTGAGCTATAGCTCCTTAAAGTCACTCCCCAATTTGCGATCTATTTAACCTGCAGCCTTATTACAGGTCTCATGAACAGTATCAATGGGAATTGAACCGGTAACCTTGCAAGTAAGAAGTCTCAGACCTTAATTGTTAGGCCGCAGTGACACACATTAAATGCCTCGGTACCTTATGAGCGCGTGCGCGTGCCTTACACCAAAACCCCCGGGGCTCTCTGGCCGCTCACTCCGATAAATTGTCACTCGGCGCCGCTCCCCTGATGACGATTCTTCCGCACGCAGACTCCTCGCTGCCCACGTTCCGAATCCTCCACAGGGAAAACGCCTCCGAGCCGCCTGCTTCGTCTTCCTGAGTCGGGCGTCCGGCTGTATCTTCGAGACTGGAACCGCCGTCGGAAACACAAAGACCTGAAAGAGAAAAAACAAACAAAGGTTAGCAGCCTCCTAGAGGCTGCGTGCAGTATGCCTGAGAGCGCGGGACAAAGAGTCCGAGTCCCGCGCTCCCTGGCCTTTTATGACTATTACTGGGGGCAGGCCGGTTCTAACCGGCCCGCCCCCTCTCCCCCCTTGACCCAGAAGCGCCTTAAACGCTTCCGGGCCAAGGGGTCGGCCCTGCCAGCCAATCCCCGCCGCGGCGCGTCCACCGTGTCATACTGACGCGGTGGAGCGCGCCGGGCCCGGGAGAGCAGGCGAGAGGGGGGGAGGGGGTCGGCGCCCCGCCATACTTGCGGCAGGGCCGATACCGGCCCCGCCTTTCTCTTTTGAGGGTAAGATGATAGCTTGACCAGTATGTCTGTGGGACCGGCCTTAGTCATTTTCAGTCTGGGCCACCCTATGTGAGTTCTGTTGACCCCAATAGTTTCTCCTCCTTTCATGTGCACAATTTAAGCGAACAGACCGTGGATATAGATGTTGAGGTCCATAGCCTCTGCATCTTCCGAGATGTTCCGTACTTGTATGTTGTCTCTACAGGGTCTATTTTTCAAATCTTTGCACTTAAGCTTCTTGATCCTTCAAAACTAGGATTCGGTGAGTGTATGTCAATTGTTCCCATGACAAGACCCAAACATTCACCTTATTCACAATCACCCTGGTTTCACGCTGGTCTGTATAATTTCCAAAGAGGCGCTATGGTGTAGCTGAAGTGCTTGGTCACCATCTGTTGTTCTGCCTTCAAGTCTTTCTTTCACTCGAAACATACGTCTTGCAGGCAGGGTTTTAGATCATTCTTGGTGAGAACACTGTCATCTTTCTTAGAGACCTTTTTCTTTGTTGTGGAGGTGCAATGCACTGACTGTCTTGACAATGCTGGTCTCAAAATGAAAGCAGACTTGACCCCTGAGCCTTGTGTGAGACTTGTGTGTCCTGCATGGCATTCAATTTGGTACTGCCACAGCCATCAACACTGATGGGTAGCTGGGCAGAGCTTGAGAAACAGGACACCCAGATTCCAAAGAGGTATCCTTCAAGGCTACCCCCCAAGTGATCAGTACCACTCCACCTCCTGTAATAACGCTTGGGAACCGGTTGTTGTAAAAGTTTCTACCCAAAATAATTGTGGCAATACCTGGCTGCAGAGGGCCTGTCAGAAACTCAGTTCATGAGTCTACTCTGGCTGCATTTACAATGATAATCCACCTTACTTGCTCCCAGGTCTCCTGCGGCAGCAATTTGAAAGTCCTCTGGAGTGATGTTGGGATGATCCTACTGCTGTAGTGGTGTCTTGCAGTAGGCTCTTCAGTTCAGATACTTCGGACATCACGCAGTTCAGTTCAAACAGGAGCGAACAGCCAGATACACCTATCCCCCCGCCCCAGGAAATCTGGCCTACACTGTGAGGCAGACAGGGCGTCTGTCGCCCTCAAGAACCACCACTCACCCAGTCATGGTTCCTGCCATGGGAGATAACCTGTGTTCAGCATGCCCCCGTCCTGCCCTCGGCTTCCATGGTTGCTGCCATTTTGATTCGCATAGTTTTCCTAGCCACACTGGAAAATCCACTTCAAAAGGTGCCAATACCTCCAAGTTTTACTTTTCTGCAACAAAACACTAATGTTTTGGGTGGTGGCAGCATGTGCAGCGAACATCACACCAGTTGCATATTGCTCCTTTCTCAGCGGTCTCCTGGTGGGTGGTGCCAAAGTTCAAAAGCTCTACTCCGCCATCCTAGGTGGCTGGACATGCCACAGTCTGAAATTAATTTAGAATAAAAAGGAACAAGTCTGGGTGTGTGGTTGAAAACACTTGTGTTCTTGTACAGTTTTCTTGTCTTTAGGCGCCAGTCATTGAGACTGTCTACCACCAATTGCAGAAATGTCCTCCACAGGGGGATATCAGTTGATAGCCTAGGGCACATACTTCTCGGGGTGAGTAGGACTTTAAGACCTTTTTTTAGGGGAGCCAGGCCCTGGTGGTTCTAGGAAGGCATGGCAGTAATGGCAATGGTGAGTGCCAGACCTGTCAGCATTACGGTGATCTTCCCACAAACCTTTTTCCTCTCCTCCTCCATTTTGCTGAAACAATATATTTTAGACTTAGGACCCTGGGAACTTTATCACTGCTAACCAGTGCTGCAGTATTTCAACATGGTATCATTGCCCCCACCCAATAAGCCTATTTAATTTACTTGTAAGTCACTAGTAAAGTGGTACTACATGTACCCTAAGACTGTAAATTAAATGCTACTAGTGGGCTTGCAGCACTAATTGTGTCACCCACTTAAGTAGCCCTTTAACCATGTCTCAGGCCTGCCATTACTGAGCTAATGTGTGCAGTTTTAAACTGCCATTTCGACCTGGCAAAATAAACCTTTTTGCCAAGCCCAAACCTTCCTTTTTAATACATATAAGTCACCCCTAGGGTACACCCTGCACAGCTCAGGGGACAGAATGCAATGTATTTAAAAAGTAGAGCATGTACTTGTAAGTTTTACATGACCTGGTAGTGAAAAACCCTTAAATGTGTTTTTCACTACTACAAGGCTTATCTCTCCCATGGGATAACATTGGAGTTGTCTCATTACATTATATGTGTTTAACTTCCAAATGAGAAAAGATAACCCATTCATGTTTGGTATCTTTGGAATCGGGGTGAAACACCCTATTCCGTGGTGAAGTTGGGTTTTTGATCACAATTTTAAAAATAGCATTTTTAGATATTTGGCATGTTTCTGCTCGTAGCCCTTTTGTGTTTATAGCCAGGCCTGGGTCACATGACTCCGTGTAACTGACAGACTTTGTGAATTCCTCCTAGACAGTAACACAATTGAGAAATTAGTTGTGCCTAAGTGGACCACCTGCTGTCAGGATGGGGGCGGAGCTGAGCACAGCCCCACTTACACCTGAATAGACTGTACTCTGCCTTCAAACAAAGGGCCTAAGAGCCAGGGCAGGGAGGCAGGAAATTCCATGCACTTCAAAGCCGCTATCTAGAAGCATCTCCTACCTTTCATAACAAGGTGCACAGGGAGTGAAAGAAGGACTGCAGACATCAACTGTTCAGTACACTTCTGGACCTGTGGATTCTCCACAAAGAAGAAGGACTGATGTACTGCTATAAGGACTGCCACTTTACTGGGCTGCTACTTTAAAAGAACTGGTGTCATGTTGTGCTGGCCTGCTGCCTGCTGCTCTCTTGCCTGGGGAAGAAGAACTGGACCTGCAACTTCATCTTGTTTCCGGTCCAGGGAGGACCTGGCTTGGCAGTTCGGGCTGGACTGTTCCCATGAGGCACAGGGTCAAGACTGATTTGCATATGGCCAGGTCTAAACTGGGGTGGCATGGTGAGCAAAAGAATGATGGATTTAACCCAGATCTCTCGACTGGGGGAGAATGTTTTGATTTGTTCTGCATTCCGTCCATCAATTGTGTCTTTTGCTTTCTCGCCCTAAGTGCGCCAGTATGCCCAGACGTGGGTCCTGGGCTCACTGTGCCACTGGAATCAAGCTATCCTGGCTGAAGAGGGGTGAAACCCCGAAACCGGTCCTAGGATGCTTGTTTCCGGTCCAGGGAGGACCTGGCTTGGCAGTTCGGGCTGGACTGTTCCCATGAGGCACAGGGTCAAGACTGATTTGCATATGGCCAGGTCTAAAATGGGGTGGCATGGTGAGCAAAAGAATGATGGATTTAACCCAGATCTCTTGACTGGGGGTGAATGTTTTGATTTTTTCGGCATTCTGTCCATCAATTGTCTCTTGTGGCGGACACAGAAACAGATACTTCATTAATTGGTTTATTCACTACCTTCAAGGGCTGTCTCAAGTTGAAAACCTCTGATTCTGATGTTGTTGTGTCCTCCAATCCATCACCATCAGATACATTGCCACTGTGCCCCTCAGTGTAAATGGATCCATCTTCCGACTCTCAGTGGTTCTCCTACACACCCCTTAACGTCTGCCCAGATAATATAACAAACCATTATAGATGTAGTTGAACATAATGAGATGATAGCCATTTCAATTTTGAGTCATGATGAAATGTGTATTGTATCTAATTAAATTGTGGTAAAATGTTGTGTTATTTCATGTAGTATTCATTTTGATACATATCAGTGTAACATTTAAATCCTTATATGTGAAGAAAGTTGTAACACAATATTTTTCTCATGTTTTTAATAATTTCTAAAATATGAAACAGATTCACATTTCAGATTCTCTGAAAATGAGTCAACATGTATATTTTTTGAGAAAAGAAGGATGAGCCAACAATTGTTTAGAGTTCTTTGTTAAGCAACAGTCCATGAGTGGTTTGCAAATGTGCGGAATGTGTTCCTCCTGCTGTGTAGTTGCACCCACCAGGTCTCAACCCATGGCCTTGACATTCGTGGCCATGCCCTGAGCCTCCTTCTTCACAGCATGGTCCAGCCCAGTGCTGCTCCCACTCAAGGCATCACATCTTCTTTCTTCAGGAAAAGTGGCCAACACAGTTGAAGCTGATGACTGAGATCTTACTGGTAGAATTTGTAAAAAAAAGAAAAATAAATATGTAAATGATAATGTATATTCATTTCAACTAACTATTAACTGTAAGCCTTTTGGTTTTTATTCAAGCTTATAAAGTCAAACTGCTCCCAACATATTTTTTCACTACTGACCCAGTGGAGGGTCCTTACAAATTGTGTCCCAAACATTACAAAATGTTGAAAAAGATTAATACTTAGTGAAGAGAGGTTCATTTTGATTTCACAGTTCAATGGATCGCATGTGTGATCTGTCAAACCTAGAGTTGTTTGATTCTCCTGTACCAAGGTCCATTGTATTATGTCTTAGCTAAGCCTGGGTGGAGTTCACAGAGTTTTACTCCGCGGAACTACACAAAATGCCAGAAAAACTCTGCTGTGCTCTGTAGAGTTCGGCCAGCGACAGAGTCTGTTAAGTAGCGCTGCTTGCACTGATTTTTAGCACCAGGAGTTTTCCCACGATTTAAAATCAGCACAAACGGCACCTTCCTCAACGCGAATGGCAGATTTGTCAAAGGAGGCGGTCGCGCCGTGTTGCAAGTGCCCACGATGAGACATCTCACCCGGAGAAGGTCTAGAGTGTGAATTTTTCTCGCGAATGCTCGCCAACTTACCGGTGGCAAGTCGTTCAAGAGAAAAAACTCTGCAATCAGCGCGGAGTGGGAAAAACTGCAAACTCCACCGATGGAGCGGAATTCTTTGTCCACCCCTAGTCTTAGCAACTGTCTGTGAAGTTGTATGCCAATATTATCAAGGTGGAACAATCCTAGCCTTCTTATGTGAGCCTATACACTCCAATATGATTGCAATATGATTGCAACATTTATTGTAGTCCATTTAACATATGAAAATTCACAATGAGTCCTTTTGAATTGAAGGAGAAACAATAGTGCTGTATTATTAAGACTGAACAATATTGCTAGGCATTATGAAGGTGTGAATGAATGACATCTGTTTTCACTAATTTCACGTCACTCTACCATCTCATCACTCTGCCATCCCCCTTTTGTAGAGTTAGCTCTTTTAGCTAAATACACAGTGGAGGTGCAGCACTGCCACCATTGTATTGCATACTGTCTGTCATAGTATTTTCCCCCAAAAAATTGAGTCTTGAGTGAGGCAGCTGAAACCGTCTGTTCAACAGACATATGCCACTTTGCAGTGGTTTTGAGAGACTTACGAAGGCCAAAATAAAGTAGTAGAAGGGTACATTTCACACATTCACATTTTGGTGAGATATTATTAATTTAAATTTGCTTTTAAATGCCTTGGTTTTGTCTAGCACGGTGAAAGTGATTCAATTAGTTAAAATGACACAATACCGCAGACATCAAAGAGACCTAGAGAAAATTCTAAGGGGGCAATTGACTATGGTTTGCTGCAATGCAGCTCAGCACCCATATTTGCTATGTTGGTTAAATGCAGTGAGAAAAACAGCACTATATCTACCGAGATATGGTGTCGATTTTCTTTCCCCAGCGCTGGAGAATTTTTGGCTGCCATGCACCAATGCACACTCCATTGCACCATAGTGCAAGGGTGCCTGCATTCTGTCAAGAATGTTTTTTTTTACTGGAGGGAAACTCTTCCGGTACATAATCTATTATTTAATATTCTTCCAACTTGTGTGTGTTCTGTAAAGTCTAGAATACACTTAGGTGCCGATTACGATCCGTTAAAAACCGCGTACGAACCGTCGGTCGGAGCGAATTCCCCGTCCGACTCGTACCCGGTTGTAAAACTTTACAAACATGGAATTACGATTCGCACGGAAACACCATTTCCGTACGAATCGTAAAAAACACCGACCGACGAAAATATACATACGAATGTGATCCGGGAATGCTGCGACGTGACGTCGGGACGCTTTCAGGCAGCGTTTCACGAACCAGGAATTACGATTCGAACCGACAGCAGTCCGGACGGCAATATTTCCACGGCACCCAAAAAGTGCCGCAAAAGCGAAGTACGGCGCGAATCGACCAGAGTAGGTGGCCCGGTACGCGCCGACCCCCCCCCAGCCCCCGTAGGTACGCGCCGACCCCCCCCCAGCCCCCGTAGGTACGCGCTGACCCCCCCAGCCCCCGTAGGTACGCGCTGACCCCCCCAGCCCCCGTAGGTACGCGCCGACCCCCCCAGCCCCCGTAGGTACGCGCCGACCCCCCCAGCCCCCGTAGGTACGCGCCGACCCCCCCAGCCCCCGTAGGTACGCGCCGACCCCCCCTGTGTGTACACCCGTGTACGGTGCGTACCCCCCCGTGTACGGTCGAGTCGAACCCCCCCGTGTACGCTCGAGTCGAACCCCCCCGTGTATGTACGGTACGTACCCCCCCGTGTACGCTCGAGTCGAACCCCCCCGTGTACGGTCGAGTCGAACCCCCCCGTGTACGGTCGAGTCGAACCCCCCCGTGTACGGTCGAGTCGAACCCCCCCGTGTACGGTCGAGTCGAACCCCCCCGTGTACGCTCGAGTCGAACCCCCCCGTGTATGTACGGTACGTACCCCCCCGTGTACGCTCGAGTCGAACCCCCCCGTGTACGGTCGAGTCGAACCCCCCCGTGTACGGTCGAGTCGAACCCCCCCGTGTACGGTCGAGTCGAACCCCCCCGTGTACGGTCGAGTCGAACCCCCCCGTGTACGCTCGAGTCGAACCCCCCCGTGTACGGTCGAGTCGAACCCCCCCGTGTACGGTCGAGTCGAACCCCCCCGTGTACGGTCGAGTCGAACCCCCCCGTGTACGCTCGAGTCGAACCCCCCCGTGTATGTACGGTGCGTACCCCCAGCGCTACGGGGGTACGCACCGTACATACACGGGGGGGTTCGACTCGAGCGTACACGGGGGGGTTCGACTCGAGCGTACACGGGGGGGTACGCACCGTACATACACGGGGGGGTTCGACTCGAGCGTACACGGGGGGGTTCGACTCGAGCGTACACGGGGGGGTTCGACTCGAGCGTACACGGGGGGGTACGCACCGTACATACACGGGGGGGTTCGACTCGAGCGTACACGGGGGGGTTCGACTCGAGCGTACACGGGGGGGTACGCACCGTACACGGGTGTACACACAGGGGGGGTCGGCGCGTACCTACGGGGGCTGGGGGGGTCGGCGCGTACCTACGGGGGCTGGGGGGGTCGGCGCGTACCTACGGGGGCTGGGGGGGTCGGCGCGTACCTACGGGGGCTGGGGGGGTCGGCGCGTACCTACGGGGGCTGGGGGGGTCGGCGCGTACCTACGGGGGCTGGGGGGGTCGGCGCGTACCTACGGGGGCTGGGGGGGTCGGCGCGTACCTACGGGGGCTGCGGGGGGTACGGCACGTACCGGGCACCTGTTTGGACGTCTCCATGGTTGTTATGGGAGTTCGGTGCGGACGGTCTTTTCACCATACGGTTGTACATTCGGACGCCCGGGATGGATCGTGATTCCCCGGTCGGAGTTCACCTTTCACGTTTGTACGGTGAATCGTACGAGGACGTGTCGGACACATTTTCCGACCCGAGGACGTGTGGGGAAATATTCCCAGTGCGGTTCGTATGGACTTTTTACCATGCGAATCGTGATTGCCAGTTCGTACGGCACTTGTACGATTCGTATGGTAAAAAGACCCGATACGAGTCGTACGGGGACATTTTTTACCGGATCGTGATCGGCACCTTAGAGTTGGACAAATTAGGAGGCTTTTAAAAGTTGCTCCACTGTTACACCTGCCTTAATGATGCACATTTTTGGTGCAAAACCTTGACTACAAAAGTTAGTAGATTAGGATTTGCATCAAAAGCCATGTATAGATCCATGGTCTCTCCTATGAACTACCTATAGCATCCCCCGATGCAAAGAAGTACATATTTGCACATAGCGCTACTTTGCTTTAATTTTAGCAACTTGCCAACTCAAATCCTGTTTTGCTTTGGAAAGTTAATCCCACCACAACACTTTGCACTGGGTTTCCATCAGTATTGTGACACAAACTGGTTTACTGAGCTAGTAAATCTGGGCATACGTTTCAGCAACTGATCTGCTGACTTCAGAAGGACTTCTACTAATGGTGTATAGTGATGGTCAGTTGTACTGCACCATTTCTGCTCACTTCAGAGTGATATTTAGTAATAATGTGATGTACTACACCTTTTTCCTTTTCTGCTAGTTTAGAAAGATCTCTAGTAATTATCTCAGGTCCTATACCCTTCTGATAGTTTTAAAATGGACCTCTGGTAACAACTAGAGGTACTGTACCCTTGCTACTCACTTCAAAGTGACCTCTAGTAATAACCTAAGATCCTGAACCCTTCTTGCTCACTTCAAAGTGAAGACCTGAGGTGCTGTACTCTTTCTACTAACATCAAAGGGACATCTAGCCAACATCCAGGTGCTGTAACCTAGTACTACATATGGTGGAATGAGATGGGGTGTATTGCCATGAGCCCGAACGTATTTATATGTGGAAATGATATACTTTATTTACGAGAAACAAATGCAGTGTGGTGCCGCAAGTAATTTTGCTGCACCATGCTGCGTTTGTTTCGAAGCACAGGGATGCACCATATTTACAACAATATGTCGCATCTCTGTGTATTTTTAAAATTATAAAATAAATCAAAATGAATATGACATAAACATTCTATTATAAATTAAATCATTAAACTATTTAAAAAATCTTTAAACTTAAATTTAGCATTACAGTGAGTGCAACTGTAGGGTAAGTGTTGGATAGCGGAGGGGTAAAAATTAATATTCCCACTCCAGTGAGTGGAACAGTAGAAAAAGTGTTGGATAGTGGAGGGGTAAAACTTACTATTCCCCCTCCAGTGAGTGTAACAGTAGGGAAAGTGTTGGATAGCGGAGAGGTAAAACTTACTATTCCCACTTCAGTCAGTGCAACAGTAGGGAAAGTGGTGGATTGAGTAGAGGTAAAAATTACTATTCCCAGTCCAAAGAGTGCAACAGTAGGGAAAGTGTTGGATATCGGAGAGGTAAAAATTAGTGTTCCCACTCCAGTGAGTGCAACAGTAGAGAAAGTGTTGGATAGCGGAGGGGTAAAACTTACTATTCCCACTCCCGTGAGTGCAACAGTAGGGAAAGTGTTAGATTGGGTATGGGTAAAATTTACTATTTCCACTCCAGTGAGTGCAACAGTAGAGAAAGTGTTGGATTGCGTAGGGGTAAAAATTACTATTCCCACTCCAATGAGTGCAACAGTAAGCAAAATGTTGGATAGCAGAGGGATAAAATTTACTATTCCCACTCCAGTGAGTACAACAGTAGGGAAAGTGTGTGACAGCGGAGGGGTAAATCTTACTCTTCCCACTCCAGTGAGTGTAACAGTAGGGAAATTGTTGGGTAGCGGAGGGGTATAAATTACTATTCCCAATCCAATGAGTGCAACAGTAGGGAATGTATTTGGTAGCGGAGAGGAAAAACTTACTATTCCCACTCCAGTGAGTGCAACAGTAGAGAAAGTGTTGGATAGCGGGGGGAGGGGGGGTAAAACTTACTATTCCCACCCCACTGAGTGCAACAGTAGGGAAAGTGTTGGATAGCGGAGAGGTAAAAATTACTATTCCCACTCCAGTGACTGCAACACTAGAGAAAGTGTTGGATAGCGGAGGGGTGAAACTTACTATTCCCACTCCAGTGAGTATAACAATAGGGAAAGTGTTGGATAGCAGAGGGGTAAAAATGACTATTCCCACTCCAATGAGTGCAACAGTAGGGAAAGTGTTGGATAGCGGAGAGGTAAAACTTACTATTCCCACTCCAGTCAGTGCAACAGTTGGATTGAGTAGGGGTAAAAAATAGTATTCACAGTCCAGTAAGTGTAACAGTAGGGAAAGTGTTGGATATCGGAGAGGTAAAAATGACTATTCCCACTCCAGTGATTGCAACAGTAGAGAAAGTGTTTGATAGCGGAGGGCTAAAACTTACTATTCGCACTCCAGTGTGTAACAGTAGGTAAAGTGTTGGATAGCGGAGGGGTAAAACGTACTATTCCCACTCCAGTGAGGGCAGCAGTAGGGAAAGTGTTGGATTGCGTAGGGGTAAAAAATACTATTCCCACTCTAATGAGTGCAACAGTAAGGAAAATGTTGGATGGCGGAGGGGTAAAACTTACTATTCCCACTCCAGTGAGTACAACAGTAGGGAAAGTGTTCGACAGTGGAGGGATACAACTTACTATACCCAACAGTAGGGAATTGTTGTATAGCAGAGGGGTACAAATGACTATTCCCACTCCCATGAGTGCAACAGTAGGGAATGTATTTGACAGCGGAGAGGTACAACTTACTATTCCCACTCCAGTGAGTGCAACAGTAGGGAAAGTGTTATATAGCAGAGAGGTAAAAATTACTATTCCCACTCGAGTGACTGCAACAGTAAGGAAAATGTTGGATAGCGGAGGGCTAAAACTTACTATTCCCACTCTAGTGTGTGTAACAGTAGGGAAAGTGTTGGATTGCGTAGGGGTAAGAATTACTATTCCCAAAACCAGTGAGTGTAACAGTAGGGACAGTGTTGGATAGCAGAGGGGTAAAAATTACTATTCCCACTCCAATGAGTGCAACAGTGGGAAGGTACTGGATAACAGAGAGGTAAAACTTACTATTCCCACTCCAGTCAGTGCAACAGTAGGGAAAGTGTTCGACAGCGGAGGGTTAAAACCTACTATTCCCAATCCATTGAGTGTAACATTTGGGAAATTGTTGGATAGCAGAGGATTACAAATTACTATTCCCACTCCAATGAGTGCAACAGTAGGGAAAGTGTTGGCTTGCGTAGGGGTAAAAATTATTATTCTCACTCCAATGAGTGCAACAGTGGAAGGTACTGGATAACGGAGAGGTAAAACGTACCATTCCAACTCCAGTCCGTGCAACAGTAGGGAAAGTGTTAGATTGAGTAGGGGTAGAAATTACTATTCTCACTCCAGTGAGTGCAACAGTACGGAAAGTGTTGGATAGCGGATGGATAAAACTTAGCATTCCCACTCCAGTGAGCGCAACAGTAGGGAAAGTGTTGGATTGCGTAGGGATAAAAATTACTATTCCCACTTCAATGAGTGCAATAGTAAGGAAAATGTTGGTTAGCAGAGATGTAAAACTCACTATTCCCACTCCAGTGAGTGCAACAGTAGGGCAAGTGTCCATAGCAGAGGGGTAAAAAGCACTATTCCCGCTCCAGTGAGTACAACAGTAGGGAAAGTGTTCGGCAGGGGAGGGGTAAAATGTACTATTCCCACTCCAGTGAGTGTAACAGTAGGGAAAGTGTTGCATAGCAGACGGGTAAATATTACTATTCCAACTCCAATGAGTGCAACAGTAGGGTAAGTGTTGAATAGCGGAGAGGAAAAATTACTATTCCCACTCCTATGAGTGAAACAGTAGGGAAAGTGTTGGATAGCAGATGGGTAAACCTTACTATTCCCACTCCAGTCAGTGCAAAAGTAGGGAAAGTGTTGGATTGCATAGGGGTAAAATTACTATTCCCACTTCAGTTAGTGCAACAGTAGGGAAAGTGTTGGATAGTGGAGGGGTAAAACGTACTATTCCCACTCCAGTGAGTGCAACAGTAGGGAAAGTGTTCGATAGAGGCAGGATAAAATGTGATATTCCCACTCCAATCAGTGCAACAGTAGGGAAAATGTGGGGTTGCTAAAGGGTAACAATTAATATTCTCATTCCAGCCAGTTCCAAAGAAAAAACAAACAAAATATTAAAAACAAAAATATTTAAAAACGAAATAAATATAAAAAATAGAAGTATAATAAAAATTAAAATAGAAATATATCTCATATTTAAAAAAACATATCATAATGTTAAATGTATATGACAAATACCTACAAATATTATATCAAATAAAATAAAAAAATAATGTTTAAACAAATAAATATGTTTAATTAGAAAATATTTAGAATTAAAAAAACATTTCCTACCCTATAACACCACACAATTCACAACCCACATCAAAATTATCTTTTAAAAAATTAAGTTACATAATTAACATAATTAATTACCAATTAAAGACATATTATTAAAAAACAAAACCAATTTAAACTCATAAAATTTATAAACTTCCCACACTTTAACCCTATAATCCCCACATACCACTGGTAAAATTAAACTGTAAACAAGTTAATTACATAATTAAAACTTATTTTCAATTAAAAGCTAATAGTATATAAAAACAAATTATAAAGTAAGTAAAATTAATTTACACCCCACCCTTTTCCCCTAAAAAAGTAAAACCCACAAACAAAAAAATATAAACAACTACCCTAATATCAATTAGTTTATTAACATTAATGATCAACCAATTATTAATTAAACATAAATGACTTCACACACTTTACCCCTATAAACCCCATAGCCCACAACTAGAATTAATTTAATAAATTCCATTTTTAATTTTCAATTAATTAATCAATATAAATGAATTGCTAATTATTAATTAATTAAAAATAAATTACTTCTCACACTTCACCCCATAAACCCCACAACCCACACCTAAAAACATCGCACAATTACCATAATTAATTATCAATTAATTATTTAATATGATTAACAACTAATTTTTAATTAATGAAACATAATTTACTTTCTACCTTTTGCCCCTATAAACCTCACAACCTGCACCTAAAATTAATTACACAATTTCCAAAATTATTTTTCTATAAATAATTAATATCAATTGAGAACTAATTAATAATTAATTAAAAATAAATTACTTCTCACCGTTTAACCCATAAATCCCTAAAACCACACCTAAAAGAAAATCACAAAATTAACATATTCATTATCAATGAATAAGTTGTTGTAAACTAACAACTAATTATTAAAACATACATTACTTCCCACCCTTTACCCCTATAGCCCACCAACCTGCACCTAAAATTATTTACACAATTTCCAAAATTAATTTTCAATCAATTAATTAATATAAATGAACAACTAATTATTGATTAATCAAATATAAATTACTTACAACCCTTTACATCTATAAACCCTACAACCCGCACCTAATTTTGGTTTACACAATTGGCATATTTAATTATCAATTAATTAATTGATATCAATTAACAACCAATAATTGAGTACAAATAAATTACTTCTCACAATTAACACTATAAAATCTAAATTAAATTAATAAAATATAATCATCAATTTATTATAATTAAATTACTTCACACCCTATTCCCCTATAAACCCACAACATGCTAAGAAAGTTAAAAATGCTAAATGTAATTAAAAGAAAATTGTTCACTGCTAGAAATGCGAACACATATATTAAAAAACATAAACAATACTTATACAAAAAAACATTCATCACGTCCATTTAAAATATAAAATAAGAGACATAACATTAATTTAAAAATGTATGTTTTAAACAACTATATTTTTGCAAACAGTATTAATGACTTCTATATTTTTAACAACTATGGGGCGGATTCCGATCCTGGAAAAACCGGGTATGAATCGTCGGACCGAGCGTTTTCTCCGTCCGACTCGTACCCGGGAAAACCACCTTACAAACCCGCAAGTACGATTCGTACAGAAACACCATTTTCGTACGAATCGTAAGAAAACACCGACCGGCTAAAATATACCCACAATTCCGATCCGGGACACCGCGTACGCGACATTCGCACGGAGTCAGGCAGCGTTTTACGGACCAGCAAGTACGATTCGTACCCACAGCACTTCGCACGGCAATATTTTTATGGGACCCAAAAAGTGCCAGAAAAGCTAAGTACGCCACGATGCACGGCGAAAATGGGGCCCGGTACGCACCGTACCCCCATCCCTACACGTCCGCACCGTACCCCCAGCCCCCCCATGTCCGCGCCGTACCCCCACCCCCGTATGTACGGTGCGTACCCCTCGTATGTACGGTGCGTACCCCCGCCCCGTATGTACGGTGCGTTCCCCCACCCCCGTATGTACGGTGCGCACCCCCACCCCCATATGTACGGTGCATACCCCCACCCCCGTATGTACGGTGCGTACCCCCACCCCCCGTATGTACGGTGCGTACCCCTCATATATACGGTGCGTACCCCCACCCTCGTATGTACAGTGTGTACCCCCGCCCCCCGTATGTACAGTGTGTACCCCCACCCCCCGTATGTACGGTGCGTACCCCCACCCCCGTATGTACGGTGGGGGTACGCACCGTACATACGGGGGTGGGGGTACGCTCCGTACCTACAGGGTGGGGTGGGGGTACGCTCCGTACCTACACTGGGTGGGGTAACGCTCCGTACCTACGGGGGTGGGGGTACGCTCCGTACCTACACGGGGTGGGGTGTGGGTATGCTATGTACCTACAGGGGTGGGGGTACGCTCCGTACCTACACGGGGTGGGGGTATGCTTCGGGCCTACGGGGGTGGGGTGAGGGTACGGCGCATACATGGGGGGCTGGGGGTACGGCGCGTACTTGGGGGGGTGGGCTGGGGGGTGTTCGGCACGTATGCGGGCACATGTTCGGACGTCTCCATGGTTGCTATGGGAGTTCGCTCCGTATGGTGTTTTTTCCATACGGTTGTGCATTCGGACGGACGGGACGGATCGTACTTGCGCGCTCGGACTTCAGTTTACCGATTCATACGTAAAACTGTCCAGGGACGTGTCGGACACTTTTTCCGACCCGAGGACGTGTCGGGGAATTTTCCCAATGCGATTTGTATGGATTTTTTAACATACGAATCGTACTTGCCAGTTTGTACGGGACTTGTACGATTCGTACGTAAAAAAATCCGGATACGATTCGTACGGGGAATTTTTTTAACGGATCGGAATCGGCACCTATATTTCTTACCTTAAATTTTATATTCTTGACCATAATATTCTTGCTGTTGATATTTCTGAATCGCGATATTTCCAACTCGATATTTGTGTAAGTCGACATTTCCAACTTGATATTTTGTCTCAATACGGCGATTTTGGCCTATCATGAATGGGCCACTACCACTTCTCTGACTCCCACACAGGCTGCAGAACTGGACCATCCGATTCAGATAGAGGAGGTTAGCTCTAGTATTTCCTGCTCAAAGCTATCCAATTCCCCAGGTACCCATGGTTTTCCAGCCTCTTTCTATAAAGCTTTTTGTCAAAGCCCAGCGCTAATTGTCACAAGGCTTTTTAATGCGATAGGAGATACATCGTCACTTCCCCCGTCGATGATTCGGGCAGACATAGTAGTAATCTCCAAACCCAGGAAGGACAAGGCTCAGTGTGCCTCTTATCCTCCTATCTCTCTGTTGAATACAGATCTATACATTTTTACCGGGATCTTGGCCCCTTCCTTCCTGGCCTCATTGATTCTGACCAGGCCGGATTTGTACCCCAACGGCAGTGCAGTGACAGCACGAGAAGGATCTTACATATAATCGACAAAGCCCAGAAATTCACCGATGAACAAATGCTCTTGGCAATAGATGCTGAGAAAGCATTCAATAGGGTCCACTGGCCCTTTTTGGCGGCCAGCCTGACCCACTTCGGCATTGTAGACCGCTTTCAAAGATCGATCCTCTGCAATTACTCCCACCCAACAGCTACCATCCAGGTCAATGGGCGATCTTCCACTTCTTTTCCTGTTGCCAGGGGGATCAGACAGGGGTGCCCATTGTCACCCCTGCTGTTCGGCCTGTACATGGAACCCATGGCCCAGAGGGTGTACACCAAGGAGTACATTTTGGCGTAGAGCGGCACACTAAAGGGCTCTACACAGACAATGTCATAGATTCTCTAGAGGAACCTTCTACCTCACTGCCGGCCTTCTTCGCTGAGCTGGAGGCCTTTGGGTTAGCATTGGGCTTCAAAGTAAACATACAAAAATCACAAGCTCTCAACCTCACTCTTAAACCACTGACACTAGACGCTATATGACGTGCCTTGCCACTACAATGGGCTTTGACATCTATTCCGTATCTAGGCCTCCAGTAATCATCTACCATTGCAGACACATATATTTTTAACTACCAAACATTGACTCAACGCATCAAAACAGACTTGCAACATTGGTGATCCTACACAAGCCAGTTTGGACGCATCTCAGCCATCAAAATGACTATCCTCCCAAAGATCCTCTTTCTTTTCCAAGAACTCCCAGCCTCCCCACCGATGGGGATGCTAAAATCTCTACAGTGGGAAATAACTACATTTGTATGGGCGGACAAACGTCCACGCCTTTGTAGAGACCTTAGCTATCGAACTCCCGAAGAGGGTGGCCTTGGGATTCTGGATCTTCTCCGGTACTACCAGGCAACTCAACTTAAGGTCTTTGTGGAATGACCGAGGGCCGAATCCGAGAAAAATCGGTTATTTATGGACCGGGTCCTGGCAGGTCAGGCCTGATGGGGCATCCCATTTCTCCCTTAGCATACACAACCAAAATCGCTTTATCTTTCTCCCATCACTAAGGCTTCCTTGACAGTGTGGAATAGTCTAGCGACACAAAGGAACCTCACCACGTTCCCCTCACCACTTACTCCTATAGCTAAGAACCCAGATTTCCAGCCAGGCTCTCGGGATCCCTCATTTCAAGTATGGGTGCAGATGGGTTTCAGATCATTCGGCCACTTTTTGATCTGGAGGGCCCACTACCTTTCGAAGCACTCCTTACAGTCTTTGCACTCCCTGAAATGGAGCACTGGCACTATACCCAGGTACGCCATTTGGTGATACAACCCTCTAGTTGTCCTGGGGCAGAGCGACAACTCACCCCCTTTGAACGCTCTCTCCTGTTGAGAACTCCCGACAAGAGTCTTGTTTCGGACCTTTATCATCTCATAATTTCCTCAGCAGAGATTCCCAAGCCCACGAGACAACTCTGCTGGAAGGCAGAAATTGGTAGGGAACTCACAACCAAAGAATGGGGAGACATTTATTACAGGGCAAGGCATATTGCGCATAACATGGCTTGCATTGAGACAGCCATGAAGATTGCAACCTCTTGGTACAACATACCTTTCAGGATACACAAATACAATCAGTCCAGGTCTCCGGATTGCTGGCGACAGTGTGGCTTTCCAGGCACACTATTACGCATATTCTGGGGCTGCCCGAAATTTAGGCCATATTGGAACCAGGTGCTCATGGACATAAAATAAATCCGTATTTGTAAAGCACAAACTACTCACCCTTACGGGTCTCAAGGTGCTTGGGGCCATTGTGAAAATTAAGTGAGCTATTGCCCAGAGTCACATGGTGCTGAGCTGAGCTGCCGCCGGAGCGGGGATCGAACCGTGACACCTGTGCTCCGACGTCAGCTGCCCTGGCCGCTGTACCACACCTCTCCACATTGATAACCATTTAGACATAGACCTCTCCAGATTCCCAGCCTATGTAATCTTAGGCCTTCTGAATCCCCTCACTTTCCCTCTCAGGTCTCATCGAGGTAAACAAATTGGCGTGGCACTATGCGCGGCCCTGCAAAATATCCTCTCACACTGGGGTACTGCATACCTACTGACACACTTGGGATGGTTACATCGGCTGTGGTATACAGTACGTATGGAACGCATCCCTTTGTCTGTAGCTAATTGGGATTTGGCATTTTCCACACTATGGGCGCCACTCTTATCGTTGTTAACAGCAGGATTCCGGGAGCACAAATGCCACAAATATCTTCACGTATTACGCCTACCGGAGGCTGCAAAATCCCACAACACTGAACAACACTATCGATATACCTTGTCAGAAACATTGTACATTAGTAGCCTCTCTTCTTTCTTCTCCAGCCACCAGGTCCGAGGGCGGATGTGGGTTCTTCTTTTACTGGGGTATGTTATTCTTCCTTTGCAGGACCCCCTTGTGTAATTGGGTCCCATTACGCATCCTCGAATATGCTGTTTTCTTTTTCGATTATATTAAAACTTTATTAAAGAAATTTAAACCATAAAAATAGCCAGAGCTATTCACTTTTCCAGTGCTTATTTTTGTTGTGGCACTGAGTAGTATTTTCGGGATGTCAATTTAATGAACCACAGTTTTGCTGTGCATTCAATGGGGGAATTATTTTTTAAGAAAGTAAGAAAGGAGATGCACAGTGGCCTTGTGACATGCGAGTTTTGAGGGGAAAATGTCTAGATCTAAACACCAAACAAATGCCAATGTAATGTTTCCGATTCTACCAGTTTGATCTTGAAGTGTTGGATTGCATAGGGGTAAAATTACTATTCCCACTTCAGTTAGTGCAACAGCAGGGAAAGTGTTGGATAGTGGAGGGGTAAAACGTACTATTCCCACTCCAGTGAGTGCAACAGTAGGGAAAGTGTTCGATAGAGGCAGGATAAAATGTGATATTCCCACTCCAATCAGTGCAACAGTAGGGAAAATGTGGGGTTGCTAAAGGGTAACAATTAATATTCTCATTCCAGCCAGTTCCAAAGAAAAAACAAACAAAATATTAAAAACAAAAATATTTAAAAACGAAATAAATATAAAAAATAGAAGTATAATAAAAATTAAAATAGAAATATATCTCATATTTAAAAAAACATATCATAATGTTAAATGTATATGACAAATACCTACAAATATTATATCAAATAAAATAAAAAAATAATGTTTAAACAAATAAATATGTTTAATTAGAAAATATTTAGAATTAAAAAAACATGAATTATTACATAAATTGACTTTTTTTTTATTTCCTACCCTATAACACCACACAATTCACAACCCACATCAAAATTATCTTTTAAAAAATTAAGTTACATAATTAACATATTTAATTACCAATTAAAGACATATTATTAAAAAACAAAAACAATTTAAACTCATAAAATTTATAAACTTCCCACACTTTAACCCTATAATCCCCACATACCACTGGTAAAATTAAACTGTAAACAAGTTAATTACATAATTAAAACTTATTTTCAATTAAAAGCTAATAGTATATAAAAACAAATTATAAAGTAAGTAAAATTAATTTACACCCCACCCTTTTCCCCTAAAAAAGTAAAACCCACAAACAAAAAAATATAAACAACTACCCTAATATCAATTAGTTTATTAACATTAATGATCAACCAATTATTAATTAAACATAAATGACTTCACACACTTTACCCCTATAAACCCCATAGCCCACAACTAGAATTAATTTAATAAATTCCATTTTTAATTTTCAATTAATTAATCAATATAAATGAATTGCTAATTATTAATTAATTAAAAATAAATTACTTCTCACACTTCACCCCATAAACCCCACAACCCACACCTAAAAACATCGCACAATTACCATAATTAATTATCAATTAATTATTTAATATGATTAACAACTAATTTTTAATTAATGAAACATAATTTACTTTCTACCTTTTGCCCCTATAAACCTCACAACCTGCACCTAAAATTAATTACACAATTTCCAAAATTATTTTTCTATAAATAATTAATATCAATTGAGAACTAATTAATAATTAATTAAAAATAAATTACTTCTCACCGTTTAACCCATAAATCCCTAAAACCACACCTAAAAGAAAATCACAAAATTAACATATTCATTATCAATGAATAAGTTGTTGTAAACTAACAACTAATTATTAAAACATACATTACTTCCCACCCTTTACCCCTATAGCCCACCAACCTGCACCTAAAATTATTTACACAATTTCCAAAATTAATTTTCAATCAATTAATTAATATAAATGAACAACTAATTATTGATTAATCAAATATAAATTACTTACAACCCTTTACATCTATAAACCCTACAACCCGCACCTAATTTTGGTTTACACAATTGGCATAATTAATTATCAATTAATTAATTGATATCAATTAACAACCAATAATTGAGTACAAATAAATTACTTCTCACAATTAACACTATAAAATCTAAATTAAAATAATAAAATATAATCATCAATTTATTATAATTAAATTACTTCACACCCTATTCCCCTATAAACCCACAACATGCTAAGAAAGTTAAAAATGCTAAATGTAATTAAAAGAAAATTGTTCACTGCTAGAAATGCGAACACATATATTAAAAAACATAAACAATACTTATACAAAAAAACATTCATCACGTCCATTTAAAATATAAAATAAGAGACATAACATTAATTTAAAAATGTATGTTTTAAACAACTATATTTTTGCAAACAGTATTAATGACTTCTATATTTTTAACAACTATGGGGCGGATTCCGATCCTGGAAAAACCGGGTACGAATCGTCGGACCGAGCGTTTTCTCCGTCCGACTCGTACCCGGGAAAACCACCTTACAAACCCGCAAGTACGATTCGTACAGAAACACCATTTTCGTACGAATCGTAAGAAAACACCGACCGGCTAAAATATACCCACAATTCCGATCCGGGACACCGCGTACGCGACATTCGCACGGAGTCAGGCAGCGTTTTACGGACCAGCAAGTACGATTCGTACCCACAGCACTTCGCACGGCAATATTTTTATGGGACCCAAAAAGTGCCAGAAAAGCTAAGTACGCCACGATGCACGGCGAAAATGGGGCCCGGTACGCACCGTACCCCCATCCCTACACGTCCGCACCGTACCCCCAGCCCCCCCATGTCCGCGCCGTACCCCCACCCCCGTATGTACGGTGCGTACCCCCACCCCCCGTATGTACGGTGCGTACCCCTCGTATGTACGGTGCGTACCCTCGCCCCGTATGTACGGTGCGTTCCCCCACCCCCGTATGTACGGTGCGCACCCCCACCCCCATATGTACGGTGCATACCCCCACCCCCCGTATGTACGGTGCGTACCCCCACCCCCCGTATGTACGGTGCGTACCCCCACCCCCCGTATGTACGGTGCGTACCCCTCATATATACGGTGCGTACCCCCACCCCCGTATGTACAGTGTGTACCCCCGCCCCCCGTATGTACAGTGTGTACCCCCACCCCCGTATGTATGGTGCGTACCCCCACCCCCGTATGTACGGTGGGGGTACGCACCGTACATACGGGGGTGGGGGTACGCTCCGAACCTACAGGGTGGGGTGGGGGTACGCTCCGTACCTACACTGGGTGGGGTAACGCTCCGTACCTACGGGGGTGGGGGTACGCTCCGTACCTACACGGGGTGGGGTGGGGGTATGCTATGTACCTACGGGGGTGGGGGTACGCTCCGTACCTACACGGGGTGGGGGTATGCTTCGGGCCTACGGGGGTGGGGTGGGGGTACGGCGCGTACATGGGGGGGGCTGGGGGTACGGCGCGTACTTGGGGGCGTGGGCTGGGGGGGTGTTCGGCGCGTATGCGGGCACATGTTTGGACGTCTCCATGGTTGCTATGGGAGTTCGCTCCGTATGGTGTTTTTTCCATACGGTTGTGCATTCGGACAGACGGGACGGATCGTACTTGCGCGCTCGGACTTCAGTTTCCCGATTCATACGTAAAACTGTCCTGGGACGTGTCGGACACTTTTTCCGACCCAAGGACGTGTCGGGGAATTTTCCCAATGCGATTTGTATGGATTTTTTAACATACGAATCGTACTTGCCAGTTTGTACGGGACTTGTACGATTCGTACGTAAAAAAATCCGGATACGATTCGTACGGGGAATTTTTTTAACGGATCGGAATCGGCACCTATATTTCTTACCTTACATTTTATATTCTTGACCATAATATTCTTGCTGTTGATATTTCTGAATCGCGATATTTCCAACTCGATATTTGTGTAAGTCGACATTTCCAACTTGATATTTTGTCTCAATACGGCGATTTTGGCCTATCATGAATGGGCTACTACCACTTCTCTGACTCCCACACAGGCTGCAGAACTGGACCATCCGATTCAGATAGAGGAGGTTAGCTCTAGTATTTCCTGCTCAAAGCTATCCAATTCCCCAGGTACCCATGGTTTTCCAGCCTCTTTCTATAAAGCTTTTTGTCAAAGCCCAGCGCTAATTGTCGCAAGGCTTTTTAATGCGATAGGAGATACATCGTCACTTCCCCCGTCGATGATTCGGGCAGACATAGTAGTAATCTCCAAACCCAGGAAGGACAAGGCTCAGTGTGCCTCTTATCCTCCTATCTCTCTGTTGAATACAGATCTATACATTTTTACCGGGATCTTGGCCCCTTCCTTCCTGGCCTCATTGATTCTGACCAAGCCGGATTTGTACCCCAACGGCAGTCCAGTGACAGCACGAGAAGGATCTTATATATAATCGACAAAGCCCAGAAATTCACCGATGAACAAATGCTCTTGGCAATAGATGCTGAGAAAGCATTCAATAGGGTCCACTGGCCCTTTTTGGCGGCCAGCCTGACCCACTTCGGCATTGTAGACCGCTTTCAAAGATCGATCCTCTGCAATTACTCCCACCCAACAGCTACCATCCAGGTCAATGGGCGATCTTCCACTTCTTTTCCTGTTGCCAGGGGGATCAGACAGGGGTGCCCATTGTCACCCCTGCTGTTCGGCCTGTACATGGAACCCATGGCCCAGAGGGTGTACACCAAGGAGTACATTTTGGCGTAGAGCGGCACACTAAAGGGCTCTACACAGACAATGTCATAGATTCTCTAGAGGAACCTTCTACCTCACTGCCGGCCTTCTTCGCTGAGCTGGAGGCCTTTGGGTTAGCATTGGGCTTCAAAGTAAACATACAAAAATCACAAGCTCTCAACCTCACTCTTAAACCACTGACACTAGACGCTATATGACGTGCCTTGCCACTACAATGGGCTTTGACATCTATTCCGTATCTAGGCCTCCAGTAATCATCTACCATTGCAGACACGTATATTTTTAACTACCAAACATTGACTCAACGCATCAAAACAGACTTGCAACATTGGTGATCCTACACAAGCCAGCTTGGACGCATCTCAGCCATCAAAATGACTATCCTCCCAAAGATCCTCTTTCTTTTCCAAGAACTCCCAGCCTCCCCACCGATGGGGATGCTAATATCTCTACAGTGGGAAATAACTACATTTGTATGGGCGGACAAACGTCCACGCCTTTGTAGAGACCTTAGCTATCGAACTCCCGAAGAGGGTGGCCTTGGGATTCTGGATCTTCTCCGGTACTACCAGGCAACTCAACTTAAGGTCTTTGTGGAATGACCAAGGGCCGAATCCGAGAAAAATCGGTTATTTATGGACCGGGTCCTGGCAGGTCAGGCCTGATGGGGCATCCCATTTCTCCCTTAGCATACACAACCAAAATCGCTTTATCTTTCTCCCATCACTAAGGCTTCCTTGACAGTGTAGAATAGTCTAGCGACACAAAGGAACCTCACCACGTTCCCCTCACCACTTACTCCTATAGCTAAGAACCCAGATTTCCAGCCTGGCTCTCGGGATCCCTCATTTCAAGTATGGGTGCAGATGGGTTTCAGATCATTCGGCCACTTTTTGATCTGGAGGGCCCACTACCTTTCGAAGCACTCCTTACAGTCTTTGCACTCCCTGAAAAGGAGCACTGGCACTATACCCAGGTACGCCATTTGGTGATACAACCCTCTAGTTGTCCTGGAGCAGAGCGACAACTCACCCCCTTTGAACGCTCTCTCCTGTTGAGAACTCCCGACAAGAGTCTTGTTTCGGACCTTTATCATCTCATAATTTCCTCAGCAGAGATTCCCAAGCCCACGAGACAACTCTGCTGGAAGGCAGAAATTGGTAGGGAACTCACAACCAAAGAATGGGGAGACATTTATTACAGGGCAAGGCATATTGCGCATAACATGGCTTGCATTGAGACAGCCATGAAGATTGCAACCTCTTGGTACAACATACCTTTCAGGATACACAAATACAATCAGTCCAGGTCTCCGGATTGCTGGCGACAGTGTGGCTTTCCAGGCACACTATTACGCATATTCTGGGGCTGCCCGAAATTTAGGCCATATTGGAACCAGGTGCTCATGGACATAAAATAAATCCGTATTTGTAAAACACAAACTACTCACCCTTACGGGTCTCAAGGTGCTTGGGGCCATTGTGAAAATTAAGTGAGCTATTGCCCAGAGTCACATGGTGCTGAGCTGAGCTGCCGCCGGAGCGGGGATCGAACCGTGACACCTGTGCTCCGACGTCAGCTGCCCTGGCCGCTGTACCACACCTCTCCACATTGATAACCATTTAGACATAGACCTCTCCAGATTCCCAGCCTATGTAATCTTAGGCCTTCTGAATCCCCTCACTTTCCCTCTCAGGTCTCATCGAGGTAAACAAATTGGCGTGGCACTATGCGCGGCCCTGCAAAATATCCTCTCACACTGGGGTACTGCATACCTACTGACACACTTGGGATGGTTACATCGGCTGTGGTATACAGTACGGATGGAACGCATCCCTTTGTCTGTAGCTAATTGGGATTTGGCATTTTCCACACTATGGGCGCCACTCTTATCGTTGTTAACAGCAGGATTCCTGGAGCACAAATGCCACAAATATCTTCACGTATTACGCCTACCGGAGGCTGCAAAATCCCACAACACTGAACAACACTATCGATATACCTTGTCAGAAACATTGTACATTAGTAGCCTCTCTTCTTTCTTCTCCAGCCACCAGGTCCGAGGGCGGATGTGGGTTCTTCTTTTACTGGGGTATGTTATTCTTCCTTTGCAGGACCCCCTTGTGTAATTGGGTCCCATTACGCATCCTCGAATATGCTGTTTTCTTTTTCGATTATATTAAAACTTTATTAAAGAAATTTAAACCATAAAAATAGCCAGAGCTATTCACTTTTCCAGTGCTTATTTTTGTTGTGGCACTGAGTAGTATTTTCGGGATGTCAATTTAATGAACCACAGTTTTGCTGTGCATTCAATGGGGGAATTATTTTTTAAGAAAGTAAGAAAGGAGATGCACAGTGGCCTTGTGACATGCGAGTTTTGAGGGGAAAATGTCTAGATCTAAACACCAAACAAATGCCAATGTAATGTTTCCGATTCTACCAGTTTGATCTTTTCATAAATTTCACAAAGTGTGTATTAGGTAAGCCTGGGCAAAGCACTACGCTACGCTCGCGTAGTTTCTGAAGTTTGTGCTACTTCGCACTACACGAATTGCACGTAGCACAGTGCAAACACGCGTAGCGTAGTGCAGCAGTCATTTTTTGCTTGCTCGCGGTCCTCAACATCAAGTTGGCGCTCGCGAGCAAGCAAAGTGACATCCCGGCGAGACTTTTTCCTCGTTCGCGATCAGCAACATCAAGTTGGCGATCGCGAGCGTGGAAAATAAACCTCCCGGCGAGATTCTCAATGCGGGGTGGTCAGGTTTCTCATTGCGAGTGGTCGCGTATGCTCGAGACCGCTCGCGATGAGAAACTAGCAGTCTGCATTGAGAAAGCTGCCGCTCGAGTAAAAATCTACTCAAGCGGCAGAAAACTACAGCTCACACTGTGCAAGATGCCGTTTTCAATGATTGCACAGTTCCGGATGCTTGTCCGCACTGTGCAATCATTGAAAACGACATATTGCACAGTGCGAACAGGGTACTGCGCAGTTTGCGAAGTGCTACGCGTAGCTCGCGTAGTGCGAAGTGCACTTTGCGTAGCTACGCGTAGCGCTACTTCGCGAACTACGCCCAGGGTTAGTATTAGGTTTGAGTGGTTAAAATACTGTGGGTCGTATGGAAGAGCGTATCGGAGATTACCACAGCAAGAAGTAAGTGGAAATATACTACTACCTCCAGAGCCTGTTTGACAGATTCTTTCTAATATGAGCAGTTCAGGGTTACCTATCATTGGATCTGACTAGGGTTATGCAAGACTTGAGTCATGCTTCTGCCAACCCAGAGGCAATCACTGCAAATCCATTGCTTAGAGGGAATTAACAAATGGAATAAAATACTCTTCAATGACTGGAATGTTATATTAAGTGGCAAGTGATTGTAATCACTTGGCTGTTGGTGAATGGTTTCCTTATATGCTATCCTGGCTGAAGAGGGGTGAAACCCCGAAACAGGTCCTAGGATGCTTGATTCCGGTCCAGGGAAGGCATGGCTTGGCAGTTCGAGCTGGACTGTTCCCATGAGGCACAGGGTCAAGACTGATTTGCATATGGCCATGTCTGAACTGAGGTGGCGTGGTGAGCAAAATAACAATGGATTAAACCCAGATCTGTGACTGGGGGTGAATGTTTTGCCAATGTGCAACATTCCGTCCATCATCTTGTGTGTTTTCCTTATATGAATACCTGCTCCTAATTTTTCATGTGAAGCTCTGGTTAGCTTTATAGGGAAGGGTCAAAATGACACCAGGGACCACATTTAGAGACAGCAGCAACAGCGCAAATGTGTTTGTGTTATCGCACACTACTTTTCAAAGCATCTACCCAGGCACCTACCCAGGGCTTTAGGTGGCCTGTGTCCTGCTGGCTCTCAGCACCGGCAGTGTTTAGAAGCAGGTGCCGAGATGGGTCCCTATGGGGCTCTCCATGTTTACCCTTAGGGTGAAATAAATCGTAACTCTGCAATAGTATCACAGGACGTCAGGCTCCAACCTGTTTTCTCAGCTCGAAAGTCGGCTGCTCTAGCCTTACCTCACAACTTCGCCCACCAGAGAAATTGCATTTTCAATATTATATACAATGAATAGATAGTTGTTGCTTATTTATCTTATGCAACCATTGACAAAGCCAAAAGTCCTGGCGTGTTGTAGGTGTAATGTTACTTGTTGTATTATATATCTGGATGAATGGACAGAAGCAGCAAAATACCAGTGGGGCAGCACACCATGCTAAACACAGATTTTTAGCTCAAGGGTTTTAAACCACACCCTTAATTACAGCGGCTACGCCCCTATGAGTGTCCACCCGTTTTTTCATCCCATGTAAAGCCCTGTGTAGGCCACATTCTGATTATCATTAATAATAGGTTTATTTCGAACTGCCAGTAGGAATGTATGACCTACAGCATGCTTTATCTTTTTATTTGAAATTGTTTCAAGCAGATAATTCTATCGCACATCACCAAGTGATGGAATTTGAAGCTAAGCACATTCAGGTAATAACTTTATAGACATAAGAATCCACTGCACTTCTCAGTTCACAAGGATTGGCTCATAAAGAATTACAATGGTAACAAATAATTTCACGAAAATTGAAGAGCTGGCTAGCTTCCGGGCTTGGCACGTGGAGGGAATCTGGATTCTAGTGATTTGGAACGTCTAACATTTAAATTGCGGCTTAAATTTCAAGAAGGTCACGAAAAAGGGCAAGTGTAAGAGCCTCAATTGGTTGAATCAGAGGATGTATGCTAATTCGGCTGAGTGCGTATCGAAAGGGGTAGAAACACTCATGCAGTTACGTACTTCGAGAGATATGGGGCGTATTACCAATAGACGGCGATAAATATCGTAAAGCACGCTTAGCGCTTTTTATTTATCGCCGTCCATCGCTGGAATTTATCGCCCGGTTAGCACGTAATTAACAACGCGTATCACTGAGGCGATAACAATTCCAGTGGTAGCGGCTTCATCGAAGGGATATCTCTGGAAATCCAGTAGAATTACTACATAGATGGTGAAAACGTTGTTAATAGGCCAAGGTGCACTTAGCCTTATGATCCACCTGCCATAGGATAACTAGGGTAAGTCAACATTTTATCAGATGTTAGTTTTTGTCGAAAACCACGGTTTTCGCCAAAAACTAACGTCTGATAGAATGATGTGGGCCGCCTTGTAAATATCGCGATGTGCATTTAGCGATATTTAACATGTCTTTCTGTGTGAGGTACGCCCAGTGACACCCACTTTGCATCTCGTTAGAGATGCAAAACGAGGCGTCGGGAAAACGGCTGCTAACGTGGGCTAATGCATGTTAGCACCGCCTTGTAAATAGGGCGAAAAGGTTATCTCCACTTTTTTGGATTTTAAAGCCAAAAAAGCAGAGATAAGGCCCTTGATAATATGCCCCATAGATATTTGAGGTTTACCTACACTGCTACTGTCAAAGCCATGTCTCATCTGCCTTTAACAGAGGACGTCAATGCCTGTGCGCACTTCACTGGCGTGGTACACTTTCGACCCCTATTTGTTCCATTATGTGCGTTAGGCCTGTTGGGTTTGTTTGACGTCGTTAGCGTGGCAGACTACTTTACCATGTATCGTATTGACGCAGTTGTCATATTTGCTGTCTTTCAGTTCTAGGAAAGAATTCAACTGATGTAGTGCACACAACCATCCCTGGTTAAACAATCCAGGCATTAGCGCACCTGCCAACTCAGGCGGTGCCACAGTGTCACTCTATCGGCTCCTGTCACACGGTCACACGGTTACGAGTGTATGTCACAGGGTGGCAGGGAAAACGAGCTGGAAACTATTACAAATAGGGGATTTCCAGCTCATCTTTCGAGCCTTTGAACAGCAAATGTCCAAACACCTATGCGACATCGCACCAGCCTCTACGATCTTTCATGTTTTCTTTTTTGGAGGAGGGGATTTGTGGGGGAGAGGGGTCAAAAGTACCTTTTCGGCACAAGGCCTCATAGTATGACATTTATATTTTTTACTTAGAAGGTCCATATTAGGGACATGAGAATTTCTAAAACTAATTTTACAAATATGCAGTTGTAAGGAACTAAAGCTAATCAGAAAAAGCCACACTTTGAAAGTGCAGTAAATTAACCGAAATACACAATATATTTAGACTTCCCTGTTGTCTACGTTGGCAATCCAAACAAATAATGTTGAAAGATTGATCTAATTTCCCTTCAATACCTGTCAATTAATTTTCATTTCCTTATCAAAATCTCACACTTTCATATCCTTAGTTAAGCCGAAAATTGCTTAGTTGTTCGTGTCTCTCACACTGAATACATGGTACCCATTCTGTCTGCCCTCCTTAACCACTTAAATGTATAACTGGGACTGTGTTATGTAACGGTCACCCTGTACCTGTTTGTTCCCCTCTTTTGCATAGAGCCATGCCCGCAAGCAATTGAGGGAACACTGCCTTGAGATAACATCAGCTCTATATATGTGCCATCCACGGCCGGTGCAGGAAAGAGCAGTGGAGAGGGTGAGAAGGGGTTGACAGACAAGGACGATGGAAAAAAAAATGTAAAAAAAAGAAAACCACTTACCTTGTGCTCGCCACATCACCGAGTCGGAAATGCAGCGAGCACAAGGTAAGCTTTTTTTTTTTTATTCAATTTTTCCTCGTTGTCGCGTGTAGACTCCCCCAACCTACTTCTCTTGCCTGCACCGGCCGCGACTGATATGTGCACCAAAGTCATCTGTATGACAGAAGAGGCGCACAAGCATCTGCGGTACCTTCTTTAATACAACAGTGCTGTGCGGTTGTAAAAAATGTGAACACTGACCGTTGCGCCCCCGGTGTAGGAAGCTGACTCTGTATATATTATACCAAAATATGGTATAGTGTGTACAGAGTTCAGTAGACCCCCAGAGGTATAGCAGAAGCTAAATTAGATAATCAATAACAGCTCTGTTTGTGGTAGTGTGGTCGAGCAGTTAGGCTTATCAGAAGATGTGTTAAGCATTTATTGTATTCATCCAGACAAGAACTGATGGCACACACTCTGAGACTGAATTACTTTTGCATTACTTTTCAGTTACATCCACCATTCTGGGTGATATGCCTAGATATCACATAGTGGGTCCTACAATACAAAGGTAAGTAAGACAATTTACTTTTCAAAGCACCGTTACATTAGTTCCACACGAAAAGCAGCTCGACAGGTCTGGTGCTAGTGATGGGGATGATGGCGTTCAGAAGCGGTGTCAGACACCTACCTCATGTTGTTTAGTGCTATCTGGCTAGGGCTTTGCTCTTGCCATTGCACAAAGTTTGCCAGAATGGTGAAAGAGTCTTGGAGGATCTAAATTATTCTTAGACACATGGCGAATGGTTGTCAAATTTAAGTCTGCCAGAAGCTGAAATGTATTTAGTCACACATTCCTACCAGCAGAAAGCATTGTAGGTAGCAACTAGTTGACCTGAATTCTAGCCGCCTGCTCTCTGCCCGACATATTTGTGCCTTTTAATGGCTGAAAGGCCTGATGGGGGTTGCCTTCCTATTTTTCCTGCAGCTGCCTTCTTCCTGTGACTGACGGCTAGCTGGAAGACTGGTTGTTGGCCTGCTGTGTGTCTTCGTACTAGCTGTCTGCCAGACATCACAGTTCAGACGCTTTTAGACTTTGGTGTTGCACCACTTTTGTCTCATGAGCCAGACCCTTCATCAAGATCAATGTGGTGGCCTTCAGCGGTCTATGGGACACCATGTCTGTTATCTGCAACAAGAAGTGTATGTAGAATGTGGGCACAATAATTTGTGCTTTTGTTTTTCCTTCAATGAAGATGTGTTTGACTGAGGTATTTTTGTAGGGTTCTGCTGTTCAACTTCACCTCTGTGGACAACAATAGTAGAGGTAATATGTGTAGCGGCTCCACCAAATTAACTTCCACAAGCTGAAGTGAAACATGAAATGATAAGGTGCCAGGGGAAAGAACCAAAAAAAAAACCAATAAACCATCTTGGATTTAGCTTTCACCTATATCGAGTCAAAGAAATTCTTCCACCTCCAGTTGGGAGCCAAGAGGGGAAGCTAGAAAGTAGTGGCAGCTCCTGCCTACTGCTGCCAAAAGGCTTTCACATGTCCATGGTACACAGAGCTCCAGACAAGAACAACATTGAGGGCATCCATGGATGGGTGGTGCATCAGCTCTTCCTGAATCTGCCAACTCTCAAGGACACCAGAAAAACTGTAAACCCCAAATCCCTGATAGCTGACATAATCTGTAGCAAACAAACGGCGCCATTTAGAATGGTCTTCACAAATGTCATCCCTGGCAATACATTACAAATATATTGTATAATAAGTATGATGCATCAACTAATTGTAAAATGTGTTCCAGAACCAAGATTGTCAGCTTCACATCAATGTTCATGAAAATGATGAACCTATGCTTCAGTCCACTGATACCATTTATAGGACGTTACTGCTATCTTACATCCATCACACTTGAAACAAAAATAAAATCATCTGAAATCTTACAGCACCCTACTATCTTCATATTACCTTTCAGACTCTCCTGGTAGAATCCAGGACACTCCTCCTTTGCTCAAAACCAGAAAAATAAAATCAAACCTCCGGCCATAAATGCTCTAGACCTCACTCAGGTGCCGATCACGATCCGGTAAAAAATGTCCCCGTACGACTCGTATCGGGTCTTTTTACCGTACGAATCGTACAAGTGCCGTACGAACTGGCAATCACGATTCGCATGGTAAAAAGTCCATACGAACCGCACTGGGAATCATTCCCCACACGTCCTCGGGTCGGAAAATGTGTCCGACACGTCCTCGGACGATTTACCTTACAAACGTAAAAATCCAAGTCCGTCCGAGGAATCACGATCCATCCCGTGCGTCCGAGCGTACAACCGTATGGAAAAAACACCGTCCGCACCGAACACCCATAGCAACCATGGAGACAAGTGCCCGCATACGCGCCCAACACTCCCCCCAGCCCCCGTACGTCCGACACGTACCCCCCGTATATGTATACCCCCACCCGTCTAGGTACACCCCAGTACGTTCCAGTCGTATCCCCACCCCAGTACGTGTCGTACCACCGTCAATGTACACCCCAGTACGTTCCAGTCGCACCCCCACCCCAGTACGTGTCGTACCACCGTCAATGTACACCCCCCCACCCCAGTACGTGTCGTACCACCGTCAATGTACACCCCCCCACCCCTGTACGTGTCGTACCACCGTCTATGTACACCCCAGTACGTTCCAGTCGCACCCCCACCCCAGTACGTGTCGTACCCCCCGTGTACCTACACCCCAGTACGTTCGAGCCACACCCCCACCCCAGTACGTGTCGTACCACCGTCAATGTACACCCCCCCCCCAGTACGTGTCGTACCACCGTCAATGTACACCCCCCCACCCCTGTACGTGTCGTACCACCGTCTATGTACACCCCAGTACGTTCCAGTCGCACCCCCACCCCAGTACGTGTCGTACCACCGTCAATGTACCCCCCCCACCCCAGTACGTGTCGTACCACCGTCAATGTACACCCCCCCACCCCAGTACGTGTCGTACCACCGTCAATGTACACCCCCCCACCCCAGTACGTGTCGTACCACCGTCAATGTACACCCCCCCACCCCTGTACGTGTCGTACCACCGTCTATGTACACCCCAGTACGTTCCAGTCGTACCCCCACCCCAGTACGTGTCGTACCACCGTCAATGTACACCCCCCCACCCCTGTACGTGTCGTACCACCGTCTATGTACACCCCAGTACGTTCCAGTCGCACCCCCACCCCAGTACGTGTCGTACCCCCGTGTACCTACACCCCAGTACGTTCGAGCCACACCCCCACCCCAGTACGTGTCATAGCCCCGTCTACCCACACCCCAGTACGTTCCAGTCGCACCCCCACCCCAGTACGTGTCGTACCACCGTCAATGTACACCCCCCCACCCCAGTACGTGTCGTACCACCGTCAATGTACACCCCCCACCCCAGTACGTGTCGTACCACCGTCAATGTACACCCCCCCACCCCAGTACGTGTCGTACCACCGTCAATGTACACCCCCCCACCCCTGTACGTGTCGTACCACCGTCTATGTACATCCCAGTACGTTCCAGTCGTACCCCCACCCCAGTACGTGTCGTACCACCGTCAATGTACACCCCCCCACCCCTGTACGTGTCGTACCACCGTCTATGTACACCCCAGTACGTTCCAGTCGCACCCCCACCCCAGTACGTGTCGTACCCCCCGTGTACCTACACCCCAGTACGTTCGAGCCACACCCCCACCCCAGTACGTGTCATAGCCCCGTCTACCCACACCCCAGTACCTTCCAGTCGTACCCCCACCCCAGTACGTGTCGTACCACCGTCAATGTACACCCCCCCACCCCTGTACGTGTCGTACCACCGTCTATGTACACCCCAGTACGTTCGAGCCCCACCCCCACCCCAGTACGTGTCATACCCCCGTGTACCTACACCCCAGTACGTTCCTGGCGCACCCCCAACACAACCTCCTAAGTACAGAGCGCACCCCATGCCCCAACATCACAACCGCATGTACGAGTCGTACAAAGCCACACACAAGGACATAATCGTACAACCAAATGGCCCATGTACACACCGTACACACGCTCAAAACGCACGTACACAACAAGGACAAAACAAAACAACACAAGAATACACCATTCGAAAGGCACACAGCCACTAAACATGGCCAACAACCACTAAAAGAACACAATCACTGACCTGCAACTGTCAAAAACAAACAGAGGCCCAATACACCACCACTCCTTATAACACACCCACCCAAAATTCAAACACTGCCACACCCACCCATGGACCAATGAAAAGGGCCCACACACACAAACCATGAGCCTTTGCAACAGACTCACTGCTGCCAGACACCACAGAACCAGACGACAAGCAACACCACATCTTACACTTGCACACCTTCACACGACCACCCTCACAAACACCCTCTCATCACATTCACACACACACACAACCATCCACACCCCCCCAACATCCACACACCCCCCACACCCACACCATCCCCACCCACATCCCTCACCATGCCCACTACCAAGAATCCAAAGTTCAGTCACCGAGAGTTGGAGGTCCTTGTTGATCAAATCCTCAGAGTCGAGCCACAGATCTTTGGAACATTGGTCAGAAGCACCAGCCAGGCAGCCAAAACAGCCATGTGGCAGACCATCGTCGATGCTGTGAATGCTGTTGCGGACACCAGGAGGACCAAGCAGGATTGCCAGAACAGGTGGTACGATCTGCGGAGGAGGGTCAGAGCCAAGAGGCAGGAGGAACACGACCAGGCCAACGCCACCGGAGGAGGGCCCTCCCGCAGAGCCGTACAGTACCATCCCTGGGAGGAGAGGGTGATGGCCATACTGCCGGTGGAGGCAGTTGAAGGAGTAGAAGGACTCCGAGACCCGGGTGAGTACACAAACAACGCACCTCACATGGGGGGAACTGCAACCACAACCAAAATTAATAACAGGCACGCAACCACCACAAGCCATCGCATGACTCAACCACACTCCATGAGCAGGCACATGCCACTGCTGCCACCATGCCCCATGCACCCAGCTGGACAATGTCAAGTCACAGGCCACAGAAGACAACAACACATGACACGGTAACCCGGATGGCGGGAGGCTGGGCACCAAGAATCACATAGTGCGACTCCAAAGCAGACAACAATGCCCTCTGCCCATATGGCCTAGGTCACAGCTAGACAAACACTGTGTCCCAACACAGGAATGACTTGCCAGCAAATGGCGGACGCCTTGCATCAACACATGGGGGTGAAGGCACTGTTTTGCACATGACAGCAGCTAATGAACAGCCAACATTGTGAAAGAGTGGCAGCACACACCACCACAGCAGCAGCGCACAGACACACAGCAGACAAAATGGGTGCCTGGAGATCAGAAACAAACTCACATCAACAGGCCAAGGGCCACTCAAAGATCTGCTAACAGTGTGTGCCCAGGAATCTGGGCCAAGGTGACAGAGGGTGACAAACGGAGGGAGGGAGAGGGGGACACAGAGGGAGGGAGAGGGGGACTGAGAGGGAGGGAGACGGACAGAGGGAGGAGGCTGACACACAGAGGGAGGGAGAGGGGGACAGAGAGGGAGGGAGAGGGGGACAGAGAGGGAGGGAGACACAGGAAGATGGACAGAGGGAGGAGGCTGACACACAGAGGGAGGGAGAGGGGGACAGAGAGGGAGGGAGAGGGGGACAGAGAAGGAGGGAGACACAGGGAGAGCAAATCAGTCCTTTGGTGTGTGGGAATGTCTGCTCGTCAGCAGGTGGACTGCGTGCATGTAGACAAGGGTGGCCAGTGCCAGAACCCCCCCTCTTCATCATGGCAAAACGCAGGGCCATGTCACAACCTGTACACGAGCACAAGGACAGCCACCTGCATCATATAAGTGTGTGGATCCACTCCATGTGCACATGTACAGTGCTACAAGGAAGGCGCAAATGCATGGCTCGCCACACATGCACACTCCACTGCTGACTGCAGTCACACTTGACGCAGCAAGTGAGACTGTGCCACACATAGTTAAAGGGGCCAAATTGGTGCCCAAGGGACACACCCATGCACAAGTGCACTGTGAGTGGAATGCAAGACAGATCCTAATTCCAAGAGGAAATGTGCCAACTTTGTAACGGATGAAACATGGATGTTGCATGGATCAAAATTAACATTTCCTCTCTCACACACAGGTCAACGTCGTGCTGCACCCCCCAACACTGGGGGGGAACACTCACAGGACCCGGATCTGCAGGAGACCGATCCCACCGGCAGCGACCACTCTCACCACTCTGCGGACGACCCCGACCGACCTGGCCCCTCTGGTGTCCAACCACCTGCAGCACCTGCGTCAGGTACAACCGTGCCAACCACCACCCCCACTCCTGCCACATCCCAGGAGACACCCAGGATCCCTGCCCCAACACCACAATGCAGCCAGGCTCGCCAGGAGGGACACGGTGTCCCGGGCACCCAGGAGGAGGCAGGCGACAACGCCAATGCCACCCCTCAGGGGTCCCGGAGACCCGATGTTCCCACAAGTGCAGGCCAGACGCAAGTGGGCAGGGGTGGTGGGAGTGGAGGACGGCGCAGGCGCGAGCCTGACCAGTTGGCTGGGGATCCGGTATTTTCCCATGTCCGTAACATCCTGGACTCATACCGGCAGGACACCACGGGCATGGCCCAGGTTGTGTCCGTCCTCGAGGGGATCAAGGTCCAGCAGGCCCAGCAACATGCGGAGCTAATAGCCTGTCTACAGCTACACCAACGGAGGATGGAGGACAGACAGGCTGAGCAAGTGACGGCGTCCCAGGGGATTCACGCTGAACTCCGTCGGATGGCCGACACCATGGCCGACCCTCCCTGTGCCAGAAGGCGGAGAACATCACCACCCACAGGGAGGGATCATGAGGAGGAGGAGGAAACATCCGACGGAGCATCCCAGACGTCGTCACGGCGTGCTGCTGAGGTTCCCCGCAGGAAGCCGGGTCGTCCACGGAAAGGACCGTGAGGGTGGCTGCTACATCACCATCTCCCAGGACACCTGGCCTGGCACCTGGCCCACTGGAGCAACAGCATCACAGCATCAAGAGACATTCTCTGCCACATGGCCCTGCTGGTCACTGGCTGACCAATGTTGACAAAGACTGTGGCATGGACTCTGAGGATTTCCAATGGCAAGGACACCAACTCCCCTACTGAACTTTGGATTCCCTAATCCCGGAAAGCCCCTCACTTTGTCCCCCCCCCCCCAATAATAAATCACACTATTAAGAGTAGATGCCTGCTGGTAGCATTATTACCTAACATGTGTCTTGTACAGTCTAAACATGCCTGAGTCATCTGTTCACTTCAACCACCCACACCCTGGGGCCTGAGTCTGGCACAGGACACATGGGTCACAGTTTATTAGGCAAGACAGACATGGAGCACCATACACACCCGTGATGGTCAGAACCAGCTGAGGGGGTGGCCGAACAACCGTGCTGACAGACACATTGAGTACAGCAACAGTCATGCGCAGAGGTCAGGGATCCTGGCCCGTGTCCTGGGGGGCACCAGGTATGTGTAGACAGGTGGCAGAACCATGTCCTGCAAGCTTGAGTCCGGTGGATGCAGAGAATGGGGTCATGGACAACGTTGGATGCATGGGGATGGCACATGTCACAATACCCACACAGTCATGGACATCATGCCCAATACACAGTCTCAGCACACACACACAGCTTGCATCTTGCAACTCGAAACATTGACACATAGCCACAATCAGGGAATACCATGCCAGACATGCAGGATGCACCGTGCCAACACACCAGCATTGACTGAGAAGAGGCACCTTGGAGGCATAGGGACACCTTTATTAGTCATGTTTTTGGGATTGCAGAGGCAACTCGAAGTACACATGAACACATCATGTGGAGTAACATGTGGCTCCAACACTGGCACCCCCCTTCTGCAGCACAAATGCGTGATAGCCAGGGAACTGGCACACAAGCGTCGGCTAACAGCTAAACACCCACAGCTGCTCACGGAGAGCCTGCCATACACCATACATCCGCTGATGTGGAAGTCCCACGCCATGTCAAGACAATGTCAACCGTATATGTCCGAGGGCAGTGTCACACACATTGATGCCATCATCACAATCCACTATCCCATCACTGATGACTGACAACCAGGCAGCCCATCTATTCAGGTGTACCCAGCTGCATGTCGTGTCCCATGGGGATGCCACATGTCTGCAGAGGAACCAAACCCCGACCGGGCCAGTGTGCACACATCGTGAACAACTGCCACACCCAATACACCCCAGATGCATCCCTTACCCCATGGAGACTTCCAAACGTGTCCGTGCCTGTAACGCTGAGTCAGCCCACGATGTCATATCCATGAGGAATAGCAGTGCCACAACAATGCAACCAGCAAACGGCATGCGCAGGTACCTGGGGAAGAGAGACACACAAGAAGTCAGCCACAAAAAGCACAGCCACTTGCATGTGCAGTTACTCGACACATGTATGGATGACAACATGCTAGGTCACAATTATGACTGGGGAAATACTACCATCACTGCCACCATCACTCCAGTGACACACCCACACACACCTCTGACCCACGTGCCATACATGCAGGTGGAGACACACATCACAACGCATGCCACACGGGGACCAATGCGTGCACACTCAGACCCTGGTACTCACCACTAAGCAAAGAAGTCGCGTATGAGCCGAGTCCGGATGTCCTCTTGCGGCTCCACATCCTCCACATCACTAGCCCCATTGCCAAGCCCTTCGTCCTCCACGGGTGGATGGTCCTCGTCATGTTGATTCAGGATGAGTGGCACAGCTCTTTCAACTGCCATGTTGTGCAGCATGCAGCAGACCATGAAGATCTTGCAGACCTTCGCCGGGGCATAAGGGAGTGCACCGCCGGTCTTGTGGAGGCACCGGAATCGGCTCTTCAGCATGCCAAACGTCCTCTCTATCACTCGCCTTGTCCGGCCATGGGCGGTGTTATAGCGGAGCTGGGCCGGCGTGATGGGGTTGCGGAGAGGTGTCAGCAGCCAAGGCATGTTGGGATAGCCAGCGTCCCCTACATGGGAAGCACATGGACATCGTTAGAACTGGTGTAGCGGTCGTGCTGGTCGGCTATACAGAATACAGGACAGACAGACTGTACCCACCAACAACACATGCCCGTTCGTTGCGCAGCTCCATCATCATATCAGGCATCCCGCTACGCCTCATGATGTAGGCATCGTGTGCTGATCCTGGGAAACGAGCACAGACATGTGAAATCACCATATTGGACAGACACACCACAAGGGCATTGATGGAGTGGTAGTGCTTCCGATTGCGGTACGCCACCTCCCGTGCGTGTGGTGGTACCAAACCTACATGTGTCCCATCTATGGACCCAATGACATGGGGCATCCCTCCCAGGGCATAGAATCCACGCTTGACCTCAGTCATCTGTTCAGGGGTTGGGAACTTGATGAAGTCATCCAGGTGAATCAACATGGCCTCCAAGAAATCATGCAGCACACCGCTGAACATGCTCTGGGACATGCCACCAACATGAGCTATGGTATTTTGGAAGGTACCCGTGGCCAGAAAATGTAGGGCAGCCATTACCTTCAGCTGGGGTGTCAGTGCCGTAGGATACCTGTGCTGCGGTTGCAGGTGTGGTGCCAGTCTCGCCGTCAGCTCCAGAATCAACGGTTGGGTGAAGCGGTAGAGCCGGATCCTGTCATTCTCCTGCATGGTAGCCAAGTCTGGAATTCTTCGGGCAACAGGAGGCGCTCTGCAGCAATTTGGAAGTGACAAGGAAGAGTGAGTGCACTACGAGAACAACTCATGTCTACTGAGCACATATAAATCTGGCAATACACACATGCCACATAGGGAGTCAGGCATGTGCTACATGCCCAGGACACGTATGGATGCAAGGTGACACTCCTTCCAAGACCCAGCTACACACGGTGATTGAGAACCTCCCCATGCCACGCCATGGAAATAGCTGTGTCCCAGTGCAAGTGCACTGCCCGACGCAAGACAGGAGTGACATACACCCACACATCAGCAGAAGTGTGATGCCGATTGCAGAGACTGGTAGCGGGACACTGGAGCCACAGGTCACATGACATTACACTAGGACAGCCCACACACCTTGCCATGAAGGTGCACATGTCATGACTCACCACACATTCCTTGTGAGTTTGCTGACATGGCCTTGTCACGCTACTCTGTGTCCCATGCATACATGTGCACCTCACATCCGATAACACATGTGGCATGGTGTTGGGAACAGTGTGCAATGACAATCTACACACAGCCACATGTTGGTTGCTGCAACGGCTGCAGCTTTTGAGGGTGCTACAACATCAACCTGATGTAAATCCAGGACACATATATGACATAGTCACATTGTGCACTGTGGGTAGTGACAAGTCATGTGTCATGACCCCTGTACCGGGCATCATGGGACACTTCCGTGTGTTGGTGTCCGTGCCATGCCAGTGACGCTCACCCCAAGTGCGCAGTCCCACATGCACACATGTCAAAGGAGTCAAGGGCATGCCTGGCACACATTGCACCCTCACACAGTACACATGTACACATCTCATCATACATCTGGTGCCTTCTCCACTCAGGAGGCATGTTCCACATCACAGCCTGTGACACCTGTGCCCCACACATGTAGTAATGCACAGACGATGCCTTGATGTCCATTCCTGGACAAGTATGTCCATCCATGGACAAGTATGTCCGCCCTATTCCTACATGTGTGTCGCCTATCACCACAGTGATGTGTAAAAACCACCGTACTGCTGCTGAGAGGGCCTGTGCATGTTCCCAAATCACTGTGGGAGTGCTGCCGTATGTGTACCCATCGTGATGGCGAGCGTACAGGCATTTGTACGGTCCGTAGCACTACGGGTACGCATACGCGTGCAGACCCATAGTGATAGTGAGCGTAGATGCGTGTGTACGGCCCTATCACTATGGGTCTGCACGCGTATGCGTACCCGTAGTGGTACGGACCGTACACTCGCATCTACGCTCACTATCACTATGGGTCTGCACGCGTATGCGTACCCGTAGTGGTACGGACCGTACACTCGCATCTACGCTCACTATCACTATGGGTCTGCACGCGTATGCGTACCCGTAGTGGTACGGACCGTACACTCGCATCTACGCTCACTATCACTATGGGTCTGCACGCGTATGCGTACCCGTAGTGGTACGGACCGTACACTCGCATGTACGCTCAATATCACTAGGAGTACGCATACGCGTGCAGACCCATAGTGATAGTGAGCGTAGATGCGAGTGTACGGTCCGTACCACTACGGGTACGCATACGCGTGCAGACCCATAGTGATAGTGAGCGTAGATGCGAGTGTACGGTCCGTACCACTACGGGTACGCATACGCGTGCAGACCCATAGTGATAGTGAGCGTACATGCGTGTGTACGGTCCGTAACACTACGGGTACGCATACGCGTGCAGACCCATAGTGATGGAGAGCGTAGGCATGCATGTACGGGCCGTTGCCATGCATTTGGGGTGCCCTAGGGCCCCGAAACGCATCGTACCTGTGTGTGATGCTCCAAATTACATAGGGGACAAGTATTAAGGCCTACATGCATGCTGGTTGTCATGGAGACCAAGTTCAAAATTCGAAATTGTTCTGGAAGGTGCACAGCAGAAGTCAGTTGGAATTCTTCTACTTTGTTGCAATGTGTTTGTGGGGCTGACATCATGCAGGAGAATGAAACCGATAGAGAACCCACAGACTGCTAGGTTTGAAGTGATTGGTGGAAACATAGGATGCAAATGTGAGTGACCAATCACTCTGTACTCCTGTGCATGAGACTGGGCAGAAGGGCACATATAAGGCAGCCAGGTCCCATAAGGGAGCACTTGCCTGCACATCTTTGCATTCGTCGACCCAGCTGCTGCGACTGATTCCCTGGAACCATGTCAAGGGCTGTGGAGAGGACACAGCCATTCACCCTGGAGGAGAACATGGCTCTGCTGGATGTGATCCTCCCACAGTACTCCATGCTGTATGGGCGACCAGGGTATCAGGTGAGTGCATAGGCCACTGCCACAGACTGTCCCTATGTTGTGACTGTGACTTCTGCCATTGCGTCCAGGTGTAACACACATGCCATGTACTGTCGGGGGGGTCCCAGGGGGGGGGGTGCCTGATGTCTCCCAGCAGTGCCCTGAGACAGGAGGGGTGGGGGCCTATCACTCCCAGCAGTGCCCTGAGACAGGAGGGGTGGGGGCCTATCACTCCCAGCAGTGCCCTGAGACAGGAGGGGTGGGGGCCTATCACTCACAGCAGTGCCCTGAGACAGGAGGGGTGGGGGCCTATCACTCCCAGCAGTGCCCTGAGACAGGAGGGGTGGGGGCCTATCACTCACAGCAGTGCCCTGAGACAGGAGGGGTGGGTGTGATGCACAGTGTGAGCCTTGATCATTGATTGTGACATTGCCATCATTCCACCTGTGTACCCACTGTGGCACGTACTGCTTTTTCCCTCACCAGGGGATGATGTCCCTATGACAAAGGTGCAATGCGTTGGCTGCATGACATGCCTTGTTGTAACCAGCTAATTTGTACCCATATGTCTCTCTGTGACATGTGGCTGGTGTATTGATGTGGTGTCACTTGTTCCTCCTCACAGGTAGGCGCCACTGCCAAGGAGCAGATCTGGCTGACCGCCGTCAGTGCCGTGAGGGGTGTGGATGGTCGGAGGCGGAGCCTGCCCCAGGTGAGGAAACGCTGGCAGGATATCCGGTGCTGGACGCGGAGGATTGCACGGCTCCTGCTGGGGGACTCACCTGAGAGCCACAAGAACCGCGGCCGCCGCCGTCTGAGCCACCTCCACAGGCGTGTGCTGCCGGTGGTCTTTCCAGACCTGGAGAGGCGCTTACAGGCGATGCAGCAGCCGGAAGGGGGTAGGTACATGTGTGTTTGTTGTGTGTCACCGGCATTTGTAAGGGCACAGTAGCATGAATTCACTGGCAGGGTTTAAGGGTGCTGTGCAGATCCTGTTTGCCCCAGTATAGCGCTGTGCCCCTGCCACCCTTCCCCTCCTTGCAATGTGCTCCCTGGTCTGTGTGTAGTCACTCCTTCACAAGGTAATGTAGGGTGGCGCTTTGTCCACGAGAACAATGACTGTAGCATCATGTGTGGGGGTGGTGTGTAACAGGTTGTGGGACCTTGCCTGTGCACTGTCAAGTTCACTGCATGTGGGTTCCATGTCAGTTGGCACTGATGCTGACTCCAGACATGGGAGTTGGTCTCTCATGTGTCATGCCTTACAGCGCGCATGTCCTATGTAGTGGCCTGTGACATGATGTGCATGAGTGTGCGATACACATAGTGCAGGGATGGTGACGTGTGTTGCAGTCATTACCATTCAGTAGCATGTAGTTGCGTGCCCACTACTGTCCCCTGGGGCACCTTTTCCTCAGTGGTGTATGTGTCATCATAAACGTGGCCAATCTCAGTGTCTACAGCGTAGGTTGTGCTCTGTGCCATTGTCCCCTGTCACCATGTATATAGACGTGCTATTTTGTACAGGTGTCCACTGTGCAGCCTGACCTGATTGTCCTTCTTCATACTCACAGTTGCCAGTGCCTGTGTGTCTTGTTATACTCATCTGAGGATGGGCACTGGTACCTCATTATTTGTACAGGCGCACCTTGGCTGTTTGGCGTCCAATCTTGCTTTTTGCCTGCCCCTGTGTGTATCACCCAGACTAAGAGATGTTGGTGCCACCTGTGTCTCAACAATTTGCCTCGTGTAGGGTCTTGTTGGGGCGGGCAATGCCTATGTGTCTAATCCTGATTTCCACTTGCCGGGTCTGGGCAGTGTGTGATGTGTCTGGACACACACGCAATGTGCAGTGACCGAGTCATGTTGGGCATGTTTTCAGCATTGCCTATGCAGCATGTGTCTCAAGTTCATGGATATGGTCCCTGGTCATCGGTATTTTCGCCAACGCTGTGTGGTGCAGATGCAGTGCTGGATTGTCCCCAGGGCCTGGGTGCTATGTCAGACTCCGTTTCCTGTCTTTAGCTATTGTCTCATGCTCTCCATGGTATTTCAGTGGCATGGTGGCTCAACCAACTGTGTGTTTCATGCCCTACATCGGTACCCTGTTCAGTAGATGTTAGGGATCTTCCTTTTCAGGCTATGCAATGTTACCTATGTAGATTGGACTCATGTGACAGATGTGTACAGGTGTCTGATTAATTTCTGTCTCTCCACCCTGCCCACAGCATCGTCGGGGGACACAGAGGGAGACATGGACACAGACCAGGCGGAGGGACCGAGCACCAGTGCCAGCCGTGACATCGGGTCTGGCACATCGAGTGGGACAGAGGCGGAGGAGAGTGTGGCCGAGGACCTGTCGACTGGCACATCAGACTACGAAGCTGACAGGTCCGAGGACGATGTCTCCGAGTGGGCGGAGGCTGCACCAGCAGCTGACAGCGGAACAACACCTCGCACCGCCCCCTCAGTTTCCATCAGCCGCCTCCCACTTGCTCGTGTCCCTTCCCAGCGTGCCCGGTCACAGCATGTCTCCTTCCTGCCAGGCACCGCACCCCCTGCCCCTGTCTCCACTGCTGCCGCCAATGCAGAGTCTGTGGACATCCAGCGGCAACTGCAGGTTGGTCAGGCTGCGATCCTTAATGTCCTCCATGCCCACGGCAAAACCCTCACCAACATCGAGGCTTTCTTGGAGGGCATTCATTCATCGCAGGCTGACCAACGCAACTTGCTGAGGTCCATCGACTCCACACTGACTGCAGCAGTGGGTCTCCTGCAGCGCGACCTCCCCCCACCTACCCCTGCCCCATCCACACTTCCCACTCCCATGCCTGTCCCACGTACACCCAGACGTCGGCATGCACCCACATCAACGGACACGGGCACCACACCAGCAGGGAAGGTCCACCGCACTCCTCCTGACACGCACACACAGGGTGAGGTAGGCACACCCACTGGGTCGGGGGGCAAACGTGTGACACGCAGCCATAGTGGGAGTCCGCATTCCACCCAGTCCACTCCCTCCAAATCCCCTCCCCTCAGCTCTCCTGGCCACATCTCCCCCAAGGACTCCTTCATGGCCGCTCTGTCCCTGAGCCCCACGGTTACACCACCACGCAAGCGGTCAAGGAGGTCCCCGGTCAGGGTGGTTGAGTCTCCCCCCCTGTCTCCACCCTCCCCCAGTGGCGCTGCGACCCATCCCTCTGACCCCCCCCCCCCTCCTTGGGGCCTGAGGTCCCTTCGGGTGCAGGGGACTCCCTGGAGGACCTTGCAAAGGTGTGTAGTGCCATCCTGGCCTCCGCCTTTGGCCCTGCCCCACCCCCTGTGGTGGAGTCCTCCATCCCTGCACCCACAACGCCGCCCCTTTGCCCTGATGTCCCTGCGGTGCCTGTTGCTTCCCCCCCCCCTGATGCCCTCACCAGTGTGGAAGACGATGCCATTTGACTGTGCAGGCAAGGTAGGGGACACGCATCCCACTGTGTCCCCCATCCAGCTGAGAATCATTGACTGCCCTATGGGCTTTGTGAAGATTGAACTGCCTGCGATCCACGGACATTGTGCTCATGCTGAATAAAGCTTACTTTTATTTTCATTATCACACTACTGCTATGCTGGTATTGGTGTTGGTGGGGCTGCTACATGGTTTTGGGTGGTGTGTAAGGGTTTTGGTGTGTGGGATGTGTAGTAGTGTACTGCTCATTGGTGGGACCCTGGGATCTGTGTGCCATCACAAGGTGTTGGCTAACTTTCTTTGTTCATGTAAGCAGTTACTGCATGGTGCACGTGTCCCAGGGTGTATTCCTTCCTCTGTGTACCCAGCTTTCTTCCCTGCAGGGTGTTCCCAATGTTTAGCGCAGAGCTGTGTCTACATGAGCTGTGTGTGTGACGGAGCCCTTCTACTTTGGCCATGCATGCAGGGCCATGTGTCCACCTGCAACAATCGTGGCATCCTTGGTGATCACTGTACTTGTGTGTGGAGTCTGTTGACATGAGTTCATGGGGACATGTTCCCTTGTAGCCAGTATGCATGTGGATAATTCTGGCCTCACACACATGTGTTACACCCCTCCTGTCTCAGGGCACTGCTGGGAGGACTCCACACCCACCCCTCCTGTCTCAGGGCACTGCTGGGAGTGATAGGCACCCACCCCTCCTGTCTCAGGGCACTGCTGGGAGGACTCTGCACACACCCCTCCTGTCTCAGGGCACTGCTGGGAGGACTCTGCACACACCCCTCCTGTCTCAGGGCACTGCTGGGAGGACTCTGCACACACCCCTCCTGTCTCAGGGCACTGCTGGGAGTGATAGGCACCCACCCCTCCTGTCTCAGGGCACTGCTGGGAGGACTCTGCACACACCCCTCCTGTCTCAGGGCACTGCTGGGAGGACTCCACACCCACCCCTCCTGTCTCAGGGCACTGCTGGGAGTGATAGGCACCCACCCCTCCTGTCTCAGGGCACTGCTGGGAGGACTCTGCACACACCCCTCCTGTCTCAGGGCACTGCTGGGAGTGATAGGCACCCACCCCTCCTGTCTCAGGGCACTGCTGGGAGGACTCCACACCCACCCCTCCTGTCTCAGGGCACTGCTGGGAGTGATAGGCACCCACCCCTCCTGTCTCAGGGCACTGCTGGGAGGACTCTGCACACACCCCTCCTGTCTCAGGGCACTGCTGGGAGGACTCTGCACACACCCCTCCTGTCTCAGGGCACTGCTGGGAGGACTCTGCACACACCCCTCCTGTCTCAGGGCACTGCTGGGAGTGATAGGCACCCACCCCTCCTGTCTCAGGGCACTGCTGGGAGGACTCTGCACACACCCCTCCTGTCTCAGGGCACTGCTGGGAGGACTCCACACCCACCCCTCCTGTCTCAGGGCACTGCTGGGAGTGATAGGCACCCACCCCTCCTGTCTCAGGGCACTGCTGGGAGGACTCTGCACACACCCCTCCTGTCTCAGGGCACTGCTGGGAGTGATAGGCACCCACCCCTCCTGTCTCAGGGCACTGCTGGGAGGACTCTGCACACACCCCTCCTGTCTCAGGGCACTGCTGGGTGGACTCTGCACACACACCTCCGATTTCAGGATATGTACGCTTGGAACATACACGGTGGGGGTACGCTCAATGCATTCGAGGTGAGGGTACGAGTCTACTTACACTGGTGTGGTGGGGGTACGCTCCATGCATACGCGGGTGGGGGTACGGGTCGTACTTACACTGTTGGGCTGGGGGGTACGCTCCTTGCATACGCGGGTGAGGGTTCGAGTCGTACTTACACTGTTGGCATGGGGGGTACGCTCCATGCATACGCGGGTGGGGGTACGGGTCGTACTTACACTGTTGGGCTGGGGGGTACGCTCCTTGCATACGCGGGTGGGGGTACGGGTCGTACTTACACTGTTGGGCTGGGGGGTACGCTCCTTGCATACGCGGGTGAGGGTTCGAGTCGTACTTACACTGTTGGCATGGGGGGTACGCTCCATGCATACGCGGGTGGGGGTACGGGTCGTACTTACACTGTTGGGCTGGGGGGTACGCTCCTTGCATACGCGGGTGGGGGTACGGGTCGTACTTACACTGTTGGGCTGGGGGGTACGCTCCTTGCATACGCGGGTGAGGGTTCGAGTCGTACTTACACTGTTGGCATGGGGGGTACGCTCCATGCATACGCGGGTGGGGGTACGGGTCGTACTTACACTGTTGGGCTGGGGGGTACGCTCCTTGCATACGCGGGTGGGGGTACGGGTCGTACTTACACTGTTGGGCTGGGGGGTACGCTCCTTGCATACGCGGGTGAGGGTGCGAGTCGTACTTACACTGTTGGCATGGGGGGTACGCTCCATGCATACGCGGGTGGGGGTACGGGTCGTACTTACACTGTTGGGCTGGGGGGTACGCTCCTTGCATACGCGGGTGGGGGTACGGGTCGTACTTACACTGTTGGGCTGGGAGGTACGCTCCTTGCATACGCGGGTGAGGGTTCGAGTCGTACTTACACTGTTGGCATGGGGGGTACGCTCCATGCATACGCGGGTGGGGGTACGGGTCGTACTTACACTGTTGGCATGGGGGGTACGCTCCATGCATACGCGGGTGGGGGTACGGGTCGTACTTATACTGTTGGGCTGGGGGGTACGCTCCATGCATACGCGGGTGGGGGTACGGGTCGTACTTACACTGTTGGGCTGGGGGGTACGCTGCTTGCATACGCGGGTGGGGGTACGGGTCGTACTTACACTGTTGGGCTGGGGGGTACGCTCCATGCATACGCGGGTGGGGGTACGGGTCGTACTTACACTGTTGGGCTGGGGGGTACGCTCCTTGCATACGCGGGTGAGGGTTCGAGTCGTACTTACACTGTTGGGCTGGGGGGTACGCTCCATGCATACGCGGGTGGGGGTACGGGTCGTACTTACACTGTTGGGCTGGGGGGTACGCTCCTTGCATACGGGTTGGGGGTAGGGTCCGTACATATCCGTCCCCACGCTATGTGATGTTTGTGCGGCCCGTACCCAGGCCTTTGCCACGTGGGTGCGATCCGTCCCGCCATTGTTGGGGTGACGTGTGTGGGCGTGGTCCGACTCGTACCCACGCTCTTCAGGCGTGGGTACGGGACGTACCTGTCTGGTTGTGTTGCCGGTTCGCGTGGTGACGGACTTCCGTTGTGGCGGTCGCTGGCTTATCAGGACACGCCCCCACCCCCTCGTGGTGACCAGGGCATGGGAGTCAGGTATGTCCAGGCCATGTGTGGTGTGTGACTTATGTGGTTGTTTTGTGGCCTGCCCTGGTCGTGCCACCCCCACCCCACCCCACTTTCCCCCCTCCCTTAGTTATTCTGACCTTCTGCGGCGTCTGCGTCGTAACCTGTAGAGGAGGTGTACTGCTATGAGGGCAGGGATGACTCGTAGGTTCGGGTCCATGTCTGTCCGTCGCGTACTGGTACTCCTTGCTCGCGTCGTCCTGTCGCGTACGGGTCCTCCTTGATCGCGTTGTCCTGTCGCGTACGGGTCCTCCTTGGTGGCGTCGTCCTGTGTGTCCGTCACGTACTGGTCCTCCTTGTTCGCGTCGTCCTGTCTGTCCGTCGCGTACTGGTGGTCCTTGTTCGCGTCGTCCTGATTTCCCGGCAGTTTTTGGCTGCCGCAAAATATTCACCGTGCGGGGTGACGTCGGTGCGAATCGTGATTCCTGGGTCGTGAATGGCTGGCTGCGAGCGTCCCGACGTCAGGTCGGCGCTTTCCCGGATCGCATCGGTAGGTGTTTTTTGGTTCGGTCGGGCTTTTTTACGATTCGTACGGTGATGGTGTACCCGTGCGAATCGTAATTCCTTGTTTGTGAAAATTGACGACCGGGTACGCGTCGGGCGGAGATTGTGCTCCGTCCGACGGTTCGTACCCGGTTTTTACCGGATCGTGATCGGCACCTCAGTGTCCACTCCAAAAAGCACTGGTGATGCTAATAGGTCTGGCATTATTGCGCTGAACCCTGAACTCTCCCACATCCTGCACACCCTGCACTCACATGCACAGTGGGCCTCATTTATGAGGTTTTACCATAGGGCAGCGCCGCAGGCTATCCTGCTGCACTACCCTACGGTAAAAGAAAATGGCAGTCTGTCCTTTTGCCCTGCACTGGTGTAGAATGGGCTGCCATGGACCAAGGGTGCCTGCGTTGCAACGATGATTATTTCTGTGAAGGAAGGGAACCTTCCTGCACAGAAACAATCAGAAGAGGCTCTTTCCTCTTTCTATGTGTGCTGCAGCAGAATGCAGCACACATAGAAAAAGGACAAAAGAGGAAAATTAAAGATATTTTTCCTATTTGTGCTTCCCTTATACTTCTCCTGGGGAGAAGTTAGTTTTTGGCTCAGCCTCAGATTTATGATTTCTCGTAAATCTGGGTCAGTGTCAAAAAGCCATGGATGTTGATGAAAACGCCCCCATCAACACCCATTGCACGCCCCTTTAACGCAGAAAACGGTGTTAAAGGGAGCGATATTTATGAGGCAACATTAAGCCAAAGAAATGGCTTAGTGCTGCCACATAAATATGGAGCAGGCTCCTGGTCCACGAAATGTCACAAAAAGTGACGTTCCCGTGGCGCAAGGGGCCTCATAAATAGTCTTTTATATCGGGTGCACTGGAATTAGTAGAAAGAATCACAAAAGTTTGTCTGTTTGCGCTGGTGCGATGGAACATAGGCACCACCAAGAGTGCACGAGAAGAGGAACAAAGCACGTAAGAGGGCATGCTAGGCTGAAGGCAAGAGCTTAGATACTCTAGACAAGTGTCAGCAGGAGACCTGTGCACCATGCCATGTATCTTAAATGACTTCTGTTTATTTTTTCACACTCATGTTCGCGGATGTTACTCTTCTCCTCTCTAAATCTCCAATGGGTATTCAAAAATTGCTGAACCGTTTTGAGACCTTTTGTATTGAGAGGGGATTAGAGATTAATGTGAACAAGACAAAGTTTATGGTTTTGTTGTACCCAGGGCATTCAATCAGGGCTAACCCAGACTAGCAAGGATTCCCCTTGAATGCGTCCGTACCTTTGATTATTGGGGTAGAACATTGACAGAGCACCTGGGGTGACATCCACAAATTATGAAGCTCAGGCTTAAGTTAGAACAAGTGGTGGGAGGAATTATTAAATGCTTTTAAGCTCCCAGTGCCCGAACCAGCCTGCTCTGCACATTCACAAGATTCAAGCCCTGGGGTCTGCATGCTAGGGTGCTGAGATGTGGGGCATCTAGGCATGAAGCCTTACTTGCAGTGGAAAACCGTTTTATGCGGCATATGATTGGTCTCCCAATAAGTACTCTTATCCTCTCACTTTGATTTGATCTTGGTTTGAGACCACTTTCTGATAAAATAGTGCTGCATCGTCTATTATACTGGAGGAGAATTTGGTTTAGTCTAGAGCTCATTTCCTATCATAAAGGCTTTGAGGAAATTTTGTCTTTAGCTGGTTCGCTCAATATTCCATGGCTGAAGTACATTAAAGCTACTTTATTAGATTTAGAGCTTGATAGCTTTTGAAGTAGCCCATGTGTGTCAAGGCCAATTACCAAGCGACCACTTAAATCGACGTTCTGGTGCAATAAAGACCATATTTTACATACTCAGTCAAGATTTGACCCTTTCACTGAAGTTTTTCTAATAGTTAAGGACACTTTAGTCCGAGGATTTTCTTGAGGTGATTGAACCATCTCTAGCCAGACGGCTGTACATACAATTCTGGCATGGAACTTTGCCTCTTGGTTATTCCACAGTAAAATGGGCCCACCATAAGAAAGAGTACGTAGCCCACTGCTTAATGTGTGGGGACTCCATAGGAATTGTTGAACATGTTTTGTTCGTTTGCCCAGTTTATACCAACTGTAGGAGGACTATTCCATTATTTAGGAACCTGGGAGTTAGAGAGTTTAAAGAAGCTGCTGCTGCTAGGATGTTGAGATTTTGCAGGTTGCCCCAAGTCTAGTTGATAGGGTGACAAAGTAAATGATTAAAGATATGCTCACAATTATGGCGACCTGGCACATTTCTTGGATTGGATAGTGTGCTGTTGGAATACTATTGAGTTTTCCTTCATTTTCTATTTTGTACTGTTGGAAGCTTGTTAATAGTATCTCTAAGGGGCTCCTCCAATTATAGTAAGGAGGCATTGATGTCCGGTAACTGGGGAGCACCTTAATTTGGGCAGTTTGTGGGTGACATATAAAATAATTCAGTAAACCAAATGTTAGACCTGGCACCATTGGCGTGGGTCTCCTTTCCATTTTTTGCTGCTTTCTCTTATGTTTTTGATATGTTTAGCTGGTCTAGATGCTTTGGGCACTTTGCCACTGCTATTCAGTGCCAAAGTGAAAGTGCTCCCTATTGTAAATTGTTGTAATGGATTAGTGACTCTATGATTGGCAATTTGATTTACTTGTCAGACCCTAGTACAGTGCACCATGTGTGCCCAGGACCTGTAAATCAAATGCTGCTGGTGGGCTTGCAGCATTGGTTGTGCCACCCACGGGAGAAGCTTGTAAAGTGTGGCTGAGGCCTGCCATTGCAAAACCTGTGTACCGTCTGGGATTGCCATGTCGACTTGGCAGGTGCACCCACTTGCCAGTCTCTAAACCTTCCCTTTTCTACATGTTAGTCACCCCTAAGGTAGGCCCAAGGTACACCTGTGAGCAGGGTGCATTGTATGTGCAAGGTAGGACATGCCATGATGTGTGGCATGTCCTGATAGTGAATTACAGCCAATTTCTATTTCACTATTGCAAGGCTACCTGTTCCCATAGGCCAGAATGGGCAGTTTGATTATAACATCTTATAATCCTAACTGACCCAGGGAACAAGGTAGACAAACAAGTTTAGTATGCCTAAACTCACAATGTTAAAATAAATCTTTTAGTGTGGGTGATTTTTACATTCTGTGTTTGAAAATACCACTTTTAGAAAGTAGGTATTTTCTTACCTAACCATCTAGTAGGCCTCTGCTAGGTTTGTGTATTGCATGTCTGGTTTGTGAGTGACAGGGGGCTGGAGAGGGCTTTGGCTCCGGCAGTCTGATGAGTCAGTGCTGGGGTGAATAGGATCTGGGTTGAATAGAGAGTAGGGGGAGGAGATTTCCCTTCACTTGCCTGAGCCTACATATAATAGAGAGTAGGGGGAAGAGATTTTTTTTCAACTATCTGGGCCAGGTCTGATTTCAACAATGCTGACTCCACCTCCTGCCAGGAAGCTGCACCCGGGAGGACAGAACTGGTTTTGACTAGGTACAGACACTCTCTGCCTACAGAGAACAAAGGATTTAGTAGTATAAATATTGGGGCCCAGACCCCAGAACTTTAGATCACTTCTGGAAATCAAGACAAACCTTTACCAAGGAGAGAAACCAAGAAAGCTGAAGGAGGAGACTGCCCGCGTGCTGTTTGTTGTTTGGGGGTTGGCCTGCAGTGGTTACTTATTGCCAAGGAAAGGAGAAGAGGAACTTTGTGTGTGCTTTATCATCTTGAGGAAGATCTCCAAGGACTTGAAGCTGAGGTTGCCTCTTGTTCTGAAGTCTCAGGGACACAAAGATTTCACCACCAGCTCCCCTGAATTCCCTTGCTGTGAATTCTACCTGCATAGAGGTGCCTGCTGCTGTTTTTGGTACGTCTAGAGACTGCGTGTCGCTGGGAGCTAGAAGCGCGACGCAACGAGGAAGAAGCGTGTTGCCGCCGCAGCTGGTGCCGACGCATCGCCGAAGAAGCTTGCCGCCGCCGTTTGTGTCGCATTGCCGTAGAAGCGTGTCTCTGCTGCTGAGGTTGCCGTTGCATCACCGGAGAAGCATGTCTCAGAGCCTGTCGCGGCTCAAGAGTCCACGGGGTTCGCTACACAGCCATTGGGCGTGCACACATTGCATCCAAGTTGTCGCATCGCATCAAATATGCCATTTTGTCACATCGCACCGCATCGTAGCATCGCATCGAGGTGCCATCTTGTCGCATCATAAGCGGAACGCAGTAAGAAACCGATGCATCACCTCCTCTCCGGTAAGGAACTGACGCATCACCTCCCATTCGCTGCAGTAAGGAACCATCACCACCCCCTTTTGTACCGCTTTGTTCGCCATAAGTTGGCAGGGTATGCTCAGACGTGAGTCCCTTGCTCACTTTGCCACTGGATTCAAGCAAGCCTGGCTGAAGACGGCTGAAATGCCAGAAACCGGTCCTAGGAAGCTTGTTTCCGGTCCAGGGAAGGCATGGCTTGGCAGTTCGGGCTGGACTGTTCCCATGAGGCACAGGGTCAGACTGATTTGCATATGGCCATGTCTGAACTGGGGTGGCAGAGTGGGCTAAAGAACGGTGATGGATCAAACCCAGATCTGTTGACTGGGTGTGAGTGTTTGATTGGTTCTGATGCTCTGTCCATCACCACCCCCTTTTGTACCGCAGTAAGGAGCCAAGGCATCACCTCCCCCGAAGTAAGGAACCGAGGCATCACCTTCCCTGCGACTCTTTTGTTTGTATTGCGTTACGCATCCAAGGTACTTTGAGATTAAAGTGTCCATTTACCATCTACATTAAACTAAGCTATTTATACCATTTGAAAGTCATATTCTTGATATTGTATTGTGGATTTTTGTCGTTTGGTCTTGTGTTAAGTCTAGATCAAGATTACTTATTTTTCTAAACTTGTGTTGTGTCCACTTGTAGTGTTTTCACTGTATTACTGTATGTGTTCACAAATGCTTTACACACTGCCTCTGAGATAAGCCTTTCTGCTCGTGCCAAGCTACCAAGTGTGGGAGAAGGGGTTATTTTAGGAGTGTAGCCCCCTTACCTTGACTAGAAGCAAGGACCCATACTTGGTCAAAGGTACCTACCTATGCCAACTAGAGACCCTATTTCTAACACCAAGCAATACTGTAATCCTATAGTCCAAATAGGTGCCGAGATCACCAACCTTCTCAATTTAACTCAGCAGAAGAAATACATCCTTTTTATTAAGCTCTTCCAAAGGGAGTAACATCTACCAACAATCTTGTTGAAAATCTGGCAGACGTAAGGCACCATTTAATATGCCATAAAGCACACCTGTTGGCTATTGCCTGAAAATGAATAAACATGTCTATTGGACTTGGCCCTCTCTGTAGGGTCAATCCCAAACATTATGCCATCACCCCTCCTGTTTTGCTGAATTAATTTTTGGCTCTGTGCTGTTTACCACTGCTAACCAGTGCTACAGTGTTTGTGCTCTCTCCCTAAACATGGTAACATTGGCCTACACCTAAGAGGGACATTATTTACTATTTACTTATAAGTCCCTAGTAAATGGTACTACATGTACCCAGGGCCTGTAAATTAAATGCTACTGGTGGGCCTGCAGCACTCTGTGCCACCCACTACAGTAGTCCCTTAAAACATGTCTCAGGCCTGTCACCGGAGCCTGAGGTATAGTTTTAAACTGCCATTTCGACCTGACAAAATAGACTTTTTGCCTAGCCCAAACCTCCTTTTTTAATATTTATTAGTCACCTCTAAGGAAGACTTTCAAACCTCTGGTGTCCCGGTGCATTGCATTTAAAAAGTAGGACATGTGGGTTTGAGTCTTACATGTCCTGGAAGTGAAAAACTCCTAAAGTTGTTTTTCACTATTGTAAGGTCTACCTCTTCCATAGACTTACATTGGTTTGCCTTATCAAATTTAATATTTAATAACTTTGTATTTGGAGCAGGTACAAATGTACTTCTTGGTCTCCTTTGAATTGAAATTTAAAATCCTCTTTAATGGTTAAGTTGGATTTTAGTTACAATTGTAAAAATGCCAGTTTTAGAAAGTGTCATTTCCTGTGCCCAAATCCACAGTGTCTGTCTGCTAGTGGCCTGGGTCATTTTACTCGGCTATTATAGGTTGTGTATTGCTATGTTGTTACCCCGAAACCGATGCCAGGATGATGTTTTCCAGTCCAAGGAGGACCTGGCTTGGCAGTTCGGGCTGGACTGTTTCCATGAGGAGCAGGGTCAAGACTGATTTGCATATGGCTCTGTCTGAACTGGGCAAAAGAACGAAGATGAATTCAACCCAGAACTCATTATGACTGGGGGTGAGTGTCTGAAACGTTTCAGCACTCTGTCCATCATCTCATTGTGTTTGGTTTGTGTATTGCTCTCAGTCAGTGAGACAAATGGAACTAGGTGTGTTATGCCTGGGAAGTCCTGCTAGGATTGTTGGAAGTAGAGCTGTACCCAACCCACTAAGTTAACTTCAAAGGGCTTTGCCTTGTGCACACATAAACAAGCCTGACACCAGGCCTGCTCTTGCTTTTGTCACCCCAAACATTTCGGAGCCAGGCTCAGGAAGGTGGGAGAGGAGACAATGGGGTTATTCTACACCCAAAGGCTGGCACTTGGGATAAAAGGCGGCACTCTCAGACTCCAAGGGGCATATTATCAAAATTGAGCGATAAATATCGCTAAACGCGGCTAGGTCATTTCTCATTATCGCCGTATATCGCCGGATCACATCGCCATGTTAGCTGCGTATTTGCACCGATTTGCTAACAGACGATGTGAAATCCGGCGATATACGGTGATTGTCATCAACATCGCATGGAAACCAGCGATGTTTGAACAGAGCTTAGGAAAATGTTGTTAATAGGGAGAAGTGGATGTAACCTTACAATCCACCTCCCATTATGTACATGGCGAAGTCGAGAATTTTGCAGATGTTAGTACTATGCGATATCCGCGCTTAGCGTGGATTTTTACATTGCTAAGCTTTTTCAAGGCCGGCTTGTAAATACAACGATGTGTGGTCAGCGATCATTTTCCTGTTGTTTCCTGAAGGTATGCCTACTTTGCATCTCATTAGCGATGCAAAGCGAGGCGTTACTAAAAAGGCAGCAAACATGCGCTAATGCATGTTTGCGCTGCCTTGTTAATAGGGTGATGTTATTATCTCCGCTTTAGCGGTAAAAAGTGCCTCTAAAGCAGAGATAAAGCCCTTGATAATATGCCCCCAAATTAGAACACTTCTCGACATGTGGAACACTCGGAAGAAGGATGCTCAGTTTCTGGAAGGACTGCCCTGTTACCCCGTTGCAGGGAGGGCTGCCATACTGCTCTGCTGTCTGAGCGTGGAAGCCAGGATGTGCTGCTTGAACCCAAGACTACCAGAGTGACTCCAAGGGCTAACTGGCTTGCCTCCTTTTATGAGCTACATGGACACAATAAGCTCCAGATATCCTGCAATTTACCTGTCTGTGTCTGCTGGCCCCTGCGGAAGTTATTCCTGGCCCCCAAGCTGTGCCCACCAGGTGTCGTGCTAAAATGGACTCTTACTATCAAAATCCCAAGCCTGGGACATAAATCATTGTCCATCAAAAACTTCCTTGAGAACTCATAGGAGGCCCAGAACTATCTGCAAGCTGATGCAACAAAAATGCATCGCATGTGGAATTGACTTCACCGCAGCTCCCGCCTCATTCTCCTGCACAGCAACAAGTCTGTTTCTGGGGGACCTTTCGACAATGGTATCTGGTCTAATTCCATTGGGGTGTTTTGAGCGGAAAAACCTCTAAGTCCGAAGGCAAACCTTTTCACTGAGCATGACAACACCCGCACCCCATCGATGACAATGACAATGACCTCCTTGGCCTGAAAAGCCAGCTTTTTCCACGTAGAGCTTTTACCACCATTGTTCATGGCTTCACCGACACTTTGTCCAGCATTTCTCCATCATTGATGACTCGTCCTTGGATACAGCCTGGTGCATGGCCCCACTTAGACTGTATCTTCTCAATAAAAACAATTCTGAAATTCTATCCAAGTCCAAAGGTAAGCTGAGATGGTGGCCCAATCCACCCCTTGTACGTGACTTGCGATCCATCACTGTTGGCAATAACTTTTGGCTTTTACTTAGTCTCAAGCGACCAGAGATACCTGTGGTTGGCACTTTGTTCTTTCTGGTGCTCGATTTTACAATACACTTTAAAAAATCATAACTTTGGTTCTAGTAATTGGACTATGTTTATTTTGGTATTATTTCATTTATTATAATTTAGATTGGTCTGGGATGTTTTCCTTCTGTTGTCTTTCCACTTTATTACTATTTGAGTGCTGGATAAATAATTTACACATTGACTCTAAGTTAGCCTGGATGCTTTTGTGCCAAGCTACCAGAGGGTTAAGCATAGGCTAATTTAGTGACTTGTTTTGTTGCACCCTGACAAGGATTGGGTATGTTTTTTGAGTGGGGCTTACACCACTCTCAACTAATGAATCAATTTCGTACAATGTCCAAGTGGTTCTCTGCTTAAAAAGACACACCAAATATTATAAGAAGGCCTGAAGTTTATAATGGCATGAACTTTAAATCTAACACTAAAGATATCTAGCACTTTCTGGTGCCACACCACGAAATAGGACAATAGTGACCTCTTTTTAATTGCATTTGTCAGTGGTTTCGCAATTCACTGCCCTTTCCTATTGTGTTTGTCAGATAGTTAGAAATGTAATATGCCTTAGTATTGTCAATGTAAACTATTTTCCTAATCTTGTTGCCACAACATAGACCATGCGAAAAGACTTTCTGTTACATTCGTCATAGCATACAAAGTAATACCCATCCTTATTGTCTTTGTCTGAGAGTTCACAATATAAAGTCCCTTCCTATTATAATGGTCATGGAATTCCTTCTTTGGAAAGGAGTTTACAATGTAAAATACCTTTCTATTGTTTTCATAAGGGAGTTCATAATGCAAAACCCCTTCCTATTGTACTTGAGAAATCTAGTTCAGGTGATACAAAGGCAGTCCCTAGTTACTGGGCCCAAATTATGTCAATGGGGGTAGTTTTTATTTGTTGTCCTGGAGCCTCTGTTCATCCGTCCCTCAAACAGTGGACAAAGTATCAATCTTAGCACTTGGATTTTAAGGTAATTGGGCAGAGTAGACGAGGGCTGAGCCAGGGATGCTTTTTGGGCTTGAAATTCAAAACTCAGCAATGCAAAAATAACAATATTTCAATGTCTAGCCAGTGCTTCTTTCAAAAGGATAAATACTGCAATGAATACACAATTAAATACTATTCATAAAATTACAAAATTGTGGAAGATTTCAAGTACAATTGCAAATTGAAACCCTGCTAAAGGGGCCACATAGAATCACAGGGAGCCAATCACCTATCTCAAAGAACGATCACAGAGAGCAACTAATCCTCTTCATCTAGTCTGTTTCCAGTATGTGTGTGGTATTAGGTGACATTATGTGTACCAACAAGCTGCAACTATAAAAACAAGTATTGTCCCTTTGAGGGCCTACTGCAACATATAAAGTATTTGTATGATCAGCAAGGCTAGATCTACAGGCTTTGTCAAGTTATTTGCAATTCAAAATGAGAGGCCTAGGGGCAGATTTATGAGCCCCTTGCGCCTCATTTACGCCGCCGTTGCGTCACTTTTGTGACGCAGCGGCGGTGCAAATCCTGCGCCATGCTGCGGGGTATTTACAACGTGACGCATCTGGGAGATGCGTCACGTTGTAAAGCCCTGCGCCAGCAGTAGGCGTACCTGTGCAGGGGGGGGCATTCCGTCGCAGGAACGCCTCCTAAAAGTGGCTGAGTGAAGTCTACAAGATTTCACTCAGTCACTTTTGAGCCCATGCTGCGTCAAAACCCTGCGCCTGCTTGAAGCAGGCGTAAGGATTGACGCAGCATTGTAATGATAGGGCACCCCTGAGCCTTGCTGGAGCTGCGTCGCGCTTGCGACGCAACTCCAGCAATGCGCCGCCTTTCCGACAGGAGATGCGTCATGCATCTGCCCATCCGAGTGCCACGGTGCGCCGCATTGTAAATGCGGCGCATCAATGGTGGCGCACGGGTGGGCAGATGCGTCGCAACTCTTCTGGCGCATCTCTGCTGATTAGCAGAGATGCGCCAGACGTCATAAATCTGCCCCCTAGTGTCTTTATCACCACACTTAAAAAAAGATAAAGTAAGCCTTTCAGCTTTAACATAAACATGAGAATGTAGTCTCTGCCTAGAGAGACCCAGCAAATATTTTTGGTAAATATAGGCCTCATGGCGGAGGCCCACAGACGTGGGGGAGTCCCCTTTCTAAGGGTGAAATCTCTGCAATAAGAACTCTCATTGCGGGGATTCCGCCAGAGTGTGGAGCCTCTCCCACAACTACGACGCCTCTGCCATGAGTGCGGAGACCCTTTGTGAATCAGGCCATCAGAGTTTATGGCAACACCAAGCATTTATTGTAAATACACCTAGAAGAATTGTTTAGTATTGTATCTGTTACAGAGTTCAACTCCCTTACTTTTGCATTTGTCAAATAATTAAAAATGTAAAGCCCTTGCCTAAAGTGTTTATCACAGCATTCACAATGTATTACCCCTTCCTATTTTATTTGATAGAGGATTTACAATGTAAAATCTCTTACTATTGCTTTTGTTGGAGAGTTCACGATGTAAAATATTTTCGACTTCATTTGTCAGAATGTTAAAAATATAAAGCTTATACCCATAGTGTTTGGCAAGGAGTTTACAATGTAAAATCTCTGACTATCACATTTGAGAAATCTAAATGAGGAGGTATCCGAGAGAGGTTCCAACGCAGTGAGGACTTTCTAGCCCCAGTTGTGTTAATGGGAGTCTTTCACATCGCTGTCCTGGGGCGTCGGTACTACAGATTCTCAATATGGGGACCAAGAGTCAGTTGTATCACTTGTCTAAGTACCTAGGAAGAGGAGTCCAAGGGTGACTCAGGGAGGTGCTATAACCTAGAAACTCAGAAAACAGCAAGGAAAAATATTAACAATGATCAAAATTAGGGGTGGCCTGCTGAATTGCCAGAAATGTGTTCACTCTTCATTAGTCTTTAATGGGGAGCTCCAGTCAAATTCCACCAACTCCCACATAGCGAACTTTTTCTCTCGTGAGGCTCCAAAAAATGCAAGGTGGCGTGCGTGAAATTTAGTGTCCCCTAGTGTAATTTTCTAATGCGGGCAATCAATGGCCATCACAAGCTGTCGCAATCTGAGGATTGCCGCTGAAGTAGATTTACTGCCCCTCAAGTAGCATTTCTACTCAATTGGCAGCAAAATCAACTTGAATGGCGCGCCCTTGTGCAACACATGGTGCCATTCACGCTGATTTATCAGTGCTGCTTGCACTGCCGGCGCTAAATTGCAATATGAGCTGCATCTTTTCCACCAGTTGACAGAACTCCGGTGAATCTCATCGAGCTTTTATGTAACTCCATAGAATTCTGCAGAGTGATAGTCCACGAGTTCTACCCACCCCGAAATAAATCACTGTTAAGCCAGTTTTTTTTCTTTAAAATGGAAAAGTTCTTTAATACACACACAAATAGAAACTATAATATAAATGACAAATATTCATGAGATTTCAGGTGGAATTACAAATTGTAATTCCTTCCATGGTAGGCTTGCTGATTAACTTGATGGTAGATCATGTTCCCTGAAGAAATATCATGTAAATGTATTCAGCTCCCATTTTCTGAGGGGTGCCATGTAACAAATTGAGCACCATTAGTTTCTAATCATAAAAAACAAAATTGGTCCTATTTGGGCTATTTGAAAAGCAGAAAGCTTTTCACAATTTGTAAGAAAGTGGGTTATTATTGGAGTGGGTGACAACCACCATCAAGTAACAATAACACTTCTTGTGGCGCAAACCTTCAAATTCAATAAATTAACCTGAGCTCAACTCCTTGATAGCTATGGCACACAGTAAACTGGATTAACATAGGGCATGTGTAAAATATGTATGCAGTAACGAAACATTAAAAAGTCAAAACACCAAACAAATACACATCTATAGCCAAGCAAACAAAAATAGAGTAAAATGTAATAAACAAAATCACACCAACGCCCCAAAAATCCAATAGGTTAACTAGAGATATGAATTTTTAAACTTTAATTGAAAATAGCTCCATAAAAACACTAACCACCAATGATAGTCTGTGGAAGTGGTAAACTGGGACCTAGGTGTGGTTTGAGGCTGACCGCGACAGAGCCCCAGCAGCAAACATCAAGTGAATTGGCCCAGTAAAAATCTGGAAGTCATAAAGTTTGAAAAGGTTTCTACATTTTCTTCTTGTACCCAATCAACCACAGGAGTACACTTCTAAGGCCATGATCTCATAGGAAGGCACAAAGAGACTCTCAGGAGACTGTCAGACAGAAGCCAACTGCAAAGTCCATCCCAGGTCCAGTTCCTACTGGCCAGCTGGAAACTTCAGGGAAAATTCCTCCTGTAGCTGTCTCTGTAGCCACACAGTTCACCCAATTGATCCTTGGATTGTTAGTCCTGTATACAATAGGGAGCAGGTCTAGTCCTTCAGGGCTTCTCCCAGGACACAGGCAGTAGGCTCAGTCCTCGTTGATCTTCTGCAGGTCCAGAAAGTGTACTCATGAGGGCGCCTTGGGGTGCCACATTTATGATTGGTACTAGCTAGAGGGTGTTGGTGACTTCCTGGCACTCCTTACCCAATGGGGTAAACGTTCATAGGCTTGTTTCAACTATTTATTTCAGTAGTTCCTATTTTTATTACAGCAAACTGGCCCAAAATGAAATGTGCAGGGTAATTCCAAGGTGGGGAAAGTTGCCAATCAGACTTTACTTGAGCACTGAGAACTAGGGGTATGTAGGGGATGGTAGTATAGAAATCACGAGTGTCTTCCCAAATCCAACACTATAATCCAGTTTGAAGCTGGACCCACAACAAAAAATGAGATGGACATCTGGTAATGCAAATCAGGGCCCCTTCAGCATACAACAGTGAATACACAAGAACAGTGATCTGGTCCTGTATAATATGGATCAAGGGGGCAAACATTTTATGTGTGACCCAGGCATGATTTGGCACAGTTATAATGCAACTTAACCTCCAGGAGCATCAAACAGGATAAAGACAGCTTTCTAAAAGTTAATTTTATATAACACTTATTGAAAATCCCACTTCACCACTGAATCACATTTTTTTTAACTACTAAAAATAGTGCTTTAACTATTTTTGCAGCTAGTCCCAAATCTGCGATAGCAATACTAATATTCAATCCGTACTATCTTTTTCTACAATGACCTGTCACAGTGAAAATAGCTGTAACAGGTCATACTAAAGGTTTACACTGCAGCAGTCAGGTGACAATGGTAGGTCTGAAGTCATGTTTTGTAGGCACACTCTGTAAACAGCACAATAGGTGCTGCAGTCCACAGGTTGCATTTTAATTCCAGGTGCTGGGTGCATTTTCGAAACCATGTACTGGGACTCAATGGCAAGCTACATGTGTCAATTAGGAATAAACCAATCTAACCATGTTTAAAGAGAGAGCATTTGCAGTTTACTCCTTTTTAGCAGGGGTAAACTGTACAGAGTTAAAAAACAAATAGCACACATAATGTCCAGAAAATAGGCCTACTGTGCTTAATACCTGTTTTTCACAATAAGTAATTCAAGCCTATTACCTTTGTCATAACTTTTCATAATAAACAGTTTTTTTCAAAGAACCAATTTAATCCAAAGTAGCAACTTTAGCTTTCGCACTTGACACAAGAAACCTCGCTCTGCCAATTGTTAAAACGGCACCAATCCACATCAGCATAGCTTTGGTTCCAACAATGCCCTATTAGTTTTCAAACATTGTGCCAAAAGTCATCTACCTAACAAAAAGAAAGCATGTAAGAGTTCTATAATCTTACCCCCACACAACTCACTAGTGCATAATGTATCATTACCAATCCTCCAAAGACCTGGGAGATTGTGCTTTCAATATATACAATGTAATTCCAGAAACAAAAAACGTATTACTTACTTGTTCAGATACCATCCCTATATGAAATCAACCTTCCTCATAAGCCTCATCACAGAACAACACAACTCGTTTTACAAAAATGTAGATCTGCAGTAGCAAACTTTACAGCTAGTTCTATGGCCAAATGTTGTATTGTAAGGACAAGTTCTTTATACAAGAGTCTTGAGCCAGTTAGGTAGAGGTAAGCCCTTTATTACATCTTACATCGTAGGCCTTTGGGCTACAGCAACAGTAGGTAGGTCCTGTCAGGGCTCCATTCTCCCTCCAACTGTCCCTGTCTCCTCGCTTCAAGAATATCACCCACCTCCAGTTCACACAAACAACAAAACACAGCACTACCATATAAAGTAAAGGAAAAATCATTCACAATAACTTAGTCCCCAATATGTCTAGCTTACACATTCACAAGCAACATTCTATTAAACTCTCCAATACCATGCAGTCACACAAAGACAAAGCAATAGCGGTCACAGTGTTAGCATTGGCTTTTTCAGTGGGTTCACCCCCAGACTTTTTGTTTATTGGCCTCCTGTTCTTGACCCTGTTTTCGTTGGTTTTAGGACTCTGGGCACTTTACCACTGCTTTTCAGTGCTAAAGAGCATGTGCTCTCCATGTAAATTGTGTTTATGGATTGTGCTTCCATGATTGTCTCATTTGATTTACCACTAAGTCCCTACTACAGGGGCCGGTGTGTGCCTAGGGCCTGTAAATAAAAAGCTTCTAGTAGTCCTGCGGCACTGATTGTGCCACCCACACAAGCAGCCTTTCAAAGGGTTCTCAGACCTGCAACTGCCAGGGTCTGCGCGCAGTTTCTACTGTCATGTCGACTTGGGAAGTGTACCCACTTGCCAGAACCCAACTTACGCTTTTCTTACATGTAACACACCCCTCAGATAGGCCCAAGGTACTCCTGTGGGCAGGGTACAGTGTATGTGAAAGGTAGGACATGTACTGGTGTGTGTGACATGTCCTGATAGTGAAATACAGTGTATTTCATTTTTCACTATGGAAAGGCTATCTGTCCCGTAGGATAAAATGGGAGAATGTTGTAACATTTTACAAGTATATCTTCCCATTGGGACAAGATGGAGAAGTTGAGTTTAATATGCCTGGACTCAGAATGTAAAAATGCATCTTTAGTAGAGATGATTTTTATGTTGTGTTTGAAAATAGCACTTTCAGAAAGTGGGTATTTTCTTGCTTAGGCATCCTGTCTGCCTCTGCTGGGTTGTTCATTGACTGTCTGGCATTTGAGAGACAGGGGCTGAGGATGTGCATTCAATGTAGAATGCCACGGGGGGTCAAGGTGCGTCCTGCCTTTCCAGGATGAGTCAGGGCTGGGCTGAATAGACCTAGCCTGCATTCAGAGTAGTTGGAGGAGTCTCATTAGCACCTGAATAGGCCTGGTCTGCATTTAGAGTGGTGGGATGAGATTTCCCTTGCACCTGAATAGGCCCTGTCTCCCTTGCACAATGCTGTCTCCACCTACTGCCAGGAAGCTGGGCCAGAAAGGACAGAACTGGTTTTGAACTGAGCTGATAGACTTTTGCCACAAGAGAACAAGGGAAAATGTGGTATAAAGATTGGGGCCCAGACCCCAGAACTTCAGATCTGCTGAAACTAACGTTAATCTGCACTGACGCAGTTGGCCGGAACAGTTGGATTCTATTATTTTTAGCACTGCGGTAGCCCTGGACGAATTTACTGGCCTTTAAGGAACGGCATTTTAAAGTCATTCTTACAACGTATATATTTTTGATTACCGTATGTTGGTCTTTTATTGGTTTGGTTTGCACAGATAAATATTGGTTACTTTTCTAAAACTGGTGTGGTGTCTATTTGTTGTGTTTCCACTGTGTAACTGTATGGTATGTGCAAATGCTTTACACTCTGCCTCTGAGGTACGCCTGAATGCTCATGGCAAGCTACCAAGGGGGTGAGCAGGGGTTATTTCAGTAGAGTATCCCCCATATCCTGACCAGCAAATCTCCATATGGTTGCAAACACCATAGCAAAACCACTCTGCAAAATTATTAATAATGTCATTCGATAAGGAATCTATCCACATATATGGAAACAAGCCATCATTAGGCCGCTTCTAAAAAAACATAATTTAGATCCCGGGGACCGTAAGAACTACCATCTAATTTCTTTGGTTCCAGCTCCAGCTAAAATCCTGGAGCTGCATCTTAATAAACAGCTTATGGAAACCGCAGAACAACATTCATGGCTTAATGATTCCCAGTTTGGATTCAGGAAACATCATGGGACGGAAACGGCTCTAATATAGGCCACTGATTATATCAGGTGCTCAGTGGATGAAGGACAGGGGGTGGTGCTGATTCTCCTGGACCTGTCAGCAGCATTTGATACCATTTCACCTACTCTGCTGCAGGAAAGACTCCGGAGTCTTGGTATCTCACAACAAGCACTAGCCCTCCTGTCCTCAATTCTAACAAGGAGTTCCCAAAGGGTGAAACTACAATCTTTCTATTCAGAATCCTATACTCTACCTTGTGGAGTTCCACAGGGAACATCTTTTAGCCCAACTATCTTCAATCTGTATGTGGCACCCCTGGAAACTGTGTTCCATTCATTTGGACTGGAGGTGGTGTCATATGCAGATGTTACACAGATCATGGTCACTTTCCCCAAAGGTCCATGTTCAACATCAGATAATATCCTTGGATGTATGACTAAAGTGGCAGAATGGATGTCTGCTAACTTGTTGAAGCTCAATGGTGAGAAAACTCAAGTGATTATATTTGGATCAGATTCATCGAAGTTGAATAGTAACTGCTGGCCTCAATTCTTAGGTGGCTGCCTTGCCCCAAGCAAGAAGGCTAAGAACCTTGGAGTCCTGATGGATTTGGAACTCAATTTTGATATCCAAATTAACCGTACTATCTCGACATGTGCCTGGATCATAAGGATTTAAGAAAAACAAGGGTACCCCAATAAGTGAACCTGGGGTGAAATATGTGGTAAAAAAACAATGGTTCGGGTGTATCCAAAAGGTCCAATAATAAAGTGATCCTAAGGAGAGCACTTATGATTAGAGAGTTGAAGATTAATTACTTTAAAAGAGCAAAAAAATTAATAATGTACATAGGGACATAAGTCAGTTCATGTGAAACATGTATTTCCACAACAATAGAATTTAGGTGCTCACACAATAAGTGAATGAGGCGTGACATGACATGAGTGATGGTGAAGTTTAAAATAACAGCATTGCATTGACAACAAAAGTGTAAAGCTCCTCAAGCAACTTTATAGAATAGGAAGAGTTTTTTGTTGTAAAGGGTCAACGGCGTTTTGGTCTCAACTGTTCGAGATCATCATCAGGACATATAACGGGTGAGCAAGCTGAATTGATGCAATTATTCGTAGCGCAAGGAAGAGCAATTGAGGGCTTCAGAAAACAGCTGAGGGTAGACGAGTTCACCCAGATTAATCCTCTGAAGGTACAAGCGTGAGAATATCACGTGTGAGTAAACTTGAAGGGCAGGGTCAGCTGTATAAGTTGCGCTTAACGATTTGCTGCCAATATGTTTAGTTAAAGTCACTCCCAGTTCATATTTGGAAAGTCTTGGGAGAGGAGCTCAGCGCATCATGCTGCTTGTACTGTCTGCGTTTAGTGCACTAGAGGGCTAGAGGTAGTAGCCATGAAGGCGGAGTCCAGCTCAGATTTTTGCAGCAAAAGTGTTAGGTCCAACACTAACCAGGGAGATGCGCACACACACATGTGCGCGCATACACACACACACACACATGCACACACACACACACTTAGTGCCCTGCTTCAAGGACGGGGTTGGCATATACCAGGGGGTTCAGGGTTGTGAGGTAACTCCAGTGGTGCACAGTGTCCCTGAGGTGGATTGGGGAACTGGCACAGGGTATCATATTCCTAGTGGTGGGAAGGACACTCTACTTACTCTAGATGAGAGGTGCAGGAAGAGGGGTTCCCCCATGATAGAAGCCCTGGTAGGTGAGCATGGAGACCACCCAGAAGAGTATGGGTTGAGTGACAACAACAGTCAGACACTGTCTCATGAGTCTTGCAAGGGTGATGTGGGCTACTTTTCTGAGGCACTGGATGGTTGGGTGAAGGGTAGTTTGGTTGACACATGTGAGGAGCTGTGTAATTTGGATGCTGGAGAGCATATGCTCAGTTCCTGTTTTCCAGAGCTATGCCAAAACCTGGTGGAGTGAGTTCTCTGACCCAAGGAAGCTCACACTGGAGGCAGATCTTTTAGTGGTTTACAGAGGGTCTGGAGAAGCATCTGGGGTGAATCTGAAGGAGGTGGCAAGGGTTTTCCCGAACCAGGTGAGGTAGGGGAGGTTGGTCGTGTAATGGGATGGGTGAGGGGTACCATGCCCGTCTCTGAGTAGAGGGAGTGGACTTAGTCCCTAGGTGCCCAGAGACCCCATCCCAGTTCCTGGTTGGTTCTATGAGGAAACACCAGGAAGAGGGCCTAGTCTATACTGAGAGGCCATCCCCTGAGGGGGATCCTAAAGTGTCAGGTGAGCTGGGGGGAACTGATGTAACCAGCATTACACCAGTTCTGGCATCTGGCAGCACCACTTCCTTTGGGAGGGTGCAGGAGTCCAGAGCAAGGGGTGAGGGGATGACAGTCCCCAGTGCAATGACCAGTGAGTCAGTGGTTACTAGCTCAGAGGTCAGAGCACCCCAGGACTGACCCTGGTGAGGCCACTTATGGCCTGGGGGGTCTTCATGCACTATCAGGTAGACAAGAGGCAGGAGACCTGCACTAGGCAGGCTCTCGCACAGCTCAAGAGGAGTGTGTTTTCCCTTGAGTTTGTAGGTGTACTCCCCCTGAAGTCCTGGCCTCCCAGGCATAGGCCCAGCCTAAGGGTACAGACACTGGGCTGGATGGCTAGGTCCAGGGTGCCCCCCCTGACCTGGGGGAATGGACGACTGCTAACAGTGCCCCTACTGGTTTGTCTTCTAGGGGTACCACTCCTGGTGGGAAGGTACAGAGCCCCAGAGAGGAGACAGGGTGTGGAAGAGCCCATCCCATCCCTTGCTCAGCCTCAGGGACCGGGTGTGGGAGAGCACACCCTAGTCTCCTGGTCAGTTTCAGGGTATGGACTCTGAGCTGAGTAACCAGTTGCAGGATAGCACCCCTGAACTGGTGGGAGAATTAAGCAGGATGGCTGACCCAGTCACCCTGACAAGCCTAGAGTCTGGGGGTACCTTTCCTCAGTGGAAGTTACATGAACTCAGCGGTAGAACAAGGCATGGGAGTGCCCGTTCGGTGTCCTGGCCTGCTGCAGGGTACAGACCCTGGGTTGATGGGTCAGTGTCAGGATGCCATACCTGAACTGACAGGAGGGAGAATGGACAAAGGGTGTCAAGCACCTAGGTCTGCCGCCCCTCACTCTCTAATGCCCTAGAGGTTAGAGAGGCCTGAGAGGCATGATGCCTGGCAATTGTGGCTTGCTGCCCTGGCGGACAGAGGTGCCCCTGGGGAGGGGACCGGAGTCACACCCCAGGGGTGGACTGGGCCACACCACTGTGTTGGCCACTTGGGTATTGTATGGCTGTTGGGAGACATCTGTGAGCAAAGTAACAAAAAAACACCAGGCTTACATTTTTCGTTACTGAGACATAGTTCTCATGCACATCTTATGCATTCAAGGACATCATCCAAGCCTCAGGGATGCAGTTGTTCATCTTTACTGGATTCATAGGACGGCTGGTGGGATCGTCATCATCCTGCCTTCTTTTCCACAAGCCATTATTGGGGCCTGTGGAGCAGGAGGCACTGTGATCCTTGACAAAAGTGTCAGTGTTGGCAATAGACTTTTGCCAAAAAGATCATATGGCCTGTATACAGTCAAAAGTAGGCGGAATCCCTGCACTCAACTGGCATGATCAGTGTGTGCGACTTAGCACAGCATCTTCAACATGAGCATTCACTTCTTGCTGCCAAGAATCTGGTGCTGCCTCTGCCCGTTTCATGCTGGCCCCCTGTATACCATAGTACTCCCACTGAAGATGCTGTGGTGCAGTTGTGCACAATAGGGTACCAGTGGCTGCCCAGCCCCCTTCCAAATATAATTTGATAGTTTTCTAGTGTATCCAGCACCAGAGAGAGGCAGAGTACTTTCACAGTTCAAGTGGTTCAAGATGAACGCCGTGCCATATGGATGGAATTGCATGAGGCTCATGGGGTGCCAGTACAAACTACTCAACCACGCATACAAGGCATTACACAACAAAGGACCTGCGTACCTGAATCAACAAATGACTTTTCACCAGCCCAGCAGGAAACTCAGATCCGGACTCTTCACCCTTGCTGCCACCCATCGCATGCCAGACATATAGCGCAGGCCTCTCCTACTATCTGGTGGCCAAGACCTGGAACAACCTTCCCCTGCACGTCAGAGGCACACCATCGCTCCAGCACTATCCGACAGTGGCTCGAGACCCTCATGGGTGGAGCAGTCACACTCTACAAATCCTGATTGATTGATTGATTGATTGATTGATGGGGTATAGTAGTGGTGGATCTGTGGGGCAGCTTAGAGGCTGTTGGTACAGGCAGGAGGATGAGTGGGAGATTACTGCAGGTTGTTGGTGCAGCAGGAGGAGAGATGGAGGCTCCCTTGAGAAGGTTGGTGCCCACTGGCTACTCTGTGTGTAGACCGATGTGCACGTGTTGCCTTTGTAAAGCCTGTGTTAGCTTTTCTCTCTTTCTCTGCTTTGTTAGACTTGGCATCCTTGGCGTGGTTTCCCCTGACTTTTTGCCTCTACCGCCTGTATTTTTGATGCTGGTCTGGATTTCGTTTTTGCTAGCTCAGATGCTTTTGGCACTTTGCCAATGCTGATCAATGTCAAAGGGCAAGTGCTCCCGGTACATATTGTTATTACGATTGGTCATCCCTCATTGCCATATTTGATTTACTGGTAAGTCCCTAGTAAAGTGCACTAGGTATGCCAGGGCCTGTAAATCAAATGCTACTAGTGTGCCTGCAACACTGATAGTGCCACCCACATGAGTAGCCATGAAAAGGTATTTCAGACCTGCCACTGCAGTGTTTGCACGCAGTTTTAAACTGTCATGTCAACCTGGCAAGTGCACCCACTTGCCAGGCCCTAACCTTCCCTTCTCTTACGTGTAAGGCACCCCTCAGGTAGGCTCAAGGTAGCCCCATGGGCAGGGTGCAGTGTATGTGAAAGGTAGGACATGTACTGGTGTTTGTGACATGTCCTGATAGTGAAAAACTGTCAATTTTGTTTTTCACTATTGAAAGGCTATCTGCCCCCATAGGCTAACATGGAGACACTTTGTAACATCTTACAAGTATAACTTCCCATTGGGGAAAGATGGAGGAACAAAGATCAGGCTCTATGAACTCAGAATTTAACAACACATCTTTTAGTAAAGATGGTTTTTAAATTGTGTGTTTGAGAATGACACTTTAGGCATTTTCTTGTTCAACCATTGTGTGCCTCTGTCTGTTTGTGGAGTGACTGTCTGGTTTTGGAGTGACAGGGGATGGGAATGTGCATTCACTTTAGACTGCCACTGAGGGGGTTGGGGTGTGCCTGGCCTTTCCTAGATGACTCAGAGCTGAGCTGCATAGACCTTGGCTGCATTTAGAGTAGTGGGAGGAGTTTTCATTGCACCTGAATAGGGCCTGTCTCTCTTGAACAATGCTGTCTCCACCGCCTGTGGTCATACTGCACCAGTGAGGACAGGGCTCAGAGACCCTTGCACAAAGAAGAACAAGGACAAAATGAGGTATAAGTAGTGAACCTTAAAACCCAGAACTTTAGATCACTTCTGGACTCAAGAGGAACCTTTTACCAAGGAGGATAGCCGGAGAGCTGTAAGGCGGAGTACTGCTCTTTTGCTGTGTTGCGTTAGCCTGCAGTTGCTGCTTCTGCCATGGAAAGGACAAAGACTGGAACTTTACTGACAAACCTAATTGAAGAAGAATCTCCAAGGACTTGTGTGAGCTGGCCTCCTGTTCTGAAGGCTCAGGGACACAAAGACTTCACCCTCAGGTCACCTGCACTCTATTGCTGAGAGTTCTGACCTGTCAGGAGGTGCCTGTTTCCGTTTTGGGCCTCTGGAGGGTGTTCCTGCTGTTGGGCGCTGCAAGGAACTTAAATCAAGCAAGAAAAGCAATCTCCATTGCCATCAGTGATGCCACTGTGACACTGCGACCTGCACTGAGACCAGGGGCACGCTTGTGAACTGCAGGACCCACTACCCTGCCTGCACCGCAGCTCCAACGCCCTGCGATGCCTGCCGACACTTGCAGTTATCAGCCTTGCCGACATCAGCTCTCGCACCAACATCATCCCTGCCAGCGCCTGCATCCAGTCATCTCCTGCGTGATAACTGCTGAGGGTGACTCCACAAACTCGCTGACTTTGCCTCACTGGAACCGACGCATCACCGCTTATGCAACCCACTTGACCTGTCCTGGATTTGACACATTGCCTCTTCACAGACACGATGCCTTGCCTCCCCATGGCAGCCAGGGAGCCAGCCTCTGCACCGACGCCTCACCTCCACGACACCGTGCATCATCATAGACTTCTTTCCTATGTTACTGTTTGTTTGATGGTCCATGTAACTCCGTGCCTGACGTCACGGTCAGCGTCATACTTTCGTTTTAATGCTATCTCAACGTAGTAATATCCCCAGGTGGAGCTATTTGTTTTCTACAAGCTTTATTGTGGAAATAACTGTTTTGTGTGCTATTTTTCGACATGTCAGTTGGATTTTTCATTTTGGTCTTGTTTGGTTTAGTTGAAGATACCTTATTTTTATAAACTGGTTATGGTATCCATTTGTGGTCTTTTCACTGTACTACTGTGGGTTTTGAGTACAAATACTTTACACATTGCCTTTGGGATAAGCCTGTCTGCTCATGCCAAGCTACCAATGGGGTTAGCAGGGGTTATCTAAAGTGTGTATCCCCCTTATTCTGACTAGAAGCAAGGTTCACCAACATAACGTTTTGTTTCAGTTCCCTGTGCGGGCCTTTTAGCCTAAATGGTTTGAAAGAACACCTGCTGCTTGAATGTTTGCAAATCACTTAAATCCGGCCTCCACTGGTATAATTTATAACTAACTTAAACCTCTTTCTTCCTGTTTAATTTAGGTTATTTGTAAATTGTTCACATTCATGGTTGTTTCACATGATTATTATTTGCTTTATGATTGATATAAACTCCTCGTATACTGTTTCTCTGCGATAAACTCACATCAATGTTTTCTTTACACTGTTTAAAATTTGGGATTTACTGTGATCAAATTGCTCTGTGGAGCACTTTGCCCTCAGCTGATTCATATCTACGCAACAGTAACAAAATCCAATAAAAATACATAAGTAATCAATCGATAAATGGACATCTTACACTCCATGGAATCACAATATTATAAATTCCTGGAAGGAAAATATTCCTTTTTATTGCACCTTTGGACTCGATTAAATTCACACACGCCCTCTTGTCTTTGGGAAACTATCCATTTGCTGAAAGAAGGAAATACTGTTAAGCCCGAATAAATTGGGGCCGACATCACAAACCAAGTTCTGCTATAAATCTATGGGGCATATTCACAAGGATCTATCGCCGAGTTAACGGCACTTTATCGCAGCCAAAGTTGCGATAAACTTATCGCCCTAATCACAAACTGTTGTTAACAGCCCACAGCACCAGTTTACCCACGATAGCAGCCGCAAAAAACATCGCCTCAGATGACCCCCGTAACTATCGCTAATGAGATGCAGATTAGGCGCTCTCGTGCAAAAAGCCTTGACAACACCACTCCACAACATTCACAACGACCAGCCAGAACTGCGATAAGAACACAAAACAGGCGATAAGGCGCGTTGGCAGCAGGAAAATAACACCTGCCCTGACCTGGTGCAAAGGCGGACGACAGCCTGCACCACAAAAGGGAGCCCAGCCCACAGGTACATCGGAAGGGCAACAGATGCCATGGAGCCACTGCGGCCTGGACAGCCAAGAGGGCCACAACACCCACCGCCACCACCTCAGGACCCCAACACCCACCCAGAACCATCCCCCGGACCACCACAGAGGCTGAGCAGACAAACTCACAACTCTGGCAAAGCACACGTCACAAAACCAACATGCAAAACAACATGCCCACCCACCAGATACAACAGAACAACTCACAATGGTAACCTGGGCAAGCCGTGAACATGAGCCATCTACGGCATGGCACCTCAGTCACACAATAGCCCAATGTGGGGAGAGGTGGCAACCAAGCATGTGTGAAGGATGCAGGAGAGCCATGATTGGGGAAGTACACAATGCCAAGAGTGGCAGAGATGTGCTGGACAGACTGCAGTATGCAGAACACACCTATATACATTGTGGCATACACGTGTGGTGGACAATGGACACAACCATTTCACCCCAGCCAGTGGGGGAGTTCACGGAAATGTTGTGTCCCCCCCGTATGCGTGAGCAGAGTGGGATGGCCCGGCGTACGCAAGGCGAGCGTAGGGGTGTGAATAAAAAGCACGTAGGCCTGGGCGTGGTCCTCTTCCGGAAAGCCCAATGTCTCTGCCAGGGTGGCGCCTCTCACCACGCCACGAGGTTGACACCATCCTCGTAAGTGGAGTTGCCTGCAATACTATGCGCCTGCCGTACCGCAGCCCAATGGAGCCCGAACCCGTCAGGGCCACCCCTGCGCAGTCAGGCCACACAGATCACCTTCCTACACCTGTGTGTCGATGTGGTGCCACCGTGTCTGTGCATAGCATTACAAACATACGTGTCTGTGGGACTACGCAGACTAATGCCCTCAGCCTATGCTGCGCTCGAGTAGGGGACAGAGTTGGAACTGAACATCGATTATTCAAAGGCAGAATACATATCATCGCACGCAAGGAGAGGCGTAGGAGGATGACGTGTTGCAGTCCGGAGTGAATAGGATCATTGTTACGGAGGTGATCGTACACTAACGACAACTGCCCTGGTGTCACTAACTCTGTGCATCGCGAGCCAATGACAGGTGTGTGTGGCCCACACTACGGACAAGTAGGTCACACATTTAGAACTGAGTCTGATCATACATTGTCTGTGTACGCACAACAAAGAAGATTCAACTTCACTGTACTCCCTTTGGTCAGGTGGCAGCAACCATGTGCATAGCATCCCAATGACACGTGGCTGTGGGCCCTTGCTGACCACTGCCCCCGGCCTACACTGCGTTCGAATAGGTCACACACACTATCGAATTCAGCCTTGGTTTATTTTTGGCTGACTTGATGTCATTGTACAGGCCTCATCGCAGATTGCATCCACTTTCAGCCTCGGTTCCACTATGTCTATTCCCCGAGACCCATGGACACTTTCTGGTTGGACTTTGGTGGCGACTGAGTCCATGGACTGGGGGTTGCCGTTGCCATAATGGCGGTGATACTGACTTTGCGGTGAAAACGAGGCTGTGGCATTCCACCCCTCCATTTGCTGCTTCCGGACAGCTTCCACCCTCTGCATCATGCCCTGGAGGTCACCTTCCACTGTCCCCTGCAACCCTCCGCAACATACACCTCGGACATTGATGAGGACCCGCTCAGGTCGCATGGCCCATCTCACTTAACTACAAGTCACTGTCCCGTGGCTGGGTGCCTGTGCCGGCCGTAGTGCATCCGGGGCCACTAACTCTGTGCTGGTCATGTCTGGGACCCCTTCTTCTGAGATATTGGATGGCTTCTGAGGCAATGCCCTTAGGGTCATCTATGCCATGTGTCTGTGGCCCTGCGCTGTCCGCTGCCTCTGGCCTCAACTGCGGTCCACCAGGGCTCACACATCAAATCGAGTCATGACTGGCCCAGACGTCGCATCACCGCAGGAGGCACACGCCACCACCGCCAGGTCCACTTCCAACCACCATCTGCCAGAGTCGAAACGGTGGTCCTGACAGACTTACGGAGTTGCTCACACCTGTCGTGGATGCCATCATCAGACTGATCTCTGCACTCCAGGTGCCACTGACACAGTGCACCACAAACCATCGTCTGTTACTGATTGAGTTTTGTGTTGTGGAGAGGTTGTGCAGCAATGTCACCTCAAGCAGTGTGGGAGACATGGGACGTTGATGAGGAAGACAATGCAGGTCTGACATACCCCACTGCATCTGCATCTGGAATATCTCAAGGGGACACAATCCGAGACTTTTTCTTCACATGGGTGCGCTCAGCTGTAGTGCCCCAACCTCAGTGCACTGCAACTCACGGACCCTTCTGTTTGCATGTTGGGTGTCCTCTGGACTTTTTCCGGCTCCCTCCATGTTGCTCAGCAGTTGACTCTGTTATGCAGGTGTTTTCAGTTTCTGTTGCACTGGTGTCCACTGTTCAAGTGGTTGCCAGCACCAAGCACTCCGTGCGGGCTGGCTTACACTCACCCCACACACATCCAGCACAGGCGTCACTGTACATGTGGCCCTGCCACAAAAGGGGCCGGGCGCACGTGCCCATAGCCAGTTCAACATAATATCTGTGAGTGTCCCTATGGTCTTGTTGTACGCATGAGGGCCCTGGGCCCTACGACGTTACATTGTGCTGTGTACAGCAGATGCAGGCATGTCACCACAGGCAGCGGGTTAGAGCTTGGACATGGAGCTTTGTCGTCACCCACCCAGTTCGTAAGGCGACTGGCCTGGGCTGTCGTACGCAGAGCCAATGTGGGTGTGTGACTGCTATTTGTGTGCCCCTGGGCGTGGTTCTGTACTGTGAATGTGCATCTGCATGTGTCTCTACGGCACTGTGGGTCTCCTTTGTGGGGTGTAGGTGGTCCCTGAAGGGTAATAGACACCAATGTGTGTGATCTAGTTTGCCTTCCATGGGTTTGGACCCCACCCACACCTGTTCGGCCACCTCCTTTTGGCGTGCTGACACATGGCATTGGGGTGCCATGTGTGGGTGGGTGAGGTGTCGTGAGCCAGCTGTGCTTGCGGGTGCTTCTGCTGCAGGCTCTGTGTTCTCCTCTAAGTAGCTTGGCTGCCCGGGTCCTGGTGGTGGGTTGCGTGGGTTGTCCATGGGCTGTTGTAGGGCGTTGGTGTCGAAGGTGTAGTGGCCCTCTACGGCATCACAGATGTGTTGTCTTCTGTGCTCTACTGGAGGTGTTGTGTGCCCTTCTGCAATGTGAAGGGGAGATGCATGTTGACATTGTGTTGACATGCATGTTGGTGCATTGTTCTGGTTTACATGCAGACTGTATGACAATGTACATTGTGACTGTTTGGGAGGTGCTGAATACTGCTGCGGGACAGTGTACATTTGGACTACATGACTGATGTGAGGTCGTACACGTATATTTCCATTTCACAGTTTCCTGCTCTGTCAGATGTAATAGGCATGTTTCTGTGCATGTGCGGAGACAGTTGTGTCCTCTGTTCTGCAGTGTCGGCTTTGCACATTGTACCACATTGTCTTCAATGTGTGTGTTCTGTTCTTGCCATGTGTGTGTGCTGCAGTGTGCCTAGGGGATCAGGGACATGATCCTGGGTAATTTTGGGTGTGCAGTGTGCTACACCTCGTTGTGCATGTGTGCCATTGTGCCCATCTCCCCCCATCCTCCCAGTCCCTGTTCGTTACTCTCCCTGTTGATGTTGTGTCAGGTCCTCTCGAACTGTGTCCGTACTCCCTACTCCTTGCACCGTCCCCACACTGATGACTTTCGTCCTCGGCTTCCTCCAGCTCCTCCTGTGGCGCAGGACTGCCACCTCCTGTCGCCCTTGCTGTCTTCCTGTTGGCAGCGGGTTTGTGCCCGGTTTAGGTTGTCACGTCATGCCAGCGCCTCTTGGCCTCCTCGAATGGCCTCCTCGGCACTCCGACTGCATTCCAGGTGGCCTGCTTGTGGGTCAGTTGCTGGTAGTATTCTGTCACCTCCGTGACACTGGTCTTGTTTTCCTGTGGTCTGCACCCCGTCTTCCTCTCCCTCTTCTCCTTGGCCTTCCCTGACCCCGTTGTTCCTTGCTGTTGGTCTGTTGGGGTTGTGGGGTTTGCGTTGGCCTCTGTGCTGGGTCAAGGCGCATCCATGTTACTACGTGCTTTGGCTTGTTTCTGGTGTGTTGTTTCTGTGGTTTCTATGGTGCATTTTCCCCCAGACGTGTAGGATTTGCAGGCCTGTGGCTGGTTTTCGCTACTTTTTATACTGCGATTGGCCTCATCGCATGATTTTTTGCATTCGCCTTTCGCATTTTTGCAGCGTGGCGTTGATTTTGCACGGCCATTTGACGCGTTATCTGGTGACTATCGCATGCTACTGCCGCGTTGTGAATACTTGGTTGGCACGGCTTAATTTTCCCGCGATAGGCTGCGATGTTGAGAGTTATGTTAAGCTACTCTTGCGGTAGTTATCACACGTTCTTGTGAATATACCCCTATGTTTATAGCAGAAAGTGCTCTGTTTGTGCTTGTCAGGCATTCAATAAACGATGACTGGCTTGGGTAAATGACTGCTGCTCAACTGTGTATAGTTTCACAGTAATAAACACCACCCAAGAGTGGGAATATCAAGGTATGGTTTACTTGCGGATTTGTAAAGATCTACAGGTCTATAGGTTTGCTGGCATACACAAATTCATCTCTTTCCCACCCTGTAAATGGTTGGAGATTTACTCCAGTGAACAGCTGGAGTAAATTCTAACTCATGGGTGGCCTGAGGAATTGAACACCGTTCTTTCTGGGATTGTAAGGGGGGAGGTTCTCTATAGTTCCCCTACAGAGTTAAAAAGAAAAATACACAAAGAAAACTGATGCCGCTTTCCAGGCTTGGGAATGTTTGTGAATTATATCTTTGCGTAGAATTCCGTATGCATGTTTAAATGTACGAAGTTTGTTAATTGGGCCTTACACATGTGCGCACCTATAAATTCCACTTACCTCTGGTCTAGAGGTTCCTGAAAGTCCATGACAGACTGGCAAATGGCTCAACAGAACATCCCCCGACAAATTCACCGCTTCTCCATATGCAACGAAGAAAGAAGGCCTTTTCTTGGCTACTATGGGGCCGAGTCACAAAGGGCCTCCGCACTCGTGGTGGGACCTCCACAATGGGTATCTGCAGTACGGAGGTCTCCTTAAGACTTCGGGGCTCCACCACAAGTACGGAGGCCCTTTGAGAATCCGGCCCCCTGAGTTAAAGTGCATGCTATTCCAACTGTGTGGAAAAGCACTTCTCTCACTCTCACTATAAAATAACTTATATTCACTGGTAATGGTAATAATACGTTTTAAGCTTTCTTGACTAATCATAGCACCAGACAAATAATGGCAGTGTCAGGTAGCAAGATACTCCAGAAACAGTGACCGGCTTCAGGACTATTTAGTTAGCAACAAAGATGAACTTCATTATTTACAGCTCTGACTTTGCAGCATTTGGAAAATAAGTAAACATAATTATTTATAGTTTCAAAATTGTTTACAGCTTTCGTATTTCTCTGGAGTGAGTACATTGGAGAAAATATTTGTCAAGGGAAACAATATTACCATGGTGAGTAAATGTCAAGGATAAAAGCACGAGAAGCAACTTTGTCCAAGATAAGAGTAATTGTTTGGCAACACTAGTGCAATTTTGTGGATTCTGATGCCTTTCCAGGTTATGATCACATTATTGCAGTGACTTCATAGGTTAAATACCCTGAGGATACCAAATGACCTCATTTTGGTGTCAGCGCTTGAGGCTGCCAGAGAGTAAATATTTCCCAAGAACACGTTGTTTAGGACTTTTCTCCATAACTTAATCAAGATGACAAATTGGTTCAGCTTTAGATCTCACTGGGAGAGCACAATGCTAACCAAGTGATGCTCAACGAGAGATTCAGTTGAAAGGATTCCTGAAAATGTGTCCTAGAGCGTCAATATCATTGGATAACAGAGAAACAAAAATACAAATATGCAGAGGTCCTGTAAATGTACTTAGGGTTTTTGCGAGCCCTCACATGTCACTTTAGACTGCTTCAGAGCACGCAAACAGAGGGGAGCGCTGTTCGAAGTCTTCCAAACACAATTGGGGGCTTATTTATAAGCTGGTTGCGCCACTTTCATCACATAAAAAGTGGCACACTTGTAAATAAGCCCCCTCTTTGATTCTGCTCAAAGGAAAGGTTTTAGGGCATTCCAGAGCCAGGGGCCCTGCACTTCGAAGAATCACTCTCCATCTTTAGTCATTTGGATCAAGGGCGTAACCCAGGCCCCTGCAGCACCGTGGTGCAAGTGGCCCCCAACTCTTCAGGGGACCCCTCAAACCTTCAAGGACCTCATTCAGCTCAAAGCCAATAAACATCTGCGAGATGGGAGACTCAAGGGCCCATCATCAGATTCTGCAGTGAGGCCCCATCATTTTGCGTTGCACCACTGATTTGAATGCCTGTTTGTTTCAGTGAGCTAAGATGTGACCCATGGTTTTATAAAATTGGTCCTTGACTCCATCGTGAGCCCAGATGTGACCCATGGTTTTATTAAATTGGTCCGTGACTCCATTGTGAGCTCAGATGTGACCCATGGTGTTATTAAATTTGTCCTTGACTCCATTGTGAGCTCAGATGTGACCCATGGTGCTATTAAATTTGTCCTTGACTCCATCGTGAGCTCAGATGTGACCCATGGTGTTATTAAATTGGTCCAGGACTCCATCGTGAGCCCAGATGTGACCCATGGTGTTATTAAATTGGTCCTTGAGGGCTGGCTTCACAAAGTCATGTTTAGTCTTACCCAAATACATACAAGACCCTGGGTTTTGTAGTCTTTGAGATCTATCTGTAACATGAATAATCAAATCCAGCAACAAATTAAGATCACCAGATAAGCTGTGCCACCTTACCCCTTTAAAGAAATTCTCAAATGACCACCTATTCCGTTCTCTAAACATTTTCAACATTTCATGTGAAAAAATATTAAAGGCCTTCAGACTTAAAAGCAGGATATATTAAACTGAGGGCTCCAGTCTCAAACTAACGGATCCATGTAGTTAAAGACCAAACTCAAGTTAGCATTTGCAGTACAACTACTGTAACAAGCAATACACGCTCAACTTCAAGATTAGGGCTAGGGGCATTTTTTCATTCTGCTGTAAGTGGAAGTGAATCACAGAGAGAATTAATGACATTTCTTCATTCTCTTCCATCTACCAAGGATCAGAAACAAGACAGAAGGCCTGGAATCCCACGATGAACCATCGCTCATCTGGTTCTTCTAGGATCATGGATTGCGAGAGATAACCACATGAGCAGTACAAACCTTACACAATTCCCAAAATTTGACCACATCTTAGGTGCGCTGGTGGAGCACGTGGGTGCAATTTTCACAGCCCAATCTTGCTCCACAAGCTAACTGAAAACAAGCACTGGCAAAGCCAGTAGGTCTCTCCTATGAGGGCTATTGGGTTTGGCAATGATTTTTAGCCATGTCTTTCAGTTCAGCCGTGCTGTTGTGCAGCACGGTTGAAAAATATTTTTTTAAGAGCACTGTAAGCTAACAAAATGTCTCGCAACAGACAGAGAATGCGCTGCTTTAGGCAAGACCTAAAAAAAGCTATAATTTAAATTGCAGTGGGTCCTTTATGGTAATACCTTCATTTGTAAAATTAGACACAAGACATTTTAGGGTGATGTATTTCGTTTTTAGATAGGTGTAGTGTTTAGTGCGAATGATGCAATTCAGGCAAATTTCCTAATAGGTTTAACATTGTTCTTAAGCTGTTTACAAGCGTCAGGCCACTTTGCATTATATTCTAGGCAGCGTAACCTGGGTGCAAAATATGAGCTTCACGTATACCATGAGAAGTTACAGAAAGCTCATGTCCTTAAAACCTTCTTAAATGTATGCTCAATGCAAATAGCAAGCATTCTATTCATGGCCCTGACAGAAGGCCATGCAGAAATGGGCAGTATCCTCACTGTTTCTTCCCAAGCTTATTTTACCATGGTGATTGTCACATTTGGCCTCTAGCATTTTATGATCCTGAGCAGATAGGTGGGGACATTCAACACATTTGGCTAGTAACCCAGATGACCAGAAAATTGTGAGCTCGAATTCCAATAAGGCGGAACCAAATTGAATATTGGGTATCATTATCTCTTTTTAACTTGAGACTCACCAGAGTATGAGATAAATCCCAATTCCCGAAACTCCAGGTTGTACAGAACGCAATGGCCAGACTAGTATGTAACCTTCTGTCTGGGTCTCCTTCTGCTCCTATCTTGAATTCTTTGCACTGGCTGTCAATCAGAAAACAGGCGGATTTTGAGCTATGGTACTTCACCTATAAGTCACTGAATGTTAAAGGCCCATTTCACTTGCACAGCTGGCTTATATACTAGTGCCCTGTCAGACTGCTTAGACCGGAAGTCTTTCTCTTACCTTGACCCCTTCTACTGGAACAAACTTGTCCTGTAAATGTGGTCATGTACTGAGCTTGATAAGTTTAAGAAGCTGTGAAAGACATGGTTGTTTTAATTAGTTTGCTGGTCCTGAGTTAGCCAAGTGTGGAGATATTCCTTTGGGGATGACTCATTGCGCTATACCAAGTGATGTTAACATAAAACATAACACTGTCACCAAGCCTAGGAAATAAACCTCACCCCCAACAAAAGTGTCAACACAAAGTAAGAATGTCTGCGGCCGAAGAGCATCCCAGTGCTATGTAAAAAGGGCTGTCAAGCTCCTTAAAGCGCTAGGTGCCCATGTAATTAGTAAGAATGCACTGTATGGATGCTAATACCATGACATAATACAGAAGAAACTATAATATTATCACAGCCACTGACATTTCCAATGTATGTTCCATACCACTTCATCACAGGTCTTGGTGAGAAAGCCAATTCTCACTGTTGTGCACCACATTTAAAATCTGCTTTTCTTTCTGATTGACTAGAAGACTTGGTTACAAGGTATGTCATGATGCAAGAAGATTACATTGTATGGAAATAAGTACATCTTATTGGTTTTTTTTTTTTGGTTCAGTCTGATTAAAGTTTGCAATCATCTAATTTGTTAAACAGCAGTAATTCTGCCGTCATGTACCACTGAACATTGATTGTCCTTGGCAGTCTTAAAGTACAAATGTTCACATCCTGTTTTCCTTGAATCTGACTCACCCCATTTCATCTTGCACTTTGTATACTTAATCATTAATTCTTATTTATTGGTTTGGAGTTACCAATATTGCTGGGTTTTGTCATTCAGCAACTTAAGAGTAACCTCTTCCAGATAAGATAATACAGGTTTGAAGTACTGGGTATTTTAGACCCAGCGGTGCAGGGGCACACACCCTATGACTTCGGGGTTTCACCCTGTTCCGGACCTACAGAAACACAGAGTCTTCTGGGTGAAGTCAAAGAATCGTTTATTGGCTGCAGACCAATGACAGGTATCCTAGAAGTACAACAGCGTGTATGTTCTCAGGAGACTGCTGAAAATCATAGGAACGGACTTCTCCTTAAGTACAAAATATCATGCTCCAGGCACACATTCCTTGGTTTACGATATGGTCATATAAAGGCATACATTACAAACGAAAAAGCAGAGTCATGATGACCATCCCACATTCCAGTTCGGCCAGCCCATAATGATTTACACAGGAAGGTTCAGATCCCATGTTTGAAGTAAATAGACCCCCCAATAAACATGAGCATCTCCTGTTTTGGGAAACAAGTCATAAAGCAAGAACAAGCAGGTGTGGAAGAGATTAGCCGGGGGATTGTGTAGAATGAAAGGATTTTATGACGGGTCAAACCCTGATGCTAATCACAGGTGGACGGAGGAAGGGGAGCTCGTGAGACCGGTTTGACCCGGGGCAGCAGAGCCAGCTGCCCAGGTCACAGAGAAGTCAGAGGGAAAGCCCATGTACTATGAGGCCCGTATCAACTCCATCATAGCCTATGTGAGGGCAATGACAAGATGGCCACTGCTTCCAAAATGGAACCCGCGTAGTTGAGCAGAATAACGTGTACACAGTGCATTCATAGCTAGAATGATATATAAAGCACTCGTACATGCCGCATTTACCATTTGCGGTTCGCTAATACCAACATAGACAGGGGTAGGGCCCTGTCCCCTACGCGGTCCCGAATATTAAAGTACGACAGACCCTCCTTTTGCCCTTACATAGGCAATCACTATACTCATCTTAATCCGAGTCTAGGTCAATGTTCACGAAGTCATGGAGATGTTGCTGTAGCATCATCCTGTTACTTAGCTCGTCCCTCGATACAGGTTTCCTTACACATAAGGTAGCACAGAGACCACATATCGCAGGAGCACACTGTATGCACAGACAGAACAGGAAAAGAATGGCTAAGATCATTCCAATGATCATCAGAACTTTCCAACCCCAGGCAGATATCATTTCCCAGAACCACCCCATCAGTGACCAATCTCCCTTATCCACGTGTATGGCTTCAGATATTTTATGGAGTTTGGAGATGGCTTGATACACTGTTGGAGCATTATCTGGTATGAAAATGCAGCAACTGGATTGGATGACCTTGCATACCCCACCGCGGTCTGCAAGAATAACGTCTAGAACCATGCGGTTCTGCAGAGTCATAAGGCGATCCGCTTGGAGCTCAGCTGTCAGATTACTAAGGGCACCAGCCGTTACATTGACAGTGGATTCAACCACACGAGTCAGCTGTCTCAGGTTCCTACTATTGACCATAGGTCCCCAAAACGGCAGGAAACCCAAGAAGAAGTCTCCTGCTTCCTGACCGGCAGTGTCCTCCTTACTAATCACACCTCTCACAACTCTGGTCTTGTGATAGTCAGAGGCGGCAGTAAATGTCGGCGGTAGCAAGTTCGCAATATAACATGTGCCCGAGAAATCAGGGGGCAGCCATGTATATGCTCGGTCATTGCAGATGAAATATGTGCCCTTAGCAGCCAAAAACGCAGGGGAAAACTGTGACGGGAAAGTGTACGTTTCAGTACAGTCACTTCTTCCCAGTTGAGCTCTAGGATTCTGACCATTACCCTGTAAGCAGAACCGACCCATGTGGGGTACGACCCAGATTGGAGATGAGATTTTTCGCTGTCTTTCACCCAGACTAATACTATACCCCGTCGCGTTCCATCCTACATAAGGTCTCAACTCTTCTTTGGGAATAGAGGAGTATGCATTAATATCCCTACTCATATCGGCAACTCCTTTCATCAAAGCCTTATTATTGGTGATGGGTCTGATGGAACGCGGTTGGCGAGGGGAGTATGTATCTAGAGCATAGAGAAACATGGTTTGGAATGCCCATGACGATCCATTGTAACTGTACGGTAGCACCAGGTAGGGAATACCCTTGTTAATGGTATGTGGCATTAACCCACAGACCCAGCAATTGGTCGTATTCATTACCAGTTGGTGCTGGTGCAAGAGTTGGATAAACGAGTTATTTACGAACTCTGATCGTCTGGTCTGTTCGTGCTCAGGCAAAGGGTGAAAAGAGTGAGAGGAGGCAGTAGAAGGAGATACAGGCTGTTGAGTGGGTGCAATGGGCTTTTGAGCAGAGAAAAGCACACATCCTACAATAAACATCATGATACTACACAGTGTAAAAAGGCACAAAAAGACAAAACATTTACTTTTTACAATTCTACACATCCTTGCGTTAAAGGTCATTTCCTCAATCGGTCTCTCCATCTTAAAAAACTCCATCCTCTACTCGGGCCGCTCGCGGCGGATGAGTTTCTTCTGCTAAGGAGTACGCCTGTCAGTCCAGGGAAACGCCCTAGACTAACCAGAACCGTCGACCTAGCGTCTTCGGCCTGTACCCCAAAGTCTTGGCACCGCGACCCTGCGGCAGAACCCGGATGGTGGTTCGAAAAACAAAAATCAAGAAAGTCCTTCAGATGGGAGAGCAAAAATGTCAAAAGGGAAATAATGAGGAAATCTTTATTTGTCTATGGGCCTAGGTCTCAAATTATAGCGGAGACGGCCAGGTGCTGTTTGGTCTTGAAACAAAAGTTCAGGCTCAGTGGTGTCCAGTCGACTCGATGGTGGCACAGCTTCCTGCAGAATATTGTCACTCTCTTGGACTGAAACTGCGCCTCTTAAGCGTGCGTCACTGAATGGTACAAAGCGAGGTACAATGTTTGTCTCTGAGTCGGCGATACCCTCCTTGACCCACTGGTCATATGGCAGAGGCAAGGGAACTACCTTGCAGTGAGTACCATGAATCCAGTGTTTCTTCCCTTTCACTCGCACTGCTGATCTTGTCGAAAGAAGAACAAGATGAGGGCCGATCCAGCGAGGCTCGTCGTTGCCCTTGCGCTGGAAATTCCGGACCAGGACCCACGAGCCAGGGTTGATGGGGTGTCCAGGAGGTTCAGAGGCTTGGGGAAGAGTATCATGTACCTGTTGGTGCAAAACACGCAGTTTAACAGTCAAATCATACAGGTAATCGAGCAGTACTGGATGCTCTATTTCGCTGAACTTCGTAGGCCTTGGTACACCCCATATGTTGGCCGGACGGCCAAAGACTACTTCATAAGGACTAAGTCCCACTCGTGAGTGTATGGTAATTCTGGTGGACAACAGTGCTAAAGGCAGAGCGTCAGGCCATTTAAGACCGGTGCTCGCCTGGATTTTGGCCAGCTTGAGTTTTAAGGCTCCATTGTAGCGTTCTACTAATCCAGCTGATTGGGGGTGATTTGCAGCATGGAATTTCTGCCTTATGCCTAAACCTTCACATACATTCTTCATCACTTTACCCACGAACTCACTTCCATTATCACACCACACCATTCTTGGCATCCCAAACCTAGGGAAAAACTCCTTCACAAGGGCTTTGGCTGTGGATAGGGCAGTGTTATCTTTCAGAGGATAAGCCTCAATCCATTTTGAGAAAGCACAAACAACCACCAGTACATATTTCAGGTTGTTGCATCTTTCCATGTGAATAAAGTCCAGCTGCAAAACTTCAAACGGACATGATGGGGGTGCAAAGTGACCAGCCGGAGTTGGGGTTCCCCTACCAGGGTTGTACTTCAAGCATACTATACAATTCTTGACCACATTCTCTGCACACTTGGGAATCCCAGCATTCTGCCATACTGGAGCCAACAACTTGCATATACCTTTCGTACTGATATGTGCCATTCCATGTGCCATAGTAACCACTGGAAGCACATATGCATCAGGCAACAACCATCGCCTATGTTCTGTCAGATCAATCCAACAACCATTCTCATCCAACTTACCCATACTTTCTCTCCACTTGCTTAACTCTTCCTCTGTAGCTTCAGCCTGAAGCGACTTCACACTCTCTATTGTGTTCTCACACATTCCCACATCATTAACCCATCTTGCGGGGCCTGCAACATACATTCTAGTCTTCACATTCTGTGCTGTTTCTCTCGCGGTCTCATCAGCAAACGCATTCCCACGTCCAACATCATCTGTGACTTTCCTGTGCGCACTGCATTTCATGATCGCAACTTGCAACGGTAGGGTCAGTGACTCAAGGAGATCATTCACCAACTTGCCATTCTGAATCTTAGCTCCATGCGACGTCAGGAACCCACGCTCCTTCCACAAACGCCCAAAATTATGAGCCACGCCAAAGGCGTACTGGCTATCTGTGTATATGTTCACTCTCATTCCTTCAGACAACACACATGCTCTCGTGAGGGCGATTAATTCTGCTGCTTGGGCCGAATTATGTGGCACTCGTGCAGTTTCCACAACCGTGTGTAGAGTCGTGATAGCATATGCAGCAGTCGTGTCACCATTAGGGAGCTTGAAACAGGACCCATCTACCCATAAAGTGCCATCACACTCAGTCAGGGGAGTATCTTTGAGATCTACTCTCCCTTTCGTCTCTTCTTCTGTTCTGAACAGACAGTCATGTTGCTCAATCTCATCTGAGTCTGCTGGAATTGGCAACAATGTAGCTGGATTCAGCGTATTACATCTTTTTATGTGTATGTGATTAGCTAACAGTGTAAGTTCGTAGCCCGATAATCGTGCACTAGTCAAGTGTTGTGTCTTAGTTCTATTTAATAATGTATCTACAGCATGTGGAACCATGACAATCAATGTGTTGTCCATTACCAAACCAGCCGATTGTCGGATAGACATCGCTGCAGCAGCTGTCGCTCTCAGACAGCTTGGCAATGCCCTCGCTACAGGGTCCAAGGTAGATGAAAAATATGCGCATGGGCGCGGTCTGTCGCCAAAAGGCTGTGTTAACACTGACAACGCACATCCATCTTTCTCGTGAACATACAATGTGAAAGGCTTACTGTAGTCAGGAGTACCCAACACAGGAGCTGAACATAACGCATTACGCAATTCCACAAAACTTTTCTGGCACTCTTCAGACCATGGGATAGGATTCGGTGTGTCTTTGCATGTTAAGGCTAACAAAGGTTTTGCCAATAAAGAAAAACTAGGGATCCAATGCCTACAGTATGAAGTGATGCCCAAGAAAGCACGCACTTCTCTCTGTGTTTTTGGCACACTCAACTGTGCAATGGCTTGAATTCTTTCTGGGGTCAGTTTCCTTCCCTCCTTCGATAAGAGATGACCTAAGTAGGTCACTTCTTGTCGACAATATTGCAGCTTAGAGAGAGACACTTTGTGATGGAATGCGGATAAATGGCGCAACAGTGACAATGTGGCTTCTTTACAGATCTTCTCAGTATTCGCGGCGATCAGTAAATCGTCCACGTACTGGATCAGGATAGCGCCACTAGGTAAAACAAGTGCATCAAGCTGCGCTTTCAAAGCCTGACTGTATATGGATGGACTCTCGCAGTAGCCTTGGGGAGCGCGTTTGAAGCGGAAGCTTCGGCCTCCCAGACTAAACCCAAAAATGTCTCTGCTCTCTTCTGCAATTGGGATACTAAAGAAAGCATTCTTTAAATCGATCACTGAAAACCATGCAGCAGAGGCTGGAATCATCGTTAACAAGGCAGTTATATCGGGGACAACCGGAAACTGAGGCACAACAATCTTATTAACCTCTCTAAGATCAATCACAAATCTGTAAACAGGTGGCTGTGAAGGATCCGTTCGTTTTAAGACAGGTAAGATCGGACTATTGCAAACGTTGCCTCTTGTCTCCTCAATCACACCTTTGTGAATCAAGTCGCTGACAATGTCTAACAATGCTTTCTGCCCTTCATTAGAGATCTTGTACTGGGGAATACGTGGCAGTCTGACATTAGCCTTTAAAGTCACCACATATGGTGGTATCTCCAAGAGGCCCACATCATTGGGACCAGTAGCCCAAAGGGCATCCGGAAGGGATGACAATTCAGGTGGCATCGTGTTTTTAGACAAGTACATTGGGGAAATCACTGTCCTACCTAATGTAAGTTGTACTCCCGAAGGAGAACAATACAGTGTAGCGTGCAATCTTTTCAACAAATCTAATCCCAGTAAATTCTCACCACAACCTGTTGTCAGGATCAGGGGTGCTTTCAGCTCGCAAGGTCCAACAGAAAGTGACATGGGACTAGAAATCGGGTTCCTAACTGGGGCGCCAGAAAAACCTACTGAAACATTTATATCGCCAGACAAAGGTGCGCCAGGGAGTTTTGAATGCATGATTGAACTCTTTGCAGCACCAGTGTCTAGCAGAAAAGGCTCCGTTACATTTGCTGTAGTCACCTCAACATACGGTCCACTCTGATCCACTGGCACTGAAACAACTCCCTCTCTTTGTCTATGGCTGTCCTAGTAATCATTACTTTCTGCATCGACATCCTCCACATAATAATCATTATTGTAATACTGTGCCGTATTACCAGTCGCGTTAGCTTGCTGATCAAAACTATTAATGGCGCTTTGGGGCGGAAGAGGACGCGCGTTTTGGGGAACACTTCCACGCCCTCTGCCTCTAGGAGCTTGCTGACCACCTCTACCTCTGGCGCCATACGTATTACCGTTCCGTTGCATTAATTTAGGGCAACTATATTTAAAATGACCTTCCTCTTTGCAGTATGAACATTGGTTGGGACCTACAGGGACACGTGGGTGATAATACCCATTCATTTGCTGATTGTTCTGAAATTGTTGGGGTTGGTGATAGACACCTTGGGGTTGCCTATAATTATTACCACCTCCACGTGGCGGATAGGCCTGCTGTAAAAGGACCTTTGTCTTCAGTTCCTTCGTTTTCTTCTCCGTTCTATCTTTCTCGTCTTTATCTCTATTTTCATAATACTGTGCAGTAGCCAGTATTTGCGCGGAAGAGGAAACGGCCCAAGAACTTTCTGAATCTTTCAACTTTTTACACAGGTCAGGAAGTAAATTCTGCACAAACTTATCCACAAACAACCGTTGGCCACCCTCTGTACTCATATCTTGCCCACTGTGGTCAATAAACGTTTCCTCAAACCTAGTAAAGAAGTCTGACACTGTCTCATCTTTCTTCTGCTTACATGCAGATAACTTGTCCCAATTTACGCGCATCGCAGGCATTAGTGTCTTCATATACGTGATGATTCTACCAGGCAGTTCAGCTACTAAAGGTTCTGGTTTCGCACCACCCGTTTGTCTAGCATCAGCAGCAACAATGTTGGCCCATGTATCCCCTAGTTCCGCATTGTGATCTACATTACGAATTGATCCCCATAGAGGCTGTGGAACAACATTGCCAAACAACATGTCTATATCGGCCAGATTCATAATGCATGACCCTGCCGTCTGTGACAACTCTTTATAATAACCTGCTGGGTTCTTACGGGGATCAGGTAAGGACTGCTTAAGCGCTAATACTTCAGAGCGCTTCCATGGAACATGCACCCAAACACGCTGGAAATGCGCTGCCACAGCGGGGTTACCACCGACAGCTGCAACCGCTTCCTTCCATACCGGGGGAACTTCTCTCATGGGGTATTGTCGCGCTTTTGCCTTTTTCCCCACAAGGACCTCTTGTTCAAACAATGACTGTTGGCAATCGTCATTCCTAAGTGACAATACAACCGCAACTGCTTTATCTACTTCGCGGTTCACAATTATACCAGTTCCAAAATCGAACCTCACTCTACACAATTCCTGCGGACTCGGATTTTTACCACTATCCTCCAATTCTTCACAGAGAATTTCGCACATTTTCTCGAATACATATCTCTGTTTCGGGGCATCCCATTGATGGAAAGTATTGACAACTGATTCCACATCATAAAGTGAAGGAAAAACGATCCATCTACGCGCCATGTGATCTATTACCTTTTTCTCATCGGGGTTAGGCAATTGGCTGCGCAGCTGCTTACGCTGTAAACCAGGAGTTGCACCAGATGACCCAAAGAGAGGAGACATTAATGTAGTAACCACATTAGCTAAACGCTGTCGCGCTGAAGGAGAAGCTGAGGCGAGAACAGGGGGAAAAACAGAGGGAAGAAAAGAGGATGTAGAGACAGGTACTGGAGTGATGGAAGGACGAGTGTTAGGGGAGGCAGTTACTGGATTAGGCAAAGTCGCAGGAAATGCGGGGGCAGTTGGAAGCACCACTGGCGGCGCTTGAGAGGGCTGCGCTACAGGAATAGGAACTGGCTGCAAAGCAACTGGCAGTTGCGGCAAGGCTTGCAGTATATGCACTGGAGGTGGCATATTTACAAGCTGGGGAGGCGCCGTGGCAGTTTGAGCATACGGGGGTGGCGAACTCAACAAATGTGACATCAAGGGATCTTTCTCCTTTTCTTCTGACTCATCCTGCTTAGAATGTGGCAAAGCTGGATAACATTTGTCAATCCCTAACTTACGCTGCCTGTGCAATTGCTCATTCATTTGCTCCTCTTCATTGTCTTTAAATTGTACAGCTGCTTGCATTACTGACATACCTCTCTCTCTCTTATTCTTTTTCGCTAGCTTAATTTCCTTCTGTTTGGCTTCCTTTCGCCATAAGCGGAAAGAGTCAAACATCGCCGGCCGGGCTTTCTTCTTAAACAATTTAATTTCCAGATTATCCAAAATATCGGTATCAAAACTACCATTTTGGGGCCATTTTAAAACACCATCTTTCCTGGTGTAGTGGATCCACACTTCGTTGTATGCAATGGGGCCTACGCCATGTTTCACATAGAGCTCATAAGTTGGAGTTCCAACCGGAGGAACCGGACATGATTCCTCGAGCTGGAAATCTTTTCCACAACCCAAACAGAATAATCTACCAAATAGTCCAGAACCAGGCATCTTCGCTCACTAGTCTAGATCCAAACGTCAAAGGATTATCGAATACGATATTCTCGTGAATACACGAATCCTCTGGCTTTGGGGTTTGCAAACACCAAATCACCAATTACCAAATCAAACCAAACGATCCCGAGGGATACCAAAACAAATGGGAGACGCTCCACTTATACTTAACTGAATATTGCTGATCGATGGCGTCACCAGAAGACTCTCTCGATTGTTTCGCTCTCTCAAACTCGTCAAGGGTCCAAAACAGGTCGATTAATCAGGGCAGCAGTCCTTCGTAGTCGTCGGGACGCGGAGAACCTCGCAGAAAAGACTTTCGGACCACGTCGACATGCAGGGGTCGATGAAGTGGCGGCCTTCCTCCGGAATTTCCACACGAAGCTCCTCACGAACCTCTGGCTTGGACTGGTACCGCTGAAATCGGCCCGAGTTGGGCGCCAAACTGAAGTACTGGGTATTTTAGACCCAGCGGTGCAGGGGCACACACCCTATGACTTCGGGGTTTCACCCTGTTCCGGACCTACAGAAACACAGAGTCTTCTGGGTGAAGTCAAAGAATCGTTTATTGGCTGCAGACCAATGACAGGTATCCTAGAAGTACAACAGCGTGTATGTTCTCAGGAGACTGCTGAAAATCATAGGAACGGACTTCTCCTTAAGTACAAAATATCATGCTCCAGGCACACATTCCTTGGTTTACGATATGGTCATATAAAGGCATACATTACAAACGAAAAAGCAGAGTCATGATGACCATCCCACATTCCAGTTCGGCCAGCCCATAATGATTTACACAGGAAGGTTCAGATCCCATGTTTGAAGTAAATAGACCCCCCAATAAACATGAGCATCTCCTGTTTTGGGAAACAAGTCATAAAGCAAGAACAAGCAGGTGTGGAAGAGATTAGCCGGGGGATTGTGTAGAATGAAAGGATTTTATGACGGGTCAAACCCTGATGCTAATCACAGGTGGACGGAGGAAGGGGAGCTCGTGAGACCGGTTTGACCCGGGGCAGCAGAGCCAGCTGCCCAGGTCACAGAGAAGTCAGAGGGAAAGCCCATGTACTATGAGGCCCGTATCAACTCCATCATAGCCTATGTGAGGGCAATGACAAGATGGCCACTGCTTCCAAAATGGAACCCGCGTAGTTGAGCAGAATAACGTGTACACAGTGCATTCATAGCTAGAATGATATATAAAGCACTCGTACATGCCGCATTTACCATTTGCGGTTCGCTAATACCAACATAGACAGGGGTAGGGCCCTGTCCCCTACGCGGTCCCGAATATTAAAGTACGACAGGTTGATGATGTGAAGGGGAGGTCAGTATCCAATAGATCAGGGCGTATAACCAGGGCCTGATTTTCATCAGTACTACCCATGCTCCATGTCAATCTCAGTTGATGGTAATATTCATGAGTTCAGTCTTCAGGAGTTTCCTGAACTTCTTGTGGTTGGATTCAGTTTTATAGTAGGGGTTATGGCCCCATAGTCTACCTTATAGTAGACTCTCAAACTGTGCACACCTAGAGATCTGCTACTAGATTTTATCCTCTTGAGGGATCGTCTTTTGATCAAAAGAGCAGATCTTAAATGAAAGTCTCTGGTGGAGATGCAATGAGGTGTCAGCTTCCACTGGTATGTGGAAGGGTCTGCTTGTGGATAGTGTACAAGACCTTAAATGTGATCTTCATGTCAACCAGAAATCAGTGGAGTTATCAACGAACATGTTTTTGTGTCTATCTTAAGAAAGTTAAAGCAAATTCTAGCTGTTTGGTTCTGAAGTCTTAAGAACCTGGTAATTAGTTTATTGGAGAACCACAGAAGGCAATTGTACAGTATTTGAAACATGCAATGATGAGCTACTGTGGTCAGTGTCAAGAAGCAAGATCATTTTTCAGAGATGCGAGGACTATAGTATATATTCGCACTCCCTGCCACAGCATTGACTTGGAAAAAAACTTCACTTTGTAATTGATATGCATTCCCAAATTACTTTGATTTGGTGAGGTAGAGGAAAGCAGGAAAATCATGAAGAACTTTTAAATGTACAGCTTTTACAAAAATGCCACAAAAAAACCACACGTGCATGTGAAATAATAAGCCATAAATCATGCATAATAACTTTGTGATTAGCAGGGCCACCTGCCAGCAGTCTAAACTAACAGTGGAGGTAGAAAGAAAACTGCTCAGGCTGCCATCATTACCTGAACCTATGCAAACAAAACTATTGAAGATATGCAGCATAACATACCTAACATACATCTTATAAAGACTATCCCAAAACCATTTTCTTCGAAATATGGTATAATTATGGGATAAGTCGAATAAAATATTGTCTTTAATAATCACTGCCCAGATAAAATTAATCAGTGAAAGTTCAAAAACACTATAAGAACCCTAAAAAACCTCATGGTAGCACCAGGAAGGAGAACTGTAAGCTAATTTTGGGGCATATCAGCAAGGGCCGGCGATAATAATCACTCAGCGGTCTTAGCGTGAGGATAATTATCGCCGGCCAACTCTGAATTTTATCGTGGAGATAGCGTGCTATCAGCAACGCGTGTCTCCAAAGCGATAAAATTCAGAGCGCAAACTGCCAATTGTGAGATTATCGCTGGAAATACAGCGATAATCCCACAAGGTTTGACGATAGCTTGCTGATAGGGATAGACATACTTAGCCATGATATCCACCTTACGTAGGATATCATGGCTAAGTCAGAAAAATACCAGACGTAAAAAAGCAGTGTTAACCGCGGTTAGCGCTGCTTTTTTTTATCTCTAACAGGGTTAGCGATATCCTTGATAATAGGAGAAATGTCACCTCGCGACATTTCTCCTATTATTTTACTCTGGAACGCCCCCTTTGCATCTCATTAGAGATGCAAGGGGAAGCATAGAGTAAAAGGGTGCTAACATGCGAATTTGCCTGTTAGGACCCTGTTGCTGATAGGGCGCTAGTTTTATCTCTGCTTTTTTGGCTTTTAAAGCCAAAAAAGCAGAGATAAAGCCCTTGTTGATACGCCCCTTAACACTTCCCCAGATTTCTCATATGAAACGTGATTTTAGCCTGACACAGCACCAAGATAGATCACGGACAAGTATTTATTCATCTTATGAAGAGGCTAGCATATAGAAGACAGGGAAAATTAGTAAATTTTGAGGTATTTTCTGGCTTTTAAATCAGGGAAATTTAACCTCATCCAGCAGCAGAAATGGAATGCAATCTTGGGTGTTTGGGTAGAATATCAGAAACAAAAACATAGTGGGACAAAATATTGTGTCAAGAATATTGAGGACAAAAACATTGTGAAGGTAAGTTTCTATAGATAAGCAAAGTTTTACTATATATAACTCCACATATATGTACCATGACAATATAAATATCGTCAAGGAAGGGATATGTGGAGTTAAGTATAATAAATCTAGTCTTACCTATTTGCACCTTCCTTCTCGATACTTTGGTCCTCAATATTTTTGGCACGCTATTCTGTCTACATAATATTTCTTTTTCTGATATTCTATCAGTGATTCCAATCTCAATGATGATAAGGCCTTATTATTCCGAGTCCTGCTATCTTTTGTTTTGGTACTATTACACCCAGTAAATACAAAACTTCAGGCTGCAGTATTACCACTTGATTCTGAGTTGTACACCTCTGAAGAGAGGAGATAATTGTTAAATCGTATTTTTAATAATGAGTGTAACGCATGGACAGTAAATCAATAACCGGTAATATATAGATCAGTGTTGAACCTGGCTCTTTCTGCAGGGTAACCCCAAAATGTTTGCCTTCCTCCTCTTCTTTTGTTGAATAATTTTTTGTTGGCTTTAGGACTCTGGAAACTTTCACACTGCTAATCTGTTCTAAAGTGCATGTAATCCTGCTCTAAAATATGGTAACATTGGCTTATCCACAATTGGCATATTTAATTTACTTATAAGTCCCTAGGAAAGTGCACTACATGTGCCCGGGGCCTGTAAATTAAATGCTACTTGTATGCATACAGCACTGATAGTGCCACCCACTTCAGTAGCCCTTTATACATGTCTCAGGCCATTGCAGAGCCTGTGTTGCAGTTTTAAACTGCTATGTCGACCTGGCAAGTTAACCCTCTTGTCAGGACAAACCTTCCTTTTTTAATACATATGTCACCCCTAAGGTAGGCTCTAGACAGCCCAAGGGCAGGGTGCAGTGTATTTGAAAAGTAGGATATGTACGTTTAAGCTGTACATGCCCTAGTAGTGAAAGATTCATTTTTCACTACTGCAAGGCCTATCTCTCCCATAGGATAAGATTGAGATTCCCTTTATACATTTTATAAGTGAAATGTTCCAATTGGGAAGGGATGGGACCCCAAAGCTTGGTGTCTCTGGAATTACAATTCAAAATTCTAATTTATGAAGAAGATAGATTTTAAATTTAAATTTTCAAAATGCTCCTTTTAGAAAGTTGCAAAAAGAAAAATTGATGGACAGAATGAAGAACAATGTCATACATTCACCCCAGTACAGAGATCTAGGCCTAAATCCATTGTGTTTTTGCTCCCCATGCCATTCCAGTTGATCTCAGCCATATGCAAATCAGTCTTGACCCTGCTCCTTATGGGACCAGTTCAGCCTGAACTGCCAGGCCAGGTGTCCTCCCTGGGCTGGAAACAAGCATCTTAGGACCGGTTTCGGGGTATATATATATGTATATATAGGACCATGTTTCCATATTACATGCCATAGGAAAAGCATTATTTTACTTACCTATAACTTTGGTGTCGTTTGACAAATCTTCACAACATTTTCCAAAAAAGTGTCAAGTTGGGTCTCGTTGTGCATGGAAAGTTTTGCAGTGATCCGACAAGCAGGGGCCGAGAAAAAGGGGAGTCAAGAAAAGTGTGTTTCCCTATGTTAATTCCCATAGATTCTTTAGACACGCCTGCTGCCCGAACCACTGAACAGAATTACACCAAATTAGGCACAAAGCTAGCTTTTGGTCCGCAGGTCATGCTTTTTTTCAATTTGGTGTACATCTGTTCAGTAGTTTGAGAGATATTAAAGAAAATCCAAATATGTATATCTACGATCGTGGCTACTCAGCAAATAATAATGAGCTCATGCAGAGCTCTGTTTGGCTGCCAACACTTCTACCAGGAAGTGTTACTAGCCATCTTAGGTCTCTGCATCAGCCGAGACTCAAACACTAATGCTGCAAAAAAGAAAAGGGGGCAGGGTAGGAATACCCGACCCTCTAGTTCTGCTGCTGTGCTCCCAGAGGGAACCACATGAGGGCAAAAAAATGTTTTTTTTAAATTTACAGCGATGTTTGTGAAATATTCACGAATATCGCTTTGAATTAAAAAAAAAAAAACTCTGATCACCTCTCAGCAATTCCACTGTGTTGGGCTTATTGGAGGTAACAGGAGGTCTTGTTGGCCCCTAGGGATCCTCAACAGCCAAGGGGACTTCATCTCCCAACCAGCACTGCACCAGGAGGTGCGTTTGCAGAGTGGTGGAGAAAGGGGATAGAGCCTTGGCGAGTCGACAGGCTTTTTAATCTTTCAAAGGGAAGGGGGACTGCTTAGACCCCCTTCCCTGGGACATTTTCAGCCCCGGGGACCCCATTCCCAGAGGCCTGCCCACTTTTTAATATTATAATTTTTAAAATAGGGAGGGACCCAATCCCCCAGGCCCAGTCTGTAGTGTGGTACCCTGGGCACCCACTTTTTAAACTTTGAGGACTGCAGGGGCAGCCTGAAGGCCCCCGCGGTCCCTGCTGGCTCCCTACCTCCTGCATGAGCCAGCATTGCTTTGAGACAGAAGCAGCTGCTAACATGCTGCTCCCTGGATCTCAAAGCAGGTTTTCTGTTTCCCTGCTCACTTGACAGCGGGCAGGGAAACAGACATGCGCCGCTTTTAGCAAGCAAGAGCATTTTCTGCTCTGGCTTGCAGAAAGCAGAGTGTTTGCCAAGCCATAAAAACCTGCAGTGTCTTAGGGGTGGATACTGGAGGACATTGCTGGAGCCGGCCCTGGGGGGGTGGCGGTGACCGGGCCAGCTAGGGCTCCAGGAGGGGGGCTGTGTGGCCCCATCCATTTCTTTCTTTTAATCCCAGGTCGATGGTTGTTCCTAAGGCTGCGGGGGTCCATGCAACCCCCCACTTTGCATTTTTAGCATTTGCCCTGGGGAGGTGGTGGTCCCCAGGGATGCAGAGGGGCTGGAGCCCCCCGCATTATTATTATATTTAGCCCCGGGGAGGTGGCAGTCCCTGGGGCTGCAGGGAGGCTGCAGTGGCCACCCCGCAATATTAAAAAACTTGCCCTTGGGAGGTGGCCATCCCCACAGAGTGGGGGTTGCCACAAAGGGGTACACCTGCATAAATTATTTAATCTGTCTCAGGGAGGTGGCTGTCCCAGGGGCTTTAGGGATTCCAGGAGGGAGGCCCAATGTGCCCCTCCTACATATTTACACATGCCCCCGGGACGTGGCCCACCCGGGGGCCGACAATAAACGAAGGGTGGGAGCCTGCGCTTCTTTTTAAAACAAAATTCAGATAGAGCCCACCAAAATGTTTTAAAAAAATGCTTTTTTGGGTCCTCGGGTGTCCGAGTGGCATCCTCCTTAAGAGGCCCAGGGTGTCAGGGTGTTTCTACCCTGCCTCCTTTTCTTTTTATTTACATTTTTGGGGAGACTCAGTTCAACCGAGTCCCAAGATGGCTGCCAACACTTCCTGGTTGAAATGTTGGCAGCCAATCAAATTTACACCAAATCACAAAAAACACGCTTTCTGGACCAACATCTAGCTTTATGCTAAATTTAGTGTAATTCCGGACGCGGCTGTAGTTGTGTTCATAACAAGGGGAAAATGCTTTGCGATCCCCCCTTTGTCCTCAGCTCCTGCTTGACAGATCACCCCGTGAAGATTCATCAAGCGGCACCAAAGTTATTGGCAAAACAAAAAATGCTTTTCCTATGGAAACGTTGGTCCTAACTATTACTATTACCACTGGTGACCGCCAGTAGGTAAAATATATACACATATACATATATATGTGTCAGAGACGCTGTTGGAGCAAACAATTACGTTTGGAAAGGTTTGCCCAAAGACAGAATTTAATTTCTACGAGGCTTTTTGCGGGAAACACTCACGCTGCATACATTATACCTGACGCAGATATAATGTAGCGCAGGGCTTTACAAAGTGGCGCATCTGCATAGATGCATCACTTTTTAAATAGGGCCAACGTGGCGCATATTTTACGCTGCCGGTGCATCACAAAAATTGATGCAACGGCGGCGTGAAAGTGTTGCAAGGCCTCATAAATAAGGCCCTAAGTATTTATTGTGTGTTTGCATCTTTGTACATGCACAATACATAATCCAAACCTATTGCCTTTGTCAAGCTCATTTGTTAAGTAAAAGTACCTGACTGCTGCCTAAGAAGCACAGGCTGCAGTTTGTTTTCGTACTACACATCCTACAATAACAGCTTTGTACTACATTTTTGGCAGGACACTTTTTAAAGGAATTTTGTAAATGGTCGTTTTTCATTTCTTTCAAGGAAATACACGAGACATAGACATTTTCTCATTAGTGTAAAACGCAAGAATATTTGTAGGAAGTTCTTAGAGGAAATACAGTCTAAGTTGTCTTTTTTCCAGCTGAATATCTGTCGTGCAGATGTGTCTATGAGCATTGTGTATTGTTTCTATCTTTGGTTTTGTATGGAAAACAGAGGTTAACTAAATCAGAACAGCTGTGGGCAGCAATGATGATCAAAACCCTGTTTTACTCCTCACCAAACCCTCCACTTGCACAGTGCATTCTCTCACAGACTTTTTTCTATTATATTCCTTTTCAAGGCCACCATGTCATCACTCTTCCTCATCTGACACACGTCATCTTCCTGAATAGACCTAACCTTTTTTCCAACCTATGCACCCCGGGATAAGTTTGTTATTGCATGTCCTTCACTAGCGCCTTGCGACCTTCTGGTGATTTGTGCGCTATACAAAAATCTTTGAAATTGACATTGACATTGACATTCCCCTGGAAAACTCAGAGTTTTGCCTGTTATCTATTGGGGTACAAGACAATTAACCACTACTTTAGCACAAACCTCTTTCTTGATAAACAGAGCAGAACAAATTGTTAGCTGGATCCCTTGAGTGTTATATTGAACCTATCCACAACTCTGTTCGTTTCCAGATGAGGCAGAGCACACTTCTTGTGAGCTATACCACTAAACTCTAATATTGCCTCCATCTCTCTGGAATGCAACTGTATTTTATTATCATTTAAAGTTATTGCAAACCTCTCACTTTTGAAGACAGCTTTCAAAAATCTTATCACAGTTCTTGTGCTGAAGTCAACTGATCTATATCCCCATTCAAGGGAAATACACTGTCAAAGGCTACCTCTTGCTTCAGACAATCCAAGTGATGAGTCATGTACACTGAAGGTTAAAGTTTCTCTAACAATTTGTAACTGACAGCACACTCAATGCACTCTCATACCCCCTTTCCAGCTATAAATTTAAACCGGGCCACCAAAAATTCATGCAAATTCTTTTTTTTGTCCTCACTATGTCCAATTACAACACATCACTCTCCCATTTAAAGAGCTTGGTACAACCAGCCTAGACCAATAAAATAGAAGTCTATCTCGCTCAGATAGCTCATCTTCGATCAACTTGTAGGGCTTCCATGTGTTAGTGAATGTTGTCTTATCCATTTTCCCATATTTCAATCTCAGATAAAACCTGAACTCCACATACCTCATCTTTCTCTTCATTCTCCTATAGCACACCATCAATAATGACACAAACCTCTATCTAAGGGTAATCCAACACAAGGCCATCTTCAACATTATCTTCCAACAACCATGACAAATAATACGCTGACCTATTATAAACGTATGGTAAGTATCAGACTTTAAAAGAAAAATCTTGAAGACAAATGACAAGTTTCCTAATCAGAGAGGAAATCCTCTCCAATACTTTTGAGGTAGAAACCTGACATAAATGACTCAAGAACAGGTGGGCAGGCAAATAGCGGACCACGAGGGCTGGGGACACCCGCAGGCTGACAGTTGCTTCACCACACCAGCCAGCGTCTCGGAACCCGCCTCCAGCCTAGGGCTGAGAACGCAAAAACAAGGAGCTGAACCCCGCCGGATCCCAGAGAGGAGACAGTAGCAACCCGAGGTCTGGGCTGACCAGAGACTGCTGGAATCCAATCAGCAGGAAAACGATTGATTCCGGCATCTGAGGGTCCGGGTTTTGTGCAAGGGTGGGCGTAGTGGGGCTATGTGGAGCAGCGTGTAGTGTGGCAAAAGCTACGCACACTCGCGCGATCCACGTAGCCCCACTACGCGCTGCCCGCCTCCCGCCCGCCCTAATTTAAAAATAATTAAAATAAGTTTAAAAGTAAATATAAACCTCTGACCTAAAGCGCGGCGTCCCGGGGCTCCCTCTTCTTGCTGATGGTAACTTCTTCACGCAAATGCACATGCACGGACGCCCGCGCATGCGCATTTCTCGCGAGGAATGCGCATGCGCGGTCGTCCGCGCATGCGCATTTGCATGAAGAAGTTACCGTCAGCAAGAAGAGGGAGCCCCGGGACGCCGCGCTAAAGGTAAGAGATTTATATTTACTTTAACCTTATTTTAATTATTTTTAAATTAGGGCGGGCTGAGGCGGGTGGCGGGCAGCTCTGCTTCGCTACAGTGTGTGCGTAGCGCTGCCTGCTTCGCCTACTTTGTAAATGGCGAAGCAGGCAGCGCTACGTGCACTTCGTGGGCGAAGCGGAGCACGACGCCCAGGGTTAATTTTGTGGTTCACCAGACGCCAGACGCTGTGCAAGCGACCCAGTGTGTGCACCACTATCTCGCCGCACCGCTCCCACACCACCCCTTACAGTTCCAGCTTACAGCCCAGCTTCTTGCCCGGCAGGGGGCCATCATGGGCCGTCAGGGAATCACTTGAGGCTACTGGGCTTACCACGGCTGCGGTTACGGTGGTGGTGCCCACGGTTCTTGCCGCTTGTCGTCGCCATTTGTGGTTGCCGATTTTGGACCTTGTTGACGGTGGGGGAGAGCTCTGTAGTGGTGGCCTCAGAGAAAGCCGAGAGGGAGTGGCAGCGGCAGGGAGGGGAAGGAGCCGCTCGAGTCTCCCCAGTGAGAAGCCGCGACTCTCTCCACAGCGGCTGGGAGCGCCACAGTGGCCGAAGCAGTTGAAGCGGCTGGAGCGGCAGGAGAGAGGGCCGCGATTCCTCCCGCAGCGAGAGGAAGCCGCGAGAGCCACGAGAGCCATCTAGCGAGTGAGCATGAGCTGCAAAAGCACAGTCAAACGTAAAGGTACAAGCTTCAGTTCAGGATTTCATTTCACCGAGTGAACCGCAATAAAGGGACTGCGGTCGGACTATGGTAGGTCTCACCAAGAGAGAACTGTGTCCCTGGGGGGGTGGGGGGGGGGCGGTTAAAAAGCTCGGTAAAAGAGCGGAGAAAGGGGGGCTGGTGGTGAAAACGCTGTACAGCATCGCCGCATTGAAAGACTGAAAAACTGATAAATAAGGGCTGAAGGGCTGAATAGTAAAGCCAGTAAAGCCAGGCAGCAGCACCCGTTCACCAGGGACAATACTGAAAGGTGAGGCCAGGTGCCGGGGGGCCTGGTGCTGTGGTAAAAGTTGCCAGTTAAGCCATTTAACCCTGACCGGAGCGGTTGAGCAGAGGTGAGAGTTAAGCCGAGGCAGAAAGCCCTAACGTCCTTAACTCTTGGGGAGGTTGGAGTGTGGCCGGGAACATTTAGCTGTATACTGCCCAGGAAGCCTTGTAACCCAAGAGTAACCCTAAAGCTTCAGGACATTCAAAATACAACTGAATAACAAATAACAAACAACAAAAAAACCAGCAGATTGACAAAACCACAGAGAATTACAGAGAACTACAGAGAGGAGACAACTGTGTGGAGAGAAATGAGATCAGGCAGAATCAGACAGACTCCAACTCAGAAGGCCAAAAGTGAAAAGCAAAGCATTAAAAAAAGCTTACAAAACAAACAACTAAATCAGAAGGCCCGGACTTTAAGCAAAAAAGCCCATTAATATCTCCAATACTAACAATGTTTAGAAGTATAGAGGAAGACAACAAAAGGAAGTCAACTTTGAATGCTAGATTATCGTTCCTTAAAGACCCTGGAACACTCATTTATTCCACACCACCGGAGGTACCAGGCCTCCTGACACCATTAGCTCCTCAGAAGGCTGTCTCATTTATTATCAAAACAAACACACAAAACGATATCATACAAGACATAATTGACTCAAACAGCCCAAAGAGTCGACAAAAACTGAATCAGGACACGGACAAGCCAGGTATAAATTTGGCTGACCTAGAGGAGACGTCTAAGGAAGTCAGTACAGACAAGAAAAACAACTAGAAAACGTCCCTAAGCAAGGAACAGTTCTTAGACGAAAGGACAAAAAGCTCAGATAACGCAAAAGATAATAAGGAAGAAAGAACAGACTATATGCTCAAATTAGTTGGCCAACAACAGTATGGACTAAAAGAGTTCGTACGCAAAAAAAAACCAGACTCACCTACAACAAACTTTAAAATACTTCAAGGAAATTGGACGTCCTCCACCCCTAAGTTCGTAATAAACAACGAGACAACATCAAGGCTAAAAATAGCAGAACAGGTCCATCAGGAGGACCAAGATGACCACGAAGGTCTAATTGACTTATGGCAGAACGCTCCTAGGCCTTCATCTAACAAAGACTCTTTACAAATGTCCGTCATCGAACAAAGAACCCCAACAGGAGAAACGCACAATGATAATATACAAAACAATATGGACATACAAGGCTCAAAAATCACTCCAACAAACAATAACTCCTTTCGGTTTACTCATGATACTGGTTATTCATTTAATCAAAATCAAATTCCCAACCAAGAATCGAAATCACAGCTTCAACAAGGGGAGACACTGAGTGACCAAAGTAGCTTTTTAGAGCTCTTCAAATCCTTACTACAAACATTACAGTCAACAACAAAGGCATTCGATATGCAAACAGACAAAATGGATATTCAAATAGACTTAATGAATACCATAGCATCACAAATTACAGGAATAAACACAAAACTGGACAACATGAATAATCTTATTTCAAGAGTTCAATCCAAATACTCAGTCCATTGTGCTTGCAGCCCGATTATTGACAAACTGAGCCTCTTACCAATGTTATTAGAACAGATAATATCATTTAATAAATCAAGCATGGAAGTGAGAAATAATAATGCTGAAGCTCATGAAAAGTATATAGTTAATACCTTGCAAATTTGTACGTCTCTACCAAAAGAGGAATACAGACAAGTTGAAATAGCATCTAAACCAGAAGACATGCTAGTCTAACCAAGCCCGGTTCACCCAAAAGTCACAAATCAAGATCCGAAATTGGAAAGCGTTGGAGTAATAAACCTGGATGGAAAAAAAAGTACCAAAGCTATCACGAAAACAAAAAAAGCATGATAGGAAAGCAAGAAACAAAATGGTATTACAAACAAAACAGCAGAACATCAAGGTATATCCAATATTCTGCGCTATCAGGGTGAATAAGGCAGTTACGGACCAGGCAAGTCTCACAGAAAGTACAGATGATGACTCGATTAGCAATCATAAGGTAGAAAAGGCGGACAACAATAAGAGAGCCGAAGATAATCAGATCCTAGGAAGAGGAGCAGATACAAACCCAATATCGGGTGTAGACCGTGTGGGAACTCAGAAGACTACAATTAGAAAAGGAGATAAAACATATGGTTCTGAGAAAGAACACACAGTAGCCAGGCATAAAAAAGGAAACAAGCAACTGACTAAGACAAATGAGGTAAGCAGGTCACAGCCGCAGAAGAAAAGTAGGCATGGCTCTGATGCCAATGATGAAGACTGGAAGAACAACGAACAGTTAGAGAAAACAGAAAGGAAACCACCGGACTCCAATGCCCTCGCTCGAAAAGGTGCTGACAACAAGGTCTCAAATAGACAAAGAGGCCCGAAAAACGAACACGGATCCACAGAAACCCATGAGGCTGGACAGCGAGAGCTTAAAATGAAAAAAGAAATAAAAGAGAACTTAAAGCCTGAGGCTCACAATTATAGAAACAGCATCTCGGTAGGACCGACACTGGAAGATCCAACAGCCCAAGATCTCGGTGAAGGAGGTGTAAGCCTAAAGAAGAACACGCAACCGAAACCTTTATCTGTACATAGACGTGAGAACGATCAAGGATACTCAGGGCGGGAAACCGCAATTAACAACAAAAAAGAGACCAATCAGGAGAACATGGCATTGTTAGAAATCCCAGCTCATAACATCAGAAAGGGAAGCACGATCCAATACGTAAACCTAAGAGTCCAAATAAAAGATGAAAAGAAGCAAATCACAGCTGACAATAAGAATGAAGACCCAATGTTACAGGCAGAGCAAGTGCATCAACTTCCGAAACAGCAAATACTTTTAATACCGGAATACGAATCGAAAGGGTTACAAGATACTCTGAACAGAGGGAAAATACTGAAATTAACAGCAAATATTCCAGCCTTAAAATATTTGAACTCTTCGAACTTATTGGCAGGACAATTTATAGCAAAGGGAAATCATAAAAACATCGAACAAATGTTGACTACATGGCAGTCAGAAGAAGATGCCCAGCTCATCATGAACTCTAATCTGCAATTTGAAGCTTGGGGAATTAAACTGTCAAGACCAACTATACCACGCTATCCTGGCCCTTTGACTGTAAACTCTAACTGCCACAAGAATCACGGACCAAGTCAAAGAGAAAATAACCAGCATACACATACAGTTCTAAAAGGAGCAAAAGGTAGCAGCCTAACAACCTCGTTGAGGAGAGAATTGCATAATGACCAGACAGTTAAAAAAAATGTTTAGAAAACAGCTGTCTACCTAATAACTGGGAAACATGCGATATAATAGCGCTTCAGGAGACATGGGCATTGGATGATTTTCCCCTGGCAGGTTACATACATTACACAGTACCTGCATCAAAAACCAAGATTTATGGACGGCCCAAAGGGGGTCTGGCAGTCTACATATCCACTGCATTAAACATCGAAACGGGACAGATTGCCTCTTCGGGACCAAATATACAATTAATAAAACTCACCTCTGGGATCGTCGGCAGAACAAAAACTGTCCTGTTGATCAGTTCATATGCACATCCATTAGTAAGGAAAAAAACAGCCCAAAACGCCCAGTTACTTGCCACAATCACAGATTTAAAGATTACATACCCCTCACGGGACATGATACTGACAAGGGACTTTAACTAAAATGTAATACACACCCCAGATGAAGATGAAAAGCTAGTAGCTGACAATATATACTGGAATGTTCCACAATAATACCAGCCAAAGAGATCATCTCCGGACCCCGTAGGTCAACGTCTGGTAAATACTCTGGAGTTTCTCGGACTGAGAGTAATAAATGGCAGAACAACGGATGATTTCCCACCAAAACATACTTTCCACGGAGGAAAGACACAAGCAAGACTGGATTATACAGCCATCTCAGTAGCACTGATGCCATTACTCTCTCATTTTTCCATAGAGTACACAACCAGGAGCGACCATTCTTACCAGCATATACATTTCAGCCAAAAACTAGCCAAACATCAGGCAAACCATACAATAGAAGGAAGCATTTACACAATTGACCTAAAACGCTTAAAATGGTCAAATGAAACTATAGAAACACTCCAGACTAAATTAAAGAGAATGATAACGGTCTGCGAATTTGAGGCCCTTAACAAAATCCAAGCTTGGGTAAAATTCACTTCGGATCTTACAACATTAATGCCGAGCAAACAACATCAGACCAAAAATCAAAAACGAAATTAATCAAAAATCAACGGTTAGTCGGAGAGCCTTGAAATGCGAACTCAAAAAAGCTATTAGGAGGCTAAAAACAACATGCCTCGACCAAGTAGCATGAGACAAAGCACGCCTGCTGAGGAAAACTTAGCAAAATAAAGTTATGCGAAGAAAAGAGATCCAACAATGCCAAATTTTGGGCTGAATTACTTTGTAGTGCTAAGAGAAAACCAACTCGAATACATGCCGGGAAATAATAAATAAATTGCATAGGCCGGTGAACATGCTATCATCAAACATAAAAGAACACGAGTGGGCTAAATTTCTAACTACAAAGTTCACAGAAATCGTAATTCCTGACATGCCAGCATTGAACATCCAGGAACTAGCTGAGGAAAAATACATATCGGAAAACATCGCACAAGGTGTCAGTGACACAAGTAACTCAGGAGAGGTCAGTACGTGCCATATAATAGTAAAAAAGGACTCCGACGCTAAGCCAATGGAGGTAAAAATCAAATCGCAGGGTAAAAATGGCATCAGTTCCCCAAATGCAAAGACAAATCAGTCCTCCAAGTCAGCTGATGGAGTAATACGCACAATTCAGAAAGTTAGAGGAGACGGTGCTCCAGGACCTAATGGCATCCCACAAGCCATTTTTAAGAATGATCCATCCTTTTGGAGCAAGCATTTACTCAAGCTATTTAAAGAAATAGAGCTGCTAAATTGCATTCCACCTAATTGGCAAGGCTTGATACTGACACCCATTTTTAAAGGAGGAAATAGAACAAATCCATTGAACTACAGGCTAATCGCCCTTTTGGATGTCAAAGCCAAATATCATGCCTCACTTACTTTGGAAGACCTGAAGGAATGGCCAGACAATCCCAATCTTATTCCAGTTAATCAAACAGGTTTCAGGCAAGGTATAGGGACGATATTGAACATCTTAGCTCTATCACTAATTGCAAACACATGCAAGCGGAGGAAACAACAACTTCACCTCTGCTTTATAGACCTACAGGCAGCATTCAATAGTGTAGACCGTCACTTCCTTTGGAAAAAACTGCGAGCCTGGAACATCCCGGAAAGGTATACTGCAATTCTTCTCTAATACATGGATTAGAATTAAGATAGGAGATGGCACCAGACTATCAAGAAAGCTGATTACGACTAAAGGCCTCAAACAAGGTTGCGTATTGGCCCCACACCTTTTCAATTTGTTCATGTCCGATTTTGCACAGAGGCTAGATCGCATTAATTCCCATCTGCCGAAAATTGGTAAACTAGTACTCACATCTTATAGTTTCTGTTGTCTTCAAAAAGTCTTAACAAAATGTGCATAGTACTCGATCATTCTTAAAAAGAGATAACCTCTTCTTTGTTGTGTGGTAGTTGTAGATTTTGTATTCCTCTACCAGTTCTTTCTTGGGATGCACCCCGTTTTCACTTATATCAAGAACAAGATGTGACACATCTTCCCTTCCAAAAGAACACTTCTTTGCTCTGAGAGTCAGCCCGTGTTTTTAAAATACACTCAACTAAACTTTAGCCCATTGATTATGCTCAGTTCATGTTTCCCCCTACACCACCACATTGTCTTGATAAAATACCACCCCAAAAGACCACACAACAAAGAAAACATGACCCTCTGGAAGATAGCAGCTGCTGTTACTAAGATAAATGACATTCTAGAAATATTTACGTTCCCATTAGTGTGATGAAGGCAGTGTAATCTTGTGAATCCTCATGTAATTTGATCTGATGATAGAAGGATGCAAGATCAAGTGTTGTGAAAATCTTAGGACCAGTCTGTATCGTGGGAATCTCTGAGACAATAGGGTGTGGAAGTTTATCAAATACAACGTCCTTGTTCAGAGAGCAAATATCTATACAAAACGTATCTCCCTACTAGCCTTTCTGGTCTAAACAATGGGAGGCAACCAATCTGTGTCCTCCACAGGAGCAATTACCTGGGTCTCATGCAGCTTCTCCAATTCCAATTGAATTGCATCATGAACAGATACTGTCAGGGGCCCAACTTTTGCTGACACCGCCCATATATCACACAGTTTGATACAATGCACATACCCACTCAGACAGACAAGCTGCTCATTAAAGACAGCTGGATACATACTTTCAAAAACCACATGACTCATAAACTTGTTATATGCATACCTGGGAATTGCTATTAGGATGTAGCAGAATTTCTTGTTCTCCCTAGTGAGGCCATACTATAGTTACGTCCCTATTCTTGGCTACATATAGTTTGCCAACTGTGACTCTGCTGCCCATCTCAAGAGCGGTTTTAAAATATCCTTCCATCTTGATTGGTTGGACTTTATAGCACTTCAGTCTGACATCCAGAGCTTTGAACTTTACCTTATCTGTAACCACTTCCACAAACATCATTTGCTAAATGATTGTCAATTTGGAACAGGGGTCGCACATCATACAGATTTTCTTTCCACCAACAACCACCCATTTCTCAGGATTACCATCATTCCTTTCACCCTCTTGTAATATTACTTCTTCACACATTTCTTTCACATCCAATGATCTTTTGCTTGACCACCCATGCTTTGGCACCATTTAGCATAACAAACCTTCTTGTTAAATGTTTTGCAGTACGATTTATGTGCAGGACACTACTTAAAGTTGGCCATGTGACCTTGTAAACCATACCTGAAACATAGAACTTTAAACCTATGTCCTTTATTATCCATTCCCTCATGATTGTCAACTTTAACAGTATGTATGGCATTACACACACTACTCTTGCTTTCTTTTGCTCTAACTCATGGATGCAGATTACCATATACTCTACCCTCTTAGCTACAAAGATGTCCTTGGCTCATCTTTAAGTCGCAGCTCCTTGTACACTTTCTCTTCACTACAGTTCAAGAGAAAACTATCTCTCATTATTTCATCACAGAGCTGACAAAATGTACTTGTAGAGGTCAACTTTCTCAGTGTAGTAATGTATTCCTCCACTGACTCATGTTCAGATTGTTTGGGCTTGCTAAAACAATACCTATGAAGTGTAGTTGATACTTGAAGCATGTAATGTTGATCTAATTTGCTTTACACAGATCTCATAATCATTAAATACTTTTCCTGCATACCTTTCCACAGTCTGTCTCACACCCCTTGATCCTCCTATCCAGTCAATACATGAAGAAAGAAAGTTTTCTATTTACACCCTTGTTAGGCCCACGGACCTTAGCATAGTTCTCAAAAACATTCTTCCATTTAGCTCAACCATTGAGTGGGTCATCTGGGCTGTTATGATAGAATGGAGGAAAAATGATGCTCTGCATTTTATGAACCAGGCCTGGATTGACCTCAGGAAACTGTAAAACTCTGGCTAAACAAGAGTCAGAAAATAAAAATCTACCAGCTTCTTTCACATGAAACAATTCCAATTCTGAAGACTAATAGGAGCATACTCTGCCAATACCCTTCCTAGATTGTCACCATAAGTACTAATCCTTATTTGTAAACAGAGTGGGGCAGATCTATGTTGGAGTTGCGCCACTTTTACGCCGCCGTTGCGTCACTTTTGTGACGCAGCGGTGGTGTAAACCCTGCGCCACGTTGCGCCCTATTTAAATCGTGACGCTTCTATGGAGATGCGTCACGGTGTGAAGCCCTGTGCCACATGAAACCTGCGTCAGGTTTCATGTGGGCGTTTCCACGCAGGGGGGGCGTTCCGTCGCAGGAACGCCCCTGAAAAGTGACTCAGTGAAATCTATAAGATTTCACTGAGTCACTTTCCCAACGCTGATGCGTCAAAACCCTGCACCTGCTTGAAGCAGGCGTAAGGCTTGACGCACCATGTTAGGTATGGGGTAGGTTGGAACAGTGCTGAAGTTGCGTCGCGCTTGCGACACAACTTCAGCACTGCGCCAACCTTACGCCGGCAGATACGTCACGCATCTGCTTGTCCTTGCGCCACGATGCACCGCATTGTAAATGCAGAGAATCTGCGGTGGCGCAAGGGCAAACTTGCGTGACGCATCTTCCCCGGCGCATCCATGCTGATTTGCAGGGATGCGCCAGGGAACATAAATCTGCCCCAGTGTCTTTAAAAATGTCCATACAATGCATTTTGAGAACAGTGGGGCAGATTTATGTTCCCTGGCGCATCCCTGCAAATCAGCATGGATGCGCCAGGGAAGATGCGTCACGAAAGTTTACCCTTGCGCCACAATAGATGCGCCGCATTTACAATGCAGCGCATCGTGGCGCAAGGATAAACAGATGTGTGACGCATCTGATGGTGGAAGGGCGGCGCATTGCTGAAGTTGCGTCGCAAGCGCGACGTAGCTCTAGCAAGGCTCGGGGGTGCCCTATCGGTACAATGCTGCGTCAATCCTTACGCCTGCTTCAAGCAGGCGCAGGGATTTGACGCAGCATGGCCGGAAAAGTGACTGAGTGAAATCTTGTAGATTTCACTCAGCCACTTTTCGGAGGCATTCCTGCGCCGGAACGCCCCCCCCTGTGAAGGTACGCCACATGTGGCGCAAGCTTTACAACGTGACGCATCTCCCTAGATGAGTCACGTTGTAAATCTGCCACAGCATGGCGCTGGCTTTGCGCCGCCGCTGCGTCACAAAAGTGACGCAACAGTGGCACAAAAGTGACGCACAGGGCTTATAAATCTGCCCCAGTGTTTTTAAATATATAACCCGAGGTGTGCACCTTGTCTTCCATACTCACAACATCTGCTAAGTAAATGTTTTGAAAGGTAAGGTCTGCCTGTCACCAACAGGCAGTTTGAAAATTTCTGCCACAACTGATTCTTATTTGCTCAAGGAGAGTCATCTCGGTGCCGCAAATAGCACACTCCCCAAAAGGCAAAGTCTCGATCCATTATCCACGAAAATTTTAAATACACTTCAATGTGAGTTCGTTGTCAAATTGCGACTTCCTGATGATTAAGAAAACAGCATTGGTGATTGTTTTTATGCTCGCAAAGCACACGACCACTCTCCTGAAGTAAAATTCAGGTATCTTATCCCCCTTGCTGGGTTCCCTAATAATCCACGCCCCCTTTCATGTGGTCTGCTTCAGACACCCATGACTGCTTCTTATTGTGCGCACACATGTCCCACACTGTCCAAAGATGCGCTCTACTCCCTGCTCGTTCTGTGGAAAGCGGAGCCATTACAAGGCATCGTGGGAAACTAGCACTTTGGCTTTTTCAATGGAGATGAATCAATGCAATTTAGCTCTATTCAGTAGGAAAGGGCTCCGGTTAACTATGGCATGCTTCCTACAGACACAGTAACTGATTATAGCCATATTATTTTGGGACAATTCGGTAGGCAAGTCCTGTCATGGTCTTGGCCCATTGTTGACCTTATGTATCATGGGTCAGATCTATATTGGAGATGCACCACTTTTACGCCGCCGTTCGTCACTTTTGTGACGCAGCGGCGGTGTAAACCCTGCGCCACGTTGCGCCATATTTACATCGTGACGCATCTATGGAGATGCGTCACGATGTAAAGCCCTGCGCCATGTAAAACCTGCGTCAGGTTTCACGTGGGGGTGTCGACAGAGGGGGGGGGGGCGTTCCCTCGCAGGAACGCCCCTGAAAAGTGACTCAGTCAAATCTATAAGATTTTACTGAGTCACTTTCCCAACGCTGATGCGCCAAAACCCTGCGCCTGCTTGAAGCAGGCGTAAGGCTTGACGCACCATGTTAGGGATAGGGTAGGTTGGAACAGTGCTGGAGTTGCGTCGCGCTTGCGACGCAACTGAAGCGTTGGTGTAAACCCTGCGCCACGTTGCGCCCTATTTAAATCGTGACGCTTCTATGGAGATGCGTCACGGTGTGAAGCCCTGTGCCACATGAAACCTGCGTCAGGTTTCATGTGGGCGTTTCCACGCAGGGGGGGCGTTCCGTCGCAGGAACGCCCCTGAAAAGTGACTCAGTGAAATCTATAAGATTTCACTGAGTCACTTTCCCAACGCTGATGCGCCAAAACCCTGCGCCTGCTTGAAGCAGGCGTAAGGCTTGACGCACCATGTTAGGGATAGGGTAGGTTGGAACAGTGCTGGAGTTGCGTCGCGCTTGCGACGCAACTGAAGCACTGCACCAACCTTACGCCATCGGATGCGTCACGCATCTGTTTATTCCTGCGCCATGATGCGCCGCATTGTAAATGCGGCGCATCATGTGTGGCGCAAGGGTAAACTTGCGTGACGCATCATTCCTGGCGCATCCTTGCTGATTTGCAGAGATGCGCCAGGAAACATAAATCTGCCCCCATATTTCGAGGTCTTTTTTTCTTTTGAAATATTTTCATTTGTGCAAGTTTTTCAAGCATCATAAACGCATCACCTATTTAGGAAAAAGCCATTACACTGGTTTCTTTGGCAGCACTTTTTTGTTCTGCCTGCTTATATTTTTAATCTTTTTTAAATGATTGCTAATTTGTTTCACTGGTTTGTGCTAGCCTGTTTGCTTGACTTGCTGCACAAACCATTTTCCTTGTTAAGTGCGGTATATCTACCTCCTCCCCATCCTGGCTGTGGAAAACCTGCATACCTTAAGTTCTTCACCATTGGGACAAAATGCTTTCAGTGTTCTAGAAAAGCCATTTTTTGAAAGAAGTCTTTAGTAGACAATATTTCATTGCCTGAATCAGATGCTGGAATTTCCACTACCAAAAGTGAAATATGGAAATATACCAAAAGCTGTATCTTGTCAGTGATCACATATCTATCCCTCATAACATGCAGGGTGAGTTTTCCCAGCATTTCAGAGACAGAACCCTCACCCCACTTTTGTGAAACTTTACCTCCAGTGTCACGGCTGCCTTTCAAGGTGCTACTTACACCACCTTCTCTAGTTGAATTACCATTGCACCATGATGGACAAAATGGCTGAGCTAAAGGGGACCTCTGCTATTAAGGGATCACAAAATAGGTCAGTTCGACCACAATGGGTGTAGATGAAAGATCTACAACAACCTTCCTCAGGCTCTCACTCACTCTATATTACTGGAACACGCAGGGAAATGAGCAAACTGCATAAGTCCTGGTGTTCTTAAATGCCAGGAGAGTTTTCACTCTACATCTCACTGTAGCATTTAATCCACAATTGTAAAAACGTGAAGTAATCTGTGACTAACAAGAGATTCAGGCCAAACTATGATGTGGAATAACCAAAACTCAAAACTGGAAAATGCAAATTATTGTTCCTAGGTGCTAATGATGCTTACACTTTGAACTTTTCTACAAACCAGGCATACTCGTTTAAAAATGGCAAGATAAACTTCTGAAGAAACATTTAACATTGGTTAAGTTTAGCAACCCTCTAATCTTTTTAGGTATTATGTCTTGTTTTGATTCTTGTACCCATTGTTTAAGTCTGCTGCCAACAGCAACGCCAGATATCCGTAGGGTGATAATCCTTCATGAAATTACTACTGTTTAAATTGTTGTGCTGTATTTCACAAATTGAAAAAAAAAGATTGAATGAGGCTGCAAGAGGAAAGGTGTTATTTTCACAAAAAAGGTGCTATTGCAACATGGGATACAAGTGAAGTCACATAACAAGCAACCTCCCAGCTTTCCTTGTTAAATGTAAAATACAATCTGGCGCCCTCATTTTAACAAGGGGGCAGTACTTCAAGAAGGAGGCAGATCTGACACTTTGATGTGTCTGTGCCCAAGTCGTGTGAACATCATATTAGCATTAGAGGAAAGAATAGCAGGATTCAGATTGAGATTGGCCAGGGTGTCTCCCAAGTTTACTACACTGCAAAAGAGAGATTGTTTTTCACAAATCAATTCTCAAATCTCTGTGGAAGAATCAATAACGTCCCTGCACTGTAGGTATTTTAATAACTTGATTTATTGGTCAAGCACCTCCAAAGTTTTCCAAGATAGGCCCTGGGCTTTTTCTGTACTCAAGCTACATCTTGATTAATGTCTGATGTTTAGGTTCTCCTCCAGATTATGCTTTTTGACATAATTTTTACTCATGAGAAACTGGTCTATAATGAAAATATTTTGCTGGAACTGTGAAACTAGTGTGTGCTGAGGCCACAAGATATTTTCTGTTCAAATCAGTCTCCCGCCATTATCTTGCATAATTTGTGTATATAAAATATACTCTCTCTTACAATGTTTGTGCATCTGACCAGCGAAATGTAGTTTGCATAATTTGCTTCAGATTTATGGAAAATTTCGCATAAAATGAGGAAAAGATTTCGTAATTTCGCTCACTTATTTCCAACCTTACAGCTTGCAGATGCAGGAGGTAAAGCCACCCGAACATCAGGGACTCATCACCAAGAACGTAGCATAAAATCAATAAATTAATTAAAGGCAACCACATCACTGTAGCAGGTGCAATGAAGACATCCAAAGTATTACAAGTGCCATTGGCTATTATGCACTTGTTATATGACATTCAGGTTATCCGACATGTTTGAGAGTATCCCATCCTCAAAACTCCAAATAAGGCCAATGTTTCATCTGAATAAACCACATCACTCAGCAAACTCCTTCCCATGCTAATGAAAGTCATCTTTAAGAACAAACACTTAAAAACTGAACATGGTGAGAGCCTAGTGTTCCCGAATTTGCTGTGGTACTCACAGAGTCCCTTGAAATGTTATTCTTTTTTGATTGATTGGCTAAAGAGTGTAGGATTATAAAAAAAAAATGTGTCACTAGGTCAGTCAAAGGCGGCCCTGGATAATCATGGCAGCGAGGAATTCTCAACCACTCAGTGGTCGATGTTGAGTAAAATCCTGATTGTGGACTTGAACTTTTTTTGGCTAATAATGCTCTTTGGGTTAATTGTTGTAGCCTTCTCCCCAGCCCCAGGAGCATCCAATGGAATTCGCTACACTTGGCGCTCTGGATTGTACATCTTTTTTCCTCAGCATATAGTCATATACTGCACTTTCATGATGTTGTAAGCGTTAATAATCACACCTTAACACTTCCCAGCAAGTTGTGCAATCCTTTAGTGAGTCAGCTCCGGACTGCAAGGGTCTTAGTGCACATAGTCTCATGACACTACATCTCCCCTCTTGTTAAATGAAAACTACAAACTGGTGCTCACACTAGTCGACCATTTCGAGTGCCATGAGAAAGTAGAAATGTACACTGATAATGCACCGATGGCACAGCACACATTCTGATGCTCAATCTGGACTGTCAGATAGGGGTGTCTCATTCATCATTGCCGGAGCTGAAGTCCTTTGACGTAGGTGCTTATAGTGTGAAGAGTCTCTTTTAATGGACCTTCCAGGACCATCCGCCATAACCATATATCCTTTGCACAACCCTCACAGGATCGATATCAAATGGAGTGTCTGTTTTCTGTTTTCTTTTCTGCTTGACCAGGACCCAGTCACCTTCATCAAAGGCCCTTCCCTGAGCTCTTCGACAACGATCAGCATATGTTTTCATCAGGCACTTCCGAGAAGTGTCCCTGATGTGAAGCTTATCAGCATTCAAGGATGGGTCTACTGTCCACTGTAGTAGTTTGGTTCCAATGACTCTCCCAAATAGCAAGGTGGCAGGTCTCTCACCAGTTGTGGAGCGAGGAGTTGAACAATAGGCATGGAGGGCTTGACACAGGCCCTAGTTTAACTTGATTCCCTCCATCGATGCTTGTTGAATTACTCATTTGAGGATAACCAGGAATCGTTCCACAACACCATTATCTTGGGGCCATAGAGGTGTGCTCTTTTTGATGGTGGACATTTAGTCTGACCAGAAAATCCTTGCTTATCCCAGCATCTTTGTCTGCCTGATCGTTCGCTTCCTGTTGATCGCTTCCTGTTGGCCTCCCAGCCCTCTTTACTCAGGATCCCCAAGGAGGCGGACAGGCAGGCAGGCAGGCAGGCAGCTCTAAACCAACCACTGCCTTGCAGTTGAAGAAGAAGAGAACCCTCAGGGCTTAGCTGAAAATTGTTTCCTAGGATTATTGCCTAAGTGCCCACCTCGCAATGCAGAGAGTGGCTGACAAGAAGGAGCTTAGGTGAGCACTCCTTGGCCCCTCACTTCCAGCAGTGCCCAGCACCCAGCAACCTGCAAGTGGGAGTAACTTGGTAGCCTCCAAGCAATTACACAGCTCTTGCCGGTGAGGAAGAGGTGAGGTGACAGTGTGCCCTACAGGTATCCAGCAACTAGCAACTACCATCCAACCACCAAGCAATCAAATAGTGCACAAAATGAGATCAGAGAAAATCAGAGGCACCACAAAGTTCGCAAAAAACACAAGGAAGGCCCAAGAAGGAAAAAGGGAAACAAAAGGACTCAACAACAATAACCAATGGCACACAGGACCAAGCTTCAGAATCGGACAAAGACATCATAAAGAAAAACACGACATGTACATCAAGCACGACAAACACTAACACCATGGCCAGAGAAAGGGCGCTAATAACAGACTTCTTTTTTTATTTTTTTAAAATGTTCTTTATTGAGATTTGTAATGTACAATCATACACATAAGCATCTGGTAAGGCACAATATTTCAAATCGCCCAAGATAGGTTAATAATAACCAAGAACGTAACCCAACACTAAACAATGTACAGAGTGCTTCCTCCAAAATAAGTGACAATCATGCTCATAGTGGACCTCATCAATTACATTAGATCTTACAATTCCTGTTGTGATTCGGAGCATGTATTTATTCTAACAACCACAAACCTTGAAAGGTAATCCGCCCTATTACAGCCTCCTGATGCAGCATAAGTTCAGGGGGAACTACGCGGGAATTTGAAGAGGGTATGTCTGTAAGTAGCTTTTCAGTGGTTGCCAAATGTCTCGCAGGCATGAGGCCGGCAGCTGTAATGTAGCGTATATGTCGCTCATTGTATCGCAGTGGACCAGGTCTCGAAGCCAGGCCTTCAACATTGGTGTTTGTGCTCTGCCCCAGTGTAGAGAGACATGACATTTCGCAATTAAGAGGGCGATTGCTGTAAACCGTCTTATACCCTTCTTCAAAGGCTGGACATATCCTAGCAACACCATCAGTGGTGCAGGGTTTGTTCAACCATGAGAGATAGTTGCCAGAAATCCTCCCCCCAGTAAGCCAGAATGGGCCCACAGTTCAAGGCAATATGTGAAAAATCGGCATTAGTGGCAGCGCACCTAGAGCACGCCCGTGAGACACCTGGATCCATCTTGGCCAGCAGTTGCGGGGTTATGTATGCTCGGTGTATATATTTAAAATGGAGGAGTTTGTGGGGATGATTATTCGATATATAACATGTCTGGGTGCAGTAATATTGCCATATTTTGTCAGTCAATGGTAAATCTAGATCCCGTTCCCAGGATGTGCGTGCTTTGGACCCGACTGCAGATACAGGTGATATAGATGTGAAACCAAATGTGCTCCATCCGGTGAAGTTGTAACTAGCGTGAGAGGGGAAAAATCAACCAGCTCCACCGCAGCGTCCGGAATCGCCCCAATCAGGGAGCCACAGACCCTATGTAGGAGGAACTTGTCCATATAGGGGGCCTCACTGTTGGAAAGGAGTTCCTCCATGGTGCACAGATGGAAGTCCTTAAATAAATCCCCCACTTCCCTTAGCCCGTGTCTGGCCAATGTGCACTTAGTGAGGGTTTCTGTAGTGGGGGTATCCATGGGTTGTCCGTCAGAGGTATGTGTGCCGAGTATGTATCAACATCTCCATTTGCGATTCTCAAATAGCGATTTTTTGAGAATCGCTATTTGAGAATTGCAAAACGGGATGTATGGAACAAATCACACAAATTTTGCGATTTCTTAAAATTCCTTAATTGCGATTAGCAAATTGCGAAATCACAATTAAGGAATACCTTCCCATTCATTCCTATGGGCCAGGAGGCCCATAGCAATGAATGGGAAGTGCTTCTCAATTTGCGAATCGCTATTTGCTAATCGCAAATTGAGAATATTTTCAAAGGTGCAAGGGTGTCATGATGACACCCTGATGCACCCCTGAAATCAGCATGTGTGCACATATGGCGCACATACATGCCCTAAGGGCATGTATGTGCACCACATGGCACTTTGAAATATGCAAAAAAGTGCATATTTCAAAGACATCGCAATTTACCACCAACTTGAAGTTGGTGGTAATTTGCGATTTCTTAAGGAGAAATCGCACAACTTGAGTGCGTGTTACATTGCATTTAAGAAATCGCAATTTGCGATTTCTTAAATGCTTACGCAAACTTAAGAAATCGCAGGTTTAGCGATTCCTTAAGCTTGCGAGGCTGAAATGCCTCCTACATCTCCTTTTGCGATTTTGTATTCGCAAACGCTGTTTTTTTGCGATTCGCCGCGTTTGCGAATACAAAATCATTTGATACATATGCCCCTAGGTTTGTAAACACCGTTGCAGTTTTGTCCATGCCCAACATGTAGTGGGCAATGTCTGAATCTCAGAGGGGCAGCGGTGCAGACACTGTGGTAGTATGTAGTGGATAAGAGATTAGGGTGTATCTGGGATCGCTACGGTTTTAGAGACTGAAGCCAGGTAACAGGGTGATGCCAGTAAAATGAAAAGTGAACCTGGGCCAAAAGATAATATAAATAAAAATCAAGGACTGCAAATCTCCCACGCTCATAAGGAATAATTAGGGTATTCCAGCCTATGTGTGGCTGCCTGCCGGCCCAGATAAGGCGGATGAGCAAGGTCCAGAGCACATCAAAAAATGCCATTGAGGGCGATGGGGATGTTTAAAAAGAGGTATGAAAAATGCAGAAGCACCACCATTTTCAGTATGGCGATTCTACCCGCAATGGAAAGGGGAAGTCTGATCCACCGCGCCACCTGTGTTGTGACTCAATCCATCGCAGGCCCATAATTGAGGCGGATCACCTCTGGTGCGCTCCAATGTAGAAAAATGCTGAGATATTTCGGTGGGTCAGTGCACCACTTAAGTGGGAATTCATCATCCTCCTGAATAGTGGCCGGAGTCAAGGGGAAAATCTCTGACTGGGTACAATTAATGACTAGTCCTGACTACACTCCGGACCACCTCATGTAACAATGGGGACAGATTTGAAGCTGGTTTCTGCACAAACAGCATGACATTGTCAGCATAGAACGAGGCTGCAAGGGGGCCAGCATGAAATTGTAATCCTTGATGGAGATGTCTCTCCTGTATGTGCCTTGCCAGAGGGTCCATAGCTATGATGAATAATAGGGCCGAGAGGGGGCACCTCAGTCTGGTGCCACACGTTAGGGGAAACTCAGCTGTTATTTCACCGTTCAATTCAGGAGGGCAACTGGGCCGGAGTATAGACGTTGGATCAAATTCAGAAACCCAATTGGAATTCCTAGCTTCCGTAGTACTGCATACAGAAAGGGCCACTCCAGAGAATCGAATGCCTTCTCGGCATCGAGTAGGACGGCCACTGCTGGCAGGGTAGGTTCCAATTTGTTCATTACAGCAAATACGGCACGTAAATTAAGCATAGTGGATCGACCAGAAACAAAAGGGGCACAGTATTGTGCCAACTAGTGACGAGAGGTGGGTAGCCATTATCTTGGCAAGGATTTTATAATCATGATTAAGTAAGGACATCAGCCTGTAGGACTGCTGGCCAGGTCCCTTATCGCCTATTTTATTTTGTCTCTCATCTATTGGGGAGGCCAAAAAAATGTGCTGTCCTTCTTCTATCCAGACCATGGCTACCTCGTGCAGGTAATCCGTCAAAGCCTGTCCTACTGGAGGATTGCGCATTGTGGATAAGTGAGTGAGACAAAAAAGCAGTAGTGATGTCCCCCTCTTCAGTGTGGTACCCATGTCGATATCTAGATGCATGATATATGCCGATTGATATTGAGGTCGAAGTAGTTGAGCAAATGTCCCGGTGGACCTCTCACCCTCCCCGTACGCCCAGGCCCATGCGTATTTGCCTAAGTACTTAACTTCTCGGGTAGCTAAGTCAGTGAACTCAGTCAGCAGTGTCCCCCGGTCATACAGTGTCTGGGACGAAGTGGTCGTCTGGGCAGCTGTGTCCATATCTCTTAGTTTCCCCTCCACAACCTCCAAATCTCTCCATATAGAGCACAACACGCCAGCGTGCTTAGAAATACAGACCCCACATATACATGCCTTAAACGCGTTCCACAATGTAGATTGTAAAGTCACTGTCCCCTCTTTAATCTGGAAGTATTCGCTAATGGCATCACCCACCTCAGCGTGGAAAGCTGAGTCAAGCAGAGCCGAGGCAGGGAACCTCCACAAAGGTGGTGATTTTGGAATCATGGGGAATTTGATCGTGAGGAGAAGAGGAGCGTGATCAGATAATGTATGGGGTACGTAATCAATAATCTGGACTTCCAATAAAAGTCGTGGTGTGAGGCACCAGTGATCAATCCTAGACCAGGATCCATGTGGGGCCGAGTAGAATGAGTAATTCCAATCCGTTGGGTGTCACTAGTGCCAGGGATCGGCCAGCAACGCAGTGGAGCTCGTGGCGCATCCCGGGCCTGTTGTGTTTGCTCTGGGGTCCAATTTGAGATTTAAGTCTTCCCCCATTAGTATGTTGTCTGTGGTAAATCGTTCAACATGCGCAGCAAGCTTGGGGAAGAAGTCAGTCATGTCAATGTTTGGCATGTATACGTTAAGTAAGACAAGTGGTTCCCCTCCAAGGGAACCCGACACCAAGATATACCCACCTTTGTCGTCAATCACCACCTCTGAGAACTGAAGAGGAAGGGAGCGATGGACCAAGGTGCATACTCTGTGAGAGTATGTACTATAGCTGGAAATGAAACGGTGGCTGCCCCATGATGATGTAAATCCATGGACCGGGAGTGGGGCGTAGTGTGTCTCTTGAAGGAAGGCTAGTTGGATAGTGTGTCTGGAGAGGTATGCTAAGACCTGACGTCCCTTCCTGGGGTTAGAAAGTCCTCTCACATTCCAGGATAGACATTTAAGGCGCAGACTGACGCTGCACTCACCTGGGGAGGTCATATAAACCAAGTATCACAGTTCACAGCATCATGTCATGCAAATGTGTAAGAGACATGCCATCAGCAGTGTAAAGAAATATTACTCTGTACCAGAAGTAAACAAAACAATTAACTAGTAAGAACTTTCCCACCATAGCCCCCCACCCACATCAGACACAAAAAAAAACCCCAGGTAAATCCCAATTGAAATCTGACAGAAAAGAGAAAGGAGGGAGAGAGGGGGGTAGAAGAGAGCAGGAAAACATCCTGAGGTGGTTAGGCAACAATCCAATGGAGCCATCTATGTAAAGCAGGCAAAGTGGTGCATTTCCTCGTGATATGTGCACAAGTCTCCATTGTAGCGTCCTGTCGGGTGAGCGAGCCATTCCATCCGCACAAAGGACCATCAGGCAGTTACTGGGTATTATGAGCTGGGGCCTTGTCCTCTATCATGTTTATGAAGCTTGTTTGTGTTTTGGTGCTGCTTCCAGAGCTTCGTGTCGTCAGGGGGGGTCAAAGATGTGGGCTTTACCACCAATTTGGATGCGGAGACGAGCCGGGTATAGCATTGCATACTTAACATTTGCTTTTTGTAGGGTTTGTTTGATGTCAAAGTACTTGAGTCGCGCTTCTTGAACAATTGGTGTAAAGTCTGGGAAGATCGCAATGTCGGACCCTTGGTGATTGAGCGAGCTAAGCTTCCGGGCCAGCCGCAACACAGTGTCCCGGTCCTGGTAATTAAGGATTCTGGCTATGATCCGTCTCGGAGTCGCCCCCGGTGCCGGGTGGGCCCCCAATGTCCGATGTGCTCTTTTCACTGCAAAGGTATCAGAAAAAGCCTCCTTGCCTAAGATATCTATGAGGACTGTTTCTACAAATGTTGCCATGGGGCCTGTATTCGTGACTCTTCTATGCCTGAGATGCGAATATTATTTTGGCGCGAGCACGAGCACGCCTCTAAGTCTTTCGCTTAAGTAGCAATTGTTTCAAGCAGGTTCTCAGCCCATTCCAGCCGCTTCTGAATGGTAGGTTGCGCGTCCTCCAGTGTGGAGATTTGCTGCTCGGCCCCTCCATTGAGGGTTTCTTGTGCCTCCAGGCACCCATGAATGTCATCTAATTGGGTGGTGAGGGTGTCCAGGCGGACGTCAATGGCGTGAAAACCGGCACACAATTCGGCCATTATTGCGGCGGTGCCCTCCAGCTGGTGCAGCTCCATCTCAGTGGTGCCCTCGGTCTTTTCACGCCTAGGACTCTTTCCGGCATCGAAGTTCAATTGATGTTGTGTGGGGCGGTGCGCCCCATCATAGTCGGCTACATGCAAGCGGGCATGCCAAAACCCCCTAAGGCAAGCCTCAATGGGTGGGTTTCCCTGGCGTTTTGCGCTGACTCGCTCCATGTATGTATGTCACAGCTCAGTGAATCTTCAAGGCGCTCACTGATGCCCGATTGCTCAGTGGGGGGGCACTCACCACAGATGTGCTGATTAGAGGCTCAAGGGATAATGGCCCTCCGATATCACAGGATCAGCAAGGAGGGGAGGCACAGGGTGTCTCACATCATGAGCCAAGTGCAAAGTTCCTGGCTGTAGGCGGTTGCGGCACCTCTTGTCTTGTGTTGGAGAAGACAGGGGCTAAGGGGGAGGGCAATGCGGGCCAGCTCTGTCTGGTGCGGTGCAGGAGCTGGTCATCGGCCCGCTTCGCGCCCCTCAGGTCCCACCTTCAGGCTCAACCAAGACCCCTGTCATCTCGGGGCTTCCAAGGGCCGCGCCAGGCCCAAGAACGCACCGAATTGTTCTCAGTGCTGCAGGCACCTCTCAGTCCTACGATCGGCTCATCCTGCAGCTGCTCATCCGCAGTATCGGTTCCTGTGCGAACGAGCGTTGCTTCCACCACAAAAGGAGCAACGGGCAGATTGTTGTGGGCGATGGCTCTGAAGCTACGGAGTCAAGTGGCCACCTTGGTCATTGGCTCGGCCACGCCCCCCTAATAACAGACTTCTTACAAGCGCACAACAGGGGTCTCACCCCAGCACCATACGAGGATAACGAGTCAGGCACTAATAACGATTAATCCATTGAGGAGAAACCTATCAGTATTAAGTATTATTAGCAATGAACAACCCGAGTATAAGTTTCCCACTACGACAAGCACAAGGGGGCTAACAAGTAATCTAGAGCCTCATATTTCATCGTATCCATACTTCTTTGGCAATCCAAGAAGCTCGTAGAGGTCCTAGTTCATACGCAAGTAAACTCAAGGCAGCACCAACCAATGATACAATCTATGACACAATAGCTATCCCACATACCTCACATAACTGAGCAGTCAGTAAACAGGCCCCAAAACAGCAAACCCCAATGGAAAGATCTGCAGTAGACCTTAGGGTCCAGCTCATATTCCTCCCTCACGAAGAGGGAACCCAAACGCTTGAGGAAAGCGAGAAAATGTAAAGGGAAACAACTGAGCATTCACATGCTACCCACACAAAAGAAAATCTTCGACTACAACAGCGATGAGAAAATAGTTATAGAATCAGATAAAGACTACATCTCTGGGGTTTCCATAGAACCCAGTAGCAACAACCCCATGCATTCAGTCACTGACCCACTTACAGAACCAATCAAACAAACATCCACTGCCACTACAATGTATAATATATTCAAACGCCCGGACACCTTTGAGGTGAATAAGAAAAAAGGACAAGGTGAACCCACGACCTGCACCACACAAACTCACTCACAGCCCCCTCATATCCTTACAAAATCAAAGATTTCAGCCAAGAACAAGAGTAGTGAATCTGCATTAGCAAGAAGTTCCCAAGCCATAGAACTCAGCATTGAAGACACTGACACAGGGAGGCGGCCACCCACAATTGAGAGGCCCAAAAACGAATTTGGGCAGACAACTTTAACAGACACAAGAAACTTCCTAGCAAGAAGCACAGGAGTAGTACCCGTAACGGAGTTCCAAAACATATCTCCGCCCTGCTCAGAGCAAACAATACATGCCCCAATAATCCATTCAGGGTCAATCAAAGCTTTAGTAGAGACCCCAACATATGGTAACAAGACGCAGGTGACGACTCTCTCAAGTCAGGTCAACGGAAATCTCGAGTTGATTCCTCATTATACATCGAGGGGCACTCATGACATTTTAAATCAAAGTGCAATACTAAGATTACTAGAAGCTCTACCAGGTCTGATGCACATCAGATCAAGGAATCTAAAAAGAATAGAGTTCAAACCAAACCCTGAGCAACCAGGGACCGACATCACGATTACAAGCTGGTCAAATGTGACTATAGCAGAACGAATATTGCAGAAGAGAATCCTTCACTACATGGGGCATTGAGCTAATAAAGTCGCGCCAACATGTTATCCAAGCCCATTACAACGGCCTAAATCAACGCTAAGTATATTGAAGGGAGCAACAGTACTAGACCATCCCAGCATAATAAACAAAGGACCACAAATAATTAGGCATATTCTCATCAAAAGTCCCCAGCACCAACTTGCCAACTTCAAAGAAAATCAGCAAGTTGGGCCCAATAGAAGCATAAATGAAAGGAAAGCATGAGAGATGTCTCAACTCACTACCGCTCCAGCCCACCGTTGTATAAACTGCTCTTTGAACATGAATGGCTTAAGCAGCAAGGCAGACGAGGACGATTTTTAAAAATTCCTCCAAGAACACGAGATCTTGCTATTTCAGGAAACTTAGCAGGTCACAAATACACCAATAGTGGGCTACAAGAAATACTACAACAAAGCTATAAAAGAAACAAGCTCTGGGAGAGCCAAGGGTGGTCCATTGATTTACATTCCTACCGACATTCTCTGAGAACATCAAGAGGTGTACATGGACTCTACATGAAGGCAGCGCATTAAACTAGCAGCCATATCTTACTTCACCTTAGTAATTTTGAATATCTACATACACCCAGCACCCAAGCACAAGGTGGAAAAATCCAGTTATTGATAGTGTCACTCAAAACACTAAAATCCACATACCCTCAAGCAAGTATAATTCTGTCAGGGGATTTCAACATGAACCTATTACAGGGCCAAGATAGCAAATTACCCAGACAAACACAGTAAGAACAGGGCAACCAAACAAGACGTGATCTGCCTGGAAAAACATGCATCTCAGAGCTCGAGGACCTGGGTTTGTTCATGGTAAACGGACGCTGTTCCTCAGACTGTCCAGCAGCCTTCACAAGAGTAACTGATAGGACCTGCTCTACCATAGACTTCAGCCTGGTAGAACCGGGCTTGTACAAGTACACCTCCAACTTCAACATAACAGAAAGATCGGAGAGTGATCACTTTGCCCAAACTTTTACCTTGGATCTCATTCCTGCCAGGAGTAGGACTCAAAAAGCGTATGTCCTTGTCTCAGCAGCTCAGCCTTATAAGTTAAGGCGTCTCAAATGGAATGAAGAGTCAATAGACACCGTTATGGAGGACAGCACCACCCTACTGTCACACACTGATGATAAGACTAGACTTAGGTTTGGGAGGAATTTGTTACAACCTTAATCTTACAATTTCCGATCAAACCCTCAAGCCACAAAGCAGAAGAAAATAACAGTGCAGCATGGTTTACTCAAAACTTAAAGATCATGAAAAAATCACGCACTCTTGTGGATGCCAACCAAGTCAGAATTCAATTGCCAAAATTCCAGAAATTAAACGATTGTATAAAAAAGAGATCAGGGTGGCGAAATACAAACATAACAAGGCTATCTGGACGAAACTACTATATGCCAGTCAGCAAAGAAACATCAAACGTTTCTGGGCCAAAATAAATAGCTTTATAAACGGGCCTAATCTGCACCATAACTCAGACATTATGGAATCTGTTTGGACAAACCATATTATAATGGTATACAATGATGCAGCACTGCATAGAACATCGACAAGACATGCAGAACCGCGAAGGGCACAACCAGCTCTAAACTTTAAAGAGAACATCATCGTAAAATTCAGGGAAGCAGTCGTGGACATCAATGTCACCATCAATTGCGTCCAAGTGGTCGAGACCAGCTCCTGTTCTAATGACGTTAAACCTAGCTGGGCTTCTCACACCCCAATAAAATCAAACATCTCCCACCCTTCATCAACCACCGACAATACCTCAGCAGATCAAGCTAGCTCCATAGTAAGAGACGTACATCTAAGCAGGCTCTCAATAAAGTGGGCAAGCCCTATGGATGACGGCCCTCTGTTCGCTCAAAAGCAGGTCACACACATCATAGAAAACGATCCAATGGGGCGCCAGGACCAAAAGGCCTACCCAATACTTTATTCAAAAGGGTCCCAGGTTTCTGGTCTACAAAACTAACACCCTTGTTTATCCACATGCTTTAACTGGCATAATTCCAGACTCATAACGTGGGACGGATATTTCAACCTATACACAAAACAGGGGAGCGTTCCAATCCTATCGACTACAGATTAATTGCTCTAATAGATGTGGAGGCCAAGATATATGCCTTGAATCAGTTTTCTGAATTAGAGAACTGGACGACCAGTATTAATTTAGTTCCCAAAACGCGATCAGGATTTCGCGCAGAAATGTGCACTTTAACCAACCTATCAGCAGTGCCTCTCCTGGCCGAGCAAGCTATCTCAAAATCAAGCACACTTTATACATGCTATATAAACCTCAAGCAGCCTTTGCCAAGGTCCCAAGGGTCATGCTATGGAAATGGCCAAAACCTTCTTGGAGCAATCATAAATCTCAACTTAAACACATGGGTCCAAATTAAACTAGTAGACGACTGAAGTGTATCCAACAAAATCTTTACAATTACCTAAAACAGGGGTGTGTTTTGGCACCCTGCCTGTTTAAAATCTATACAGCAGATTTAGAGAAACATCTACGCCAAGTACAGGGAGACCCCCAAAATTAGGCAATGAACAATTAGGAAGTTTGCAATACGCAGACGACATTGTCTTGCACAGCAAAACTTCACGAGGCTTGCAGCGGCTGATCTCCCAATTGGCAGAATACACAACAACTGAGCATCTGGACTTCAACTATAACAAAACTAAGGTCTTGTGCTTCTTGAGCACACACAAAAGGCAACCCAGATTCATCTGGAAGGCTAATGGTAACATCTTGAAACAGATTTCAACTTATAAATACCTTGGGATACATCTAGATCACCATCTGAATTATAAACAGCACATCATCTAGACAAGCAAAAGCAAACAAACTGTTATTTGCATTTAAAATCTTGCCACAAAAGCTAAGAGCCTGCTCAACAAATCATCTCTTGAAGGTCATAGCAGCTAAATTCATGCCTTCAATTTCTTATGGATCGGAATAACTGAAAAGTAAAGACTCAGCAAGTCTGAACATCTTACGATCCAACCTCTTTAAAAAAAAATGCAGGATTCCGCGACAGATATCAAAAGCACACATCAGGTTGGAGTTTGGATTAAACAACCAGACCTCAGTCAAACAAGGCACGTTAATAAAATATTATTGGATAATGAGGGCATCAGTTAACAGTATTACAGCCAACATTAAAACAGTTGCAAATAAGAACATGCCAATCAGCCGTAATAAAGGTATTAGGAGGTTCTACAGTCCAGCTAGCATGCAAGGCAGTGGAGTTCCTGGCCCAGCAGCCAAGGAGTTAGAAAAGGGAAATAAATTGTCCTAGTCTGCTTATTGGGTCTCCTGTTTCCCTCCTTTCCCTTTCCATGTGGAAGTGTATAGCGCTTTTCGTCCCAGGCTTCTCACACTAGGTCATGGAAGACTTGCAGCATGTAGAGAGGACAATTCATCAAATAGACTTGTCTGAGCATCACAAGCCCTCACCTGCTGCACTAAGCCGCAGCTGCACAGAGGAAGAGGCTTTAAACGCACTTGCACTTTGCCCTTTCCGATTGTGTAATTGCTGCTTATTTGTATCTAGCACCAGCACCTTGAGCTATCACCTAATTAGTTACAGCACTAAAATGATTCTTTTATCTATCATCAGGACGTTTTAACCTGTGTGTGTTCTACCTTAGGCCTCAAGATTCGTTCAACTCTGCAGGTGTTTAGTGCGACTAATTGTAGAATCGAGAGGTCGCCACCCTACGACATTATAATTGGTTTTAAATCACAAATTGATGTCTTTTAGACTTTCTGTTTTTACAATGCAAATTGACAAGTAGGTAATTAATTTTTAACAACTACTTTTGATAAACATGCTGACATTTCTTTTCAATTACTTACACCTTGAATTCTTTGCTATTGAATGGTGGACTATTGTCAGATTTGAGAACTGTGGGTTTTCCCCACACTGCAAAAATATCATCCAGCCACTCAATTACCTTGTCATGGGTAGTTGACAATAACTCCTCTGCTAAAGGAAAACATGAATACTCCTCAATGGCTACCATGAGATGATTTACATTTTCTAAAGGTCCAAAGAAATCAACTCCAATTCTTTTCCACGCATGTGCAGGAAGGTCAGACATTGTCAATGGGTGTTGCGTCACTTTGGGAGAAAGGCAGTAACAAGGATGGCAATCTTTTAATTGCCTCTCCACTTGATCATCTAGGTGTGGGAACAACACTCTAAGTTCTCTTTTGGTGGCTACAATGACACAATGTCATTTATGAGCTAGTTCATTGACTTCAGAGAATTAATTCTGTACATTCTTGAATTTTTCAAATTTCACTTCGTCATCAAAATGTCGAGCATGCTGCTTGCATGACTGAGTTGAAATGATGTCCTTGAAGATAAGCATGCTCTTATCAACATTATCAGCAGCAATGATCTGTTCAATGGATAGGGTTGCTGGCGTGCTGGACCTCACAATGAAGTTAATGTACTCCTCAGCTGTTTTGGATGTACAATGTACAACTGTGCCTGTGTAACTACTCGTGAAAAGTAATCAGCAGGGTGATGGTTTTTACCCAGCTAGTGTACAATTGCAGTCATACTCTTGCAGTCGTAATCGCAACCCCCACCTCTCAATTTAACAAGGCATCTTGGCTTTCGGATTTCGAAAAATAGTGAGCAGTGCTTGGTGATCTGTAATGATAGTGAAACATTTAAGGTATAGAAACACATGAAAGTGTTTGCACGCCCGCATTACAGCCAGACTCTCCTTCTCTGGCTGAGAATAGGCAAGTTCTCTGTCAGACAGACTTCCACTGGCATAAGCCACAATGTGTCTCTGAGCATTCGGATGACCATTATTTTGAGCAAGGATTGCCCTTAGAGCTCACATCGACTGTGATCTCCGTATAAAACTTGGGGTCAAAATAGGCCATCTTGGTTATATTTTCAATCACATATTTTATTCTGTTGAAGCTTTGATCACATTCAGCAGACCACTAGAACAGGACATCTCTGTTTTTAAGTTTCTCAATGAGGTGCTCACAGTAGAACAGTCACAAATGTACCTTGAGCAGTAATGTCCATGTCTAAGAAGGATCACAGCATAGTGACATCTTGCAGGGAGCAAGTAGCTGACAGTGCTTGCTCTTTATCTGGGTCAGGAGTCTCTCCCCATTAGAGAATATGCGGCAAAAGAATTGTATGTTGGTCTTGTGAAACTCACGCTTTGCTGCATTTAGAGTGAGACCTGCATTAGCCTTGTCATGCTCCTTTTGCATTGTCCCAATTACCAGTATGTCACCACTGTAATTAAAAACATGCATGACAGGTTGAATTATTCGACGTATAACATCCTGAAATATTTCTGCAGCTGCAGACACTCCAAAGCTCAACCTTTTGTGTCTGAACCAACATGTGTCAAAAAAAGTAGTCAAGTACCTGCAGTTTTCTTCCAACAATCAGTGGTATGCCTAGTTCAGGTCAAGATGGGAAAATACTTGATCACATTCAGCAGATCACTGGAATAGGACTTCTTGTTTTGCCAAGTTTCTCAATGGGGCGCTCATAGTCGAAAATTCACCAATGTAATGGCTGGCCATGTGTAAGAAGGATCGCAGCATGGTGACATCTTGAGGGGGAAGGTAGCTGACAGTGAGTAAACTTTATATGGATCATGAGTGATTCCTCCTTCAGAAAATATGTTCCCAAAGAATTTTGTGAAAGCACAATTTATCTGGCAAGAAATGAACAGTAAATACACAGTCATGGAAATAACAAAGAGCAATGTTTATTGCCCAGGCTACAGCTGGAACACACACATAGAGGGATCAACTGCCAAGTGTTATGTTTCACTGGATTTACGTAGCACTTTTTAATATGAATTTGCGCATTACAGCACATTTGAAAGGACTGACTCATCTTCCATGTCCAGCTGCAAGGTCAGAAACTTGAAAGCACCAGTTTCACAATTGAATGTCTTGGCAGAACATCCATTGCTTACAACTAAATATTTTTCTTAGTTTTTAAGGTCCGAGGTCCCTATCATACATCCCTCAGAAAAGGTAGCCTGTCTGTGCCCTCCCTGCATTCTTTAGTCAAAGTATGGGGAAAAAATCTTGAGTACGCACAACCCTCTGCAGCTGCATTATCGCGCTGTGCAAGGACAAGTCACACTTACAAGTGGCTAGTACAGTTATCAAAGTGAAAACAAGTGGGAGGCAGAACACATTGTAAAATATACTCCTAGTAAATTATTTCTTTGTAGCTAAAACGGCCTTTGTTCCTGGCTTCTGGATCACAGCCCTATTGTGAACTATGGCAAATATTGCACCAGGACACACTAATGACCTGAGTGGAATTACTTGGAGTATATCACAATTTGCCCTGAGGGAAGCAACTCACGTGTCCATGACTAGAAGCTGCAGTGACCTGTGCCCTCACAGGAAACGTCTGAGTAGTCACTTTCACTCTTAGTTCAGATACTGTGTCCAGTGAAAGTTTATCTGGGAACACAAAAATGATTCCCCTTGGGTAATCATCATTTAGACACAGTACCTGTAGTAGGTACCCCACAGTCGTATCCGGCAACGTAGGTGGTACCGGGGGTTGCTCGAGGTGCAATCTGTTGGAGACTGCAACAAGCCTCATCTGTCAATAACTGTATGGTAGATGTCGACAAGAGAGTACATTTTATTCACCATCACAATTGTTGGCAAAGGTTCATGCTCTTATCACCTAGTAGTTTGCAGGCTCAGTTGTCAGATACCCCATTGTTGATTAAACTACCAAGATGGTCTTTCAGCAGATTTTACTCTCCGTGTGTTATTTTGTCAATATTTAAATGTTTAACATTTAGGCCAGTAAAGAGAGCTGTAATTATTTCTAATGCGGACGGTATTTCTTCCAGTGTCTGTATGTTGATATTGTCTGTCTTTATTCTGTTTGAAGTAAGTGTAGAACAGGTACGCACCTGCCCATTGTAAGAGTAGATGGTTATTTCCAGTGTTGACTGGGTTAAGACTGGCCTTCTCCTGCTGATTGCTTTTCCCCTTGTGTGGGCCAAAAATGTACCCTGTGGGGTATATTCACAAGAACGTGTGATAACTACCGCAAGAGTAGCTTAACGCAACTTTCAATATCACAGCCCATCACGGGAAAATAACCCCGTGACAACGTGGGATTCACAACAAGGCGGTAGCATGCATTAGTCTGCGGAAACCACGGACAATGTCTGCGATAAAACCACCTCGATGGAGATTAAAACACAAACCACAACACCAAAAAACCTGCGATGGTCCAAAGAGCAATGAGGAAATCAGCTATAAGCAGCGCCAGGCCTGCAACACACACCTGGCAGATGAGAAAAATCTCCATAAAAGCAGAAAAAACACCCACACAAACTGACCTACACCCAAGCACCATGGAGGCAGCCGGAGCAGGCACAGAGAACGAGCGCAACCCCACAAGCACCCCGGACGACCAGCCTGGGACCACGGGGACAGGGAAGGGCAAGGACAAGAAGACAAGGAAGACGAAGTTCAGTCCGCAGGCGAACAGGATCATAGTCACGGAGGTGATGGAACACCATCAACAACTCTTTGTCACCTCCAATGTGTCACTGGGCACCAAAACTACAATATGGCGGGGCATCGTCGACAAGGTGAATGCCGTCGGAGAGCACAAGCGGACAATAGACGAGGGCAAGAGGCGATGGAATGATATCAAGCGGAAGACCAAGGAGAAACTCTCTGCCAACCAGAAGGCAGCAATGCAGACTGGAGGTGGGGGCCCAGCACCACAGCTGGAGCTGGATGACATGGAGGAGCTGGTGTCGACAGTCATCAGCGTGGAGACTGTGGCCACTGTCAGGGGACTGGACACTGCTCGACAGGACACAACACTACCACACCAGGGTGAGTGACCACGAAGTACTGGGGGGACGGGTGGAGATGGCCACGATGGCACACATGCACAATCAAGTAGAGCACAGTGCACACCCACAATGACTCAGGGTCATCGCCCAGATCTACAGACTGTCACAATGTACAATGCCATGCTGTCTGAATGTCAACCTGTACCATGTGTCTACACACATGTGGACACATAGTAATACACCATCTCCCCTTCACATCGCAGGGGCACCGTCAACACCTCCTGCAGAGCAGTCCCAGCCACTCTTCACGGATGACGAGGAGGACAACGCCAAATTCGATACCCCAACCATCCAAGACATCATTGACCTCATCCACCACTCACCTCCAGGCTCAGGGCAGCCCAGCTACATCAATGAGACCCCACCCACTACCCAAACCACCCAGCAGGAGGCACCCACAGCCCCGGCACCCTCCCAAGACCTCCAGGAACAACACATGGCCTTCCAACGCCGTGTGCTGGACTACCAGATGGAGACGGCTGAGCAGGTGCGGGTGGGCTTCGGCATCATGGCTGCCAAACTGGACACCATCCTTGGGTGTCTATGTCCGCCCCATGGTCTCCAACGAGCCCTGACTGACATCGCTGGAGTCATGACGCAGAGAGTAGAACAGCTGTCAGTTCCGAGTGGCTCCAGCGATACCAGCCATGAGCTGGCACACATACGGAGGATCATGGAGGACATGGTGCATATGGAGGCGTAAAGGATGGCAGCCACCGCTGCACATCATCGAAATGTAGCTGGGATCTATCATGCCCTACAGACCTCCACCATGGCATTGCCGCCACATGGCGTGGCGCCGATGAATACTGCTGCCTCCACACCATCCACTTCCCCTGGTGTGTCAGTGCCTCCCAGTGCGGCAGGCGTATCCACTCAGGCCCCTGATGTGTCAGTGGCACACAGTGCGGCAGCCGGTTCTGCAACATCCACAGGTAGGGCAGGGCACACACCCGGGGATGAGGACAGGGAAGAGGACGTGGATGGGACTGTGGTCAGAAGGACCAGGCACTAGCATTCATTACCGCCACCTGGCCTCTGTCTGCTTGGTCCGGCACATGGCCTAATGACTTTCCACTGACCCACAATACACTCCACTGCACTCACCTGGGACAGCAACATGGACTGCCACTTACGGTTTGGTGACCAATGACACGGCAACCAGGCTGCGGACTGTACCCTTCCCTTCAACAGGACTTATCATCCCCGGATGGACTCTGGCTGACCCTCCACGGGCCCATAGTGAGTAGTGTGCTGGGCATTGACCTGAACCGCTCCAGCTGCATGACTGCACTGGATGTGCAATAAACATCCATTGACGCACTGCTGTGTCATGCCAAACATCAGTCATGTATGCATATGTGAATGAATGTAGGGACAGTGAATTTCCCTTGCGTCAATCACGGTCATCCTGTGGGATGCCAGTCAGAGGGTGCTACATTGCATTTTGTGTACCGCGTCCTGTGGACACTACAACTGAGACACACGCATCACTCACTTCCTTGTCCGGACATGGACTGAACCACGCCCAGAGCCAACGTGTCATTGTGGCAAGCCCTGCGCTGGTCCGGTGTACGGCAGGCCAGACCACTCCGCTTTCGCTCCGAGGGCGGGCCCTCATTGCTCCCCGTCACAGGCGAACTCGCTTGTGGTGTGAAGGTCACTGGTCTAGTTGTCAGCATGTCACAGCCAATCCCTGAGGGCAGGTTTGCACACACACCACACCCATCCGGCGCAGGCATCACAGGCCATGTGACTCCGCCAACATAAGGGGCTGACGATGTCACATTCTCCTCTGCCCGTGGTGACTGGATGATGGACGCCACGGTTCCCAATCATGAAGGGCACATGAGTTTTGTTGCGCACAGTGTTAGTGGCAACCCAGGCCTGCGTACGGCACAGGCCGACGATTTTGTGGCACTGACTGGGGTTGCACAGGGTTAGTGGCAATCTAGGCCTGCGTACGGCACAGGCCTACCACCACGTGGCGCTGACTGGGGTTGCACAGGGTTAGTCGTACCCGGCGCATTGTGGCAGGCACAGGCACCCCGCCACGGGACAGTGACTTTGGGTGCACTGAGTCAGTGGCACCTTAAGCTGCTGAGCGGGTGGCCACCCTGCGATGATGCCCCGTCCCAGCGGTCTGGACAACTCAGGTTTTGTGTGCCCTGCTGGACCGCATTGTTGGCCAGAGCCAGTGGGCAGCGCGGGCATACCGCCACGTGGCCTCGCTTCCGGGTCACAGACTTAGTGGCACCCATTGGGCTGATAGGGTGTGCAAAAGACACACAATTGATGTACGTAATGCTGAACAAATCAAAACTTAGCGGATGTGCAGCCTGTGATGTTGCTGGGTGCACTGGTATGTCCTCAGCCATGGAGTATTCCAGACCCAGCAACACACGTGAGACCTGGTGGCCTGCGGAGCGTGGCTGCATGGTGTGGAGGGTGCCACATCTGCGGGTCCCGTGCTTGTGGCTTGCAGGGGCACATGATGGGACATCCAGTCTACACGCCGGTGGCAGAGGTGAGCAGTGAGGCCTGGGTGTGCATGGGCCGGCATGCTCTGTGGGCGGCGGGTGCCTTTGTGATGCCTCTGCATGGGTGTGCAAGGGTGGGCAGGCGCAGTTGTCTTGTGTGAGTGTGTGTACTGTGCCAGTCATGTATCTGTACTCTGTTTCAGATGACAGCTCTGACTCAGATATGTGACCTAATGGACTGCATTACATGCCGGCAAGTGATTGGAAACACACCGGTGGCAGCAGGTGAGCAGTGTGGCCTGGGTGCACAGGGGTGGCTCCCTCTCTTCTTCACTCTATCTCTCTCCCCCATTCTTCTTTTCTCTCTCCCTTTCTCTCTCTCTCGTCTTCTCTCTCTCTCTCTTCTGCTCTTCTTTTCCCTCTCTCTCTCCCCTTCTCTTCTTCTCTCTCTCTCTCTACCCCTCTCTTCTTCTCTCTCTCTCTCTCCCCCTCTCTTCTTCTCTCTCTCTCTCTCCCCGTCTCCTCTTTTCGCTCTCTCTCTCCCTCTCTTCTTCTCTCTCTCTCTCTCTCTCTCTCTCTCTCTCTCTCTCTCTCTCTCTCCTTCGCTCTCTCTCTCTGTCCTTTGATGTGCGCAGGACACACCTTCTCATCATGTTTTTTGTCTTGCAGGTTGTGACCTACGGACTGTCCCACGGTGAGCCGCCATGTGTCTTCATTTAAATTCGGTGTTCATTTTAATAAAGTTTTATTTGTTGCTTCTAAAGGGAATGTGTGATGCTCATTTCTGTGACGACACATGCATTTTAACTGTTGTGATTGTGCGACGTCATGCAGAATATTTGGTATATGTTTTTGTGTAGCTGATGTGGCATGTCTTTGTGGGGGGGTGCCAGGGAGGGGTGGTCCGGGAAGTGGTGTCGGTGGGTGTTTTGGCCCTCTTGTGTGTCCGGGCCGTATGATGTGTGGCTCCATGGCATCTGTTGCCCTTCCGATGTGTGCCTGGGCTGGTCTCCCTTTGGTAGCGCTGGCTGCCGTCTGACTTAACACCAGGTCAGAGCAGGTGTAGATTTCCTGCTGCTAACGCGCCTTTTCGCCGGTTTTGTGTTCTTATCGCCGATCTGTCTGGTCGTTTTAGAATGTTGAGGAGTGGTGTGGTCGCAGCTTTTGGCACGGGAACGCCCACTCTGCATCTCATTAGCGAAAGTTGCGGGGATCCTCTGTGGTGATGTTTTTTGTGGCTGCTATTGCGGGTAAATTGGTGCTGTGGGCTGTTAACACCAGCTTGTGAATGGGGAGGTAAATTTATCACAACTTTGGCTGCGATAAAGTGCCGTTAATTCGGCGATAGCTCCTTGTGAATATGACCCTAAGTCTCTTGATCATTCTTCTTCCTCTGTAATCTCAGGTTGTATGGTGCTGTTTTGTTGCAATGGGGTTGGGAGTGTTGCTGACATTCTTCCGTTGTGGTAGAAGATGGCAGTGTTGCTTACAATGGCGCCCTTCTCAAGTGATGCACCCAAATCCAATTCCTATTGTTGGTGCATTGAGCAGCAGTGTGCATGGCCTGCAAGACTCACAATTATTTCTTCCACCAGGGCTGGAGATAGTCAGGTCTCTGGAAATGGTGAACTCTTCCTTGGAAAAGCTCTGGCAAGGCCACCTTCACCTGCTGACTAATAAAATCATGACATTTAGTCACAGTAAAACAATAGCCTCTCTTACTTTCATGTAACATGTAACATGTCAGCTGTCATTTCTCTTCCAAAAACCCTGCAAGCTGTAATAGATCTGGCAGCAATTATTCTGTGGGGTTTAATTTTGGTTTTGCATCAAGGGTGATTATCATGCTCATAAGTACAATCAACAAAGCTAAGCAAAGCATCCTTCCATGTTAATTATGTTTCTGCACATATTTTGCGATCTTAATTTTTGAGCATGCCATTCTTCCTTCTCTCTGAACCCACTGCTTCTGAGTGAAAGGCATAGTGGAACCTTTAGGTCACCTCTGGAGCTTTACACACCATACAACTCTGACATACCTCGGTGGCATTATTCTTTTCCAATGTTCTTGTTAACTCAAAACATAGTCACATAGGCATATATGTACGAAATCCGGTATTTGCGATTTCCAATTTGCGAATCTGTAGAAATCGCTATTTGGGAATTGCAAACCTGTATGTATGTAACCGCCAATTCCACAAATAGCAATTCCAATGGATTCACATGAGCAAATAGGAATGGGCTAAATAGGAAATTGCACTTTTCAAATAGGAAATCACATATTAGGAATCAGAGCTTTCAGTATGCAGAAAGATGATGTCAGAACAGGAAGTCTATATTTATAGGACCTGGCCACAAGTCAGTGGCCTAGGAAGCTACTGGACCTCCATCACTGCTGCCAGTTCATTATACCGTTTCCAAAGAAGACCATGGCTGCTGAAGAGGGGAACAGGAACTCAGGAAGCAGGAAGAGAAAGGTCAAGTTCTCTGGGAGGCAGCATGAGATCCTGAATGAGAAATGTGTCTCCCACATGGACCAACTGTTCGGGAAGGCCTCCTTCACAGTACCTGAGGCTCTGAAAATGCAGATCTGGACCAGTTTTGTGGAGAAGGTCAACTACCTAGGAGTCACCCAGAGGACCATCCCAGAGATCTGCAAGAAGTGGTATGACCTGAGGTCCCATATGAAGGAGAAGGTGGCCAGCAGGATGGCAGAGACACGTCAAACTGTCAGAAGATCCCCACAACATCCCCTTTGACTCCCATGGAGAAGATAAAAGAGGGGGACCTGGAACCGGAGAGAGTGGCAGGAGTAGGAGATATCAACACCTCCAATCCAGCAGGCACCAGCCAGTGTAAGTCATCTTCCTTTTATGTACCAAACATAACATAATGTTAGCTAATCCACATATCACATGTCACAGCAAGAATTACTGGCCCACTCAGGCAATGCATCATGGGAGTACACATCATTCCCATGCTGTATTGAGTGCTGTTGACCACGTAAAACATTTCTGTACAACACAAACATGTCACAAACACATGCAGCAGAGTCACAACAATATTGTGGCAAAACAGTAAACATTTATTTACACTAAGTATTTACATGCATTTCCATAGATCACAGCCCAGGTGTGTCAGGACCCGTGTTAACCAAAGGGACTACTGACAGTGAGGTGGTCATTAAGGTCATGACACCACCATCCCCAAAGCCCATCCCCCAAACTCCAACTGGCAAGAGAGCCCCCATCCCGCCACCACCAGAGTTTAGGACAGCAATGAGGGACAGATGCAGAGGATGGACCCCACAACAGCAAAGACCAAGACACAGTGACGGTGCAGAGGCCAAACATCAGCAGTCCATTCAGAAACTGTATCAGACAACATGTCGGATGCACATCCTGTGTATGGTGGCCTTGAGAGCTCAATCATCTCCACGCCTGCAGACAAAACAAATATGCACAGTCCATAGACAAATGCAACGCATGTTCAAGTTGTTGCAGAACATGGAGAAAGGGCAGGAATGGTGGCTAGTGGCAATGGAGATGGACCACTGTGTTCAGCATCAGAGGGAATGATAGTACCTGGTATGGTTTGACACCTTCACCCAATCCATCAACCGGCTGGCAGCTGCACCATCAATGCTGGCAAGGTGGACTATTAAAATTCTGATGTATATGGCAGACTGCTGTCAGTACGCTGTATGTGGGCTAGTGCAAGTCACCACCACACTGAAGAACATTCAGAACCACAACCTCTGTATTCCCAGCATCCCATCTCCTTCTGAGAGCGAGGAGGGCTCTAGCCTCAGTGGCATTCCTGAGCCAAGCAGTACCAGGCCTTCACGCTACCTCACCTCTGACAATGACTTGCCAACAGTCCCACAACCCTGTGCTGCTGACAAAGCACCCAACCCAAGATGCCATAAAAAGTGACTCTCTAGACATTCAGTGGGATAAGTTGCCTTTGTTTTTTTCCCATTATTTCCATTGTTGTTCTTGATTTTACTATGTACCATCCACAAGGATGCACTTGATCCTTGCTTGCAACAATGTTGTAGCCACCTGAATAAAAGGTTGTCATTCAGTTGTACACCAAGCACTACCATCATGTGTGATGTCTTATTTTTAGGATGTTTTAAAATCTCTTACCTCAGAAATAGTTGTTGGTTGTCTGTGCATCATGCACATCCTCCTGATGCATGTGTACCCTTCTGCGGCACCTGCAGTGGTAAGTCATCGTCAGACTCAGGCTCCATGGGGATGTTGTGCTGTCCCTGCCTCATTGCGATATTGTGGCGATTATCTTGCAGCATGTATCCAGTCTGTACAGTAGAGCCCTGCTGGTCTTGTGGAGGCAGCGAAACTAGGACTTCAGGATCCCAAAGGCCCTCTCTATGAGGAAGAACGTTGGCCTGTGTGCCTTATCTTGTCTTTCACTTCTAGTCCTTGGAGCCAGGTACGGTGGGAGGATCCAGGAATGTCAGGCATATGCACTGTCACCTTAAGAGCATAAGAAGGTACACCCTTAGGTCACATTACACCCACCGTCCTGACCACTGTATGCATTGAGTTTGCGATTCTCTTACCTAGTAGGAAGCCATTGCCAAATCACCATATGCCAGTCGGTTATGAAGTCCACTGTGGCAGAACATGAATGAGTCGTGGGTGCTGCCTGGCAATCTGGCGACAAGGTCTGTTTTGTTACAGGAGCCATCACACACTACTTGCAGATTGGATGAGAGTGAACTTTTTTTTCCTGTATATGTATTCATTTGCGGAGGGGCAACACATGGCAATATGTATGCCATTGACACAGCAAATGATATTTGAGCACTGCGCTACCCTGTATAACATCAGTTTGGTTTGTTGCAATGATTGAGGGTATTGGGAATGATACCTATTGGTTGACTTTGCTCAACAAGATGTTCCAAAACCTGTGAAGGCTCCTGGACAGGGCACTTTATGACAAACCCACCACTGCTATGACCCCCTGTTAACTGTCAGAGGCTAAGAGATGTAGGCAACACAATACCTGCACATGTGGTGAGATTGCGTTGCTTCTGAGTTTTGGGGCCTGTAGCTGAGGTTGCAACTCAGCAATTAAAACAGGAATCACCTGACTACTGATTCTGTACCTCTCATGAAACTACTCCTTTGTCTGTCCAAGCCAGGTGACCCTCACCCTAAATATCCTCTCCTCTCTCCTCATCTTTCTCTGCCTTACAGACAAAGTCCGCATCCTCCTTGCAAGGACATACAATGCCACCATTGTGAAAGAGTCTGATGCATTTTGGGTGCTGTTGAAGATGGCCCTTTTTCAGGGTTCTCCCTAAACTTTTTGCTTCTTTCTCCTATTTTTTCATGACCTGCTGTTGTTAGTTTTTAGGACTCTCTGCACTTTATCACTGCTGGTCATATGCTCTCTGTGAAATTGTGTTATGGATTGGTGTTTCCATGATTGTCATATTTGATTTACTTGTCAGTTCCTAGTAAAGTCCAATGAGTGTGCCAGGGCATGTAAATCAAATTCTGCTAGGGGGGCTGCAGCACTGGATTGTGTCACCCACACAAGCAGCCTGTAAATGTAACTCTGGCTTGCCATTGCAGAGCCTGTTTGTTGTCTGGGACTTCAATGTCGACTTGGCAAGTGTACCCACTTGCCAGGCCCTAACTTTTCTTCCATGTCAGTCACACCTCAGGTAGGCCCAAGGTACCCCTGTGGGCAGGATGCAGTGCATGTGAAAGGTAGGACATGCCCTGGTGTGTGTGGCATGTCCTGATAGTGAATTACTGCTGATTTCGTTTTTCAATATTGCAAGGCTACCTTTTCCCATAGGAGAAAATGGGGAGTTTGTTTATAACATCTTATAAACATAACTGGCCCTGGGAACAAGGTAGAGAAATAAAGTTTAGTAAGCCTGAGCTCAAAATCTAAAGATGCATCTTTTAGTGAAGGTGATTTCTGTGTTTGAAAATACCACTTTTAGAAAGTAGGTATTTTCTTGCTCAACCAACCGGTGTGCCTCTGCTAGGATGTGTATTGACTGTCTGGCTTTGGAGTGACATGAGCTGGGGGGATTAGTGGCTCCAGAGAGTCTAGATGGCTCGGGAATGGGCTGAATCCACCTGGGCTGCATTCAGAGTAGTGGGAGGAGTTATCACTAGCACCTGAATATGCACAGTCTGCATTTAGAGTGGTGGGAGTTGATTTCCCTTGCACCTGAATAGGCCCTGTCTGCCTTGGACAATGCTGTCTCCATCGCCTGCTGCGGAGTTGGGCCACAGAGGACCAAACTGGTTTGAATTAAGCACAGACACTCTCTGCCTGAGAGAACAAAGTAATTTTGGGTATAAATACTGGGGCCTAGACCCCCGAACTTTAGAACTCTTTTGGACCAAGAAGACTGCCAAGAAGAAGAGCTGGATAAGCTGGGAGGAGGAACCATCACTTTGCTGAGTGCTTTTCTATGTTGGCCTGCAGTGGCATCTTCTTTCTTGGGCTGTGAAAGGACTGGACTGAACTTCTGCAACTTCTTTCTTTGACTATCTCCAAGGGCTTGAGGTAGAGCTTGCCCCCTGTTCAAGAAGTCTCAGAAACGCCAAAGACTTCAAGTTATTCTGCCATCAGCACTGGGGATTGTATGTTTTGTGCTGCAACAGAAGAAATAGCAACCCGACACCATGTACAACGCCACTGCCGACTTCTTGTCCTGAAGGCACTGCAGAGGACACCATTGCAATGCCGCATGGTGACCCTGGTCTCACCGACGATGCCATCTGACGCCATCACTGAGCCGCAGCTCGCACCGCGAGCTGTGGGCACCGCACTTCACACCGCCTCGCTTCACGATGCCGCCTTGGTATCCCCGTTGACGCTGTTCACGCCGAAATCGACGCCGCTGCTTGCAACGTGGGTCGAGGGCACAGCTCATAAGTTACACAACGCACCGTCCTCATCTTGCACCGCAGCATGGGCCTACCAACGCCAGCACCATCGACTCCAGTTCATCAGCAGACGACAGCGCTTCAGCAATGACACCACCGCTGCCTGCACCGTGATCTGCCAGCACAGAGACGAGCACCACATCACTTCGCACCACGACCCTATTCTCACCGACGATGCCATCTGACGTCGCCACCAAGCCACTGTTCGCACCGCAACCTAAAGGCATCACAAGCCGCACCGCTGAACTTCGCACCGCAGCACCCATCGCCTGCCGATGCCAGCGCTCCTGACTTCAACCAAGAGGAGTTCGTTCTGCAACGCGTGTGACTTCAAGCTCGACGAATCCTGCACCAACCTCCATAACCAACGCCTGTGGACGCCGTGCTTTCGGAGCTCAACGAGAGGTCGCAGATGCCCTGCATTTCTAAAGGTACTGTTTTGCAGGTCTTCCCAACACCGTAGTTGGCCCGCAATGCCGCGGTCGGCCAGAACTGTTTGGATTTGTTTGTTCACGACGCCGTGATTATTTTGATAATATGATTTCTAAGTACTGTATTGTAGATTTTTATCATTTTTGGTCTTTTCTTAAATATATAAAAATATTGGATATTTTTCTAAACTGGCGTGGTGTCCTTTTGTAGTGCTTACATTGTATTACTGTTGGTTATGTGCAAATGCTTTACACACTGCCTCTAAGATAAGCCTCACTGCTCGTGCCAAGTTACCAAGGGGGTAAGCAGGGGATATTTTAGGATTGTAACTCCCTTATCCTGACTAGAAGGAAGGGTCCCTACTTGGACCAAGTGCAAATAATTGCCAACTAGAGTCCCCCATTTCTAACAGGTGCCTTTTAATAGTTTGTACCTGGTTGCCACCTGATCCAATTCAATGTTAATTGCATTTCCTAAATGGCCTATTTGCAACTAGTAGCAATTAGGAAATCGGTTGGACATGCGGTTTGCGATTCACATTTAGGAAATCACTAAGTGTGATTTCCTATTTCGTGATTACCAAAACGCAATTTCTACTAGGTAGGAATCACATTTTGCACTATCGCAAATGCCTTTTGTACATTCCAACGTGGCATTTTGCAATTCCTAATGGCCCCAAATAGTGAGTCGCATCATTAAGAAATGCTAAAAGCCTTCGTACATATGGGCCATAGTTTACTAAATCATCTTTACCGATGTGTGCGGGGCTGTTCAACGTTACTGTAATTGGATAAAGATCCAGTTTATCCACCCAGCACCCATTCAAATGTGTGCCAGTCACAGACCATTATCTATGTTTCTCCTTAGTAGCATCTTTCTGTATTCTCATATGCCTTCCAATGTCATGTCAACAGTCATTTATTCCATAGGTACCTATGTTGCAAAACATTAGGCTAGAAATGTCCTTTACTAGAAGACAAGAATACTAGAATGTTCCAGTAGCTTACTAGTTTGCGCTGTGAAAAGGCAGTCCTGATGACACATTCTTTTCTTTATATATTTTGTTCTTTCTTCTCTGGAGAACAATATTCCCTGTGTATAAAATCCTTCACCATAGACTCTATGGTAAACATGTAAGTCATATTATTTATTTTCTCATAATATTACTACTGGCAAAATTGTAGTATGGACTCGTGTGACTGAGGTATTTATGTCTACTTAATTTTCAGGGTACTTAAAAAGAGGAGGAACAGGGGCTGTTTATGACAGGTCCAGCATACATAGCCCAGATGTACTCGAATAAGTAAGAAAGTATGCTGTTCCTAAAGAGAATTACTGGTGAAAAAAGAGATAAATGAGTCCCTGAGGTCAGGAGGAAAATCCTCCTTTAGGAAAAAGACCCTCACACACCCGGCAGACAAGCTGTCATATGTCGTCAGCATGTGGCCCAGATGTAAAGTGTCATCATCGGGTCTGCTCCGAATCGGGGCGGCGCTGCAATCCCCGATCGGCGACCCCAATGGCGCCTTTTAATGGAGATCTTTATTCCATAGTTGCCGGTGGGTGAATGCAGGTGAGGGCCTTCAAGTGAGAAGTGTGTGGTGAGGGTTTTACAGCCCTGCAGTGAAGGGTGAGTGGTTGAACTAAAATAAACTGTTATCTCTGCCCCGATGCGTGAGGGTCTTTTTCCTAAAGGAGGATTTTCCTCCTGACCTCAGGGACTCATTTATCTCTTTTTTCACCAGTAATTTACTTAATTTTCAGACCTCCCTCCCTCAGGAATGGCTAGATTGCTTAATCATATCCTTTAATCAGTGAAAATATGAAAACACTTTTATTTTCTGTTTCTTGATAAGTCCGCTGAATCCCTAAAGTAATAAACTATTTATACATGGGCAGCAAGTTTTATCCCCCAAAATGTATTTGCATCCATTCATTTTTACAACCTGAATCATTTATGTTACTGCTTGAATTCGTTCTAAATCCCCCTTTCACCTTATTAAGTCATATATAAAAAGTTCAGAATTTTGCACCTAAGAATTCAATCTTTCTACTTTCTGGTGGCTCTTTCCTTTCTTGTTCTTGACAAATAGTATACCATTATAAATGCATCTGTTTGAACTTTACCATCCTACATGCAAATTTAGATCACATCACAATTTCATTCACTTATATATTTTCTCTTTTAAACAAAAACAAGTTTAGTGGTAGACCAAAGCATTACAATTATTGTTTTTTGTTTTAAAGGCTCAACCCAAAAACATTTTTAAGAAGCCCTTTTTTAATATCTTCGGGGAATTTTGACCTAACAAACTAAAAGCCTATGAAACTGCCAGTTATACAGGTCAATCTAAAAAAAAAGCAATTGTTTCTTGGTAGAAAATATAAAGAAAATATTTCTCAAACACAACTCAGTTACATCAAGGGGAACAACATGATGTGTATTAGTATTCTGGACCTGCACATTATAGGCCAGTTCCTGAAATGTACCCTGGTGATGAATTGAGAATTATGGTCTCAGGGCACACTGTTTAAACCCAAAACAATGTTTTACGTGCACAAGAATGAATGCATCCATCCATAACAGGACTACCTTCCAGCATCATCAAATCGTGTGTCCTGCATATCTATCCTGCCCGTTATCTGCTTCTCTGTCTGTAAATGCAATTGTGATTATCAAAGTGTTGCTGTGCACTGGCTTAGTCCGAACCCTCCGCTGCTATGAAGGGGCATATTATCAAGCACGGCGTTAAAATTATCACCGCTTTAGAAAACTGCCGCTAAAGCGGTGAGAATGGGCTTGATAATATGCCGCAGAGAATTCCAATAGAAGTCCATGTTGACGCCAGAACATGAGCTTCTATGGGAATTCTCAAGGGCATATTATCAAGCCCATTATCGCCGCTTTAGCGGCAGTTTTCTGCCGCTAACGCAGCGATTATTTTAATGCTGTTTCTTGATAATATGCCCCTTAATTGGTTAAAAGATCTCAATGAATGGGCGATGGCTGAATTGACCCGTATTAAAAAAATTAGAAGGGATGAAAAACTCGAAGATGATGCTCAGATGGGGTCTGCGATGATTGCAGACCTGAGAGATCAGCGAGGGGAGGAGATGGAAGGAGGAATACGCAACAAACCCTGGGCGCCGAAGAAACGGGGGCCGGGGAGGATTAAGATAGATGTAATTTAGGTGATTCTGCTGAAGATCATAGAGCTTAGAAGAAGGAGAAGAGAATGGACTCAAGACACAAAAGGGATGGGTGGGGGGAGACAGGCGTTACGTTCAGGTGTGAAAGGCATAGCTGATATTATAAATGTGTCATAATATGAATTGAATTCAGATAGCACTGGAATACTGTTATTTGTATACATAATATGTGAAACACCATGTTGAACTAATATCTAAAATGTCAATAAAGATTGTTTTTTTTAAAGTGTTGCTGGGCACTTTCAACATGAGTTAGTAGTATGGTTGCATTCAGAATCTTGCATTGACATCAAAGGTGGCAGAGAAACATGTCCATAGTTTTTTGTTTTTAATCCTCCCACTGTCAGGTGAATATCACACGAGCACACATGTTGGGCCCATGAATAAAAGGTAGAAAGTCTTTAGAGTAGTCATGCAGGAAAGTACTTGGTTAAAGCACAAAGCAAAATATTTGCAAAGAGCTTGCCAAGTGGCTAGGAATATACATTCATGGGTTGCTGTCCAAGGCAATGGTTTGGGTGTGTCTCTGTAGGTAAGGGCCAATAATAGTTTTGCAAATAGTGAAAGTTCGAAATCCAATGGCTGCAGTAGCCAGCCATTCCCAAACATGTGCACACCTGTTTTTAGCTGTTTAGAGGTGGTACAGCCAATATTTATACTATGTGCTCCGTGTCTAATTATCTCCAGTTATCTCCATTCTTTTGTCAAAAGGTGTGCCAAGTAGAAACCCTACAGTTGAACACATTTGTATCTTATCAGGAGACACCTTGTGTCCCCTAGCAACTAAGAAATTAAGTACATTTACAGTTTCAGTGGTACAGTGTTCTTTAGTAGTGCTGACCATTAACAAATCATGTATTTCCTGCATCAATGTCATACCTTATTAACATGTAAGAGTCACTGGTGTAATGAAACTTGGGGGGCGCCTCTGCAAGATAAGTGGAGGGCCCCCTCCGGACTCAATCTGGAGCTCTCTGGCCAGAGTACTGTGCTGAATGGGACCCCTGGAGTTTGGGGACCCCCGCACCGCGGGGGCTGTTGGGCCTGTACTGCGCCACTGGTAAGAGTATCAAATTCTTCTTCCAGTATCAAACTGTTAATGTACCCTTAAGGGGCCTGTGTGAAACAATAATAAATATGCAGCTGATCTCAACATTAGTTCTAATTCAGACCTTTTGTCTAGTGCATCAGAGAAATATGTCTGTCTGTCTACACCTTCTTCATTCTGATTAGTATTTTGTTCTCCATGTCCTCCTATGAACTGTTCTTGTTACTATGGTAAATATAGTACTTTGAATTCTGAAAGAGGTGGTGTAGTTAGACAGTGTAGTATTACATGTTTCATAAAAATTCGCCCTTACCTGCCTTTGTATCTTGTTCCTTTTGTACAAAATATTTCTCTACTGACAATTCCTGTTCTCGATAGGCTGCATAATGTACCTTTCTCATCATCTTCCTGTCATATTTCATTACTTTTCCCAAGGCATCTCTTGACACGGTCCACTTTCTCCTTTTTGCATAATCTTTCCATACATTAAATGCTCCCCACCGCAATAACTTTACCTTCTTCCCTTTCTTGTCACATTCTCTCAAACAATTTTTTTGTCTGATTTTCTTTCCTCAAATGGAACCCATTTTGGTCATTGTCTGTGTGGGTCTTCATGTGTGATATAAACCCAATTATCTAAAAACATAGTTTTGTGGTAGTCCTTCTTTTTGACCATATACTATGCTGGTGTACCAGGATTTGGTGGTAGAAGAGTCTCATCAAATCTCTTGCTTTTTTACAACACTTAAACAGGTAACAAACCTTTTCACAAAGACAACCCATTACAATGTAACAACAATTGTTTTATACTGCAGTTTCAAGATTGGCAAGATCTAGTTTGAAACCTATATCCCGTGTAAAATATATTCTCAGGCACTCCAAAAACTCTAATAAACCCTGGGAAGTTTACTCATCCTCCATGGAGAACCCAACCTCTTGTGTTGGGGAAGAACCAACCTCTCTGGGGAAACCAATCCCATTTCCTCATATTAGCAGTGCCTGACTTGCTTCAGTATCTGTTGGAGCTACCTTCACCTTTTATACCTGGGATTTCACCCCCTTCCCGGGTAAGAATAGGGACTCTAACCCTGTTCGAGGTGTGGACTGAAAACCCACAATCTCCTCCATAAAGTCAGTTTGAAAAAACAACATTCAAAGTGGAACCAAGTTCCCCAGTCTTGGTACCTTACCACTTCCACGATGACTGCAAATGACTGTTAGGCCGTTCACCTCTTATCGTCTGGACAGAGCTGATGAGATCACGTTTCTCTGATGGTTCCATGGAATTACTTTGCCTGGGTCTGCAGAAAACCAAGTCCAATCTGGCAGAATCGCTCAGAGACAGCGGGAGCGCCCTGGGCCACCGTAATTTCGTCTGGCTGGATTCTCTATCAGTCTATCCCAGGTTTGTGCACCTTGTGTGAAAGCACAATTTATCTAGAAATAAATGAACAGTCAATTCATAGTCATGGAAATAATAAAGAATAATGTTTATTGCTCAGGATGCAGCAGAAACACATGCTTGCATGGATGCAAAGTGTTTAATTTCTCTGGATTTGCATAGCACTTTTCATGAATGAGTTTGTACATTATGATACATTGAAAGGACAGACTCATCTTTTATCTAGCTAGAAAGGTCAGAAACTTGAAATCACCAGTTCCACAATTCAATGTCTTTGCAGAGGATACATTGCTTACAAGTAATTATTTTTCTTAAGTTTCAAGGTCCAAGGCCCCTATCATACATCCGTCAGACGAGGCAGCCTTTCCATGCCTTCCCTGCATTCTTTGGTCAAAGACTGGAAACTTTTCTCTTGAGTAAGCACAACCCACACTCTCAAACTGCATTATCTTGGTTTGCAAGGACAAGTGGAACTTACAAGCTTTCGTGTCGACACTATTCTATTTAAACAAACATATTACACATGAACAGCTTTTAAGAGATATAAAATGGAAGATCATATCAAAATTGTTGAACGATGGTTCACACATTTTTCTGCTTTGACAATTTGAGTTTGGTCTTGTGAAACTCACACTTTGCTTCATTTAGAGTGAGACCTACATCAGCAAGTATCTGATACACTTTCGTAAGGGTCTTGTCATGCTCCTTTTGGTTGTCCCAAATACCAGCATGTCATCACTGTAATTAAATGCATGCATGACAGGTTGATCTATTCGATGTATAAAATCCTGAAATATTTCTGCAGCTAAAAACACCTCAAAATGTAGGCTTGTGTATCTGAACAAACTAGCATGAGTCGAAAAATCAGTGATATGCCTGCAGTTTTCTTCCAACTCAAGGTGATGGTATCCCTTGTCCAGGTCAAGATGGGAGAAGACGTTGGCACCGTTCAGTTGCATTATCATGTCCACTATGTGTGGACCAGGATGCCTTTCTCTCTTGATTGCTTTGTTGGCCTGGTGCATATAAACACAGATGCACACTGCACCTCACCTGTCCTTTTTTGCCACCAACACTACTATGGGCGTAACCCATGGCATAGGACCAGTGGAGTGTTCAACTATGTCATGCTTCAACAGCATTTCAAGACCTTTCTCAACAGCTTCTTGCAAGTGGAAAGTGATTCTGTGGCACCGCTACGCAATAGGGCTAACATATTCATTGATGCAAGTCGCACTTTTATTGTCCGGTGCCTACCCAGGTCAAAAAATAACAACGGAACTGACTCCAAACTTCAGATTGAGTGTGACGTTTGTAATTGAAGGCTATCAGTCCCATGGCAGCAGAAGCGACAAAACTGAGCAGGCAGGCAGTGAACGAGGTTCCTAGAGAAAAAAAGGGAATTGTGGCTTGCACTAAAACAGTTTTTTGTCTCATTGTCACTATTAATGATTCTTGACTCCGCAATGGTTTAGAAGCAGCCCACGTATATACTGTTGTGTTTGACGGGTTCTGGTGTGGCACAGGAGACACACTGTTGAACATTTTGATTTGCATGATGATAATCGACGCACCACTGTCTATGATAAAGGTAATGGGGCAACCATTGGCCTTTATTGTATACTTGAGGCAATGTCCAAAGGAATTCTTTTGTTTTGTGTGGTGGTTCGTGTTTGTCTTTTGTTCTTCTTTGCGAGCAGCCAAACCTACATGTGCCTGTCATTCCTTGGTTGATGCCATCCTCACCCATCCATCTGTTTCACTGATGCTCAACAATAATGTTAACAAGCCTTTGTAGGATGAACTCGACGACAATCGACATTGGTTTATATTTGTTACAACTGATGTTGCGTTTTGGCTTTGTGGGCATGGTGAGAATACTTCTGGAACCTTCGGGCAGCCATTTTCTCTTCTCGCTGTGATGTAGTTAGTTTCTCTTTTGCTTTGCAAACTTTTATGAAGTGGCTTTCTTCAGCACAACTTTTGCACATTTGTCCCATGTCTGGACATTTACCTCGGAAACACAGCTTTTTCTTCTTTGGAAGCGTCGACTCACATGAATCTACCTTGCACTTGTGATTGCTTTTCATAACCAATACTGATTCATTTTTCACTGCTCCAGCTTCCATATCAGCGGCTTGTTGATCTGCTCTTTACTTGGCTCTTGCAGCCAATAGCACTTTCTCTAACTGAGCGCCTCAATCAACATGAGTCTTCTGAAAGAGTCTGAAAGACAGCTATCAATGACTTGCAGACATATGGCCTCTGCATCATTAAATTCACTAAACTTGCAAACTCGTCCATTGTTTCATCCGCTCGCTATCTTGCTTGACTGAAAATGTACCTTTCATAGTCAACATTCGGCATCAAATTGAACTTGGTTCCCAATGCTTCTTTGACCTGACATTACGATATCACATCAGTCTGTGAGATTTTCTTCAGCACTTCTTTCACTCCATCACTGGCAAGGTTCTTTAAATATTTAGCTATTTTTTCAACATCTACTTTTTCTAGGGCATTTATGAAGTCATCGAACTTCTCAATCATTGCAGTTCACCTGGTGAAAATGTTCTGCTCCTTAGTGGTGTCCAATGGCAGTGGTGGTTTCAGAAAACACAGTTGCTTCATACTTTGCGCTCTTTTCTACTGCAAATGCAAAAACAACAGTTGATGGACAGAATGCAGAACAATGTCATACATTCACCCCAGTACAGAGATCTGGGCCTATATCCATCGTTTGGATGGATGGATTTAACCCAGATCTTTTGACTGGGGGAGAATGTTTGTATTGTCACCATTCCGTCCATCATTTGTTTGCTTTAACACTTTTCGCCCTAAGTGGGATGGGTATGCCCAGACGTGGGTCCCTTGCTCACTGTGCAACTGGATTCAAGCTAGCCTGGCTGAAGAAGGGTGACATACCCTGAAACCGGTCCCAGGATGCTTGTTTTCGGTCCAGGGAGGACGTGGCCTGGCAACTCGGTTTGGACTATTCCCATGAGGCACAGGGTCAAGACTGATTTGCATCTGGCTGGGTCCAAACTGGGGTGGCGTTGTGGGCAAAAAAATGATGGATTTAACCCAGATCTTTTGACTGGGGGACAATGTTTGCATTGTCACCATTCCATCCATCATTTGTTTGCTGTAACACTTTTCGCCCTAAGTGGGATGGGTATGCCCAGATGTGGGTCCCTTGCTCACTGTGCAACTGGATTCAAGCTAGCCTGGCTGAAGAAGGGTGACATACCCTGAAACCTGTCCCTGGATGCTTGTTTCCGGTCCAGGGAGGACCTGGCCTGGCAATTCAGTTTCCACTGTTCCCATGAGGCACAGGGTCAAGACTGATCTGCATATGGCTGGGTCCAAACTGGGGTGGCGTTCTAGAACCCAGATCTTTTGACTGGAGGAGAATGTTTGCATTGTCACCATTCCGTCCATCATTTGTTTGCTGTAACACTTTTCACCCTAAGTGGGATGGGTATGCCCAGATGTGGGTCCCTTGCTCACTGTGCAACTGGATTCAAGCTAGCCTGGCTGAAGAAGGGTGACATACCCTGAAACCGGTCCCAGGATGCTTGTTTTCGGTCCAGGGAGGACGTGGCCTGGCAATTCGGTTTGGACTGTTCCCATGAGGCACAGGGTCAAGACTGATTTGCATATGGCTGGGTCCAAACTGGGGTGGCGTTGTGGGCAAAAGAACAATGGATTTAACCCAGATCTTTTGACTGGGGCAGAATGTTTGCATTGTCACCATGCCGTCCATCATTTGTTTGCTGTAACACTTTTCACCCTAAGTGGGATGGGTATGCCCAGACGTGGGTCCCTTGCTCACTGTGCCATTGGATTCAAGCTAGCCTGGCTGAAGAAGGGTGACATACCCTGAAACCTGTCCCTGGATGCTTGTTTCCGGTCCAGGGAGGACCTGGCCTGGCAATTCAGTTTCCACTGTTCCCATGAGGCACAGGGTCAAGACTGATCTGCATATGGCTGGGTCCAAACTGGGGTGGCGTTCTAGAACCCAGATCTTTTGACTGGAGGAGAATGTTTGCATTGTCACCATTCCATCCATCATTTGTTTGCTGTAACACTTTTCTACTGCAGTCAAGAGTATATGCTGTTCAGACAACAGCAACTGTTCTTTTGGGCCAGTACCTTCACAAGCACTGGCTGTGTGCTTGTACTTGAGTTGCCATGCCTGATCGGAGGTCGTAAAGTGAAATCTTCTTTCTTGTCAGTAACGGTTTCGCCTCTCATCCTTGCTCACCTCTGTCTTTTGCTTGCTGCATTGTACCTGGTTGTGACTGCCATAGCATTTCACTTTGTATGGATGATGGCACTGTGTTAGGCTGTGGTGCAATATCTCGTCTTTTGGCCTTACTTGGGTTTCCTGGATGGCTGTTTTAATGTGCTCTTCCGCAAGGCCATCAGCTTCTTCGAGGGACATATATGGTCTGAAGCGAGGCTTCGACTCCACACACGCCAACGTCGAACTGCTTCTTATCGTCTTCGGCACATGTGGCATGCACAAGCAGTTTGCTGTAGCATTGCAGATTCTTAGGGAGGGCAGTCTAATTTCTTCAGGGCCTCGTTGCCAGTTGTAGCATCCTCCCCGGCCCCGGAAGCATGCAATTGAATATGCAGCACACGGAGCACTGGAATCTAACTCTTTATTCCTTAGCATAGAATCACATACTGCAATATCATTACATCATAACCGTTAATAGCCATACCATAACACCTCCCAGCAAGTTACACAATACCTTGTTGAGTTTGCCCAGAACCACCAGGGCCCTGGCGCATATAGTCTCACAACACTACAATAGTGATATAACCAAGCACTAAGCCCTGAAATTGCATAACTCATGATGATAATAATCCATACAGGTGGCCAGATTATTAATCTGATTCGAAGATAGAGAATTTAGAAATATGAATTAAATCTGGTCTGACTGTTCTTCGACCTCCTGGCACCTCAGTTTTTACGGCACCAAAATATTTCAGCAAAAATATTGAAAACTCACTATGTATGTGTCTCATATGTTGCTGAAAAACAGTAAAATGTCCATTTGGAGGTTTTTATCCAGTAAACCCTAGTTTGATGACTTTCTCTCACCTTCACAGACTTCATAAAAATTGCAGAGGAGGGTCACAACTCTGAGTGTTTCACAGGTCAAGGTAGCTCCTCTGTTCTGTGTGCCACTTAGCAGCTAAATTCATTAACTGGAGTGCATTAACACCATAGCATGTTAATTACCAGAGCCCATGCCATCATCACCTCAAACTGTGTTCTACTGAGAATCTGCTCATGTGTGAAACAGAGGGGGGAATGGAGTGTCACATGAAAAATATGCACTACTCCACCATACGAGACTCTCACTACTACACTGTACTATGCACAAACCAGGATCCACCTGGCAGCCACTCCCTCACCTGGCCACCTTGGTAAATGGTTTCTCCCAGATTTCTGCCTTATCGTCTGCTGTATAAACTACCTTAATACTACTTGAGTTCTTTACTAAATTGGTGGACTTAATTCAATATTACATTTTAAGTAAGATGCTTGGGGACTATACCTTTTCGAACCACTAAAGCTACATACTTAAACTTCTGTGTTCGCATCCATTGCAAAGAGCTAAGGGCAGTGTTAAGTGTCCTTGCTTTTTATGGTCGGCTTGACAGCACCGCTTTCGTCAGACAATTATGGGAGAATTGCCAGGAGAGGGGCTTCGGCTCTGCCCACATGGGAGCCAGGAGTACATATTTTGTTTGGGGAGAAGTTGTGTGCTTCCGCAAAAAAAGAGTGCCTGCCTCCTCACAGCCGTGACCATTTTGTTTATTTATCCAGCTGCCTGCGCTTGAACTTTCAGGCGCACACACATTACATTGTAATGCTGTTAAAGTGTCTTAGATAACTACACAAATTGTGGTGTTTTCTTTGGCAGCATCACAGATGGGAGGAAGGCACCCGTTAATTAACCTACATGGATTTTTAGGTCTGGCTTGACAGTACAACTGTCACCTGACCTTTTAGCCTACACCAATATTATTCCACAGTTTTCACATTACCATACAACATTAATTTAAAAGCCAGACGTATTGGCATTGCCAATGCTTGTTTGAAATGCGTTTTTTGCGCAATAAACCCTTGCCTCGCCCATTTTAACGCTATACTTTACTTTAGTTTACTTTATATATATGTAGTTGATTATAATTTTGATTAGATCAGCTTATAAAGTGGATATATTCTTACATGTCATTGAGGTAGGATTATGAATCAATTAGAGACAGACCTGCATATATTTGGAAAGCTGTCTTTAGATTAACTGTTTAATGTTTTTTTGTTTGTCTTAGCTAAATGTGGTGCCTTCAGCACCCCATATAGCCCCATCTGCAGAAAAGGAAAGAACCCGCTTTAACAAAAAACTTGGAATGATCCATTCCTGCCTTGCGGTTTCGGGATCAGACACAGCCGTGACCTGGGTTAATATCATATTGCAAATAAGTACTTCAGCCGCAGAAACACACCGCGCCCGATACAGAGTCGGCTTCGCACGACACTCTGCAACGCAATTATCGTCTCCGATCACGTTTTTGTGATCACTTCTATTTTGGCTGCGGAAATAGCACGGGATGAAAGGAGTTTCTGGCACACGTACAGTGCTGCATTCATACCAAAATATCGAGAGTTATTTTTGCAGCACGTGCATTCCTTCTGAAGTCTATATTTATGTCATTTTCCTGTCTTTTGAGACAGATATGAACTCTAGAGTCAAAAATAAGTCAGGCTAAATCAAAGGCACCCTGACTTTTAATTTGGACTCGAGCAGAGCAATGTGAATTACTGTGTCAACTAATCATGGCCGAGCTGATAAATCGCTTGATCTGCCGTATGTATTTAATAGAGCATTCATAAGAGCGCTTAGAAGGTCAACACACTCATTTATGCCATGTGTGTTTATCTTACTAATAGTGTCAACATCTTTAAAAACACTTTAAACCCTTCTTGATGAAAATAAAATCCAATATATAGCTTGGAAAACATTTTAGTCTGCTGGGCAGGCAGGGACGCTTATTAATTTCTTATGGGACTGTACTGAACTTTTCAAACTAGATGAACTTTTTCCAAGACTCGGAGTAAATTAGAGGGGAATCCCTCGATCCAACAAAAAAAGGCCACGTGCAGCACAGGACTTGTAAAGCAGAAAATACTTTCGGGAAAACTTGAGCTTTTATGCTTTGTGGTAGGTCGCCCACTGAGGCAAAAATCTTTGAGAAAATACAATTAAATATTGAAAAATGTTGACAAGTCCCTGATAGTTAGTTAATCTTCGCCACAACTAAGAAATCAGTCAGAATGTATATTGAGTGGGATGGAAAGAAAATGGACTGGCATCTGGGATTAGGTACAAATTAGGATCAAAAATAGCCCTGAAACAGTCTGCAAACCAATCCACATGGTGGTAGAATGAGTGAGAAAGTGTGTGAATAAACATCACAAGAGTGTTCTGCTGGTTTTCCCCTCTAGAGATCTTTTTGTCAAACATTATAGTTTAGTAAACGATCTAATGCAGGAGTAAAATCCATTCGTTTTCGAACTAATTCTAAAGAGAGACTCGTGAAATACCCCAGCCTGCCACAGCAGCCAAGGACATTTTTACTCAGCAGCAACCGAAACATGTCTAGAAACCTGCCTGAAAACACTGTTTAAGGAAGAAACTCCAAAGGAGTAGGAGCACCATGTTTGGCCACAGAAGAGATATTGCACAGTGGATACATGTTACCACACTAGAATGTGGCAAAATGGCATAGGGATCAAGGTGCAGAAGGTGCAGTGGCATCAGGGCCCAAGGCCTCCGGGGCCCATTAACCCTACCTATAGCAGTGCAACCCAGCCAATGGTGGTGGTGGTCATTTCCCTTGCTTGCATGTGTGCATATGGGAACCGAGCTACACATCTACTATCAGGTGAAATAACAGCTGTTTTAAATGTTGTTCTAGAGAGATGCACCGTGAGAAAGAAAATGACATAGCACCACCTGACATAAGATAAAAGAGGCTGACACTGTTACTACGCCGATTGAGAGTCCATCAGTATTACTGTCTGATAAGAAAAGAAAATATTGTCAAAAAAACATAACAAAATTCTGTCTTCCTATGCCATGGTACTGTCTTTCGCCCTGTGCTGTGCTCAGCTGCCCTTTGGTTGGGTTTGGGCTGTACAAATACCACATGCATATATATATGAATGCATACATGCGTACATCCCATACATAAATATCTAGGCCTGATGTCTGGGACGTTGCAAAGAGCAACTTAGCCAAATTTGGAGGATCATAGAGCAGCCCAGATTGAGTAAATTGGACGGAAGATATAGACTGGTGTATGTTGGCTGACACGCAAATCTATGACAGTGGGGGTTGTCCAAAGAAATGGTCCAAGATTTGGAGAATACGGCAGGTCTACAGAAAAATGTGTTCTTAACAAGATGTACTTGAGTAGTGGAGTCAGTGTAATGTAGGGTTCAGATGTTCAAATGTAGAAGTGGTCCCGTGAACTCCGTCATTGTTGTCAGTCAAAAGGCCTACATTCAATGTATCTGTGATGATTATAGTTGTTTGAAAGCTGAAATAAATAATAAAAAGAAGCTTAAAAATGTGTAAGCCTGCTGAGCATTGACACCAGTGGCACAGCTAAAAAATATGAGAGTTGTGCTTAATATACCAGTTAGCTAAAGTGGACTGGGGCACAGTTGGCAGGTTATTGGTGCTCAAATAGGAGAGAATTGCTGTGTATATTAGGGTACTGCTTTAATATGAAAATAGTACTGCTTATATTTCATTATTTATAATCTGCTCAATATTAACCCTGGGCGTAGTTCGAGAAGTAGCACTTCGCGAAGCTACGCAAAGTGCAGTTCGCACTACGCGAGCTACGCGTGATGCAGATTGGGGTGTACAAAATCTCCCTACATCCACGGATAGAGTAATTTCACAGTTACACGCACATACACTCACCATACACTAGGGCCCATTTCACTATCATACACTCAAATACTCTACTAGCATTGAACCTGTGGAAAGAAACCTTCTAAAACTCCTAAACCCCACATCTACACCGAGGTCGATAAGACCTAGCTATTGCAATTGTCATAATCTAAACAATCTATACATCAATAATCAAATAGAGTACTCAATAATTGACAAGAAATAATCACCAACACTGTATTTAAAATTATGATTCTTTATCTAAAATTAGTCAAAAGAAATTAATCAGAATAAATCATTTTCTCATAATTACCTATTCTAGCTAAATGTCAGAATGGGTCATCAGGACAAGTCTCTCAGTAGAAATCTCCCAAGTCACCCTCCTCACAGCATCGATCCTCACCAACGCAGGTTTGGGAAGGAAAATGGCAAAGTGGCAAAAACCCTCTCTAAGCTAACAATTTTTATAATATTTTAGACAAAAGAAAGCAACAAAAAGTATTCATCGCATCCGCTGAACCTCTGAGCAAAGCGAGAAGGAAAGGATGTCGCATCGCTACATTTGGAAAATCTCCGCTCAGGAAAATCACAAAAATAAAAAGACAGAACAGGAACCAAAAATAAAAATGTATCTCTTTACAGTCCACATTTCCTCAGCGATGACACAATGCTCAGAGTTCTTTCTTAACAGTTCCTTTGTCCTCCAAGGCTGTCCAATACAGCTGGAAACCTGCCCAGAACTGCTGCTGTCCTCACGGAAAGTTTTAACCAGGCAAGGACTGTGATCAAATGTGTTCAGCAAGGCCTTCTCATCACAAATTCTCACTCGAGGCCAGGCTGCAAACGGCGGACATTTTTGGTTAGGCCAAAATGGACCATCTTAATTAAAAAGAGACAAAAACAACGTTACCACAGCATAGTGATTAAACAGTGTTAACCCCACTAATACCCTTATGTGTATGTAATTATCTAGCTTTAGCAACATAGAAAAGCATTAATTTCAAAAGCGTTTCGTGCTTAAAATAAACAGCACTCAGCAACGTTTATTTAATAAAACATGCACATTTGTCAATAGCAATACAAAAGCGTTCCCACGTGTCGTTTTTCTTCTCATTAGTATGTTGGTAAGTTTAAACACACTCTTACACAAAACAAATAATTATTAATTAATGATTATTAATTTTAATCATGACAAATAGACAAACCAGAGCTTCAAAACCCTATAGATTTTCATTAGAAAATCCTGCTCCAGCAATCCCCCCTTTGGTGATTTTATCACCAAATAACCCAAAAAAAAAAGAATTTAGTGAAAATTTAGTCCCATTTTAGGAGAAATTTGAAATGTCTTTTTCCTCCATACACAACACTACACACCAGACACTCTTTCATCATCCCTCTTTGTTTCTAAGTAAACACTCTCCCTTAATTCTTCTAATTCAATTTCTTGTGGTTCTCTTTTCAACCTTTTATTTCTCTTTTCATTATTTCTTTTAATTAATTTCTTTTTCCCTCCCCTGTTTTTACAACACAAACACACCAATCTCAATATTAATAAAGCAACAATTATACAAGTTAAAGGAAACAATATCTTACCTATAATAGTACTACCTATTTTTGCAATAAAACTCTTAACAGCTATCACCTTATTAGCTATTTTAGTCCAGATACTTTCAGCTTCAAGTGGTACTAATTCTTCATGCAAATCAGTAATATTTTTGATATAGACCTTCAGGTCTTTGCTTTCATCTGGAATGTAAGTGCAACAATGTTGGACTTTCAGCATTCCACAAACTCCACCCTCCTTAGCCAATAGAATATCAAGAGCAAGTCTATTTTGCATAGACATAGCACGTACGGCAATTAGTTCCGTATTCACCAAAAGAAACCCTCCAGCGGTATTTGTCGATAAGCGATCCACCACTGTTGACAGTTTCCGAATCCCATTAGCATTTAAAGAAATTCCCACTGCTGGAATTAAAGCTCCAAAAATGTCACCCACAATTTCAGACCAAGTTTCCCTCTTGAAGCGCATTAGTAAATTAATATGTTCTACATCTTCTATTCTATCTATATGAAAAATCTTTGGAAAAACCAAGCCCACATAACACGTGCCATACCAATGATCAGGCAACTTGTAATAAGCCTTGTTCCCACAAACATAATACACTCCTGGAAAAATTGTATCTTCTCCACCTCTAAAACCCCATCCTGTTGCAATGAAGTATGTATCATGACTTTCACTAGTCCCAACAAAATATGTATCATATTGGGATTTCCCTCTTGTAATGCACAGCTTACCCTTCTGTGGTGCATCTAAAGCTAAAGTTGGACTAGCTCCATTTCTCAATTCTTTTCCCATCTCAATGTCCCAAATTGTCTCACTCACTTTATATTTCCCTGCCTTTTCATGCATACTCAATCTCCTTTCCTCCACCATGTTCAGGAAAGCTTTCTCCTCTTCTTCCAAACTACAAGTTAAATTATTCTTAAAAATGTAATCTAATGTTAATTCTTCTTTCTCAATAAAAATCTCACCAAAAATGTTAGCTTCTTTAGCTGGATTCAGCTCTTTGTTCATTGGCAAGTGCCCAAAAATACTATCTTTGTTAGACATCTTATAATCTATTTTCCCTAACAAATAAAAAACACTACTTAATACACTACAAGAAATTCCATACGTAGCTGGTAAATGGTGATAAGTAACACCCTCTGAAACGGATGCAGGTAATTGCATACAAACGTAGCAATCCCTAACTTCCATTGTTTTCACATATTCGTATAACAACTTTGAAAAAACATTACTAGAAAAATCATTAATTGACCTATCTTTATGCATGTAAGTATTACTAATTCTAGTTGGAACTACTTTTTGCAAAATCTTCTCTACATTAGTCTCATTCTCAGTATGTATTTCAAATGTACCTATTGAAACTCTAAATGTAACTAATAAAGCTAAAATACCCCATAGTAGCATTAATAATCCAATACAGCAGCAGCACATTCTACACCATCTTCTTAAGAAGGCACATCTACTTTGATTATTCTCTATGTTAGCCATTTTACTACTTTGACCTTGTCTTTTGACTTAGCCTCTACTACTCCACTACTGTAATTTCTCAAACTTTGGATTACTTCAGACAGCTGAGTTTCAGACTTTCTCCTTTTCACTTTTTCCAAGTGATTTCTTCAGTTCACTCAATTTGGATATTCATCACTTTTCACTCCTTCTTCTTCAGCAACATCAAATTGTATCAGATCATCAACAACATCCTGTGCATCTGACTCTTCTCCAATGTCAGTCAGAATAACTTTTAAGATTCCAACAGATTCTTCCTTTTCCTCAACCACTTTTCTCAAGATCCCCTCCGGATTATCTCGAGTCACTGTTTCTTCTTCTCCTTCTTCAGACAGTGCCACATAAGACCATTCCGGTGATCTGTACTTTTGGTTGGGTCTTCTAATTCTCTTTATTTCCTCAGGTTCTCTTGACTCCTTTTGCTCCTTCCTTTTTACTTCGTTTTGACTCGATACTTCATTCACTTGTTCAGCTTTCGATGTATTTCCTCTTATCAGTCTGTATCTCAGCCTCTTTACTCTGTTGTTAGGCCAAAAATCTCCTCTTGCGACCTTTTTCGGTCTTATTTCTGTATTATTTCTTTCTCCAATCCAAGTTCTCTTTCTCAGAACTCGACCCTCTGATTTTCCACTTTCACTTTCATCCGATTCTGTTTCAAATGCCTCTTGTTCTTCAGCAGTTTTCTTTCGCTCCACAGTCTTTTTCACCACTATTTGAGACTTCCCTACTTCTTTCCCTCCTCGGGTCTCCAACACGCAATCTTCTTGCTGTCTACTTGTCCCTTCACCTAGCTTATTAGAAGTGTTCCCTACACCTCCTCGGGGGTCTTCCGCAATCTGTCCCTCTCTATCTTCTTCTGACCCTACTTCTTCAGATATAATCTCAAGTGGTTCTTCAATCTCCTCCTCTTCTGATTCAGGAGTAATTTCTGTGAAACTGCTCTTTTCTTTTCTTTTTCCTCCACTGCTTTTTGGAACTTCAGGCTCTCTTTCAGAATCAGATCTCCTTTCTGAAATTCTCAATGGTTCTCTTGAACTTGAAGCCTTTTCTGCTTCTTTTCCTGAACTTTGATTCTTTCTCACTGGTTCTGGGTCTTCATCATCACTGGAATCTGACTCTTCAAAATACTCTCTACCAGTCCCATCCTTTGGGTTTGGAACTCTCAGAGTATGACTCGCATGCACCCAGTTTTTCACACCAGCACACTTCACTGCAGTCGTCGTAGTTAGAATGACTTGTCTTGGTCTTCCCCACCTTGGAACCAAGCAATTTCTTCTTCTGTGAACTTTAATCCTCACCCAGTCTCCTGGACTCAGATCATGAGCTTGCTTCTTCTCAAGTGTAGTAGCTTCTTCTCCAATCTGGTGAAACACAGAATGAACTGCGTCAGCCAGGCCTTTACAGTAATCCAAAATCATGTCATCAGTTATTGTCATCAACTTATTGACAGGTACATATGCATGTCGCATTGCACGTCCCATTATGATTTCGTGCGGACTTAAACCAGTAGTTCTATCTGGAGTAGATCTAATAGTCATTAGCACTAGAGGCAAGACATCTGGCCATTTCATGCCAGTGGCTAAGCACATCTTACCAATCCTGTTCTTGATTGTGCCATTTATCTGCTCAACCACACCAGAAGCCTCTGGTCTGTATGCACAATGTAGCTTCTGCTGTATGCTTAATGCTTCACAAATCAAACTCATGAGTTCATTATAGAAGTGTCCACCTCTATCAGACTCAATCGTTACCGGAAATCCGTACCTAGGAATCAACTCTCTTAACAGTAACTTTGCCACTGTTACTCCATCATTTCTCCTAGTCGGATAGGCCTCAACCCATCTTGAAAACAAACAGACTACCACTAGTACATATCTCAGTCTGTTCACTTGGGGCATTTCAATGAAATCAATCTGCATTCTTGTAAAAGGACCTCCTTCTCTGCCTATTGTTCCCAGACTCACCACTGTCTTCTTCCCAGTGTTAAATTGCTGGCAAATCAAACATCTTTGACAGATACTTTCTGCAATTGTCCTGAACTTTGCATTGTACCAGGTCTGCTTAAAAGACCTAATCATTGAATCCCTTCCCAAATGTCCCTGGCCATGATACATCCTTGCCATTGCTGACAGCATGGAGTTCGGCATTACTGGTCTGCCATCTCTATAGACCCAAACATGGTCTGTCTCTCTCGGGGCACAACCTGCCTTAATCCAATCTTTCTTTTCTTCCTCCTCTGCCTCATCCTGCAACTGTTTCACTTCATCCCATGTCTCTAAGACATTAGTAAACATCACGGAACAAAAAGACATTTCACCCTCTCGTTCCCAATTAATAGACTGGTTATTCTTTGCACAATATTGTGCAATGTCGTTAGCATATCTATTGCCAACTGTCACAAAATCATCTCCTTGTCCATGAGCAGCACATTTCACAACTGCTAATTCTTTAGGCAGCTGTATCGCCTCAAGCAATTTCCCAATCACTTCAGCATTCTTTATTGGAGTCCCACTCGACGTCAAGAAACCTCTTTGTAGCCAAAGTTGGCCAAAGTCATGCACAACTCCAAATCCATACTGACTATCAGTCATCACAGTCGTTCTCAAATCTTTCCCAATTTCACAAGCTTTTGTCAATGCAATTAATTCAGCAACTTGCGCAGATTTCACTCCTTTCAATGATGATGCTTCCATTACTTCTGAAACCTTACACACTGCATATGCTGCACATAGCACACCCTCATCATTCCTCAGGCATGATCCATCCACAAACAACACATGATCACTCTCATGCAAGGGAAGATCCCTTATGTCTGGTCTCGGTTTTGTACAGTAATCAAGCACATCCAAACAATTGTGATCATCTTCTGTTTTCACACCTACATTTTCAATATCCGGCAACAATGTCGCTGGATTCACATTCACACATCTCTCAAGAGTCACATTTGATGCTCCCAGAATGACTTTTTCATATTTAGTCAACCGACTATGTGACATGTACTGAGTTCTGCTTCTCGTCAAAAGAATTGCCACATTATGAGGTACGAATACCCTTACAGGATATCCCATTATGATTCCCTCACTCTGTTCTAGGCTTCTGCACGTTGCAGCCACAGATTTCAGACAACCTGGTAAACCCACAGCTACAGGGTCAAGTGTCGATGAGAAGTACGCAATAGGCCTTCTCAGTAATCCATGCTTCTGAATTAACACTGAAAGTGCACATCCATTTCTCTCACTGCAGTACAATTCAGATTCTTTTTCATAATCTGGTATACCCAAAGCAGGGGCTTCACACATTCTGCTTTTCAGCTCTTCAAATGCTGCCATTTGTTCCCCATCTAGTTCCAATGGGTCTGTCATCTCACTTTTAGTCAGCTTAATCAGTGGCTTTGCTATCAGCGAAAAATTAATTATCCACTGACGGCAATAACCCACCATTCCCAGGAACATTCTCACTTCCCTCTGGGTCTTTGGGGCTTTCATTTCCCTGATAATTTTGATCCTGTCATCAGTCACTTTTCTCAGACCTTTCTCAATATTGTGTCCAAGATAATGCACCTCTTTCTTGCAGAATTGCAATTTAGCTGGAGATACTTTTAACCCTCCATCTGCCAGATGATTCAGTAAAGCTATAGTATCTACTTCACAAGCTTCACGTGTCTTTGATGCCACAAGTAGGTCATCAATATACTGCACTAATACTGAACTTTCAAGCATGATCAAACTCTCCAATGACTTTTTCAATAACTGATTGAATATTGAAGGACTCTATGTATACCCCTGTGGGATACGACACCATGCTAAAATACGCTGGCCAAATCTAAATGCAAAAATCGGCTGGCTGTCATGATGCAATGGAATTGAAAAGAAAGCATGACACAAATCAATCACTGTATACCACTCAGCATCATGTGGAATCTGATACAAAATCACTGATGGATTTGGCACAATAGGACAACATGCCACCACAATTTGATTAACTTTTCTCAAATCCTGTACAATCCTGAACTTCCCATTAGGCTTCTTTAGCCCCATTATCGGTGAATTACACGGACTACTCAGTAGTTCTCTCAGAACTCCCTGCTGAATCATTTTCTCAATTATAGGAGTTATTCCCTCAATTATTTCTGGTGTCATTTTGTACTGAGGAATGTTAGGATAAGTAATTCCCTCTTTCACTGAAATTTTCACAGGATCTACATTATTCATCAATCCCACATCCTCTCCAGTAAAATCCCAAACTGTCCTTTTCACTGTGTCTCTCAGCTCTTGAGGCAAATCCTCCGGATCAAACACAGCATATGCACCAATTAACTCACTTTCTCTATTTTCTAGAGTCATTCGGTACAAAACATCCTCATCTGGTGTTTCAAAAGCTATTCCATCTGGTGTACAAAAAATTGTACAATTCATTTTACATAACAAATCCCTACCTAACAGGTTCACTGGACTTGTGTCACAGACGATAAATCTGTGCATGTCTGAAAATTTCCCTATTTGTACTCTTACTGGTTCAGTAAGACGTGTTCTGATTTGTGTATTGGCTACACCAACTACTTGGATTGCTTCATCCGAGAGAGGAAGATTTCTAATATCTGTTGACCTGACAGTTGATCTTGTCGCACCTGTGTCTACTAAAAAAGTAACACCTTCTTCATTTATTTTTCCATCCACAAATGGTCCTGCCTGGTCTATTTCTAGAGTTGCACCAAGTATGCACTCTTCCTCCTCTCTTCGGCACCGTCAATAATCACCCTCAGACTCACTCCCTTCATTCTTTAACAAGTACTGTTGTACCTGGTTAGAACGCCTTGGTTTGTTTACCTGCTCATCATTGTAGAATCCCGAATCCGGATTATACTTTTGTGCTCCTCTATTCTGCGGCAAGGGCGGTTTTGGCTCTTGACTCTGCTGTCTCACAACTTTCTGCTGTTGCTGCTGTTGATTATTCCCCTCGTTCTGCACCTGTTGATTTAAGGATTTTCCCTCATTATTCACTAATGGTGGATTGGTACATTCTGATCTCCAATGTCCCAGTTGGCCACAGTTGTGACATGGGAACTTTTTTTTAGCTTCCTCAAGATTCCCCTTTCCTTTCCCTGCATACCTAGGTCTATTCCCTGCATTATTTCCTGCATTATTCGCCTGTTCCACCAACTGTGCTTCCTGTCTTTCCGCAACTTTCACTTGTGCCCACATTGCTTTCTCTTTCAGCTTTCTCTGTTTTGCTTCAATCTCATCACTGAAGTATTTTGCATGTCTCAGAATCTCATCTATTTTCTTACTCTGCCAATCCACAGTATGCTCACGAATTCTTTCACTAATCTCAGGTCTCAGGCCATATACAAATCTGTATACAAAATGACTCAAATCCTTGTCACCCAGGTGTTCATCTCCACTGAATTGCTTAAATGCCAGTATCAGCCTCTCGTAAAAAGCATGAACTGATTCTTTTGCTTCCTGATGTGTTCGATCTATTTTAACCCAGTCTGTTTCTTTTGGAGGTACTTTATTTTTCAGGTATACGATCACCTGCTCATACTTTCTCATTACTTCTGGATCTGGTGCTCCTGTTCTCTGATCTCTTGGATATTCCTCAGTAGGCCAACTCACAACTATTTTACACTCAGCCCACAAGTCTGCTGGAACAATTATATCAAACAGACTATTCAGGTCAATCCACAGCACTTTTGACAATTTCACAAACCTGTCTACCTGCCTATACCACTCAACGGGCTTTTCTCTCAATCGAGGGAAATCATTCGTAAATGATAAAATATCCTGTCTGGTCCATGGAACATGTACATATCCTCCTCCAGGTATTTCTCTCATAGGATAAGTATCCACTGGTTTTTCCTTTTCTCTCACAGGAAATGCTGAATAAGTCCTATCCCCTGATTCTTCTCTCTTTTTGTACCATCTATCCTTCCACTTTTCAACATCACCCCATTTTCGCAATAAAGCGATCATCTCTTTAATCTGTCCTGTTCTACCAGTACCATTCAAATTCTCTATGTCTTTGTCTGTGAAATCCATCCTGTAAGACTTTTGCAAAACTTTCACTTTATCAATGTCAACTCCATAGTCATTTGCTATCGCTCTTAATCTGTCATGTGTATTTCTCGCTCTCCAGGTGATATTCTTACACATAAACAATAATTCACCATCATGATGATTTTTTAGAATTTCTGTTGGAACTGTCCCTGCAACAAGCTCTTCTAATTCTACACGTAACCTAGCAACATCAATTGCTTGTGAATCTTTATCCCTCTTTTGAAGAACTTTCATCCATTCATTCAGATCCTCAGCTGTTATTTCAGTAGATTTTCTCACTGGAACCACTTTCTTCTGCGGTTCTAAAATCGGCATCCCTGAACAACTAGCTTCACCAGCATCCAGTCCTGAATTAGACTCCTCTAATCCTTCATTACAGGTGTCATGTCTGAATTTTCCTGCCCTTTTTCCTGAATCTCCTGAAGGACCAGCCAAACTTGTCAATCTATTCCCAACATATGGAATAACCAAACCATTCTCACCCTTCCTCTGCTTATCAAAAACAGGCATAACCGGACCTATGGTTACGGGTACCGTAACAGCGTCTAGATTTTTTGTCAGCTCCTTGATCCTTTCAGTCAGCTCCGATGTAGTTCTGGCTAATTCCCTCGTATTTTCGCCACTGCTTCTATTCTCTCTCTCCCTGAAAGGATTACCATTTCTTAACTCAGGTGTCACATTTTCTGTCTCAATGATACAGTGCGTATCTCTTATCGGAGAAACAATTGGTGTACTCTCTTCTGGTTCCGGTCTATATGGAGGTGGTCTTTTGTAAATCATGTCATTTAAAACCTCATCCTCATATTCATTAACTCCATATCTTCTCACTTCTGCCTCAGGAACTCTTTCTGCTCCCTCTTCAACTGTTCTCACAGGATATAATCCCTCTGACATACTAGCATCTCGCCATCTCGTCATTCGATCATGATGAGTTTCACGACCATGTCTCCTCCCGAACATATACCTATAGTTGCCTCCAGACCTCTGTTTCTCTCGCTCATGTACTTCCTCTTCCCATTCCACTAAAGCCTCGAACTGTGTCGGCCTTGGTCTTGGGTCAAGACATAACATCTTTTCCCGTAAATTTTTCAACACGGCCAGATTAAATGAACCATGTTCTGGAAATGCTAAAACTCCATCTTCTTTGGTATACCTAACCCAATTCTCCAACCATATACAGGTATGATACCCATATCTCGCAGCCATGAAGGATGCAGGCGTTTTCGATGGAGGTAACAATTCACCCTCTCTCGTTTTAACATCTTTATCCTTGTCGAACCAATTTTTAATCTTTCTGAACAAAGATTTTTTCTTTTTCTCTTCTTGGTAATACATTTTAACGCTTACCAAAACTTTCTAATCCCTTCCGTAATACAACTACACAATATGATTTTTCAACCAATAACAGCGCGACTCACACTAACGCACCAATCCTGGAACGTTACGTCACTAGAATAGCTCCACCAATCCTTGTGCGGCTCACACCAACGCACCAATCTCAGCGCGAGCACTATTCTGATCTAATATCCAATCAGAGCGCGGTCTGTTTGACGTCAGCAGTCGCTGCAGTCGCTTCTGTCTCCTGTCTCTTGTCACTCGTCTACCCCTCCTTTACAAAATTTCTCAGTAGACTCCGTGTCAAATTTCTACAAAATCTATCAGTTACAACATATAAACATCTCCATTGTCTGCTTCGCTAACCAAAGAATAGTAAAGAAAATCTATTTCACAAGAAACCTCTCATTGACACAGTAGCACATCCCTCTACTCTGCCCTTCTAACATACATTCATTAACTGTTTCCTCTAGGACTTGTCCAAAGAGTCTTACAATTAACTAAATATACGAACATTCACGCACATTCATACAAGAAAATATAATACATACACACAGAATCCTGCTTTTCCCGAGAACAGCGAACAATCTGCTCCACTACAGAATTATAACACACATCAACCAAGCAGCTTACTTCTACCCAGTTTCTCAAACAAGCTCAGAGAATACCTATTACTTCTCCCGCGATAAGCTTTAACGGCGAACCTTACGGATCCCTGGGACTTAAAACCAGAGTTTCACAGATAACCTTCACTACCATACGCACTCCTTATATACCAGAAATATCTCTAATAGTAACATACAACAATGTCACTGATTCCGAACCCAGACAATGTGAATTTTCCTGCATACGTACAGGACCAACAATCCCGTCTTTCCCGAGAGCAGCATATACTTCCCTCTGCCCTACTACGGAACTGCTACTAGCTCCCAAGTTCCAGAAGCACTACATATAACTCAACATGACGACTCCAACATATAGTATTAGTACATATACCAACATTAATCAATAATCAATAAGCTAATGTACAAGCAATCTAATCAGATCAAGACAATCATCAATAACCATCATCACTCTGCTACCAGGAACTTGATGCAGATTGGGGTGTACAAAATCTCCCTACTTCCACGGATAGAGTAATTTCACAGTTACACGCACATACACTCACCATACACTAGGGCCCATTTCACTATCATACACTCAAATACTCTACTAGCATTGAACCTGTGGAAAGAAACCTTCTAAAACTCCTAAACCCCACATCTACACCGAGGTCGATAAGACCTAGCTATTGCAATTGTCATAATCTAAACAATCTATACATCAATAATCAAATAGAGTACTCAATAATTGACAAGAAATAATCACCAACACCGTATTTAAAATTATGATTCTTTATCTAAAATTAGTCAAAAGAAATTAATTAGAATAAATCATTTTCTCATAATTACCTATTCTAGCTAAATGTCAGAATGGGTCTTCAGGACAAGTCTCTCAGTAGAAATCTCCCAAGTCACCCTCCTCACAGCATCGATCCTCACCAACGCAGGTTTGGGAAGGAAAATGGCAAAGTGGCAAAAACCCTCTCTAAGCTAACAATTTTTATAATATTTTAGACAAAAGAAAGCAACAAAAAGTATTCATCGCATCCGCTGAACCTCTGAGCAAAGCGAGAAGGAAAGGATGTCGCATCGCTACATTTGGAAAATCTCCGCTCAGGAAAATCACAAAAATAAAAAGACAGAACAGGAACCAAAAATAAAAATGTATCTCTTTACAGTCCACATTTCCTCAGCGATGACACAATGCTCAGAGTTCTTTCTTAACAGTTCCTTTGTCCTCCAAGGCTGTCCAATACAGCTGGAAACCTGCCCAGAACTGCTGCTGTCCTCACGGAAAGTTTTAACCAGGCAAGGACTGTGATCAAATGTGTTCAGCAAGGCCTTCTCATCACAAATTCTCACTCGAGGCCAGGCTGCAAACGGCGGACATTTTTGGTTAGGCCAAAATGGACCATCTTAATTAAAAAGAGACAAAAACAACGTTACCACAGCATAGTGATTAAACAGTGTTAACCCCACTAATACCCTTATGTGTATGTAATTATCTAGCTTTAGCAACATAGAAAAGCATTAATTTCAAAAGCGTTTCGTGCTTAAAATAAACAGCACTCAGCAACGTTTATTTAATAAAACATGCACATTTGTCAATAGCAATACAAAAGCGTTCCCACGTGTCGTTTTTCTTCTCATTAGTATGTTGGTAAGTTTAAACACACTCTTACACAAAACAAATAATTATTAATTAATGATTATTAATTTTAATCATGACAAATAGACAAACCAGAGCTTCAAAACCCTATAGATTTTCATTAGAAAATCCTGCTCCAGCACGCGTAGCACTTTGCGAACTGCGTAGTACCTTGTTCGCACTGTGCCAGATGTCGTTTTCAATGATTGCACAGTGCGGAAAAGCAACCGGCACTGTGCAATCATTGAAAATGGCATCTTGCACAGTGCGAGCTGTAGTTTTCTGCTGCTCGAGTAGATTTTTACTCGAGCGGCAGCTTTCTCAACGCGAACTGGTAGTTTCTCATCACGAGCGGTCGCGAGCATACGCGACCACTCGCAATGAGAAACCTGACCTCCTCGCGTTGGGAAACTCGCCGGGAGGTTTATTTTCCATGCTCGCGATCGCCAACTTAATATTGCTGATCGCGAACAAGGAAAAAGTCTCGCCGGGATGTCATTTTGCTTGCTCGCGGTCGCCAACTTGACGTTGAGGACCGCGAGCAAGCAAAAAATGACCGCAGCACTACGCAACACTACGCTACGCGTGTTCGCACTGTGCTACATGCAATTCGCGTAGTGCGAATTAGCACGAACTTCGCAAACTACGTGAGCGTAGCGTAGTGCTTTGCCCAGGCTTACTCAATATACTTACATTCCAGTGGCTTTAGGGGGCCACGGGTTTAAAAGTATTATACAAAAGAAAGATTGTAAATCAATGACTTTATCTGCTATGTCACAGACTGGGAGGAGATTCTGATCTAAAAGATATGAGAGCTGAAGTATCTGAAAATGTTGAAGGGTACACAAGTACAACAAAAGAGGCTTTACATCAGAATTTAGATTTAGAACATGGAGGAAGTCTAACCAAAGATTTGTTGACATAGGTATGACACAAAATACAAAGGGGCAGATTTACAAGCCCCTTGCGTCACTTTTGCACCGTCGTTGCATCACTTTTGTGACGCAGCGGCAGCGTAAAAGTTGCGGCCCATTTACAACGTGACGCATCTAGGGAGATGAGTCACGTTGTGAAGCCCTGCGACACATTAAACCTGCATCAGGTTTAATGTATGCAGGGTGGGCGTTCCGTCGCAGGAAGCCCCGTAAAAGTGACGCAGTGAAATCTACAAGATTTCACTGAGTCACTTTTATGTCCATGCTGCGTCAAAACCCTGCGCCTGCTTGAAGCAGGCATAAGGAGTGAAACAGCATGTTAGGCATAGGGCGCCCCTGAGCATTGCTGGAGTTGCGTCGTGCTTGCGACACGACTCCAGCAATGCGTGACTTTTCTGTCAACAGATGCGTCAGAATTTCTGACACATCTGTCAATCCTTACATCATGGTGCGCCGTATTGTAAATACGGCGCATCCATGGTGACACAAGGATTTGGCATGTTGGCGCAGGGAAAATGACGCATCTCTATAGATGCGTCACTTTCTTGTAAATCTGCCCCAAAGACTTTAATTTAGATAAATGTGATGATGTTGTGGGGTCCTGCTCAATTCACAATAGAAAGAGCACATGTAAAAATATTGGCCAACTTTTCATAATACAGGAGGACAGTTTGGAAAAACAAGAAAAAAAGGATCCTTTCAGACACATCAAAGCTGTTCTTTTCATTTGTAGATTGGTGAATGTAAGCTGATTAACAAAGTTGGGAGCTAAAGCTGAACACTGAGAGGTTTAAACATTCTAGTATTCATGTGCCACATTTGTAACCTGCCAGCCTAAAAGTGCTCTGATGGCATAAATGTTAAATAGTTCTCAAATCCTAAAGAAGGCAGATATTTAAATCACTGCAATAAGACAGCTAAAATCCCGACTTTCAAGAAGGAGATGATGAGAGTTGTAGTAGATGACCAAAAAGGAAAAATGAAGCATCTCAGGAATGTGAAATAAAATGCAAATTAAATTCTAACAAAGACAACAAACGCTGAAAAATACACAAATAGTGTGTTGGAATGGTGAACATGGGACTTTAATACAGATAATAGACATATTTAATCAAGCATGAAAAGGTGGTGCATGAGAGGAATGGTGATGTATGGTATGAATGATGTAAATTACTGAAGAAATTTGTTTTAAAGTAAAAAAGGGGGAAAAATGTGGATAAACAAGTTAGGGCTTTATTCTGATATAAGTGGGCTCACCACCGTAAGGCCGTCGGTGGCAGAACCACCGACATCTACAGAAGCGGTCCCAATGCCGGATTCTGATCAGCGGATGGAGGCATTGGTTGTAGAGACTGACCGCTGCTTTTCCAATGGGCTCAAGAAACCCATCGGGGCAGCGGTGGATCCCTACAATAGGGGCGGTGCCTGCTCAGGCACCGTCATAGGGATTACAATGCCCGTTCCCCTCCGCCTTTTCATAGCGGTCCAACCGCCATGAAATGGAGGACGGAAAGGGACTTCGGATGCCCATCAGGGCCGGACTGGGAACCAAAACCGGCCCTGGCATAGTGCTCGGCAGCCCCCCCTCCCCCCTTCCCGGAGGGTTGGGGGTTCCGCCGAGCTCTTTGCCAGCGCCGGTTTTCGGCCGATTTGTTACAGGGCCGATTTTGCAGCTAAACTGCAAAAACGGCCCTGTAAAAAAAACGGCCCCCAGGGGCCCAAAACCGGCCCCCACCCCTGCGGCGCACCGGGGGATTGCCCGGTGCCCGCTACGGCCAGTCCGGCCCTGATGCCCATAGCAATGCTTCCGTCCCTCCTTGGCCTCCGCTATGGAGACTGGGGGGCACATGTGGTGCCCCCCTAAACAGCCATGCACTGTGTGCCAGGCACTACGTGCTGGCTGGCATACGGTGCATGGATGTTTAAAAATATGCCTTTTTCAATTGCAGCTTGTGCTGCTGCCCTTTTCCAGGCCATAGCACAAGCTGCAATTGAAAATGGCATATTTGCAACCACTGTGCTAGCAGTGCCTTGGAATATATGTGGTGGAACCCCAGACTGCCAGTCGGGCGTCCGACCAGCATTGTAACGTGCCCCTTATTTTTCTTGAATAGAGTGCAGGGCACTGCAAAGAAAAACATTTTAGGAAATTGCAGGGGTATGTGTCCCTTGCTCGAATTGAGAGGAGAGGATGGTGTGGGGAGAGTGAGGAAGGAGTAAACAGGCGGGGGGAGACACTGGCTGGGAAGCTCATAGTAAAGGATCTGAAAAAGAAGGCAAATTCTGAAGCCTCTACATGAATGAATTAAACAATAGTAACAGGCAAAATGAAACAATTTCATATGCTAAGTAATCTGAATTTCAATTTGTGTTTTGGTAGAAGTATATCTACAGGAGAAAAAAATATATCGTCTGATGACATATAGTCGGGACATAAACATGGAGATCTTCTGTGCAGTGTGAAGAGGTATGATTATATTGATAACGGATTGTGGGTAATTGGGGTGTTGTATTAGATTGCATATACATTTGACAATTCCAAGAGGGTGATTGACATGGTAGCTTTTAATTTGCTGATACTGAATAGTGCTATGATATGCTAGTGTTTGTGGTGTGTCCAGAGTCAATCGATAAGGTGGGTGTGGTACTCTATGTGATGCATCAGCTGGTATAATGTTAAGATTTGTGATGTATAGATAGGTGGTGTAGTCTGTGTTTTTTGGGGCTGTGATGAGTTGTCTTGGGAAGCCATGAAATGCAAATAATTAATGGAACAACATATACATACATACTTGGTGAAAAGAAGTGATGACCATAAAAATTTCAAGGTCATTCCCAGCGGAATAAACAGAAGAAAGTTTATTGATTAATTACTAAATTTCACAGGCCTCCTTACTTACGTATATTTCAACAATCTAGGTTGCCTATTGAACACATCCTATTCTCCCACCTCTTTATTGTTTTTTTTATATACAGGGGATACTTTCATGCTCTTTTATCTACAACCAGTATGCACAATCACACAAAGGATCCAAAGTGGCAATTGCATATTTTTTCTGAAAATGAAATTGATTAATGACATTTTGACAGGTGTTTAAAAAGACAAAATCAGCTCTATCTCACTAATATAGGAACTTGTTTTTCACTTGTAAAGGATGTTTACTGGAATTTTTTTAATACATTTCAATTTAAGATGTCTGGTATCCTGCGTTTTTATTTTGATCCCAGCTTCAGGCAAGCCTAGTGTTTTTGTGAAAGCCTACAATCACCATAGTAATACCTTTCTCACAGGGACAGAATACCCAAACTAATATAAAATTGTATTGTAATCAATGTCAAAGAAATATCATTTTTAACTATCAAACATATATTGGACCAAACATCTTCAATCTATTTACCATTCTTTGGCTACATCACAATTCATTAAGTACATCCCAAACATGAAAAATCCATGTAAGCCTAACCAAGCAAGAAACCCATTCATGCACTAGTTTTCATAAAAACGTGGTCATGGAGAGCTTCAAACCATCTGGTGCATATTGTAGAATTACTCCTTAGGCAGTGAAGAGTAAATGGGGTCTTTATTAGGAACACCCCTGGGTAGAACCACAATTTTGAGGTTCTCTTGCCCGCTCAGCACCACTGTAGAATCACTCCTTAGTCAGTGAAGAGTAAATGGGTTCTTTATTAGGAGCACACCAAACACATCCAATACATCCTTAGTACAAGCTCAAACTGCCATTGGCTGGAACACATACACAGAACATTCCCAGCCTAGAACATTGACCAACATTCTGTAGAAGGAACCTTCAATGACTAATCTAACACAGATACCACATAGATCTCTTGTTTCAAATGCCCTTTCCACATTAGCAATAGATTCTATCAAGCTCTTCTCCTCAGCCCAATATCTTTCAGGTTCATCGACTAAGGATCCATAGTTTCGGCCAACTTCGTTTGAGCATTCATCAGTATGAATACAAATTATTTTTGCTCTGTTCACTGTATATTTCCTTGTTGATGTGTATTCTGTATTAAGGGCCTCTTACTTCCATATCCAAAAATACTTAGCACTATCTCATTCACTGCCTATGGTCATAAATCTCATCAATATTGAGAATAGGATATTCCTTGAATATTTCCTCTCTAATTTTCTTCATACTCCATTCAGGTTCACCCCTTCCTTATGCTAACTCTCTAATACGGGTTTATCAATCCAACCCTCCTCGCCACCTTATGAAAAGTTCCAATGCTCCTATTGCAATGCCTATATCTTACGCGTATCAGAAGTTACATATCGCCACACGCAGTGGGTCCCTTTTTTCATTATTCAGCTCTGCCTCATGTTAGACCTGGCATCCTTGGCATGATTTTCCCTCTCTTTTTGCCTCTACATCTTGTGTGTTTGACTGTTACGCTGGACTTTGTTTTTGCTGGTTTAGGTACTCTGGGCACTTTACCACTGCTGATCAGTGCTAAAGTGCAAGTGCTCCCTGTGTAAAGAGTAATTATGATTGGTTCTTAATGATTGCCATATTTGATTTATTAACAAGTCCCTAGTAGAGTGCACTGTGTGTGCCAAGGGCCTGTAAAGTCAATGCTACTAGTGGGCCTGCAGCACTGGTTATTCCATCCACATGAGTAACCCTGTAAACATTGCAGTGTCTGCGTGCAGTTTTAAACTGCAAGGTTGACCTGGCAAGTGCACCCACTTGCCCGGCCCTAACCTTCCCTTTTACTACAGGTAAGGCACCCCTAAGGTAGGCCCATGGTACCACCATGTGCAGGGTGTAGTGTGTGTTAAAGGTAGGACATGTACTGGTGTGTTTTACATGTCCTGATAGTGAAATACTGCCAATTTGGTTTTTTACTATGGCAGGGACTAGCTCTCCCATAGGCTATCCTTGGAGCTGCCTTGTAACATTCTAGAAGTGTAACTTTCAATTGGGAACCGCTAGAGATTTGGGGGGAGATTTTCAAACCTTTTGCGCTGGTTTAGCGCCACAAAAGTGACGCAAACTAGCACAATGTTTGTCTTCCTATTTTCTTTCCAGCGCAAAACTTGTTTTGTGCCGGAAAGTACCTTTTAAGCAGCGCAAAGCAGCGCAAAGCACTGATTTGCGTTACTTTTCTGCCGAGGGGGCTTTACATGGGTGGTACATTTGCGTTCCCATGCAACCACTCATGCCTTTTGACACAAAACCATATTTACAAAGAATTTTAAACATGGTTTTGCGCCAAAAGTTAACGCCCCTTCTAAGGAGGCGCTAACAGGAGAAATGCTTTCAATTCGCCATGCTTTTCCGACTTTCCATGCGTGCTGCACTGTGCAGCACGTATGCAAAGTGGGAAAAACTTTGCATTGTGCCTAGCATAGTATTTTGTACAGGAAGGGTACCCTTCCTGTACAAAACCTATGCTACACTCATGCACACACCCTAGCGCTGCAGCGCAAAGGTGTGTGCATGGTGCACAGCAGCTGAAATCAGCGCTAGCACAATGGAAAGGGGAGGAGAGAGCCATATATCTGAAGATATGGCGCTCTCCTGCTCCCTCCCTGTCGCGCAAGGCAGTGCAGCCTCGCGAGGGGCTGAGCTGCGTTGTGTGACTTTTTGGAAACTCTCCCCCTTGGAGTTTGGGCTCTCTGAGCTCAGAATTTAAAAACACATCTTTAAGTAAAGGTGTTTTTTAAATTGTTTTGAAAAAGCCACTTTTAGAAAGTAGGCATTTTCTTGTTTAACCATCCTGTGCGTCTGCCTGTCTGTGAAGTCCATGTCTGGTTTAGACTGACAGGGTCCTGTTTGTGCATTCACTCTAGACAGTCACACAAAGGAAGCTGAGGTGTGCCCTTCTTATCCTGATGGTCCATCACCAGGCTGATGGGCTTCCTAAGCTAAAGTGGTGGAAAGAGCCATCACCTGTACCTGAATAGTGCTGTGCCTGGCCTTTCATAATGCTGTCTTCACCTCCCTGGAGTGTGTCTAGAACCAAGACCAGGCAGAACAAGAACTTGTGCACTACAAAGACAATCCTTTGAAGAACGCCTACTTCAAAGGCCAAAAGAGGTATAAGCATTGGACCTAAAACTAGGGGTGGACGGAGCTTGTGGAATTCAGTGGAGTAGCCCAAAACTCTGCGCGATTCTGCTTAGTTTGCCCAACCCTAATTGACTTGAGAAAAGTGTAAAAACAAGGCTCTCCAACATTCTCGGCCGTGACTCGCTGCAGAGGGCCTCCACCCTTCTGTCTCTGGGAAGCGTGCCTGTATTTCACTGCCTGGCCTGTTACGATGTAACCCAGGCGATGAGTGAGTTATGGGGCCTCAGGTTGAGAGGCAGCTGAGTGTTGGTGGACTCTGGGGAGCCAGGTGGGGCGATCAGAAGAGGACCTGGTCACTATCGTTGATGCAGTTTTGGCTCACTGAAGAGGACAATGTGTTAGCTGGTGTGGGCAGCACAAGAAGCCATTCTGGCACCATGGAGGCACAGAGTTTGATCAAAGGGCATCAGCTCAGCTTTCACTTAACTTGAACACATTGACGTAGATTCTGCTTCCCACCCTCAGGATGAGCATGAAGTCCTCCTGAGGATGTTGGTGCTAGGCCGGCCCATATTCTGTGCTGAGATAACCCAGCCTGGGAAGACCTGATTAGTGCCACTGTTGATTCTCATAAGAAAAAATGCGATGTGAAGGCTGAAGAATGGTAAAAATAGAAAAGGGGCAGCATATGAGAAAGTGATGGAAACACTAAGCTGCTATTGATCAAACTACCCTGTACCTCATCTAGAATGACGTCACTAGCAACAACTAGACATGCCAGAGTACCTTTGTATTTGGTATTTTCGGGGAGTCTAAGTGCATATGCGGGTGACTAGCTGTCATTGGGCCACTCGGATAGCTTGCATTGCGTAAAGGCAGGTGCCATCTTTGATTGGTAACTAAGCGCCTTGTGTAAAGGCTTGCCATACCAATCTACCTTACAAAAACGTAAAACTTTTAAAGAACACAATGGGCATGTAATCAATGGCAATACATTCCCTTAGTTAAATAATGTACTCAAAATATAATGGCATATGCCTCCTCCATAATTTCTATGAAATAGACAAGTTGTGGATGTTGTGATGTTTAGTAAGAGTATTGAAACTTACAGGGGCTGCAAGGCTGTGTTTTTTATCCAATGGTGTTATTCCAAAAGGACTGCTTTGCTACACATATATACAAGTTATCAGCACTCCTTCTGCAATGTCCATATGCATTTAGAGACAGAATAGAATGAGACCTGCCTGTCACAGTGAAATGGTGTACATAGTACGATTTAGTCTGTTTTCGCTTTCTATGTTGCTTGTGCAATCCGTATTTCCTGTAGCTGCCTGTGCTGTCACTGTCTTGGTGCTGCTGTTGTGACCTCCTCCGTGCCTCCTGGCTGTTCAAACTTTGTGTACAGTGCAGAAAGCTCTGCACACATTTCCTGTACAGTTTTCAGACACAGGAGTTGGTAGAGAGCCCAGGACTGCCACAGTGCCAAGTAGGTAGTGGCTCTGCTCCGCCACGTGGTAAAGGCAGAGGTTTTGTCAAACTCCAGCAAAAGCTTGGTGAACTCCATGGGCAGAGCGGAGTTTACTCCCTACCCAGCCCTAAAATCCCAGACTTTTAGAACACTTCTAGATCAAGAGGAACCTCTGCCAAGGAGAAGAGCTGTGACGAGGGCTACTGTACCTATGCTGTGTGTTGCTTTCCTGGGTTGGCCTGAAGCTGCTGCTTTTGCTTTTGGAGAGGAAAAGGACTGGACTTTGCTTTGTATCCTAGTTGTGAAGTTTCTCCAAAGGCTTGTGTGTGCTTGCCTCCTGTTGGAAGTCTCAGGGCCATCATAGACTTCATCTGCAGCATCTCAGAACTCCATTGCTGGGAGTACTGACCTGCCTTGTGGTCCCAAATCCAGTTCTGGGCCCTTGAGGGTTGTTCCTGCTGCAAAGACCTGCTTGAAACCATCAAAATTGACGGAGAAATGACCATGCACCGCTGCCATGTAGCCAAAGTAATCTATGCAGCACCTGTCAGCAACCGAATAAATCCCCGCAGCCCGACTTTAGAGCACCGTACCTCTGAAGTCCGAGACCCCTGCACTGACTCTGATGCAGCTCCTGCTGTGCGGCTGAAAGAATCAACACATCGTGGGACCATGGCGGAAAAAATCGATGCAGTGCCTGTTTGCAGCTGCTGCATTGACCTCTAGCACATCCGGGTTTCCACGCATTACACCTGTGCACCAAGTTTTTCTGATGCATTACCTGCAGACCGATGCATCGCTTCTCCATACACTCTGAATTTGATCCACCACTTCTGCTGCACGAAGCTGGACTGACAAATCGCCTCCCCGTGGACTCAGGAGCCGACGAATCGCTCTTTTTTCCGACCCTTCCCTGCTCTGCGGCTGTTGTGCCTTGTGGAGTTTGACACATTTGTGGTACTTTGTTTGAAATCATCACATCTATAAAGTCTAGGGACAGAATTGCATGAATCCTTTTAAAAATCACATTTTGAGTTATGTATGTTGGATTTTTTTTGTTTTGACCTTGTTTGGTTTAGATAAATGTACTCTTTTTTTCTAAACTGGTGTGAAGAATGTTGTAAATAAATACTCCAATCCCAGAAGTTCAGGAGAAGAGGTTTATTGAAGCGGATCCTTCTGCCTCTCGCTCTGTAATGCCAACATTCTAACTTGAGCTTCAGCCCCAACATTCTACAGCTGGGCAAACCCATATGGCGAGGAAAGGGGGGGGGGGAAAGGGAGGAGGGAACGGGAACAGATTACAACAGTGTCCCTTTGTAGCGTTTTCACTGTGTTACTGTATGTACAAATACCTTACACATTGCCTCTCAGATAGGCCTGAATTCTTGTGCCAAGCTACCAAGGGGTGAGCAGGGGTTATCTTGGGTGTGTAATTCCCCCTTATCCTGACTAGAAGGAAGAGTCCCTACTTGGACAGGTTGTATACCACTGTCAACTAGAGTTTCTAATTTCTAACGCCGCATTTGTTCATGTCATTATTGCAGTATCCCCACAGTTAACTCTCTAATATGCGTCTCTCATTCTGACACGGCGCCGAACCCGGAGAGAATTAGGATGGAGCGAGAGGACGTTTTAGACACAGTTGTGGCACTCGGAGCAGCACAGTATCGGGAGCGCCAGGACGAGTGTTCAACTGACACAACTGCGGCTAGTGGCTCATCGTCCCCGGGGCCTGAAGATCATAAAGAAGTGAGACTCCCGGTGGTGACTCCGCAGACTGCTGATGATATCATATGAAGAGATGCCATTACTATGAACAATCCCAGAGACAGTTCACGCAAGTAGAGACTTATTCATGAAGTTTGTTTGTGTATATAACTGTGGGCTGTTGGCGTGGGTAGCACCTAGGAATTAGTAAATACGCAAGGTATCTCACACGGAATCCACACAAATACTTGCGGTAGGAGCTCGATATAGTGCATACACTGCTGCGTAGAAAGGGTGAATGAACAGTGTTGGCCTGGCATGACATACTGTGCGGCATCTCCCCTAAAGCTTAAACTAATCACCAAAGTGTGAGACAGGCGGCGTCTGAGTCCCTGTAGCGGAGCGCAGCCATATTACATATTAGGCAGTTCAGTAATCGGAGGGGAACGCCCCTAAACCGGTCAAGAGTCAGTGAGGTGATATTACACCAGTGGGGCTGCTGCGTTGTCTGCCTGTGCGCATGCGGTGCACAGTCCAATCCCTTCCACGAGGCATGCAGCACAGCCACAGACACTTCACATACCTGTTGCCGTGACTCATTGCCCATATATCCTGTACTTATATGAATCCATGAACTGACCTGGCAGGCAACTGGATGGTAAACCTATTGAACATGAAGGGAGTGGAAATGCTGTAGTTGAGCACACGTTACACCCGCACCCTCGCCAGGCACTGTACTGAAATAGTTACTTTCCTGTCATTGTTAGACACACAGTGTGGACGGACATCGTCACAGAGTTCGCCATAGTCGTTATGATGTTACCAGTTAAATCGATGTTTTGGTTACGTACGACCAGCCCAAAACTACTTACATATGTCACATGTTGATAACACAGTGTTTGCGCCTGATCCCCTTGATGGTTGCGCATGTTTGCAATGGCACTAGTTAATGTACTAACATGGAATATACGCGGCATGCATACACCCATGCGGAGATACTCAATATTCACCTACCTTCAGAGACATTCGGTCGGCATCGCCCTGTTACAGGAAACACACATGTCACAAAGAGAACTGGAACGGCTACGCAGGCTTTGGAGGGGACAGATATTCGGTACTGCATACTCAGCACATGCGAGAGGCACACTGATGTGGGTGAGAGCTGGAGTCCCATTTACACATGAGGAAGCCGTAATTGATACCGAAGGTAGATACACCTTTGTACGAGGAAGGCTAAATGGTCAGACAGTATTACTTGGCTCTGTATACGCCCCAAATGTGGATCAACCCTCCTTTCTTACGCGTCTATCACAAACATTGACCCCATATGCTGGGCTTTCCTGGATGGTGGGAGGAGACTTCAACTCAGTGCTCAACGTTGATCTGGATAGGCCATTCCCCCCACTCCATAAAACTACTGCCATGTCTAATGCCCAGGCACTCATGGACTGGCTCGCAAACTGGGTGATATTGGACATATGGCGCACTCTTAACCCTACAGAACGTGCCTACTCCTATTTTTCGGCAGTACATGACCTACATGTACGTCTTGATAGACTAGTGAGTTCCCAATCACTACTCCCTTTAATCATGAAGAGAGTGTACCTTTGTCGGACGCATTCCGATCATAATCCCCAGTGGATGCAGCTCAGCTGGGAGGCAGACCGTCCCCCCATACCCACATGGCGTCTTCAAACAACTGCGTTAGAAGATCCAGAATTCCGCTCATCGCTATCGACAGCCATCCTCACATATTTTGAACTAAATGAAGGTACAGCAAGCAATGCACTCATAGAGTGGGAGGCTTTTAAAGTGGCGATCAAAGGGCACTGTCTAGGGGCCACGTGGAGCATACGTAAGCAACTGACGACTTCCCTCACAAAATTAGAAACACAACTACTGGAATGCGAGCGAGAGGGGGAGGGGAAGGGGAAGGATTTGCGGCACCTGGAGCAGCTGCGTGCAGAACATGCAGACCTACTGAGCTTAAGATGCCATAATTACACAGAACATACAGCTCGCACCCATGCATCAGCCGATCGAGCGGGCCGACTGCTTGCCTGGCTGATACGACAGGAAAACAATCGCATTCCGATAGGGGCCATACGTACACCGGAAGGGACCCTGGTATATACACAACGCGAGATACACAAGGCCCTGACAGACAACTGCACCCAGTTATACCAATCTAGAGGGCGCTGTCCAGACCAAGAATTGGAAAGGTTTCTGAACTCCGTGCAACTGACCACAGTCTCAGGGGCACACCAGGAGATTTCTAAAGATCCGCTAACATTGGAAGAGATTGGAGATGCAATCGGATCCATGGCATCTGGGAAAACGCCGGGGCCAGATGGCCTGCCGGCAGAGTGCTATAAGGCATACTGTGAGTCTCTCACACAAAGCCTTCACACTCTATTCACAGAATCTCTAGAAGAGCGGGAACTACCTCCCTCGATGCGTGAGGCATATCTGGTGTCCCTATTAAAACCGGATAGAGATCCCACGGCCGTGGGCTCCTATAGACCCTTGGCCCTAGTCAATGCCGACTATAAAATACTTGCCAAGGTGTTAGCAGACAGAATGGCACCGGTGATCCCCAAGCTGGTTCATACCGACCAGAACGGCTTTGTGCCCACGCAGAGTACCTCCCTAAGCCTGAGGTGTTTTTTTAGAGTGGCGACAGACGCTACACAGGAATAGCCCAGGGCAGGGTGCCTAATATTAGATCTGGAAAAGGCATTCGATTCTTTAGAATGGGGCTACCTCTCTGCAGTACTACTAAAGTATGATCTAGGCCAAGGGTTCCTCCAAATGGTTACCTTACTGTACACAAACCCTACATTTCGTGTGCGAATGGGGCCGTTCATATCGGATGCTATACCGGTGCGCAGACGCACCAGGCAGGGATGCCCATTGTCCCCCCTCCTTTTCATGCTCACAATAGAGCCCCTGGTGGAGGTGATGCGCACCATATTGGGAGACGGCATACCTCTGGGTGATGCATCACACCAAGTATCACTCTACACAGACGATCTCCTAGTTTATGTTAAAGATATAGAGAGAGTTCCTGATCAATTGGCACACCTCTTACAGACTTTTGCCACACTCTCCGGGCTGTGAGTGAACGTTGATAAATCCTGCATATATGCGTTCCATGAGGGTGGTCGGGACCCGGGCTATACCATTAACGGTAGAAGACTGCAGTGGAAAGAGGGCACCTTCCGCTACTTGGGAATCTGGGTCTATTGCCAGCCGAAGGACCTGTTTGACGGGAATCTGGGGAGAGCCTTAACAGCAATCCGGTCTCAAATTCACTTTTGGGGCATGCTTCCACTTGCGGTAACAGGCGGGGTGGCGCTGACCAAGATGGTAATCCTTCCTCGACTCCTATATTATTTTACCAACTTGCCTTTATATATCCCAGCATCCTTTTTTACCACACTAAGCTAGTTAGGGAATTCCTGTGGGGGAACGCACGACACAGAATGGTATTGGCAAAACTATATTTACCTACAGATCAAGGGGGTCTTGCTGTGCCTTGCTTTGAGCACTACTATCAGGTTGCTCAACTGCAGGGGATAGCCCGCTGGCTCGTAGATAGGAATCGTGCAGACATAGCTACCATGTATCCGTCCTACTCGTTGGAACAAATAGTCCGACTTTTTCACCCCGCTATTCGGCTAAAACACCAACACCATTGCTACTAGCAGTGGCATAAAAATGCTATCGCAGATGTCTATACATCACCAGAAGCGTCACTCCATATGCACCGGCAATACTGCTGGAGGGGTCCCCTAGTGGGCCCACGGTGCTCCCGTCGCAGTCAATTGCAGAGTGGCTAGAGGGAGGCTTCCAGACACCAGGAGACCTATACCGAGATGGAGCGCTAATACCGTACACGTTTCTAGTGGATGACGAGGGGTTCCCTCCGGGACAATTCCTCATGCATCACTCGCTGATTACCACATTAACAGCTAAATGGGGAGACATGGCCACTGAACCGAGCCCCCACCTCACCATACAGTATCAGCATGTCATGGGGCGTGGACGGCATCTCATACACTGGTTCGCAGCATCCCATAGAACCCATGCGGCAATAAGCCTCGACCCGCTCCATCGTAAATGGGAACTAGACCTGGAGCGACAGCTAGAAGAGAAAGAATAGACACGGATACTAAAGAGCCTGGTACACAAACATGAGGTTTAGGCAAATACAGTTGTACGTTGTCCACAGGGCCTACCTCACACCCGCCATGATCAATCGCTACTTTTATCGCACAGATGCGACATGTCCGAGATGTGCTGAACCAGGGGATGAGCTGGTGCACATGCTATGGAGCTGTCCCCACATACATGTATACTGGCACACAGTAAGTAGACTGTTACACACTTGCACTGGCCGCGAACTGCCTTTTGAATGGATAGCATATCTACTGCATCACTTTAGGAGGACCCCTGCCACTAAGGTAGTCTCCAGGTTCCTGGACTTGGGGATAGTGGTCGCTAAGCGGCTTCTAACTAAACGGTGGAAAGCTGAGGATCCGCCTCATGCGCGTGTGTGGTGCCAAAGCAGAAAGCATCGTCATTAAGCGCGAATAAATATTGGGGCTGCGTAAAGAGCCCATAGCATCTTGTTGGGATGCCTTCCTGGATGCGCTACAGCGAGTTGAGGAGGAAGGATCTGAGGAACTAATAGACTGCGCAGAGGGAGAGCAGATAACGTGAACCATTAATACCCTTGTGCGATACGCCGCAGTACTCAATGAACACATAAGGATCACTTAAGTGTCTTTGCAGGCGTGTGCACCCCAGACAGGAGATGATGGGTGCTGGAATCACAAGGAAATGTAATGTACGCATGTGCGGGGACAAGGGGATAGGATTACATGGATTGGTCACTGTTTTTCTTTTCGTTATTTGTTATCTCATCTGTACAAACCCCCAAGGTGAATTCACTAGAAGGACTTTTGCGAAACGACGCAGTCACCTCATTTGTACTCCATTGTATTTGCTGTAACTGTACACAATGTGTGATAATGATTGGAGTGCAGATATTGTCACTGCCTTCTTAAAATAGTGGACGTTGAATGCACACAATCTGCGTGTTACAGACTGTGTACTGGATATAAAACAAATTTTACAATGTGCTGATGGCAAATGGATATGCATGTATCATAGCCTGGACTTTTACTGTAGTAAATGGTCTTACATGCAATTGTTACCTTTCATGGAAATGTAAAAATCAATAAAACAGATTTAAACAAAAAAATGGGTCTCTCATTCTGACATTCCATGTTTTTTTTTCATACGGATGTGAGGAAGGTTTGAATGGTTAATGATCTGTATTACACTTTTATTAATTAAAGAAATGTTTTGAAACGCTTTGTAAGTAATTTTCCTCTTAGATAGTCTGGCACTATATGTAGATAGCTAAATACCGGTCGATAACGGCCGAAAATCGGTAATTTTCCCGTTACCGACCGGTATTTAGCCCTTCCTAATGTAGGAGGCAGGTTTTAAGGATTCGGTAATTTACCGAATCGGTATTTTAAGAAATCGGTAAAATACCGAATCGGTAAATTACCGAATCCTTAAATCCTATGTAGGGAGCACTCAAGTGAGTGCATTTTTGGTTTAAGGATTCGTTATTTACCACCAACCACAAGTTGATGGTAAATACCGAATACCTTTTCAAAAGCAATTTTGTGTTTTTTTAAAAGTGCCATGTGGCAGACATACATGCCCTTAGGGCATGTACGTGCGCCACATGTGCACACATGCACGATTCAGAGGTGCAACAGGGTGTCAATGTGACACCCTGCCACCCTTGAATATGTTCCCCTATTACCGATTTGGTATTTACCGAATCGGTAATAGTGAATGGCTTCCCATTCATTCCTATGGGCCTCCAGGCCCATAGGAATGAATGGGAAGGTATGCCTTATTACCGATTCGGTAAATACCGAATCGGTAATAACGAATATTACCGAATCGGTAACATTTACCAATTTTTTACCTACATTCTATTTACCGATTCTTAAATACCGAATCGGCAAAATTCGGTATTTAGGAATCGGTAAATAGAAATTACCTACATATGGCCCTGAGTGATTAATTAACATCAATAGCATATTCATTAAATAGCCTCCCAACTTAGATGATATTTTTGGAATTACTTGATTGTGCTCATATCTCTAATCACTCGTTTGAAAAGTGAAGTTGGTTGTTGTTGACATAACTTTAATCTGGCAGTCAAATTCTGGATGATTCTATGTGATGCTTGCTGATTTCCCAGGGAAATCAACAAAAAGTTGGGGAAAAACTGGTTCAACCATTAATTATAAATTGGTATTGAATGAATTGCTCAGTAACATCTGTCTTTAACTATACTACATAGCACTTATAAGTCATTTAGGGTAATGGGTACCTTGCCAAATGCTCAGGATGAAAATGTACAACAACAACAAGATTACCATTCCTGCTTCATGCAAGATATAAAAGGAACAGTAAAGTCTCAATGAAATTGAGTACATAGTAGGGGGAGGTTGTATGACTCTTCCATCGAATTATGCAGAGTATCTGAGCTGGTTCTAACTATTGACTGAGTTTGTGTCAGAACAGATCACCCATTCTAAAGTAACCAGTAATCTTAAGAAATGTCAGGGTCACCCTATGAAGCAAAATACTAGTCTTACTACACGTTGACAGCATGGAATTATAAATTAATATATGACTCAAATGAATCTCGGACCATAGGTCCTGGTTGAAAAAACAATAGTTTGGACCAAAATGCTGTAGTTCTCTGAGCCAAGATAGTTGTGGTGGCATTTAAAATCTTTAGAGATTTTCTTACCATGGATAGGAAGCCCAATATTATATATTTATAATGAAGGGTAAAGAAAAGAGGATGTAAAAGATCATCTTCTTGCCATGTTAGATTGACTGAGGAAGCAGCTTGCTCAAACAATTTTGACCCACATACAAAACTGGATTAATGAGGTCTGACTCACTACAGTTAGAAAAATGTGGCTTCAGAGACAGTTTCCATACTGTTGACAAAATCCTGGCATTAAGGATAATAAATGAGAAGTATGTCCAACATAAGAAGCAATAGGTCTATATTGTGAACATAGATTTCAATAATGCTATAAAAGGGTTGATCAACCTGGACCAAACTGCAGGTGTGGTTTGCAGAATTCCACTAGGCTTTTAAGGAAATGCTGATTGAATTCAAAGTGGGTTAATGGAGTCACAGTTATCACTGGGCCAGAGAACAATTTTAGTGTGTAACAGATTCAAACTGGGTATGTGGCCAGTTGTTTTTCAGTTTCATTTTCTGATTTGACGATACACCTGGCTAAAGTTAGTTCTTTCTCTCCTTCCTTGCAGGATACCCTTTTATTCACAACATTGTATGCCATAAATATAAGACCCCTCAATTTAAAACACACACATTTAAAAAAGACAGTTGCCAACTTTATGTGGGTGCATGGAGATCCACAGGTTACACATAAATGTACCCAAGACATACATTATAGTATGTGGATGTAGATTCCATTCAAATGTTAGAGAATTGATCTTGAATAAAGCAGAAATTTACACTGTGACAGATATCCCTGGGAATTGCTGCTTTTGGGAAATATATCTTGGCATGCCCATCTCACACATGGCAAAGGTAACATGAACAGGTTTGGGAGTCGTATTCACTTCTTTAGAATGGCAATATATAGATGTATTTCTGAAAGTTCATACTGCCAACATTACTGACACTTTACTGTACGAGCTTTAGAGTCAGAATATTGCAATGATACATGTCATGGGTAAGGGAGAAGGCAAACACTGGAGGTCTAGTTCTCTGTAACAAGGAGTACTCCAGTAGAGGGGCGATGACCGGGCACAGGATGTTTGGACTTCTCTTCCATGGTTAGGCCCAAACCATACACTTTGGGATAGCATATTCCAGGCTCCAGTAGGCACTTTGAAAATATTTTTGGGGGAATTACAAGACGATGACTTTGAATTTCATTATTTTAGTTTAAACGTACAAAGTGCAATTCTATATTGAGGGTTGCGAAGGATGATGGGCAAACCAAAAGCAATAGAAAGCTACTAAAATCTAGGCTGAATAAGGCATCCCATATAATTGGTTTTGAGAATTATCTTGTGCACTGCATGAAAGTTAAAAGACTCACTCCGGTTTGTTGTTATGCAGTTTTGTCTATGGGGTAATGTAGTTAATATTTATGAGAATGTCATAAATATGGAATTGTACGGGGATGTTATAGTGGGGGGATTCTCATCTGCAAAGAACCTGAGGCACCCACAACTAATAGGTGTGAGTTTTGCATGTGTTTAGATTAGCATCTAATAAATGTATTAGTTATTGGTCCATAGCTCTCTCTTTAAAGGAGAAGATATTTGAGACCAATGTTTGTTGATTGAAAAATTACACGAGTATCTGATGCAATTAAATTAATGCACAGTCTGACCCAATAAATGCATGTTTTAGACTTTAAGAAAATTAAGCCATTTTTAAAGCTATGAAATAATGGAATTGCCCTATATGACAGTCTTGTAATTGTGTACTGTCTGTTGTTCTGTGGAGCTTCACATTGAATGAAAATAAATAATATATATAAAATGACTCCACGTAGAGTAGTTACTCTGTTGGTGTTTGGTGCTTAAAACTCTTACCATGAGATAACATCCTTTCTGATAGGTCTGGTCCCCCCCTTAATCCCCCTTGGCTACTACCTGCTTATTGTTCCGAAAGATTTCAGGGAAGATACAATATACTGGATGGATTCAGTTTGGCTGAGAGGTGTGGGGTCACTTACAATACAAGTGTTGCCGAGAGTAAAATCTCCATCTGAAATGAATGCATTAGGAAGATTAGGAGTCACCCCATTAATGTAGGGTATTCTCTATCCACAAAGAGCTAAAGGAGTTGGGTGGTTTTGCGGGACTCTCAATTTGGTGTAGTGGAGGCTACATTTTAGACACTATTTTCATGAGAGTAATTTAATGGTCTGGGCTTTCTTCTTTGTTTGCCAGAATGTGGTGGCGTGTCAGTCAAGCTCACACTCGTCTCTGATTATCAGTATTTGAGATGTATCTGCTGTATATAGAAAAACCCCAGACAAAATTTGGTCTCACAAAAATATTGTGCCCAATATATTGACTTATTCCATGGGTGGTTTACAGTTCCTATATAAAGGAAAGGGATAGCAATAGCCAAAGTATAGGCTGTAGAGATTAAGGGATGTCTCCAAGGTCAAAGCGAGTGTGTAGAGTGAGGAGAGAATACTCCTTGTTGTGATACTGAGTGCCCTCACACACCCTTGCGGATGTTTAGCATCATCATTGGGCACAGTTGCTCCTCGTGGGGGTGGCGCTGCAGTCCCTCACGGGCCCTTGGTTAGGGGCTCTCTGTTGGAGTTCTTTTAGGAGTTGCTGCATTTGTGAGTGTGGGTGTGTGGGTAAGGGTGTGCTAGTGAGTGCAGGTATTAAAATTGAGACAGGGTCCAAAAATAGTTTAATTGGGAGGTCCCTGGTTCAAATTAAAAACTTGGCGGGGATGGAGATGCACGGTAGTGCTTATAATGAGAGGGGAAACTAAACCAAATAATGTCCCACTTCTCTCAACCCGTATAGTGTAATAACAAAAAGTGCTGTAAGAAAGGTTAGGTCAACATGTTTCACGCTTTTAGGTGGTCCCTATTGGATCCAGGAGCGCTTCGTCAGGACCAAGAAAAGAAAAATACAAGGGTGGGTTCGGGAAGAGACAACCCGTAATCCCATCCGTTACCTAGGTCTGGTACGCTTGACAATTCGTGTTCAGAATCCGTTATTATACGAAATTCATGTTCACAGCCTAAGAGGAGACATAACTCCTTATTTCTGGCTCTTTTACGCGCTTGTTTGACGATTTTCTTGGGATACTTCCTTTGCATCAAGTTCTCTGTGAGAGTGTCTGCCTCTTTTTCAAATTCCAGAATGGTGTTACAATTGCGGCGCAGGCGGAGGAATTGCCCAACCGGTAAGTTATTTCTTAGAGCCTTAGGGTGGTGACTTTGGAATAGGAGTAAACTATTCCTATCCGTGGGCTTTTTATAGTTAGTGGTCATCAGACGTCCTTCTTTAAGGGATATCAGTAGGTCAAGAAATGGTATTGATTCTGAAGACTGTGTGCCTACAAATTTAAGGTAAGGATTTAGTGTGTTCACCCATGTAAAAAAGGTCTGACATGTTTCTTCGTCCCCTTTCCAGAAGATGATTATGTCATCAATATATCTGCGCCATAACATGATGTTGTTCTTATATGGGTTGATGTCTGTCAGGATGTGTTCCTCTTCAAAATTTGCCATGTATAGGCAGGCCAGGCTCGGCGCGAAGGTGCTCCCCATACTGTTGCCCTGTGTTTGGTGATAGAGGTTATTCTCAAAAGCGAAAAAGTTCTCCTTAAGTGCTCTTGTCGCACAGTCACAGATGAAGGTGATCGGAGTTGGTGATGTCCATGGGTCGATGTTACGAAGGGCCTGATCAAGAACCGCCAGTGTGGCATCTTGGGGAATGTTAGTGTATAACGCTTCCACGTCTAAGGTTACCAACAGGTTGATAGACTCTGGTGCGGCGAAACCCTCTATGAGGTTGAGCACCTCAGTGGTGTCTCTCAGGTACGTCGGGGTCTCAATCACCAGGGGGCGTAGAAACACATCACAGAACTTGCTCAGGGGTTCCAGCAGGGAATTAATCCCGGACACAATGGGTCTGCCTGGTGGAGGGGAGACTCCCTTGTGAATTTTTGGGAGGCAATAAAAATACGGTATACGTGGCTTGTTGTTCAAAAGGAATAAAGCCTCTTCCTTGGTAATCCATCCCTCTGCCTCTGCTTCAGATGTCAAATGTTGTATCATAGTGGAGAGGCGTGTGGTAGGGTCTTCATTGATGGATTCGTAGTACCTTATGTTGGATAACTGTCGTAAGCATTCCTCATCATAGACATGTTTATCCTGGATGACAATGGCCCCTCCCTTGTCTGCGGGTTTTAATATGATGGTATCGTCCTCTGTTAGGTGTCTGAGGAGTGATCTTTCTTTTTTCGAGAGGTTGTCAAACGGGCGAGCAGGGACGATGTTGTTGACCTCCTTCAAGACAGCTTGTTAGTACTTCGTTTGAGGTCATGGCTGATGTGGGGGTGAATTTGGATTTATTCCTCAAGCCCGACCCGCTGGGAGGGGTCTCAGGTTTGTCTTGGAAGAATGCTCTTAGGCGGATTTTTCGAAAAAACTGATGTAGTTCTTGGTGCAGGGTGAAGTCATCTTCCTTTGGTGTAGGGACAAATCCCAGGCCCTTTTCCAATAGTCTGTTCTCATCTTCAGTAAGGAGCCTCGAGGATAAGTTAACCACTAAGGTCTTGTGGTCTTGCTTCGTAGGACCATCGGTTCTGGGTCCTGCCAATGGACGGTCTTGGTTGTTCCTCTTCTTTTTCCTCTGCCTCTGCCCCTCCCTCTGTTGAGAAAAGGTGGGATCTGATATTGATGGTAATTGGGTATTAGATTATGTCCCATGGGGCCATTCCATATAGGTTGGGGACCCATCCATGGTCCTTGGTACAGCGGTGTCTGGAATGGGTGCGGAGGGAACCCCTGGAATAATGGTGGTGGGGGTGGTTGGTGTTTATACCCACCTCTTGGTCTTGACTGTCTGGTTTCATAGTTGGATTCACTCCCAGTGGAATCTGACCTCCCGGAGCTGCGGCTGCTGACATCGTCAGAGGAGGTATCTATGTTGGAGAACACATAATCATCTTTGGTATAAGGATAGATTTTCTCCTTATCGAACCGTTTTACGTCTTTTTGCAATTGACTGATCTTCTGTTTAGTTAAATATTCTTTGTGTTCATTCATTTCAAGATTGATCTCTGAAAGTTTTGATTTAAATGCTGTTATAGAAATCCCAGTCTTAAGTCTGTTCTCAGACAGGTTGATTTGGATGAGTAGATCATCTGATAGACCTAGGTAACGGATGGGATTACGGGTTGTCTCTTCCCGAACCCACCCTTGTATTTTTCTTTTCTTGGTCCTGACGAAGCGCTCCTGGATCCAATAGGGACCACCTAAAAGCGCGAAACATGTTGACCTAACCTTTCTTACAACACTTTTTGTTATTACACTATACGGGTTGAGAGAAGTGGGACATTATTTGGTTTAGTTTCCCCTCTCATTATAAGCACTACCGTGCATCTCCATCCCATCCAAGTTTTTAATTTGAACCAGGGACCTCCCAATTAAACTATTTTTGGACCCTGTCTCAATTTTAATACCTGCACTCACTAGCACACCCTTACCCACACACCCACACTCACAAATGCGGCAACTCCTAAAAGAACTCCAACAGAGAGCCCCTAACCAAGGGCCCGTGAGGGACTGCAGCGCCACCCCCACGAGGAGCAACTGTGCCCAATGATGATGCTAAACATCCGCAAGGGTGTGTGAGGGCACTCAGTATCACAACAAGGAGTATTCTCTCCTCACTCTACACACTCACTTTGACCTTGGAGACATCCCTTACTCTCTACAGCCTATACTTTGGCTATTGCTATCCCTTTCCTTTATATAGGAACTGTAAACCACCCATGGAATAAATATATGACCTTCAGGAGCACTGGTACAGGACCTTTTTCATTCGCTCCTAGTCCCCTCTCTCATTGATTGGTTGCATCCCAATATATTGACTACAAATATATCAACCACTTGGAGTTAATAATATAATACTAATAATAATTTTATTATGCAGGATTAATAAAAACCTTTACATATACAGGCACAGCTTTAGCTTTAATATCAATAAAAACATTGTAAAACAATGTTAAAGATAGAATGTGGTTGTCTCAGTTTTGTGCAGTAAAGTGCAAAGTGTAATGCATTGTGCAAAAAGAGGCTGGGGGGCAAAGATGGCGAATCCCGTAAGGGGTGCGAAGCAGCCATGTTGCACGATGTCTTACTAAACCACCAGTTCTATCGTTAACTGCATTACATACATTAAGATGTTTTGATTAGCCCCTTAAGGCTGATAACAAATGGGGAGAGAAGGTGCAAAGGGCAAATTACAGTGCAAGATCGGGTCTCCCTCCATGCCAGTTGGTTAACTAGTCTGGTGAGCTTGATCTGGGCATTGATGTGTCCTCCCACTCCGCAGTCAAGACTGAGTTTAAATCCGGAAATAAAGCTAAGATGCTAGCAAGAGTGAGAACGGAGGTTTTTGCTTGCCCTTGTGGCCAGTTTGGCAAATGGTCAATTGCAGGAACGCTGATTATCACGGTTAGGCGCAGTGAGGTGAAAAGAGCTAGTGCAACAAACCGAAAGGACCCACATGGCATGCACTACGAGCCCCATTGCACCATGTCCTACAAAAGCGCAAGTTCATTCCTTAAATGTGTTAAGTGTTGAGTGAATTAGAATGGTCTGGTTACACCCCTGCTAAACTGAGGACTAAGAACAAATGAGGGGCAGAGGCTCAAAGGGCAGATTAAAGTGCAAGATTGAAATCCCCGGAATGCGGGAATGTTCTGATGATCTGGATCTGGAGGCTGATGTGTCCTCCCACTTCTGGTCATGGCAGAGTTTCAGAGCAAAGGTTTTTGGTCATTCCGATCAAATGCCTCTTTAGAACCCCTGTGACCCCTGGAGATATTTCACTGTTCAAGAGATAAGTCGTGGCTCATCTGGGCTGAGACAAGTAGCGAGTGGCGGCAGGTGCGTACCCTAGACTGATTCCAGAGAGGTCGAAGCTAACTCCAGGGGGTATATAGGGTGACAGAGCATGCTAGATAGCTTTTAAATGTCCCTTAGGGCCATGAACTTGAATCTGCTATTACCATTGCCAAGAAAATTGAAAACTATGAGCTTATTTTAAAGCACTCTCTTCTCCTAAAGAAAGTGTTCAGTGCAATGAAATTTAAAAAGATACAGAATATTTTGTTCTTGTTACACTGCAGGTAAACACCACTATCATGTCATCATTGCTGAAGGGAAAAGATTGTTTATTAATGTGTAGATTGGTGAGGAAAATGAACGTAAAATTAACTAGGGACCCGTTCCACAATAATTTATTTGTGTGGTGTTCCTTGTCAATCAGTTAAAACAGTTTTAATTTGTTTTGTAAGTTTTATTGTGCTTATTAAAGGGGTGGGATATGTTAGGTTTGGATTTTTTTAATGATGCGTGGCATTCCATGGAACGGGATGTGTGTTGGGTTCCATGGAATGCGATTGTTTGACCAACGGCTTTCAGTGAGGGTGCCAGCAGTTGTGTACTTTTTCTTTCAATGAAATAACTGATTTTCTTTCTACTTACTGTGGAGTGCCACCAGGCTTCTACAATACAAAGTTTCCAATTTGTGTGTTTGGCTCGAGTAGCCTGATTTCCGTTTGTTGCAAAGACATGTAGAGTGCTAACCGGCCACTACAGTAATATGTTTCCACCATTACATGCCGAGCCTGGTCCAAGGAAATAAATAAAAGTCAAACAGTCATTCTGTGCCTTTTCTGAGACCTAATCTGAGTGTTGTGTGTGTATGTTTGGAGCTCTAGGGAGTGAGGCCTAACAACGTGGCCTGGTGTGGACCAGCACACTACAGTGACCTCAAAGTGTGGACATCCTTTCAGTGAGAAAGTGGGGAGCGGCTAGTGGTAGTAAAGACTATTGAGGTACAGAGGCCACAGGGTGAAGAAGAAGGCAGACCCTAGTTGGTTGGTGAAATGAGTTGGTTGGCTCAGGTCAGAATGGTCGTGGTTTCCTGCTGAAGTACGAGGAGAAAGGCAAAGCGTATCAAAAAGCGTATCAAAAAGCGTGAAGTCAGAATAAATACTGTCAATAATGGACTTCTTTTAATGCACATTTCTCCTCCCTGCACCTTTTCAAATGCCAAAGGTTGACAATACAGGCCCTCTCTCAACATACTCTATATATATAGATATTTATTGTTGCACAAGTCTAGCTGATTTGCAGGACCAAGAAAATGTGTTTTCAGTTAGTTTCTGCAAGCCCTTTGTGTATTTTTTGGTTTGGTTTTCAGGCACAATAAAGGAAAATCCACACACAAGGAGAACACATCGAATGGCCTCAGAGCCAAGACATATTCTGAAGGTGGGCTACAGCAAAGAGATATTTTTAGCCATGAAATATTTGAACCACACAAGTATGTAAACTACACGCAGCAGACTTTGCTTTTCAAAGGAATTCCATGCTTAGTAGTAAAAAATATATCACCGACAGGACATTGGCAGTGTACAGCTTTGGTAGACTACCTCTCAGCAGAATAAACCTATGGAATGTGCCTGACTAGTAAGTCTTCAGAGCTCATAGATTTTAAATGCTCCCCACATACATCTTAAGCTCCTTTAGGTTTACTTGCGGAACAGTTTGTCCTTGGGAAGTGCTTCTAAAAACAGCAGGCAGTGAAGGCTACTATGGCTCTATCCACATGTTTCACCCATATGTGTTGTTGGTTATAAGCAGGGGCACTGGAACTACGTGATTCAGCAGCGATTTTTGCATAATTATAGATTTGCCACATAATCCATCATCTGCCACATAATCAGCAGCTTTTAACCCAGAAAATTGTTTCTAGGTCAAATGGTTCAGACAATTACTAAAAATGCAGCAAAATGAATGGCATCACAGTAGAAGCCCTTTTTCAAAGGTTGACGAGTTACATTTTTGACGCTTATTGCCATATTTGGGTGTTACACTGGTGCTAATGAGGTGCTACCAATGCCTAGACAAAGTTAACAAGATTGAAAATCTCAAAATAATGAAGTAATACTTTCACAAAATGTGCCCCATTATGGCGCATAATTTGGCTTTTTTTTGCCGCATAATGTACTCAACCCTGCCTCATAATTTGGCCCTTCCCTTCCACATAATTCCAGTGGGCATGGTAATAAGGCTGCACACTTCTTGAATTCGACTGATATTCAATGGGGCCAGTGCTGGAATGTTGAGGGCATGTGCAGGATTCCCATCCCCACATATTTTATACGTCGGAGATACAGGCTGTAGGAGGCAAACGCAGCAGCACCTCACAGGCAATGTGTGGAGCTTGAGTTGAGGAGGCTCCTTTTCTCCTCTTAGTGGTAGTGTGCTGCATTGTTAAGTAAAGGTGCTTATATTGGCAGATAATTGTTTACCTTTCCATCTGGGCAGGGCTCGCATAATCTGCAGAGTTCCCTTAGAAATCCCTTTGCAATTCCTTGAGTCAGTTTATCAGTTAATCAGCCAAGGCATAACTTTATGTTTCATTGCATTTTTTTTTTACTTTTGGTTATGTGCATCTGCATTCACATTAATTTATGTCCGGTATGAATGCTAATGTTAAGCAAAGGGGTCTATATGAGACAAATAAAACATGCCAGTGATACTTTAATATCGCCGGTCTAAAAGTAAGTTTCTTTTGGAGCAGAGTTTATAATAATTATTCATCTGTACTTGCAGACATTAGACCTAAGGTTGCCTACCACCGTATGCATTTTCGTCTGACTCTGCCTTGACTGACTCTGCCCCCTTTAGCCCCACCGCTGCAGTGTCCCTATTTTAGGGTTCCCACAGTTAAGGTTTTCCAAATCCAGCATTGAATAAGGCAATATAATAACTCACCTAGAAGGTAGATAGACTTGTACAACATGGCAGAGGTACGAAGACAACTGTAAGGTTATCGGCCACACTTGGAGGGATATTTACAAGGAAGTGGCAGAGAGAGGCGTTATCCTTCCGGGCTTAATTCCTCTCTCCGCCACTTCTGAAACGCAGGGCTGCACCACATATACAATGATATGGTGCAGCCTTGCGTTTCCCCTACAATGGCGCTACATTTAGCAGTGTAGCACCAACACAGGCACCCTTGCACCATAGTGCAAGGGAGGCTGCGTGCAGGGGAGGATTGTTTATGTGTAGGAAGGTGTTCATTCCTGCACATAAACAATCTTGAAATGCCATTTTGTCACTTTCATATGTGCTGCCTAATGCAGCATACATGAAGGTCACAAAATGGCATTTTTTTTTAAAGATTGTTTATGTACAGTAAGAGGGACCTTCCTGTACATAAACAATCCATGGCATTTTGCTTTTAAGGAAAAACGAGGAGAAATAATGCATTTCTCCTTGTTTCGCCAACTTAAGACCAGGTTTTCCCTGGTCTTGATTTTGGTGCTGCCTCCTAAGTGCACCACCCTTATACATAGAGGGCAGCATCAAAATCAATGGGTGATGCAGTGGAAAGCCCACTGCAACACCCACTGCCCACCCCTTTCCCGTTAAAGGGGGCCTTATTTATAAGGCAGCGTTAAGCCATGTTAAGGTAAATAAGGCTAACCCCCTATCGCCACCACAACGTCGGTTAAAGTGACGTTGTGGTGGCGATAGGGGCTTGTACATATGGCCCTTAAAGAGAGGACCTGTTTCGGGCCCTTGTATAGGCTCTAATCCATAATTATTGCAGCAGCTGCAATTGGAACTTTATCAAACATTCTATCATTTTCACAATATTCGTAGGTCTCTATGGTACAGTTTTAGAATATTCATAGGCCTTTTAATAGTTGTTCCCAGGCATCCCTGCTACATGTGTGGCATGTCGGAAGGAACCCCCACGATTACATTAGAGCAAGGAAGGGACTTGGAGCGTGGTTACTGCCGGCACCGAATTGCAGTGGTCCATTACCACAAAAGCACCACCAATGTTCCCTACCCACATAGCTCTTAATCAGCTAGGTCCTATTTTAGCACAGTGGCCTTCAGAACAGGAAAGTGATTATGCACCATGCTAAGAGGATTCTTCACAATTGACAATGGTTTGGACAGGACAGGGGTAGAATCTTTCACGTCTGCTCATCCCCCAAAACGTGCTCCGTGTCCACAGAGCATACTGCAGCTCAAACAACAAGAGTAACTTTGAAATTAAGGGGCATATATACTAGAAACTGCCATAGCGCGGTGTTATGTCAAAATTGGTAATGCCTCCCTCCGTCAGTTTCAAAATGCAGGAATGAGCCGCATTTATAAGAATGTGGTGCACGCCTGCATTTCCCCTAGCGCTGGCGCTAAAGAAGCTGCCTAGCGCCAGAGCAGGCACCCTTGCGCCATGTTACAAGGGTGCCTGCACTGAAGGGATGATTATTTATGTGCAGGAAAGGACACCTTCCTGCACATAAACAATCTGCACAGGCAATTTGCTGTTTCTATGTGTGTTGTAGAATGTAACACACATGGAAAGAGAAAAATACGAGGAGAAATTAAACATTTCTCCTCATATCGCCTACTTAAGACCAGATATTCTTTGGCAATATTTTTGGCACTGCCTCATACCTTGTAAATATGGGACAGCATCAAAAAGCAATGGGTGTTGAGGTGGAAAGCCCACGGTAACACCTATTGGACGCCACTGTTACGCTAAGTGCTGCATGAATAGGGGCTTTATTTACAAGGTGGCGTTAAGCCACGTTAAGTGGCTCAATGCCACCTTGTAAATGAGACAAAGAACTTCATGCCACCAGAACTTCAGAAAAAGTGATGTTATGGTGGCGTTAACTCCTTATAAATATGCCCCTTAGTATGCAGAGATAGAAACGATAACTGTGGCATACCTTAAGCGGAGTGTGTGCTAAGCCCACTGCACATCACTCCAAAATATTTTGATGACTGTTTCATTGTTGCAGGGATGTCTCTGCTCTGTGAAAAATGCATTTGAACGACGGATAAGTATGAATTATATACGGGTGAGTTGTGTACTAGGGTTCAGCTCCACGGCATTTGTCAAAGATAGAGAGGTATGTACTTTAAGTACAGGAATGCAAAATGAGTATGAAATGCTACACTGGAATAGATGATTTAGCTGACAACCTCTCAATGCACTCTGGGATTGCAACCTCCAAAGTGAAAGTGGAAGATGAGCAGTCTGAAAATATGCCAGAGACTCAGGAATGGCAAGTGAGACAATTCAGAACATGTGTTTGAAAGTGGTCATTGATGCACATCACTGCAATAGATGGAAGAACATGCTAGTGGACGATGAGCATATGTAAAATTCAACGAAGATAATAAATGTATAGTTATAAAATAAACAAAAAAAAGAGATCACAGAATTCAGCCATATGAGTCGGAGACTAAGAAACCACAACAATGAATTTCACTTAAGACAAGATCTCTCACTGTGATTGACCAGAAGGGAACGATGATCGCTGTACAATTCAGGTATGACTCAATTGGCCTATAATATAGCCTTAGAGCCTGGCGAAGTGGGCTCTGCCAGTCATTAAAGGTCCGCTCCAGCATTAAAAGCCGGCCGAAGGTGAGGGCCTTTAACAAGGTAGCGGGCCTTTAATGGTTGGAGAGTCTGCAACGGAGGGCTCTAATGCTATTAGAACATTCCGACCGTAGAGGGCAGAATGTTCCACTTTATAAAAACTAAGACCTCTCGGAGCCCAAGGTGATTTAAATCCCCTCAGGCTCCGTGAAGCCTTTGTTTACAGCCACAGCTGTAAAATGAAAAACACATTAGAATGTTGCTCTCCGGGCTTCCACCAGCCATTAGAAGCCCAGAGCACTCCATTATCTTCAATGAAGCGCTCAACATTCCAATGTTCTAATATAGCCTTATAGCCCATCATAGCGGGCTATACCGGCCATTAAAGGCCTGCTCCAGGGTTCGGCGAGGGCCTATAACAAGGGAGCGGGACTTTAATGGCTGGTATAACCCTGCTACGTAGGGCTAGAAGGCTATTAGAACATTCTGCCACTAGAGGGCAGAATGTTCTAACAGTTAAAACAAAGGCCTCTCGGAGCCCGAGGGGGTTTAACTCCTCTCTGGCTCCGAAAGGCCTTTGTTCACAACAACAGCTGTGAACAAAAACAATGTGGAATGTTGCTCTGCTAGCTTTTAACCGGCCCGTAGAAGGACGGAGCACTCCATTGTATTCAATGGAGTGCTCCACATTCCAATGATCTAATATGCTTTGGTTCAGACAGTACAGTGGGCACATCTCAGCTTCGCAGATCTTCCACAGGTTCACAACAGCATTGTACTCGACCAAAAAGGAAAAGGCCCTTGAGCATCCCTATCAAGCGATATCAGCATTATGGAATAATCTGGCAGAGATGATGCCTCCCTCATCAAGAAGAAGAAGGTGAAGCCCAAGCACTCCATGAAAAGACATACTCTGAAGCTGCCACCCTTTGGAGGACATCAAACTACTACCAACAATGACCTTAATCACGGCCACCCACCAAGAAGAAGGACTCCATGTGACACTGCTGGTGCCAAAGGTCAGGGTGGGCTTTTCACTCTACAGTTCCTTTCCATTTTCTGTGATTTGGAGGAGATATTATGATGACAAGGAGAACCTGAATGCCAACGCTTTAAGTCCAAGAATCAGTGTCAAAGAGCGCACATACATGAACTGACGAGCGGCAGCATGGCCTGCATTACAGGGCTTTAAGTGGTAAGCACCGGCAATTCTAAAAAGCAGGTGCTGAGACGCGTTCCTATTGGGCCCTCCATTTTTGCCCTCATCCTCGCGGTGAACAAAAAAATTCACCCGAAGGCATCAAGGCGCTAGAGAAAGGCCACTCAAATTCAAATTCAAATCAGCTTTATTTCGATTCTGAATAAAAAATCATAAAAGCATACAATAAAAAATAATCATTCATAAGAAGCACACAATAAAATACCAATTTTTTAAAAAGCAAGATATTTACACCATAAAAAAAAAAAGTATACCCTACCTCACACTACTGCGTGGGATCTTTTTGTAGGATATGCACAGCATTTATTTATCACACAATAAAAATAAGCAGTTTGCAATCAAAGAGAGGGGTAAATCCATTACTAGTTATCTGATCCGTAGCTAATTTTCATTCTATAATTAATCCAAGTTCCTACGGTGACGGATTATATATTTCAGAAAGCTAGCTATTATAAATACCAACTTTTCACCCTCTAGGAGCTGCAAAAAAACATAGAGCTGGGCGACATTGTCTATGGCCAGAATGCCTCAAAAACGGAATAAGCCATTTTTTCCTTGGTTCCATGTAGAATTTGCAGAAAACAATAGTATGCAAAGTTGATTGTGAAGAAATATCATCACAAGGACAAGGAATAAGAACCTTAGCCCAATCGTTACGGTCTGGAAATGTAACCATTCGATGGAAAATGTTCATCCTAAATCTTGCCAGTAAGTGCCGCTCGTAACTCGTGATGTTAAAAGTGAGGTACGGCTGTATTATAGGGACCAATTGTGTCATTAAACTGTGGGTAACAGTAGGTTTAATAATTTCGCTCATTAATCTCAGTTCCTCTAGATGGGCGAGACCTTTGTTTTTTAGTGTTTTCCTGGAAACCTCTCGTATTGAAGAGGGGTTGAGATAATATTTGTCCCAGCCCAAATCATGGAAAAAGTTTGCTATGTACCGTAGCCACCTCGACCTACGGACGTTATCCATGGCTAAACAATCCAACAAGATGGATTGAGTAAGGGTTGTTTTGTCTGAGGACCAGATCCTATGCCATAATAAGAGTGGTTGAATTTTGGCTAGGTCCGTCACATAGGCTAAACCCAGTTCTATGTGACAGGCAAAGTTGCCCGCACTCCCAGGAAGTGCAAGGACAAACCTTAAAAACTAATTTTCAACTTTCTGGATTGTATTTGTACCCACGAATCCCCAAAGACCTGCACCATACAAAGCCACCGATAAACATTTGGCTTTGTAGATCATAATGATTTCACGGGGAGCTCTATTTCCCAACCTTCTGGTAAATTTAGCCAAGGCTGCAGTTGTTCTTAAAAAAAGTAGTTTTCTTGTTTCTACAGCCGGTTTCCAGGTCAATTTGTGATCTATTATTATTCCTAAATAAGGATATTTTTGCGTGGTGGCTATTTTTTCTTTATTCAAATAGATACCCCTCATTTTACTTGAAGTTCTATGGCATGAACTCGCCCTCATGACAAAAGTTTTACTGATATTTATCCTAAGGTCGAGGCCCGCCATAAATGTGGAATATCTATTTAAATTCTTTTGAAGTTCACGAGGGGTACGTGCTAAGATAACAGTGTCATCTGCATAAAGTAGTGCGGGTATTGGGCGGTTATGAACCATTGGGAGGTCTTGGGATCCCTTCAACATCTCCTTTTCCAGGCCATTTGTATAGAGGGTAAAAAGAAAAGGGGCCAGGACACACCCTTGCCTAACCCCTTTTCTTACTGGAAAATCTTCCGTCAGCTCTCCCCCCATCCCGTAACGCACTCTTGCAGTGGCATTTGCGTAAAGTTCCCTCATGAACTTAACCAAGTTCAATGGAGCCCCCATGTCAGCCAGTAAGATCCAGGGATTAGAATGCGAAACACAATCAAATGCGGCTGACAAGTCTACATAGACCATATAAAGGTCTCCTCCTTTTATGTAGACATACTTGTCTATTAAAAGTGATAGATTTAGGGCCTGTTCGATAGTCCCCAATCCCTGGCGAAAGCCGTACTGCAAGTCAGATATAATCCGACCCTCCTCCGCCCACTCTTTTAGTTGCTCTAAGATGACTCTACCTGCAACTTTTCCCAGGGAGTCTAAAAGAGAGATTGGACGGTAGCAGGTTACTGAATGCCGATCTCCTTTTTTAAAGATGGGAACTAGTACAGATTTTGACCAAGAGTTTAACAGACCTATATTACAAGACGCGTTCAGGACTCTAGTCAAAAGAGGAGTCCAGAGGTCCATTTGCGCTTTAAATAGATCGATGGGGACACCATCAGGCCCTGGTTCCTTTCCATTTTTGCTTGCACTCAGAGCCTGAATGGTTTGTTTTAATGTGAACTGTATGTCAATTGGATAAATAGTGTCTAAATCATTCAAAAAATTTAGGTCCTGCAATTTTTGATCCTGCGATTTAGGGGGATCCGTATCAACTGAAAAAATCTTGGAGAAATGGGAAACCCATTCCTTTTCCTCTATTGCTACATCTAGCTTTGGTTGATTTGTATTGTCTGCTAGAAAGGGAGACTTGACTATTTGCCAGAACGCAGCCAGATTTTTATGACTACATGTTTCATGTAATTGCTCCCAAAGTTGATTTTTTAATTCCTTTTTTCTGTTTTTCAGTGCCAAGTTATAAACTTTCCTTAATGTTGAAAGGCCACTCATACCACAGAATCTAGAAAAAAAAGAGAACTCCCGCTCACCGTTCGACTGTGAACAACCAGGTTTTAAGGACTTTTCTGAACGGGAGCAGAAGAGGGATAGATCTCAGAGCAAGGGGTAGGGAGTTCCAGAGATTATATACAATGAACCCATAGTTGTTGCCTATTTATCTTATGCAACTAACAACCATTGACAAAGCCAATAGTCCTAGCTTGTTGTAGGTGAAATGTTACTTTTTGTATTATATATCCAAGTAAAATGACAGAAGCAGCAAAATACCAGACAGGTGGAACACTATGCTAAGCATAGATTTCTAGCTTGGTTGTTTTTAAGCCACGCCCTTAATTACATCGGCCACGGCCCTTTGAGAAACCCCCAATTTTGTCATCCCATTTAAAGCCCTGCAGCATTATTTCTTGTCTCTCGCGTATTTCATGTGCTCCGTAGTGTCCAGTCATTCGATTTAGTGCTTACATTACAACCGCTGATGTGACATACTGTAACATTTCCAAAAAACAGTTTTGTAGAGGCTCATTTTTTTTATTATTTTTGCTGCATTCACCTATGTCTCTGTTCATGTATCCCATACATGCAATAGTTTCGCTGCGTATATATGAAAGGATTCCTCTAACCCGTTTGCTATAGTCTCCAAGTTCAAAAGGGAGCTATTTTCTCTGCATCTTCCTCCGCTTTAGTTTTTCTACCTCAAGGCGACCGACCACACCTTCCTTTTCAGACGTTTCAGTAAATGGAGTCGCATTATTCTTCCAATAAACCCTCTCTCGTGCTGGAGCGGCCGCGGGAGCCCAGAATAATTCCAGCGTGACCGCAAATGTGTTGAAAGGCTGAATGCAGCCGGCATGTCGGCAGCGCCTCAGCTTTCCAAACAACATTCTTTGCATAGATTACAGACTACTATACTATAGGCAGCCAGGTCTAGCCAATTAAATAAGTAATTGAAATGTCTGAAAGCATTTTTCTTGGCAGAAAATGGCGATTCTGCTTCTCGTTTTGATGAACAAAATGGCGTTCGACATTTAATCCCTTGGCTGGGTTACAGTGTGCTTTTCTTTGCACTGCCACTTATTTAGAAAGGCAATGGCTGGATTAAAGTTGGCACACAGCATTAAAGAAATAGTTAAATTGAGTATACTCTGAAAGCAATCCTGTTGAGGATAAGAATGTAAAACAACCCACACATCCTTCTGAAAGAAGGGATTATTTCTACAATGGCCACTTCCTTTTCAAATGCAGCAAACGGAATGCACAGCTGACCTGCATGCTGTTGTTCATTTGTGATAAACTCTCTACTTATAATCTAAGTATCCTGTGAACACACGTTTTCTAGTTATTTTTTGCACTTGAAGTTCTTTTAGACTTTGGAATATTCCAGTAAAACCAAATTAACGAAGAGAGTTTAGAAGAGTCATAATGCCATTCAGTTTAATTCACGCTTTCTATCCATCTTGTTTTTCCATTTTCATTGCAACGCCCTAAATGTGACGAGTATGGCCAGAGGTAGGTCCCCTGCTCACTGTGCCCTTGGAACCAAGATGCATCTGACTGAAGTGGCCCAATTAGGCCGAAACAGATCTTGGGTTGTTTTTGTTCCAGTCCAGAGAGGACCTGGTTTGGCAATTTTGGCTGGAGTATTCCTATTGGAGCAGGGTCAAAGTTGATTTGCGTTTGACTGGGTTTAATTTAAGGTGGCACTGTGGGCAAAGAACAATGGACTAGAATACAGCCTGACTAATTACCAGTGGCTGAGAATAATAAAAAAATTCCATCCATCACAATTTTCCATTTTGGTTGTGATGCCCTGAATGCGACGGGTTATTCCAGACTTCGGATCCGTGCTCACTAGCTAGGCCAAAGCAGGCGTTCGGTTGCTTGTATTCTGGTTCAGGGAAGACCTTACGTGGCAGTTCGGACTGGACTGTTCCTATTGGAGCTATAATCTTATACATGCAGAACAAGGGACTTTAAGATTTTTTATTAAAAATTGAGACTTTTGAGATCAAATCATCGCAGTATACTTTTAGTCAAAAGTTAATTACTGTTTTTAAATTATCGAACTATACAACTGCACTATTGAAAGCTTGGACTCCTGCGCACGTGAGGCTCTTTTTAAAACATTTAACGCCGAGGATAAGTAACGACCTCGACATTAAACATAGTTCTAAATTGCATCATTACGAATTTTATGCAGAGTCAATAGAATACAAACATTTGCAACAGTACATTCGTTTTAACTTAAGGCACGGAGTTCAGCGATGCAATATTTCATTACGGCTTGTGATTCTCCCCTTAAAAACCCTTACTTCTAGATGGAACCACATCCAAAATGCCACTAGTATTTGCGATCTCTGTAACGTAGGAGTGCAGGATTTACAGCATGTTCTGTTTGTATGTCCTAATCTGACATTAGCTGAGGCCAGAAACCGGTGATTAAAACTGATTAAAACTGGATGCAATAGTACTTCAGTGCAAGGCCTGATTTCGCTTCTTAAATCACCGCCTGATGAATTTGTTTTTTATAGTTTATTCACATTTTAAAAAACTTTTTAAAAATTGTATTGAAATGAATATCCTATTAATGTTTTATAACAAATGCATTTTTAAAAATGTGTTGTTCTCAGTAGATAACTAAATCAAATAAATAATAAACTTGAACATGATAATCAATATGTACTTAAAACAATAAATATAAGCAGAAGAGCAGGGTCAAGGCTGATTTGCACAAGCCTGGGCCTAATCTGAGGTGGCATTATGGGCAAAACAACGATGCAGTGGGATGTGGCCCAAGTAATTACCAGTGGCTGATATTAATTTTAAGCTTTCCATCCATATTGTATTTGTATTTTTATTGCTACCACCTCAGTGTGACAGGTATGCCCAAATGTGGGTCTTGTGCTCATGTGCCATTGGACCAAACTGTATTCAAATGAAAAAGGCCCAAATAGGCCAAAACCGGTCTTGGGTTGCTTACATTCTGGTTTAGAGAGGACCTAGCTTAGCAGTTTGAGCTGGACTGGTCTTTTGGAATAGGATCAAAGCTGATTTGCATGTGGCTAAATCTAATCTACGGTGGCATGGTGGGCAAAATCCGATGGACTGAGATGCAACTCTGAGTAAATGCCAGTGGCTGACAATAATTCAAGCATTCCATCCATCATGTTTTTGTATTTTCATTGTGAGTCCTTGGGGTGCTCTCATTATTATTGTGCATGCTTGGTGCTACAAATCAGGATTACTTTGAACTTTCGGTTGGATAATTTTGTCCAGAGTGCAATGTAATGCAGGACACAAATGGGAGAAAAGGCCATTGGAGTTATGTTTTATATTTATTAGCATTTTCCTGTAATACAAACTATTCCAATGGGTGACAGAGCACTGTTGAGAGATTGATGCCATGAAGTGAATGGAATTTAACCATTCCTGAGAAGGTGGTGTAGAGACTGATGTTATTGAACCCTATGAGGACAGTCAGTTTGTTTTGGATGTTGTTGTTTCGGAGGTGGAAATGATTGCTGGAATGACACCTTCCATAAGAAGGTGAGTTGAGGAAAAGAAGAATGAATCATCTTCTCTATTTAGCTCAGAGTACACTTTTGATAATAACACATATTATTCAAGTGATAAGAGTCAAATCTTTTTGTTAGGCTAATTTGAGGACATTTTTAGTGATCCCAGTTAGGCACTGCAGATCATGGCTGGTACAGGGCTCTGAATATTTAGTATAGTTTTTACCCTTAGTTTAATAAGACTTCCTGTCATTCTATGAGCTTCAGGAAAATTTCAAACAAATCTCGCGATGTTGTTTGGGGAACTATTCCCCCAGCACTGGCTCTTTCGTCCACAGCACTCTCCATTCTGGAACATGTATTACTGTTTTTGTGTAATGAATATTAGACAATCAATCAAAAAACAGGGAGCTTGGCACAAAATATGTACTCGCTTGTGTACCCAAAATTGTATGTATCACAGAAGTAGTAAGTCCCAAGAAAATAGTGCCCAAAGGAGGAAAAGAAGCCACCTAACACTTTTAAGGAAACAGCACGAGGCAATACAGATTATGTGATTAACATCAGTAGAAATGGGTTTAAACATGGACCATGAACTAGAATAATTTTTGGGTACTTGAATATGCCTCAATGAAGATACATGTCAACTCGCTGTCCCATCTACCCTATTTAAGATTATTGAATTACACTCATTAGAGTGCTTTAATTTTTACTAGGGTGGGTGTACACATATTTTTTTTGTATGAGACATACTCTTTAGGCAGTATGGTTATTAGATTAGGTTTGCTGTGACCCAATTGGTTTTTAGATTTAATTTCATCTAACATATTTTGCTAGAGACAATTTTCCTTTGTTTTCTTTTTGCTATTGTATTTGGAATATTTACAGGGATAATTGATGCTAAGTTGTGCTTGTTTAAAAAGATGAATAGTTTGTGTATATTCTTTGTGCTTTGGACTTATAAAACTAAACTTATTTCATTTGGGGTTGTGAGTTGGTAGATTTTGATAATCATGGTTGAATGGTTAGTATTTACATAATGGGCTAGACATTGGTCTAATTAGTTTTTAATTAATCGTTGGATATTTAATTGAATTACTTTCTGATTTTTGTTAAGCTCTGAGATACGTTTTGAATACATGGACCTAAATAAGGGCAGCTTCCTCCTGAATATATTTTCTCTTGGCTAGTGTTGGGTTTTATGAAAAGTAGTTAGATTAAATGTACAGAAAACGACTACCTTGATGGTTGGTGTTTAGTTACGCTGTGGCATAGTTTTATTAATACTTCAATTGTGGATATGAAATATGACTTCTAACATGATGCTTGTTTAGCACGTTGGTCATTTATTAGTTAGTGAATGGAGTAAAGATAACTGTGTTGGCCAATGTTTAGTTATGTTGAAGTCCAGCTTGAACATAAGGATTTATTACAGAGCTTTTTGATTGCATGTATGGGCCACTAGGCTGGCCGCTGTTATCTTATATTGCTGGCAGGGTTTGATAATAACTAAGGGTCTTGTAATGAGGTTTGATGCGTTTTATTTACGCGCAGGAAGCTTGTTTTTCTTATTATATGTTTTCGATTTAGTTAGAAAATTGATGGTATATATGATTATTGTTATATAGGATATGATGATGAGTCAGGACCACTTTGGATGACCGATGTTTAGTCATGCTGTGGAGATAGATGGCTGAAGCTGGATTAAGTTGATACTTGATTATCTCAGATTTTAAGCAAAAATTAACTAAAACTCCAATATGGCGCTAATTTACATTTAGAATACAGACTAAGTAATGGATGGCGGCTGGCACATTGTTATGCTGAGGCTGGTCTCATTTTCATCTCTAATGAGGATTGTTAGAAATGGGGTCTCTAGTTAGCAGAGTTAGGCACCCTGTCCAAATATGGACCCACACTCTAGTCAGGGTAAGTGTAGTACACACTTGTACATACCTGTGCTCACCCTCTCGTAGCTTGGCACCGAGAAGTCAGGCTAAATGAAAGAGGCAATGTGTAATGTATTTGTGCACACACACAGTAACATAGTAAAAACATCACAAAAGTACTCTATATTGGTTTAGAAAAATAACCAATATTTATCTGAGTAAACAAGACCAAACAACAAAAATACAACATACACACATCAAGATATGAATTTGCAAAGATTAAGTAAAAAAATGCTCTGCTTAGAAGTCTATAGCTCCCAGTGGAGCTATCTGGTCATGCTCAGTGCCTTGCAGACATCGAAAACCATAGATGCTGCGTCGGAATCCAAGGACTAGGTGTTGAAACCGAAAACGCGCCATCGCTCCAGAATGATGCATTGTACAGATGAGGTGATGTGTCAATTATGGGTGCGAGACTTCGGTTCCAGAAGGAGATGTGGTATCTAGGTGGTGTTGATGTTGAGATCACGGAGCCTAGATTCCATGTCATCGGAGTTAAACCGCTGGGCCCAATGCGCTGCGTCGATCGGGAGTCAAGCAGGGTTTGGGGATGTGGCGGGGTCACGTTGGGGCACAACGGATGTCAGTGGACTGGTGTCGAGGCTTACGCTGCTGTGGTTCTTTGGAAGCACTGAGGCAAGGTCAGGCTACGTTGTGGTTGAGGTCATGGCATCACACACCTGGTGAGCGGTTCCACAGCTTCAGAGCAGGCAGTGCTGATGCATCAATTTCGCAGAAGGTGCCATAGCTGACTGACGCTCAGAGTCGAGGCATCGATTTTCTTGGTTTGCAGCCCCAAAATCACTTCCAAGGGCCCAGGAATGGGTTTAGCAAAACTTAGCAGATCAGGACTCACAGCAGAGGAGCCCAGGTTCTGGTTACAAGATGCAGGTGAAGTCTTTGATGTCCCTGAGACTTCAGCAACAGCAGGCAAGCTCAGTCTAGCCCTTGGAGAACCTTTAGAAAGCAGGATACAGAGATTAAAGTCCAGTCCTCTCATTCGCAGGCAAGAGGCAACAGACCTTTGGCCAACACCGCAAAGCAAACAGCAAAGTGGCAGTCCCTCCTGGCAACACAACAGCTCTTCTTCCAGGTAGAATGTCCTCAGTCCAGAAGTATTCTGAGTATATGATGTCAGAGGTCCAGTACTTATAATTTGAAGTAGGGAAACTTCAAAGAAAGGTCTTTGTAGTGCACAATACCCTGACCTTCCTGGCCCTAGCTCCAGACACACCACAGGGGAATATGCAGCTCTTTGTGTGGGGACAGTCACAGTCCTATTCAGGAGCAAGTGTCAACTACTCTTACCACTCTAGCTCAGGAAGGCTCATAAGCCTGGTGATGGGCCATAAGGATATTCAAGGCCCACCTCAAGTCCCTTTGTGTGTGACTGTCTAGAATGAATTGACAAAGCCCAACTGTCATCCGACCCAGACGTATAATTTAGGGACAGGCACAGAATGGTTAAAGTAAGAAAATGCCAACTTTTAAAAGTGAAACAACCAACTTCACTAAAAGAAGTGTTTTTAAATTGTGAGTCTAGAGACACCTCACTCCAATTCTCTGTCTGCTCCCAATTGGAAGATGCACATGTAAAGTGTTACAGACCAGCTCCAATACTAACCTTTGGGACAGATAGGCCTGGCTGTAGTGAAAAATGAATTTAGCAGTTTTTCAGTTCCAGGACATGTAAAACTTAAAAGCAGATGTCCTACCTTTTAATTAGACCACACCCTGCCTATGGGGCTACCTAGGGTCTACCTTTTATTGTTTCTAATTCGATCTTTGTTTTTGTTTGTACTTTTACTAATCTTTGGAAACAGAGGACACAATTGTGTGTTATTTGCATAGGTGGCATAAATGTTTTTAATTTGGAGCAATGATATGTAGGGCTCACATAATATAGATGGAGATCTTGTATTGATATGATTATAGGTTTAATTGAGATTATTATGAGAAACTCTAAGTTACGGGCTACTGCCTATAGCATTAGGTAAAATATAGCAAGACAGCCCTTGAGGATGCACATGTGTCAATTACATGGTGAATGGTTAGAATAATTTAGTTTCTATTGCTCTTACTTTGACCTGATGTGGTTAGTGGACTAGTATAATTTGAGCGAAAAGGTACTTTTCATGTTTTGGTTACGCACACTTCACACAAGGGTGTTTAATTTAAATAAATTAAATTTTATTTGTGAGCATGAGTAGTTGGGGACAATAGTTAAGGTTTTTCTTTAACCGGTGTTACCTTGCTGTATAATTTCAATACTGTTGAACCAATGCACTTTATTTGCATGGGCTTTTATTTGTAATCTGGGTTTCCCTTGATATTAATTCTTGAATAGTTTTATATATGATTGTGTTGGTGGTGGTAATATTTAATTGGTTATGAAACATATTTCTTTAAAGGCTTTTATATGATTGTAACCCTGATGAAGTCGGAATCAAACTTGCCGTAATGTTGAAACATGTGTTGGCTTATTGTTGATATGAAGGAACGTGGTCTTGTGGTTATAAGATGCCTATGGATCTGCTCTGAAGATTGACATGAATAATACAGGATCACTATTGGACTTAACTATTGAACTTTAAAGCAAGTTACTGTGAAGGCCCATCTACACATGCACTGCTTGTGGCCATTCATTCATTTACTACTGCATAATGCCACTGAAGTACAAAATTCCAAGGACGGGGTGCAGGAGTGCCCGGCCCATGTCAAACCTTTGACTATCCACTGAAGGCATCTTAGTAAACAATGAAGAACCAAGGAACTAATTTACATAGTGAGAGCAGTTGCAGCCTGCATGACTCGCTGGTGGGTGTGAGGGAGGTCGCACGTGGAGGGGGGTTAATTTAATAATTAAAATAAATTAAAACTTACCAGCCGGCCGGGTCCCGCGTTGTCTCTGCTCCTCTCCTGCCTCCAGCAGGAATGGGAAGAAGGCAGCCAGGCTCCCACCCCTAAGCCAATCACAATGCTGCAAGTAGCGCTGTGATTGGTCAGTATGCCATCCAGCCAGGGGGTTAATGGCCCAGCCTTGTTCTCTATGTAGGCTGCATTTAAGCCTACATGGAAAAGGGCATAGTGCACATGACTAGTTTGGTCGGCCCCAGTGGGCCGACCAAACCAGTCATGCGCACTCAGGAGTGGGCACACCACTCGTCCCCTGCCCTGCCCTGCTCGCAGAGCAGTCCCGCTCACCCGCAACCAAACCCTCATGCTTTCTCGCAGTGCGAGAAGCAGAAACATAAAATGGTAGCTATTACCATTTTATGTTTATGCTTCTCGCACTACAATGGGGCAACGCTCCTCCACCCTAGTGGAGTAGCCGCCCCTCAGTGAGAGTGTATATGAGAGCTAGACTGGCTATCGGGCGTTGCAATCTAAATAAAAAATGCAAATACCAATGGTTTTAAAGTATTTATTTTTGAATTGTTTATTTAGAATCACTGCAAGTAGGAATGTCCCTGTCAGGTCCCCAGCAGCAAAACCGTTCTACACAGCAGTGAAACTAGCCCACACCCTGCCAGCCTAAGGAAACACCAGCCTAGCCTGAAAATCTCCCATATACCCGGCCCTCCTAGTTTGGACACGCCTAGCCTAAAATCGCTGATGCAGATACTGCCTCTGACCTTTAAACATGTTATTGACCGGCCCATTGATGTAAGTTGCTATCAGTGGCAGATATCGGTTTACTCCCTGGGAAAAATGATGCTTGATACTGTTTGAGAGCATAGACAAGTTCTTTATTTACCAGCCCCTTTTTCTTCAAGTCTTTCTATGAATAAGCTTCACAGATTGAAGAAGTAAGGGAATGATCCAAGTGAACAGGTGTATCATGCTTAGTCAAACCCACTCAGGAACCCAGTCCTGGCCCATGCCCTGGTTTTGGTGAGAGGGTCAAACAAGGTCAAAGCAATTTCATTGTAAACTCTTGTTCAATATCGGCAGTTAGACTGGTTACCTCTGAGATGTTTTCCCGAAGCCTGGAGGGGGTGCAAGAGAGAAAATAGGGACAGTAATTGCACATAGTCGGTGTACTTGTAGATGCTTCCTCCCCAAAAAAACACAAAAAGGACAATTGTTCAAGTTTCTGCAAAGGAAAATTATATAAGAATGGCATGGCAAGAACGTTTTTGTTAAATTGTTTCTCAGATCATTGCTCATTTGCTGTCCTCATTCTTTCGAAACAGTGGGCCATCTTTATGGTTTCTACTTCTCACAACTTTTCCATTCGTGTTAGAAATAGCCTTCGACAAATGACCGTGTTTCACAAAAGCTTTATTGTCCATGGAGTTCAACAGCTGTCCTTTCTTCTATCCATCAGTTTAATTTTCCCACATATAATTTGTGCAGTTATTTACATTAACATTCTAATCATTACACCAAATGCCTGAGCAATTACAAATAATCTCAATGTGTCTTGGATCCTAACATGTTTCACCATCTGCAACATTGTAACTCGCTTCTAAGACCAAAGAAGGCCCCACCTCCTCATATTTGAGCAATGCAGTGTCCTGCTAGGATTATGTTAACATAAACTATTCTTATGTAGTAAGATTATCTCATCTTTCTCAAACCATTTTTCACTTTGTCTGAAGTAAGGTTAAGAACCCACATGCCACTTTAGTATGTCCGCCTTTCTGTGACTTTATATGGTTCTCCAGGGGGTGAGTCACCGGATATGTTTTCAGTGTTAAACCCTCTGGGATATTTTCAACAGAAATCTTGGTATGTGTGTGGATTTAAAAGGTAGATGACATGCATGTGTGTTTGCACGTTGGAAAATAAAGTGCTATGCTGCCTATGTAGCTGCAGAGGACTATTTTTTTAAAGACAGCTACAACATACACAGCTGTCATACAAACATGAAACAGTATTTGTCACATTTATGTGGTGGAAGTTCCACAGTCGCTGTTTAGAAATCGTTTAACATCCATTTTCTGGCATGTGGATTTTTGAACTTCTACTGATTTGATGTGTTTTTCACTTTATACTTGTACAATGCCCAGCTGGGTGCTGCACCTTAATATGGACTGAAGAAATAGCGTGCCCCTGAATATCATGGCCCAAAATACCAATAAGTTAAGTACTTTTAAGCGAGTATAGGTCCTCTTCGTAGATAAGTAACTTGTCGAGAAATATGTCTGCACCATATGTAAGTGTGGTGTTAAGGCTATTAGAACATTGGAATGTTGGGAGCTCCATTGAAAACAATGGAGTGCTCCGGGCTTATAATGGGTGGTATAAGCCCGGAGCTCCAACATTCCAATGTGTCTTTGTTCACAGCTCTGGCTGTGAACAAAGACTTCAGGGAGCCGGAGGGGATTTCAATCCCATCGCGCGCCCTGAAGGCTTTGTTTTGTTAGAACATTCTGCCCTCTAGTGGCAGAATGTTCTAATGGCCTTATAGCCCTTCGTAGCAGGGCTATACCGGCTTTTAAAGTCCCTCTGCTTTGTTAAAGTCCCTCGCCTTCGGCTCGGGCCTTTAACGCTGCAGCGGGCCTTTAACAGCCGGTATAGCCCGCTACGGCGGGTTATAAGGCTATAGTAAAGCTGTACTTACCTACATGCTCTTAACTTCCCATATTTTGCTACTTGATATTTTGGTGACAACATTTTGGTGGCAAATCTGAGCGATTTAGCTTAGACTTTTTACTAGAAGCACACCCTCTAGGATGACCTACTATGCCTAACCAACAGCAAAGGAGTTAGACATGTAAGATTTATGCTTTAGGACAAATCAAACCTTACACATAGGTATAGCAGGTATATGCTGGACCCCATGCGTATGCCTCTTTTATGTTGGCATTAGGATTTAGGGCAAAGCCAGATCACACTAATTTAACATATCTGAAAATGTAATGCAAACATTCAACGGTGGCGGGGGGTGGGGGGGCACAAAGAGGCTTGTTCACAAAACTAGAGTCAACATTCAGTGCATAGTAGCTTTCGTGCTGGAAAGGTGATCCATTGTTGCTGCTTGTGCCGCACTGCGATGCTTTGCATAGCTCAGTGTCACGCGAGCTCCAGCACAAACCTTTAATAAATCTAAACCCGAATCTGAATGCTGAGAGGGATCTTGTAAACTTGTAAACTTGGAGATTTATAGAGCGCAGTTGTTGCCCGAAGGCGTCCAAGCGCTAGGATAACCGAGACCTACAGAGAGCAGGGAAGGGAAGAAAAAAGAAGAGACAATGGTTTAGCAGGCAGATGTGAACAGGTGGGTCTTCAGTTGCTTGCGAAACATAGTAAGGTTCTGGGTGGCTCTAAGATGAAGCGGTAGAGCATTCCAGGCCTTAGCTGCATTGTACATGAACGTCCTTCCGCCGGTTCTAGATCTTTTTATTCTTGGGACTACTGCTAAGAGAGTCTGGCTGGAGCGAAGACTGCGATTTGGGATGTAATGAGTGATCAGATCACGGGTAATGATGGGTCCCATGTCCCAGAAGGCTTGATGGGCTATACATAGCGCCTTGAACAGAACTCTCTGCCGGACCGGTAGCCAATGGAGGCTAGTCAGTCCGGTCCTCACTGAGTGTCTGTGCGGGATTTTAGGTAGAAGGCGAGCTGCGCTGTTCTGTACAGTTTGCAGCCTCCGAAGGGTGTATTCTGGTGCACCCAAATAAAGTGCGTTGTTAAAATCAAGACGGGAGTGAATGAGCCCTTGAATGGCAGCCTGTTTGGCTTCCAGGGGGAGGAGGGGGAAGATTTTATTTAGCACTCTCAGAATGCCAAAACATGTGGCTGACAGTTTTGTGGCTTGGACATTGAAAGACAGTGAGCTGTCCAGCCATACCCCAAGACTTTTGATGGTGCTTTTTGGGGTTGGAGGCGGTCCTAGGCATGGGGGCCATAAGGGAGGGGGAAGTGCCGGCTCTGAGGGTCCTAGGAGCATCAGCTCAGTTTTTTCTCCGTTCAGTTTCAGGGATGATGACGACATCCAGCTCCTCACTTCCTCCAGGCATTCTCTGAGCCCGCCTGGCGCAGTTCGAGATGCCTCCTGCGCCAGTGAGACCACCAGCTGCGTGTCGTCCGCATATGAGATGATTTTAATTCCAAATGGGCGGACGACACTGGCCAGTGGTCTCATATAAAGGTTGAATAGAGCAGGGCTCAGAGAGGAGCCCTGAGGAACTCCACAATTTAGAGGTCTACTGGAGGAAGCTGAATCGCCATCAAAAACCCTGAAAGATCTGTTCCCCAGAAAGGATTCAAACCATGCCCAAGCTTTATCCTTGATCCCCACACAGGACAGGCGGCTTAGTAGGGTGTCATGACACACTGTGTCAAAGGCCGCGCTTAGATCAAGGAGGATCACTGCCACTGATCCTCCCTGATCCAAGATTTTTCTCGCTTCCTCTACGAACATGAGGAGGGCGGTCTCTGTCCCGTGCTTAGGTCTGAAACCCGTCTGAGTGGGATCCAGTATGTGGTGGTCCTCTAGATAGTTCACTAACTGTTGGTTCACATATTTCTCCAAAACCTTGCTCAACCAAGGGAGCAGAGAAATAGGGCGGTAGTTAGCCAGATCAGACGGGTCTAGATTGGGTTTCTTGATCAGTGACCTAACCATGGCCTGCTTCCATACGGGTGGAACGGTGCCAGAGGAGATGGAAGAGTTTAATACCTCTCTGATGACGGGCAGGATGGTATGGGATGCTGCCATTAGGATGTCAGGGGGGGCAGGGTCGGCCGGAGAACCTGATTTGACACTGAGGGCTAGTGATTCTAAAGTGGGGAGGTCTAGTGGGGGAAAGTGAGTTAAGCTGTAAGGGGTGGGGGAATGTGACAGGCTAGGGAGGTTATTAGGTTGAGTAGACAGGTCGGTGTTTGGGGGAGAAAAAGTTGAATACATTTTATTAATTTTCTGATAGAAAAATTCGGCAATGTCATTACATTGAGTGACCGATTTCTCGACATGCACCACAGGGGATGGGTTCGTTAGCTTTTTAATGGTCTGGAAGATCTCTTTGGGTTTAGATCTAGCATTCAGGATTTTTTCGGCGAAATACGACGACTGAGCTGCTTTTATTTGAGTTTTGTACTCGTTGATGGTTTCACGGTACCGGGTTTTGTTATCCGCCGATTTGTCTAAGCGCCAGCGTCTTTCCGCCCTTCTACAGAGACGCTTTTTTTCTCTGAGAGACTGGGTGTACCAAGGGGCGGTTTTTTGAGGCCGCTTCAGTACAATCTTGCTCATTGGGAGAGTAGAGTCAAGAGTGTAGGAGATCCAGTTGGTATATGCCTGGTTTGCTAGGGCGGGATCATCCTGAATTTCTGGTTGTGAGCTAGCCAGTTTAGTGCACCACTTATCAACCTCAAGGCGCGTCCAGGCTCGTCTGAGTTTGGTGGTGGGAGCCGGAGGAGAGAATTTAGGTGTGGTCCATTTAAAGGGGATTAAAAAGTGGTCAGTCCAGGGTAGGGTAATGCCTGGGTCCACTGTGATCTCAGAACAATTTGAAAAAATAGGATCCAGTAGATGGCCTTTTTCGTGGGTGGGGGAGGAGACACGTTGAGTGAGTTGTAGAGACGCTAGATCATCTGATAGGATAGCAGCTGAAAGGTCCGAAGGGGAGTCAAAATGTAGATTCAAGTCACCCAACACGGTAAAGCTAGAGGAGGTGCTGACTCTGCTGGCCACATTCGATGGCAGAGTTAGAAGAAACTGCTTAGGGAGGCCGGGCGGGCGATAAATTAAAGTGCCTGAGAAGCAGATGTTAGGAGAGAGGTTGATGTTAAAACCCGTGCTCTCGCAGTCCGAGATGGTCTCAGGAGAGAGTCGACAATGATATTGCTCCTTATGGATGATAGCAAGGCCTCCTCCTCTCCCTTTTGGCCGGTCTTGCCGCGTTATTTGATAGCCGGTGGGGAGAGCCTCTACTATTGCCGGGTTGGACTCACTGGTAAGCCAGGTTTCCGTAAGGAACAATATATCCGGGGTGTGCTCTTCTATCAATAAGGCCATTTCGGCGCTATGCTTAGGCAGCGAGCGGCAGTTTAGTAGGAGCATTTGGAATTCCTGTGTGGCTGTTGTGCGCGAGTTAAGTTTGAGAGGCGCAGAACAGGTAGGACAGGTTGAAGGAAGGTCCATGGCTTGGAGGGAGTGCCGAGGGCATGTGTTGACGGGAGGCCTTAACTTGTAGAGGGTTGCTAGCGTATAGCATCTTTGTGCTGACGGCTGGGGGGCAGGGGGGGTGGCCCAAGGCCCTGACTCGGCGCGGACGAGCGCAGACGAGCTTGCCTTATGCACGCCTACGGCGCGCAATCGTCGCGCCCGCTGCGCTCGTCCGATGCGCTTCAGGTGGAGACACATGCTTTATGGTAGTGACGAGGTGAGTACAAGAGGGCGTGGCTGTAGTCGTGGGCGTGCCTCTGGCGAACCGGCCAATCACGCTACTGCAGCTGGGAATCCCTACCCACGTCAGCTGCTTTAGGTCTGCTGAGCGAGGGAGAAGGGACAGAAACACCGAATAAAACAACAGGGCAACAATAGTGGCAGTACAGAGTTAAAATGCTATCTGTTCCCTACTCCCGGCTGTGCCTCAGGAGTTTTAGCTCTAAAACACAGCGCTCGAGGTCAGCGTTTGTTATATTGCAAAGGGGGCGTGGCTGTAGTCGTGGGCGTGCCTCTGGCGAACCGGCCAATCACGCTACTGCAGCTGGGAATCCCTACCCACGTCAGCTGCTTTAGGTCTGCTGAGCGAGGGATAAGGGACAGAAACGACGAATAAACAACAGGGCAACAATAGTGGCAGTACAGAGTTAAAATGCTATCTGTTCCCTACACCCGGCTGTGCCTCAGGAGTTTTAGCTCTAAAACACAGCGCTCGAGGTCAGCGTTTGTTATATTGCAAAGGGGGCGTGGCTGTAGTCGTGGGCATGCCTCTGGCGAACCGGCCAATCACGCTACTGCAGCTGGGAATCCCTACCCACGTCAGCTGCTTTAGGTCTGCTGAGCGAGGGAGAAGGGACAGAAACGACGAATAAAACAACAGGGCAACAATAGTGGCAGTACAGAGTTAAAATGCTATCTGTTCCCTGCTCCCGGCTGTGCCTCAGGAGTTTTAGCTCTAAAACACAGCGCTCGAGGTCAGCGTTTGTTATATTGCAAAGGGGGCGTGGCTGTAGTCGTGGGCGTGCCTCTGGCGAACCGGCCAATCACGCTACTGCAGCTGGGAATCCCTACCCACGTCAGCTGCTTTAGGTCTGCTGAGCGAGGGAGAAGGGACAGAAACGACGAATAAAACAACAGGGCAACAATAGTGGCAGTACAGAGTTAAAATGCTATCTGTTCCCTACTCCCGGCTGTGCCTCAGGAGTTTTAGCTCTAAAACACAGCGCTCGAGGTCAGCGTTTGTTATATTGCAAAGGGGGCGTGGCTGTAGTCGTGGGCGTGCCTCTGGCGAACCGGCCAATCACGCTACTGCAGCTGGGAATCCCTACCCACGTCAGCTGCTTTAGGTCTGCTGAGCGAGGGAGAAGGGACAGAAACGCCGAATAAAACAACAGGGCAACAATAGTGGCAGTACAGAGTTAAAATGCTATCTGTTCCCTACTCCCGGCTGTGCCTCAGGAGTTTTAGCTCTTCAATCATGCATACAGATACAGTGTCAGGTAATTGCATTTTGTTGTTTTTTAGGTGAGTGCTTGTGCCTGTGTTTGGAGAGTGTGAATTTGTGGGATGTATGTATCCGGGTATTGTGAGCAACAGAATGGCAATGGGTCGCTTCAAATCTTTGGTGGCCCTTATGCATGCACAATACTTGTGATGGCCTGTTAGTTTATGAAGAAGGGACTTATGTCCTGTCTCCTTTGTCTCTGCTTATGCCTACTGCCTAATGTAAGAGTGTTCAGGATCTGTAATGCATGGGAAATGATTGCTGTGTTTTCGATATGGGTCAGTTAAGCAAGTTCATTCCAGGAAGAAGTGAACTACAGTCATCATGTTGCTGGTTGGGTTTACTTCGCGTATGAGCACTGGATCTACATTTGAACATAATCTATATTCTGTATCCTAAAGTCGACATATGTACATACATGAATTCATTTACCATTTATTTCTTAGACCGCTTCATATTAACGTTGACAAGTGGCAGTAGAATTGAGAGCTCACAAAAGGCAACGAGTGGAATCGAAGAAGATGAAATATCATAAAGGAAGAAGCGGAGTTCCAAGTGGCATCTGTCAACCCAGAAGAGAAGCACCACTTCCAGAAGCAGGTTGTGACTGTCTGTCTCAGAAACACACATGGTATGGTGCTACGATTTTAGGCTACAGGTTGTGGATATTTTTCTCAGTAGTCAAAGACTTATGGAGCAGTAGTGTCCAGGGGAGACAGACTGAAGTACTTAGGGGCAGATCTATATTGGAGATGCGCCACTTTTACGCCGCCGTTGCGTCACTTTTGTGACGCAGCGACGGTGTAAACCCTGCGCCACGTTGCGCCATATTTACATCGTGACGCATCTATGGAGATGCGTCACGATGTAAAGCCCTGCGCCACGTAAAACCTGCGTCAGGTTTCACGTGGGCGTGTCGACAGAGGGGGGGGCGTTCCGTCGCAGGAACGCCCCTGAAAAGTGACTCAGTCAAATCTATAAGATTTGACTGAGTCACTTTCCCAACGCTGATGCGCCAAAACCCTGCGCCTGCTTGAAGCAGGCGTAAGGCTTGACGCACCATGTTAGGGATAGGGTAGGTTGGAACAGTGCTGGAGTTGCGTCGCGCTTGCGACGCAACTGAAGCACTGCGCCAACCTTACGCCATCGGATGCGTCACGCATCTGTTTATTCCTGCGCCATGATGCGCCGCATTGTAAATGCGGCGCATCATGTGTGGCGCAAGGGTAAACTTGCGTGACGCATCATTCCTGGCGCATCCTTGCTGATTTGCAGGGATGCGCCAGGAAACATAAATCTGCCCCACTGGGTTCCCGTCAACAAAGCTTGAATGTGATGCTGTTGTGAGAAGATTAAGTGGGGGGAGATGGGCACATAAATAGTGCCACACATCTACTTACAACCTCTGTCTATAGACATTGTGGGGTAAAAGAGGAACTGCGTTCTTTGCGCCCATTTCTTTGCAAGATTTAAAGATCAAAATTTCTTAAGAAGTGCTTGTAAAACATCATGTAAGGTTGTGATCAAGAGAGAATAGAGGAAGTTTCTTTCACTTCAAGGTAGTGGAGTGTTTTGCTTCCAAGGATTACGCAAGACCCTCAACTGCCATATGTCCCTTGTTTGGTGAGCAGTGCATGTGAAAAAAGGTGAAGATATGAAAGGGTTAAGTTCTGAGGAGTGCAAACTCATTTCATTTGTGGTCATGTCTCGAGCATCACATGTGGCAAGTCTGGTGGAAACCCAGTGGTGTACATAGTGTCAGCAATTTATTGAAAAGACATATGTTGCCCTTTAATCCTGCATTTGACTGTGAAGAGAAAGAAGGGGGATATGCAGGAAACAAAGAGCACACACATTTTCATACATAAGGTCATGCACAAGGAAATGCAGAGTACAATATGTGCAGCAGTAGCTGGGATGCACAGAGCTCCTCTCCCTGGAAGGTTTCTTTTTCTCCAGCTTTTGTCATAGTTGCCCTCCAAATTATAGTTATAAACAGGGGTGTAACTACCGTTGGTGCCGCAAGTGCAGTGGGACCGGGGCCCATTGAACTATGATAATTGCACTACTTTACTGCCCAAGAGCAGTCTAAGGGGCCATTTTCCTTGCTTGCGCCAAGGGAAAGCATTGGCATTAGCAGTAAACACGTGGCATGCTTAATCCAGCCCGTCAAATTTGGCAGATTTACTGAATTACAAAATGCTGCCACACCATTTTTTATTTCCATAATCTGTGTGAGAGGACCCAGAATGTGGAGTCATTATTCTTGATTAGATTTGCTGGCTTATATCAGTCCCTTTCTTTGGGACTTCATCTTTGTTAGACAAAAAAAGCCACGATAGCCATCTATATCGGAAGTTGGACCTTGGGCACTCTGAATGTAATTTGTTTGGATTTAATCTGTTAGTTGGTGAACTAACCCAATGGCTAACAAAGTTGACCATAGTAGGGAAAGAATCTCATTCCCAAGACCAAGATGAGTTATGCCACCTGGGTCAAAAAGGAGTTTGTGTCAAACATTAAAAACATTCAAAATCCCTCACATACAGCCATCAGAAGGATCAGAAATATGTAAGGGTTGAAAATCCACACCAGGTTTAAGACTGTCATAGTCTGCCACAGGATAAGGTGTAGGAAAAGAAGTATCTAACCATTGGTCAGCCCTCAAAGAAGCACTTCCCATAAGATCCAAAATCTAAACTTTCTTTTAAGGAATCTCCAGAGCTGATGAACCAAATACCCTTCTAGTAGCTGAGAAGCCTCAAAAATACTTTTCATTTTCCCAGAGAACTTTCTGGTCTATTTCAAGATAATAGTAAGCGAAGCAACTCTCATGGGAAGTATGATAATCAGCACAAGGTCATGGGGCAAGGCTAGTAGTCAAATTGTTGAAAGGGGCTGGAACTGTATTGTCTGGTTTTCTTGTGTCTAAATTTCGTTACTTTACTGATTGGAATTAACTTGTAAGTGGGGTTCCTAACCAGAAATCAATCAATCAATCATAGCATTTGTAAAGCGCACTACATACCCGTGAGGGTCTCAAGGCACTAGGGGGGGTGGGAAGCTGCTACTGTTCGAAGAGCCAGGTCTGGAGAAGCCTTCTGAAGGTCAGAAGGTCAGAAGGTCTGCCGTAGGCGGATGGAGAGGCTGTTCCATGTCTTGGCGGCGAGGTGGGAGAATGATCTGCCGCCGCCGGCCACTCTTCGGATGCGGGAGACGGTGGCGAGGGAGCGGTCTGTGGAGCGGAGCTGGCGGGTGGGGGTGTAGAGGCTGAGTCGGCTGTTGTGGAGTGCCTTGTGTCCGTGGGTGAGGAGTTTGAAGGTTATCCTCTTGTGGACAGGGAGCCAGTGCAGGTCTCTCAGGTGGGGTGTGATGTGGCTGCGGCGAGGGATGTTGAGGATCAGGCGTGCAGAGGCGTTCTGGATGCGTTGGAGCTGTTTCAGGAGTTTGGCTGAGACTCCTGCGTAGCGGGTGTTTCCGTAGTCCAGTCTGCTGCTGTCGAGGGCCTGGGTGACCGTCCTTCTTGTCTCGGTGGGGATCCACTTGAAGATCCTGCAAAGCATAAGAAGGGTGTTGAAGCAGGAGGAGGAGACGGCGTTCACCTGCTTCATCATGGAGAGGGTAGAGTCGAGGATGACCCCTAGGTTGCGTGCGTGGTCAGTGGGTGTTGGGGGTGTCCCTAGTGCCGTTGGCCACCAGGAGTCGTCCCAGGCCGAGGGGTTGGATCCGAGGATAAGGACCTCCGTATTGTCCGAGTTCAGCTTCAGTCGGCTATTCCTCATCCAGTCGCCGACGGCCTTTATTCCTTCGTGGAGGTTGGTTTTGGTGGTATGGGGGTCCTTGGTGAGGGAGAGGATCAGCTGGGTGTTGTCGGCAAAGGAGATGATGTTTAGGTCATGCCATCGTGCGACGTGGGCGAGCGGTGCCATGTAGACGTTGAACAACGTTGGGCTGAGGGATGATCCTTGTGGTACACCGCAGATAATCCCGGTGGCTTCGGAGCGGAAGGGGGGGAGGCGGATGCTCTGTGTTCTGCCGGAGAGGAAGGAGGAGGTCCAGTCCAGGGCCTTCTCTTGGATTCCGGCGTCGTAGAGGCGTGTTTGTAGTGTGCGGTGGCAGACCGTGTCGAAGGCGGCTGACAGGTCCAGGAGGATGAGGGCCGCAGTTTCTCCATTGTCTATCAGGGTCCTGATGTCATCGGTGGAGGCAATGAGGGCAGATTCGGTGCTGTGGTTGCTGCGGAACCCGGACTGGGACGGGTCCAGGATGCTGTTCTCCTCGAGGAAGCTGGTCAGTTGTTTGTTGACGCCTTTTCGATGACCTTCGCCAGGAACGGGAGTAGGGCGATGGGTCAGAATTTCTTGAGGTCCTTGGGGTCCGCCTTGGGTTTCTTGAGTAAGGCGTTGATCTCTGCGTGCTTCCAGCTCTCCGGGAAGGTCGCTGTCTCGAAGGAGATGTTGATGGTTTTCTGGAGATGGGGTGCGATGGTGCTGCTGGCTTTGTTGAAGATTTGGTGTGGGCAAGGGTTTTTCGGGGATCCGGAGTGGACGGTGTTCATGATCTTGATGGTGTTTTCGTCGTTGATGTTGGACCAGGAGAGCAGGCGGTTGGTGTGGGTGGTGGTTGTGGGAGCGGGGGTCTCAGTTGTTGCCAGGGTGGTGACGGCGTTGAAGCTGTCGTGGATGTCTGCGATCTTGCGATGGAAGAAGGTGGCCAGCGAGTCGCACAGGTCTTGTGAAGGTGTTATGTTGTTGGTGTTGGAGCTGGGGTTGGAGAGTTCCTTCACAATGTTGAAGAGCTCTTTGCTGTCTCATCCACATCATGTTGTAATAGGTCTTCCTCCCACATGAAAGAATTCAAACCATGCAGTTCTGAAGACAATGCTGCCTTAAGTAGTTTTAATTTGTACAGCTAATTTTTACAATACAATCATGAGGAGGAAAAAGAAGGTGAAAAGCCTCAATAAAGCTTAGCAAAGATCCCAGGAAAAATCTCTAAATACTGAAGAAACACTGTCCTTCACTTATTGCCTTTATGTATGTATGTATATATATATATTCACTGAAAAAACAAGGGTTCAAGTGGCGTTATACTTGGGCGTTAAAATGAGATATGAAATAACGGTTAAAAATAAAAGAACACTGAAATTTGCCATTTAAGGCACTGCTTATAACCTTGCAAATTACTTCACTCATGACATGTGAAATTATACCGCAGCTGACAAAACTGATAGCATCATCCAATCATTGAGACAACTTCTCAAAGGGTTTGTGGACTTGAAGTAATTCAACCAGCTACACCTCTGCCCAATTTTCTATTTTTAATCAAGTAATGATGGGCATAACCTAGCATGACATGCTGGACACAGCTTATTTGTTGTCACCCACGTTTGGTGGATGGAACATTCTTTTGACTGATATTCCCAATCTAATAAACAAAACACCTCCATACTAAATTAGTTCACCCCTTTTTAAATGTGAAAATGCAATAAAAACGAGGTTGTACTTACCATAACAGGATCACCCTTTTAGAGACTTCAAAAGGCCCACAGTTTTAGGAGGTTGACAGGTATGTCACTGTTAAGACACCTGCCAGACCCTTTTGAGAACCCTTCATAGTTTGATAACATACACTACACGCATTCCTGAGATGAGCACAAGTGCATAGAACCTAAGAACCGTACAATTCCAGCAGGAGTTCAACTGTCCCTAAGTTTAAAATGATTTAATAGCTTGCAAGGCTTCAAAATCTTGGCAGAAAAACTGGAAATAAACATTCACACTACATAAACATCCTTATCACATAGAATTTGTCTGTAGCATTCCATTACACCTATTTACCATGGGCACATGCCGAGATGTCCACTGTAGGATAATGTATTGTAAATGGAAGGTTTGAGCTTTCTCACAAATGTTTTGGAACAGGTGTCAGCTTTAAGCCTCAACATTCTTTCAAACATACATTTGCAACCAACATTAGGTGCGCTCAGCCCTTAAGTTATTTAACATAGAGTAATGCTTTCACACCAAATTTTACTGATTTGTAAACAGTGCACCACATAACCTTTAACATGCACAATCATGCTTGCCTCCAGGCATTACACTATATCCTTACTATCGACTTTCACATGTACCAGTGGTGGCTCCTCCGCAATGGCGGAGGAGCGTCGCCCCACTACCTGTCTCAGAGCCAGCAAAAATGTTAAATAAAATGGTGTTCTTGCATTGAAATGTTAAAAGTAAACGGAAGGACCTCATTCAAGATTTTGCTTTAAATGCAATTGGAAGGACATTTGACCAGCATAATTGGAATGTATTTTGTGGAAGAATTTCCACTCTATTCTTTTTTGACTTCCTTGTTGGATTATTGACATAACGATCGGGTGTGCTCTGATGTATTGTGGTTAAACACAATAATCTCTACAAATGATCATTGAGGGTATTTTACATAAGTTTAAACACAGAATGCTTCATAATTATTCATCCATATCGAATAGCCACAATTAAAACATTTGTATCAAATGCATCATTGCTACATATTCTCTTGAAGCTACATGTGAACCTCAGGAAAGACAAATATATGATAATATTAAAGGAGATGTTTTGATCAGTGGACACCAGCGCCGACGCACCTTTCAGTGAACGACCAAAGATGTTGGTCACACCTTCTTCAAGGCGCAAAACACATGATGCAGAGGATGCTACAGGCAACTTGGGAGCCTGAACCAATGCCAGTTCTAGAGGAGCTGAATAGGAGACCTGCACACATGGGTTGGTCTTCTGAAAGCTGCGGCTCCCTAATGTAAAAAATTATAGCGAGCTGTAGAATGAAATTCCCACTGAGGGGCCTGGAGAGTACAGTTAGGAAGCACGGGTCTATTATCCATGGGCCAGGTGTTCAGAAAGTCCATTCACCTTGGATACGAGGCGACCGAAATGGCAAAAGTATATCGTCCCCAATAGTCTGCTTGTAGGTCGATAAACAGTTACTGGACAAACTCTGGAGCATCCTCCAGCAGGGCGTCTTTCCTGCCTGCTCAGACCAATCCCTGTGCTGGGCTAGGACAGGGGGTCTGTCCCAGGGGCTGCTGGGACCAGGCAGGAAGAGGAGAGGTGGTGCGACAAAATGTAACGCAGGAGGCGGCCGGCGGCAAAAGGTAAGTTTTTTTTTAACGTTGTATTTTCCACAACCCGCACCTCACCGCTCAACGCCTCTCATGTGACCCCACCCGACTCACCACCCTTTGTTTATGGTGGCTGCCACTGATATGTACTCTCAGTAACTCTATGCTGTATATAACTATAGTGTTATCAGTGATATACTCTATATTGTAATTTAGAATGTCATCAGTAATGTCATCAATTATGTCATTTAACATATGAGTGATGTATTATGTTAGGTCATCAGCAGTGCAAGTAAAGGGTAGGTCAGTAAACTATAAATTGTGAATTCGGTGGACTAGTATGCAGCAGTTATCTTTAAACTGGTAATACTAGAAACATTGTTGAATTTCTTCTGTATGTATTCATTCTTCAATTGAGGTTTGAAAGTAAAGAACTGAGCCTTTGGACTTGTAATAGAATCCAAGTGCAAGTCATAATTTAGGCTGAGTTGTATTCCTCTGTAAGATCCAAAATGTTTCTTCTGGGGAAAATCTAGAATGATTGGAAGGTAGTTGATTTACTTATCTGATGATTACCTATCTGCGTCTGCATATTGAGAGTATAACTTTGTTCTATGGCTTACCTGAGAGTTCAGCACCTTTATTATATTGGTTACAAGTGAAGTGAAGTGCAGAAGTTGACCAAACTGCACTGCACCTGATTGACAGAACCAGTGCTGATGAGCATAATCAATGAAAGCAGTCAAGTTTGTCCATTTAGGATCTGCGGCTTGCCATTATCCGAGTAAGAATCGTTGTGTGTCTTATCATGGTGTTGTGATTTCTATCTTGTCAATGAATGGAAAAATTAAGACGTCTCTCTGACGCATTTGGAAGTAGCACAAGAGTGCAGCAGTGCATCCAGGGACCACTGTGGTGGACTGAGAGGAAAGTGTCTACGCATAGATCAGGCAACTAAACCTGATGAGGAAGTTTGAATGCATCTTAGCATAAACATGCAAGTGCATGCAAGTGTCAGCCATATTGCGGCCTAATTTCAGTTCAGACTATTTCTCTAAGTGAACAGGGCTTGTGTTTTTGTGCAGATAAGATACATTTGCAGAGTCTTCATTTTCTTCATAGTTGTAAGCAACAGAAGTACCAACAGAAGCAATGAGCAATCCAACAGGGAATTTTCTGTGGATGTACTCAAGGTTTGAGAAAAGGATATATTGTCACAATAAGTACATTTTAACAAACATGTTTTATTAGTTGGTTAGTGCTACAATCATTAGTCATATCCCTTTGTAGTTGAATACTTTAGCGTGCCCATCATAAGTCATTGAACTATCTATTTTGACCTGTAATTTTGCACAAAATAGTAGGAAAATAATATGCCAATATGGCTATACCACCTTCTTTTCTCCAGATGGCAGGAACACACCTCAGTCCATGGACTGGAAACTGTGGTACCCAGTTTCCTTTTGCGTATGTAGAGGTTTTAGAAGGAGAAGGTAGTTCAACACAAAAATAACTTTTGTTGCTTACACACTCTTTGGGTGGATTTAGCAGTAAATAATTCACAAATAGCCCATCTTTTGGAAATCCGGAGAGTATTGATGCCTTTCAATATGCGGTAAGAGAATTCACCCAAAGATTTGCAACAAAGTACTAACAGTCATAGAAATATATTTTATTTTCTAGAGCAAAGAGGGAGGATGAAACTATTGAGGATTATATGTCTGCTTTGCGACCTTACCTGTGTCAAGGGAGTTTGGAACAATAATGTATTGCCAAGTACTAAAAGATCAAATAAGGATGAAGACCAAAAACAAGAAACTAAAGGAAATTTCATGAAAGGGGACTGGAATAGCTTTAGGTCCTATAGTAAATATTTCCAAAATAATAAAACAACCAGAAGTGTTTGTTTAAAAGATTAGAAGCCACAACTAGGTGAATCCAAGCACCTGCATGAAAGTGGAGACAGTAAAGAAAATGTATGCAATTAGATGTCATGTGTTTAACAAAGGAAGATGGAAATAATAAAATTGAAAACAATAAATCCACAATATTGTGTTTTGGATGTGGGAGCTGTTATGATGTGGTACATTTCAAAGCTTATCCCTCAGAAGATATCATTTTTGGGAGAGTATGCAAAACCAATGTGGGCAACAAAGTTGGTTGAGTTAATGAGAGGACAATTGTAATCCTAAGGTGGTGGTGTGTGTTAGTGATAGTAAATAAAGTATTTCCTAAATGTGTTGTGAGGATGCATGGTGAAGATATTGAATTGATCACCGTGCCTGAGATAGATTCATAAGCAAAGGCAATAATGATGAAAGTGAAGAGTGAGCGAATGTTAATTCTTCCTGATGTACAACTTGGAGGTTATAGTGAGCATAAAACTATTTTTCCTGGGTATTTGTGTTTGGATATAGAACTTTCTGGCATAAAAACTAAGGGGAAAATGTTTGTTTTCAAGAAAGTGGATTCCTTTTTTAGTGGGGCACACCAGCAAGAGTTGGGTATTCTACTGAACCTTAATGCTTCTCCATCTATTAATGCCATAGTTAGTCACAAGGTTCATAAGCAGTATGTGCCCATGTTAAAACACATGTTTCCTGAAGTGTTTCAAAATGAGAATGGAGACACTTGAAGCACAAGATAATTGTAAGAAATAGTTTTTTGATTGAGAGGGTTAATTACTTTCTCAAGCAACAACCCAATCCCTGTCAGGGTATACCACACAAGTCACTAAAGTAAACTGTGCTTAACACTGTAGTAGCTTGCCACAAAAGCAGTCAGGCTGAAGTTAGAGACAATGCTTTAAAAATGTATGCAGTACTCAAATAGTAATATAGCGAAAGCACGACACAATAAAATCCCACACCAATTAAAAAATATAGTAAAATGAAGTAAGTAATTCGACCAAAACCGCAACAGTTCAATCAGTAGAACCAGAGATATGCAATTTCAAAGATTTATGTAAGCATTGTGCTTAAAAGCGCATTCCACTCACTGTCATCTCATCATCCTAGAGCAGGAAAAAGTCACAAGTTCAGGATGACCACGATGGTGCATGGGTCAGATACAGGGACCAGGTTAGTCCAACAGAAAAAGTGACCTTCTAAAAGTCTGGCATAAAGAGTAAGTTTGGGGGGAGGTGGCCATGAGAAAAGCATCATGGATGATCTTTGCTGTAGTGTAAATAGCAGGCTGGGCATCACGAATGGTCTTTGCTGTAGCGTGAAGATCCTGCTGAGCATTGCAGATAGTTGTTGAGGGAGCTTCGCATTGGTGGTTACCACGGGCTATTGGCACTGCAGTGTAAAGTGAAGGTCCTCCATTGTTGGTCACTGCTGGCGGTCGCTGTAGGACCAAGAGCCAGATAAAACTAAACTTTGCTTTGCTGGTCGTCATGGATAGCAGGATCTCAACGCAAACTGGCCCATTCATGTCACCAGATGAGCTCAAGGGATGCCAGCCAAGGGCCTAGGCCTGGGAAGGCACCTCTTGGGGATCAGGAACTCACTCGAGCAGAGGGCAGCAGCACACCAGGACGTCCAGTTGCAGGTCTAAGCAGATGAGAAAAAGAAAACCTGGGCAATTTAACTAGGCACATTAATATAAACAGTGACTCAGTGTACTTCAACATTTATATAAAAAATCTCATTTTATTCATGTTAATTCATAGTAAAAAAGGTTTTTGTGAGACATATAAAACATACTATATTTAACAACATGACATAGGCAGATGTACATAAATAGACAAATATACAACAATTAGATCCAAACAATTTAAATGTTAATACAAAAAAAGCAAACATAAGTATAGAGGTTTGTTTCATATTAAAATGTAGTGGCTTAGTTATAGGAAAATTCTTTGTTTCTCTACGCGCGTTTCGGCGTGCTCAGCGCCTTCTTCAGGACAGCCACAGAAATGACCTAAGCAAACAATAAAAAAACATATATGTAACAATTAACAAACATACCTAGTACACTGAGTCTTGGTAACATGCATATACACCGTTACTTACTATGTAGCATATAATGATAAAATACAACAACTAAATCTCTGTGTAGAATGAAAAAGGAAAAAAGATAAGGAAAAGGGTTGAGGAATTAGTTTCAGCAAAATTAGAATGGAGCATGGTAGATGTATATAGGTTGTTTCAACAATGATATAGACCCTTCAACCTCACAGACAAAAGTGAATGAAAGATTAGAAACCAAAACGTTGTCTGGATACAGATGATTTTGAACCTCATGGTAACTCAGATGTGACAGAAAATGGATCCAACACTTTATACAAGGAGCTTACCTAATTTGGTTTTTAGATGGAACCAAAAAGGATGTTTGGAACCAAAGAAGGTATATAAGTTACCTAAACTAAAAAGAAAAGGGGGGGGGGGGGATAATATTGAAGGGTGGCACTGGAAATATGGGTAAATATCAATTATAGTTTTTTCAATATTATTGCTTACTTTTAAGAGGTAGATAGGATACTTTATAATCGATAAGTAAGAACTTCTTTTAAATTTAGGGTTCCTAAATAAAATTTATAGATTTGAATAGAGAGGCAGCAATTACCTAAAACCAATGTAAATGAAGGCTCTTTATATAAGTCAATTGATAAAGTACTGGTACTTGCTCCCAAGAGTCCAGAGTAACGACCATCCAGGTTGATAAGTCTGTTGTGTGCGCAAATATGGAACTATAATGAAAAAATCATTACATTATATTGATGTAAAGCAAACATTTACTGATATATGTTTAAAAGATTATTAAAAACATATGTAGGTATTTACCTCACTTTATAAGTTATTCAAAATGGTCATCTAGACAATACTCAAAGTTATATGGTCGTCTCAAAATGTGACAAAGGATGATCACTGTGAAAGTGGAAAGACGAAAATGAGCACTCGCGAAAATGACACAAGCGGAAGATGAAAAATACTGTGTGATTGAAAAATTGTACATATGCCTATACGTTCGAAAATGTAAGGATGTGGTATCGAACTATGGAATTAAGAAGTTATAGTACATTGAGGGTTTTTTAAAAAGAAAGTGCAAACATTTGGAAGTGCACTATATTTTTTATATAACAAACAGCCTAGAGCATAGAATCATAGCTTAGGACTTATTTATATTTTAAAAGTGCAGCTGGTGGTCAATCCGGAAGGGTAATACTGCATGTGCTGCACTGATGTTTGAAGGAAGCTAATTAACATGGCTGTGCACGTTTAAGTGTCACATGAATGTAAACGCTGGCAGTGAACAGGAGTAACTTTAGCTGCTTATAATGTTTAAACAGAGCTACTGCACAATGTGCCTCTAGATATGATCATTATTTAGCCACGCTACTATAGCTCTCTTTATACGGCCGATATTTTGTGCTTAAAAAGTTTATGTCGAGCGGATCAAGCGATGGACATATGCGAGGCACAAACAATAACCAGTTACTTGTTTGCGATAAAACATTTCTAACCAAGCAGTGTATAGAGTGCTCAATCCAAAAGATTAATAATGCATGTACTGCACTGATGTTTAAAAGGAGCTAATTAGCATAACTGTGCACGTTTAAATGTCACATGAATATACGTGCTAACATTGAACAGGTATGACTTTAGCAGCTTATAGTATTTAGATAGAGCTAATGCACAATCTGCCTCTAAATATGATCATTATTTAGCCACGCTATTATAGCATTCTGTGCGCAATCAATATTTTGTGCCTTAAAGAGTTTGTATTGAGCGGACCAGTCGATAGACAGTTACGTGACACCCACACTAACCCGTTACTTACTTGGGATAAAAAGTTTCCAAACGAACAGCCGTACAGACGTGCATGGGATGGTCCCGAATGTAGAGTGGAAAAGCAGAGCGTTTTATAAAGGCAAGTGTACATCTGAACCAGACGTGTCTGACATATTCAAATAACGGAGTGACGCCATACGTATAGAGGCTGTCATACAATGATAGAAACTGAAGATAGACTACGTGTTCATCTAGAACTACAATGATAACACTGCAAATACTTTGAAAAGCGAAAGTACCCCATTGTGGAGCAAAAAATGAAGACACACTGATGTAGTCTAAAGTTTGGAAAATCTACGGCAATAGCTATTTATGAAAAGTATGCAGCAAATTAAATATAGGCATATAAATACGATTCAAAAACTTTTGTATAGAAAAAAAATGATTTTTTAGGGCTTAAGATTAGTCAAACCAGTACTAACCTATCGTCAAGTAATATAGCTAAATTTAGGCTAAATGCAGTATACTTTCACAGGAGTTGTTAAATTAGAAAAAAAAACCGCTGATATGCTTAATGCAGAAAAAAAAAATTGGGACTTATGTTGGAGTGCTTAAGGTGTTATTGGCAGTTATATCGGATCGCAATTTCCCAGGGTATTTCACTGTTTAAACCGCGCTTATGTGTGTCCAAGACAAAAATCCAAAAAGCTTCACATTTTTTCCATACTTTCTCTCTGAGGGATTTCAATGTTTTAAATGATAAGCCAACGCAGGTCATTTGGAGTATGTTTTTGCTCCGAAAAATATTTGACCAATGGGGCATTGGGTTTAGATTTGTGTATTGCCAAACAATGTTCCATATGGCGGACGTGGAACGCCCGCGAAGTTTCACCCACATAACCCAAGCCACATGGGCACAGTAGAAGATATATCACGTTTTTGGTTTTACAGTTAACCATTTTCCTCACTGTAATTTGATAGCCATTAAGGGTCAAAATCTCTTCCTCTACAGCACTTTCGCAAGACTTGCATTTAGAACATTTAAAAGTGCCTTTTATAGGAAGCGTTCCATCGATGTTTTTTTTAATAAATGTGGTACTTTCCACATATCTAGATCTTGTAACAATATCTTTAAAATTTCTGTTACGGCGATGAGCAAACATGGACTTTGGTAATTTCTTTTGCTCTTCTGGGTCACTATTTAAAATGTGCCAGCTTGAGTTGATAATCTGTCTAACTTTTTCATTTAATGTCAAATGTTTTGTGACAAGGACCAATTGATTTGTAGTTGAAGGTGTCTTACCTGTCAATAATGAATCTTTATCATAGAAGCTAGCTCTTTTGTAAGATTCACGAATCAATCTATGGGGATACCCTTGTAAGGCAAATTTTTCTTTCATGTCAATGGCTTGTCTGTCAAAATCGTTCAAGTTTGAATAATTTCTGCGCAAGCGCAGAAATTGCCCAAACGGTATACTTTTCGTTCTGTGCGCGTGGATGATAACTGTCAAATTCTAGCAATGTGTTCCTTGAAGTAGGCTTGACAAACAAGTCCACTTCTAAAGCACCTTCATTGTGATGTATGATAATGTGCAAGAACTCAACTTGATTGTGACTATGATGAGAAGTGAACCTAAGGTGTTGGTCACATAAATTAAGCCATGCCAGGAATTCAGCTACATTTTCATCTGTATCTGTCCAGATAACAAAAATATAGTCAATAAATCTGGACCAAGAAGTTACAGACTCAAAAAACGGTGCCATCTCATTATGGATATTTTTCTTCTCAAAAAGTGCCACATAAATATTTGCAATTGAGGGAGCAACAGATGCCCCCATACTCACGCCTTTGGTCTGTTTGTCTAGAGTGTTTCCAAACTCGAATGTGTTTTCAGCGAGTACTATTTCTAGACATTGCATGAGGAAACATTTTGGGCAGGGAATGTTGAGTTCTTCAATAAATCAAGTGACCGCATCGATAGCTTCACGCTGAGGGATATTGCTATATAGTGACTCAATGTCAAGAGTTACTAACATATGTCGCAAATGATTAAAGGGAAGGTTTTCAACTTTATTAATTATGGCCTTGGTGTCCATGATATAAGATGGAATTTTAGCCACATGCGGTCTTAAGATTTTGTCAGTGTATTTTGAAAGAGGTTCCGTAATAGATCCAATAGTTGAAACGATTGGACGATACGGTGGATCACGGTGGATCTAGAACATCTTTGTGAATTTTGGGAATCCCATAGATGCAAGGCATCCTGGGGTCCCCATAATTCAGAAAATCAAACTCTTTATCACAAATCTCTCCCTGATTTAGAGCATGAGTTGCAATTTGATGAATTTTAGATTAAACCTTATTCGCAGGGTCACGTGTGACTTTAGTCTAAAAGTTTTGAGATGTTCTTCCTTGTTGAGATTGAAAACCGGTTTAGGAATATATTTAGTAGCTTTATCTAAATGGTTAAGCACTGTAAGTTCGAACACCTCAACCTCTGGGCCTAACTGGTCTAAAGTGGGTGTAAACGTCGAAGGATTAGTTAAACCGGAAAAATTCTGGACCATGTCCAAAGTTGCTTCTTTTTCAACAAAGAATTTATTGAGTCTAATCTTTCGAAAGAAAGATATAATGTCTTGATGTAACTCAAATACATTATCTTTAGCATGTGGTACATATGAGAGTCTTTTTACATGATGTGCTTAGAATAGTAGAAGACAGATTAAAAATATACCAGCCAAGGGTCTAGGCCTGGGGAGGCACCTCTTGGGGAACAGGAACTCACTCGAGCAGAGGGCAGCAGCACATAAGGAAGTCCAGTTGCAGGTCTAGGCAGGTCCAGTGCAGCAGGTCAGCTGGGCAGTTCCAGTAGAGCCTCTGGAGCTTGTTGTGTCCTTGTAGCTCAGAACAGGAGGTCAGTTACCTGATTTGTGTGTTCACTTCTGGGATCAAGCAGGAAGGCATGCCTCAATCAGCAGGGCAATCCTCTGAGGGTACAAGACAAATGTCAAGCAGCAGGGTAGTCCTCTGGTAGCAACAAGGCAGTCCGCTGAGGTACAAAACAAGCCTCAAGAAGCAGGGCACTCCTCCGAAGTACAAGGCAGTTCTCTGGAGGTCTGAGGGTCTAATATTTATAGCTGGTACCAGCCTTTGAAGTGGGAGAGTCTTCTAGCATTACCCGCACATGAGGTTCTGTAAATTATTTATTCTCCTGTCCAGTCTCCAAGGGTTCTAGGGTGACAGTGGATTTTTCTAATTTGTTTTTTTACTTTTCATTTAAGAAAAATAAGCCAAAGGTTTTTTCTTGGAATCCCCGGTGAAGAAACGGTACCGTCTGGATACATAAACACACGGGGGTCCAAGGAAACCGGCTGCCAAGATCTTGATAGATGAAACCTCTCCCTCATATCTCACTTATATCATAATCATTGGACTTTTGATGTGTTGTGAAATTTCAGGATAATTCTAAATCAAGAGTAATCAATCCAGTCTTCCTATCTCTGCCATATTCTGATTCTTTTTCTTGAGGAGCTTGAAGGTTCCAATCTATGATTCCGTCTCACCGAAGCAACCCAATCTAATATTACTGGGTCTTGTAAGGTAATCCATTTTAAACAGATTTCATACCTTGCAAGGAGAATCAACACAAATAGAAGGGAGACCTGTGTGTGAGACATATTATAAATGGTACTCTCCTCTTGAAAGACCCCAAAAATAACCCAAATCGGGCTTATCATAATCTCTTGCCCAAGACCTCCAAGACAATCTCACCAATTGCCAGAGGCCCTGGATAGGAGGACACTACCAAAACATATGGATTTCATCCACATCGTCAGAGGCACACTTCAAACAGACCTTCCGATGATCACCTCCCAATTTAGACAATTTCTTCGGAGTCCAGTATGCCCTATGGAGTGTGAACAAATGGTTCCTCTTAAGATAGGCAGCTTTGACCACATTCCATAAAATGTGTATCGATGCTTGCCAGAACTAGCACGGATAATGTAAAGACAACACAATCAGTGCGTAATCTAGGAGTATATGTTGATGATAAGCTCTCATGGAGACACATATCAACAAAACGGTAGCCACATGCTTCGGATTACTCTAGAACCTTAGGAAAATCGTAACATTATTGCCACAGCTAGCAAGAAATCTGATGGTTCAGAGTACTGTTCTCAGCAGAATCGACTATTGTAATGCCCTGTTATTGGGTGCCCCAGACTATCTAATCAAAAGACTACACAGAGTACAATAGGCGACTGGAAAACTTGCACTGGATAAACCCAGACATGCCTCATCATATGGGAACGCTTAGGGAACTACTGTGTGTGGTCAATATGACAATAAAGGAAACAGGATCCAAATTGCTGCAAAGAAAATTTAGGCACTACAGGCCAATGAGGAACCATGCTCCACCTATGCCAACCTACTATGTGTCCCTAAATTTCAGAAAGTCAAGTAGGGAGGCCGGGCTTTTGAGGTGAGGGCAGTTCCGCTGTGGAACACACTGCCAGATCCCTTCAGAGCCAATAAGAGTCATACAGTTTAGGAAAATCAAAAAACCTGGCTTTTCCCTAAATAGTCAGATCCATATCAGGAAAGGACATGAAAGATGTATCATAAATAGGGAGGAAAGCGTCTTTGTTGCTGACACAGCAAGGTTTACATAGCACCATGATACCTGTTAGGTGAATGCTGTGCTTTCAAATTTTATTATTATTATGGTTATTATTATTATTAATAATAATAATATCAATAATGATAATAATAATAATAATAATAAGGTAACCTAACGTTATCCTATGGGAGGAGTAGAACTTGCAGTACTGAATAATGAATTAAAGAGTTTTTCACTTCCAGGACATGTAATACTAAAAAACAATACATGTCCAACTTTTTTAATTCACAGCACTTTGGTCTATGGGCTGTCTGGGCGTACCTTAGGGGGAGTTATGTATTAGAAAGGAGGGTTTAGTTTTGGCCAAAGATTTATTTTGCTAGGTTGAAATGGTGGGTAAAACTTCAATAAGAAAGCAATGGCAGGCTTGAGATATGATTTAAAGGGATACTGAAGTGAGTGGCGCAGTACATGCTACAGGGCTACTAGTAGCATTTAATTTAATGGCCTTGGGTATAGGTTATACCAATTTACTAAGGACTTCAAAGTAAATTAAATGTGCCAATTAGGTGTAGACCAATTTTACCAAGTTTTAGGGAGTGAGCATAAGCAGTTTATCACTGGTTAGAAATGGTAAAGTGCACAGAGTCCTAAAGCCAACAAAATGAATTTCAGCAACAGTAGGTGAGTAGGCGAAAAGTTTGAGGGAAGACCAAACCAAAGGCTGTTAAGTCTAACAATGATTTTGAAAAACAATGCCATGCCCATTGGCCAAAGGATTCATAAGGTTTCTTTAACCTATAAGGATAAACACAAGGAGACACTGAAGGACTTGTCTACTAAAAACATGAATGAACCACGTCTCCTCCATGAATTTCTCCATGAATTTCTCCAGGTGTGAGTTCTCTTAAGAGTTCAGGAAAACTGGAATTATGTGTTGACCTGTGAAGTTTCAACTGTGACATTTGGGATGACAAGCAAACTTTGCCAAATTTACACGAATTATTATCTCTGTTATCTGAAGCAACTATGTTTTCCACACTAGGTCTGGTGAGGCCTACTGTTAGGTGGATTTGGAAAGGAATTTAGGTACTTGACAGCATTTATAAAAATGGAATGTATGTTTCCATTCCGTAGCAGGCACTTTCGTCTAGCAGGAGAACATTCTGGTGTTTGACAAGAATGTGAACAATTATAGTAAGAATGTTGAAGGGAAAAAAATGAAAATAAATGTATATTTATGTGTGTGAAGTGGTGTGGAATTCTAAAAATGGTATATGGCCGAAAGAAGAGCATTTCCAGGTAATTTTAAATGTTCCATTTCCTAGTACCAATGAGGAATTATTGTCTTTTCTTGGCCTTACTGAGTTTTACACCAAGTTCGTTTACAACTTTGTTGTAAAGTTGCAACAACTGCGCAGTCATTTAAAGAAATAAAGTGTGGTTTGTATGAGGGTATGGATCAACATAGAGCCTCTGCGAAGTTTACAAATAATATGGTTTAAGCTCCTTTGTTTTATAACATATTTTATTTAGTTTTCCTGATGCAGTCTTGGCCTTGGAGTACAATGGCATATAAACATTTGCGACTCCTGCACAACTTGCAGGTAAATCAACATGAACATAGCACAGACATTTTCAAATCCCAGTGATTGTGAAGAAGTTACATAGGTATAGGCACAGACAGCAACGTAATGTAGAATTAAACGTTCAGTAGTCATTTGTGTGTGTGTGTGTGTGTGGCAATTCCTGTTGAGCTCCTTTTCTAAGCTTCTTCAAAATAGGTCAGGAGTGTATAGCTGTGATTGACGCAAGTACTTGTGAGCTAGAAGCTGTATTGTTACAGCATGACAGAACAAAATAATGGGTGCTTCCATTTGCCTCAAGAACTTTGACCAGGCACCGCAGCCTTGGGTACCAGGACCACTGGGCTGGACCAAGGGCTGCTAGAGGACTCAATCACCCCTAAAGCAAACATATTGGAGACCTCCTCCTTAATGTATGTTCTGACCCGGTCAGTCACTTGGTAAGCCTTATGCTTCACAGGAGGACTATCCCCAGTGTCCATGTCATGGACACACCAATCGGTGACACTAGGCACCAGGGAGAACAGATCACTGAATTGCCCCAACAGTTGGCGACAATCACTCTGCTGTTCAGGGGTCAGTGTGGTGGAGAGGACCACACCCTCCACTGACCCATCTTTTTCCTCTGCCCACAGGAGGTCAGGAAGAGGATCACTCTCCTCTTCCGTTCCAGCATCTGTAGCTAGTAGCATGCCCACTTCAGACCTCTCAAAGTGGGGCTTCAGGCGGTTTACTTGCAGGACCCGCAGAGTAGGTAACAGGACTCTTGCGCTCCACCACCTCAAAGGGGCCGGTCCTCTTATCCTGGAGAGCACAGGGATCCACTGGGGCCATGACCCTCACCTTTTGACCAGGCTGAAACTCGATCAGAGTGGCATTCTGATCGTGCCAGCGTTTAATCTCCTCCTGGTTGGCTTCCAGATTTGCCTCAGCAAGTTTCTTGAAACGCCGAGTTTGGTTCCTGAAGGCCAGCATGTAGCTAAACACATCCTGGGAGGCGTCCTGGGAGATTGCTCCCAGCCTTCCTTGACTAAACTCAGAGGCCCTCTTACTGAGTGACCATAGAGCAGTTCAAAGGGACTGAACCCTAGAGACTTCTGTGGCACCTCACGGTAAGCAAACAACAGGTATGGCAAGAGAACGTCCTACTTACGGCTCATGGGCTCCTCTAGGCCCATAATCATGCCCTTAAGGGTCCGGTTGAATCTCTCAACCAGCCCATTACCTTGGGGGTGGTAAGGAGTCGTGAACTTGTACGTTACTCCACACTCCTCCCACAGGGACTTCATAGATTTGGAAGTGAAATTAGTACCCCTATTGGACACCACCTCTCGGGGGAATCCTACACGGGAGAAAATCCCCATCAGTGCACGTCCCACCACTGGGCTGTCACTGTCCTGAGGGGCATGGCTTCGGGGTACCGGGTGGCATGGTCCACCAAGGCCAGGATGAACCTGTTGCCCATGGCTGTCTTGGGGTCCAGAGGCCCCACAATGTCAATGCCCACTCGCTCGAATGGAGTACTGACAACCGGGAAGGGCTGGTGGGGGGCCTTGATCTTCCCCCGCTCTTTCCACTTGCCTGGCAAGTCTCACATGTCCTGCAGTGAGCATCTGAGCTCTTGCGCATCTGGGGCCAATAAAAGTGGGTGACCAGCCTCTCTAAGGTCTTAGTCTGCCCCAGATGTCCGGCCAATGGCACATCGTGAGCCAACCCTAGTAGGAAGGCTCTGAAGCTCTGGGGTACCACCAGCACACGGGCTGACCCAGGCTCAGCAGCCTTAGGCTAGCTGTAAAGGATGTCATTCTTCCAATAGATCAGATGTGATCCTGACTGATCACCTGCTGCCTGGGCTGTGGCCTGTCGCCGCAGTCCCTCAAGAGAAGGGCACGTCCTCTGCTGTTCACAAAATTCCTCCCTGGTGAACCCTCCTTCCTGCTGCCAATGGGTCAGCTCTGGCAGGTACCCCAGTTCGGCTACTTGTTCCCCTGTAGGTTCCAGGGCATCCCCTTCAAGGTCTGATCCTTCCTGGACCGTGGAAACCATGGGGGCCGGTTTCCCGCGCCCCCTGCCCCTTCTCTTTAAGGCAGGGTCCCGGGCCATACATCCAGGCTCCAGGTACTTCTGAACATCTTTACTGGCTGCCATGAACCGAGTGGTCGCACACGGCCACTCAGGCAGACCCAACATTTTCAAATGGGACTTCCTCTCCACCGTAGCCCACGGGGAGTTCTCTAAATCGTTGCCCAACAGACAGTCTACCGGCATGGCTGGCCTCACAGCTACTTGGAGAGTTCCTGAGACGCCCCCCACTCAAAGGGAACTTGAGCCACTTCACACTTGCTCTCAGAGTTGTCTGCTGACACTACTGAGCAGAATGCATGGGGACAACCTGCTCCTTGGACATCAACCGGGAGCTGACAGCAGTCACACTAGCCCCTGTGTCCCTCAGAGCTTCCACCCTATGGCCATTGATTGTTACCCACTGCCTGTACTTCTTAGTGTTAGCAGGCAGTGCAGTGTTAGGGATCTTCTCAAAGTCTCCTAGCGAGACAAGGGTCAATTCTACGGGATCCCACCCACTTTGGACACCCAGCTCTTCCCCTCCCAGGGATACAGTGGAAATCTGGCGGGGGGTGCACGGGGTAGTGCATTGGTGTCCTTCAGGGGACACTGAGGATCATAATACCTGTGGCCCACTTGACCACACTTAAAGCAAGTAAGGGGCCCCCTCTGAACAGGCCTACCTGTCGGGGGCACTGACTTCTTTTCAGGGGGAGGCTGGGACACCACTCCTTGGTTCCCTGGAGAATTATTTTGGGGCCCTCTCTGGAACTCTCTCTGTTTACCCCTGTCTCCCCCACTTCTCTGCTGGGGACTCTGCCCACCTTTGGCGAAGTCTCCCACAAGACCCTTGCGAACCCGGGTGCTCACCCAGCGGTCCGCCTCCTCAGCAAGCTTCCTAGGGTTAGTGAGCTTGCTATCAACAAGGTGCTGGCGTAGCTCTGGAAAACAGTTACTAGATAAATGCACCCATGCGAACAAGTCATACAATTGCTCAAAGGTTTCCACTTTGCTACCTTTTACCCAGCGATCCATTGCTCTGCAAAAGAAAGACACATATTCAACCCAAGTGGTACCCTCCAGCTTCTTGCAGGTCCTAAATCTCTGCCTGTACATTTCTGGGGTCAAACCATAACGTGTCATCAAGGCTCTTTCATATGGGCATACACCATGCTGCTCTGCTCAGGCAGGTCTAACAGGATATCCCTCTCATCACTCACAAAGCGTCTCCACAACCCCGCTCCCCAATCCTTCTCAGGGACCCGGTGGGTCACCATGGCTATCTCGTATGCGGCAAACCATTGCCCAATATCCTCACTCTTATGGAAATCCTTGATGACATCCTTGGGTATGTACACTCTATTCTCGGTAGGTACTAAAGGTATGCTACCACCAGAGGGGGAGATCTCCAAACTCTTCGCTTTGATCTCCAACTCCATCAATACTCTCTGATGCTCAAGTTTCATTTTCTCCAGTTCAAATGCCAACTTGCTATTCTCATATCCATTTTTTTGCTCTCTAGGTCTTTCTGGCCTTCCAACTTGGCCATTCCCAAACTATGCCTCCTATCTCTCTCTCTGTCCTCCATCTCTTCTGGAGACAGACTTTTTGAGGACACACCTGGGTTGGAAGGTGCCTTACCTCCCACTAAACCCACTTCCTCATCCTGCTTCCCTCCAGCGTTCTCTTCCGCATTCCTGGCGGACTCTCTCGTCTCCATCTAGGCTTTAAGGGCCTTCTAATATTCCTCCTTCCTAGAGAGTCCTGTGACAGGGACGGTGAATCGCTTGCAAAAAGACGTTAGCTGTTTGGCAGTGTATGTTTCTAACCTATCTTCCTCAAAGAGGAGATCCTCCGAAGCATTGGAGGTTGGCCTACCCCGTGTAAACATGACTGGTAACTACAGTCAACAATAGGACAGAACCAAAAAAAAAAACCTTAACTGGCTGACAATCACAGTCCGCACAGAGCAACAAAACATACTTGGCTGGCAATCACAGTCAGCAATAGAACCAAAATCACCTGGCTGGCAACCACAGTCAGTACAGAACAACAAAAAATACTTGGCTGGCAATCACAGTCAGCAATAGAACCAAAATCACCTGGCTGGCAATCACAGTCAGCGCAGAACAACAAAAATACTTGGCTGGCAATCACAGTCAGCAATAGAACCAAAATCACCTGGCTGGCAATCACAGTCAGCACAGAACAACGAAAATACTTGGCTGGCAATCACAGTCAGCAATAGAACCAAAATCACCTGGTTGGCAATCACAGTCAGCGCAGAACAACAAAAAAAACTTGGCTGGCAATCACAGTCAGCAATAGAACCAAAATCACCTGGCTGGCAATCACAGTCAGCGCAGAACAAAAAAAAACATGGCAGGCAACCATAGTCAGCAACAGAACCAAAATTAAACCAAACGTGGTTTACCCTCACTAGTAGCGTACACTGGTTATTGTATGTGGATCATAAATGCAAGTCCTGATCCTCACCGCTGACCACCAATGTTAGAAATGGGGGGCTCTAGTCGACAGTGGCTGGCGCTGATGTCAAATAGTGACCCTTCTTCCTAAGTCAGAGTAAGGGGGCTACACCCTTTGATAACCCCTGCTCAACCTTGTGGTAACGTAGCACGAGCAGACAGGCCTATCTCAGAGGCAGTGTGTGAAGCATTTAGGACCATACACAATAACGCAGGAAAGACGCTACAAAATAGACACCACAAGCAGTTATAAAAAAAATAGTTATCTTTATATAGATTAGACACGAAACTGAAGAATACTCGAAGAACCACAATTCACGTAATTACAGATTCGTCTCAAGAGCGATGAAAGCACTTGTGCGAACGGGTGGAACAAACTTAGTCCGGGCCGGGGTCTATGCGACCCGGTGATGAACAATGTGCAAGGTACTTAGGATACAAAGGGGCATGGTGCACAACTCCTCAGGGAAGGTGCGGGATGGCAGGCGGACTCACAGCGGCCACAGTTCTTGGGCATTGGCGATCCGCAGCGTGCACTCACAATAATCCTGGGACGGGCGAGGAAGCGGCACCCAGCGGTGCATGCGGCAGTTGACAAGGTCCCCGATGTGGGACTAGCGTGGGCACTCAGCGGCGCAGCTCTTCAGCTGCAGCAGCCTACGATAGCGATAGCGTTGATTCTTGTGGCAAAGTAAGAATGAGCACTCAGCGGCACAGCTTCTCAATGGCAGCGGTCCAAAACAATGATAGTAAGGACTCTTGTAGCAAAGCCAATGTGGGCCTGCAGCGACACAGCTCCTCAGCTGCATTGGCCCACAGTGGCGGTGGTTCTGATTCTCGTAGTAGGGCAAATGCAGGCACCCAGCAGCACAGCTTCTCAGCGGCAGCGGCCCACAATAGGTTTTTCGTATCAAGGCCAAGATAGGCACTCAGTGGCACAGCTCCTCTGCTGCAGTGGCCTACAATGACGTCAACAATGGATCTCGTAGCAAGGCCTATGCGGGCACTCAGCGGCACAGCTCTTCAGCTGCAGCGGCCTACAATGGCAATAGCAATAGTTTCCGTAGACAAGGCAAATGTGGGCAGCGGCACAGCTCCTCAGCTGCAGCGGCCCACAATGTCGATAGCAATAGTTTCTGTAGATAAGGCAAATGCCGGCACTCAGCGGCACAGCTCCTCAGCTGCAGTGGTCCACAATGGCGATAGCAATAGTTTCCGTAGGCTAGGCAAATGCGGGCACTCAGCGGCACAGCTCCTTACCTGCAACGGCCCACATTGGCGATAGCAATAGTTTCCGTAGACAAGCAAAAGCGGTGTTCCCCACAGTAGATCCAGAGTCCTTGGATTTCTCAACAGAGGCCTCACCTTTGAGTAGGATTTCTCTCAATAGGAATCTGGGCTGCTGAGGAATGAAGTCTAATGTCCCTGAGACTTCGGCAGGGGGCAAGCTCAATTCAGGACCTTGGGTAGTTGCTTCAGTGGATGGATGAAAGTTTCAAAGTCCTCTCCCTCTCGTTTACACGGCCAGAGGTTCTTCTTCGCATCCCGAAGTTACACACCACAAAGGGGTTTCAGCTCAGATCTTTCTACCCCAAAAGTGTTTGTTCTTGAGACAGTTACAAATCACTCGATCCGGCCAGAAAGTTTGGTGTCAACTTGGGTCACTTTATTTACGAGGCTGCATCCTCCCTTCCAGGGAGAGGGGCCCACCATCAGACACACAGCGGGAGGTGGAGCCATCATTCACCTTGCCAGGCACAGCCCTGCTCAGATCAAAGGGGTCACCCCTCCCCATACTTCAACGGCATATTGCTCTATTCGACCCAGGTCGTCCCCGGCCTGCCCTGGCCCTCTAAACCAGACAACCACTACACATACCAGTGAAACACACAGAAAGACTTAGACAAAAAGATACCTACTTTCCAAAAGCGGCAGTTGCACACGCAGAACATAAAGACAATCACTGCTACCAGATGCACGTTAATATTTGGAGCGTAAGCATACCAAATCCGACCTCCCTAGCATGTTCCTTGGTACTACTAGGACTACACCGGTTCATCAGTTATTTTATAATAAGGAGCATTTGCGCTGTGTCACTGAATGGCAGTGGCACAGCGCCCAGAACATCTAAGGCCAGCAACCATGAAGGAGACATAAAAGACAAAAATGGAAGGGAGACCATGCCAATGGTGCCAGGTCTAACATTTATACTTGAGAAAATCTAGAATGGTTGGGAGTTCCGTGGTGGATGGCTGGCAGGGAGCTGATCTACATAGTGGATTGTACTAGCTGTCTGCTACTGCATATTCAGAGTAAAACTTTATTCTACGACTTACCTGAGAGTCCTGCGTCTTTATTAAAGAATCCAAAATCAAGTAAAAAAAATCCAGCTGAGTAAAAAAAAGAAATACAGATTAATTCTTACCACGTATTGTAGAACAAGTAGCTATCCAAATTCAGGACAGAAAAGCGAGAGTTAAAAACCCGCAGAACACTGCACACCAGTCTTTCCAGGTGTATTAGTAATAAAATATAGGCAGTTCAAGAAGAAAGTAGAAGCTAACATCCTGATGCATCAAAGTACAAACAGGCAGTGTTAACACCTTTGTAGTAGCGTTGCAGAGCATTGAGGTCAGCGTGAAAGGAATTTACGGACTTCTGATCTAAATTACTTCGGCATATAACTGTCTATGCGGTTGGGAAATGTAGCTCTACCTATCACGGCATCACTGAACTATCATGGGTGAAGACAAATATAACCAGTGAAAGTGAAATGATACACTTGCTTAGTGGTTGGCCTCTGTAACCTCAGTCAAGCTGGGAAGCCCTTCTCCTGCTGCAACCAAGGCTAGTGAAAACTGAAATGTTGTCTGGTGAGGGATGACCATCCATCAGCAGACATTTTGAGACTGGGCCTTAGTGGTTCTCTTTCCACTATCACCCTCGTTGCTGCAATCAAATATGGCAGAATGCGTTACAGAATAATGCAGTTCTCATGATGTTTGTGATGTGTCAAATGGAGCCATGCTCGAGTAAAGCCAGAAAAAGGTCCATGAATGGGGGCTGATGCCCAAACGTTTGCAATGGGGTGAACAATATGTCAGATAGCGACTGAAATTCTTAACAGAGATGAAAAACAAACTCAGATCTGCCACCCCTTCCTTTGCAGTATCAAATACTGGAGATCTCTCTCAGACAAGGGAAACTGGCACCTGTGTTGATCATATCTTTGTGGTGCTGTAGGGAGACAGTTTTTATGACTCGTGAAAGAAGACACACCATTGGGGAAACAGCTATTACATCACGGCTGTTTCCCCACATGCCATTATAATGCAAGCTTTACCACAGATGCATTGTAACAACGCGTAATCTTTACTACGCATTTTTTTACAACGCATGTGCTTTTACCATGCATGCCTTTACAAAGAATTTTGTTGAAAAGGTTTCTATGGTAAAAACACATACGTTGCAAAAAAATATAGGCGATCAACATCGTTGTGAGGAATCAGAGGCTCTTCCGTTTCCTCACAACGACGTGCACCGCCCCTCGGACGACCGCAGGAACTAGGAGGGGAGAGAGGAACCATGAGGAGAGAGAGGTAAGTGGAATTGGGCCTGGGGTCAAGGTGTCAGGCAGGGTAGTGTTTTAAGATTTAGGGTAGGATGGGGGGGTCATGCAGGGTAGTGTTTTAGGGTAGGGGGAGGACTGGGTGTCAGGGAGAGGGTCGTGCAGGGGTAGTGTTTTAGGGTTTAGGCTAGAGTCGGGAGGTCATGCAGGGTAGTGTTTTAGGGTAGAGAGAGGACTGGGAGTCGAGGGAGGGTCATGTAGGGGTAGTTTTTTAGGGTATAGGGTAGGGTTGGGGGTCGTGCGGGGTGGTGTTTTAGGGAAGGGAGAGGACTGGAGGTCGGGGAGGGTTGTGCAGGGGTAGTGTTTTAGGGTAGGGTCGGGGTATCGTGCAGGGTAGTGTTTTAGGGTAACGAGAGGACTGGGGGTCGGCGGGGGAGGGTTGTGCAAGGGTAGTGTTTTAGGGTTTAGGGTAGGGTCGGGGGTCATGCAGGGTAGTGTTTTAGGGTAGGGAGAGAACAGGGGGTCGGGGAGGGTCGTGCAGGGGTAGTGTTTTAGTGTTTAGGGTAGGGTTGGGGTGTAACTTACCTCACACACTTTTACCAAGGGTATGCCTTTAGCACGCATGCCTTTGCGTTGTAATGGCAGGCGTGGTAAAAGCATATGCGTGGTAAAATAATGCACTGTAATGGTAGGTCATTGTAGGGGTACTAGCGTAGTAATACCCGCGTTGTAATGGCACGCGTGTTAATAGAATGCATAGAACCATCATACATTCCACCATTGTGGTATGCAATAATTCATATGACCTGCGCCCTTGTTACCCAGCAAGGAACACAAGGATTACTTTTTGAAATATGTCTTTTCTTTCTTATCGGCATTGCTTATTTTGTGGCTGCTGGTAGAAGACATTTTGGGGGATCGAACATATTTTTCGTCATCACACTGTAATCAAGAGAAAGGCAGAAAAGGGGGAAAGAATGTACGTAGAGAAAGGCAGGAAATTAGTAACAAATGAAGAAAGCAGGGGTGAAAAATAACCTCCAAGAGTGCAATAAAGAGAAACGAAGCGTAGAGCGGTGGAAAAAACAGGCACAAGATGGAATTTAGGTTAGGCAGATATGTGACAATCCTGGCCCTCGGAAAAAAAGAGGTGGGCTCCTAAGAAAAAACCTGCGCCAATCAACTTATGTTTTTCACAAATTAAGCTTTCAGAGTGGATGATTGATATTCTTGGAAGGAAAGACGAGCAAGCAAAATGCCACATTCATGCCATTATCAAAACAGTTCTTTAAATGGACCAGGGATTGTTTTTTCACTTGTAGTGAAAAGGTCTGCAAATCTCGTCAATGTGGTTTAACTGTAATCACTTCCACTCTAAAAACAAATTATGTGGTTTATTTTATAGAATACTAGGGGGCAGATTTATGACTTCTGGCGCATCTCTGCTAATCAGCAGAGATGCGCCAGAAGATTTGCGACACATCTGCCCACCCGTGCACCACCACTGATGCGCTGCATTTATAATGCGGCGCACCGTGGCACTCGGATGGGCAGATGCGTGACGCATCCCCCGTCAGAAAGGCGGCGCATTGCTGGAGTTGCGTCGCAAGCGCGACGCAGCTCCAGCAAGGCTCGGGGGTGCCCTATCCCTAGCATGCTGCGTCAATCCTTACGCCTGCTTCAAGCAGGCGCAGGGTTTTGACGCAGCATGGCCTTAAAAGTGACTGAGTGAAATCTTGTATATTTCACTCAGCCACTTTTAGGAGGCGTCCCTGCGCCAGAACGACCCCCCCCCCCCCCCTGCGCCAGAACGCCTGTTTCTGGCACAGGGCTTTACAACGTGACGCATCTCCCAGATGCATCACGTTGTAAATACCCCGCAGCATGGTGCTGGTTTTGCGCCGCCGCTGCGTCACAAAAGTGACGCAACGGCGGCGTAAAACAGGCGCAAGGGGCTTGCTCAAGGAAGGCTTCCTAAGCAGCCTCAAGGGAAGGTCAAAAAACGTTAGCCGTGTAAAATTGAGGTTTGACAATAATATGTCTGTGACGTTTCTCATAATGTGTGATTGAGTGATTAGGGCACTGAGATCAAGCGATGCGCAGAAGATTGCACTATCTGCAATTGGTACTCATATGTACATACAGCAGGACACATATTGAGGTATTTAACATATAAGATCTGCACTCCTGCTGGTGTGTGGTCTGCTGTCCATGTGTCAAAGCGCCCAGCAGTGGATCCCATCAGGACGGTGTCTGCGTTTATGGCTAGCGTTTATTTGGAAGAGTCTATTTTTGTCCGCAGTGAGTGGGAAGATTCCATTATTGCTTTATTTTGTTTGGGGCTATTTTAAATATAGCTCAATGTCCAGCGGTGTCACTTATTCTGGCATGCGAAAACAGGTGCTGGAAACCACTGACCGTAAAAATAAACCAGGCTTGTATTTTTCCGACAAAAAACAAAGATGGGCTTTGTAAGGTCGACGTTAAGAGGGCCCAGACAGGTCTTATTTCCCAAAAACGCAGACCAGCCAGATAAGACAAATACACAGAGTTGATTGTCAGTCAGAACCACTACATTTCTTTGTGCGCACTTGGAAAATCTATTTTTATTTACTGTCGTGAAATCCGGTCTCTCCTATCACTTGACTAGTACATTTGACAATTATAAAACAGTTTCTGGTACAAGTGTGACTAAATGAACCCTCAATATTGTACCTTTATTCCTGTCTTTAATAACGAGAAAACGCTCTAGCAGCATAACAAATGGGCACTGAATATCGAACAGAAAGTCCCTTGCTTTCATTTGAATGTGTATTAGCTGAAGGTCCCAAGGAAAGACTGCTGTAGTCAAAAATAAAAGTGAAGCAGCTCAGATTTTCATTTGCAAACTTCCTCTTGTTCTTGGAGAGACTGCGATTATTATTGTTAACGCAGTTTTTTTCTGCATGCGGGTGTTCATGTTAAAATAGGGTTCCTAATGCCTCTATGTAGTTGTTTTGACAAAAATATGACGTCCACCAACCGTCCATGTTCCAAGTTGTGAGGAAAACCGTTTTTAGTTAATTTGTGAGAAAAAAGTACCTCCATTTTCAGCGCCGAATCGCTGGGGAACATTGCCAGTTCCTGTAGAAAACAAGCATTTGCAATGCAATAGGTCTTGCATTTACGCAAGTTTCAGCTATTGGCATTCTAAATGACAATGCTAATAGCTTAAACTCACGTAAATGCGACATCTATTGCATTGCAAATGTTTGTTTAACTTCAAAACTGAGCGCGGCGCCGCTTCCAGGACACCGAGTGTGGTTTCTTTTTTTTTTAACTTTAACTCAGAGCATGGTTTCCTTGAAGCAGGCGCCGCGCTGAGTTTTAAAGTTAAAAAATAAATAAAGAAACCGAGCGTGGTGTCCATGAAGCGGCGCGCCGCGCACAGTTTTAAAGTCAAATAAAAACAAAAACAGAGCGCGATATCTCTGAAGCTGGCACCGTGCTCACTATAAAAGTAAAAAAAAAGAAATAAATAATTAAGCAGAGCGCGGTGTCCCAGAAATGGACGCCGCGCTCAACATGAAAAATGAATAAAATTAAAACTGAAAATAATCGAGGTGTTCCTAAAGCGGGCGTCGCGATCATTATGCAAATACCCCAAAAAGCAGCCGCCATTGTGGCTAAAACAAAGATAGTGCTCGCCCCCTAGATAAAGCAGGCCATGTAACTAGTCAAGTAAAAGGTCCAGTCGTTATGGGCTGTAACAAATGGAGACAAGGTGGTACCAAGGTGGGACTAACAAGGCCATTTACAAATCAGAAGCCACCATTTAAGAAGGACTGTGACACAAAGCCAATGACAAATACGGGTGGAGAATGGGAGACGCTTCAACAACATACCCTAATACAACATGCCTCACAGAGCGGGCAGCGCGTGCGTTCTGACACCAGACTCGACCTAAAATAAGCAAGGACACAGACAGAGGAAAAACAGGATACTCCATGAGCTACGGATAGGACAATAAACCGGAAGCTCACAAGACGTCACTTCCTTGGAAAATACTTCACATTCTGGTTGTCAAAAGGCCAAATAACTTTCACATGGATAATATAGTTTCAGCGAGGGGTTTCAGAGAAAACAAGACAGTGGCGCTCAAGCAGGATACCAAGATTAGTGTGTAAAGTACATGAAGAACTAATGCTTCACGGTGCCACCAGTGCAGAGGTGGACCCCAAACCACTGAAAACGTTAAGAGCCAGAGGCCCTGAACACTGTAAATATAGGCTGGTTCCTACACTTTCAGGCTCCGCCATTGCACGGACGTACCCGCCCGTGTTTTCCTATTACCTGCATAGCCCTACCTTCGGCTCCCATTCATACCCGTTTACCGGGTCAGAACTATCACCGGTTCATCGATACCCGCATAACGCTCTGCTCAGCCCTGAAGAGTCATGGGCATTGACCTGTTGACGAAACACGTTTCGGCTGGCGTTGTTGCTTTTCTCACGAATATTGCTTACATAAAACTGCTTTAATGGAACTACCGATGACGACCTCCAGAAAATCTTTTATTTGTATCAACTGTTTATCTATTTCGTGTGCCCGGTTTTGCTCTAAACTTTCACATGTATGTTTGTTATAATAATGTCCAGAATACGGACTTAACAAAGAACTATTAAGGTCAAATAGGTGATAGGAAAAAGTCACGTTGGTTTCTGCCGTGATCAAGAAATCACCATTCACGAATGTTAGATAGGAAGTTTAAGGGTATTTAAATATAAGCTTCTATTGTGCAGTCCTGGAAGAGAACTGTGAACGTAGAGGCCTAGATTTGCCTAGATTTGCACAACATAATTTTGCAGGATTGTGTTGCATGAACAGGAAAAAATGTGCAGCATCATACTGACAATGCTTCACAAGGCGATGAAGCTAAAAGTTCTGTATTTGTATAACACTAAACACTATTTAAAATTCTGTTAAGGTGCAGGAGTTTTTGATTAGTGTCTTGTCTGAATTCTGTACTCAAGGACCACCCTCAAGTACAAGTCTCTTTTCATAGATGAATAGCAAACGGTCACTCCTGTATTGTGTTATTTATGCGCAATTTTTGTTTTGCTATTTTTTTTTAGCTTTTTTAAATTGGCAGCTCATTTCTTGCATAACCAGATTGCATATCTGAATAGCAAGTTTTAAATATCATACAATCATTATATCATAGCAAAAATAAGACAACCAAAACATCGACAATGTAAGAACATGGAGATGAGCCTAGATTTACTACTGATCAACACGTATCTACTACGTACCTAGACAATATATATATCTTGAAGATACACACATGGTTAGTCAATTTTAATAAACCTATATTTGCCCATAAATATTTACTTTGTCTCAGGGGTATATTCTCAAGAACGTGCGATAATCATTGCCAAAATGAGTTAACGCAATTTCACAGATCCCCGTCTATCGCGGGAAAATAACTCTGTGTCAACTTCACATTCTCAACAAGGCGGTAACATGCGATAGTTTCCCCATAAAGCGTCAAATGTCCATGATAACATTACCGGGACGGCGATACAAATCCAAACCCGAATGTGAAAAAAGTTGCGTTGGGCCCAACTGCAATAAAAAAGTCAGCGATAAGTAGTGCCAGGCCTGCAAGTCCCACAAGTCAGGCTGCAAAAATCAGTATAAAAGCGGCAACAAAAAACACAAACAGAACACAAACAACTGCGAAGCACCATGGAGGTAGCCAGAGCAAGTACAAAGGACAACCAGAACCCCACAAACCCCACGGAGGACCAGGCTGGGACCCCGGGGTCAGGTAAAGGCAAGGAGAAGAAGAAGAGGAAGACGCAGTTCAGTCCCCAGGAAAACAGGATCCCGATAACGGAGGTGACACTATCACCATCTAATTGCCATTGGTGAAATCCTCAGCACTAAATGTTGCACTTACACTTGTCAGAGTGATGTGCTAATGCAGAGGAGTGACATGCACACAGGGAATGTGTCTTGGAATGAATTTATTTGCACATGCTGTGCCTGTGGTCATTTTGTCCTTTCCCATGATTGCTAAGGACAGTCCCAATGTGACGTGCTCATGTGAAGAAATTGTTAATGATAGTGTCCCTTTGGGCTATTCCTGCTGCTGCTGCACTGGGGTGTGGTCCACCTGCCTCATCCTCATTATCATCGTCCGGTGTATCTGGCGCATGAATCCATGGGGCATTGGTGCGTACACATATGTAGTGCAACACACAACATGCAATGATCATCTTACACACTATTTGCGGGCTGTACAGGAGTCTTCCACCTGTGATGCCCAGGCACCTGAAACGTGACTTCAACGCGCCAAATGAGCGCTCCACAATGCCCCTGGCGTGTTTGTGGGCCGCATTGTACTGCCTCTAGGCCTGGGTGTTCGGGGCTCGGAGGGGTGTCATCATCCACGGGCAGAGTGCATATCCTTGAACATCTGTGACAGGGGAGAGAGATGTGTCAATTGGTGGTTCTGCATTCTGTGTTGGCTGGCTTATTAGTATATTGGTGTGTAATGTGTGGGACTTTGGGATTCATGTTTGACATGTCTTACATGTTGCAAATGAGCGACATCCATGTGTATTATATTGCATCACAGCTGCTCCTCACTCCCCCGAGCCTATTTATTTATGTGCGCTGCACGGTCCATCACTTGCACTCCTAAGACACACCATTGTCATAACTGTCTGCGCATGACCACAAGCCTGACAATGACACTGTGATATTGGCCGTTGAAGGTGGTCGGCCACGTGTGTGTAGGCCTATGGTGAGGGTATAGCGGACACAGAGACACACTCAGTAGTTGCTTTGGTGGCCATCCTGGAAGTGAACCACGCCTTGAGCCCCGGGCTTTTAATTGCCACTCCTACTCTGGCCCAGCCCATCCGCTTACGCTTACGGGGACGACGACATAGCTAAATGTCCAAGGTCTACCCCACATCCTGAGGTAACATGGTTGCGTCCACTGTCTACGACACTACATACACCAGTAGTATATGTTCACATGGAGATGTCTGTGCTCTGCATACTTGAGTCTGTCCAGCACATCACCGCCTCACTTGGCATTGTGTTCATTCTGATTCATGGGGCACTTGCCTCCTTCCCACATACTTGGTTCCAACCTCTCACCACATCCTGCTATTGTGTGGCAGAGGTGCCATGATGTGGATGGTTTGTCTACATGGCTAGCCCCTGTTACCACAGTTCCTTATGTTTTCGTGTCTGGTAGGTGGGCATGTTGTTTGGCATGTTGTATGTGATGTTGTAACGTGTGCATTCCCATAGTTGTGAGTTGCATGATTGTTGAGTTGAGGTGTGTGGTGTGTTCATTTGGTACTTACCAATGAGCAGTGCATTTCCATAGCTGCCATCCTCGAAGTGCTGGTTGATGATGGACTGTCGTAAGAATGGAGGAATTATGCACACTGCCTGGGTAGTTGGCGACGACGTTGGTGAAGACTCCCCGGTGGTCCACTGTTGCCTGCACATTGATGGAATGCGTGTGCTTTCTGTTGCGGTAATTGTGTGCAGTGTCGGCAGGGGGCACAAGTAGGACATGTGTGCAGTCAATTGCCAAACCAAAGAGGAGGATGGACAGAGTGTTGAACATTGCAAGCACTCACCCCCAGTCAACAGATCTGGGTTTAATCCATCATCATTCTTTAGCTCACTCCGCCACCCCAGTTCAGACATGGCCATATGCAAATCAGTCTGACCCTGTGCCTCATGGGAACAGGCCAACCCAAACTGCCAAGCCATGTCTTCCCTGGACCAGAAACAAGTATCCTGGGACCGGTTTCTGGCTAATCAGCCGTCAGCAGCCAGTCTATCTTGAATCCAGTGGCAAAGTGAGCAAGGGACCCACGTCTGGGCATACCCTGCCAACTTAAGACAAACAAAGCAAAACCAAAGGGGATGAAGGACGGAGTGTTGAACATTGCAAGCACTCACCCCCAGTCAACTGATCTGGGTTTAATCCATCATCATTCTTTAGCTCTCTCCGCCACCCCAGTTCAGACATGGCAATATGCAAATCAGTCTGACCCTGTGCCTCATGGGAACAGTCCAGCCCGAACTGCCAAGCCATGTCTTCCCTGGACCGGAAACAAGCATCCTGGGACCGGTTTCTGGATAATCAGCCGTCATCAGCCAGGCAGTCATTTGCCCCCAATATGTGCGGGAAGCCAGCTATGGCATAGAAGCCTTGCTTGGTCTCCAGCTGTTCCTGCGCAGTGTGGGGGAAGTGAAGGTGCTGGGGTACCAAGCTGATGTTGGCATCCAAGACAGTTGTGATGAACTTTGATAGGGCTGGCTGTGAGACTCCTCCGACTCTGACAGTTGTTGATTTGAAGGTACCAGAGGCCAACAGGTGCAGCACAGCCAACAGTCTGTGGAGGGATGTTGGTTGTCCGCTGTGTTGGTACCGTCAGCCTGTGTGTAATGTGGGTCAGGATGCGGAGGATGGTTGTCCTTTTGACCCTGTAGTGGGCAATGACTTCCTCTGGTGTTAAATCTGTGAGGCTGGTGCGTTTTTGGAAGGACAGATGCTTATTCTGCGCTGCCTCGGTGGTAGTCCGGGGGAGGTCGGGGGGCCTGGGTGTGGTGGCGGTGGGTGTTGTGGGCCTCTTGGGTCTCCGAGCTGCATGATCAGTAGCTCCATGACATGTGTTTGTCTGCCGATTGGCTCTGGGCTGGCCTCCCTTTTACACTGCAGGTTGTTGTCCTGCTTAACACCAGTACAAGGCAGGTGTTCATTCCCTGCTGCTAACGCGCCTTATCGCATGTTTTTGGATTGCTTCGCTGATCTGGCTGATCGTTGAGAATACCGCAAAGTGGTGTTTTCGTGTTTTTGCACGAGAACGCCTACTCAGTATATCATTAGCCTTAGTTGTCGCTCTTATCCGTGGCGATGTTTTTTACAAAATCTATCGCTGGAAAACTGGCGATTTCGGCAGTTTGCACCAGCTTGAGAATGGGACGAATAATATTTCACCACTTTTGCTGTGTCAAAGTGCCGATAACTCAGCCATAAGTCTTTGAGAATATGCCCCTCAATATTCTTGTGCCCTACTGCAAAACCTGAGCGTGTTACTTTCCATGACTTTAGTTTCTTGGGCTTCACTTGTAATCCAGGGGTCAGTAGACAGTTCCCGCCACCTTAAGCAAGATTATTGGGTGTTGAACCTATTACTCTCTGCAAGGTCACCCCAAAACCTTCTGCCTTCACCCCTACTGTGTCTCATGATTCATTTTTGTTGGCATTAGGACTCTTTACACTTTACGACCAGTGCTAAAGTGATTGTGGTCTCTCCTTCAAACATGGTATAATTGACCTACACCTAATTGGCACACTTAATTTACCTGTAAGTCCCTAATAAATTGTATTACATGTACGCAGGGCCTGTAATTTAAATGTTACTAGTGGACCTACAGCACCCACTGTGCCACCCGCTGAAGTAGGCATTTAAAACATGTTTCAGGCCTACCATTCCAGCCTGTAGTGCAGTTTTAAAATGACATTTCAATCTGACAAAAGATTCCTTTTGTTAGGCCGAAACCATCCTTTGTAATACATATAAGTAACCCCTAAAGTTGGGCCAAAAGGCTCATAGAGCAGGATGTTCAGCAGTGAAAAATCCTAAAGTCATTTTTGACTGTCGTAAGGCCCATCTCTCCCATTGACTAACACTGGGTTACCCTATTACATTTATTAAGTGATATCTTGACTGGAAGCAGACAGAGACACGCTATTTACACTCAAATAAACTGTTATTTGAAATCCTCTTTGATGGAAAAGTCGAATTTTAGGTCACGATTCTGAAAATGCTACATTTGGAAACTTAAAGGAACAAATGATTGATGGAATTCTGAGCACTGCAAACATTCACCCCCAGTCACAAGGATCTGGGTTTAATCCATCATTTTTTGCTTATCACGCCACCCCAGTTTGGACCCAGCCATATGCAAATCAGTCCTGATCCTCATGGGAACAGTCCAGAGTCCAGACGGAACTGCCAAGCCTGGTCTTCCCTGGACCAGAAACAAGCATCCTGGGACCGGTTTCAGGACATCACCCCTCATCAGCCCGGCTACTTTGAATCCAGTGGTGCAGTGAGCATGGGACCCACGTCTGGGCATACCCTTCCCACTTAGGGCAACAAAAGCAAAAGGAACAAATGATGGACGCAATGCTGAACAATACAAAGATTCACCCCCAGTCACAAGGATCTGGGTTTGATCCATCATTCTTTTGCTCTCCATGCCACCCCAGTTTGGACCCAGCCATATGCAAATCAGCCTTGACCCTGTTCCTCATGGGATCAGTCCAGCCCAAACTGCCAAGATGTTCAGCATTCCGTCCATAATTTGTTCCTTTCGCTTATAGTGACACAAAAGGGAACTAGATGCAGGCAGGATGGGCCATCCTGTCAGGATGACTGAGGACAGAGTTGTTCACTGTCCCACTTACACTTCAAAAGGCTTGCCCCCGCATACACGAAGGAACATACTACTACTCTTTTGACACCCCAAACCTCCTCCGGCATACACAAAGAAACATATTACTAGTCATTTGTCACACTAGACTTCTTGGAGCCTTGACAGGGTAAGCAAATAACTTTCCAGAGCCATATGTGTGGGTAGTATAGGGTATTCCCCCACTTCAAAGGCTGTCAACAGGTATACATATTGGATCTCATGGGTTATTCTTCAGGACACTCCTGAACCTGTAGATATTACATAAGAGGGACTGCCTTGTTTCCCAGAGGATTGAGCTGCTGCATGAGGCCTGCCTTGACCCCCCCAGAGGGCTGCGATGTTGCTTGATGACTGCCCGCTCTCTGAGAAGGAAGACTGGACCTGCAACTGCCCAGCTGACCTGCTGCACTGGACCTGCAACTGTACCTGCAAGAGCCCTAATAGACACTGCTGGAGTGAGTTCTTGATCCCCCAAGATGTGCCTCTCCATGTCCTGGACTCCTGGTTGGCATGAGTTGAACTCCTCCTGTAAAGACAGAAAGATGAAATTCGGATGTTTTGGGCTCTTCGTGATCTGTGAGATGCTGCCACCTGCAATGACTACAAACTCACACCTCTGGTGAACCAGACTCTTCATGCTACAGCACCCACCAGTGATAGCTCCATCATGGTTGGGCTACACTTTTGACTTTCTCCTGCTCTAGCATGACCAGATGATCACAAGTGGCAATTTGAGCTTTAAAATTGAATAGCTCCAGTTCTACTGATTGGGGTTTTGTCGTTGTGGAATCATTTTATTTATTAAAATGTACTCTATTTTCCTAAATTGGCTTGGGATTTTTCTTGTGTTGTGTTTTTACCTTTTTACTGTTTGTGTGCTGTATAAATCCTATACACACTGCCTCTAAGTTAAACCAAACTACTTTGTGCCAAGCTACCAGGGTGTTAAGCACAGGTTAATTTAGTTACTTTTCTGCTTTCCTCTGACAAGGATAGTGGTTGTTGCCTGAGTGGGGCTTCAACCTACCTTAACCAATAACCGGATTTCTTACATTGAGGAGCACTCTTGCCATAAAAAATCCTTTTTTGCACAAAAGTGATCAATGCCAATGTTTCCACAGTTTTGCATCAAGCAGTACCACTTCATTCCATGCCAGCGTCCACTCTAACCATTGGAGAGGCTGGGCTTGAATTTACTCTATGAGAAAACAGGCAGTAAAAGGTAACTATTCAGAGAATTATTTACAAATTGAATCCAGAAATTTACACTTATATATGTATTTCTGTGGTTGGCATATATTTCTAACTTTTTAGGAATTGTACATTTCAAGGAGTTTTCCTGAGAAGCTACAAAAGTTCAAGTTTTCTCTTTGAAAATCTTGTGTGAATTACATTTTTGCACAAGCAGAGATACATGGGAAATTTATGAGTTCAAAGCTAAGTCAATTTTAGGAGTGCAGAATGAAGTTCTGCACTCCTAAAGTTGTCCATTTATGCACCCAAGTTTAACTTAGGGGTGCAAGTGACTTTAAGAATTAGTTCCAGCTCAAGGCAGAACAAACGGATTGGGGAATCATAAACACAGGACTGTGGGATAAGGATCCAATTATCTCCCTGCAGCTAGCCACTAGTTAATGAAAGTGTTGTTCAGTGAGTTAGTGTGACACACAGCAAAACGTATGTATGGTCAAAGAACACAGTGCACCCATATATGGTCCTATGTGTGTGTGTGTATTTATGAGCTGTCAATGGAGAATTATTTTGAGGACAAGAACCCTCACTCACCCGAAGGTGACATGCTTCATCAATGGGTTCCCTCCTCACACCTGGACTGCAAGGTCAATGGTGTTGGCTATAACTCCCCTAGGGGAGGAGCTGAGGTGTTTTAAGGATGAGCGGTGTTGTAGGGTAATTGAGGGAAAGAGTGCAAATGAAAAGTAGTGGATAAAACTGTACCTAAAGGGTCAAATCAATTTTATTCTGTGGTCCTCTGAGACAGGGGTAAAAAGAGAGGACTCAGGGATTTAATCAAATATACCCCTATAGATGGTCAACATGTTTTTGCCCATGATTGACTCCAACAGGTTTCAGGGGCATTTATCTGGGCCTGGGAAAATAGTCACTGTGCTCAAAATTGTGATAATCAATAAAGGTATACTGGCAACAAAAGTATCAGAATTGCCAGGATTTTGATGGCTCATAAACATTCCGGGTCCACCAACTCTCTGCTAATAATAAGATAAATAATGGATAGAATAGTACACAGTGTGCTATAACAACAAAGCAAGGAGTAGGATCCCAGGTGACATCTTATGTCCCTCAGTGCATAGTGTCTACTCATTCTGTTTAATAAATGTGGTGATCTAGTGAGTATCACAACTCAATGTGATGACCAGTACATGAAATATCTTGCCTAATTAGAAAAGGAATAATGTCCACTCTCAAGCCATTGGGTACATCTCTATTGCCAAACTGAAATTAAAAATCAAATCAAGCATACACATAGAACAAATACTGAACCAACATATTAGTAAAAACAGATTCAATGCCTGTGAGATTATATGTTCATATCTGTAATGCAGTTTTCTCAGATCAGATACACTGCACACACTTCAATAGCAACCCATGTATACACAGTAATGTCATGTACAGTGAGTAGGCAATCCCATGTCGGTGAGGACCGTATAACGAAGAGTACCCACACACACAACCACTCTGTAGGAGCTCAGCAGTTCAGAGTTATGAGGCAGAAAAAGGTAGAAAAAATGTATGGCCAATCTCACATATGTTAAAAAGACTCGTCTTAATTGCAGGATCTTGTCAAAGTAGCTGGGGGTTGGGTCTTCACATAAAGATGCCCGACACAGCAGCACTACGGGTGCACTGCTTGCACGCACCGTTGCTGGGTCTCCCAGCGGAGACCAAGGGCATCAGTGGGACGTCCCAGTGAGAGTCAAAACTGACCACTGTCTGCTTCCAAAATATAATACCTGGTGCATCAGTGAAGAGTTGTGACGTGTAACCCAACTGCGTCATATGTGGAAGGACACTTTGGGGATTCATGGGAAATGAAGTCCCAAAGCTGAAGCAGTGTCCCAGGTTGGGAAATGGGAAAAAAGGGAATGTATCTCAGATCACTCAGATGAGTGAGTGTGGGATGAGAACCATGTAGACCGAGAGTCTAACAGAGGAACCAGGCATACAATGGAATGTCCACACTGCGTGAGCCATGTCAACGAATGTCAAAAAAGAGTGGGGGGAATGGCCTCAGTGTATGGAGCATACTCCAAAATGCAAGATGAGAATAGAGAGAAGGGGTAGGCCTCTGTTGCATTGGGTTTGATCAATGTCCATTGTTCATGACGTTCATCTCTGGACGCCATGAACAATGTCATTGGTTTTTAATGTTATGGAGTTCTAATCATAGCCGTTATTGGTTTGATTATATGCTGTTTCTCCCTGCGAGTAACACTGTTCTTGCGGCGTAGGCTTGTGGTCCTGTGACTTTATTTCATTGAAGTTATATTCATTTAAATACGTCTTGGCCTGGCGGATTCTTCATCTCAACAATTTTGGCGGCGACCAGTGAACTTTCTCCACCCACGGAATTGAATTACCATTTCAACATCGGGACCACCAAGTGACAACGATGCGAAGAATACAAGTGACAATGATGCGCAGACTACAAACTGAAGGAAAGTAAGGCGTGTTTGATGCGATGCACGTAAGCTGCATTTTATTTGACTTTGAACCTAAAAGCGTAAACTTATCGTTTTACAAATACCGTTACAACAGGCACGAACGTTCGGCACCGGCAGAAGCGTGCGAAGTTACAGCAGAACCTTCGTCATCTACTGAGTTGATATCGACTTCATGCGCGCGCTGATGCAACTGTTAAGTCATCGCTAGGTGCGTAATCAACTCGTGCACGGGCGTGCGCTGGATTCTCATCAGTTTCATCAAGCGCATGTGTGTTCAAGGTAAATGACTGCCGCATCACGTTCAGCTTCTACTTGTTTGGTATCATCATGGCAACAAGAACGACCTTGGAAAACATTATGGTTGTTTTCTTGTGAGTTTCAATTGCCCTTTAACACCGTTTAAAAAACCTAAAGGATTGGTTTTAATAAATAATTCATGTATTTTAACCCTTTCAATTTTTGTTCGGATTTTACCAAGTTTTGACTTAATTATTAAAAAAAAAAAAAAGAATAACAAATTCAATATTTCAAGCAGTTTTAAGTGTGCATTATGGCAAGTTCGAGCTCATTTCAACAGCCAAATCTTTTTCTGCAAGTACAAGGAAATCCTACCACTAAATGGCAAAACTAGCACAGAGGTTTTGAGAAATATTTAGTGGCACTTGATGGGAAAAATACGATCCAGAAAGGTAAACCGCCTTAATTTATGGTCTTTTAGGTGTTGCAGGGCATTTACCGGAGTTTGAAGTAGCTACCGGGCAGTTTCTGCCTTTGAATGAGTATGAAGAGGCTGTGAAAAGGCATTTTACAGAGGCACTGAGTGTAATGGTGGAACGGCATGCATTTTACATGAGGGAGCAACAGGGAACGAAACTGTGGAAGAGTACATTGCTTGTGTACGCATTTTAGCATTGTCTTGTGAGTTTGGTAATAGGATTGATGTGTATCTATGTTACTCTAAAAAGGTGCAGGAAAGGATTCTTACATGCAGGAATCCAACTTTGAGCGAAGTTTTGGACATTGCCAAAGGGATCAAGAGGTCTCTTGGCTCTAGCAAGTTTCTTTCAAAGGAGTCTTCTTTTTCTCAGTCTAATGTCTGTGCAGTACATGAAAAAAGGGGAGTTGTAAAACGAGTTTGCTAGTGTTTCTGCGAACAGATATGCTAAACCAACATTTAGAAAAAATGCTGTTTGCTATAGATGTGGATCTAAGACTCACCTGGGTAATTTCGCAAACTGTCCAGCGCGGGGAAAGAAATGTGTGAAGTGCCAAAAGAATGGTTACTTCGCGCCTGTATGCCCAAATGGTAAAATGTACAACAAAGTCAAAGTAAATGCTTTTGAAGATTTCAATGCAGAAATGTACTCCAATATAGTGATCACTATTGACAGTAAGCATGTAAGGTTTAGAGGACCCCTAGGTGTTGTGCATATTGGAGACATTGAGTTAAACATTATGACTTTCTATAGGTTAAAGAAAAATGTCAAACTTTTTTAATCAGATGTTAACCCTAAAGCATTTGGGGAATTTGAAATTGAAATGCTTGGATATTTTAATGATATTCTTGAATTTATAGGTTGCAGCAGTAAGACTAAGATCTATGTTTCCATTAGAGGTAAAGACATTGGAAAACTTGGTATTTTGCTCAAACCTGGTGCACTAGAATCTATTGTTTTGGGTGATTTACCTGTGCTATGTATTGAAGAAGTGCAAGGGGTACAGAAACCTAGTGTTGAGTACATTTTGGCAAAACATTCTAAGGTTTTTGCACAGCATATTGGGTGTGTTAAGGGTTTTGAGCATCATATCAAATTAAAGGACAATGCAATTCCATTGATACAAAAAGTCAGGCAGGTTCCATTATCTGCCAGACAGAATCTTAAAGATCTTTTTGCTAAGTTATGTGAAGACGGCATAATTGAGCCAACAGAGTCCTCTGAATGGGTTTCGGCCATTGTTATTGCTAAAAAGAAAAATGGCAAAATCAGGCTCTGTGCCGATTTGAGAAAACTGAACAAAAACATTGTTGTCAATTGTCACCCATTATCTAGAATTCAAGAGATGCTCAATTCTATTACTGGGTCGTCATTTTTCTCTATCATTGATTTGAAGTCCGCATACCATCAGGTAAAATTGACTGAAAGTTCAAGGGATTTGACTACCTTTGTTACACCTTTTGGTGCTTTCCGCCACTTGAGGTTGCCTTTTGGACTAGCGTCAGCTGCTAGTGTTTTTCAGCGGTTGATGGATATTTTGTTTGATGGTATGCGGGGTGTTCAAAGCTTTCAAGATGACATTATGATCCATGCCAAACTGAGAATGAGCATTATGTGCTATTGGACAAAGTTGTAGGAATATTTGAAGGGAAGGGTATGACTGTAAGCAAGTCCAAATGTTTGTTTCTTAAAAAAGAAGTTGAATATTTGGGACATAGTGTGTCTGCTGCAGGAATAAAAATGAAGGATGATCATGTCAAAACAATCTGAGAAGCACCTATTCCAAAATCAAAAGATGAGGTGAGATCCTTTCTAGGCATGAGCGAATCTTACGCTAGGTTCATACATGGATATACTTTTACTGCGGAACCACTCAGATGGTTGCTCAAGAAAATGGTGGACTACTTGTGGGAGGAAGGACAGGATTTAGCTTTTAAGGAGATTAAAAAAAGCAATTTTGAGTGTACCTGCTCTTAGACCTTATGATCCGTCCGGCAGGAACATTATTACAGTGGATGCGAGTGGAGTTGGTTTAGGTGCGGTCTTCAGTCAAGTTTTTGATGGAAGAGAGCATACTGTGGCATTCATTTCTAGACCTTTGAAGGATGTTGAGAAGAGATACAGCACCATAGAAAGGGAGTTTTTGGCAAGTGTATGGGCTATTGAAGGTTGAGACTTTACCTGTGGGGCAAACGTTTTGAGCTTGGGACTGATCACAAACCATTACTTTATATGTTTGATGGTTGTGGCAGAGATTCCAACACAGCTTCTTCAAGATTGATTTGTTTAATTTCAACATTGCAGGAATACAACTTTGAGGTGAGGCATATTGCAGGAGGTTTGAACAGGCGTGCTGATTGGCTGTCTAGAACACCTACGTCTGAGCTGCTAGAGAAAAGTAAATCCCGTGAAGATGAATGTGTAGTTGCTGCTCTTGATGCCGTTAATTTTTCAGATGGTGTGATCTCGGAGCAGGAGTGGATAATGGAAATGCATAAAGACACTACTTTGCAGCGAGTGTGTGAATGCAATATGAATGGATGGCCTCCCATACATAACTTGGATGTGATGTTGAAAAGTTACTTACAGGTTGCTGAGGAGCTCAGTATGGAGGGTGAAGTTCTTGTCAGGCGTGATTTGTTTATACCACCATTCGCATTGAGGGAAAGATTTGTGAAATTAGCTCATCAAGGACATCCCAGGGCAACAGCTACCAAGAGGCTGCTAAGAGAGCATTATTGGTGGCCTGGAATGCACTCAAATGTAAATGATTTCATCGACAAGTGTGTGGCATGTTTGAGATCTGATAAACACTGGAAGGTCAGTAAGGAAGATATGCATCTGGATAGAATTCCAGACGGACCTTAGCGAAAACTGGGTTTTGATTTTGCTGGACCTTTTAACGTTTTGAAGGAAGAAATGCGTTATCTCATGGTTCTCACTGATTATTACTCAAAATGGATACATCATAAGTTTCGTTCTCCTATTACTACAGAATCTGTGATCGATTTTTTAAGTCGTGTTTTTGCCTTTGAGGGTTATCCTAACATCATTGTGTCTGACAATGGCACCCAACTCACCTCTAAGAAAATGTTGGAGTATCTGAACAAGTTGAGGGTCAAACAGGAGAAGACACCATTGTATAGTCTCTCTTCCAATGGCATTGTTTAGAGAGTCAAAAGGTCTCTAAAAGAGGGAGTTCAATTGGCACTTGCCTCTAATGTGTGTGTTGAAGTGGTTTTAAAGGATAACATTTTTGCTTACAACAATACCCTAAATGCTGTAACCAAAAAAACTCCTTTTTCTTTCTGATGCGTGGGAGAATTTGTTGCTATTCATTAACACCTGACATGAGGAGAGGTTCTGGTAATTTCTCTTAAATCAATGATGCTAAGCTTGCCATTAAACAGTTGCTTACTGAAAAACAGTTTAAGGTCAAGAGCTACCATGATAGGATTCACAGAACATCAGGGAAACAATTTGCTGTTGGTGAATTATTAGGGTTACAGACAGTGCTGTTTTACTCAAAGACAAAGGTTGGTGAAACAAGAGCACTGTTGTTTCACTCAAAGCTGGAGAAGAACTTTTGTTCAGTAACTTGGAAGACTTTGACAATGATCTTGGTGTGCATAATTTCATGAAAATACCAGATTAGGATTTGTGTCTTAATGCGGTTTTGGTTAACAACCATCATTGCAGTGTTAATTCTGACGTTAATAACACTGTTGCAGTGCAGGAGTCTCCCAGAATAGAAATTGATGAAAGATGTTGTTCTTTTGGTGGGGATTCATTGGATTTACAAAATAATGTGGTGCTAAACAGCAAAAGGAAAGTTGTTTTACCTGTTAAGTTGAATGATTACGTATTGTACTGATTTACTTTACGTTTTGTTTCTTTCTCTCCTTTCTTTTCTTTGTTCACAATGTTTTGCTATGTTACTATTGGGTTGTAGTTTTGCCTGCTTAGTTTAATGAGCACTTATTGTATTGTTTTTTTTGTGCAAAATGGGGAGGTGTTGCATTGGGTTTGATCAATGTCCATTGTTCATGACGTTCATCTCTGGACGTCATGAACAATGTCATTGGTTTCGAATGTTATCGAGTTCTAGTCAGAGCCGTTATTGCTTTGATTATATGCTGTTTCTGCCTGCAAGTAACACTGTTCTTGCAGCGTTGGCTTGTGGTCCTGTAACTTTATTTCATTAAAGTTATATTCATTTAAATATATCTTGGCCTTCATCTCAACAGCCTCACAATTCACTCCTCTAGTGGTAAATGTAAAGGAATCAGGACATCTAAAAGTGGTGACCTCAACTCAAAATAGGTAGTCAAAAGGTCACACCCTAGATGGTTGCATTTGTTCCTTGTCTACAATGGAAATAGTGCGGAGACATAGTGGACTTGTTTTTGAAATGGGCTAAGCAGGACAAGTTTGTGATGTGTACCTCCAGCATACTCCACAACCAGGCTGGTGTGCCGGTGTGGAGTAACTTGTGACGCAGCCTCTTCATAAGCGAAAAATCTGTGCGTCACATTTCAACAGGGATCGGCAAAAGTGGAAGCCACACGGTTCATTCCACTGGGAGTGAAGAAAATGTCAGGGAGTCAAGACATCTATAAGGAGTGTTCTACATTGCTATGTAATGATCAAAGAAGTTACAGCTGGATGACAGAAAAAGGGGGTAAGGAGTGTGTGTGGTGGAGAGAGCTGACCAGGGTTGTGTATAGTGTGTACCTCCTGCCAACTCCAAAGTCAAACTGGGGCTGCCACCCCCAATTTCAAAGTCACTTAGGGGGTGGAGTATCGCAAACCTCTGAGGAAAGTCAGTGCCCTAGACTAGTCCAAGGAATCTCATCATTCAGACCTTGCATGTCATTATGAAGTTTGAAGATCCAGCGTTGTTCCCTATGGAAGAGGACTGATTCGGGGTTGCCCATGGCCGGTGAAAAGCGTGGTTTGTCTATCCCCATACATCTGATATCATTCTCTGTGTGGGCAAGGTCAAGGTAGTGAGTTTAGAGTTCGCCTTTTTGCATCTCACAGAACTATAGTGTTCAATTATCCTAGTCCTGATCTTCCGGGTAGTCATACCTATGTAGTTGCATTTGCATGGGCATCTGAGAAGGTAGATTTCTCCTTCTGTATTGCATGGGCATGATTAAAAAGTTCCCATGAAGTATTAAGTCCTAGATCAACCTGGGCAGTGGGTTGACTGTATGGAGAAACCGAACAAGAACCACACGGAAAGTGCCCTTTCAATGGTGGAAGGGACCACAAGGTGCTCGTATTTATTTATTTATCTATTCGTAGAGTTTTATATAGCGCAAGCTTGACCCAAAGGCATCAGAGCGATTTCCAAAATTTGCATAGCAGTAGTTATAGGTTTACAGATTGAGGTAGATATAAAGGCCAAAACAATGGTGGTACATGAGTGAGACATAAGATGGCATGATTATCAGTAGCTGGCACAGTTTTTGAGGTAGAAGCAGTACATGAACAAAATGTATGGAGACATTAGGATCAGTAGCTGACACATTATTGAAGTAGATACAGCACATATATATAAATACTGCTTAGCACTGCATAGTTCTATTGGAACAGGGTTACAAGGGCAATAAGTAGACCTATATAAGGCTAACTAGCAATGGGCTCAGTGTGTAATCGAATGGGAGGGTACATTCTAGAGGTAGGCATAGCCTACAGATATACATAATGTTTTAACAAAGCATATTTAGCAGAACATATTGGGGTGGGCACACAGACAAATTACAGAGTGCAGGCAAAGTCTACGAAGACATGAGGATCAATAACTGGTACATTTTTGAGGTAGATATGGTACATTATATATATTACCTGCTGGTGGTCGCCAGTAGGTAGTTATAGTCAGGACCTAGTTTCCATAGGAAAAGTATTTTTGACTTGCCTCTAACTTTGGCGTAGTTTAACCAATCTTCATGAAATTTTCAAAAGAAATGTCAAAGTAGGTTTTGGTTGTCATGGAAAGTTTGGAGGTGATCCGTGCTGTGAGGATCTAGAAATAGGGGCACAAAAAAAGGGTGCGTTTGTAATGTTAATTCCCATAGGAATGAACGTGTTACCTACAGCCCGAATCACTGGATGGAATTACACAAAATTTGGCAGAAAGGTAGATGTTGTTACGCAGATTGTGTTTTTTGTTATTTGTGTAAATCCATTCAGTAGTTTTAGAGCAACTTAGGCTGAAAATTATATATTGCCTCAGATATTTTGCTCCAGTTTCGCGATTAGTCGCGGATGCACGCACCAACAGGAATGCTCTGACTGGCTGGACGCAACCTGAATAGAAATTTGTGGCTGCCATTTTACCATCCGGCGAAGGGTTCTTGGTGCTGAAAATTTGTGTGAAAGCCTACATAATGGGTCAGGGTCGAGATACTCTGACCCCATGTTTGAGAATTGGGTGTGTTAGGGACACAAGTTATGTGTCCAAAATTTATTTTTTTGATCGTGCTCTATATTCGCGATGATACCATGACCGCCAGTGTAGCCCCCCATGTACTGTCATGGTGACATTGTGACTATTGAGATGTCATCGCAAATACTGTTAAAGATATATTTAAAAAATATATATATATTTGTACACATTCGTCAGTCACTGTCACACACTCACAAACTCACTCAGACACTTATATACCAATTCACATACCCACTTATACATTCAGTCACACACCCACTCAGATACTCATGCACCCACTTACAGACTCACTCAGAGAGTGACACATTCATGTACAGACCCACTCAGAGACTCATGCTCCTACTTAGAGACCCACTCATTGACTCATGAATACAGTCTCATACCCACGTAGAGACTCTTACATCCACTCACAGACCCACCTGGGCATTCATGCACCCACTCAGATACTCATACACCTACTTACAGGCTCACTCGGAGAGCTATGCACCCATGTTTAGGCCCACTCAGAGACTCACACACCCACTTACATACCCCCTCCCACACTTACATATGTCCTCAAAGATCTACTGAGACACTCATATGCCCACTCACAGATATACTAAAACACCCAGTCATACACCCATACAGTCTTGCACACACTCAGACCTTCCCCCCTCCCAGCTGCTCCTCCCTCCCACCTCCCCTTCTTATGGCGGCCACTGTGCGGCAGTGAGAGCGACCCTTGACCCTGTCTGCCGGGAGGTCGCCCCCACGCCGCGCAGCCCCACCTGACTGCGCTTGTGTCTCTGCCCGTGTATCTGCCCAGCTGCCGCTGCCGCTGAGGGAAATCGAGGCCCGCCTCCACCCGCAGGCTACCACCTGCGCCTCATCCCTGGTGGCCAGTGGTAGGCCATAGGTTTGCTTTCCTGCCCTAGACTTGCTCTATATTGTACTTGCATTGTGCCCCTTCTGCTTGTGACCGTCTTCTATTGTACTCTGTGCCTGTATTTTGTGACCGTCCTTCCCGTGTGCTACTGCCACTCTCCCTGCCGCTGTTTCCCCTGCAGCCCCGCCCCCCCACCCACCCTCTCGTCATTCCAGTCTTACATCTGTATTGTATCTTGTATTGTACCCCATTTGCTTCTGTGACCGCCCTTATTGTAGTGTATTTTCCACTTCTGCGACCGTTTCTCCCCGCTTGTCACTCTGCCACTTTCCCCGCCGCTGCGTCCCCTGCAGCCCCGCCCCCCCGCTCTCCCTTTCGTCGTTCCCCCCTCCCAGCTGCTCCTCCCTCCCACCTCCACTTCTAATGGCGGCTGCTGCGTGGCAGTGAGAGCGACCCTTGACCCTGTCTGCAGGTAGGTCGCCTCCCACGCTGCGCAGCCCCACCTGACTGCGCCTGTGTCTCTGCCCGTGTATTTGCTCAGCTGCCACTGACGCTGAGGGAAATCGAGGCCCACCTCCACCCACAGGCTACCACCTGTGCCTCATCCCTGGTGGCCAGTGGTAGGCCATAGGTTTGCTTTCCTGCCCTAGACTTGCTCTATATTGTACTTGCATTGTGCCCCTTCTGCTTGTGACCGTCTTCTATTGTATTCTGTGCCTGTATTTTGTGACCGTCCTTCCCGCATGCTACTGCCACTCTCCCCGCCGCTGCTTCCCCCATGGCCCCGCCCCCCGCTCGCCCTCTCGTCATTCCAGTCTTACATCTGTATTGTATCTTGTATTGTGCCCCATTTGCTTCTGTGACCGCCCTTATTGTAGTGTATTTTCCGCTTCTGCTACCGTTTCTCCCCGCTTGCCACTCTCTGCCACTTTCCCCGCCGCTGCGTCCCCTGTGGCCCTGCCCTCCCGCTTACCCATTCGTCCTTCCCCCTTCCCAGCTGCTCCTCCCTCCCACCTCCCCTTCTTACGGCAGCCGCTGCTTGGCAGTGAGAGCGACCCTTGACCCTGTCTGCAGGGAGGTCGCCCCCCACGCCGCGCAGCCCCACCTTATTGCACCTGTGTCTCTGCCCGTGTATCTGCCCAGCTGCCGCTGCGGGAAATTGAGGCCCGCCTCCACCCACAGGCTACCACCTGCGCCGCATCCCTGGTGGGTAGTGGTAGGCCATAGGTTTGCTTTCCTGCCCTAGACTTGCTCTATATTGTACTTGCATTGTGCCCCTTCTGCTTGTGACCGTCTTCTATTGTATTCTGTGCCTGTATTTTGTGACCGTCCTTCCCGAATGCTACTGCCACTCTCCCCACCACTGCTTCCCCCGCGGCCCTGCCCCCCCGCTCGCCCTCTCGTCATTCCAGTCTTACATCTGTATTGTATCTTGTATTGTGCCCCATTTGCTTCTGTGACCGCCCTTATTGTAGTATATTTTCCACTTCTGCAACTGTTTCTCCCCGCTTGCTACTCTCTGCCACTTTCCCCGCTGCTGTGTCCCCTTCGGCCCCGCCCTCGCTCACCCATTCGTCCTTCCCCCTCCCAGATGCTCCTCCCTCCCACCTCCCCTTCTTATGGTGGCCACGCCGCTGGCGCGCCTTAGGCAAGCCCGTCTGCGCCCGTCCACGCCTGACCGTGCCAGTGCCAGAACCCCTGGCCCCCACGAACACCACAACACCTGACTCCGCTACGATGCCAGCACCCTCCACGCACTCAACCCCGGACGAGAACACACCTGCTACCAGGCCACCCTGAAGCACACCCAAAGACCCTTTACCTGTCGGAACTGCAGCTTCACCAGCATCCGGCCCACCAAACCACCAACCAAAGAACCCAACTACCTCAGATGCATTCTTCTCAACACCTGCTCCACCCGCAAACACGCCGTCGAACTCTGAGACCTTCTCGACTCTACCTCCCCAGATGATGCCTTCCTGACGGAGACCTGGCTGAACCCCACCTCAGCTCCCGACATCGCCATAGCCATCCCGGAAGGCTACAGGATCACCCGCAGGGACCGTACCAACGGCGTTGGAGGAGGAATCGTCATCGTCCACAGGAACACCCTCAGAGTCTCGACCAACACCGAAGACACCTTCAGCACAGACAAACACATGCACTTCCAAATCCACACCGACCCCAACACCACTCTCAGAGTAACCCTCGTCTACAGACCCCCCGGACCCCGACTGCAGTTCAGCGACTCCATAGCTGACTTCATCAACACACAAGCCCTCGTCTCCACGGACTACATCCTCCTCAGGGACCTGAACTTCTACCTCGAGAACAACAACAACACCAACACCCTGATTGACAACCTTGCCAACCTCGGACTCAGACAGCTCGTGACAACACCCACCCATGCCGCCGGCTACACTCTCAACCCCATCTTCACCACAAGCCCCTACGTCACCTTCAACCACACCACCGAACCCCACTGGACTGACCACCACTGCCTTCAGGAAGCCCACCATGCACTACCGCACCCAACAGATGCCTTGATGCGGCTGGAGCAAAGTCACCGAAAACCAGCTAACCACTACCCTCTCCAAGAACCCACCCGCCGACTCCACCGACCCAAACACCGCCACCCGCAACCTCAGACAATGGATCGACAACTGCACCAACACCCTCGCCCCACTCAAGACACCCTCCAACAGCCACACCAGCAAGAAAGCCACCTGGTTCACCGAAGACCTCCAGGCCTCCAAACGAACATGCCGAAAACTGGAGAAGAACTGGCTCTGCGAACGAACACCGGACAGCCACGCAGCCCACAAGAGCGCCTCTCGCAGGCACCATGAACTCATCAGAACCGCCAAGAGGGCCTCATTCAAAGACCGCCTAGATAACAACGCACACAACAGCAAAGAGCTCTTCAACTTCGTGAAAGAACTCTCCAACCCCAGCTCCAACACCAACGACATCCCGCCCTCGCAAGATTGCCGACATCCATGACAGCTTCAACACCATGACCGCCCGACTACCACTGCCCCCACGAACATCACCCACACCAACCGCCTGCTCTCCTAGACCAGCATCAATGACGAGGACACCAGCGAGATCATGAACACCATCCAGTCCGGATCACCGCTAGACCCATGCCCTCACCACATCTTCAACAAGGCCTGCACAGCCATCGCACCCCATCTCCGGAAAGTAATCACCATCTCCTTCGAGACAGCATCCTTCCCGGAAAGCTGGAAGCACGCCGAGATCAACACCTTACTCAAGAAACCCAAGGCAGACCCCAAGGACCTCAAGAACTTCCGACCCATCTCCCTCCTCCCGTTCCCGGCGAAGGTCACCGAGAAAATCGTCAACAAACAACTGACCCTCTACCTCGAGGAGAACAGGATCCTGGAACCATCCCAGTCCGGGTTCCGCAGCAACCACAGCACCAAAACCGCCCTCATTGCCGCCACTGATGATATCAGGTCCCTGCTTGACAACAGAAACTGCGGCCCTCATCATCCTGGACCTGTCAGCCGCCTTCGACACCGTCTGCCACAACACACTATGCACACGACTCCACGCCGCCGGAATCCAAGAGAAGGCCCTGGACTGGACCACGTCCTTCCTCTCTGGCAGAACCCTAAGCATCCGCCTCCCCCCTTCCACTCCAGGGCCACCGAGATCATCTGCGGCATACCCCAGGGCTCTTCCCTCAGACCGACGCTGTTCAACATCTACATGGCCCCCCTCACCCACGTCGCCCGACAGCACGACCTCAACATCATCTCCTACGCCGACAACACTCAGCTGATCCTCTCTCTCACCAAAGACCCTCACACCGCCAAAACCAACCTCCACAAAGGCATGAAGGCCATCGCCGAATGGATGAGGAACAGCCGACTGAAGCTGAACTTGGACAAGACGGAGGTCCTCATCCACGGAAACACCCCTTCGGCCTGGGACGACTCCTGGTGGCCAACCACACTGGGAACCTCCCCAACACCCACCAACCACGCACGCAACCTAGGGGACATCCCCGACTCCACCCTCTCCATGACTAAACAGGTCAACACCATCTCCTCATCCTGCTTCAATACCCTCCGAATGCTCCGCAGGATCTTTAAGTGGATCCCCATGAAACTCGAAGAACAGTCACCCAAGCCCTCGTCACCAGCAGACTGGACTACGGAAACGCCCTCTATGTAGGAATGTCGGCCAAGCTCCTGGGTCAACTGCAACACATCCAGATCGCCTCAGCACATCTGATCCTCGACATCCCCCGCCACAGCCACATCACACCCCACATGAGAGACCTGCACTGGCTTCCCGTCAACCAGAGGATAACCTTCAAGCTCCTCATCCACACACACAAAGCTCTCCACAACACCGGCCCAGCATACCTCAACAGACGCCTCAGCTTCTACACCCCCACCCACCAGCTCCGTTCCGCCGACTTCACCCTCGCCACAGTCCCCCGCATCCAAAGAACGACCGCCGGCGGCAGATCATTCTCCCACCTCGCCGTCAAGACCTGGAACACCCTCCCCACCAACCTACAGCAGACTCAAGACCTACTGGCCTTCAGAAGACTCCTTAAGACCTGGCTCTTCGATCAGTAGCAGCACCCCCTCCCCCCCAGTGCCTTGAGACCCTCACGGGTATTTAGTGCACTTTATAAGTATCTTGATTGATTGATTGACTCAGTCACAGACCCTCTCAAGGACTTATGAACTCAGCCAGTTACTCAGAAACTCATACACCCACTCACAAACTCACTCAGATACACATGCACCCACTCATTCACCCAGTCAAGGCTTATGCATCCTTTCACAGAGCCGCACAAACACTTTCCCTTCCAGTCATAGACCCACTCAGACACTCATGCAGGCACCCATTCACTCACCCACTCAGTTATGGATTCACTCACAGACCCATTGAGACACTCATACTCCTACTCACAGATCCACTCAGACATGCATACATCACTCATTGACCCACCCAGACAGTCACACACCCATACAGTCATTCACACAGCCAATCATAGACCCACTCAAAGACTTGTGCACCCAGTCAGTTATACACTCAGAGACTCATGTATCCACTCACAGTTACACTCTGAGACCCACGCACCCACTGACAGAATGACTCAGACATTCACGCTGCTAGTCATAGACCCACTCAGACACTCATGCACCCACTCACTCACCAACTTAGACATCCACTTAGACACTTATGTATCCACTCACAGATCCAGTCAGACAGTAATATACTTTCTTACAAATGCACAGAGGCACTCATGCACCTACTCACAGATTGAATGAGAGACTTACGCAACCAATCACAGACCCATTGTGACACTTATGCACCCACTCATAGATGGACTGAGGCAGTTATGCATTTCGTTACGGAAGTTTTGAAAAAGTGATGCATCATCTCACAGATCCCCTCAAATACTTATACAGTGAATGAGAGACTTTAATAATACAGTGATGCATGCAGTCATAGATTACATTGAAAAAGTTATGCACTGTGATATTAAGAGAGTTGTACATGCTATAATATAGTTGTTTGGATAGTAATGTGTTTAGTGTGTTGTTTATAATCCATTTTGCAGTTATAAACTTTTGAATGTGGTGGCAGCTAATGAATGTCTGCATTTGTTTTGTCATTTTGCTGCGTATTTGTGGTGACCGTGGCTACCACTATCATCACGACCCCCGGCGTCAACACGAAAATAGAAAATTGGTTTAAATGGTTGTTTTTTTGCAAACTCCCTACAAAAATATTACTTTAAACAGTGCAGTAATAAACCCATAGAGTCTGAAATACTGTAAAATGTCTGCATTTATGTGTTTTGCACCCCCTAAAAAAGGTAAGATCGTCCCGGTTACAGAGTCATTACGACTCTTAGCATCATCATGAAAATGGGAATTAGAGTTCAAACGCAGTTTTTTAAGAAGTTACTACAAATATATGTGTACAAACATGATCTTTAAGTTAGTAATGTGTGTATTATAATAGTTAGAATTAATTTTAAGTAAAACATTTTGAATGTGGTGGTGATCGTTGAATGTCTGCTTTTGTTTTGCGATTACACGACGTGATCGCAAAGATTGCGACATCGTCGAAAATTTTAAAAATTCACTAAAAAAGTAATTTAACAAACAATGAACAAAATTTGGGCCTCTTGCGTTTTTTTCCCCATGTTAAAAATGAAGCAAAAGTGTTGCAAGGGGCTTGTAAATCTCCCCTCCTGTTCCTATCCTCTGTAAAGTGAAATCCATCACTTCTATACATTCCATGCATGTCAAAATGCTCATTGTTGTTATAGATACAGCCCATGTTATGGTCTCTGAGGAAAGCAGAAACAGTTTTTATTATGTTTCCTGGCTTTGTCAATGTGGGGACAGAATTGATTTGACCACTTCTGTTTCTGTCTTTGACATATATTAGAGTACACAAAGACAGTGTGAGGGGAAAGCGAGATTAGTTCTGCAAAGATATTCTTCATTAGGCTTTTCAGCCCTACTCCAGTCAATGCGCCTAGGTTATTGCCACCACGGGGCACAAAATCATGATGTGAGGAGTTTGGAAACCTATAATGGTTTTAACCAAAGGCAGTAGCTGATGAAACTTTAACCCTCTCTGGCCAACCAACTAATCTCCACATTTGGGAAACCCAAGTCTTTGCCACTAATTTCGTTTTTTTGCAGCCTCTTTAGCCCAGTAGATATAGCTGTGACCCTCAATCCACACTTTATTTTGTAGGAAGGAGGAGTGGCAGACAGGACAGGTCTGCAGCTCAATATGACAGTTGGTTCTATGAAAGACAGTGAAAATGCATGTTTGCAGGGGGTTCAAAAACTTGAATTTTGATTAGATGAAGGGAATAGGCAGGTGAATAAAAGTAGACTGCATTTGGAAAAGATTAGTAAATAGATGTTTCATTGGCTCTGGTAAATAGAAAAAAATTCAATACAGAGTTGGATATGCTTTACAGTATGTGCAGTGAACCATGCCTGCTGTAGTTCATTTTGTAACTAGTATGGCCCTTCTGGAATGTGTTGTGAACTTGTGACCTGCTGGTTCTAGTGAGTTTCTATGGAGAATCTGCAGTGGGTGTATTGTTGGAAGGGTGTTAAAGAAACAGGTATTCGTTTAAAAAAATAGGAGAGGTTTAGGTTCGTTGTTTTATGCGGTAGGTAAAATTCCCTAATGAGGATGTTTCAAGAAAGTGTAGTATAGTGAGAGGAATATAAAAGTATTAAGGGAAATAGGTTTACCAACTCCCGTTTTTTTTGCAAATTCATTGCGATGATCACGATTACATCGCAAATGTTGACACAACGATGTGCATTTTTGGATACCTTCAAACAGGAGTGAAAGGGTTTATAGACTAACCAATTAGAAATGCAGTTACAAGACTCAAATATGAATGCAATGTTTTTATTTGTTGACCTTTGCAGTATTAGGCAATGGAAAGTTCAGAAGGTTGTGAGAGTGGTGTGCCATTCTTGTGCTATATTTTTACGATGTGCTGCTTATAACCCGTGTTTTTATTTGAATTCTGGGAGTTGTAGTCGTATTTGTTCCATTATAAAAGATGGATACAACAGTCAGTTTTGAAGGTGGAATTTATGCTCTATAGTTGTATAGAATCTGAATAGAACTATGCATGGAGGTTTATTATTGGGGCTGCCTTATCACTTAATACTGATGCACAAGGCATAACATTTTCTTAAACCATTTATAACTGAAGAGTGAGGAAGGCTGTAGCTAGGCCATAGTGCAGGGAGCTACTTGCTTAAAAATGAAAAGATGCCCTTTGATGTTTCAGTGAGCTATATGCACTCATAGAAACCTATGTGCCCAATTATGCATTCAGCTTACACCCAGCCTTAAATCTGAGAAAGCTATGTAGAAAAGCAGACAGGCACTGACACCCCTAGTGAGGTAGTTAGAGAAGCACACAAAGATTCACTAATACAGGCAGGTACAATATATATGCATTTTGGGGTAATGATTGCAGTTTGTCACACACTTAAATAACCCAATGCTCAGTAATACATCCAGGAGTCAATCTATGCAGGCCCTTACAGACACATTCAGACAATCACATATCACATAAATAAAGGCAGTGATTTAGTAAATAAATTACATGCACATGGAATCACAGCCCAAGATAGGAACTGAAACACTCATTCAGATATCTGCTAAACAACTGACACTTTCAAGATTACAATGCAGACAACAAGTGCTTGCATTATGTCTCATGACTGGTATACTTGAGCTTGGGCGGGTAGTTTTACTGGTAGCACTGTTTTATCACTTAAAAGTGGTACACAAGGTGAAGACTGTTCTTGTACCACATTTAAGTGAACATGAAGGTAGACTGTAGCTAGGACATAACGCAGGGACCTCTTCTCTTAAATGGTAAAAAGATGCACTAGGATGTTTTAGTGAGCTATATGAACTCATACAAACCTATGTGTCCAATTATATATCCGGCCTACACCCAGACTTAAATCTGAGATACCTAGGTATAAATGCAGACTGACACTGAAACACGTAGTGAGGTAGTTAGAGAAGCACACTCACACAGACAGGCTCAACTGATATGTATATTGTGCCAATAAAGGCAGTTCACCCACTTAAATAAACCAATACTTCACAGACACATTTAGAGGATCATAGATATCACAAAGACAGTTAATCATTTACAAACAAAGTTACACACTCACACAATATCAGGTCCTGAAAGGGACTCACACAGTTATTGACATATAAGTGAAAAAACTGACACATTCATGTTTAACATCTAATTCCCCTGTCAAGTTTTAAGCTACACTTCTACAACATATACCTGGCCCCTGAGGTAGGTTGCAGTTAAGGAAGAGCGTATGCTCCTTTAAGTTAATGTCCGTGTAAGCATGTATATGGGTGAGTGAGAGGGTGTGTGAGTAACTCAATGGGTGAGTAAGTGTGTCTGTGAGTAGCTGTATGAGCAACCTCTCTGTCACCCGTATACATAACTGAACAGTATGGTAGGGTGTCAGTAGTTAATATGATGGGTGTTACTTACTTAAAAGTGAAGACATGTAGTCTGAAGATTTCCTAAGTTAAATATCCTCATGTAAACTAAATGTTTAAATAGTTAAAATATGTAAGGTGACACTATATAATTAAGTAATGAATGTTCCTTTCCATTTTTGTTTTCAGACATCAATATCTACTTATCTATATAGTATTACCATGCCAACAAAAAGTCACAGAAGAAAGAAGCAGCAGCAAATAGAGCGTCTCCTTAGAGCTAAGAAACAAAAGGGGCAAAGTGCAGAACAGATAGTGAAAGAAAAAAGGCTTGCTGGTGAGAGAACCAAGACATTTCTTAAAATTGTTTGTGCACAACTGGAAAAGTACAAAAAGAAGTAAAGAAAAACAAAACTATAACACCGAGTACTAAAGCTCAAAAAGTCTCTGATGTAAAAAGAACAAAGTCATTGCAAAAAGGAAAGATTTTAAGCAGAAGGCAGAGGCAGTTCAAGGAAATCAAACGTAGTATGTTCCACACTTGAGTAATTCACAACTTGTTATTATCTATGAAGAAGTATGAAAGAAGAACACAAGCAATCGGACAAAAGGAATATGTTGAAGGTGTAGATGATAAGGCGCTTGATCTGAAGAGAAAACCATTTATCTTAGTTTTAAACCGAATGAAGACACTGGACTAAATACTGTTGTCTATAAGGAGACAGAGCCAAGAAGAAAGACTTGTTAATAGAAGTAACTTTTGCAAACTTTTTAGTGGTGAATGGATACATACTTCAATTGCTGAGCCTTTCTTTAAATGTAGAAGGTTATTTCCAAGACAACACATTAGTGCACGCAATTGATGAATCTGGACAATGTTATGGGATTACAAATTGTATTTGTGTTACAGAGGAAGTAATGGTACCTAGAAATGTTGAGGAAGAGATTGCTGAAGAGATGAAAGGAAGGCGTAGACAGGCCCCTGTGTACAAATGGAATTGAAGCAGTGTTTCTTGTATTCATCAACAATCAATTGATATATTGAGAAATTTCTTCTGCATGTTTGCTTCCAGATGTTTAAAACGGAAAATACATACTTTGCAAGGATTAGATCCATGCGTAGTAAGAAAGCATACTGATTTATAAGGACACTCACTAGCTTGTCTGTCAAAAAAAAAGTGTCAAAGCAGCTTTTATTGTTTTGGAATGTTAGTTGTACATCATTCAAAGAACTTTTGTTAGAAGTCTTTATTATGTAAAAACTCCTGCTCTATGTTTAGCAAAAATGAAGAGAGCTGTTTTTCATGGTGGTATAGTAGAAGGACAAAAGGTTTGTGATGATGTTGAATTTTCTTTTTTTTTACTATAATAGCAGTGTAGGAAAAATTAAGAGTTGGTCACAACAGGAGTTGTGGAGCAGAACAGATGTACTAGTGTTGGTCATTTTGTAAAAGAGATTAGAAAGTTTAACACAGTTTCTTCAGAGCAAGCAAACTGTGTTTGTATATGTTGTCAATGCACTCACTACAAAAATCAAACTCAGAATGTTGATTTCTGCATTAAAACTGAAAAGAATAGTAATATTAAGTGCCGAGAATTTGCTGTTTATTTATTTGTAGAGCGACGATTTGACTTGTCCACCCGACAAGTCATGTGTAAGTACTGCTGTAATAAGTTAGAGGAAAACAAAACGCCTGCTACAGCAGTATACAACAACTTAGAAATAGTACCTATTCCAGAAGTACTTAAAGATTTGAATGTTTGCGAATCCACATTAATACAAACTATACATCCATTTCAAGTTACTGTTCGCATGGAGCCAAAGACAGGGGAATTACCTCCACATGAGCTCCAGAAAGGTCTCAAAGTTAGAGTTGTATACTTTCCATTATATTTTAAGTAAAATTTTGAAGCTGTAGCGGTACAGAGAAATTTGGAAGAGGGCATTGTAAGTCTAATAAATGGTATCCCGACCAAGAGTAAAAAAAATGGCAAGAGATAGTAGATGTTAGCAAAGTTAAAAATGCAACTTCATATCTGTTACAAAAAAACATATATTATAAAAATGCAGAAATTCAAGAAATCACACATCTGGAGGACAACACATCATCACAACCGGTAGTAGAAAAAAAGTATGAACAATACAGCATCCATCCTCTACATACATTAAAAAGAGATTGTTGGTGATGCTATTGATCCATCTATATCAACTAAAAGTAGCAAAAGGAACTCCCTTAAGTGTATGGGAAATAAAGTTTAGAAGCTCGCAGTTACCCTCATCTCTTTCCTACTGGTGTAGGTAGTAGGAATGATGATTGGTCTATACAAATACAAATTGGCTGAGAACAGATGTACTAGACTTTAGTCAGAGGATCCTAGATTCTGTCAATGTATCCCATATATGTTCCATCTATTATTTGAAAGTCCTTTGTTTTCATTGTCTTATGCTGTAAACCACATTTTGAAAACAGATGTAAATCTGCAAAATCTATCTGCAAGAGAATTTGTTCAGAAAATCCATGGGAAACATGAACAATTGAAATACAACTTGATTAATCTTATGGCATGTCAACGTGGAACCAAAGAATATGGGTATCGTCATCACGGTGAACTAAAATGTATGCTGAGAAATTTAGGAGCACATACATTGTTTCTAACACTCAGTTTATGCATGGGATGACCTGCTTCAATTCTTCCGAGAGGCAAATTCTAATATAAAAGACATTGATCTAAACACTCCAGGAGAACCTCTGCTCATTGGACCCTGAAAATGTTTGCACATACTTTAACCACAGATTTCAAGCCATAAAAGCTTTTATCTGCAACAAGAGCTATCTACCACTTGGTGAAGTGACTGATTTCTTTTTGCCCAAAGAATACCAAGCCAGAGGTGCTCCACATATTCACATTCTACTATGGGTAAAAGATGCCCCAAAGTTTGGAACAGAAACTGATAAGTCTGTGTTGCCTTTCATAGAGCAATATGTCACTTGCATCATCCCAAAATGAGAGCGATGATAAAATATTAAGACAACAAGATCTAAGATTCCAAAACCACAGGTGTGGAAAATACTGTCATAGAAAATATAGATCTAAAGGAAACTTGTATACAAGATGTTGTTTTGGATTTCCATGACCTGTGATCTCATAAGGAAGAGTTAATAGCTTTTTGTCTGCAGTCAGACGCACTCTCACACGGAATCACCAAAGAACACATACAACCTCAGAAGAAAAGAAGCATCAATGACTACAATCCTGTGATTTTGAAGATATGGATGCAAATATGGCTCTACAGTTTGCATCAGATAACTCAATGGCTGTTGCTCGGTTCATCAGCAAAGTCAGTGAAAACCACTTTCAAGGAGATGTGGTTGGAGATTTCCGCAGAAAAGAGTCTCACAAAGAGATTGCACAGTTTTAGTTTGAAAATGCTTTCTCACAGAGAGATCGGCTCTTATTAATGTGCAGACCGGGTAAACTCAGCTTGTAACAGAGTATAAAGCCTTTTCCTGAAATCCATTATATTGCGGATTTTGAGCCACACAGTATAGATATTATGAAAATGAGCATGCTGGATTTCTACTGTCCAAGAGGAGTCCTCATCTAGAGAGGATGTGTCTGTTTAAAATACTTCAAAATTATACATACAGAAATAATGTCAGTGAAAACATAGAAGAAGGAAAATTTGCTATCAATGGATGTGAAGAATGTTTGGTCAGACATAACAAAGGAAGTTTAATCAACCATTGAAAGCTAAGTTGCCAAAAGCCAGACAAAAGAGAGTTTTTCTAATTAGCCTTATTACAAATTTTCAAGTCATGGCGAAATGAAAGCCAGCTACTTGGAGAATTTGACTGTTATGAAGACTCATTCAATGCTGTGAAAGACAGCATTGAGTGCTCTGTGTTTCCAGTATATCTTCAAATGTTGAGAGATGAGATTGAACAAGAAGAAACAATTGCAATTGAGACAGCAAGAGAGAGTTCTCAGAGCAGTCAAAGTTTAGCACCTGGAAGTCTAGATCATCTTGGACAGCCAATCATTCAAAATGAAGCTGCAATGGCCATGAATAAAGTGGAGAATTCAATGCAGCAAGCAAAACAGGAAACTCTGGATGTAGAACAACTAATGCAGCAATTAAATACAGATCAGAAAGTCATGTTTGATGAAGTAAAAGGTAAAATAGAACATGGATTTCTGCATGAGAAAAAAGAGTGTGCATGTTCTACATATAAACCAGTTCTATTGCACATAAGTGGTCAAGCTGGAACTAGATAAAGTGTATCGATTAAAGCACTGACAAGTTATCTACAGAAGACAACAGCTTCCAATTTGTCGTGTGTAGTTACTGCACCAACAGACTAGGCTGCACATATTATTAAAGGAGTTAGCCTTCATCGATTATTAATGCTGCCTATTGAACATGACAACAAATTAGAATACAACAAATTATCTGGTGATGCTTGTCATGAAGTGGCAAGATATTAAAGAAATGAAAACTACTAATTATTGATGAAGTCAGCATAGTGTCTAACCTAATGCAAGCTTTTCTACATTTAGGAATGCAGCAAATAATAAAATTGGATAGTTTAGAAAAGTCTGTGTCAAAAACTGCAGGATTAGAAAAACAGTTAAGTATCTGTAAAATTTGTCTTATAATCGTACGTCCTAATTTAAATGTTGAAGAAGGGCTAGTAAATGGGGCAATGGGTAAAGTTATGAAAATGTATTAATTATCCACACAGAAATGACGTGGAATACTTAGCCATAAAATTTGATGATGTTGGTAGATGGTAGATGCGTTGTACGGTTTCTACTCATGAAAGACTTGTATGTGCCGCGAAAGCTGTTCCCAGTGTCTTTAGCATATGCAGTAACGATACACAAATCGCAAGATTAAATGTAGCTACAGCTGTTGTTAATATTGGTAGTAGTGTCTTCAAAGAAGCAATGTCTTATGTAGTTTTCTTGCGAATTAGAACATTGATTTATTTCTGATAGATTTGGATGAGAAGAAAGTAAGTGCTGATGTGAGCTGTGTAAGGGAGTATAATCGGTTAAGAGGTTAATATGCTCCTCATTTAGGCCAGTATCCTGTGTTTGAAAAACTGATAATGTGTTCAAAGTTAAAAATATTAAAGCAGTCTATCAGAGCTAAACAGAAAAATGAACACAAAAAAAACAGCAAGGAGCTAAGAAAAGAAAACTAAAGCACAATGAGGAAATAGAAGGGTATCACTTTAGTAATAAGTCTGGAGTGAACTGTTATGCTTAAGTAGCGTTAAATGGACCATACCATTCGCGTCTTTTTGCAAATTCTATTAAAAAAAAGGTCGATAAAAGAATGTCTTCACAACTATGTAGGTTATTTGAAGAATTAGGAAGTGACAGAAGTATTATACATTCTGCTACTGGAATAGGAATACTTGCAGATGATTATACTGGATCAGTAGTGTTTTCTCAAAATCTTCCGAAGGATGCTCAATCATTTTTAATGGTAATGCTAGGACTATTAGAGGAAGAAGATGTGAATATCAATGAATTATTTGGTTTAATTTATAAATGGAACCATAACTGTGATGATTGTGAATTCACGTCTAGCACTGATATCAATTCAGAACGATTCCTCTACTTGACATTACCAGATTATAAAGCTGAGCTCTTTGACAATTTGAATAAAATGCCCATCAGGATATGACCTGTCCAAATTGCAGATCAGAACTTAGGTCAGTGTTGTTTCTACAAAGGTATGGGAAATATGTGATTGTCATGTTACAACGATGCCGAGTGGATGGTACTAAATTAGGAACAGAAATTACAAACTTTGGGGCATATTTACAAGGGCTTTATCTCCGCTTTTTTGGCTTAAAAACCAGCGATGTTCCCTGCAAAACAGTGATAACCTCGCTATCTCTAGAATTTTCATCGCCCTGGAGAAACGCAATGTTAATAACGCAATACCAGGGCGATAAATTCCAGAGATATCCTGCGATAAGAAATTTATCGTTAAGCACGGCCAGCAATAATTATCGCTGGCTGTTGATAATATGCCCCTATGTAGGTGGACAAATTTCCATTTCAAAAGAACTTTGACAACTATAGCAATCATGTTTAATGAAGGAGCTAATATAACCTCTTGATACTACACAATATATTTAAGATGTCAAACAGGATGGACAGAATGCAATGATATACAAGTGATATTCAAATCAGGACTACCTAAAAAGTTACCAAACTCATATCTGCTTTTTCTAGAACCGAAGTTCTAAGAAGAATTTATGATAACAAAATGTGATATTGTGTTGACATATATAGGGATTAAGTGTTTCTGAGACATTATTCACCCTATTTAGGGCTATTGTTTACAGCAAGCTGTTAAAAATGAAAGACTGTTTTTAACTGCGAGAAAGGAATTTATAAAACATTTGAGGACTATATTCTGTTACTACAGATAAAAATTAAATGGAGGTCCTATAATACCAGTAGCCTTAAGCTGCATGTAAGAAGTCTCTTCACCACAAGAAAAATGTCCCCTTTTGTTTCTGCTTCAGCAACTTGTACGTACTACTCTGTGTAATATTTTTTGTACATGGACCGAGAACCCTTTAGACATCATTTGGCCTAACAGGGATGATGTTTACAAAAGAATATCGAAAAATTAAGACTGCTTCATAATTGTTCAACATTTTGTACCAGATGCAAAAATATTAGAAATAGTTTTAGTATATAGTTTATTTCATTAAGGCAGTAACCTGTCAGCAAGACAGTACGCTCAAACTTGCAGTGAGTGGAATGCACAGTATAACAAATTTGTAATGATCTACTGTGTACATTTTTTTTTTTCCATTGATTGTTTTCCACCCACTGTTGGATGATGATTCTTCATACAGACCACCGTTGAAAGTAAAGAAAAATAAAAACTGAAAACAGTAAAAAAACAGTAGAACATTTTGACTATGTTGAATTCAAGTTTTGGAGAAAAAATATTGTGTGTTGTTTTTGTTGCCTAATGTTCAAAATGAAATCCTAATACATTTTTCTCTGTTCATATTTATTCACAGTGGTTACGTGTGTCAAATGACTTATCTAGTGATGGATTCATCAAGTTACTCCTCATTTCCTCATCCCATCAGCTAGAAACTACACTTGCACTCGTGCAATGACCCCACTGGTACCCATATAATTAACCAGTCACCCACACACTACCTATGCACTTTTCCAATCACCCAGGCACTTCCCATGCACTCATCCAATCACCCAGGCACTACCCATGTACTCATCCAAACAACAAGACACTACTCAGGCAATCATCCACTCACTCAAGCACTACATATGCACTCATCCAATCACCCAGGTACTACATTTGCACTCATGCATTCACCCAGGCCCTACACTTGCAATCATACATTTACTCAGGCACTACACTTGCACTTATCCATTCCCTCAGGCACTGAACTTGCCCTCATCCAATTATCCAGACACTGCACTTGCACTCATGCAATAATCCAGGCAGTACACTTGCACTCATTCAATTAGTCAGGCACTACCCATGCAGTCATGGAATCACACAGGCACTGCACTAGTAATCATTCATTCACCCAGGCACTGCACTTGCTCTCATTCATTCACCCAGGCACTGCACTTACACTCACCCATTCACACAGGCACTACATTTGCACTTATCCATTCACTCCGCACTACCTATGCACTCATCCATTCTCTCAAGGACGACCCATACAGTCATGCAATCATTCAGGCACTGCACCTGCACTCATACAATCACACAACACTACCCATTCACTCAATCATTCACCCAGACACTACAGTTGTAGTCATTCATTCACCCAGGCACTACACTTACACTCATTATGTCACCCAGGCAATACTGAGACACTCATCCAATCATCCTGGCACAACCCATACACTCATCCAGGTACCCAGACACTATGCATGCCCTCATCCAATCACCCAGGCACTGCTCTTGCACTCATTCAATCATTCAGGCAGTATACTTGAACTCATACAATCACTCAGACACTACCCATACAGTCATGGAATCACGAGGGCACTGCACTTGCACTCATTCATTCATCCAGGCACTGCACTCATTCATTCACCCAGGCACTACCCATGCACTCATCCATTCACTCATACACCACCTATGCATGCATGCAATCATCCAGGCACTGCACTTTCACTCATGCAATCACACAGGCACTACCCATGTACTCAGCCATTCACCTAGGTACTACAGTTGCACTCATGCATTCACCCAGGCACTGCACTTTCACTTATACATTCACCCAGGCACTGCACTTTCACTTATTCAATTATCCAGACACTGCACTCATGCAATCATCCAGGCTGTACACTTGCACTCATTCAATCACTCAGGCACTACCCATGCAGTCATGGAATCATCCAGGTACCATACTCATTCAAACACCTAAACACTGCACTTGCACTCACACATTCACCCAGGCACTACACTTGCACTTATCCATTCACCAGGCACTACTCATACACTCATCAAATCACCCAAGCAGTACCCATGCACTTATTCAACCACCCAGGCACTATCCTTGCACTCATTCAAGCACCTAGGTACTACCCATGCACTCATTCAATTGCCCAGGCAATGCCTGTGCACTCATCCATCCACTCATGCACTACCCATGCACTCATCCATTCACTCAGGCACTACCCATGTACTCATCCAATCACCCAGGCACTACCCACACACTTATCCAATCACCCAGATACTACCCATGCACTCATCTATTCTCTGAGGTACTACCCATGCACCCATCCAATCACCCAGGCACCCCCATGCACTCATCCAATCACCCAGGCAGTATCCATGAACTTATCCAATCACCCAGGCACTACCCTGACACTCATTAATTTACCCAGGTACTACCCATGCACTCATCCAATCACCAAGGCACTACCCATGCACTCATTCATTCACCCAGCTATTATCCATGAACTCATGCAATCACCCAGGCACTACCCATGGACTCATGCAATCATCTACACACTACTCACACACTCATCCAATCACCCAGGCAGTAGCCAGGCACTCATCCAATCACCCAGACAGTACTCATGCACTCGCCCAATCACCCAGGCAGTACCCATGCACTCATCCAATCACCCAGGCACTACCCTTGCACTCATTCATTCACTCAACCAGTACCCATGCACTCATGCAATCAACCAGGCACTACACATACATGCATGCAATTTCCCAGGCACTTCCCATACACTCATCTAATCACCCAAGCACTACCAATACACTCATAGATTCACTCAGGCACCACTGCTGCATTCATTGTAACATCCATGGGCCAGTTATGCACTCATTCAATCATTCATACACCAGTCATACACTCATTCCAACATACATACATACTTTATCTTTTTTTAACTGTAAAACGGGTTCCAACAGGAACCTTTTTAAAATATATATATATATATTTTTAGCGCGTTTGTAAAGTTTAAAAAAATCATTTTTATGGGAACAAAAATGGCAACTGGGACAGGAAGAATTAAAAAAAACGTTCACTGAAAAATGTGCAAAAAAATTATCATGTATGATGTTTTGCAGCATTACGAATAGCTGTAACACACTGCTCAACAGCACTTACAGCAAAACTACAGTCCATGCAGTACGTGGTCATTCTTAAAAACTCTGGAGCCATATCTGTTGTAGTAGTCTGCACCTCTGAAGGGACTTCTGGCTGGGAATTGTTGCTACTGCCACTGATGTAGATGGTTCACCAGCTTCGCTATGCATGATCATGAGTTGGAGATGATTTCTATGATAGGTGATGATATAACATGCATGTTGTCCCACAAGATTATTTTTTGTTTGTCCCTCTAGAGAGGGTCTTTTTGCAGCAGTTTTAGATTCCCTAGATAAGATTTTGAGAAATTCCCCTACTACACTGGCTATCTTTTGTGGAGGCTCCTCTTCTTCTAAATCTTCATTCTCCACATCCTCCACATCCTGGTCCTGTTGTTGCTGCTGCTGACCTCCAGCTCCTTCCTGTGTTGCCATTTTTTGTGAAAAAAGGGTACAAACTCTCCACAGCAAGATCGATCCACCAGATCAGAGAAAAGTTCTATGAAAGAGGAATCAAGAAGAATAGTGGGTGTGTACTTCCTACTGATTTTGCTGAAAAGTATATTATCCAATGACATTTCTTGCTTTCCTGGTCATGTGATATTCACGGTGACCGACATTTCCGTGCTTACCGTGCAGAACTGGAAATTCAAAATACCAGTTTAAAGTAGTTTTCTTTAAAAATTGAAAGAAAAGCAGAACTTTCGATACTATAATAGTGAACAGCTATACTGAAACTTGTTCACAATATCTCTATATATATATATGTTTCAGAGTTGCTGAGAAACACGCTGTATCTATCATGACATCATCCACAAAATGTCTGATGCACCTACTCATACCCCAATATAACCTTTCATACACCCACTCCAACTTCCACACTACCATTCTCAAGACCATTGACACACCCATACTAGTACTTAGACACCCACTCACTGATTTATAGGTCTACACACACATCCACTCAGTTACCCATACAGCCACTCATACACCAACTCACTCACTAATACAGCTACTGATATTTCCACTCATACAGTCATACAGAAACTCACACACTGTCAGTCACTCATAGAGCTACTCACAAACCTACTCACTCACCTATATAGTCAATCAGACAGCCATTTACTCCCCTATACAGGTATACACACACCCACTCACTTATCATACAAATACTAACATATACTTACTCACCCATACAGCCCTTCACACATGTGCTCACTACCCCATACAGCCACTATCATAATCCCTCACTTACACATACAATCACTCATATACTCTTATACTCAAGCACTCACATAACTGCCTTTCATATATGTACTTACTCACCCATATACCACTGACTCCTCCATTCACTTACAGACACAGCCATACACACAGTCAGTCACTTATGCAGCCCTTTTCTAACACATTTACTAACCCATACACCCACTGACTCACCTTCTCACTCATCCATGCAGGCACTCATACATCCTCTCACCCACCCACACAGACACTCATACACCCATAGAGGTACTGTTACAACCAATCAATCACCCAAACACCCACTTATATACACACTCACCAACCCATACAGCCACTTAGACACCACCTGACAGACTGATACAGACATTCAGACAACCTAGTCAGTGATCTATAAATTCACAGAGACACGTAATCACTCATTTATGCAGTCGGTCATGCACATACTGATTCATCCAGGAAGCTTTTGATTCGCGGCCTAATTTTGTCGCGGCTTGACTTCGGGAACGCACTATTTTTGGGCGCCCCAGAAGCAACTTTCAAAACCCTTCAGCAGGTGCAGAATGCAGCAGCGAGGGTGTTAATGGAAGTGCCGCGTAGACAATCAGCTGCCCCCGCCCTGAAAGCGCTCCACTGGCTCCCTGTTAAGGAGCGGGTGAAATTTAAGGCGCTATGTACGGCCCATAAAATCTTGTACGGCAGGGGCCCTTCTATTCTGTCTTCTATGGCACGCCCCTACAAGCCCACACGCCCACTGCGCTCGGATCAAAGACATCTGATGCAGACCACAAGAGTAAAAAGAGCTCGCTCCGGGGGCCGACGCTTCTCGGTGCAAGTAGCGTCACACTGGAATTCCTTGCCCCTTAAGATCCGCGCTGAGCCCAATATCCTGCACTTCAGGAAACTACTTAAAACACACTTATTTCCAGTGTAGGATTGAGTAATAGCCTTTCGTGTCTGTGATCACAGCGCCGGGATGCCCCTGGGTAACTGCGCGCGTTACAAATTTTATATAATAATAATAATAATAATACACCTTGGTATATATGTTTAATATATGTTTAACACTCATAAACATTTTAAAAACACTCACAGTCAGTGGATAATGTCATCAGTGATGTCATTTGAGATGTCATGAGTGATGTCACTGACCATGTCATGAGCGATGCAATATGTGAAATGAGGAGAAGTGCATTGCGGGGGCGTGAGTTATAGTTAGCTCAGCTAACTATAACTTCTGAAATTCTCTGCTTTTGTGCGAGTAAAATGTCAGCTTGACAATAATGTCCCGGTAACCATTGCTTTTTTCAGTGAATATATGTATATATGTATGTATATATATATATATATTCACTGAAAAAACCATAGGTTTCACACACGTTATAGTTAGGAATTAGCATTTAAAAAACCTTGCAAATTCACTTAACAAAAACCATAGGTTTCACACATGTTATAGTTAGCTGGACATTTCACTCGTGAAAAACCATTGAAATTCCCCCGTTATAGTTAGTGCAGGCAACTATAACTCACGCGACCGCAATCCTCTGCTGATGACGTCAGATATTACATCACTGTATTTAGACACTTATTTACCCATGTCTTCTTCCATTAATTTTTAGCTATACATATATTACAAATATTTTTTTTTCAGAAAGACACATATGTCATCAGTGATGTAATATCTGACGTCATCAGCAGAGGATTGCGGTCGCGTGAATTATAGTTGCCTGCACTAACTATAACGGGGGAATTTCAATGGTTTTTCACGAGTGAAATGTCCAGCTAACTATAACATGTGTGAAACCTATGGTTTTTGTTAAGTGAATTTGCAAGGTTTTTTAAATGCTAATTCCTAACTATAACGTGTGTGAAACCTATGGTTTTTTCAGTGAACTGGTACGGTTTTTTAAATGCTAAGTAATTTTTTTTTTTAAGGTTTTTCACCGTGCGCGTACCGTACGCGCACAGTGCGCTTCGTGCACCGTGCGTGTGCTGTGGACGCGCGGTGCGCTTCACGCACCGCGGGCCCACGTTACTCAGTTCGCGGAATTTTTCCATTTCTACCGTACGCGCATGCTACGCGTACTCCGCGATTTTTCGCAAAAAAATTTAAGGAAATGTTGGCCCTTGGGGGTCCTTCTGGGACCCCCTGACAAAGGCTAGGGGGGTCAGGAACTGTCCACCCTGCCCCCTTTTCACGTTCTCCACCTTTGTTTTTCACCCCCTCAGACTGCGAGAGACAAAATGGCGGCCGACACTTCCTGGTTTCGACCGATTCGAATGTTTACTAAGATCTAACAACCAATCAGAATCGCGCTCGCGCACGGCAGCGTGCGCGTACGGTAAGTTTTACCGTACGCGCACGGTGCGCGCTTATAGATATATATATGCTTTTAAATGCTATTTTCTCAGGAAATACTGAACAGATTTACACCAGACCTGCAAAAGGCACATCCCTGACCTGAGGACTACCTCTCTGCCAAATTTCAAGTAATTCTGTTCAGCCGTTCGGGCTGTAGCTTGGACTAAAGGTCCTATGGAAAAATGCATGGGGAAAACGCGTTTTGGGACCCCCCCTTTTTCTCAGCCCCCGCTTGACGGATCCCCCCGAGACTTTAAGGGAAGGAGTGGAGCGGAGCGCCCCACATATTTAAAAACTTTCGCGAGGATTCGTCAATCGGCGCCAAAGTTATTCCAAATAGAATGTTGCGGACTTCCTATGGAAACACGATCCTAAATATAACTATCTACTGGCGACCGCCAGTAGATAATATATATATATATATATATATATATATATATATATATATTACCTTCTGGCAGTCGCCAGTAGGTAGTTATAGTTAGGACCAAGTTTCCATAGGAAGAGCATTTTTTGTTTTGCCTATAACTTTGGCGTTGTTTGATGAATCTTCATGAAATGTTCCGAACGAATTCTTTGTCCATTTCAGCTCCTATGTGGGAAGTTTAGGGGTGATTCATCAAGGGGGGGCTGAGAAAAAAGAGTGGTCCCAAAACATGTTTTCTCCATGTTAATTTCCATAGGAAACTTTAGACAAGGCTACAGGTCGAACGGGTGAACGAAATTGCCCCACATTTTGTAGGGAGAAGGGTCTTGGTCTAGAAAGCACGCTTTTGTTTATTTGGTGTAAATCCGTTTCGTAGTTTTGGAGAAATATCGAAATACACAGATATTGATATTTGGGAATTCTGCCATCTGATCGGCTGAGGCGTTACGAGCACGAGCTTGCTGCTTATTGGTTGTGAGCGCTGCGAGCAGTTGCAACTAGGAAGTGTTGGCTGCCATTTTGTGATTCCATTGAAGCGAGTAAGGGTGAAAAAGGGTGAAAAGAGTAGGAAACAGGAGGATAGAAGCACAGTAACCTCTGTGGGGGAGTGCGAAGTGAAGTAGTCACATCTACTGGTCTGAAAGTGTGGTGTTGCTCAGAGTGACATGGTGCTGAGATGAGATGCTGCTACAGTCGGGTATGAAACCTAGAGTCTAAACCGGGAGGTCATTGCTGTAAAGTGATGTGCTCTGGTGCTTGTAGGATACCTGTGGAAGTAGTGTTAGTAGGCGTTTATACCATACAGGGAGTGGGAAGCGAACTACTGAGCTCTACCATGTGTTTATACTATACTGGAAGTGGGAAGCGAAGTACTATGCCTACCGGTGTGAAGACTCGGTGATCAAACCGAGCTGATTGTTGTAATGTGATGGGTTGTGGCATACTGGCCGCTGTAGTATAACTGTAAGTAGTGTTAGTATGCGTTTATACTATACAGGGAGTGGGAAGCGAACTACTCACCCCTACTGGTCTGAAGACTCGGGGATTAAACCGTGAGCTCATTGCTGTAAAGTGATGTGCTCTGTGTACTATTTCAATGTAAGTCATAGTACAATGTTAGTATGTAATGATACTATAATGTAAGTATGTAATGTTAGAATGTGGGGCTGTCATGAGGGGAATCTTGGGGAGTTTGTACACGGTGCCGGAGAAGACGGATGCCTTGGTGTCTGGTCCTGTTGGTGGCTGTTTAAGCTGTCTTCTTTTCCTGCAATAAATCTACTTATCGGATCCACTGCTGTCTTCCTGTTCACTACATAAATTTGAAGACGAGCGGGAGAAGGTGAAAAGAAGGCAGCACTCACTAAGATTTTGCGCTTGCTTGCGTTGTGCTGAAGACCCGTTTTCTTGGTGTATCTGTTTCTACTCATCCCAGGGTCGTGTGCTGAAGACCCGTTTTCTTGGTGAATCTGTTTCTACTCATCACAGGGTCATCGGCTGATCGAACTATGTGATCCTACCTCTGGTAGGATTTATATTTTTTAATTTTGGGCTTCCTCTGCCTCTGCACTACACTCTGGTTGCTGTACCACACGTGTGCAAGTAGTGTTAGTATGCGTTTATACTAATTCTGTAGTTATGCATTAAACAAAGCATCATTGTCCCATGGAGCGCCACATCCCCGGCGCAGGTCATACAATGTCCCGGGGTGTGCAAGTGCGGGACATTTATGTTTGCTATTGCAGGGGCGAGCATTTCTTGCACCCTGTGATAGTAAATTCTTGTTTGCCTGGGTGAAGCGAGAGGAGGAAAACCTTGTATCGTTTCAATAAAGCAGAACCGGATGGTAAAAATGGAGAAAAAAAATTAAGCGGGGTCTCACACGTTCATTTAAATGAGCCCACTGGTGGGTAATGTTCCGGGGCCAATCCTATTATTATATTGCGGGGACTCTGCAGCACTGGGGATCTTAATCTCACATGTAAATTAGGCGTAGGAGTGCACAGAGATGTTTCGCAGACTAGGGGATCGACACGTCCCCGGGTATTGTTTACGAATTGTTCGGGGGCTTCAAGGCCAACTCAAGACCGGGGATCGGCAACCTCCGGGGCTTTATTTAAATATGCAGGGTGGGCCTCGCCAGTCCTTGAAGCCTCGGTGGCCCTAGGCAGTGCCTTATTGGTTCTGAAATCACACGGGCAGTACTCATGGTGTTATAAAGTGATACACTCATAGAACTCTTGCCGTTGTACAATTACCCAGGCTTCATTTATGTAATAGTCTGTTGGTTTATATTTGGTAGGTGCACCGGAAAATTAAACAAAATTTCCCTTATAACCTACTATCAACTGCTGATTTTCACAATAAACTACACAGACAAGTGTTGTCAGAAAAAGAAGACCCATACGCTTAGTTATTTATTGGTTAAAAAAAATAACTTTTATTAACACAACACAAATAAATGGAAATGGAACTTTATTCGAACAACAGTAAAACATGAAAGAAGTCGGTGGGACTCCTCCAGAAGCAGCATACAAAACCTGCAAGACAAAACAGAAACATAAGTATGTGTGCCATGTCTAAGAGAAAAAGAAAGGTAGTGAGAATGAACGGAGGAAAGTGAGAATGGGACAGAGAGCGAGTGGGTGGAAGGGAGAAGGGGAGGGAGAGTGAAAAGAACAGAGGGAGGAGGAGACAGAGAGCCGGCCTACTGCACCCAGCCCTCACTGTTCAGCTCCCGTCACCTGTGTGTCTGGGACTCTGGGGTCCGCGAGAAAGAGTGCAGTCCAGCAAGTCCTTAAAATGAAACAGAGATATGAATGAGGCCAGAGATTACATTATTATCTATGGCAACATTGCTTGCCTGCACCTGTGCACCCAGGCTGCTGCACCCCAGCCCCTTTCTTCACTCTGTGCTCAATTGCAGCTCCTGTGCGCCGAGGCTTGACTGCTCACCTGTCACAACCGGGGTGTCCAAGGACAATAATATGTTATGCCAAAGTTCACATACAAAGGAACAGAGCGCATGGTAGAAGCATAATGTGCGCGTGCAATGCAGTGGTGCAAGCCTGTGTGCATGTACACTTAGTAATCAGCTCACTACAGTGCCCCAAAAGGCAACGCCACGTGTCTGTAGAGCAGCGCTGCCTGCTGGCTCAGGCCTACAGTACGGTCCAGCAGGTCCTTAAAATGAGACAGAGATGTGACTGAATGAGGTCAGAGATCACGTCGGTACGCAGGGTAACATCGGTTGTTCGCACCTTTGCACACAGGCTGATGCACCCCACCCCTCCCGCAGCACTGCGCTCAATATGTGTCTGTAGGGCAGCGCTGCCCGCTGGCTCAGGCCTACAGTACGGTCCAGCAGGTCCTTAAAATGAGACAGACATGTGACTGAAAGAGGTCAGAGAACACATCATTAAGCAGGGCAATATCGCTTGTTTGTACCTGTGCACCCAGTCTGATGCACCCCACCCCTCCAGCAGCATCGCGCTCAATTGCAGCCCCTGTGCACCCAGGCCCCACTGCTCACCTGCTGTCATTGTTGTGTGTCCAAACACGACGGGCAGCAGTGTTCACAGTACGCCTTATGGACCCCTTTTTTTATTGCACATTGTGATATGCGAGGTGGATGCGGCCATATCATCTGAGGCAGTGTAGAAGAACTGGGACAGGTGGCGTCGTCGTTATCCTATTTATACGTACGCAAAGTGGGCTGGGCTTGCGTACGCCAGGCGAGCGTAGGGGTGTGAACAAAAGTGACAGAACTCCATTTGTAGTTGACTATCATCCATCAACTCCTAACTACAGAGATATAATGCAAAAAACATTTCCCTTACTGTCCACTTGTGAAAAATTGCAAAAGGTTTTTCCAAAACCACCAGTCATTGCTTACCGCAGAGCTCCAAATTTACGATCTCTTATTGTGAGAGCTGAACTCAAGCAGGCTGTAACAAATGCAGGGGTTCATTGCTGTGACCCTAAAAGGTGCATCACGTGTAAATATCTTTTACAAACATCATCTGTAACTAGTTCTGTTACGAGAAGGACCTATGCAATAAGACAGCATCTTACATGTCGCTCAACATGCATTATTTATGTGATTCAGTGCCAACGGCAAAGCTGTAAGAAACAATATGTAGGCCAACCAGTGAATGACCTCCGTACACGATTCAGGAACCACAAATCTGGAATAAGAAAATTGACCAGCCTGTAGCCAATCATTTCAACCTTGTGGATCATTCACTATCAGATCTGAAGATTTTCCCTGTGGAACATGTTTCAAAGGAAGAACTACTGGACTCCAGGGAAAACTGGATGTACCGTTTAAAATCACTGCATCCAGATGGACTGAACATTACTGACAACACAACCTGAATACTGCATATCTCAAGAGCTCTCAGGACTGCATTGATTCCACATTCCAAATGGAATCTTCACTCATGATGCTTTTTGAAAATTCAGCTGTGTCATCTGTGCAGCCACAGAGCTAACCATCTTGTACTACCTGAGGAAGGCGGAAGCTGAAACGTTGTAGTGGAAATATATTTTTGTTCTTTGATGAATCTAGCTGTTTGAGTCACTTCTTTCTTGGATATATATATATATATATATATATATATATATATATATATATATATATATATATATATATATATATATATATATATAGTGTTCAAGCAGTGCAGAGATACATTTACCTGGTGTTATATTGGGAATAGGAGAGCGTACACAGGACCAAATAATCATAATGGGCTGCGACGTGCTGCTGAGTGGAGGTGCGAGATAACTCAGGGGAAGGAAGGGGTGAGACCCATTGGAGGCATGGGGGGGAGGAGCTTAAGAGTTTTCCCTTGATCTGGTGCAGGCCTAGATCTTGGCTTAGTGTATGGCAGAGCAGGCCAGCTTCAGGGCGTGTGGTTTTAGATATTTATTTAGGAGAAGGAATTTCAATTTTGACTTGAAGTGGGGGAAGGATTGATTATCGTGTAAGTCTTGAGGCAGAGCATTCCAGATTCTGGGGGCATTTCCTTAGTAAGGGCAGGCTCAGGATTTTTCTTTCCTGAATGTTGGCAGGATCAGGAGAAGGCTGTTTGAAGTTTGGAGTGGCCTCTTTATCCAACTTAAGATAGTTTGTTTGAGAGGTAGAGTGGTGTATCCGTGTGTAGAGCCTTGTGAGTTATGCAAGCAGTTTTGAATTTAGCTCTTGCCTCTATTGGAAACCAACTGAACTGTGTGAGAGTTGGAGTGATGTGGTTCTGGCTCCTCTATCCTGATAGTAGCCTGGCTGCAATGTGGAGTGTTGTTTTCTGAGGGGCTAGTTATGCTTTTGGGGTACCCGTAAATGTAGCGTTGTCATCGTCCAAATTGGGGAGGACGAGGGCTTGCACCACAGTCCCTAGGGCATCACTGAATATGAAGGGTTTGAGGTTTTTTTAGGTGTTTCAGTGCATAGTGGGCACTTTTTGCAGAGGTGTTATTAAGTTCTTTCATGGTTAGGTGTCTGATTCCCAGGGATTTAACAAAGTCAGTGATAGACCATTTGTAATTTAGTGCATTAAGGTTGTTGAGCCAGTTTGCTGTGGAAAAGGGTTTTTCTTTGGGTTGGATGAGGAGGAGTTCTGTTTTGTTAAGGTTGAGTTTGAGGTGGTTTCTGGCTAGCCAGGATTGAACTTTGTGTGGAGTGTTGTTTAATTGTTGGATGTCATTGACTGATGAGATTTTCATGTAGAGTTGGATGTCATTCGCATAGAGGTGGTAGGCAATTCTAGCTTGCTTCAGGATCACCTCAAGAGGTTTTTATATAGAGGTTAAATAGTGCAGAAGACAGGGTTGATCATTGTGGGTCACCTAGTGAGACTGGCAATGCCTCAGAGTTTTCATTATTGAATTTGATTAGCTGGTGTGCATACTTAGAAAAGAGGACAGTTCCTTTGATGCCTACTCCCTTTGAGATGGTATTTAGGAGGATGTCGTGGTTGACATTGTCGAAAGCGGATGATAGATCCAGGGGGATTAGGAGGTATGCCTGTCCATCATCAATTGCTCTGGGGAGACTGGAACCTGTAAGGTCTGTGGAGACCAGACCCTGTAAGAGTTGGGTGGAGGTCTAGTGTAGACTACAACATCTCCAATGTTCTTACTGTGTTTTAAGACAAATAAAGGCTTGGGTAGTGTCCTCTCTGTGTTTAGAATTTGCCAATTCCTATTCACTTCTCTTTTGACAGTGTTAGTGAGATGACTATTTGCACTCACACAGACGAGTCTGTCTGTTTGCTGTTAGGATGTGTCTCTATGAGAGCGTCTCTATTATTGGTTCTAGCTCTCGTTGCTGGCCAGTGAATAAGGACTTTGGGATATGACATCTGGGACAAATGGTTGCTGAGGTGTGGCTGCATGTTCCCTAGAATTTAGCTATTTCAGAACAATTTCTCCTTATCCCTCAAATGTTTTCTCTCAGAGCTTGGGAGTGGAAACTATTATAGCAAAGAAGGAAGTTGCATGCCATTGGGTTTTTATATAGTTCCCAGCAGATACCTCCATTCTTTGGGTATAGTAGAAGGTCAAAGAAAAGTAGGGATTCCTTTCTAAATTCACAAGTAACTTTGAGATGGAGTTTCTCGCATTAAACCAGCTGAAAAAGTTTGTAAAGGCTCGCGGTCACCCTCCCAAACAACCAAGATGTCATCAATGCACGTCCTCCATACCTTCAGGTTCTCAGAGTGTGGATTGTATGGAGGGTAGATGTGTGTCGATTCAAAGTTGTACATGTACAAATTAGCTAGGAGGAAAAATACTCCCCATTGAAGTCTCGATGACCTGCCAGTATAAATGATCTTGGAACTGAAAAAAATTATATTTCATGGCAATCGTGGCACATTTCATCACAAAGGCGGTAGGAGTCATATCTTCCTGTGTCCTCTGGTAAAGTAATTCTTTGACAGTCTGTAGAGTGTCATCCTGTGGAATATTTTTATAAAGGGACTTCACATCATAGGAGACCAGAAATTTCGCTCAGAGTCAAATGGAATGTCAGATAGATCAAACCATATTTCAAGAGGAAAAGACAGATATTGCAGGTCAAAAAACAAACTTGATGCAGGTACCCCTTTGGTCCTCAAATAAAATAATAAATGAATAGTTAGGTGTGAGTGCCTCTTTTAATGTGGTGCTCTACATGGTCTAACAAGTTTGCAGCACTAAATCAGGATATTATTCCAGCCTGTTTGTCTTGTAAATATGGGTTAAAGTTTCCCTGGCTTTCCAATATTAAGTCAAGTCTTGAGTTCTTGGAAGGGGCAATTATTTTCCAGACCAGCAGAGACTGTGAGCTCAGATAAATTGTGGGTGAAAAACAGATTCCAGGGGACAAATAGTAATGAACATAAAATGTTGGCATCTCAAAAATTAGCTACAGTGGAAATTGTAATAACTCCTGCAATGGAGCCATAGCTAACCCTGGTCAGTAACTCATAGGAGAGCTTCATTTTGACAAGGTTTAGAACAGGTACCATCTGCTGGCAATTGAGTTTTCCCATGTACCAATGTTATTCAGGCTCGTTGGCACCATGTTCTTACAATGATTTGTCACAGCAAATTATGTTACATTTTAAGTTTTTTGTATCTATTATGAAGGTCCTAGAATGTGTTATATGAAACCATTTCTGAGGGTGATGGACTTTACAAAATATAACTCTGCTCTAAATTTTGACCAGACACTTCCATCTTGTTGATGGATTAAGTTATCAATTAGGATATTTTATGAATATTTGCGATTTAATGTATTTTGTATGGACTTTTATGATTATTTTAAATAATTCACTTTTTTGTTTATTTGATTTGATTTGAAAATAATACACTGAAAAAAATTGAAATACCCACAATCCCAAAGTTAAAAGACAAAGAGAGTTCTCATTTGGACCTAACATTAAATTGGCAGGTAATACCCAAAAGTTTTTTAGGGATGAAATTGAGATAAGATACTGTGCACGTTCTTCAATTTCCCACAAGTGTACCTTGGAATTTACCACATTATATAAGTAATTGAGCAACGTATTTGCATGTTATAATACAGTTTTACCTTGTTACTAATGCAGCAGCAATGCATCACAAGTGTTTTTTTTTTACCCTAAACTCATAGTGACACTCTATCTGAGTGCAAATATGTACGACGAGCGATACAGGGGATTACATGTCATCCGTACTTTGAAATTGCCAGCAGATGCATTTATTTTGGGGTCTGCATTACCCTAAATTTAAGCTCAAAGTAGGATATTTTTTTAAACAGAGAAGGACTAAATCAACGAGGCTTAAACCTTCTATTCAACATCCAAATTAAAACATTGTGGATCGGTTTATTCGCACTTTGTTATCAACTTTGATCCAATCACACTTTAGAATAAAGGGACCATTCGCTACGCTTTTCCTTGTGCTGCTGATGTATCATAAAAGAATTGTATAATTTAGTTTGTTGAGCAGGTAGATTTTTCACAGGTGTGTTGACAAAAACATCCTTGACATACAGTGGCCTTCTTCTTTGGCCATGGCCTCACTTCTTAGTTAGAAAATTAAATATTGGGGCATATCAGCAAGGGCCGGCGATAATTATCGCTAAGCGCACTTAGCACTAGGATAATTATCACCGGCTATCGCTGCTTTCTATCGCGGAGATAGCGTGCTATCAGCAACGCTTATCACCAAAGCGATAGAGATGCAAGCGTTGGCTGGAAAACAGTGTGATTATCACTGGAAATCCAGCGATAATCGCACTGTGACCGGCGATACCTTGCTGATAGGGCAGGGTGGTCTTAGCCAAGTAATCCACCTCCCATTGGATTACATGACTAAGTCAGAACTAAAGCAGGCGTAAGGAAAGTAGCGATTACCATGGTTAGCGCTACTTTTCTTATCGCTATGCTTGTTAGCGATTCCCTTGATAATTGGAGAAATGTCGGTTAGCGACATTTCTCCAGTTATTTTGTCAAGGAACGCCCACTTTGCATCTCATTAGAGATGCAAAGCTGGGCGTTCAGAAAACAGGCGCTAAGGCAAGGATTCACGCGATAGCGTGACCTTGTTGATATAGTGATAACATTATCGCCGCTTTTCGGCCGAAAACGGCCGCAAAAGCGGCGATAATTTGTTATCGCCGCCTTGTAGATATGCCCCATTGACCGCTATTTTAATGATTAAAGAATTAACAGTTTTTTCAGAATTTGCTTGACATTTACCGGCTTACTTTGAACACACAGTAAAAGATGCAAAATACAAAAACACTTTATAGGCCTCTTTGTTGGTCATTCTCGGTGTGAGGTACTCAAGATTATTAGGGCTGCTTCAGCAACCCCGCTCCCTTGTATCCTTTCTGCTGATGCTGCAGTGCCTATTTGTGGATATGTTTTGCATTTACAAGTTATGATTTAATACTGCTGTTTGCTTCTTAATCTTTTACACTGTTTTCTGAAATTGTGTTGTGTGCTTTAGTTTCTATATCTGCACAATGATTGTCTCTTGGATCTGGTACACATTCTTAATAAATGATGAATAAATATATAGCATTTAATCTTTGAATAAAGTTTCTTTACATAATTGAGGCAGTCTACAAGAGTATTATGGTCACTTAGAGTACCTGTGGGCTTATTTATGAGAGGCTTGCGCTGCCAGAGCATCACTTTTTCTGACGCTACAGTAGTGCAAACCTAAACATATCTATGAGGCCAAGCAAAGCCACCCTGCTTGGCTTTACATGGTCTCATGGATATGGAGTAAGGCACAGCAGTGTAAGTCACTGCCTTGCCTTACTCTGCGCCAAGGAGGCATTCCATGGGTGTTGCTGTGGATTTCCCCACACAACACCCATGGATATTGACCTTGCCCCAGATTTACTTAATCACATAAAGCTGGGGCAGCGCCAAAACCTTACGCCTCCTCAGGGCAAGCATAACAAGGAGAAATATTTTTATTTCTCCTCGCTTTTTCCTCTTTCCATGTGTGCCGCATTCTGCAGCACATATAGAAAGAGGAAAATGCCTCTCAGGATTGTTTTTGTGCAGGAAAGTTCCCCTCCCTACACAAAAATAATCCTGCATGTAACGCAGACATTCTAGCACTATGGTGCAAGGGTGCTTGTTTTGGCGCTATGCAGCAAATTGTTCACCAGCGCAGGGGTAAAGGACGGTAATGCACCGTATTTCATAAATGTGGTGCTTTCCTACCCTTTCACATTGGGGTAGGGCAGCACAGGAAGAAGATTTTCAGCACACCCTACGCCAAGTCCCCATAAATGAGATCTCAAGTGTCAGCAGAAACAGGGAACAATGTATATTTTCATACCTGAGAGATGGTTTCAAGAAATTAAGTTTGTTTAGGGCCAGCACGAGATGGAATGTGATACCCTTGATTGAAATCTGATTTGAACTAGAGGTGTGTGAAGTTAAGAAATCAAGAACTTTGCAACTTTGAATGCTTTACTTTAAAACTACACCAGCTTTGTGAAGTTAGCAAAGTTTTTCTGAACAGTAATAATATTGGGACCTGTATGTGGCAGCAGAAAATTATTTTTACTGCTATCTGCACCTGCAAACACCCACACTGCATATTCCCCAAAAACTTGAATCCCACCTATTGTTGCAAGACTTCTTACTGTAGATAAACAACAGATGTATCAAGTGAAAGAACATAATTCTAGAAAATATGCTGTGTAAGAAATTGGGTTATTAATTGAGGTAAATGACTACCCCCATAACAAAAAAATCGCAATCCTTTTCAGGGTGAATCCTCAAAGTCACTAAATTAACTTGAACTCATGCCTCTGGTCACTATGAAACAGAGCAGACAGCTTTAACTTAGGGTAATGTGTAAAGTGTTTAGGCAATACCAAACCAGTAATAAAGTCAAAAAGCCAAACAATAAAAATACCAAACTGGATTAGAAAACTAGAATAAACTTTAATAAAATCATACCAAAATGTCAAATGTTTCACATTTTTTTGTAGAAATAGCACCAAAAAGCAAAAAAGCGCCAATGATAGTCAAGGGTCACAGTAGACTGGGGTCCAAGTGCACTTTGTGACTGACTGCGATGGAGAGCAGGTTGCAATCACCAACCAGGTTCATCCTTGTCAAAGATTTGACCTTCTTACATAGTCCTTTAAGCCTCAATCCACCACAGTAGTACACATCTAAAATCCCCCAGGATCTCAGGAGAGGCACTTAGAGATTCACAGAGTATCAGCCAGAGACCAACAACAGGGTCCAATCCAGATCTAGTTTCCTCTGGTCAGATGGGTACTTACAGAAAAAGGTCTCATGCAGCTTGTTGTATCCCTGTAGCTTGAACAGATGGTCAGCTTTTTGAACCTGGAGTCCACGTCTTGGTCCTGGTTACAAGATGGAGCAGATCCAGACAGTCAGGCTCCTCTCAGGTCACAGACAGCAGGTCTAGTCCTCTTATGTGGGTGCCTGATGGTGACACATTTATGCCTGGTACTAGCTAGTCTCTTGGACATTCCCTGAAAGAATGTGGTAAAATTTCTGAGGGCCAATTCTACCAACTTTTGGCAAGATGGAATAAGTCTTCTGCCTCATTGAACTTGGGCTCTGAATGCTGGGGTATGTTTATGTGAGGAGTGTACTATGGAAATGCTAGTTTCCTCCTACTTTTAATACTAAAATCCAATTTGGGGCAGCAGCTGTACCCACAAAAAAACAGACACAGAAGTCTAGTAGGACAACCACAGAGTCCTTCAGCCACCAGACATTGGATCCACTAGAATTGTCTTGGCATCCTGTTCTCACCACTTTCATGTGTGCCCCAAGTGTTATATGCAAGCCCAAAAGGACTATCAAGCTAAATTTGAAATTAAAGTGTCTAAAAGGATGGGCATAATCCACACCTTGCATATTCTGAGGAGTTCAGAAGAGTCATCTCTGACCATTCAGGCCACCCTATTGTTTATTCCTGTTAGGCATTTCCCACCTACTCACACCGATTCAAGGCTAAGTACTGCCTGGGAGAAACTCGAGAACCAATGCAAATTAGCCCACAGGAACTTCAGGCAGGGAAAAGATAGCTTTCTAAAAAGTTCTTTTTCCTTATTATTTAATACAATATGACTTCACCATTGAATTTGATTTTCAATAATTATTAAAAATAGTTGATTCATTCTTTTTCTAACTGGTTCCATTCTGGAGATACAGCATTAGTCTTTTAATCTGTTCTCTTGTTTTATACATAGGACAGCTAAGCTTTCCAATGTAAAAACAAAAATAGATTTTTGGGTGCTAAACACCATAAGAACAAGTTCATATTGCATTTCCTAATGTCATACCTTTTAATACCATGGTGCCTGCCTTGTGGGTTACAGGGCCTACATAGGGTCAATTATTAATATTTGAATGGGAGGCGTTTCACTGTCAAAGTAGTTCATTTTGACAGTTTGAATTCCAGTTTTTGCACTGCTACAGTCAGGCTACAATGGAGAGCATGAAACAATGTAAGAACTTTCACTATAGTGGGTAGAACAATAGATGCTGCTGTCCATTAGGGGCATATAACATCGGGGCCGTAAGTACATTTTGTATAGTATACTAAGGACTATATCAATTGGAAGTATGCCAATTTGACCATGTCAAAAGACGACGCCCAGGCACTTTACTAATGGATGGCAGGGGTTAAGAGCACAGAGTTCTAAAGCCAGCAAAAATATAGGGTGTAGCAAATGACGAAAAATCTGGGGTGACCAAGCAAAAAAGGTGGATTTACTACCGCTACTTTCCAGTTTGAGACAAGCGATGAACTGGATTAGCTGAATATTTATGGATTACACTAATTTCAATTTTGGTTATTGCAATTTCATTAAAATAAATAAAAAATGTGTTTGATTAAATGCACTGGAACTGAGTAATAGGTTCTGGGCAATTGTTAGCATGTAGCGTGGAATTGAATTTCTGACCCCTTATTTTACTGCACCACAACAGTGTGCAAAATTTGCCCATGCTGTCATGGCTAATTTTCTAATTAGATATTAGCAAAGTATAACTAAATTCCGCTATAAAAAACAGCAAGTATGTTTTTAGTTTACAAAAGATGTATTTGATTTTTATAATGAGCAAATGTTGTGCACAGGTGTAATAATGTGTAAAAATGGTTTGCAGATCACTTACATTGCTGAACTGAAACAATTGTACTCAAAATGTTATCTTGCCACGCATTTGCTAACAGAGATACTTCTCTGTGCAGTGCCTATGTGGGATGACGGAGTAAAAATGTAGTGCATCGGAAACACAGGCGGTCACAAACTGTCTATTGTTGCACTCCTTTGGCTCACCCAGCCAATGTGTGAGGCAACCCTAAGTGAAGACATCCTGTTGCTATCTCATCAATAGGCCATCTGTTCAGTAGACCATTTATTTGGAGACATTTATTCCTGCCAGTGGGAAGATTCCATGATTGCATGTTTATTTACTTTCTACCTTGGAGTGATGTTCAGAAATGTCACTGACTAGAGCATTTGAAAACAAGTTTGTGTTTATATATACTTATAAAGTGCTGTCACCCCTTATAGGAGGGATCCTGGTGCTGAAACCTTCATAAAAACGATAAGAAAAGTGGTATGATGGGGCACAATTAAAGCAGAATATGGAACAACTGAGACAGACATCCTATTTATGTATTTATCATACTAATAGTTTTTTTCTGGATGATAAATTTAGATGTCCTCACTAATGTCACCAATGATGTAATTTAACATGTCATGCGTAATGCATTATATGAGGTCCTACGCAGTGGATGATGGGGACACAAATTATAGTTAGCTCATCAAACTATAAAAGGTGAATTTCAGTATTTTTAGATGCTAGTTTTGACATTACCCAACTGTAACTTCACTTTAACTTTTGTCTTTCCTCAGTGAATTTCTAGTGTTTTTTTAATAGGCTAAAATCGTATTAGCTTACCTAACTATAATGTCACTTTGAACTTTCGGTTTTTCAGTGAAATTCAATTCTGTTAATGTAATGTAAAGTAAGATTTTATTACCATATCTAACTATAATATTACTTTAATAAAATGTTTTCAGTGAATTTCTGTGTTTGTTTATCATATTCACCCAACTCCCAGGCTAAGCACAGCTTTTAGTTGTGGACAGTAGTGGGCTGGCCGTAGGCTTTGACCTCTGGGAAGGCCAGGCGCACAACCCCCCATGGGTGCCCAAACTCCTGCAGGCACCCAAACCCAAGCTTGCACAGCTTTCAGCTGTGCACAGTGAGCAGTTATGCAAAAAGAACAATTGATGGACTGAATGCAGAACAATGTCATACATTCACCCTAGTACAGAGATCTGGGCCTAAATACATCGTTTTTTTGCTCACCATGCCATTCCAGTTTGGACCCAGCCATATGCAAATCAGTCTTGATCCTGCACCCAATGGGAACAGTCCAGCCCGAACTGCCAGGTCATCCCTGGACTGGAAACATGTAATCCTAGGACCGGTTTTGTGGTTTCACTCCTCATCAGCAAGGATAGCTTGACTACAGTGGCATAGAGAGCACGGGAACCACATTGGGGAAGACCTGTCCCACTCGGGACGACAAATGCAAAAAGAACAATTGATGGACAGAATGCAGAACAATGTCATACATTCACCCCAGTACAGAGATATGGGCCTAAATCCATCATTTTTTTGCTCACCAGACAATTCCAGTTTGGGCCCAGCCATATGCAAATCAGTCTTGACCCTGCGCCCAATGGGAACAGTCCAGCCCGAACAGCCAAGCCAGGAACTCCTTGGATTGGAGACAAGCATCCTAGGACCGGTTTCGGGGTTTCACCCCTCATCAGCCAGGATAACTTGGCTCCAGTGGCATGGAGAGCACTGGACCCACGTCTGGGCATACCCGTCCCACTAGGGTGACAAATGCAAAAAGAATAGTTGATGGACAGAATGCAGAACTATGTCATACATTCACCCCAGTACAGCGAGCTGGGCCTAAATCCATTGTTTTTTTTGCTCACCATGCCACTCCAGTTTGGACTCAGCCATATGCAAATCAGTCTTGACCCTGAGCCCAATAGGAACAGTCCAGCCCGAACTGCCAGGCCAGGTCCTTCCTGGACTGGAAACAAGCATGCTAGGACCGGTTTCAGGGTTTCACCCCTCATCAGCCAGGATAGCTTGACTCCAGTGGCATGGAGAACCCAGGACCCACATCTGGGCATACCCATCCAACTTAGGGGGAGAAATGCAAAAAGAATAAGGGATGGACAGAATGAAGAACACTGTCATCCATTCACCCCAGTACAGACATCAGGGCCTAAATCCATCGTTTTTTTGCACACCATGCCATTCCTGTTTGGACCTAGCCATATGCAAATCAGTCTTGACCCTGCACCCAGAGGGAACAGTCCAGCCCGAATTGCCAGGCCAGGTGAGGGGTTTTGTGCAAGATCCTGCACCCAAACCCATGGGAGTGACCATCACCCCTCCACGCACGGCCTTCGACTGTGCATGTTGGGGGTTGGGCGTGGGACATTGCCACAGGTTTGTCAACCACCCACACATGGCCTACTCCCCCAACCCACACTCCATATTTCATTCATTTTTTAAACAAATTCTTCTTCAGTACCACTGTACTTCTGTGGTACGGTTCCCAAGTTTCAACCCTGTGGTACTGTGGGACCTTGCAAACTTCACTCTGTAAAGCTTGCACAGTTCAGCAGTACTATATACTCCTAAATGATTCCCAAATTTTCGCTAAGTTAAGGCTGTCTGCTCTGTGCCATAGCTACCTGGGGTTGAGCTCAGGTTTAAATTACTGAAACATTTGACTGGACCTAACAGGTTAGTGACTATATAACTTGTTGTGAACTGTCATCCACCCCAACTAATAATTCACTTTCTGACAAGCATTTAGAAGTAGCAAAACAGCTAAAAAGTGAAAAACACAAAAAAATACAAACTCACTCAAATGAGAAAAAATGTATTAAACATAGTGACACCAAAATGATAAATATCTAATAAGGTTTTTTTTTTAAGCAATAAAGTTTATTATTATTATTAATAAGGGGAACTGAAAATAAATTTTTAAAGATTGAAGGTAAAAAGCACCAAGAAAAAATTAAGCTATAATCAGTAATCACTGTTCTTGGTTGACGGGGCCCTAGGCAGGATTTCAGGTAGACTTTCACGGTGCATAGGTCAGATACACCAATCAGGTTGGTCCCAGTCAAAGATTTTACCTTCTGATTCAGTCACTCAAATAGAAATAAAATCTTTCAGCTGGGCAAGGCTGCAGGCTGCAAACCCGGAGAAATGCCTTGTAAGTCAGCTAGGTAATGAGCATGGTATCAGTGAAGCCATTAGTTTTGGTTGGAAAAGCTCCTAGAGGGTAAAGTCCAATTTCACGTCCAGAAAAGCTCCCTCGTCAGCCAGATACTTTTGGCACCTAAACCTGGTCAAGATTTCTACCTTCAGAATTAGTCTCTTTTTTTGGTGCTCCAATTCCTCAAGTGGGGCAAGGCAGAATGATGGACCCTGGAATGTCACACTGGAGTCGAATTGGCTTGCGGTGATGGCCAGGTGGAAATAAGCACTGAGAGGGAAAAAACAAACTGTCTGTCCCAGTGAAGTCTCACTTTGGTCGGACTAACTTGATTGATTGGTCCTTGTCCTCCAGAGGTCTGAAAGTCCAACATTTCTCAAAGTATTCAGAGATTTCAAAGTAAGTCCTTCTGAACTCCAATAGGGCTTCCAATTCCTCAGGGACAGAACTTGGGGTCAGGACTCACTCCAGCAGAGGCCAACTACAGGGTCTAGTCCTCTTCCAATTGCAAATGCTTAAGCCAGGAAAAAGCCCTATTTCTGTTTTTAATGTCCCTGTTGCCATAAAGAGGTTAGCCAACTAACCCTCAGAGTATACTTCTTGTCCTGGGTAAAAGTGGGAGCAGGCCCTGTCCTTCAGGCCTCCTTATATGTGTCAGATAGCAGGTGCAGTTCTCTTCTGTGCTTCCACAGGTCTAAACCTTGTTCTGAGGATGTGATGGTGATGTCCATTTTTGTATAGTTCAGTAACCAATAAGGAGGAAGACTCCTGGACACTCCCTAATCAATGGGGAAAGAAATCCAGGCAACCAAACTCACTTTCACGCCATATTCTGTTTGCCTTAATATAAACAATCTTAAAGTGCACTGTTCTAAGGCCTTGTGCCCTTGGAGGGAGCTTGAGTGCCAGTCAGTTTGGGGAAATGAGCAGTGCACTCCTCCTACACTGCACCATTGTGGTTCTGGAACCATCTCCCCATCCCACTGGGTAGCTTTGGGCAGAGAAAAAATTACTTTCAGAAAGATACTTTTCCTAAATATGTAGTAAGTACCTAAGTTCCCCATTGAATTAGATTTTGAATAAATATTAAAAATAGTGATTGAACTATTTATGTAGCTTGTCCCAAACCTCGGTGTTAGAAATGGGGGTCTCTAGTTGGCAGTGGCTTGCACCCTGTCCAAGTAGGGACCCTTATTCTAGCCAGGGTAAGGGAGTTACACATCCAAGATAAGGTCAGGCTTATCTCAGAGGCAATGTGTAAAGCATTTGTACATAAACACACAGTAACATAGTGAAAACACTACAAATGGACACCACACCAGTTTGGAAAAAGAACTGATCTTTATCTGAATACTACAAGGCCAAAATAGGAAAATCCAACATACAAAACCAAAGATATCACTTTTAAAAGATTCAAAATAGTTCAGTTAATAGAACCAAGGGATGAATCACTTTTTAGTGCAAAGTACTTGGGATGCGTCAAAATAAAAAGACAAAAACAGGTGCAGGGAAGATGAGGTGCTGAAAACAAAGCGATGCATTGATTCCATACTCTTAGGTGCATTGATTTCTTACTGCCAGAGTGGGTGATGTGTCGATTCCTTGGTGCACTGCAGAGGAGGTAATGCGTAGATTCATTGCTGTCAGGGGAGGTGATGCATTGAGTCCCTTCTGTGAGAGGAGGTGTGTTTTTGACACACGGCCTTGGTTCCTTACTGCTTCACAACGTCGATGAAGACTTGCGGCACAGGTGCGATGCGTGGAATATCCAGTTGCACTGGGTCAATGCGGCGGTGGCGAAACAGGTGCTGTGTTGATCTCCCTGCCACGATGCAGTTGATGCATCGAAACTTCAGCTGCAGAGCAGGGCCTGCGTTGGAGTCAGAGTGGTTGCCTCAGACGTTGGAGACCCGGTGCTCAGGATTCTGATTGCAGCGTTTTTCGGACCGCACGATAGGCACTGGGTCAATTATTTTGCTGCACCATGGCGTTGCATTGGTTTTTCACTGCAGCGGGAAAAACTGGCAACACTTGGCAGGTCAGAACTCCCAGCACAGGAGTTCAAGGTCTGCAGATGTAGTCTTTGATGGCCCTGAGACTTCTTAACAGGAGACAAGCACACTAAAGCCCTTGGAGAACCTCGGCAAGCAGGATGATGAAAACAAAGTCCAATCCTTTCACTCCCCAAGACAGAAGCAGCAAGCAGTAGCCAGCACAACACAGCAACAAGCAGAGAGGCAGTTACCCTCCTACAGCTTCTCCAGCTCTTCTTCTTAGGAGAATCTCCTCTTAATCCAGAAGTGTTCTAAAAATGTGGAGCCACAGGTCAAATACTTATACCCCTTTCCACCTTTGAAGTAGGCATACTTCAAGGGATAGTCTTTGTAGTGCACAAGATCCTGCCTTGCCCTGACCTGGCTCCATACACACTACAGGGGATGGGGAGACAGCCTTGTGTGAGGACAGACAAAGCCCTATTCAGGTGTCAATGACATCTCCTCCCAACACTCTAGCGCAGGAAGGCCCATCTACCTGGTGATGGGCCATCAGGTTATGCAGGCCACACCTCCGCTCCCTTTCTGTGACCGCCTGGAGTGAATGCACAAACAGCCCAACTGTCAGTCTAAACTAGATATGGATTCCACAGGCATGCAGGGGCATGGAATGGTAACGCAAGAAAATGCCCACTTTCTAAAAGTGGCATTTTCAAATACAAAATAAAAAAAAAAAACTTCACAGAAAGATGTATTTTTAAATTCTGAGTTCAGGGAACCCGAACTACAAATCTCCATCTCTTCCCAATTGAAAGTTAAACTTGTAAGATGTTACAATGCAGCTCCAATGATAACCTATGGGAGAGATACTTCTTGCAATAGTAAAAAACAAAATTGGCAGTATTTCACTATCAGGACATGTAAAACGCACCAGTACATTTCCTACATTTCAAATACACTGCGCCCTGCCCATGGGGCTACCTTGGTCCTCCATCAGGGGTCCCATACATGCAATAAAAAGAAAGGTTTGGACCTGGCAGGTGGGTGCCATTGCCATGCCAGGTTGATTTGGCAGTTTAAAACTGGACTCACAGACACTGCAGTCGCAGGCCTGAGACAAGTTTGCATGGCTAATCATCTGGGTGGCTCAATCAGTGCTGCAGGCCCACTACTGGCATTTGAATTACAGGCCCTGGTCACACACCGTGAACTTTACTAGGGACTTATAAGGACATCAAATATACCAATCATGGATCATAATCACAATTTACCCAGGGAGCACTTGCACTTTAGCACTGATCAGCAGTGGCGAGGTGCCCAGAGTTGCAAAACCAGCAAAAACGGAATGCAGCACACAGTCAAAAACAGGAGGTCAGAAGCAAAAAGACAGGGGAAAAACACGCCAAAGATGCCAGGTCTAACTCTGGAATAGCAGAATTATTATGTTTTAATTCTAATTTTACTCATAGGACAGCCCCAGCCGTCCTCAGTGAAAATAGCTTTTGAGGATGTGTCACTCTAGGGACATGAAAAAAGGACATTTCTGCATGTCCATGCAGCCTACTTTGTGGGCTACAAGGCGGTCATTAAGAGTTGCTTATTATATTTAACAGGAAGGTGTTTCCCGTAAAATGATTATTTTGACAGGTTGGAACAGAGTTAAACTGTAGCAGCCAGGACACATTAGTAAGTCTGAAGCCTTTTTTCATGTGTCACACTAGTGTACAGCACAAAATATGTTACAGTCTACAGGTGACATTTTACTTTCCATGCCATGGGTGCAGTTTCTACACCAAATACTGTGGGATGTGGGGGAATTTGATATTCCTAACAGGGACTTACCAAATGTATACATGTTTTTGGGCTCAGACCACACACATTGAGCACTATACAGCAGTGCCCCTATTGTGCTGAGTATAAAAACCAGTAATGAAATTCAGCAAAAGAATGGGGGTGACCACACAAAAAAGGGGCATTTTCTCACACCATACATTATTTATTTTGTATAAGAGCATTAAAATGATGCACTGATGCCCCGGCACCTGCACCCAATAGAGCCTATCTCAAGTGTAGTTTGCTACATGGAATGCTGCATTTTGTAAGAACGGAAGAATGCCTGGCCAGAACACCAGCAAGCTAAAATATAATGAATTGCAGTAGTCTTACTTCAACGAGATTAGGGCTCATGTCACAGCTTCTGGTCGCTGGTCTTTGGTAGATATACAAAGATAAGTTGCCAGATATAAAGTTTACAACAGCATGCCTTTGAATGTGCTTGGAACAGCAGACAAACAAGATGTTGGGATTCCTCATCCTCATAGATAGTGAAAGGCAACACACACCCACACACACACGCATCCACACACACACACTCATACACACACTAATATACACAAACACAACTACTCATGCACACAAACACACCTCTGTTCTCTATTGAGATCAGTTCTTTTCCTTGTAGGATCCTTTTACACCAATAGTGTGCCCGCTGGGAGGCGCCTGGTGCTACATGTGCATCCTGATGGGAGGACAATGACTGGTCTGCTTTGTCATCCACGATGCTGACCCAAAGACCATCCACTTTGCCTACACTCGCTGCTAAACATCTATAAGTATATTGAGCCCGTTTCACCACAAAATGGGAGATCGTTGGAGCTAGAAAGGGGGGAGATAACTTTGTTGGGTAAATTGGGCTAGTCACCCTTTTGCCATGCTGGTAGAAGGAGAAGATCCACTTTTCACATGGACACCTGTTTCTTGAAGAGCTTACCACTGTGCCAAGACGCCTCGGCATTCGAGTGCTTAATAAGCTCTATATCATCATCAACTGTGTGCTGCTAGTTGACCATTGTGGCTAAGACTAGCTTACCCTTCCAGTGCGGAAAAAGGTAGTGAGCCACTGCTGTGGTATTTGGCCCGCAGTTTAATACCTTAAGCAAATCTGTCATCTAGAAAGCGTGTCCACTTTCTACAGCTGATTCATATTATTATTCTGCCTGACTCTCCCATACCTCGCTATCATTCAGAGGGTAAGTTCATTACTCATACGTTTTTTGTCCCTGCAGGTTTTTTTCATCAGCTCGGAGGACGTATTAGCACATATGTTTTCAACTTGTGACATCTGTTCTACTGCATGGTCCCTTGTCGTGCAGAAAGCACCAACTACCTTGCTATTGTGGCTTGCTATCTCACCTTAATACTGTGGTGTACCTTCATCATCCTTTTGTCTTTAGCAACGTTCTAAGACTATAGCACCACAATGGTTCTATATCACAGGTGCCAAAAAGCCTCAGAGTTTGTAATAGGAGATATTGACTGCATCCAGTACAGAGTAGCAGTATTTACTTGTGTGTGGTACGCTAAATAGCCCACTCTATTCTGCCTTTCTTCTAGTGTAGCATCAGCAGTTCCAGTCTGCGAAGTTGTTGGACTTAGAAGCTCATCTCTTTGATTGGCTTTAAAAATCTATGGTTACCACAGAATAATTGCATTATTTTCTCAAAAAGGGATCAGTTGAGCTTGTGTGATAATGCTGTAAGTGAACAAAATAAATACATTAATTTTAAAACATATTAATATAGCAAGGGAGATCACACATGGATCAAAAGTCCATTGAGGTGATCCTCAGATGGTAGAAAGAGACAAAAATAGAAATCAGAACCTATTTTGTGGCTTTGTGTCTGGATCCCGAACTTGTCTAGCTGTGGCATGCCTTTTTGCAAACACCTGGAGACGTATTACACATAGCACAATGGGTAGCGCTATTTCAGCTCCAAGGCACTATGGTATTACAGATGGGCAGGGCTTTAAGTGGGCAGGGTCCTGCCTGTGCTCAGTAGTGCCTGTTCTAAAAAGCCGGTGCTAAGATGGATCCCTATCGGGCTCTCCATTTTTGCCCTCGTCATCAGGGTGAAAAAAACATGGCAACTCTGCAGCAGCACCACCCTTCACTGCCTTTGAAGTAACTTCAAAGAGACAACTGAAGCATTTTCAATATTATATACAACGAAGCCATAGTAGCTGCCTATTTATCTTATGCAACTAACTCCTGGCTTGTTGTAGGTGTAATGTTAAATGCTGTATTCTATATCTGGATGCAATGACAGAAGCAGCAAAATTCCAGTCGGGCGGCACACTATGCTAAGCACAGAATTTTATCTTATGTGTTATTAAGCCATGCTCTAAATTACATTGGCCACGCCCCTTCAAGAGACCCTGAGTTTTCTAATACCCCTTAAGGCACTGCTGATGGGGCTGCAGAGGTTTGTGGAGCTTCTTATGTGATACGGATCGTGCTTGTATGATCACAAGGAGTTTAGCTGCATTGTAACTGAGAGAACCCTTTGAGGGAGGCTGCGCTGTGCTGCGTTGCGCGACAGGGAGGGATCAGGAGAGTAACATATATTCAGGGATATGGATCTCTCCTCCCCTTTCCCTTGTGCTGGCGCTGATTTCAGCAGCCATGCGCCATGCACATACCTTAGCGCCATAGTGTTAGGGTGTGTGCATGAGTTTAAAAATATGTTTTGTTCAAGAAGGGTACCCTTGTACAAAATACTATGCCTAGACATGATGGGAAGCTTTTTCCACTTTGTATGTGTGCTGCACAGTGCAGCACGCATGCAAAGTCGAAAAAGCACAGACAAATGAAAAAAATTATTCCTGGTAGCGTTAACTTTTGGCGCAAAACCATGTCTACAAATCTTTGTAAATATGGTTTTGCGTCAAAAGGTGAGGGTAGTTGCATGGGAACGCCCATGTTACAGCCATGTAATGCCCCCTTGGCGCTAAGTAATGCAAAGCAGTATTTCGCACTGCTTTGCGCTACTTTGAGGGTGCTTCCCAGCACAAAACAAGTTTTGCGCTGGAAAGTAAATTGCAAATGAAACATTTTGCGCTGGTTAGCGTCACTTTTGTGACGCTAACCCAGCGCAACATGTTTGTAAATTTACCCCTTTGCCTCTGCATCTTCTCTTTATTGCAGAAGCTTTCTCGAGGCACTGTATACACCATACAGAGTCAATATGACCCTCAAGCGCATCCCTGGGGAGACACATCAGTCAATGGACCCCCAAATACCCACTTGCAGGTGGGTGCTGTAAACCTGAAGGGGGTTGCCTTCCCACTATTTAAACAGTGGCCGGTCCGCCTCCTGTAAAAGACTTTAGGGCAGGTGTGAACTGTCAGAGTTGTCACCTGCACTGAGGGCAGCACTTTTTTGTGAAATGTGGGGCATTGCCTCGTTCTGCATCAGCGGCACTGGGTTAAGTATATGCCCTGTGCCAGCAGGAACATTGCACCTGGTATATACTTCGGGTCCTGATATGGAAATTTCACAATGTATAGCCAGTCCCACCTTTCTTGAACAGCATACACACTGCCCTGCTTGGTTTCAGGCATTAGTGTACTCAAATGTGTCAACAGTCTTGGGAATGAGCACCAATTTGCATATTTGATCACTTCCCAGGCGGTGGTGGCACACCATGCGCAATACCAATGACGCCACAGAAAGTCACATTAGCAATATAGTTTAAACTTGTTTTGAAAATGTACAATTAATAGAACACAAGGAAAATCTCACTAAAATAAATATGTGCGCTAAAACTCAACCGAATAGATAGTATATAAAGCCATACAGATTTATTGAGGGAAACAATTCCTCCCCAAAACATACAAAATCTACCATAAGTCAACAAATGACACTGAAGACACAGGGGCTTATTAACAAGGAACGGGGAAGACTAACGCTAAGGGCGCTTAGCGTTAATTTTTTTAACACCCGCTATCGCTGGATAATATCGCCTGGTTAGCGCATTATTAACAACGCTAACCGCCTAGGCGATAAAAAATCCAGCGATAGCGGCATTTTTGGAGGTTATCGCTGGTAATGCAGCGATAAACCTACAAGGATAGGGATATCCTTGTTGATAGCCCATGGTGGATTTAGCCATGTAATCCACCTCCCTTTGGATTACATGGCTAAATCTGAAAATTAGCAGACGTAAAAAAGCAGCTTTAACCGTGGTTAGCGCTGCTTTTTTTGTCTCTAACAGGGTTAGCGTGAAGCTTAATAATAGGAGAAATGTCGCTTAGCGACATTTCTCCTATTATTTTGCTCTGTAACACCCACTTTGCATCTCATTAGAGATGCAAAGGGAAGCGTAGTGAAAAAGGGTGCTAACATGCGATTTTGCATGTTAGCACCCTGTTGTTGATAGGGCGATATTTTCATCTCCGCTTCTTTGGCTTTTAAAGCCAAAACAGCAGAGATAAAGCCCTTGTTAATATGCCCCCAAGTCCTCTCAAACAATTCACTCCTAAAAAAGAGGAACGTGTAGTGCACAAGCAAGGAGCGAGGCGGAGATCAGCTACGTGAGTGAATCACTCTTGCAAAGGAAGGCACTTTAGGAGACATTTTACGTCTCTAAAAGTTGTGGGGGCATATTAACAAGGGCCAATTATCACCGGCTATCGCTGAAAATGATCGCCATGATAACGCTATATTAACAATACATAGCGCTATGGCGATAATATTTCAGCGATAGCGGTGTTTACCATGGAACATCGCTGGTTTTCCAGCGATATTCCATGGAAAACAGCGATAACATTGCTGATACTACCCTGTGGTCGTATCATCATAATCCACCTACCATTATTAGTATGCCTTAGTCTGGAATTTAACAGACGTTAAATTCCAGCGTTAAGGCCGAGGTGGCGCGATTTTTTTTATCGCTGCACCTCCTTCTTAATATAGCAAAGCTACCTTCGCGATATTTTCATGTGTTGTTTTCACAGCCACGCCTTCTTTGCATCTCATTAGCGATGTGGGGCGAGGCTGTGAAAAAATGGGCTCTACATCAAAGAAACGCACGCTAGCGTGTCCTTGATGATATTGCGATATAATTATCGCCGCTTATCGCCCAAAAACGGACGCTAAAGCGGCGATAATTTAATCACCAGCCCTTGCTAATATGCCCCGTGAAACCTCTTCAAATTTAGAGAGAAAAGCTTCTCGCAGAGGCCTGGGACTGGCATTCCTTCGAATATTGTAGATTATTGGGAGTAAAACTCAAAATGACCAACGTAATGAGTGACGCTCACTCAGGACAAGTGGCATTTGATGTTTTGTGAGCCCTACTTTTCTGGAGGAAGTGCCAAATCCAGACAGTCCACTTTTGGAATTATTATTGTATATTGTGGGGAATCCCCCTTGTTGATTCTCTGTATTTAGAATTGTCTCCCGAAATGACACGGTTATCCTTTACCACTCTACTTTAAAAATAAAACATCTAAAATGTGGGCTGTAGGGTTTATAATGTGTACTCACACTTTGTCAATGGCTATTCTGATGGTTTTTTTTTATAAAAAAAAAAAACACCAGCTGTGCAACGGTAAACCTGTCGGTGTTCTTTCAGTAAAAGGAAATTGGACTGGGGTGAAAATGGTTAAGGTGGATGAAAGAAGACAAGTTTGATGACCTTGTTACTGACAGGCCAATCCGTGCTGTCTCACAAACCACCACCACAAACGTGCATACTAAAAATCTTTGGGTTTTACTCTTCCCCCAGTCACATCCTAGGCTCCTTTCATGACTCACACTGCTTTTTGGCAAGAAGAGGTGGAAAGGAGACAGCGTGACCTCATGGGAGGAGGTTCTAAACTGATGGACTTGGGCTTGTACCATAATACGGCGGAGGGTACGTCATTCTTGGCTAAAGCTACTTCAAGGTCTATATTTAACAAATCCTGTCATGCTCCGGGAACATCTTTTTTTAGCAGAACGCTCATTCATCTGTCTAGAATGACCTCATTGCGAGCATAAAACGCTGGTCAGTAGCCCCAAGGGCAGTTTTGTAAATGGACGGACACAGGTCGGACAGTTCGATGTATGCTATGTCAAACATTCCGTACTTGGAAGCAGCTGTAGCAGCATTTAGAACTCATCACAGTGGTGTCTGTTTCAGTATCTTTCTTTGTATAAGAAGCGAAAATGTCTTTATGTCAGCATAATCTTGCATACCGAAATTGCCATCTGTAATGTCAGAGATTACACAGTTATGCCAATTTCAATCAATCAATCAGGCATTTATAAAGCGCGCTACTCGCCCGTGAGGGTCTCAAGGCGCTGGGGGAGGGGGGGGGGGGTGTAGGATCTGGTCCATCGGGGGAGGGGTTTGCCGAAGAGCCAGGTCTTGAGGTGTTTTGCGAAGATGGGAAGAGAAGTTGTCTGTCTAAGGTGGAGCGGAAGGGCGTTCCAGGCTTTGGCCGCGAGGAAGGAGGAGCGGCCTCCTGATCTGGTTTTTCTGGTGCGTGGGACTATGGTGTAGGAGAGCTGGGGCTGATCGTAGGGTCCTTTTGGGTGCGTGGAAATTGAGTCGGCTGTTCAGGTATGCTGGTCCGGTGTCGTTAAGGGCCTTGTGTGTGTGGGTGAGCATCTTGAAGGTAACTCTTGCCTCGATGGGGAGCCAGTGTAGTGTGTGCAGGTGCTGGGAGATGTGACAGTGTCTTGGCAGGTTGAGGATCTGGATGTTCTGTAATTTGCGGGTGAGGATTTTGTTGATTCTGGCGTAGAGTGCATTGCCGTAGTCGAGTTTGCTGGTGATCAGGGCATGAGTGACAGTTTTTCTGTGTTCGAGGGGATCCATTTGAAGGTCTTACGTAGGAGGCAGAGGGTGTGGAAGCAGGAGGACAAGACGGCGTTGATTGTGGCGGTCCATTTTGAGCACGGAGTCCAGGATGATTCCCAGGTTGCGTGCGTGGTCCATGGGGGTGGATGGGTTTCCGAGGACGGGAGGCCACCAGGTGTTGTTCCAGGTGTCTGGTTTTGGGCCCATGATGAGTACTTCTGGCTTGTTGGTGTTTAGTTGTAGGCAGCTGGTTTTCATCCATTTAGCGACGGCTTCCATGCCTTCTCAAAAGTTGTGTCTGGCGTGGTGGGGTTCGTTGGATAGGGAGAGGATAAGTTGGGTGTCGTCTGCGTACGACACAATGTTGAGTCCAAAAGGTCTGACGATGGGGGTGAGTGCAGCCATGTAGACGTTGAAGAACGTGGGGCTGAGGGTGGCCCCTTGAGAGACTCCGCAGGTGGTTGGTGTAGGGTCCGAGAGGAAAGTTGGGAGTCTGACCCGTTGTGTTCTGCCGGAGAGGAAGGAGCGGATCCAGTCGAGGGCTTTGTGCTGGATCTCTGCGTCGTGGAGTCTGCGTATTAGGGTGCTATGGGAGAGTGTGTCGAATGCCGCTGAGAGGTCGAGGAGGATGAGGGCTACTGTTTCTTCTTTGTCCAGTAGGGTGCGGATGTCGTCTGTTGTAGCGAGGAGGACGGTTTCCATGCTGTGTTTTTTTCTGGAGACTGATTGGGAGGAGTCGTTGATGTTGTGCTCTTCGATGAAAGTGGCGAGTTGGCTGTTGACGGCTTTCTCGATGACTTTCACCGGGAACGGGAGCAGAGAGATGGGTCTGTAGTTTTTGAGGTCGGTGGGGTCAGCCGAGGGTTTCTTTAGGAGGGGTTTGATCTCAGCGTGTTTCCAGTCGTCAGGGAATGAGGCGGTTACCAGGGAGTGGTTAATGGTGTGGCGGAGCATGGGTGCGATGGTGTCGGCGGCTCTGTTGAAGATGTGGTGGAGGCAAGGGTCCATGGGGGCCCCGGAGTGGATTGACTTTATCGTCTTCAGTGTGTCTTCAGTGGTGAGGGCTGTCCAGTTGTCCATGGCTGGTTTCAGTTTGTCGGGGGTGGTTGGTGGGGGTTTCGTGTGTTGGTTGTCTTTGTCGAAGTTGTCGTAGATGCTTTGGATTTTGTGGTGAAAGAAGGTGCTCAGTCTGTCGCAGAGGTCTTGTGAGGTAGAAATGTCATTCGACTCGCTGGTGTGCTGGGCGAACTCCTTGATGATGTTGAAGAGTTCTTTCCTATTGTGTGCATGCGTGGAGATTCTGTCTTTGATTGCTTTTTTTCTGGTTTTTCTGATGAGTTGATGGTGGGCGTTGGTAGTGGCTTTGAAGTTGTGTGTTTCCTTGGATTTGGTGTTCCTCCATGTCTATTCGAGGTGGCAGCAAGTGCGTCTGGACTCTCGAAGTTCGGTGGTGAACCACCTGGCTTTCTTGGCATGGGTGCTGTTGTTTTTGTTGAGGGGGGCTATGGTGTTGGCGCTGTCGGAGATCCATCTGGGCAGGGTTTGGGCTGTGGTGTTGGGGTCATCATTTTCGGCGCTGGTTGGGGTGGAGCAGCTGAGTGAGGTAGTGAGCTGGTCGGCTGTAATTCTGGACCAGTTTCTAGGAGCAGGTGCTGGTGTCTGTGGATGGTGGGTGTTCTGAAGGTGAAGTGGACGCATCGTTGGTCAGTCCATGGGAGTTTAGTGGTGTGGCTAAAGTGGTGTGGGTGAAGGTTATGGAATTTCCTTTTGTGAAGAGGGGTTTTGCATAAACTAGTTTCCCTTTGGGTCTAAATACTGTTGCGTTGGCACAGAAACAACCAAACTAACCAAACATGACCGGTTGATGTTCATATTACATTTGACTTCTTAACAGCAGGAGCCGCAAGATAGGAAAAGTGGTGGGATGGGGGAGTGGGCATGGGGGGGGTGGCAGGAGGGGGAGGTAGTTTAATAATAAAAAAAGTTAAACTTTCCTGCCTCCTGCGACGCGCCTCGTTGTTGGTTGTACCTTGTCTCAGCAGACACTGGGACTGCGTCACAGACTCCCTGTCCAATCCCCGCATTGCTCACATGCTATGAGAGCAGCACAGGGATTGGCCCGAGCAGGCTGAAAAGACACTCGCTCAGGTAAAGGGAGTCTGTGCTGTTTCTCGAACCCAGCTGTTCAATACAGCCGGGTTCTGGATCGTGTACTAGCATTGAACTCGGGTTCTGCTCCATTTCTTCCCCATATTTTGTACTTGTCTTACTCTTTTAGTACCTCACAGTACTAAGGGCCAGTTTGGTCTACTCAATGTGTTGTAGTGATTTTTAGTACACTTACTGTTATTATATTTGTTTGTAGAACCTCCTGAAGAAGGGTGATTTTGGCACCCGAAATGCATTGGGATTTACAAGATCCACGCTCAACATGTGTTGATATTTGAACATATATGAACTTTTTTGCTGGGATCTTATTTGTGAATAAACAACAAATCAAGAAGTAAGAGAGTCCCAGCAGTATGGATATTTCTTTTGTAAAAATTGAAAATAATTATTCAACCAAAAAATAAATAAATATGAGAGATATATTTTTATCCACAACTTTTGTTTGGAAATTTATGTCATTTAATCTGTCCATTCTTTTCCTGTTTAGTCTTGTCTGTTATCAGGGACCTATTTTTTAGGCCCTAACATATATCATTTGGACTGGTTTTGTTTCCTTCTTTAGTAATTGCTATTTACCCCGCTTAGACCAGTCCTATATTATGTTTTAGGGGTCCCCCTCTCTTAATTGTTTTTTTTTTTTGTTTGTTTTTTTACTCTTTTAGTACCTCACAGTACTAAGGGCCAGTTTGGTCTACTCAATGTGTTGTAGTGATTTTTAGTACACTTACTGTTATTATATTTGTTTGTAGGACCTCCTGAAGAAGGTTGATTTTGGCACCCGAAATGCATTGGGATTTACAAGATCCACGCTCGACATGTGTTGATATTTGAACATATATGAACTTTTTTGCTGGGATCTTATTTGTGAATAAACAACAAATCAAGAAGTAAGAGAGTCCCAGCAGTATGGATATTTATTGGTTCAATTGGGAGCAAGCACCAGCTGTTCATACTGAAAATATCTGTGTAAAGTTTTGAACAAGTTAAAAGAGAGAGTTATACATGTGAGACACTCAGCAGAGTGCCAGGAGTAGTGCATGCTCTGTCTAAAACTTTCTGTCCTAGTTTTCATTTCACTTTTGAACAGGTGGTTGGGTAGAACCACCTCAAAGGGTGCAAACTATCAGCTATTTCGTTTGGTTTCTAGTGACAATAGTGTTTACTTTGACTGCACCACAGCTGTTTTGTTGTATTTCACTTTTAGAAAGTTGGCATTTTCTTGTCGTAACCATTTGGTGCCTGCAATCTATATCCTGTGTCACATGACTAGTTGTACCTGGAAGTTGGTCTTTGTGTATTGCTCCCAAGCAGTGATACAAAGGGAAATAGGTGTTGGAAGGATGGGATATCTCCTTCTTGATAAGAGTGGGGACCTGTCATTTACCTCACTTGCACATAACAAAGACTCTGTCACAAGTGCTTCAGAGAACTATGATTTGGAGGCTGTTTTTTTACTTTTGTCATCCCCTGTATGTAAGATGTTTGCATGCACTGTAGGATTGGATTATTTATCTATATGAGTGATTACACCAATATTTAGTTATCTCATCCCAGTGTAGGGTGTCACAGCGATTTACATCACATAGACACATCATAGAAAAGCAAAACTAAGCACATGTCTGAATCAAGCAACAAGAAATGTTTCATAATGAGGGTTACAAGGTGGAAGAATCACATATCACTCATATCGGTATTCATTCTATGTTGAGAGAAACCCAAAGTTAGGATTTAAAATATAACATTGTGGTTGAGGTTGTCTATAAAAATACGATTTTTCTACTGGCCAAATGAACCCTTTATAGCAACCTTAGAATAACAATAGATTGTAGAGGGAAAAGAACAAGAAGGTTCTAAATCAATCCATGCCCAGGAGTTTGCATGCCGCTTCTTGATGCCGGTTCATAGCTCACTATGCTATATTAGAAGGACTGCAATTTATGGACTGCAAGTAAAAAAAGATGTCTGTGTCAAAAGCAGTAACCCAAATACCTATCTAGATATAATACAAATCTATGATCTGCATGTTACACAATGCTCTTTTCAGCAGACAAACAGACAGGCAGGCATACTGGATTGAGAGGAGTATGTCTTAACAAAGTATTGTCATTCCCAAAATGGCCGAGAACAATAAATGTTACGTCTATCATTTCAGCAAGCACGTTAACCCTCTATCCCATTTTATGTGTCAAGATTGTGACTAGTCAAAACAAAGATTTCTCCAGAAAATGTATGAACCACGACAGTCATTTTACCCTTATTATAATCTCCCGTAAATTGCTGAGCAGACCTTAATCCTGATATTTTAAAATGCAGCCTCATTGTGACCAATTTACAACAGATTTACTATCATAATTATCCCTTTTGTTCATTTCTTTGCAGCAGGGAGTTTAATAAATGAATGGTAAGTTGACTATCAGACTCTGCTTATCATGACGCTGCCCCTCGTGACCCCACCCCCTTTACACTGCCGCACCTGGACCACCAATTTATGGTTTTCCTGAGTAATTTATTTTTTTCATATTCAGCACTGACTACGAGTTTGGCACCCAGCCTTTGTGAATATGTTAGTTTGTGAAACTCACACATGTGATTTGAAGACAAACTAGAATGGAGATACTTGCATTTACTTAAAGTACTACATGTTCTTATAATATGTCAACATATTGACCTGGTAGCGCGCCCGCCTCTCTAAGAGTAGCACCAAAGACTGATCAAACCAACAAAGGGTAAACTGAACACGGAGGGGAGCTATTGTGCACCTTGTGGGAAAAACTGGGTCTATTCTAAAGCACTTCTGCCAAACATTATAGGTCTCATGTCAAATAATAGCATGGCAGGCAGCATGTAAAGGGGATGTGAAAACAAAAAGCGGCTCAGGGAGTTGTGCCAACTTGAAGAACATCAGTTCTGCTACCACTGGTAGTAGTTGCCTTGGTGTAAGGGATATAATTGCCCAACCTAAGGCATGTACATGTGAAATTATTTTAATAAATGTCTATATAAACACATATTTCTACAGTCGCCCACACAGAGGTGCTAATGTTCCAATCACAGAACATTACCTAGTGTGCTCTCCAACTATCTCCTGACAGAAACTATCCTCTCACTGACTGAGCATTCTCACATCTATCACCAGGAAGTTAACACCTACAAAGCATGCTCAGCACATCAAAATAACACACACCTTCCTTCACACCAAAAGAATGCACACACATACACAAAAAACTAACGTCGATGACACACACCACCCTTCTCACCAAATTATAGCCACTTTACATTGAAATCTCATTATTCACCGACACGCACAAAGACATCCAAATGCTCAATTTCCTCTATACAAAATGCAATAGACGCACACTCCACCATATGCCACCACTCACGTTCAAATCTACATCACACTACACATTGAAACACAATGAAAATGTAGGGCTGCATATTGCTCACTCATGCAACTTACACCTTGGTAGGCACACTCAAAACGTATACTAGGATAAATTTGGGTTCAGGATACAATTGCTTTCTCTCTCACTGTCCAGTGCACTCTCGTCTTACAATAGACAAGATTGTCAGTGACATCACTCCACCAACAGGAGTCCCAACACTGCAAAGCCTTTTGGCAAAAGCTCAATATCCGGGAGTTATTGATGATCTAACAAAATTCTCCCAGAGGCATGGGTTCCTGGGAGACAGAGGGCACATTTCAGAAGATTCATTATAAGGCTGTTGTTGCAGCAGCTGCACTCCTGGCATCCCCTAGAACTCTTTTGGATACATTGGTGGTGCCTCTGGCATCTCCTGAATACCACAAGCAAAATGGTCACAATTTTAAATGCCTCTGGAAAAGCTTTTGGAACGTGCCTTAACACCAGGCTATCATATTTTATCAGAGCCACGCACCACAATCGGCACTCAATTTAAGGCAATTTAAGGCATGTAGTCTCATACTCTGTCTTTTTATCTCTTTATACCTAGGTTCCGGTATCACGAAGAGGGCTGCCGTTTCCCTTTTACCGTACCACATTAACTATAGGCAGTCAAAGACCGCCCACACTGGACAAAAACATCAATTTCTGAGACCATTAGGAGAATTTAATTCTAAATTTCAATTTGGGGATTAGAAAAGTAATTACCACTCCGTGGACTCATTTTGCTTTGGCTACTTGGGCTCAAGCACCACACAGAATCCATGCTGCCTATTCGACGATTTAGTAATAACAAGAAATATCTGTTGATTCAAGTTTTATCAAAATCAAGTTCGGCATTTTGGGAGCTTATGTCGTCTAAATCCTAGTGGCGAAAATACACCATTCAATTGTAATACTATTGGCTCCTTACATCCGTTGAGCCCCATTTGTTTATCCTTGGGAATCACTGTGGCTTTCCTGAAGAAGATGCTCAGCACGCTGAAACGCGCGTAGAGAAAATAAGAAACTCTATCAATTAGCCACTATGTTATAATCTGTGAGATCTATATATGTGTTTGTTCCATGTTGAGTTATGAAAATCTTTTTATAAGTAATGCGCTAATTTTTATCTTATACATGTCTGTTCATTGTACATTTAGGTGTTGTTTCATTCTGTATAGTATGTGCATTGTTTTTTGTCTTGTGATTTATATGTGTGACACAATAAATGTTTAATATGAAATTGCATTAATAAAATTACGTTTTTAATTTGAAAGTATTGTACACTGAGTCTATGTTAGTTTCAATATGTGTTGAATAGGTCCTGATTATCAACTTGGCCTAGTATTGCCTAATTATGTTATTCTTTCAGATTTGTATCTATTTATGACAGGCACCCCTGCCACTTCTATAGTGTATGCGTCCATTCTTTTTTAGGCGCTTCAGAATCCTCCACATGCCTTCCAATTATCTGGGTGGGAGGCTCTGTGCCAGGTGCTCCTATTCCGCCCCCCAGAAATGGGTGAGGGGCAGGGCAGCACCTGACACATTGCTGGTCAGTCCTGGGTCCCCCAGGAGATGGTTAGGAACACAGCTCAGTCATCAGATTGAGCTTTTTCCTTGTCATTGGTGGGTGCTCCTGTGGCGATGGAAGCTCCTGAGGGTGAATTTACTTGTGAGTAGGGAGCCCCATGCACGCACCCCCTGGCCCCACTTACTGTTCTTCTGTACCATGGAGATGGGGGCTCCTGGGGATAATTATAGAGAAAAGAAGCTAGATGTCACACACACCCATTCTGGATGGACCATCTGGAAGACCAAGCTTTTATTTTTACTTTTCTTGTCCCTGGTATATCAATTTAGGCTGGAAGGTCTTGTTTTGCTCATGGCAGGCAGCTCTTGCCACCAGGATTTTTGATTAATGCCCTCCTGGCTTCAAAAATATTTCAATCCTTGGAGAGCTTCATTTGTGCTATGCTTCCACTTTTCACAGGACCTGTCTTATGTGTAGGTGCCTGGCGCCTCTCCTGGGGTCTTCCTCATCAGCACCCCCAAGGAAGAGTGCCTTCCAGGCCTGCACCCTGCAGGTCCCATGGCCTCCAAGTTGGCCAGTTGCAGAGCACTAGGGGCAGCAGAATTCAGAGTTCCCTTCTTCTGGAGGGCACACTTCTTCAGAACCAGTCCACAGAAGATCTGGTGGAATTGTCCCCTACCAGGTCCAACCTTCTTCTGTCCCCCAGAGGGTGTAGGGAGCTAGCACCGAGGTCCAGGTCGCTGAGTGCCAACTGGAATCATACGCCCTTTAGTCCATCTTTTCAGTTCAGTACAGGTGTCTTCTCCTTTCCAGCTGGGAATTCCTTCAACTTTGCTTACCACAGGTCCAGAATGTTCCCTAATGTTTTCCCCAGTGCAAGAGTTTTTAAGTGGGGTGGAAAGTTCTAGAACCAAGGCACCTCTGCCCATTCCTAGAGTGTCACATCATCACTCCACCCCATCCAATCCCTCCAGCAAGTGGTCTGTTAAAAGACCTTTTCCAACCCTATGTCCTCTCCCTGTCAAGGCTGCCTGGTCATTTCCCTCCATAATGTTAAAGGGCTGTGCCTCCTTTGACTGGCTCCAGAGTTCCGGCTCCTTTGTTTTTAGGTGGTTGAGCCTTCCCAGGTCAGGTCCTGTGTGAAAAGTATGTAGTACATACAGACTTCGACCCCACTTTCTCCATGCACAGAAAAGGTCTAATTACCGACTAATATCCCTAATGTTTTGAAAGGCCTTCAATCCTCCAGCTTGCTAGAAGAGTTATTACTCAGCCCAGTAGGGTGATTTAAAGGCCTAAATCTCATTAAGTCAGAGAAAATGAAGAATCTTGAAGTGCCACAAGGAATGAAGATATGTGGAAATTAATGGCAGATCTGTGTTTGGTGCCCTGAATTACCATAATATTGGTGCGTGCACTGAGTGTCTTGACCTAACTATGGAAAATCTGTTGTTTTGAGCAGATTTCACTCACATTGTATAATACAGTGAAGAACATACACTTTTGATGAATCACTACAGGTGTACATACTCACACTATTAAAGCCACTGACATAAGGCCAACACCAGGTCAGCATTAATTCATGAAAGGTCTGTTCTGTAACAGGCTACCTGTGCATAGATACCGGGCTGAGTTAGACAGTAATCTGACATGCCGAGACCGTACATGTGTGCACATGCAATGTGTGCGTGTGTTCAGGTGCAACGAGTCCGGTGCCTCTAATCCCATCTGCGTGACAGTGGATCTTATCCTAAAAGACAGACACTATCTGTTACCACTCCTTATCCATTCAAACAGACCTTACAGTGAGTGAGACTCAGGTAGTGAGAAACACAGTAGAAATTCAAAAGCTAGATTATCTAAAAAGCAAAAAATCCAGGTGGAGTAATAGGACGGATCACATTTATCAGACACGTCTGCGCCAGATAGGGGAAGAGTCAAGCCATTTGTTGTGGGTGTTCAGTTCTAGTAAGTGGTCAAAGGTTAGCATTGTTTTCCTACTGTACCTACCTAGCACCAGTTTCTTGCATCACAGACATCTTATCTTGCCTCCTGATACCAATACCACCTATTAAACCCAACAATAAGGACACTTCTTCTCTCCAGAAGGAATCTAGATAGTATTAAGAAACCTCCTGGTTCTCTGTCAGATGCACCCAGAACACTAAGCACATATGTGGACTGAGCAGGTCTAGGGCTACCCTTTCCATGGGTTACACAACTCTGCGTCACCTACACTGTTCCTGGGAAGGGTTCAGTGTCTAAGCACCAATGCTGTGAACCTTGACAGGTATCCAGGCCGCAACATTTTTTATTTATCAAACCGAGAAGAATTGCTAAATAGGAAGATGGAAAAGAGCGAAAGTGCTTTATTTTATTTTTCAAGTGGAAGGGCTAGCAGCAATTTGGTCCCCAGCCCTCCACAAAAATTAAATGAAAAAAATGAGAACCTTAGGAATTGGGAAAGGAGGGGGCATCTTGGAAAGATGCATCTTTTACATCAAGGTTCACACCACCCCAAAGGCCAAACTTCCACGCATCAAAATTGGAAAACAAATTAAGGAAAAACACTAAGATGAGGAGTTGCCTAAAGATTTCCAAAGCAGAATTACAATTTAGATATATCTAATAAAGTAATAATTTGAATAACTGAACATCCTGCTTTAGATTTTTTGGGGCAGATTTATAACGGACTTGCGCCACTTTTACGACGCCGTTGCGTCACTTTTGTGACGCAGCGGCGGCATAAACCCTGCGCCATGTTGCGCCCCATTTACAACGTGACGCATCTAGGGAGATGCGTCATGTTGTAAAGCTTGCGCCACATGTGGGCGTACCTGCACAGGGGGGGGGCGTTCCGGCGCAGGAACGCCTCCGAAAAGTGGCTGAGTGAAATGTACAAGATTTCACTCAGTCACTTTTCCGGCCATGCTGCGTCAAAACCCTGCGCCTGCTTGAAGCAGGCGTAAGGATTGACGCAGCATTATAACGATAGGGCACCCCCGAGCCTTGCTGGAGCTGCGTCGCGCTTGCGACGCAACTCCAGCAATGCGCCAACCTTCCGCCATCAGATGCGTCACGCATCTGTTTATCCTTGCGCCACGATGCGCTGCATTGTAAATCTATTGTGGCGCAAGGGTAAACTTTCGTGACGCATCTTTCCTGGCGCATCCCTGCTGCTTTGCAGGGATGCGCCAGGAAACATAAATCTGCCCCTATGTTTCTTGCTATGCATTCTAGGAGGTTCTGCCTAGCAAGGTCACTGGCAGGGACTCCAAGCTCACTGCTCGCCTTTCAGATTTGTATATTGTGAATAATAATCCTGGAGCCACCGTGCAGTCATAAAATGGTGCCTGATGTTACCACGCCTCTTTTAGCAATGAGTACCTCTGTGAGTCAATACGATCCATTAAATTATCAGGGAACATCACATTAAGTAAAGAAAGCCATGTGAAATGTATATGTCACTTGTAAATATTTAATGAAACTTGGAACAGCACTTCCCAACCTTTTAATTCCCTCGGAGAGTTTATAAATGCTAAAGCTTCCCCATGTTGCCTCCTGTAGCAAATAATGCTTCTAGTATGAACCTGAGCCCTGAAAATAAGTATTATCATATACGTGACGTTGACTTGCATTATCGTCTTTCTTGGGAAAATGCTGCAGGCGCTGACAGGCCGAAGCAAACATTCTCACAGATGTTGTCATCGGCACAAAAGGAAAACATCTGACAATTACCAATGAAAGAAAACAGGAAACCGCTGTCTCTCTTATGCTGAGAGAGAAATTATCGTATTATGCAATGTCATGATTTCATAATTGCCCTGTGGTCAGAGGAGGTGATGAAATGAAAAAACTGCTTTTCTCTCCAAAGTGGACAAAGAAAAAAAGCAAATATCCAAAACAATTTACAAAAAGCAAACTCTTTTTTTGCACAGGAACCAATGTTTACTGAAAACATCAGTGTGTGGTTCCTAGGGACAGAGCTCGAATTAACCCCTAACTGTTGGGCTTCTCCATGCTCCCCACCCCTTGCTGAGCATTTGTCAGGCTATTTGGGATAATTTCTGCTTAGGGCTCCATAACTTTTTTCAACATTAGGTATCCATGCTAAATTTGCGTCCTTTTTTTCCCAACATCCTGGGGATTCTAAGGTACCCAGGGCTTGTGCATTACCCTGGAGGAGACCGAGAACACGGGTAAAATCTAGCTACATTTTGAGTTTTTGCAAAAAAGTAGGAAAAAAGTGCTTCGACTAAATGTGTCTGGTTTCTTCTCCTAAAAATGGCACCAATGAACGGTTTGCTTTGCTAAAGTCACCATCTTTCCACCTTTCAGTAACATGCAAAGCTTAATAAAACTAATTTCTTAACCACAGTTTTGCCATTTTTCTGAGGTAGCCCATTTTTTAGGTATCGCCAGACCTAGCGCATGCGCTGGTCTGGCGAGACTTTTAGTAAGGGCTTCAAAAAATGCTACCATGGCCGGCCTACAGCTTGCATGCATGTGCGCGGGCGCACGCTTACGAGCAGAGGCGCCATATGGCTTTCCTCGTCATGCTCATTAAGCGCACCACTCGCTGCGCTTGATCGCGATCACTTTCACTTTCGCGGCCGTCACTAGCACTACGTCACTGTACGCGGTGCACATCCAATCCACCAGATCCCCAAAATAACTTTGTTACACCATGATACGTGTCCCGTGTTGCATCTTTCATATTAAATGCTTATTTTGGTGCTTTAGCATGAAAATAGATGTTTCAAAACAAGAAAGTATCCATTTAACTGAGCAGATTAAATAATGGACTCCACTGTTTAGCTGCTGTTGGGAATGACTTGTCAAGTGTTCCATTTCTTGTTCAGAAGGCAGGTTTCAGTGAAGCTGTGTTCTGCTGTTTTGAGACGCACATTTGTATGTTTACGTAAGTGGTTTTCACCTGCTTTCTGCAAAGCTTATGTAATATATTGGGCACTGAGCAGACACTCTCATTTCCTGGAGAGAATGTTGGTTAAACGAAAGGCAGCAACGAAGCTGACTGACATGTTTGTATGCATTATCATATAGATAATTAGATGATAAGAAATAACTCAAAGCCTTTTTGATGAAATTAGGATTTGATGGGACTGGTTGAACTTCTGCTAATTGTGAAAAATATTTCATAGGAGTGACATCGCCACGAAAAAACACACGCACGTAACCTTTTTGATTGTGATTAATATATATTCGTGGTACGTATTTCTTGCATTACCCCTTTTTTGTTCTCCTCCCCCCTTCAACCTCTCGCCCTTTATTTCTGTGTCATCTTTCACCCTCTCTCTTCCTCTCCCTGCTGGACCTTACCATCTTCCACCTTCCTTCCCCACACCTGCTCGATTTTTCTCCACGTATATCTGTGTATAGCGGTGCCCTCTTAATATCCACCCATCTCTCTCTCCCCCACACCCCCACTTTTCTCATTATTTCCCTCTCGCTCTTTCTGTCTCACTCACCGGTCCCCCCCCCTTGCTCCTGTACAGCTCGCTGCTGTCTGTGCTCGTACCTGCGATGGATGCGCCGCTGTACATTATGTGGCTACCAGGCATCTCTGGCCGCTTTGATAATTCTACTATGTGTTTGTGCATATTTATTTTAAGTTGTTTCCAGAAGTGTGTGTGTATGCACCTTAGGTTCACAAACACTGCAGTGGTTACCAAGGGCAAGGAAGCAGTGACCTTCAGGAATGTACAGTTTAGATGCGTTCCTCTCTCGGTTAGATGCTGGTGTTTGCTTGGCATGTTTGCCATCTGCCCCACTGAGTGTCTTCCTTTCTGTTTCCCCTTAGTATGAAAAGTATTTAGCTCTGTTCGGGGCTCGAAGGAGAGCGTGGGGCCCCTGAAGGATTCCGGAATTTTATCTCCAATTCACGGCTCGGTTCACAATCTGTAAGACGTAACACCGTTGCCCCTTGTGCTGCAACTCCCTGTCTCAATACTTCGCCAATTTCCCTGCCTTACACTTACCCCTTTTCCTTTCCTAATTTTGCCCAGTTTCTTGCCACCTGTGTGCCACAGTTCCAGGACTTCTGTCTGCCCTGCTTCCATGTGTCTCCTCTGCTTCCCTGTCTCTTCTCTGCTTCCCCGTCTCTCCTCTGCTTCTCTGTCTCCTCTGCTTCCCTGTCTCTCATGTGCTTCCATGTTTCTCCTCTGCTTTCCTGTCTCTCCTGTGCTTTCCTGCCTCCCCAGCTTCTCTGTATCCTCAGCTTCTCTGTGTCCTCTGCTTCTCTGTCTCCTCTGCTTCCCTGTCTCCTCTGCTTCCCTGTCTCTCCTCTGCTTCTCTGTCTCTCCACTGCTGCCATGTCTCTCCTTCTCTGTCTCCTCTGCTTCCTTGTCATCCCTGCTTCCCTGTCTCTTCTGCTTCCCTGTCTCATCTGTTTCCTGTGTCTCCTCTGCTTCCCTGTTTCCTCTGCTTCCCTGTCTCCTCTGCCTATCTGTTTCCTCTGCCTCTCTGTTTCCTCTGCTTCCCTGTCTCTCCTCTGCTTCCCTGTCTCTCCTCTGCTTCCCTGTCTCTACTCTGCTTCTCTGTCTCCTCTGCTTCACTGTCTCTCATGTGCTTCCATGTTTCTCCTCTGCTTTCCTGGCTCTCCTCAGCTTTCCTGTCTCCTTAGCTTCTCTGTCTCCTCTGCTGGTCTGTCTCATCTGCTTCCCTGTCTCTCCTCTGCTTCTCTGTCTCTCATCTGCTGCCCTGTTTCTCCTTCTCTGTCTCATCTGCTTCCATGTCATCCCTGCTTCCCTGTCTCTTCTGCTTCTGTCTCCTGTTTCCTGTGTCTCCTCTGCTTTCCTGTCTCCTCTGCTTCCCTGTCTCCTCTGCTTCTCTATCTCCTCTACTTCCCTGTCTCTCCTCTACTTCCGTCTCTCCTCTCATTCCCTGTTTCTCCTCTGCTTCTCTGTCTCCTCTGCTTCTCTGTCTCTCCTCTGCTTCCCTGTCTCTCCTCTGCTTCTGTCTCCTCTGCTTCTCTGTCTCTCATGTGCTTCCATGTTTCTCCTCTGCTTTCCTGTCTCTCTTCTGCTTTCCTGCCTCCTCATTTTCTCTGTGTCCTCTGCCTATCCGTCTCCTCTGCTTCCCTGTCTCGCCTCTGCTTCTCTGTCTCTCCTCTGCTGCCCTGTCTCTCCTTCTCTGTCTCCTCTGCTTCCCTGTCATCCCTGCTTCCCTCTTAGGGGGTAGCACAGAGAGGACTACTGTAGGCTCCAAGCTTACTAATTGTCGCTAGCAATGGTAAAATTACATTGTAGGTCACGGAAAGGATGTGGCTAGAGCGGCAGAGTTTGAAGTTGGAGAACCAACCAGGTTCGAGTCTCGGCGTCAGCTCAAGCACCCTGTGATTCTGGGCAAATCCCTTAATATCCCCTTTACCTAACAAAAAGAATGTGTCCATCCGTAATGCAACTTATGCTCATGTAAAGCGCTCTGACACTTTATGGTCTAGTTTGCGCTATATACAAGTCCAACAAAAAAAAGCATAGTGCAGTAAAGATAAACAGTGCATACCCACCGGTGCGACGTAAAACAGCTTACCTTAATGTTTTATATACATAACCGTTTAGATTGTACATCTAACTAATGAATGCATATCGGGTTGGCCTTTTGCTCCAAAAGATGCCTTTCCTAAAAAGTAACGCCTTATCCTACACGACTGCATGTTCCCGGTGAACTGCTTTTGCAACTTCTGTTACTCGTGCTACAGTGCTTTAAATGGGCCGGTACTCACCGGTATGGAGTACCGCCACTTTTTATTTTTCTCCCTTTGAGTACCGGAACTTTTCCTTCGCCAAGGACAGTACCGGTACTCAGGGGAAAGTCAGGCAGTGCAGACTCGATGGCACTGGAGACTGTGCTGCGCAGAAAGTGCTCTGCTCGGCTGCTGCCGAAAAAGAGAAGGCAGAATGGAGGGAGGGCAGTGTATGCCTCTGAATTGAGCCGCTGCTGAGCAATCCAGCAGCGGCTCATTAGCATCACTTAAGGGCTGTTTAGGGTTGCGAATGCCCTGCGGCCCTCTGTGAAAGTGAAGGGTCCAATCAGACCCTGCCAAGTCAATCACACTGTAGGTGTGGGACTCTGAGCCTATCCCCTACCCCACAAATCTAATTACAGCGTGACACCCGAGATGAATGCACCTCTCAGCACGAGTCTGCGAAGGGGGTGTATTACACGCTACCCAGCATCAGATCGGGAAGGCGGACATTGGGCGATGGGATGGTGGCTAAGGGTCTCTGCTTTTCTTCCCTGCTCCCTGTCCAGGCTAACGCCCTGAAGCTATAGTTTGCTGGGAAAGGGGGACAGTTAGTGAATTGGCCTTGCTGTGTGCCTGTTAGCACCTTCACTCCAGTGTCTTTCAGGCCTTGGTGGGGGGGTTTATGTTTGCATAGGCTGTGAGGCATCTTTCCCGGATAGGAAAATTGGGAGGATGTAATGTTAGGGCCGGTCAAAGCTGCCTAACAAGGAACTATGAAAATAGGTTTGAGTCCCAGCTTCAGCTCAACATCCTGTGATTCTGAACAAATGACTTAATTGTCCTAGGCCTAAAACAAAAATTAATGTGACTTTCTGTAATGTGACTGGTGCTCATGTAATCTCTGCCCTTGCCTGTCTGCTTTGTTTGTGTGTTTGACTGCATTTGTATGCCTGTTTTTGTAAGAAAAAAGTGAGAGAAAGAGAGAGAATCAAGACACTCTCAGGAGGTATTTTAACCCCTTCAGTGCCCATGACGAGCTGGACTCGTCATGGGCCGCGGTTGCGCTGTGCCCATGACGAGTCCAGCTCGTCATAGACCCCGCCCGCTAATGAAAGGCGCGGCACAGGGCGGGGAAAGGGGCGGGCACTGAAGGGGTTAAAGAAAATGGGTGGCACTTTGTGTGTACATGTCTGCTCGGCAACAAAGATTCATAAATAACGAAAAAAAGGGTTGGTGGGTGGGTGAGTGAGTGAGTGGATGGATGGATGAGTGAACAAGGGTGGATGGATGGATGAATGAGTGAAAGCATGCATGGGTGAAAGAGGGTGGATGATTGGCTAAAAGGGCGGATGATGGGTGGATATGTGAAAGATTGGATAGATGAATGAAAGGGTGGATGATGGATGAGTGAAAGGAGGGATTGAGTGAAAGGGTGGATGGAATGAAAAGGTGGATGGAATAAAAGAGTGAAAGGGTTGATGGCTGGATGAGCGAATGGATTGATGGATGAGGGAAAAGGTGGATAAAGAGATGGATGAGTGAAAGATTAGGTTTGGAGATGGATGGATAGGTTTGGATATGAATGGTGGATAGAAGGAATGGTGAAAAACTGAATGATTGATGAAAGACTGAATAGACAATAGAATGTAAAGGTTAAATGGTGGACATCAGCAGGTAAATGGTAGGATGAATGGATAGATCGATGGAAGAGACAAGAGATTTCTTCTGGGGAGGGTCATGATTGTTTGCTTCATTTGCTTGGTGCCATAAGATCTTTTGTTCGAAGTGGGGGTATTTTCAGTTTCTTCCTACTCGTATGCTTAAAAATATATAGTATTGTGCCAAACAGCAATTAACAGTATGCCATTAAAAAGGTGCTACTATTGCAAAAAAAAGGAAATGTTAACATATTATCGCATTTCTCTTTCATTTTGTGTAATAAGTTAAGTTGCTTTGTTTATATAAACACATTTCTCATGTGTTTTGGTATGTGCTTCAACTAATATAGAAGTCGTTAAGTATCATCATGTCTGTCCTTTAGCCCCGCCCCCTCACTGCACTTGTAGCTCATTTTAATGAGTACCTGCACTTATTTTTTTCCCATTTAAATCACTGTCTCGTTATACCATTGTTTTCAATACCAGACAAAATGTAAGGGCGCTATTGTACGGTATGCTTTGAGTTCATAAAGACCAGCTTGTGTGGGAGTCAGAGTTCATTTTATGTCAGATATTATTGTCTGTTTGGTAATTAAACATTTTACAATTCAGACTTGTTCAGAAATGTATGGGAGGAGCAGAAGAAGGAGCCAGACCTGCTATGTAAACGGCGCCTACTAAAGTTGCATAGCATAATGTGTATTTGCAAAGCACATGTTCACTCAACCTGAGTGCTGAATAACAGATGTTTGTTACCTAACGGTACTCATTTTATCGACCTCAGAAGGATTAATGTACCCGCTGGGATTTGAACCCGTGACCATAAGGTTGAACACAGGCCAGCCACTACCGTGAACGTATTAATCCACCAGACACAGCGAACGTTGTACCCGGAGACAAAGGAATCCATTAGGATATTTAATTCCTATAAACATAGTAAAGCTACTGTTTTATCAATGTGTTGTAGATCACATCTCTAAACGGATATTCGGCATGTAGTGGTCTATTGAGGGGTCTGTACCAAGTCCGGTTTGTGGGAGGAATAAGGACACATTTCTCATCTCGTTGGATAATTATCCGGGATCAGGAGTTTCACCTAGATATCATATCTTTATCCTACATCGAATAGTGATCTCTGCCCTTACTCTCTATGGGGCATAGTTACAAGGGCTTTATCTATATAAAGTGGAGATAAAACTATCACCCTATTTACAAGAGGATGCTAACATGCATAATCGCATGTCAGCACCCTTTTTCCCAAAGCCTCCCTTTGCATCTCAGATGCAAAGTGGGCGTCACTGGGCGTACCCGGGATGGACTACCTTGCAAATATCGCTGATGTTCACATCGCGATATTTACAAAGCTGCCCCAGCATTTTAGCACACGTTAGTTTTTGGAGAAAACAGCTGTTTTCTCCAAAAACTAACGTCTGCTAAAATGCAGACTTACCTATCCCCAACATTTGGGTGGTTTATGCAGTATCAGCTAGGTTATCGCCGTTTTGCAGGGAACATCGCTGGAAAATCAGCGATGTTCCCTGCAAAAGGGCGATAACCTCGCTATCTCTGGAATTTGTATCGCCCTGGAGTAACGCGTTCTTAATAACGTGCTAGCAGGGCGATAAATTCCAGAGATAGCCTGCGATAATATATTTATCGCAAAGCACTGCCAGCGATAATTATCGCTGGCCGTTGTTAATATGCTCCTAAGTTTTCTGTGCAGCTAGTTATACCGGGTCAATTTTTTTTTTAAAAAGGACACATGTCATATGTATCTAACAACTTGTCCTCCTTAATCAGCACTAGGGAGTATAAACTTGTTCATTTTTGTAAGCAGCACAAGATAGAATAGGCCCTTTCTGTCTCTTAAAGCATGGAATACCCTGTGTTTAGAAGTCTTTCCTGTTTCAGCAAGCAACACAAAGGTCATTTGTTCTCCACCATTTGGTCCTGATAAAATGGTTCATGTCATTTTATGCTGTGACAGGATGCTGCTGAGGCTCGACATACACTTCACAAAAACCTTTTAAACTGGCTTTGAGTGTATTCACAAGCTTATGGTCGAGGACAGCTATTCTCCTTGTGCTAGTTTCACAGGGCAAAGAAAGCCTAAACATGTTGATAAGGGGGGCAATTTCGTCTCATAAAGACCTGTTATTTGGTATTGCTGAAAACACCCACATGTCCTTTTTTATCTGGCATGTCCTGGCTTTTTCCTGGTTTTTATCTGCACAATCCTCCTGCTGTTCTTCTTTAACTCAGGCATGACTTTAGGATGGCAAGCAACTTGCATTTCAATTACATCGCTCATGTTTCAGAGAATTGTGGTCTTGCTTTCAAGAATATGAGATGTTTCTAGGAGCACAAAGGTGAGAGAATGACCTACAGCCGGTCACTTAAAATGGGGGCAGTAAATGTACAGAGATGAAAAGTTGCTTTGTGAACGTAGGTACCAGCAGGCCAGGTGTTCATAAGCGAGGGGTGTCCGTGTGCACACATGAGAGATAGTTCAGTGTGCACATAGTTCACACAAGCGAGATGTGACTAGGTGCACCCCAACTGAAAATGAACCATTAGGAAATTCAGTTTGTGGCACGTGTTAAGTATATGACTAAAATAATTAGTGTACAGCGTCCAACAAAAGTTCAGGAACTCTGGAACCATACCGTAGATTTTTATGGTAGCCAAATAAAACACATTCAATTAAAATTAACCTAAATGCAACTTATTTACTCAGTCAGTGATTAATATGAAGATCCGGCATCAATCAAGGCCTCATGGAGCTATGATGGCTATTCCTGATGTATATAAAATAAAGCTGTATGAATTATTACCATTGACAGGCTAAATATATACCACACAAATCAATTAATAAACTATACATTCTCCTCCCGGAATTGGCATTTAGGTTTTCTGTGTACACAGGCAGCGATGACAGGAGAAAGGGAAATAATTCAGAATTGTGTCCGAGATGAGTATATGCATATTTTGTTCGGCCATTTTAACCTGGGACTGGGTGTGTGGAGCCTGGGAGCAGACTGGCTGTGATAAGGTGACCCTAAACGTGTTCTATCCAAGGTTGACTTCGGTTTAATGATAAGGCTGTTCTGAGTCATCATTTAGCCTGGGGATGCCTGGACATATTTTAGATTTGTCTTGGCATGTGGGCATTCTGTCTTTGATTTTGAGGCAGTATTTAGGATTTTGAAGCTATGTTTCGGAATATGATGACTGTAGTTGACCTGTGATGTCTTTTCCCCTGGCGCATGATGACTGTGGTCCTCACTTTTTGTGGTTGCGCCACTTGCCTTTCATGACAGTCTGTTAATGGATGATATCTAAAATGCGTTTTAGCTAATTTTCTGATTTCGATTATCAGTTATTGTGCATTTTTTTAAACTTTAGTGATATACTTTCCTGCAACACCAACAGGTTCAAAGATCACAACATTTCTTATTTTGATGTCTCTAAGGTCAAAGGTTATGTGACGTCACTTACTGCGATGTCATTGGGGGAGGGTCAAAGGACATGTGATGGCTTTTCCACTATCTGAAGCATTTTGGTGAATCGACGTCAATGACTTCAAATCATTTTCGTAACAGATGCAATGTCGTTCAGAGCCAGCACTATACATTTTATAAAATAGCCTTTCTTTTTACAGCTCATACCTCTATACCATGACAATTTGGCCTTCCATCATAAGTGGATGCCCTTTTCATTCAAAGCTTCTCAGCTGGGAGTGACCCATTATATAAATATCTTAAACAAAGTTCACCCAGTCCTGGGTTTTAGAGTATATTTTAACAAGAAACCTTCTGATTTAAAATCATTCACAGATAATGATGGGTTTTACATGTAAATCATATTGCAACTTATAGGACACAAATTATATTATTAGGTTAAGGTTATAAACATCAGTAATACTTTGGTTAATTACAAATTAATACATACTTTTGGATTCTTTTTGTCTTGTTTGTACATAACAATTACAAGCTCATATTGGTAGTTTTACCTTTTTTTAGTGAGAAAAAGGTCCCTAGAGAAATTGAAAGGTGCCTACATGGTTTGAGAGACCATTATAATGTGAGAAGTAGGTCTGTTATGCGAAGCGTGCTGCCTCCGGCAGGGAAGGCTGTTTTTAGGACTGGCATGTCTGTTACCAACTCTTTCCACTAGACAAACAGTGAGCTCTGGCTTTGTGTTAATCTTTGGGCATTTTTGCTTTCTTTAACTCTCTTTTTCATAATTGAGGTGCCGATTCGGATCCTGGAAAAAATTTCCCCGTACGACTCGTATCCGGTCATTTTACCGTACGAATCGTACAAGTGCAGTACAAACTGCCAAGTACGATTCGCATGGGAAAAAGTCCATACGAATCGCATTGGGAATAATTCCCCACACGGTCTCGGGTCGGAAAATGTGTCCGACACGTCCCCGGACGATTTACCGTACAAATGTGAAAAGTGAAGTCCGACCGCGCAAGTACGATCCATCCCGTGCGTCCGATGTTACAACCGTATGGAAAAAACACCGTCCGCACCGAACTCCCATAGCAACCATGGAGACATGTGCCCGCATACGCGCCGAACCCCCCCAGCCCCCGTAAGTATGCGCCGAACCCCCACCCGTGTATGTACACCAGTGTACGTACGCACCGTACCCCCACCCGTGTATGTACACCAGTGTACGTACGCACCGTACCCCAACCCGTGTATGTACGGCGCGAACCCCCAGCGCGTAGTGGGGGTACGGTGCGTATGTACACTGGTGTACATACACGGGTGGGGGTTCGGCACGTACTCACGGGGGCTGGGGGGGGTTCGGCGCATACTTACGGGGGCTGGGGGGGTTCGGCGCGTACTTACGGGGGCCGGGGGGGTTTCGGCGCATACTTACAGGGGCTGGGGGGGTGTTCGGCACGTACTTACGGGGGCTGGGGGGGTTCGGCGTGTATCAGGCCCCCAATTCCGCTCGCATCGCGCCGTACTTCGCTTTTCTGGCACTTTTTGGGTGCCGTAAAAATATTGCCGTCCGGACTGGTGTCGGTTCGAATCGTACTTCCTTGTTTGTGAAACGGAGCCTGACTGCGTCCCGACGTCATGTCGGCGTTTTCCCGGATCACATTTGTATGTATATTTTCGTCGGTCGGTGTTTTTTACGATTCGTACGGAAATGGTGTTTCCGTGTGAATCGTACTTCCATGTTTGTAATGTTTTTTTACCGGGTACGAGTCGGACGGAGAAAACCCTCCGACCGACGGTTCGTACCCGGTTTTTCCAGGATCGGAATCGGCACCTCTGTCTTTATTGTGCCATTTCCATTTTCACCTTTATTTTACATTCACTCCAGTTGTTCTCTTTCCACATATTCGTTCCATCTCCGTTTCTTTTTCCTCCTTTCTCTACCATCCTTTCTGTTTCTATATTCTTTCGTCTTTCATTTATTTGGTAGGTAAAAGACATTGTCATTTACAACGCCAATACCTCTAACTCTCATAAATGCGAGACCAATTTGCATTGCAAATGCTTGTCCCATTTTGTGTGCTGCCTACCTACTTCCAGTTTGTGGTGGAAACCAGTGTGAACCCCATGGGTGATCCAGGAAAACTATAGGTTTCTGAAAAGTAGACACAATTCCAAATTCAGCAAGAGTTCATATGTGTATATCCCTCAAGGTGTTTCCAAAGAAATTAAGGGCCGGATGCATCAAGGAAAAAAACGGTTGCAAACGGGGAGATTCATAGAATCTGCCCCTTTGTGACCGGTATTTTTCATTTGGGATGCATCATCCCAAAAGCAAAAATCACAAATTGCAATTGCATTTAAGGAATCACAATTCCTTGAATGCAATGCAAGATCAAAGTTGCATGTTACACACACAGATGCCCTTGGAGCATCTGTGTGCGCAACATGTGTGCACATATCAATTTCAGGGGTGCAACAGGGTGTCCTTTTGGCAACCTTGCACCCTTGAAATTGCATATGCAATTTACGAGTACCTATTGTGTACTCACAAGTTGCGCATGCAATTTCCATTCATTCCTATGGTCCTGTAGGCCCATAGGAATGAAAGGGAAGCCATTCCTTAATTGCGACTCGCAATTTGCGACTCTGCAATTAAGGAATGTTCGGGAATCGCTCTTTTTTAAATGATTCCTACATGCATAGGCTTTTGCGATTCCTTAATTGCGATTCCTTAATAATCGCAATTAAGGAATCGCAAAAGCCTTCATTGATGCATGTGCCCCTAAGTGTTGAAATAAAGAAACATCGAAAATTAGTAGGACAAAATGGCCATTTGTGACAATGTTTTCATCTGTAACTTTTTATCACCATGGCCGATTTACAAAAGCAATATACCATTATGTCCGCAAGACCCTTCTGGTTGTGGGGATATATAGAGTTTGTAGGTTCTCCAAGAGCCAAAGGTACCCAGAGCCAACAACTGAGTTGGCCCATACAATGGTTTTTCATTGTGTACCAAGTGTAGACCAACTTATATGGTGGATATGTAAACTGAGAAATAGGTAGCAAGGAAACCTATGTATTTCTCAAATGGGCACAAGATAAGGGGTTTACGAGCAGTGGTTAGTTATACATCTCTGAATGTGTGTGTTCCCATACTAACATATAATTTAGAGGGAATTTTTCAAAATGTCTTTTTTCTCACACACTGACTTACATTTGGAAAGCGATCATGCCGTGAAATCCAATTGGTAATAACAAATGGTCTACTTCTCAATGCTCATCTAGGGAAACCTTGCTAATTTGCACATTTTGAAAACTAGATACCTGATTGAATCCTGGGCGGGGTGACTTGCATGGCTCTCACCAGATTGTATCACCCAGAATTAATTACAAACCTCAAACATTGACTAAAAAAGCACATATTCCTCACATTTGTGGGTTAGAGAGTTCTGGAATCTATGGGAAGCCAAAAACTTCCTCCACCCAGCATTTCCCCAAATTCTTCCAATAAAAATGGCACCAATGAACGGTTTGCTTTGCTAAAGTAACCATCTTTCCACCTTTCAGTAACGTGCAAATCTTAATAAAAAAACTAATTTCCTAACCACAGTTTTGCCGTTTTTCTGAGGTAGCCAATTTTTCCTATTTTGTGTGCTGTCAACCTACTTCCAGTTTGTGGTGGAAAACCAGTGTGATCCCCATGGGTGATCCAGGAAAACTATAGGTTTCTGAAAAGTAGACACAATTCCAAATTCAGCAAGAGTTCATATGTGTATATCCCTCAAGGTTTTTCCAAAGAAATTAAGGGCCAGATGCATCAAGACAAAAACCGGTCGCAAACGGGCAGATTCTCAGAATCTGCCCCTTTGCGACTGGTATTTTTGCATTTGGGATACATCATCCCAAATGCAAAAATCGCAAATTGCAATTGCATTTAAGGAATCACAATTCCTTAAATGCAATGCAAGATCAAAGTTGCATGTTACACACACAGATGCACTTAGGGCATCTGTGTGCGCAACATGTGTGCACATATCAATTTATGGGATGCAACAGGGTGTCCTTTTGGTAACCTTGCACCCTTGAAATTGCATGTGCAATTTGCGAGTACCTATTGTGTACTCACAAATTGCGCATGCAATTTCCATTCATTCCTATGGCCCTGTAGGCCATAGGAATGAATGGGAAGCCATTCCTTAATTGTGACTCACAATTTGCGACTCGCAATTAAGGAATGTTTGGGAATCGCTATTTTGTAAGCGATTCCTACATGCATAGGCTTTTGCAATTCCTTAATTGCGATTTCTTATTAATTGCAATTAAGGAATCGCAAAAGCCTTCATTGATGCATGCGCCCCTAAGTGTTGAAATAAAGAAACATTGTAAATTAGTAGGACAAAATGGCCATTTGTGACAATGTTTTCATCTGTAACTTTTTATCACAATGGCCGATATACAAAAGCAATATACAATTATATCCGAAAGACCCTTCTGGTTGTGGGAATATATAGAGTTTGTTTTGTACCCAGAGCAAACAACTGAGTTGCACCATACAATGTTTTTTCATTGTGTACCAAGTGTAGTCCAACTTATATGGTGGATATGTAAACTGAGAAATTGGTAGCAAGGAAACCTATGTATTTCTCAAATGGGCAAAAGATAAGGAGTTTACGAGCAGTGGTTAGTTATACATCTCTGAATGTGTGTTTTCCCATACTAACATATGGTTTAGAGGGAATTTTTCAAAATGTCTTCTTTCTCACACACTGACTTACATTTGGAAAGCGATCATGCAGTGAAATCCAGTTGGTAATAACACATGTTCTACTTTTCAATGCTCCCACATGTTTTCTAATAAAATATCACCTCACGTGTGTGGGTAGGTCTCATGCCTGTGCCAGGAAATGGACCAAAACACAACATTGATGCATCATGTTTTTCCACTGAAAACTGACTCTGTTTTTCTAATGTTGGTAGCTGTGGATTGGGCCCTAGCTTAGTGAACACCTAGGGAAACCTTGCTAATTTGCACATTTTGAAAACTAGATACCTGATTGAATCCTGAGTGGGATGACTTGCATGGCTGTCACCGGTTTGTATCACCCAGAATTTATTACAAACCTCAAACTTTGACAAAAAAAGCACATATTCCTCACATTTCTGGGATAGAGAGTTCTGGAATCTATGGGAAGCCATAAACTTCCTCCACCCAGCATTTCCCCAAAGTCTTCCGATAAAAATGATACCTCACTTGTATGGGTAAGCCTACTTCCTGCAATAGGAAACAGCCCAAAACGCAATATGAACGCAACACATTTTTCCACTCAAAACTGACCGTCTTTTTGCAAAGTGGGGAGCTGTGGATTTTGGGCCCTAGCTCAGTCAGCACCTATGGTAACCATTCAAACCTGTACATTTTTTTAAACTATATACCTGGGGGAAACCCAAGGGGGGTGATTTGAATGGCTCTTACCAGGTATTTGTACCCAGAATGCCTTGAAAACCTCAAACCTTGACTAAAATAATCACATTTTCCTCACATTTCTGTGATGGGAAGTTCTGGAATCAGTGAGGAGCCACAAACTTCCTTCTACCCAGCATTCCCCAAATCTCCCAATAAAAATGGTACTTCACTTTTGTGTGTAGGGAAAGTGCTCACAACAGGAAACTGCCAAATAGCAACATTGACATATCACATGTTTCCACTCAAAACTGACTCTTTTTTGCAAATTGGGAAGCTGTGGAGTTTGGGTCTTAGCTCACCTAGGCAAACCTATCAAATGTGCATAGTTAAAAAAATAGACACCTGTGGAAGCCCAGGGTGGAGGGACTTGAGTGGCTCTTACCAGATTTTGTTTTTTAAACAGAATCCCTTGCAATCCTCATACGTTGACCTAAAAAACCCACTTCCTCACATTTATTACAACGTCTGGAAAATGTGAGGAGTTACAAACATTTATTGGGAGGCATTCCCCCACGCCTCCCAATAAAAGTAGCACCTCACTTGTGTAAGTAATCCCAGTGCCTGAAACAGGAAACGTCCCGAAACACAACATGGACACATCACATTTTTGCACTCAAAACTGACCCTTTTTTGCAAAGTGTGCAGCTGTGGATTTTGGGCCCTAGTGCAGCCAGCATCTAGGGAAACCTAGCAAACTTGAACATTTTCAAAAATGGGACACTTTGGGAAATCTAGAATGGTGTGACTTGAGTGGCTCTGAGCAAGTTTTTTTACCCAGAATCCCTTCTAAACCTCAAACTTTGACTAATAAAGCACATTTTCCTCACATTTCTGTTTTGAGAAGTTCTGGAATCGGTGGGAAGCCACAAACTTCCTTCCACCCACCATTCCCCAAGTCTCCTGATAAAAATGGTCTCACTTGTGTGGTTAGCCCTAGTGCCGGCAACAGGAAATGGCCCAAAATGCAACATGGACACATCACATTTTTCCACTCAAAACTGACCCTGTTTTTTGCTAAGTGTACGGCTGTGGATTTTGGGCCCAGGCTCAGATAGCACCTAGGGAAAGCTATCAAACCTGTACAGTTTTGAAAAGTAGACACCTGGGGAAATCGAGTGTGGGGTGACTTGTGTGGCTCTCACCAGTTTTCTTTTTATTTAGAATCCCTTGCAATACTCAAACTTTGACAAAAAAAAACATAATCCTCACATTTCTGGTAAGTTAAGTTCTGGATTGTGCGGGTTCCTAAAACGTCCTCCCACCTAGCATTCCCCCAAGGCTAAAAATAGCACCTCACTTGTGTGGTAGGTCTAGTGCCCGCAACAGGATATGTCTGAAAACACAACATGGACATATCACATTTTTTCACTCAAAACTGACCCTTTTTTGCAAAGTGGGTAGCTGTGGATTTTGGACCCTAGATCAGCCAGCACCTATGGAAACCTAGCAAACCTGTACATCTTTTAAAACTAGACAGCTGGGGGAATTTAGGGTGTGGTGACTTGCACGACTCCCAACAGGTTTTATACCCAGAATCCCTTTCAAACCTCATATTTTGATTTTAAAAAACACATTTTCTCCAAATTTCTGTGACAGAAAGTTCTGGAATCTGTGGGGAGTGACAAACTTCCTTCCTCCCTGAGTTCTCCCATGTTCCCCACTAAGAACAGTCCCCACTTGTGTGGGTGGGGCAAAAGACCATGACAAAAAAGTCTCTAAAGCACTACGTTTGTAGATAAGCAAAAGGGGTAGCTGCGGTATTTGGGCCCATGCTGTGGTGCCACCCCTAAAAACGAATGAACCACAGCCATTTTTGAAAACTAGACATCCAGGGGATTCTAGGGTGGTGGGTCTTGCATAGATCCCACAAGGTTTTCCTACCACAATGTCGTGAAATCCTCAAACGTTGCCTGAGATTACACATTTTCCTTATATTTCTGTGCAGGAATATCCAAAATTCCTCCCACTTAGCATTACACCACTTGTGCTGATAAAAACGCTACCCCACTTGTGTAGTTGGGCCTAGTGCCTCTGATAGGAACAGTGTAACAATAAATCTCCAACACTTAGCCGGTGGTCAAAGATTTAAGTTTATTAGGAAAATGCCAGAAGAAAAGAGGCACTCCCTCCACTCCCTCCTACAGCAGCCAACTGTCATTCTGCAAACTCCCCATACCCACCATTCCAAATTCTATGCTGGCACATGCCAGACCAATGTTCTACATTCTTTTGTGGCAATGCCACACATTTTTCTCTTTTTATAACAACAACATTTTTCCAATTACTGTTAACAGTCCTACTCATTGAATATACTAACATTAAATTAGACCAGGTACATTTTCTACATCTTACCCTTAATAATACATTACAAATTATATACCCACATTTACTGCCTCAAATACTGAACATTTCTGTGCTAACATTTCCTACCTTTACTATTCCATTCTAAATTAATTGCATAGACTACTAAAACTACATTCTAATATGATCTACCCCATAACATAACACTCCAGATAGGCCTGGGGCCCTTTCCCCCTTACACTTTGCCTCAACACATTCCTTCCATTTCCACACTACCATCTCTTCCCATCATGTAACCTCCACATCCCTCCTCACGTTCCTCAACAACCCTGACAGAATTAATTCTCTAATTTTTGCACACCGGCACACTACATAGTTTCCATGTCTTTCCATACTCTATATGGACAGCACTTACCAATTAGGCCTGGGCGGTAAATTCCGTTCCGTTCGCGGCTTTGCGGAATTTGGGTAATTTCGCGTTCCGCGGAGAACGCGAAATTGCCCAAAAACTGCGTTCCGCGACTTCGCGAAATTTTTTGCTTGTTCGCGTTCTCAATATGCGTGTTCGCGAGATATTTCACCCTGAGCACGCAAACAGCGATCGCGAACAGGAAAAAAGTATCGCGAACAAGCAATTCCGCGTGTTCGCGGAATTTCTGCGTGTTCGCGGAGATTTTTTACCGTTTCGCGGAGATTTGCGTAACGCGATTACGCAAATTCCGCCCACCCCTATTACCAATACTATACTAATCTTCAATGGTTCTGTCCAACAAGGTTTCCCCTTCTCAACAAACCCTGGTCTTTTGATATGGACATACTTACCTCCCACTACCTTAGGGACATCATTTCCTGGTATTCCCTTGTGCACAATTGATGCTGTTCCACTCTTTCCCTCATTTCACTGTCCCCTGCATTACCAAATTTCTTACAGTTTTTCTCCATGAATCACCAAGGTACTAAACTGGTGGTCGGATTCATTCCCCTCAAAAGGAAGTTTTCCTGTAACCGAATGTGGTGTTATCATATACAACAGAAGCATACTCTGCAAAGATTTCTTCCACAGAATCCCAGATTTCAATGACAGTTGAATTGCTTCTATAATGACCCTGTTGAATCTTTTTACTTGACCATTCACAGCGGGATGATACAATGCTACCCTGTAGTGTTTAATACCATGGTTACTCAAAAACAATTTAATATTCTCAGATGTTAGTTATACCCCTTTGTCCGATACCAACACTTCAGGCACTCCTTCCCTCACAAACACGTCCTCCAAAAATTCTATTACAAGATCATAGTAATCTTCCCAACTATCCCAACCGCTGGCCATTTAGTAAAATATTCAATTAGTAAAATAGCATAACACTCCCTGGTTGGCAACGTGGAAAAGGGTCCCATGAAATCTATGGCTAATTTCCTCCAAGGTCTATCAGGCAACTCCACTATCATAAAAGGTACCTTGCATAGTTTAGCACTCTTGCAACTTTATGCGCATATGGTACAATTCCTTACCCATCGATCCACCATGGCATCAATCCCCTGCTACCAAAAGTTCTTCTTAATTTTCCTGTTTGTACCGGACAAACCACCATGTCCCACATGACCTTCATTCAGCAACATTTCACGTACACCTGTAGGAGGAACAATTTACTCACTTCTTAATACCACATCATTGCATAAAAACAACTCTTCCTTTAGTTTCGGAAATGTGGAACTGCCCCCTCTCATCACTCATTATCTCAGCCACCCATCGGTCATATATGTCATAATCAATTGTCATTCAGCATCCTTCTTCATTCCACGTCCCCAAACTTCCTCTGATAACAGTATCTTATTGTCCATAATTCCACCCATACCAAACAACACAACTTCATATGTGAATGCTACATCACATCCCACTTGCTTACTCTCCTGTTCCCTGGTCTCACGTCCTCCAGGAACTCGTGATAAGCCATCCGCTATGACATTATCACTCCCTTGAACAAATTCAATTTCAAAATTGTACATTTGCTGCTTAGAAGACAACCTTGCGACCCTGGCAGATACATTTCTTCCACCCCCTGGCATAAGTATGTTCACTAAAGGTTTATGGGCCGTACATATTTTAAACTTCCTTTCCCAAATGTATAACCTAAGCCGATGCGCAGCCCAAGATGCTGCTAATAGTTCTTTTTCAAATAGAGAATAGTTCCTTTCCACCTGATTTACTGTATGCAACGCTTATGCCACAATCAACTTATCCTTCCCCTTCTTCTCAGACAAAGCATGCCAATGCTGATGGTCTGCCCAGATTTTTCCACCTTAGTGATGAGAACTCCCATGAGGGTGGAAGGTTCTCTCCAGTTTTTAGCTGTTGGGGACAAGTGTTAGACATGGCATCTTTGGTGTGGTTTCCCCTGACTTTTTGCTTCCACCTCCTGTATTTTTGATGTTGTGCTGGATTTCGCTTTTGCTGGCTTAGATGCTTTGGGCACTTTGCCACTGCTGATCAGGGTCAAAGTGCAAGAGCTCACTGTGTAAAATGTTATTACACTTGGTTCCCACTGATTGGCATATTTGATTTACTGGTAAGTCCCTAGTAAATCGCACTGAGTGTGCCTGTAAGCCAAATGCTACTAGTGGGCATGCAGCACTGATTATGCCAACCAGATGAGTAGCCCTGAAAAGGTTTCCCGGACCTGCCAGTGCAGTGGCTACGAACAGTTTTAAACTGCCATGTCGACCTGGCAAGTGCTCCCACATGCCAGGCCCTAACTTTCCCTTTTCTTAAATGTAAGTCACCCCTATGGTAGACCCAAGATACCTGAAGTGGAGGAGTGGAGTGACCCAAACCTACATGACGCACTACACAAGACTATGAAAGTCTATATCCTTATTTTAATATTCTTCTGAATATTTCAAACATCAAAAATTCGTAAATATTTTTGCATCTGCCAACTTACTAAAACATATAATAGTCAGAACATCGTGAGTACAAACAACCGTTGAGCAAAAATCATAAGAGTATGAAAAAACATAGACATGTTCAATCCATTTACATTTCTGACTTTAGAAGCAACAAAATAATAATATTCTTTTGTTTTACAATGAAAATTCCCAATGCATTTCGGGTTGACGAAACCCTTCTTCAGGGGATACACATTGTAGCGAAGAAATCAATTTTCAACATGGTCCATCAATCTGAGAACTACAACGAAAACAGAAAGTCTCATTCGCTAAATGAGAAGTCGCAACAAGCTGTAAAATAGGATTTGCACTACTGGAAGATTCCGTGAAAGCAAACTGTTAAAACGTGCGTGGTTTTCAGGAAAGGAGGTAGTAGCCGAAAGATGCCCAAACGTGCCGAGAGTATGCGTGTGTCAGAACGCGATTAAAGCCAACCGGGGGTGTGATGCAAAACTAAGGGAAAGTGCTGCTAGGGACTGAGTGATCTTGTGCTTAAAAGGTAGTATCGCTGAGTAATATACTTACAGCGAGATATGTAGTGAAAAGATGGTCACTGGAAGATATGTCACTTTCAAAGGAAGGGAATATCTGTGGAGCAGAAATGGTAGCTGTGAGGCGTAATCTCTCTTAGGTCATGTGACCTGTGTTGCCGTTTAACGAGCACCCGAGTGTCAAAGATCTTACCTAAATGGTGGTAACGAGCCATACGTTCATGAAAAGGTCAGCTGTCGGGGAATCAAAATGTAAATGCCATAAGACTCAGGGGAGAGATTAAATGGGCTGAAGGAACAAAGTGTTTGTATAGCACGAACGCCGCTTACCAGCAGATCCGTGCGGGCTCCGACCGAGTGCAAAGTTCGTCGTCTCCTGAGAACGTGCGTGATGACGCATGTGTTCCCGGGACTTTTTAAAGGGGCCTTCCTTTCAATGAAACGACTCGAGTTGAAAAACTTTATGAGCATGAACAAGATAACGTGAAAAAGAGTGAAAGTGGGATGAGAAAAAAATAAAAACGGAATTTAAGAGAGTGCAAATCCTTTACAAATAAATGAAAAGTGCCTCTACTGTGTTACATATGTATTAGCAAAATCTCTTCATCTAAGATGTCAATATTAGAGGGGTTGTTTACAAAAAACATAGCAATTCTACATGGTCATTGAGGCCCCCCGGGATAAGGGTGCCAAGTTGTTTTATCCAAACAGTTTCTTTTCGTGCTAGGGTTGTGTTGAAATCAATGCCTGGCTTGGATTGTATCTTTTCTAACACTGTAAAGCGTAATTGTGGTATTGTGTGCGAGGTATTTACCCAGTGTGTTGCTAAGCTTGACTTGAAATTTTTGTTGCGTATAGTGCTTTTGTGTTCCACTATTCTTGTTTTTATTTTCCTGGAGGTTCTCCCTACGTCCACTAATCCACAAGGGCATTGAATTGCATAAATGACGCCTTCAGTGTTCCAGTCCGAGGAGTGTCTTAGAGTGATTTTTTGTCCTGATTGTGGGTGTGAGAATAAGTTGCCCACGATGACTTTACCACATTGGCCACAATTGTGGCATTTTTGCATGCCTTTGTAGGTTTGTTTTCTGGTTGAGTCTTTTGGTTTTAATATTTCTCGAATGTTTTTAGATCGAGTGTGGGCAAATAAGGGAGGGCCTTTATACAATTCTTTGAAATCCGTTTCCTGTGAAATGATTTCCCAACGTTTGTGGATGATTTTCTTTATTTGAGAGGTTTGTGCTGAGTATTTTAAGACAAACACTTCGCGTTGTTTGGTCTGTTTCTGTGAGGGTTGAAGAAGTTCCTTACGTTTTTTAAGAGTCACTGTCTTTTGGGCTTGTGAAAGCACTTCTTCCGTGTATCCACGTTCCATGTATCTCACTTTTTGCTCCTCTATAAGTTTGGTGCATTGTGTTTCCTCTGAAGTTATCCTCTTGATCCTTATAAATTGAGACACCGGAAGATGTTTTTTCAAGGAATACGGATGTGCGCTAAAAAAATGTAGCGCATTGTTGACATCTGTCGGTTTTTTGTATACTCTTGTTTGAAGCCCTGTTGATGTTTTGGAAATTTCAATGTCTAAGAAGTGTATTTCATTTGTTTGAATTTCTGAGGTAAACTGAATGCGTGGATTGTGTCGGTTCAATTCATGAATGCAATCCTTTAACATTTGAATTGGTCCCTTCCAAATGACCTGTAAGTCGTCTATGTACCGTAACAGTAGAATTGTGTGTTTTCGCCATGTGGGATTCTGAAGAATGTGTTGGTATTCAAAGTGTGCCATGAAGGTATTGGCATACGACGGTGCCCCGGGAAATCCCATTGATGTTCCTGTTTTTTGTAAGTAATGGTGTTTTTTCCAGCTAAAATAGCTGTGATAGAGTGAAAAGTGTAAGAGTTCCAGTAGGAACACACTCATGTCCTGTTCTAATGTAGATTCCAAAAGTCGCCACTCCACCGCTTCGAGACCTTCATTGTGGGCTATGGATGTGTATAAGGATACCACATCTATTGTGCATAGAATGATATCCTCTTCATTATGGTATTTTACAGTCTCCAATTTTAGTAGGCAGTCCGTTGTGTCCTTGACGTAGGTCTCCCATGATTGAACTAGTGGTTGTAGATGAAAATCCAGGAACTGTCCGATAGGTTCATATAAAGATCCACACCCTGCTACAATAGGGCGAAAAGGTGGTTTAGACGCGTTCTTATGTATCTTGGGTAACATGTATATGTGAGGTGTTTTAGGTGTTTCAACCAGTAAGAACTTTCTGGTATTCTCTGTAATCAGACTATTCTCCATGGCTTTAGTTAGAATTGTGCCTAAGAGATCTTTAAATTGATTGGTAGGATCACTGTCCAGTTGTATGTATGTGTCTCCATCATGTACATGTGTGTTCACGCTTTCTTCATAAAAGTCTGTGTCCAGAACAACTATAGCTCCCCCTTTGTCTGCGGGTTGGATGGTTATTTCCGTGTTTTGTTGTAATGCGTTCAGGGTTCTGAGTTCCTTTTTTGATAGATTGCTGTGTCTTGGCTTGACGTATTTGATCTGTTGCAGATCTTTTTTAACCAATAGTTCAAAAGTGTCCAACGTTTTGTGTGAAAATGGAGGCATGAATTTGCTCTTTGGTCGAAACCGTTCTATGGGTCTCTCATCTGAAGTGTGATGAGAAAAGAACCACCTCAGTCTCAGCTTGCGCATGAATTTGAATAATGATATTTCGGTCTCCAGTGGGTTGGACGTGTATGTGGGCACAAAGGACATACCTCTGATGAGTACTCGTAGTTCTTCTGTATTCAAACTTCTTTTTGAGATGTTTCTCACGAGGGAGTTGGCTTTTTCGGGTTCCTCTGTGGTCTGCCTGTTTCTGCTGTTCTTTTTGTTTTGTCCCCTCCGGATGCGGTGTCTGATTGTTGGATGTTTCTGTCTGGAGGTAGGTTGGATGATTGTCCCTCGGCTAAAAAAGACGGTTTTACCCCTGAGGTTGATGCTGTTTCCATGTTTGATTTATCCATCTGGGTGCTTTGTTTGGCCGGTGGTCTTCGTGTGGAAAGTTCTTGTTCTTCTACTACGCTTTCTTCGGAGGAAGTGTGATCTGGTTTCCGAAAGAACCGTTTTTGTGCATAGGTTTCAGCCCATGTATACACCTCGTCTAATTTGTAGTCGATAGTGTCTCGTTTAAATTTCCGAATTTTGCGTTCATGGACTTCTCTGGCATAATTGTCCAATCTCCCATTGATTTCTTCCAGAACTTTAGACCAATTTTCTTGCTCCATTTTCTCTTGTAAGTCATCTTTGAGTTGGTTAATGTCTTGGGTGAGTTCTGTAAGTATAGTTGATAATTCTTCAATAATAAGTAGGATGAGGTCTAAGGAACATTTATTCAAAATGGCATACCATCTTGCCATGAATGTTTTATTGAATTTGAATAGCATTGGTTTTAAAGCAATTCTTAGTCCCCTAGGAATTCGCTTGACTTTATGGTACTCGATAAGAGTGGTGGCGTGGAGACGTTGGTTAATCTCTTTTTTCATGGTGTATTCCAATTGTTTAAGGAGTTGAGTTGTAGTTCCAGTGGTGGTACCAAAGGTTTGTGCTTCATGTATTAAAGAATAAATTGTTTCGGCTTCATCTGTGGAATATGCTTTGGTGTCCGCCTGGTTCGATGTCAAGTCTGCTATGTCTTTAAATGACATGTTCAATTGGTGGGTGCTGGTTCAAGAGTGGGCTTGGAGTATGAAGGATAAGGAAAGGTTGAGCCTGCACACCAGTGTAACAAAGTTTTGCCGGATACTCTAATCAACTCTAATCTAGTTAACTAATTGTGAGGTGTGCTGTCATGTGTAGGGGTGTTGCCCTAACCCCTTGAGAAAAATGTCTGAAGTGGAGGAGTGGAGTGACCCAAACCTACATGACGCACTACACAAGACTATGAAAGTCTATATCCTTATTTTAATATTCTTCTGAATATTTCAAACATCAAAAATTCGTAAATATTTTTGCATCTGCCAACTTACTAAAACATATAATAGTCAGAACATCGTGAGTACAAACAACCGTTGAGCAAAAATCATAAGAGTATGAAAAAACATAGACATGTTCAATCCATTTACATTTCTGACTTTAGAAGCAACAAAATAATAATATTCTTTTGTTTTACAATGAAAATTCCCAATGCATTTCGGGTTGACGAAACCCTTCTTCAGGGGATACACATTGTAGCGAAGAAATCAATTTTCAACATGGTCCATCAATCTGAGAACTACAACGAAAACAGAAAGTCTCATTCACTAAATGAGAAGTCGCAACAAGCTGTAAAATAGGATTTGCACTACTGGAAGATTCCGTGAAAGCAAACTGTTAAAACGTGCGTGGTTTTCAGGAAAGGAGGTAGTAGCCGAAAGATGCCCAAACGTGCCGAGAGTATGCGTGTGTCAGAACGCGATTAAAGCCAACCGGGGGTGGATGCAAAACTAAGGGAAAGTGCTGCTAGGGACTGAGTGATCTTGTGCTTAAAAGGTAGTATCGCTGAGTAATATACTTACAGCGAGATATGTAGTGAAAAGATGGTCACTGGAAGATATGTCACTTTCAAAGGAAGGGAATATCTGTGGAGCAGAAATGGTAGCTGTGAGGCGTAATCTCTCTTAGGTCATGTGACCTGTGTTGCCGTTTAACGAGCACCCGAGTGTCAAAGATCTTACCTAAATGGTGGTAACGAGCCATACGTTCATGAAAAGGTCAGCTGTCGGGGAATCAAAATGTAAATGCCATAAGACTCAGGGGAGAGATTAAATGGGCTGAAGGAACAAAGTGTTTGTATAGCACGAACGCCGCTTACCAGCAGATCCGTGCGGTCTCCGACCGACTGCAAAGTTCGTCGTCTCCTGAGAACGTGCGTGATGACGCATGTGTTCCCGGGACTTTTTAAAGGGGCCTTCCTTTCAATGAAACGACTCGAGTTGAAAAACTTTATGAGCATGAACAAGATAACGTGAAAAAGAGTGAAAGTGGGATGAGAAAAAAATAAAAACGGAATTTAAGAGAGTGCAAATCCTTTACAAATAAATGAAAAGTGCCTCTACTGTGTTACATATGTATTAGCAAAATCTCTTCATCTAAGATGTCAATATTAGAGGGGTTGTTTACAAAAAACATAGCAATTCTACATGGTCATTGAGGCCCCCCGGGGTAAGGGTGCCAAGTTGTTTTATCCAAACAGTTTCTTTTCGTGCTAGGGTTGTGTTGAAATCAATGCCTGGCTTGGATTGTATCTTTTCTAACACTGTAAAGCGTAATTGTGGTATTGTGTGCGAGGTATTTACCCAGTGTGTTGCTAAGCTTGACTTGAAATTTTTGTTGCGTATAGTGCTTTTGTGTTCCACTATTCTTGTTTTTATTTTCCTGGAGGTTCTCCCTACGTACACTAATCCACAAGGGCATTGAATTGCATAAATGACGCCTTCAGTGTTACAGTCCGAGGAGTGTCTTAGAGTGATTTTTTGTCCTGATTGTGGGTGTGAGAATAAGTTGCCCACGATGACATTACCACATTGGCCACAATTGTGGCATTTTTGCATGCCTTTGTAGGTTTGTTTTCTGGTTGAGTCTTTTGGTTTTAATATTTCTCGAATGTTTTTAGATCGAGTGTGGGCAAATAAGGGAGGGCCTTTATACAATTCTTTGAAATCCGTTTCCTGTGAAATGATTTCCCAACGTTTGTGGATGATTTTCTTTATTTGAGAGGTTTGTGCTGAGTATTTTAAGACAAACACTTCGCGTTGTTTGGTCTGTTTCTGTGAGGGTTGAAGAAGTTCCTTACGTTTTTTAAGAGTCACTGTCTTTTGGGCTTGTGAAAGCACTTCTTCCGTGTATCCACGTTCCATGTATCTCACTTTTTGCTCCTCTATAAGTTTGGTGCATTGTGTTTCCTCTGAAGTTATCCTCTTGATCCTTATAAATTGAGACACCGGAAGATGTTTTTTCAAGGAATACGGATGTGCGCTAAAAAAATGTAGCGCATTGTTGACATCTGTCGGTTTTTTGTATACTCTTGTTTGAAGCCCTGTTGATGTTTTGGAAATTTCAATGTCTAAGAAGTGTATTTCATTTGTTTGAATTTCTGAGGTAAACTGAATGCGTGGATTGTGTCGGTTCAATTCATGAATGCAATCCTTTAACATTTGAATTGGTCCCTTCCAAATGACCAGTAAGTCGTCTATGTACCGTAACAGTAGAATTGTGTGTTTTCGCCATGTGGGATTCTGAAGAATGTGTTGGTATTCAAAGTGTGCCATGAAGGTATTGGCATACGACGGTGCCCCGGGAAATCCCATTGATGTTCCTGTTTTTTGTAAGTAATGGTGTTTTTTCCAGCTAAAATAGCTGTGATAGAGTGAAAAGTGTAAGAGTTCCAGTAGGAACACACTCATGTCCTGTTCTAATGTAGATTCCAAAAGTCGCCACTCCACCGCTTCGAGACCTTCATTGTGGGCTATGGATGTGTATAAGGATACCACATCTATTGTGCATAGAATGATATCCTCTTCATTATGGTATTTTACAGTCTCCAATTTTAGTAGGCAGTCCGTTGTGTCCTTGACGTAGGTCTCCCATGATTGAACTAGTGGTTGTAGATGAAAATCCAGGAACTGTCCGATAGGTTCATATAAAGATCCACACCCTGCTACAATAGGGCGAAAAGGTGGTTTAGACGCGTTCTTATGTATCTTGGGTAACATGTATATGTGAGGTGTTTTAGGTGTTTCAACCAGTAAGAACTTTCTGGTATTCTCTGTAATCAGACTATTCTCCATGGCTTTAGTTAGAATTGTGCCTAAGAGATCTTTAAATTGATTGGTAGGATCACTGTCCAGTTGTATGTATGTGTCTCCATCATGTACATGTGTGTTCACGCTTTCTTCATAAAAGTCTGTGTCCAGAACAACTATAGCTCCCCCTTTGTCTGCGGGTTGGATGTTTATTTCCGTGTTTTGTTGTAATGCGTTCAGGGTTCTGAGTTCCTTTTTTGATAGATTGCTGTGTCTTGGCTTGACGTATTTGATCTGTTGCAGATCTTTTTTTACCAATAGTTCAAAAGTGTCCAACGTTTTGTGTGAAAATGGAGGCATGAATTTGCTCTTTGGTCGAAACCGTTCTATGGGTCTCTCATCTGAAGTGTTATGAGAAAAGAACCACCTCAGTCTCAGCTTGCGCATGAATTTGAATAATGATATTTCGGTCTCCAGTGGGTTGGACGTGTATGTGGGCACAAAGGACATACCTCTGTTGAGTACTCGTAGTTCTTCTGTATTCAAACTTCTTTTTGAGATGTTTCTCACGAGGGAGTTGGCTTTTTCGGGTTCCTCTGTGGTTGAGGAACCCGAAAAAGCCAACTCCCTCGTGAGAAACATCTCAAAAAGAAGTTTGAATACAGAAGAACTACGAGTACTCAACAGAGGTATGTCCTTTGTGCCCACATACACGTCCAACCCACTGGAGACCGAAATATCATTATTCAAATTCATGCGCAAGCTGAGACTGAGGTGGTTCTTTTCTCATAACACTTCAGATGAGAGACCCATAGAACGGTTTCGACCAAAGAGCAAATTCATGCCTCCATTTTCACACAAAACGTTGGACACTTTTGAACTATTGGTAAAAAAAGATCTGCAACAGATCAAATACGTCAAGCCAAGACACAGCAATCTATCAAAAAAGGAACTCAGAACCCTGAACGCATTACAACAAAACACGGAAATAACCATCCAACCCGCAGACAAAGGGGGAGCTATAGTTGTTCTGGACACAGACTTTTATGAAGAAAGCGTGAACACACATGTACATGATGGAGACACATACATACAACTGGACAGTGATCCTACCAATCAATTTAAAGATCTCTTAGGCACAATTCTAACTAAAGCCATGGAGAATAGTCTGATTACAGAGAATACCAGAAAGTTCTTACTGGTTGAAACACCTAAAACACCTCACATATACATGTTACCCAAGATACATAAGAACGCGTCTAAACCACCTTTTCGCCCTATTGTAGCAGGGTGTGGATCTTTATATGAACCTATCGGACAGTTCCTGGATTTTCATCTACAACCACTAGTTCAATCATGGGAGACCTACGTCAAGGACACAACGGACTGCCTACTAAAATTGGAGACTGTAAAATACCATAATGAAGAGGATATCATTCTATGCACAATAGATGTGGTATCCTTATACACATCCATAGCCCACAATGAAGGTCTCGAAGCGGTGGAGTGGCGACTTTTGGAATCTACATTAGAACAGGACATGAGTGTGTTCCTACTGGAACTCTTACACTTTTCACTCTATCACAGCTATTTTAGCTGGAAAAAACACCATTACTTACAAAAAACAGGAACATCAATGGGATTTCCCGGGGCACCGTCGTATGCCAATACCTTCATGGCACACTTTGAATACCAACACATTCTTCAGAATCCCACATTGCGAAAACACACAATTCTACTGTTACGGTACATAGACGACTTACTGGTCATTTGGAAGGGACCAATTCAAATGTTAAAGGATTGCATTCATGAATTGAACCGACACAATCCACGCATTCAGTTTACCTCAGAAATTCAAACAAATGAAATACACTTCTTAGACATTGAAATTTCCAAAACATCAACAGGGCTTCAAACAAGAGTATACAAAAAACCGACAGATGTCAACAATGCGCTACATTTTTTTAGCGCACATCCGTATTCCTTGAAAAAACATCTTCCGGTGTCTCAATTTATAAGGATCAAGAGGATAACTTCAGAGGAAACACAATGCACCAAACTTATAGAGGAGCAAAAAGTGAGATACATGGAACGTGGATACACGGAAGAAGTGCTTTCACAAGCCCAAAAGACAGTGACTCTTAAAAAACGTAAGGAACTTCTTCAACCCTCACAGAAACAGACCAAACAACGCGAAGTGTTTGTCTTAAAATACTCAGCACAAACCTCTCAAATAAAGAAAATCATCCACAAACGTTGGGAAATCATTTCACAGGAAACGGATTTCAAAGAATTGTATAAAGGCCCTCCCTTATTTGCCCACACTCGATCTAAAAACATTCGAGAAATATTAAAACCAAAAGACTCAACCAGAAAACAAACCTACAAAGGCATGCAAAAATGCCACAATTGTGGCCAATGTGGTAATGTCATCGTGGGCAACTTATTCTCACACCCACAATCAGGACAAAAAATCACTCTAAGACACTCCTCGGACTGTAACACTGAAGGCGTCATTTATGCAATTCAATGCCCTTGTGGATTAGTGTACGTAGGGAGAACCTCCAGGAAAATAAAAACAAGAATAGTGGAACACAAAAGCACTATACGCAACAAAAATTTCAAGTCAAGCTTAGCAACACACTGGGTAAATACCTCGCACACAATACCACAATTACGCTTTACAGTGTTAGAAAAGATACAATCCAAGCCAGGCATTGATTTCAACACAACCCTAGCACGAAAAGAAACTGTTTGGATAAAACAACTTGGCACCCTTACCCCGGGGGGCCTCAATGACCATGTAGAATTGCTATGTTTTTTGTAAACAACCCCTCTAATATTGACATCTTAGATGAAGAGATTTTGCTAATACATATGTAACACAGTAGAGGCACTTTTCATTTATTTGTAAAGGATTTGCACTCTCTTAAATTCCGTTTTTATTTTTTTCTCATCCCACTTTCACTCTTTTTCACGTTATCTTGTTCATGCTCATAAAGTTTTTCAACTCGAGTCGTTTCATTGAAAGGAAGGCCCCTTTAAAAAGTCCCGGGAACACATGCGTCATCACGCACGTTCTCAGGAGACGACGAACTTTGCACTCGGTCGGAGACCGCACGGATCTGCTGGTAAGCGGCGTTCGTGCTATACAAACACTTTGTTCCTTCAGCCCATTTAATCTCTCCCCTGAGTCTTATGGCATTTACATTTTGATTCCCCGACAGCTGACCTTTTCATGAACGTATGGCTCGTTACCACCATTTAGGTAAGATCTTTGACACTCGGGTGCTCGTTAAACGGCAACACAGGTCACATGACCTAAGAGAGATTACGCCTCACAGCTACCATTTCTGCTCCACAGATATTCCCTTCCTTTGAAAGTGACATATCTTCCAGTGACCATCTTTTCACTACATATCTCGCTGTAAGTATATTACTCAGCGATACTACCTTTTAAGCACAAGATCACTCAGTCCCTAGCAGCACTTTCCCTTAGTTTTGCATCACACCCCCGGTTGGCTTTAATCGCGTTCTGACACACGCATACTCTCGGCACGTTTGGGCATCTTTCGGCTACTACCTCCTTTCCTGAAAACCACGCACGTTTTAACAGTTTGCTTTCACGGAATCTTCCAGTAGTGCAAATCCTATTTTACAGCTTGTTGCGACTTCTCATTTAGTGAATGAGACTTTCTGTTTTCGTTGTAGTTCTCAGATTGATGGACCATGTTGAAAATTGATTTCTTCGCTACAATGTGTATCCCCTGAAGAAGGGTTTCGTCAACCCGAAATGCATTGGGAATTTTCATTGTAAAACAAAAGAATATTATTATTTTGTTGCTTCTAAAGTCAGAAATGTAAATGGATTGAACATGTCTATGTTTTTTCATACTCTTATGATTTTTGCTCAACGGTTGTTTGTACTCACGATGTTCTGACTATTATATGTTTTAGTAAGTTGGCAGATGCAAAAATATTTACGAATTTTTGATGTTTGAAATATTCAGAAGAATATTAAAATAAGGATATAGACTTTCATAGTCTTGTGTAGTGCGTCATGTAGGTTTGGGTCACTCCACTCCTCCACTTCAGACATTTTTCTCAAGGGGTTAGGGCAACACTCCTACACATGACAGCACACCTCACAATTAGTTAACTAGATTAGAGTTGATTAGAGTATCCGGCAAAACTTTGTTACACTGGTGTGCAGGCTCAACCTTTCCTTAGACCCAAGATACCCCCATGGGCATGGTGCAGTGAATGTGAAAGGTAGGACATGTACTGTTGTGTGAGTGACATGTCCTGATGGTGAAATACAGTGTATTTAATTTTTTCACTATTGAAAAGCTATCTGCCCTATAGGATAACATGGGGGAAACTTAGTAACATCTTACAAGTATAATGTCCCATTGGAACAAGATAGAGGAATTAAGTTTAGGCTCTCTGAACTCAGAATTTAATAACACATCTTTTAGTGAAGATTGTTTTTAAATTGTGTGTTGGAAAATGCCACTTTCAGAGAGTAGACATTTTCTTGTTATCCTTTCTGTGTGCCTCCGCCTGTTTGTGGATAGACTGTCTGGTTTTAGAGTGACAGGGGCTGGGGATGTGCATTCACTGTAGACAGACACTGGGGGGTTCAAATGTGCCTGGCCCTTCCTGGATGACTCAGAGTTGAGCTGAATGGGGCTTGCCTGCATTTAGAGTAGTAGGAGGAGTGGTCCTTGCACCGGAATGGGCCTGTCTTCCTTGCACAATGCTGTCTCCACCCCCTGTTGTCATACTGCACCAGTGAGGACAAAACTGGTTTGGACTGGACTCAGAGACTCTTGCACAAAGAAGAACAAAGACACAATGGGTTATAAGTAGTGGAACTTAAACCCCAGAACTTTAGATCAATTCTAGACTCAAGAGGAACCTTTGCCAAGGAGAAGAGCTGGAGAGTTGTGAGGTGGAGTACTGCCCCTTTGCTGTGTGCTGTGTGGGGTTGGCCTTCAGTTGCTGGTTCTGCCAAGGAAAGGAAAAAGACTGGACTAAGGAACCTACTTGAAGAAGAATCTCCAAGGGCGTGTGTGTGCTGGCCTCAGGGACACAAGTACTTCAGCCCCAGCTCCCCTGAACTCTACTACTGACCATGAGGTCACTTTTCCAGTTTTGGGTCTCTGGAGGTTGTTCCTGCTGTTGGGAGCTGGAAGCAAATTGAAAGAAGCATGAAAACCTGTCTCTAACACCGTCAGCAAATGCCGTTGTGACACACTATCTGACTGTACCGAAAAAGGAGAAGTTAGCCAGCAACCAAGGATTGGAGGACAGATAAAGGATTTTTTCTCCTCCTGGTAGAAGATAACATCAGACAGATGGTTTTTGAATGTGGCGAAGAGGGGTTACCAGATAGAGTTTCTATCCATTCCAGAGGACTTGAGGACCATTCTTATGTCATTACCCAGAAACCCTCTCAAGAAGAAGGCTCTGCTTGAGGGGATCACAGCACTGGTTTGCAAGAAAGCAATTTGGCCAGTCACATTCTCAGAGAGTGGTTATGACATTTACTCCATTGAGTTTCTGGTCAAGTAAGCCACAGGAGGTGTTCTATTGGTGATAGATCTGAAACACTTGATGCCTTCATTTGAGAGATCAAATTCAGGATAGAAACCTTGCAGAGGATTATCCCTTTTATCTCATCCAGTCATTCCATGAGTAAGTTAGATCGGATAAATGCTTGCCTGCATATTCCAATAGGCATGGATCAGTGGAGATTTCTGAGGTTTGCGGAGGGCAACCAATACTGGTAGTTTATGGTCCTTTCTCGGCCTGAAATCTGCTCTGAGAGTTTTTAAAAAAGGATGGTACCAGTGGTTGCTCATCTGCATCATCACTGCATCCCTATTTTCCCCTATCGAGAAGATTGGTTGTCGCATGCTCCCTCCGAACAAACCACTCTTTCATTTCTAGAGCAGGCAAAGTCAGTGTTCAACAGCCAGGCCTGTTATTAAAGTTTTCCAAATGCTAGCTTCTCCCTTTGAGGGATATATTTTTTATCGGCGTGCAATTTCAGATGGATCTGAGAAGGGTATTCTTGCAGGAGAACAGGAGAGTCGGGTTACAGAACCTGATCAGACCTTTGTTCAACAAACAGGCAGTTCCTGTCTGGCTTTGCATGGAGATTCAAGGCCTCATGGTGACTTGTGTTTTTACCGTTCAGTGTCTTCATCTACAGCCAATGCTATTGAATCTTCAAATATTTTTCTCTCCACTGTTCCCGTTCTTGAATTCATTAATTCCTCTGTCACTGGAACCAAATAATGATTTAGAGGGGTGGATGAGCTCGCAAAATCTCAAGAAGAATAAGTAAATGCATCCCCCACCTCTTCTAGTCCCCACAACAGATGCTAGTCTGATGGGTTACGGTACGACCATCAGTCTTCATTCTTGTCAGTTCAAGTGGTCGATGTTGGGGAGGAGGAGATCCTTAAATTAGCAGGAGCTTTCAGCTATCCACAGAGCCCTGCTGCATTCGAAGAAATTGATCTTTCAGAAAGATGTATTGGTGCTAACAGGCAATACAGTTTTTTTGGCTTATGTCAATCACCAGGGGAGTACTCACACCCGATTTCTTAATCAGGTGGCAACATCATTGCGATCTTGGGCAGAGATGAATCTTCTGAGCTTTTCGGCTGTCCACGTCAGGGGGATGGGAAACACGGAGGCAGATTTGTTGGGCAGGAGCATTCCAGCATCCAAGAGACTTCCCCTATCTCGGTCCACCTTTAGGAAAATCTGCAGGAGATTTGGGTCTGCATTCCTCAATCTGTTTGTATCCAAACACTACGTCCTGGTCCAAAGATACTGTTCTCAGTCTCAGGAGAAGGGTACTTGGGGAACAGATGCCCTTCTGGTAGAGTGGCCAAGGAAGCTGTCTATGCCTTTCCTCTGTTTCCTTTGATTCCAGAGGTCCTGGACAGAATTCAGTGAGATACAGCCAAAGTAATTCTGGTGGTTCCCTTTGGACTCTCCGTTCTTGGTTCCAGATGCTGAAATCCAGGTCCAGGGGTCCTCCTAGAATTCTTCCTCTATTTCCTTCACCTCTCGTCTTCTCCCTCTAAACCTAAATCTGTCTGTATGGAAGTTGAAAGTTTGAGTCTGGTGAGGAGGGATTCTTCAGACACTTTAATTACCATGCTTCAAAGTTCTAGAGGACCTTCTACTATCAGAGCTTACTCTAAACACTGGGCTTCTTTAGATAACTGGTGTTCTGAGCAGAATCTTTTAGCACACTCTTGCCCCATTGCCTCAGTGTTACAGTTCTTGGTGGAGGGTTTTCAGCTTAATATTGCTATTTCTACTTTTAAGGTGCAATGGTTTGCAATTAAGGCTTTTAGGGAATTTTCTGAATCCCACGATGAGATCGAGACTCTGCTCTTGAGGTATTTCAGAAGGTTTTCTATTTCTAGACCTCTCCTTTCTACTCATGCTTCACTTTGGGATCTTACTTTGGTTCTAAGGCTTTACATTGTCCTCCATTTGAGCCTTTCAGAATAGGTAGATTTGAAATTTCTTCCTTTCAAACTGTGCTTTCTGGTGGCCATCATGTCTACCCATAGAATTGGTGAACTATCATCCTTGCTTTTTTTGATCTCCTTTTCTCAGATCTATGATGACGTGGTTATTTGAGACTTGACCATTCTTTCATTACTAAAGTTAATTCGTCTTTCCACAATTCACAAGAGGTGTTTCTTCCTGCTTTCTTACCATTACCCACATCTGAAGGAAAATTGCTTTGAATACTCTGGATGTTAAAAGAGCGATTTCTATTTATATTAACAGATCAGATGAATTTAGATGCTTTGATTATCTCTTTGTGACTTTTGGTATGGCTAGAAGGGGGAGGAAAACCACCAAGATGACTCTGAACAGATGGATCAATACACAATCATTCATGTGGATGAATTAATCCTAGTTCAGAGCTCAGTACAAGGCAGATCTACAAGAAGTGTGGCAGCTTCTTTGCCAGCACTTGAGGGAGTCTTGATCCAGGAGATATGTGGAGCTGCCACTTGGACATTGGACAATACTTTTGTCAGACATTATAAATTAAATAAAGAGGTCGGTAATCAATTTTGGTATTGAGATTCTAAAATAAGCTGTTAAGTAGATCACTCTGTGATATTTGTTTCTTCTCGTTAAGTGTACATTGCATTTCGAGTGTGTATTCTAATGGTTGATATGCCTTTTTTGCTCCAATCAAAGGAGCAGATTTACAAGCCCCTTGCGCCACTATTGCGTCATTTTTAACATGGGAAAAGTGACGCAAAAGTGGCGGAAGGGGCTTGTAAATAAGCTCCAAAGTCTCTTTTCTTTGGACTGCCTCAGATGTAATGACTAAGGGGCATATTATCAAGCCAGGCGATAAAATTATCGCCGCTTTAGCGGCAGAAAACTGCCGCTAAAACAGCGATAATGGGCTTGATAATATGCTCTATGGAATTCCAATTGAAGCCCATGTTAGACGTCCTTCACATTTATCTCCTGGCTTGATAATATGCCCCTAGACGAGGACAATGGGTGTACAGGTAATTACCCTATTACTTACCGTAATCATCATCACTCTTAGTCCTACCCGTTCTTGTCACAGTCATTACAAAACCCACCCACCCTCCTTAGCTTTGGCTCAGCGTGGTTATTAAGGAAGAATTCTGGGAATACTGCCCTAATTTTAGCACCCAGAGGGGTGGGTGGGTGGGTTTATTTTCCATAATTCTCCTGTGCCTTTTTCCTGTCTTAGAGGTTGGATCACCTGGAATGTATTGACTGAGATGAGGACAAGTAGGACTAAGCGTAATGAAGGTTACCAGGAATTCTATTAAGCATCAATTCAGTCCTTCTCAAAACAAGTTTAAAAATCTAAAATCTAGCGTCGTTTTATCTCAAGCCTTTCCACTCACTGATTTCCTTATCTGACTGACAAAGTTGAACAATGCATTAATTCCCATTGCAAATGCCAAAATAATGTTTGACCATCACGTGCTGATATAATTTTAACACCATCGCCTTCTCTCAGCTGCTTCTTCTCAAACGACAGAAAGGCTGCTTGAGGCGTTCTGCGCAGTTAAATTTATGAAAGGCAACCTCCTCAGACCCATTTTTGTCAAAACTTTCAAACGCCTCGAGGTATTTGAATCACATATTTTAAATCATCCTATTCTGACATTTATTTGCACCTAACGGCATTGGCTTTGTTTATGCTCCATTGCAGGTCTGTTTCCTAAGCGACAAAATACATGTTTTTACATAACAGTAAAACCCATTGGATGACTGACAGAAAAGTTCACCTTTATAGAGGCAAGTGCTGGCAACGACAACAAACACAAACAGATCTACATGCGTCCACCGCGGATTACCTAAACCGTTTTCCGATGTCATCAGGCATGAAGCAACGTTGTAAACAGGCAGGCTTGGTTGCCTTTCACAAAAAGGTAACCCGGGGCTGCAGTCAACAAAAATACCTTTAGAATAGCATAAATTACCTGCAATACATAAAAACCTTAACAAAAACGTGCTGAAAATGCAAAACAACGTTGCCGTGCGCAGCAGAGTAGGAAAGGGCTTCAGAGAGGTAACACTGTGGCTGCGTTAATGTCACGTTCTTCGACTTAGGGCTCTATGGGGCATATTATCAAGACAGGCGATAAAATTATCGCCGATTTAGCGGCAGAAAACTGCCGCTAAAACGGCGATAATGGGCTTGATAATATGCTCTATGGAATTCCAATTGAAGCCCATGTTAGATGTCCTTCACGGCTAACATGGGCTTCAATTGGAATTCCATAGAGCATGTTATCAAGCCCATTATCGCCGTTTTAGCGGCAGTTTTCTACCGCTAAAGCGGCGATAATTTTATCGCCTGTCTTGATAATATGCCCCGTTATTTTAAGTGAGTACAGTAGTTTGGAAGCATGGAGACCATGGTGTCTCTTATGGAACTAAACGGACTTCAGGCATAGTGTATTCCTTACAGTGCTTCGAAATCAATAACGTATTAGGGGGCATATCATCAATAAACTGCGATAAACATCGCAGAGCGCATTTAGCGCTAATTTGTTTAACGCGGGCTATCGCCGGATTTGATTGCCGACGGCGATGGAAAATTCGGCGATAGCGGCAAAATGAGGGAACATCGCTGGAATTCCAGCAATACAACTACAGCGCTAAGGGAATGCTTGGTGATAGGGAGATGTGGATTTAGGCTTAGAATCCACCTCCCTTTATGAATATAGCTAAGTCTGAAATTTTGCAGACGTTAGCTGATGGCGATAATCGCGGTTAGCGCAGCTTTTTATATCGCTATAGGTGTTCTGGGTCAGCATGTTGATAGAGAGTAGTGCAGTTAGCGACATTTCCCATGTTGTTGTGAGAGGTAAGCCTTCTTTGCATCTCATTAGAGATGCGATGCGAGGCGTTAGTGGAACGGCGGCTGACCCAAGGAAATATGCGCTGATGCCTATTAGCGTGTCCTTGCTAATAGTGAGGTATTCGTTCGCCGCTTTTTGGACCAAAACGGCCGTTAAAGTGGCATTGTTGGCCTTGTTGATATGCCCCTAGGTACTTGAGCTGTTAACAGGCACCAAGATCTCTGGTGAGCCTCAACGGACCGGCAGCGTTATGATTATTCGGCGTGCTTGAAAAGACCCGAATTGTTCAGATGATTTTATTCCTAAAATGATTCTTCATTAACATAAAAACACCAATTTGAGAGGCATATCATCAAGGACCGGCGATAATTATCGCTAAGCGCACTTAGCGCTAGGATAATTATCGCCAGCTAACGTGGATTTTTATCGCTGAGATAGCGTGCTATTAGCAACACTTATCTCAAAAGCGATAAAAATCCTAGTGCTAACTGCCAAACGTGAGATTATCGCTGGAAACCCAGCGATAATCTCACGAAGTTTGGCGTTAGCTTGATGATAGGGCAAGGCAAAGTTAGCCATGATATCCACCTTCCATAGGATATCATGGCTAAGTCAGTCCTGAAGCAGGCATGAGGAAAGTAGCGATAACAGGGGTTATCGCTACTTTTCTTGCCGCTATGCTTCATAGCGTGGGGCTTGATGATAGGAGAAATGTTGCTTAGCGACATTTCTCCAGTCATGTCAGGGCAGGAACGCCCACTTTGCATCTCATTAGAGATGCAAAGCTGGGCGTTCAGAATTCAGGCGCTAATGCAAGGTTTCACGCGATAGCGTGACCTTGCTGATTAGGCGATAAAATTATCACCGCTTTTTGCCCGAAAACGGACGCAAAAGCGGCGATCAGTTTTTTATCGCCTCGTTGCTGATATGCTCCTGAGTTTTTTCGCAAATGAGGATTTAAAGTCGTCAACATTGCTTGTTCCCCATGCGACCACAAATATACATCTAACTACCCCTTGAATGAGAAAGCCATTCTCTCCAGTCAAAATACTATGGTGCACACAAGTATCTTGTATTATTTGCATAATTACGCTGAAGAGCGATGGGAGTGATTTCAAAGTGTAAGTACGGTAGAGAAAGTGTGATACTGTAGAATACGTTTCCTTTTTATCATCAATTATTCACACCAAGCAATTGTTTTCTAAGCAATGATCCTGGCAACTACACCTAACCTTAATGTTTTACAATTGAAAACCCTGTCAGTTCAGATAACTCTATATCAGCCACGTCATTTAGTTACAATAAGGCTTATGACCGCATTACGTTGTATCAAACTTTACGAGTTGGGGACTTGGGTTGACCCTTAACTTCATTTTCAAACGAAATTGAGAACTAAAAAGTTAAATACGTTTTCTTATTTATTAATAATCTTCTGGTTATTCAGACACACAAGTCCATATGAACAATTCGAGAAAAAATATTTTAAAATAATACGTATCGGTTTTGGTCATCAAAGTATATAAACAAACGTACATCAGTTAAAAACTCGCTTCATGAAATAAAACTGCAATAACATTTTTTATATCAAGTTAAAAAACCATTTTCGTTTTCAACAATTTGTTTAAGAACTAATTGACCACTGTTTCCACTTTGTCTGCATTTAAGTCAAATATATGGTCAAAATCCACAGGCATGGGGCTACTTTACCAACATTTTTGCGCAAATATGTTTAATTTTTTGGAATGCGACTGAACACAAAATAAACTATGCGCAATGTTATTATAGCCTTAGAGCCCAACATAGCCGACTCTCCTGGCAATTAGAGGCTCCGCTCCAGCGTTAAAGGCTCGAGCCAAAGGGGCAGGCCTTTAACAAGTGAAGAGGCTTTTAATGGCCAGTAGAGCTCGCTATGGAGGGCTCCACGGCAAGTCAAACATTTCGCTTTTAGAGGGCAGAATGTTCTAATTTGTCAAACAAAGGCCTCACGGAGCCCGAGGGGGTTGAAATCCCGTCGGGCTCCGTGAGGCCTTTGTTCACAGTTGTTGCTGTGAACAAGCATTGTAATGTTGATGCTCCAGGCTTCCATCGGCCATTTGAAACTCGGAGCACTCCATTGTTTTCAATGGAGAGCTCAACATTCCAAAGTTCTAATATGTGTTCACATAGCCTAAGCAGATTGTCATTACATTTATACAAAAGATAAGACTTGGGGTACTCACTAAAACATTGTGATTTACACAAGCATAAATGTATCTGTGAGGTAGTGTGCAGCACCAGATTTAATATCTTGTGAGAAATTTAATGCAAAGTAATTTAACTTTTAAGTTTTATGATTGCAATAAGTTGGATGTGTAAAGTCTCGATCCCAGTTGCTGAATGCTTGTTCATCTAATGACTCTCTTCAGATCATTAAAATGTAATGGCTCCTACATTGATACCTCCAGACCATAGTCTGTTCAACGGATCCGCAGGGAGACGATACCTTGGCGAGGCAGTGTCCTTGATTGAAGTGCGACTATAGTCACCCTTCCCCCTCGTTCAAAGGCTCATGGGGCATTGTCTCCTTAAAAAACAAATTGCCATATAGAATACATAGTGGGTATTGTATCTTGTGCATGACTAATTTGCCTTTTTTCACGTAGTATACACTACTTGTACATATATCACATCGTTTTTCATGACTTAATCGACATTGTCCCGAGAGTTTAGTGAGAACAGAAGGGATCTTTATTCTGTCCCGAAGAAGAAGCCTTGAGTTTCGAAACATGTTGACATACACAGGAGGGATCACTTATTAAACAGTATACCTACGACCCACGTTTTAATAGTACCAGCTCTAAGGGATATTATATTTTGTAGTCCACAGGAGCTAGGTATTTTTTTTTAAACTCACTTTTTTCACTCACCCCTGTCCCTTCCACTCACTTATTCCTACACCACACATAGTTCTGAATATCAGTGCTCCCACGTAGTCGTAGGTCGTAGCATGCCCCGTCCCGCAGCGGGGCGGGAAGACCCCTATGATGAAGCATGACACCAAGGGCCCTTTTGGTGTGTGAGGGGTATTTAAAGAAACACTATGTGCTACCAACCACTGTAGGAAACGCACATGACCTGTGAGCATATTATACTCTATAAATCTATCTAAGGATGGAGCTATTTGTTCATGAAACATATGTAATAAAAGGAATGGCTTTTGAGAAGTAAGCTTTCAATGGCAGTTTCGCCCATAACCTCCCTATAGTGCTGATTAAAGTGGGAAAGACCTTGAATAGCTATCATTTACTAGAGACCAATTGCTCCTGTCTTTATAAGAATGTTTTTTTAAAAACAAATCCCCTAAATAAATATACCCTCTGTAACTTGGCTCCCATTAAAATGCCAATCAAAATTATATTTCCAATCATCAAAGCATAACGCCTCAATTTTACTGTAGTTATAGTCAAAATATTTCACTTGTATTTTAATTTGTCATATATTTATATATTTTTTTATTTATTTTGTTTTTAAAATATTTTTTGTTGTTGATATTTTGTTTGTTTTTAAATTTAAACTGACTGGAGTGGGAATACTAATTTTTACCTCTCCGAAATCCATCACTTTCCCTACTGTTGCACTGACTGGAGCGGGAATAGTAGATTTTACCCCTCCACTAGAAATTTTTACCCGTCCGCTATCCAACACTTTCCCTACTGTTGCACTCATTTTACCACTCCGATTTCCAACACTTTCCCTACTGTTACACTCATTGGAGTAAAAATAGTAATTGTTACCCCTCCTCTATCCAACACTTTCCCTATTGTTGCACTCACTGGAGTGAGAATAGTACATTTTATCCCTCCACTATCCAACACTTTCCCTGCTGCTGAACTCCCTGGAGAGGAAATAGTAATTTTACCCCTACGCTATACAACACTTTTGCTACTGTTGCACTCACTGGAGAGGAAATAGTAATTTGTACCCCTACGCTGTACAACACTTTCCCTACTGTTGCACTCATTGGAGTGGGAATAGTAATTTTTACCCCACCGCTATCCAACAATTTCCCTACTGTTGCATTGACTGAAGTGGAAATAGTCATTTTTACCCCTACGCTATCCAACACTTTCCCTACTGTTGCATTGACTTGAGTGGGAATAGTACATTTTATCCCTCCGCTATCAAACACTTTCCCTACTGTTGCACTCACTGGAGTGGTAAAAGTACTTTCTGCCACTCTGCTATCCAACTCTTTCCCTCTGCTATCCACCACTTTCCCTACTGTTGCACTGACTGGAGTGGGAATAGCAATTTTTACCACTCCGCTATACAACACTTTCCCTACTGTTGCAGTGACTGGAGTGGGAAATTTATGTTGAATGGATTTTAAATAGTTTGATGTTTTAATTTATAAAAGAATGTTTTTTTAATCCATTTTCTGTTATTGGTATATGTATATATATATATGTATTTGTTACATTTTTTATATAATTTTAAAATTATACAATAAAGTAAAATGAATAGTTTCTTAGTTGTTTTACAGTAAATATATATATATATATATATATTCATTAATGATTATATGTCTGTTCAACTTTTTTTAATTAGGTTTATTTGTTAAAATGCATATTAAATTTAATTTATGTTTTTAGAATTAATGTTATTATTTATATATTTAATATGTATTATTTCATTATATAGATATGTATATATATATTTATGTAACAACACAGTTTGCGTGTCTCTCTGCCTCAAATGTTGGCGGGCTTGAGCGAGGGCACAAAACCTCCAAAATACCACAGTTTCCTGTCCGTCTGACAAAAAGATGCTCCCCAAATCCGTTCACGTAAAATTTATTATTCTTTTAGCAAGTGGCAAGCCAAATGCCCGGTCCCGTGACCAAGGTGCGGCTGCACTGAAACACGTCAGGCGTTTGGCTTGTCACATGCTAAAAGAAGAATAAATCTTACGTGAACACAATTGGGCTGGAGCATCTTTTTGTCAGACTGACAGGAAACTGTGATATATATATATATATATATATATATATAATGATATTTTGTACAATTGCATAATTTACATTCATATTTCTGTTCTCAATATTTTTGTCCGTACCAATTTTAAATGTAGGATGTTGATATTTTTTACATCTATATTTGAAACTCGATATTGTGGTATAGGGATATTTTAGATGTCAATATTCTGTCAGTGAACTATTTCTCACAGCGGAGGCCCAGTATTCCAGGCAGTTTTCGAGGCAGTCTAAGAGCTTCTAACTCAAGGGGTTTCTCAAATTCCATTAGGAACATTTGATTAATGAGTCCTCTATGGGTATATAATCTTTAAACAAATACAATGAGCGGTTTGAGTCATTCTCATAGAATTTACCTGGAGTCATGTTATACTTTTTAAATATATTTGTAAGGTTCACAGATTTTTATGTTTTTATGGGCATTTTGAGAAATAAGAATTCTCTAAGTGGCTCTTAATGGTCTAACTGCCATTTTTCGTGAGAAGAACCAGGAAGAACAAAGATGTAAATAAAGGCTCTTAAGAAAGAGAGTTGCCAAGTGGAGCGTTTTACTTCTGGGTATAACAAAATGGAGGAATACAGTGCGGGCAGTTGTGCAGAAGTTACAGCGGTCAGCAGAGCTTCAAAAACCCCTACTTCATTTGTTTTGGAAGAAGTCCTAGAGGAAATTAAGACTCTTAAACCATTTATTGGGGGCACACATAAGACTCTGCTGACACCGTAGGAAAAGTGGTCTGGTCTGGATGCTAGAAGGTCAGAAGCAGAGCATAGAAAAAGTAGGGCTGAATACAATGTAGGAACATTTTAAAATATGGCTAAGAAAATTAATTGTTAGAAAAGTGTAGAGAGCAGAAATAAAAGAGAAAATCTGCACATATATGCTCTCTCAGAAGTATCTGAGGGCTCTGATATCTTTTCTGAAGATGCTACATCCAAAGATGCTAGGGCTTTCGAGCTCATTGACACTTAGCATTCAAATGGCTCCTAGAGTTGGTCTAAGGTCTTGAGTGGCCTTGTTTAATGTCGGTTCTAGAGCTATAATATTGTATTTTTGCAGTACACTGATCTGATGATAATATTGTCTGTGGTTAAAGAGAAGAAATAGATACAATGGTGATGCCTCAACATTTGTATGTGACAAGACGTTTCAAAATGGAAAGGACTCCTACATCTTCATCCTCATCTAAAAGACATGGATGCTATATATAGTTTGATACATCCTTGTTTTTGTAAGGTCACTTACAAGGACATATCTCATATTTTAAAATTTCCAAGCAAGCTTAAAGGATTTATTAGAAAAAATAGGATGGTTACGACGGATCTTGGAAATAATGCTGTTTCTTAGAATAACCTGAGTAGCATCATGTTTTTTTCACATGTTCTTAAAACTTTGCTCCTTGTTGCCACACAATGTTACTTTTTTCATATTATATGCGTCAAGAATCATGATGACAATTTGTTTTCTCATTCTCTTCTTTTTCTTCACAGATACTGGTGTTTGCGAGTTAATTGTGTACCACAATTGCTTAATTTTTGGAAAACGTTTTGTTGTAGTCAACATGTTTTTGGGGTAAGTCATTGTATGCACTGTCATATTTTGGACTTCAATTTGGTCATATTTGCTAATTCCGGTGTTCGGTGAATCTGCTATTTTCGGAGCATTTCAGAATTTTAGAATATAGGAAGCAGAACTGCTCATCTTCATTTATCTTGTGTTTTAACTACCGCTGTGTTCTTCAGATTCCGATTTAGAAATTTATCAAAGCTGTTGAATTTTTACACTTGCCTTGTTTTCTGAAGTAACATTGTCTCTTATTCTTATGTTTTTAAAGCATGTTTGGATTGTCGATTTGTGGGATTCTCAGCTGTTTGTTCTCTCGTTTGTTATGCATAATTGTATTGGTGGAAAATCCACTCAATTTTGGCATGTTGAGGGTTTGATCTTTAATGAATATTTGTTTGTATGTCACAGCTTAAAGTAGTCAATTTTTAATGTAAAGAGTCTTAAAAATCCCACTAAAAGTCAAAACGTTCTTTCATATTTAGAAAAATACAACGCTTCCTTGAGAAATTCACTTATTGAAGGTTAATATTGGGAAATTGAAAAAAGAGTGGGTTGGTGTTCATCAACTATGAATAATAGGAGTGGAGCAGTTATTTTGCTCCATATGAGTTTACTATTGGATATCATTTATTAAGAGGTTTTTGGAGGGCAGATGGGTTGCAGCTCTAATTAATGTCAATGGTATACCTTTTTTATCATGAATATGGCCCAAACAATTCAAGTAATACCTTTTGGAAGACTTTTTTGCATTAAATAATGTTATATCCTATTGATAGAGTTATAATGTGGTTGACTGTAATGAATGTATGGATCCCTTTATGTATAGGAATCCCTAGATGAGATATGTTCCTAACTCTGCTCCAAATACTTTTTAAAAGTTTTAATTCACAAAGAGCGTTAGTAGATACTTTGAAAATATTTAACCCTGTTTCCAACGAATTTACATTCCTCTCCATGGTAGACAACAAACAAAAAGATTGTCATATTTTTCTGAGTAATGACTAGATTCAGACTTTTGTCCATGCAGGTATTAGGACAACGCTTATATCGGATCATACTCCTGTTATAGGTATGCTCGATATATTACCAAATAAAGGGAAAGATAAAAGAGGGCATTTTAAGAAGAACTCTTGGCTGTCTGATGAAGTTTTCTTATCCTGATTTGAGATCTTATTTTTAGATTATTTTGAATTGAGCTCCACTGGAAATTCTATTGTTAGTACTATATGGGACTCCTTTAAAGCTTCTGCCTGGGATGTTCTTTGTCAAAAAGGTATCAGGCAAAAAGAAGGAGGCTATTGAGATATCTTTTAAAGTTTTGAAAGATACAAAAGAGTTAGAATATACCACGTCCGAGAATAAGTAAAGAGAGTTTAGGGAAGCTGTTGGCAGCATAAATAGAGTTCAATAGAAGATCTACAGAATGGGCACATGGATATTCGGTAAAAATGAATGTAGGATTCTACAGAGGTCCAAACAGATCTGAGAAATTCCTAGAAACGTATCTTAAAATTAAAAAAGAAAACCACTGGTTTAAATATTAACAATAAGATGGAATTAAAGATTTTAAAGATACATATATCTCTCATTTTTTTCAAGGTTATTATAAGAAATTGTTTTCTGAAAAAGGCCTTCAAAGAGTGAGATAAATATGTATTTTAGCAGCCTTAATCAGAAAAGACCCTTACGGGTGAGTAGCACGCTTTATAAATCCCTGATTGATTGATTGATTGATTGATTTATTGCAAAGGGGACCGTTGATGATTGTTTTTCCCCCAATTCATAGAGAAACATTAAAGTAATTCACAAAGCTCTTAATAGACTTACAAAAGATAAAGCCCCAGGACCAGGTGGACTTACAGCACAAGTTTTCGTACAATTTGCAAAATTATTAACCCCCAAATTATTTACTTTTCATAATTATTTTGTATCAAAGGTAACGCTGAGCTACTTTCACAGAGATCATGTTATGCTCAATTCCTGAGAGAGATAAAGACCCGTTTTATTAGAAGAACTACTGACCTATTTAATTGAATAATCTTGACTGTAAGTTATTTGCAAAGTCCTCAAAAATAACCCATCAAGGTTAATAGGACCGGAACAAACAGGTTTTGTTAAAGGTCAAGCTGTTTCATATAATTCAAGGATTTTTAATTATCCAAGGGCTCAAGCTAGCTATAACACTTGATGCCAAAAAGGCTTTGGATCGAGTCAATTGTAATTTCATGCAGCGTGCACTTCAATGGCATGGCTTTGTTCTAATAAATTTGGTTATATATTGTTATACATTTGTCTCCTACAACTCCTGTTTTTGTTAATGGAGTGATGGCTTCTTTCTTTTCATTACAAAGAAGAACACATCAAGGCTGGCTTTTATCTCCTTTGTTATTATGTACTTTTGCTGGAGCTCTTTCTTGAATATATAGTACAAAACAAGTCTACGTCTGAATATTGTACAATGAATCAAATTAAATTCACAGTACACTCTGATGATATTTTATTATATTTTTCTTAACCAGAGCTTTCCTCCTGGAGTTATCAAGTCAGTTTAAATGGAATGGGAATAAAATCAAATGTTTATGTATTTGGTACTCCAGCTCTATCAGTAGTACTCTAAAAAATAATTTGGAGGAATTAAGATCTAGAATAAATCGATTGCCAGGGAGATGGTCAGAGTTACATCTTGGTAGGATCACTTAGACACAATAAAGATGATGGAGCATATGTACAAGGAGTTAATGCCGCCTTAGCGGCACTTTTCCAACGGTTTCGCGACGATATTCAGATCGCCATATGTACAAGCTGTCGCTAACCTCTGTGCAAAAACCTCTGTGCAAAAACGGCCATTAACCCCACTTTGCGATATGTACAAGGGAATCCTTGAAGGTAGGAGGACCCAAAAACTGCCTCTAACTGCAGATAGAGGCAGTTTTTAAAGACCAGAAAATAGCTGGTCTTAAAAATGGAGATAACAGCTGGGGCCTCATTTCAGCAGGTTTTGATGCTGGACAGCGCTGCAAGCAATGTTGCTGCGCTGCCCTGCGAAAAAACTACAGGGCAGGAATTTGCACTATTAATAAGATAGTGCGCATTCCTGGGCCTCAATTATGAAAAGTGTTGCAGCGTTGCGACAAGACCGCTTTGCAACACTTTTCACTACGCCCTTCTTGCGATACCACAGATGCGCTGTATTCACTGGACAGCACTCCATTACGCAAGTAATGACAGATACATCTGGAATCCTGATGTATCTATATGCGCTAAAGTCACGCATTGCAACAGTCGTGTCACTTGCATGACACAACTCCAGCAATGCATGGGGCCAGCCTATCCATGTGGACCTGCGTCACCCGTACACCTGCCATCAGGTACTGAACAAGTGCCATCCTACAATTGTCGCAGTGAAATCTGAGGGATTTCACTGTGCCACTCCTATGAGGCCTTGTTGCGTGGGAATGCACACCCTGCTGCAGGTATGATGTGGCACAGGGCTTCACAAGGTCACACCTATGCCTACATGTGTCACTTTGCAAATACGGAGCAAAGTGGTGCTAGTTGTGCCTGGTCCATTCTTGAGGGGTGTCATGGTGTCGGCGCAGTTGGGGATCCATCTGTGGCGGTTGCGCGCTGCGTTTTCATTGTCTGCAATCGTTGGTGGAGTGGTGGTGCTGAGGGAGTTGACTAGGCATTTGTCAGTGGCCTTGATTCAGCTGCGAGGGGGGAGATGATGGCGGTGGTGTACGGTGGGCATGGTGAAGACTTGATGTATACAATGATGGTTGGTCCAGGAGAGTCCATGGTGTGGCTGTAGTTGAAGTTCCCGCTGGTAGAGGAGACATGTGGTTTGTTGCAGTGACTAGCTGCTTGAGTCTGATGATGGGGAGCTTCCCCAGTAGGGGGTGGTGTTCTGGTCACTGGGGTTGTCCACGTGGAACTTGAGTTCACTGAGCTGGATGTCGTCAGTGGATGGGAGAGCCTAGGGTGAAATGAGCTCTACAATGGTATCAGAGAATGGGGGTCTATGGCCCGGGGGACCTGCAGATGAGGGTGCCACAGAAGATGGGCTTGAGGTTGGTCCGGATCTCAAAGTTGAGGTTTTCCATGGTCACCGTTGGGTCATTAGAGTGCGTGGTCAATCAGAGTGTGCTTCAGTAGATGATGGCAATGCCTCCTCCTTGACGGTCGGGGTGGTCCTTGCGGGTGATTTAGTAGCCATCAGTGATGGCGATGGTGATGTCCAGTCTGGAACAGAGGTTGGTTCTGGCAGGCGATGTGGCATTCAGGGTTGATGGCGAGGAAGGTGCTAGCATCGTAGCGGTGGAGTGTCCGAGAGGAAGGGTGTTTGGTGTTGAGCGCATTCCAGGGGCAGACGGACGCAGATGGGCTTGCCCATGGCTTGCCTTAGGCACGGGAGACGTCCATTACAATGCAGGCATTACATCGTAATGCCTTTACAAAGCAACCCCAACATCGAAAGTGCCTTTACATCGCATTCCATTACAATGCATTGTGTGGTCAGTAATAGGATATTTTTAAGTTGTAGGGCGGGTATGGGTTTCGGGTGTCGGGGATTAATTTTGGGGTGTATTATGGGGTAAAATTTGTAATTTGGGCGGTGTTTTGGGTTCAATTATAAAAATTGGCGTGTGCATTTGGGTCAAATATGATTTTTAGGGTGTGTTTTGGGGGCTCAAAGATGAATTTCAGGGTCAGGGTTTGCTTTGGGGTGCAAGGGTTAGTTTTAGGGTTACACTCACTGAAGTGGGAGTAGGAATATTTTTCTTCTCGGCTATTCAACACCTTCCCTACTGTTGCAATATGCCTAGTGTTAGTATGCAATGTAATGGAATGCGATGTAATGGTATGCGTTGTAACTTCATATACCTTTGTCACACAAGTGGTATGCCCGCTGCGCATGGCCGCACAGCGGCCGCCATTGAGAAGTGCTGCGGGGGGACTGGCCAGCTGGGAGGTGGAAAACACTGGAAAGGACACTGGATGGGGCGTGGACTCGGGTGTGTGTGTGTGAGCGGGTGTTGTAAATATTTAAATGGGAGAAATTTTACCTCGAGGCCGGGTCCCATGTCTTTGTTGCTCTTGCTCTCCTGAGTCTGCTTCCAGAAGGCAGCCAGGCTCCCTCCCCCAAGCCAATCACAACACTGCAATGCGGCATTGGAATTGGTCATTGGTGCCAAGACAAGGCGTTCAGCCAGGGGCTGGAGGGGTGGGCATGTTCTCCATGCAGGCTGTAATATAGCTAGCATTGCAAACAGGACAGTGCTCATGACTGCTTTGGATGGCCTGAGTGGGCCCACCAAACAGTCATTGTGCACTTGATTGGGCATGCCACTCAGTCCCTGCCCTGCTCCGTGAGCATATGGCCATGTCTCAACTGGGGTGGCGTAGTGGGCAAAAGAACGATGGATTTAACCCAGATCTCTTGACTGGGGGAGAATGTCTGCATTGTCAGCATTCCGTCCATCATTTGTTTGTTGTAACGCATTTCGCCCTAAGTGGGATGGGTATTCCCAGATGTGGGACCCGTGCTCACTACGCCACTGGAGTCAAGCTATCCTGGCTGATGACGGCTGATAGCCAGAAACCGGTCCTAGGATGCTTGATTCCGGTCCAGGGAAGACATGGCTTGGCAGTTCGGGCTGGACTGTTCCCATGAGGCACAGGGTCAAGACTGATTTGCATATGGCCATGTCTCAACTGGGGTGGCGTAGTGGGCAAAAGAACAATGGATTTAACCCAGATCTCTTGACTGGGGGAGAATGTCTGCATTGTCAGCATTCCATCCATCATTTGTTTGTTGTAACGCTGCTCCGTGAGTGGAGCAGCCCTACCCACCCTCCCACCCGCAAAGGAAACATAGCACGATTACAGAAGGAAGTTATCATGTGATGATTTTTCCTCTTCTTACACTGCTTGAAAGCAGTGGGGCGATGCTCTTCCACCATAGTGGATGGGCCGCCACTGGGGGTGTGTCATCTAGAGGTGCTAGGCCTGGGTAACTCGACCCCTGGGCCTCCTCCGCTATGCGTCCCATCTTCTCCTTACCTGGACATTGACAAAGTGGGGCAATCCACTGCACTCTCTCCAAATCTGTGAATCAGCCAGCAGGAGCCTCAGCCAGGTGGGATTTTACAAGCCTGGGTACAGCAGGAGCCGACAAGTCCGTTGGTGAACCTCCCGATGCAGTTGATGCAGCAGGGCCCCCTTAGGCGTGAAGTTGCAGCGCTCCTGCCACACAAGTTCAGTGCAGTTCAGGGGCCTCAGCCTCCACAGCGTCCTGCCAGTGCAACATCCTCTGACCTGTGATGAAGAGAGGTGCTGCCACCCATTGGTAATCCCCTCCATGCACCCCGGTGTAGAAATGGATCGCGGTATGCGATGCAGACATCCCTACATTTGTGCGCAGGAGCGCCTCTACCATTCACAGCTCCAAGGGGCTCAAGGCGGTCTTCTCACACAGGTCAGCAACATGTCTCCATGCGACCTACCTGACTTCACAACCAGGTACGGGCGATCGCCGCGCCTCATATTCTACCGTCACGGCTCATCGACTCCACATCTCCTCCGCATCCCACTCCAGGCTCCAGACCCATGTCCAGCGAGGCATCCAGGCTCCAGATGCAGGTCCAGGGAGGCATCCAGGCTCCAGACGCAAGAACAGCGAGGCATCCAGGCTCCAGACGCAGGTCCGGCAAGGCATCCAGGCTCCAGGCGCAGGTAGTGTGAGGCATCCAGGCTCTCATCCTGGTCATCCTGTATGTAGGGTGGCTTGAGGGGGTTGTTGATGTGTGCTGCAATTGACCCTGACTTCTCCATTCTGCATTTCATTGATTTTTTGATATTTTCTTTTAGAGGTCGACTGATGGGCTATTTTTTCCAATAGAGGCAAAAATACTCACGTTGGGCTGACTAACATGCGTTTTTTTGCTGCTAATGGGCCTTTCATTGGTTTTCACCCGCTAACGCCGGAATTACTATCTCCATCGCGCTAATGTTAGCTGCAGTTTTCGCCGCCGATCCCTGAAGCTATCGCCATGTAGCAACGGCTTGTACATACGTCGCTAACATAGCGATAGTTTTCATCGGTACAGGGCGGTAAGAAAACTGCTGCTAACTAACTTTAGCAATAGTTTTCGCCAGTCCTTATACATATGACCCAATGTTTCTTCCCATTATTAACTATTTTTCTGGAAACATTACTAATTAAGATTAACAAGTTCATCTTTTTTAAAACAGAGGGTATATTGACCAGGTTTCTGTGAAACAATTAAAAGTCCAGGATGTTCCTAAATATTTTTATAAAGACTAAGGGCTCGAATATGATGTTGGGAAGATCCCCACCAATAGGCTGTCGTTGGAGATCCGCCCGACATCGGACTCAGAAGTCTGACCTCCGCAATACGATGTGGTAGGTCAGACCCTGCAGCCTGGGGAAAAGACCAATGCCTCTGACAGAATCGGAGATCCAGTTTGGCCATCAGTCAGAAACATAATCCCCAAATGGCAGTGGTGCCTGCTCAGGCACTGTCGTTGGAGTTATGATGTCCGTTTCCCACAGCCTTTCCATGTTGGCCTTTCAAAAGTGACTTTGGGACCCACTTCCCCCCTGGCCCTCTGTTATGGGGCCTGTGCCCCCTAAACATCCCTGTACTGTGTGGTAGGCACCGCATGGTTCTGCCACATGGTGCAGGAATGTTTGTAAACATTCAGTTTTTGACTGCAGCTTGTGCTGCGCTCCTTTTCCGGCCTCTGCACAAGCTGCTATTGAAAAATTTATGTTTTTGATCACATAAGTTTAGAGGGTGGAACCGTCGACCTACGGTCAGCAGTTTCCATCCCGGAACGGTGTTGGTTGGACACTTGTTTTAACCGACATCATGATTAGGCACTAAGTCTAATGCGAGGGGGAGATCACTGACGAAATATCGAGAAGGAGAATATCGAATTGCCAAAATATCGAGGTAAAAATATAGAATGCCAAAATATCGAAGCCCTATCTCCAAAGAGGTAAGTACAAAAATATAGAATCCAAAATATTGTTGTAAAAAATATAGTTGCTACACTCAAACACCAACTACACAAGATCAGATAACTAGCACAGGCACTTAAAACTCACTGTCATGCCAGCATGCACCATGAGGGGACAGACACATCACCTGGGAGACCCAATGACAAATCACACTACACCCAACAGCAGGCCCGGTCACACACCCCCCCTCACACAAGCACACACCCCCGGGGCAGGCAACGGATTTACCCACTCTCACAATGGACATGTGACACAACAAGACCAATCCATCGCCAAATAAGCATCCGAGCCAAAATTCTACTGGTTAAACACCCAGGAGAACATTCCAAACTGTCCCCCGCAACATACCCATCCCCAAGTGGACATTGAGAGGAATGCTAGGCACATCCAACTACCTGGTGGATCTGTGACAACTTGAATATGTATGAAACATGGATGTGGCATGAAACAGCATTAACATTGTCTCTCTCTCACACACAGGGCAACGTCATCGACCTCCCCCCAACAATGGGGGGGAACAATCACAGTCCCAGGCTCAGCGTGAAGATGATCCCACCGGCAGCGATGACTCTCACCACTCCGTGGATGACCCCAACCAACCTGGCCCCTCTGGTGCCCAAGCCCCTGCATCACCTGCGTCAGGTACATCTGTGCCAACCACCACCCCCATTCCTGTCACATCCCAGGAGACACCCAGGAGCCCTGCTCGCACTGAAAAACACAGCCAGTCTGACCAGGAGGGACAAGGTTCTCCGGGCACCCAGGAGGAGGCAGACAACCCCGACAATGCCATCCCTCAGGGGTCCCGTACTCCCGATGTGCCCACATCGGCAGGCCAGGCTCGTGTGGGCAGGGGTGGTGGGAGTGGAGGCAGGCGGAGGCGTGAACCTGACCAGCCAGCTAAGGGAACCGGTATGTCACACATATGCCACATCCTGGACACATACCGGCGTGACACCAGGGGCATCAGCCAGGTAGTATCGAGCCTCACAGAGATGAAGGGGACCCTCGACGAGATGAGGAACCTGCAGGCCGAGCAACATGCCAGTCAACAACAACACCAAGGACGGATGGAGGCAAGACTGGCTGAGCTCCTGGCGGTGCAAACGGACATGAGCCGTTGACTCCGTCGGATTGCCGACAACATGGGCAACCCTCCCTGTGAAACCAGGCGAAGACCAGCACCAGCCACAGGGAGGGAGGAGGAGGAGGAGGAGGAGGAGGATTCATCCGACGGAGCATCACAGACATCGTCAAAGGCCTGCATCTGAGGGTTCCCGGAGGTGGGTCGTCCACGCAAAAGACCGTGAGAGTCAGCAAACCATCCACATCTCCCAGGTCACCTGGCCTGGCACCTGGCCCTCTGGCGCAACAGCACCACCCCACCCAATGACACAGTCTGACCAATGATGACCAACACTGTGGTCTGGACTCTGATGACTCCAACTGACAAGGATGCCATCTCCCCCTGTGAACTTTGGATTCTATGCACCCGGTAGAGCACCTTACTTCATCCACCAAAAGACTTACCCCACCAAAAATAAATACTTTATTTTGTCATGAGTTGTTGTTGTCATTTTGCCTTATTCCCCAACATATGTGTGTGTAAATGTCAAACTATGCCTGAGTGTTGAACTAACTCCACACATCCATACCCTGGGATAGGAGTCTGGTACAGGACACACATGGGTCACAATGTATCATTCAATGCAGACATGGAGCACAATAATCTCCTGTGATGGCCTCAAGCTGCTGAGGGGGTGCATGCAATACTGTGCCGACAGACCGATTTGGAAGAGTACCATCAAGGCGTAGAGGTCATGTCTCATTCGGAGGTTCCAGGGGAGGGAGTCCCAGGTATGTGTTCCCAGGTGGGAGAACTGTGTCCTGCATGCTGGAGTATGGTGGATCTGAAGAATGGTGGCCAGGTCAAGGTTGGATGCACGGAGATGGCACTACGGGGTCTCGGATGACAGTGGTACAAGGTTGGTGTTGGGTCGGGGTTGTGGCCTGCCTCCTGAGTGTGGGTGGGGAGTCTGAAGGTCATCCTGCAGCACACAGCGATCCATTGCAGCTATCTTTGCTGGACGGTGATGTGGCTGGGGTGCAGGATGTTGCAGCTGAGGTGTGCAGATGCAGCCTGGATGTGGACAAGTGTCCTGGGAGTTTGGATGTGGCTGCCCCGTAGAGGGCAGGGCAGTATTTGACACGGGTGTAGTCGTGGACCTGGGGGATGGTCCGTCTTTCCTTGGAGTGCATCTATCTGGAGATCATGTGCATAATGCAGAGGGTGTTGCAGTCTGCGGCACAGATGCTGGTGATTACCATGGCAAATGTGAGCAAGCAATCCATGATGCACACCATCTTGTGTGCATGGACACTGGATGCTTGTGCGGGGCTTCTGCGGGTGGGACACAAGAAGTTGACCCAGCTGTAAGGGGACAATCCCCAGATGTTGACCTCAGTCCTGTACAAGTCCAGCCTCAGGTGGCTGCTGTTCTGCCATTCATCAATGGATCTCATGCAATCTAGAATATTGGAACTGGCAATGTCTGCGCCCTTGGTGAGGGTGAGGAGCACCTGGCTGTCAATGGCATACGAGTTGATGATGAGGTTGTGTGCGCATGTGATGGTGGAGAGGGGGGTCCTGGACACATTGTATTTTGACACGCTGACAGATGATACCTGTGCCATGCGCCTCACAACGACAGCATACTACATGCAGAAGCCTTGAGTCCCACTCCCATGTCCTTGCCAGGGTACAGAGCCGGTAGGGAGTAGGAGGGACATGACCTGGTGGGTGTGACAGGCCCTGGAAGGCATGGCAGCACTGTGTAGGCAGTCGGAGTTGCACACTCAGCATGCAAAGGTGTTGTGTATGCGCTTAGTGTATGCCTGAGAGCTGGCGGCAGATGTGTGGATGGACATTGCTTGGAGGGTGGCTGCAACATCAGACTGTAGTGTGATGTGGGTCATGCAAGGACATGAGGCTCGTGCAATGTGCACGTTGCATGTGCAGACGGTCCAGCCTGTGGGACGGCGTGGCCGCAACTGTGGCACAGACAAGCTGATGACAGCCAAATGAATGAGTTGATGGAGGAAGGGAGGAACATCTTTGATGTGTGTGTGTTGCCAAATCAGGAAACTTTGTGTGCCGTTGCTGCAGTGGCTGCAACAGCAGGCGGCATGTCCTGGGAACTATGCCACAATTTCCACACAAAGACTAGGATGTCAGAAAGGACTACTGCAACAGGTGTATGTCAAGGAAGCAGTGACCGATTTTCAATGGCACACCCAGAGGCAAAGGATGCACAATCCCCAAAGATGACTGACACCGGATCATGAAACTGAAGGCCAAGCTGCGCACAGGAAACTCACCCCAGAAGGTGTTGACGGCCCATTGTGGGGACCAACATACCAAAACACATACACAGCCATGGACGTCATGCCCAATAGAGAATCAAATACATGTAGAACAGCATGCAGGTTGCTAATCTACACATAGACTCATATGCACAATCCTTGACAACCATGCCAGAGATGGCGCATGCACAGTGGCAAGAGACCTGCATTGACAGAGATGAGGCACCTTGGAGGCTGAGGAACACTTTTATTGCTCAGGCTCACATCTATGGAAATGCATCAATATTAAAAGACTCACATGGTCTTTTGGATTAACATGTGGGACCTGCACTGGACACCCCCTTCGCACCACAGATGCTGTCAATCCATGGGAGTGGCACACAAGTGAAGGGGGTGAGCCAAACATCCCCTGCTGCACACGGAGAGGCTGCAATTCCCCATTGAGCCTCTCATGGGGATGTCCCGCAATATGTCCACCCGTAGCCTCCCGTATGTTTCCGAGGGAAGTTGTACACACATAGATGCCTTCATCAAAATCCACAATCCCATAACAGATGACTGTCACGAAGTGTGACTATCAATTCATGTGAGTCATGCTACATGTTATGTGCCCCATGGTGAGTCGACATGTATGCATAGTAACAATACCTGAACAGGAGCAGTGCCCACACATTACAAACAACTACCACACCCAAAAAGCCTTGCTGCAATCCTCACCCAAAGGAGACTTCTCACCATGTCCATGCATGTAACGCTGATTCAGCACACGTTGCATTACTCATTAGGAATAGCAGGAGCACAACGATGCCACGAGCAGACAGCATGTGCAAATACCTGGGGATGAGAGACACACAAGAAGTCAGGAAACACATTGTCATCCGCATGCATGGTCATGTACTCTACATGAATAAGGTTGACACCATGCTAGTTGTCAATTGAGTGTGTCAGCTAAAATGTGTGGAATGACATCAGCACTCAAGTGACACATCAGCACACACCTCAAAGTCACTTTGCATTCAGTCAGCTGGACACACACATTGCAACACATGCCACACAAGGCTCCATGCGTGCACACTCAGACCCAGGGACTCACCATTATGAGAAGAAGTTGCGTATGAGCTGACTCCGGATGTCCTCCTCCTCCTCCTCCTCACTTGCCTCGTGACCAAGGCCGTCATCCTCCACGGGTGGATGTTCCTGCTCATCGGGATCCAGGATGAGTAGCACAGCTTTCTCCACTGCCATGTTGTGCAGCATGCAGCACACGAGGAAGATTTTGCAGACCTTCACCGGTGCATATGGGAGGGACCCGCCTGTCTTGTGGAGGCACAGGAATCGGCTCTTCAGGAGGCCAAACGTCCTCTCAATCACTCCCCTGGTCTGCCCATGGGCGTTGTTGTAACGGTGATCTGCAGCTGTTCTGGGGTTGCGGAGAGGCGTCAACAGCCATGGCATGTTGGGATAGCCAGAGTCCCCTACATGGAAACATCATGTAAAGAAGTGGGTCAGGAGATGCCGTAACATACAAAGATACCGCTAAATACAGGACAAACAGAGTATACCCACCAACAAGACATGCTCGTTCATTGTGCAGCCGCAGCATCATTTCTGGCACCCTGCTATGCCTCATGATGTAGGCATCGTGTGCTGACCCTGGAAAACGTGCACAGACATGGGAATCAGCATGTTAGCAAGACACACCACAAGGGCATTAATGGAGTGGTAATGTTTACGGTTTCGATAGGCTACCTCCTGTGCCTGTGGTGGTACCAAAGCCACATGTGTCCCATCAATGGACCCAATTACATGGGACATCCCTCCCAGGGCATAGAACTCACCCTTGATACCTGTCAACTGCTCAGGAGTTGGAAATTGGATGAATTCATCCAGGTGCTCCAACATGGCTTCTAAAACATCATGCAGGATACGGCTGAAGATGGTCTGGGACATGCCACCCATATCAGCTATGGTAAATTGAAACGTACCGGTGGCAAAGAAATGTAGGGCTGACATCACCTTCATCTTGGGGGTCAGCGCAGTCGGATAACTGTGTCGCGGTTGGAGGTGTGGGGCCAGCCTGTTTGTCAGGTCCACAATTAACCGTTGGGGGAATCTGTAGCGGCGTATGCAGTCACGTTCCCTCATGGCCGCCAAGTCTGGCATTGGTCGGGGGAGAGGCGGTGCCCTGCAGAAATTTGGAAGGAATAACGATGATTGAGTACATTACTACACCAATGTCAAAGAACTGAGCACATGTTCAACAGCTAATACACATATGCTACATACAGAGTCTGGTCTGTGCAATACATCCTGCACACGTATGCCAGCCAGGTGATACTCCTAACAAGAGGCAGCTACAAACGTGGATTGTCAAGTTCTACATGACATGCCATGAAAGTAACTGTGGGCCAGTGTGAGTGAACAGCCAGAAACATTACAGGAGTGACATACATCCACATATGTGCATTTGAAGGATGTTATCTCATACAGACAGCTGCCGGCAAGCTAGACGCACATGTCACATGTCATGGAAAAAGGACAGACCACACACCTTGCCATGAAGGGGTACATCTCAAAAATGATCACACAGACATTGAGACTACGCTGATATGTCCTAAGCTCGCAAGTCCCTGTTCGATGCATACAGACACACATTACGTGTTATTACACATGTGTCCTGGTGTGCGTAATAGTGTGACATGGGCATCTACACACAGACACATGTTGGATGCAGCTACAGCAGATGTCGTTGACGGAACACCAACAGCAAGATCATGGAAACACATGACACACACATGACATAGTCACATCGGGGCACGCTGGTAGTGAGATGTCAGGTGTCATCATCCGTGTACCTGGCATCAGGGGACAGTTGCGGGTGTTGGTGACTGTGCCATGCCAGTGATGCAGTGCTTGACAAGTTTGAACTACATGCACACATGTAAAAGGTGTGAAGGGGAAGTGCGCCACATAGTGCCCCATCACACATGACATGTGTACACAGGTCATCACACAACTATTGGTTTAAAACATGAGGAGACATGTGCCAGCTCACTGCCTGACACACCTAGGCCCTACACATGATGCACTGCACTGACAATGACTTGATGTCCATCCTTGTGCGAGTCTGACACCTCCATTCCTTTCCTGTGCGCCTCCTATCACCAATGTGAGCTGTGAAACGCACCGTACACACGCTCTGAGGGCGTGTGTACGGTCGTATCACTATATGGGGTTTGAGTAGGAGTACGCGTGTGTGTATGGACCGTACACACTTACGTGTACACACTGGTCCAATCCCTATGGGAGTGTCGCCGTAGGCGTACGCCATAGAGATGCGGCTCGTACACGCGTGTGTAGGGCCCGTAGCACGATGGTGTACGCCTACGGCAACACCACCATAGTGCTACGGCTCGTACCTGCGTGTGTAGGGCCCGTAGCACTATGGCACTGTTGCCGTAGGCATACGCCACAGTGCTACGGGCTGTACCCGCGTGTGTAGGGCCCGTAGCACTATGGCAGGGTTGCCATAGGCGTATGCCACAGTGCTACGGGCCGTACCCACGTGTGTACGGCCCGTAGCACGATGGCGTACGCCTACAGCAACACCATCATAGTGCTACGGCTCGTACCCGCGTGTGTAGGGCCCGTAGCACTATGGTAGTGTTGCCGTAGGCGTACGCCACAGTGCTACGGGCCGTACCCGTGTGAGTACGGCCCGTAGCACGATGGCATACGCCTACGGCAACACCACCATAGTGCTACGGCTCGTACCCGCGTGTGTAGGGCCCGTAGCACTATGGTAGTGTTGCCGTAGGCATACACCACAGGGCTACGGGCCGTACCCGCTTGAGTACAGCCCGTAGCATGATGGCGTACATCTACGGCAACACCACCATAGTGCTATGGCTCGTACCTGCGTGTGTAGGGCCCGTAGCACTATGGCAGTGTTGCCGTAGGCGTACGCCACAGTGCTCCGGGCCGTACCCGCGTGTGTACGGTCCGTAGCACGATGGCGTACGCCTACGGCAACACCACCATAGTGATACGGACCCTACACACGTGTGCATGGAACGTATCACTATGGCGTACGCCTACGGCAACACTACCATAGTGATACGGACCCTACACACGCGTGTACGGACCATATCAATGGAGTAGTGGTGCCCAAGGGGTACGTGTGGAACGCACCGTACCTGTGTGTGGATAGTGAAATAACATAGGGGACACATGAGGGACAAGTATAAGGGCCTAAATGCATGCTGGTTGTCATGGAGACCGAGTTTCCAGTTCAAAATTTTTCTTCAGGTGGCCAGCAAAAGTCGGTTGGAGACAATATACTATGTTGCAAAGTGGTTGTTGACTTGACATCATGCTCACATTTTTAACCATGCGAAGGCCCTCACTGGGGTAGGTTTAAAGGGATTGGAGGAAACATAGGATGCAAATGAGATTGACCAATCACTCTGTACTCCTGTAAATGAAACAGCCCAGCAAGGCAGATATAAGGCAGCCAGGACCCATGAGAGAGCACTTGCCTGCACAACCTTTCATTCCACACCACTGCTGCTGCTTGTGATTCCTCTGGCACCATGGCCAGGTCTGTGGAGAGGGCCCAGCCTTTCACCCAAGAGGAGAATGAGGCATTGCTGGACGTCATCCTCCCACAGTACCCCTGCCTGTATGGGACACCACGGGAGCAGGTGAGTGCTGACTCCCCTAGCTTTGACTGTGCCCCTTTTTTTGTGTCTGTCACTTCTGGCATTGTGTCCAGGTGTGACAGACATGCAATGTTGTTTATGGTGGGTCCCAGGGGGGGAATACCTTATGTCTCCCATGCAGAGCATGATGTGGTTCATATCTGCACTCCTCACTTGCATTGTGCTTACTGTGACTATCACTGTATGGTGCATGCCACATTCAGCCTGGCTAATCCTCTTGGGAATGTTGTTTCTATAGTCCTGATGTGATTCTGTGGTCCCCCCAGTGTAACAGGTGACTGTACCCACAGATGTGTGTGAGTTGAGTGTACCTGTGGTGAGAGTGTCCAAATGATGTGTACGGGCCCTGGACATTGGTGTGTGTGTAAGTCCCCTGTCATGTGGGTGAGTGTCTATGTGGAGTGTTGCACCCCAGCTGCATGGAGTATGCATATGCCCTACCCATCTGATGTGAGCAGGGAGCCTTGCTGTGTGTCTGACGTGCGAGCTAGCCCCACACCTGTGACACCCCCCAGTCAAGTGGCACATGGGCAGAGTGAGGTTTTTACCTGCAGTTGCCAATGGCAGATGATTGGCCTGTGCCTGTGTGTGTCTGTGTACTCCGCTGAGGTTGCGTGAGTGGCCTGGGGCATGTGACTGCTTTGAGGTGCTGTCCATAATCCTGGTGTTGCTTGTGATGCACAGTGTGAGCCATGATCAGTGATTGTGTCGCACTCCTCATGCCACCTGTGTCTTTCAATGCCACGTAGTGCTTTTGGCCATCCCAAGAGGATAATGTCCCTATGACAAAGGTGCAATGAGTTGGCTGCATACTATGCCCTGTTCAAACAAGCCAAATTGTTCTAATGTGTGTCTCTGTGACATGGAGCAGGTGTATTGATGTTGTCTCACTTTGTCATCCTCACAGGTAGCCGCCTACGCCAAGGGGGAGATATGGAAGCGGGCCGTCAGGGCGTTGAGGTCGGTGGAGGGTCGCAGTCGGCGCCTGGCCCTGGTGAGGAAACGCTGGCAGGACATCCGGTGCTGGACCAGGAGGATCGCCCGGGTCCTGCTGGGGGACTCACAACCACACAAACACGGCGGGCGCCAGCGCCTGACCCACCAAATGAAGGGTGTCCTGGCGGTGGTCTTCCCTGACATGGATAGGCGGCTACAGGAGAAGCAGCAGCAGCAAGGGGGTAGGTACATGTGTGTTTGTTGTGTGTCACCAGCTTTTGGAAGTGCTCAGTCGCCTGGATACACTGCCAGGGTTTAAATGTGCAGTGCATATCCTGTTCCCCCAAGTCACCCGGTGCTGTTCTTCCTCCCTTCCCCTCCTTGACATGTGTTCCCTGGTCTGTGTGTAGTCACTCTTGCACAAGGTAATCTTGGCTGCCAGTTAATCCAAGTTCCCAAAGCTTGCAGCATCATGTGTGGGGGTGGTCTGTGACATGTGTGGGACCTTGCCTCTGTCCTGTCCAGTTCAGTCATATTGGGGTCCATGATTGTTGGCACTGATGCTGAGTCTCAACATAGGAGTGTGAGGCTTGAAATAAACAGACTTGCAGCATGCATGACCGATGTTGTGGCCTCAGACATGATGTGCATGAGGGGGAAATATGCATAGTGCGGGACGGTTGCTCCTGTTGCAGTCAGATCTATCCAGGACCATGGAGCAGTGTGGCCACTACAGTCCCCTGAGACACCTTTTCCTAGGAATCATGTGTTTCATCCAACACTGTGGACATTCTCTGTGTCTTCAGCATAGGTTTCGCTCTGTGGCATTTTACCCTGGCCTCATTTGTATTTACGTAAAGTGTGCTACATGTGTCCACTGTACAGGGTGACCCAATGTGGCTTGTGCATACTCACTGTGGCCAGTACCTGTGTGTCTCGGTACAACTATCTGATGATGGTTGTTTGTCAATAATATGTGTGGTCAGCCCCACGAGGGGTAGTTAGAGTGCACTTTGGATTACATGAAGCCCATTTTTGTGATCCCAGATGAAGAGGTGTAAATCCTTCCTCTGTCTCAGTCACATAGTCTCAGGTAGGGGGGGGGGTTTGTGCGGCCAAGACCTACATGGCCAAACCTTATGTCTCCTTTCCAGGTCTGGCCTGTGTGTGATGACAGTCTGAACAGACACTCAACAAGTATTGACCCAGTCATGTTGTGCAGGCTTTAATGTTTGTGCTTTGCAGCATGTGTCTAAAGTTTAAAGACATGGTTCCTGCTCATCCTTTTTTGGCAACGGTGTGTGGTCCAGATGCTGTGCTGGACTGTCCACAGACACTTGCTTCTCTGTATAATTCGATATCAAGTTATTTGCTGTTGTGTCATGCTCTCCATTGTTTCCAAGTGGCAGGGTAGGTCAACCAACTGTGTAGTGCAGGGCCTACATATGTGCGTAGTATTGTAGATGTAACTCATGATGCTTTTCATGCTATGCACTGTGACCTATGTAGTTTGGACTCATGTGTCATATGTATACAGGTGTCTGATTATTTCCTGTCTCTTCACCTTGCCCACAGCATCGTCGGGGGACACCGAGGGAGACACCGGCACGGACGTGGAGGAGGGATCCAGCACCAGTGCCACCAGTGCTGGGGAGTCTGGCGCAGCAAGTGGCACGGAGGGCGAGGGGAGTCAGGCGGAGGACCTGTCCAGTCCCAACACTGACTATGACACTGACGGGTCCGAGGCTGAGCTCCCAGAGGGGGCGGAGGCTGCTCCCACAGCTGAAAGCAGCACTCCCTCTCTCGCCGCCCCCTCCATTCCCATCACCGCCCTCCCACTTGCTCGGGTCCCTTCTGTCCGTGCTAGGCGACAACATGTCTCCTTCGTGCCAGGCACCGCACCCCCTGCCCCTGTCTCCCCTGCTGCCGTCAATGCCGAGTCTGTGGACATCCTGCGGCAGTTGCAGGTTGGTCAGACATGCCTGCTAAATGTCCTCCATGGCCACACCAGACTGCTGACACAGATGGTGTCGTGCATGGAGAGCATGTCAGCAGCGATGTCTGACCAACGGATGTTCCTGAGGTCCATGGACTCGCCACTGATGGCGTCAGTGGGTCTCCTGCAGCGCTCCGTTCCCCCCCCTACCCCTGCACCATCCACACTTCCCACTCCCATGCCTGTCCCAAGCACACCCAGACATCCCCATGCAAGCACCCCACAGACACAGGCAGCACACCAACAGGGAAGGCCAAGCGCACACCTCCTGTCACGCACACACAGGCGGAAGTAGGCACACCCACTGGGTCGGGGGGAAACGGCAGACACGCAGCCACAGTGGTAGTTCGCAGTCCTCACGACCCACTTCCTCCAAAACCACTCCCCTTAGCTCCCCTGCCCAACAGTCAGACAAAGAGTCCTTCATGGCCAGTCTGTCCCTCAGCCCCAGTGTGACACCACCCCGCAAGCGGTCGAGGAAGTCCCCGGGCAGGGGAGTTGAGTCCCCCCCCTGTCCACACCCTCCCCCAGTAAGCTGCAACCCATCCCTCCGACCCCCCCCCTCCTTGGGGCCTGTGGTTCCTTCGGGTGCAGGGGAGACGCTGGAAGACCTTGCGACCGTGTGCAGCGCCATCCTAACCACCACCTTTGGCGCTGCCCCACCCCCTGTGGTGGAGTCATCCGTCCCTGCACCCACAACACCTACCCTTGCCCCTCCTGTCCCTGCAGTGCCTGGTCCTCCCCCCCCACATGATGCCCCCCCGTGGATGAAAAGGAACTCTGAACTGTGCAGGCAAGCTAGGGGAGACGCGTCCCAATGTGTCCCCCCCACGAGTTTGCATATGGACTGGCCTCTGGGCCTTGTATATAGTGTACATTTCTATTCAAATATTATTTTTATGATGAAGCATTTTGTTTTTCATTTGCACACTAATGCTTTTCTGGTGTTGCTGTTGGTGCTGCTGCTCCATGAGTTGGGGTGGTGATAATGTGTTAGGTGTCTGGGAAATGTTGTAGTGTGCTGGTCATGGGGTGGACCCTGGTATCTGCATGCCATCACAAGGTCTCTGAAAATAATCTTTGGTCATGTAAGCTCTTACTGTATGGTGACATTGTCCCAAGGAGTGTTCCTTCCTCTGTGGCACCTGACATCTTCCCTGCAGGGTGTTTCCCAATTGTTGTGCTGACCTGTGTCTACATTTCCTTGGTGTGTGACCGATCCCTTCCACTTTGGTCATGCCTGCTGAGCAATGTCTCCGCCTGCATCGTCTGTGCCATCCTTGGTAGTCACTGTACTTGTGTATGGAGTATGTTGCCATGGCTTCATGTGGACATGGTCCCTTTTCCGCACTATGCATGTGTGTACTCCCAGCCTAGCACACATGTGTTATTTGTTCTGCAGGGTATTTGGGCACCTGACTGACAATTGTGGGCACTGTATCTGTGGGTACTCCACCCTTTTCCTTCCATGGGAGGCAACAACTTGTTGGCTGCCCCAGCACCTGTACATTCTTATCAGTCCTGGAATGTGCGTGACAGTGTGTGTTCCCTTAGGCTCTCTTAGTTTAGTAGGGTTTAACATGAGTATACAGTCTTGTTGCATGATCTCAGTGTGTGTATTGTGCTGCCACCACCAGGGGTGGGTATGCATGTGTAATTTGTCATCACAACCACATGTGGTGTGTCATGCAGTGGGGGAAGGACATCCATCCTCATGGGAGTGGGACACTGCTGTCAGTGATGTGTTGTCATGGCACTCTCAACATAGTCGCACATTGTGGATGCCTTCATGCACCCATGGAGTTTTGGTCATCGGAGGAGGATGTACACACCTCCACGCCTCTGTCCACTGCTCATGTGTCTAGGCACTGCTGGGAGTGATAGGCACCCACCCCTCATATGTCTGGGCACTGCTGGGAGTGATAGGCACCCACCCCTCACAAGTCTCTGTCCACTGCTGGGAGTCCTGGGCAACCACCTCTCATATGTCTGGGCACTGCTGGGAGTGATAGGCACCCACCCCTCATATGTCTGGGCACTGCTGGGAGTCCTCTGCACCCACCCCTCATATGTCTGGGCACTGCTGGGAGTGATAGGCACCCACCCCTCATATGTCTGGGCACTGCTGGGAGTGATAGGCACCCGCCCCTATGTCTCTGTCCACTGATGTGGATCGTAGCACGACAAAGCACCCTTGGTGCAGTACACTGCTCACCTGGCCATACACCCCACCCAATAGACTGGTCAAATGGTGCACCAGGCCCTATCCCATCATTCGTGGCGTGTGTACGCCTTGTATCAATGATGTGCTGGTGCCCTAGGGGTATGCGTGATGCGCTCCATACCCACACTCTGAGAACGTGTGTACGTGTCATACCACGCATACCCCTACGTCACCCCAAGAATGGTGGTGCGGCCTGTACTCAGGCCTTTAGAACGTGGGGTGACGTAGGGGTACGCGTGGTGCGACCCGTACCCACGCTCTGAAGGCCTGGGTACGGGCCGTACCCCCAATGTTGGGGTGCCGTAGGGGTACGGCCCGTACCCAGGCCTTCCGAGCATGGGTACGGGTCGCACCACGCGTACCCCTACATCACCCCAAGAATGGTGGTACGGCCCGTACCCAGGCCTTTAGAACGTGGGTACGGGCCGTACCACGCGTACCCCTACGTCACCCCAACAATGGCGGTACGGCCCGTACCCACGCTCTGAAGGCCTGGGTACGGGCTGTACCTCTAATGTTGGGGTGCCATAGGGGTACGGCCCGTACCCAGGCCTTCTGAGCGTGGGTACGGGTCGCACCATGTGTACCCCTACGTCACCCCAAGAATGGTGGTACGGCCCGTACCCAGGCCTTTAGAACGTGGGTACGGGCTGTACCGCCATTGTTGGGGTGACGTAGGGGTACGCGTGGTACGACCCGTACCCACGCCTTAAGAGCCACATTTGTTGTGGTGATGGGACGCGTCCACGTCCACTTCCGTTGTGGCGGGACGCAGGCCTTGGTGGACACGCCCCCACCCCCCGAAGTGACCAGACCCTGGAGGTAAGGTATGTACAGGGCATGTTTACTTGTTAACTTGGGTGGGGGTTATGTTTCCTGCCCCTGCCCCCCACCTTTGCCCCTAGGTGTTGTTCTGACCTTCTGCGGCATCTGCTTTGGTTCCTGTGCACCAGGTCGTAGGCTATGAGGGCCGGGATGACACGTAGGATGGGGTCCATGGCTGTCCGTCGCGTACAGGTGCTCCTTCTTCGCGTCGTCCTCAATTTCCTGGCAGTTTTTGGCTCCCGTAAAAAATGCTACATGCGGAGTGAAGTAGGCACGAATCGTACTTGCTGGTTCGTAAAACGCTGCCTGACTCCGTCCGGACGTCACGTACGCGATGTCCCGGATCGGAATTTTGGGTATTTTTTGGCCGGTCGGTGTTTTGTACGACTCGTACGGAAATGTCATTTCTGTACGAATCGTACTTGCGGGTTTGTAAGGTGGTTTTCGCGGGTATGAGTCAGACGGAGAATACGCTCGTACCCGGGTTTTACAGGATCGGAATCGGCACCTTAATGTACTATAATTAAATTACTTCCCACCCTAATCCCCTATAAACCCACAACCTGCTACGGAATTAAATTACACAAAAATTAAATAACATAAAATTAATTACTTTAAAAATATTCAAACATACATTCCAAAATTAATACATACTTTTAACACATATACTAACACTTAAAACACTGTAAAAAAAATCGATATTTTTAACAACTATATTATGACTGTCGATATTACTTACTTCTATATTATTTAAATCGATATTTCTTACCTGATTTTCGATATTCTTCACCACTATATTTTGGCAATTCGATATTCTGTCCATTCTATATTAGAAACTCGATTTTCTGTCCAGTCGATATTTTTTATTCGATATTATGTCTGTTTACCGCGAGGGGGTTATTTTACAGATTTTTTAAAATTCCATTGTAATTTTTCTTTCAAACAAGCGTGGAAGATTTCTTTGAAGTTGTTTCACTCCTCTTGGAAAATTTGCATTTTCTGAAATGCTGAAACAGGCTAACTTTGACTCCTTCTGTAATAAGCAGGACCTTTTTATAACGCAAGCCCTCTTAGTCAATGGGATGTTTTTTTTCTTGTGCTCTGTGGTATAATAATAAGATTACAGTTAAAAATAAGGTCTTCTTTTGGAAAAAATTGAAAGATTACAGACTTAGGGTCTTATTCTGAGATTGGCGGTGCAGAAGCGCGACCGCCTCACTCCCGCACCTCCAAACCCATGTTTGAACTGCCCACCATATTAAGACTTTCTCCTGTCTGGCTGGCATTCCCACGGTGGTGGCTATGAAATAGGCACTGCAATGGGAATGTCAAAATCAGTACCTGCAAGGCATGGACTGCTGCCGTCCATGCTGTGCAGGTACTGGGTGCAAGCACACAGGGGGGGCGAAACATGTGCCCCCCTGTATGCACCCGATGTGGCAGACGCACAAGGCGACCCCTTTGTTTCTTAACAGCCACACTTTTCATGGTGGCCACACCACCATGAAACGTGTGGCGGTGAGGAAACTTGTAATATGCGTGGTGGACGCAGCGGCTCTGCCAACCATATTGCAGCCTCAAGACTGCCGCACCACCACCAGGGTGTCTCTGATCTCTGGCAGCTGTGGTGGTCCAAGGGTGGCCCGATCGCCCTGGTCATAATAGGGTGGTCGAAAAACCACCACTTCTGCTTCCCTACGAGTCTGACGGTCCGTGGACTGCCAGATTCGTAAAAAGGCCTTTAATGAAGTTTATCAACTTTTTCAAGATTTATGTAGTACATGATATGGCATTCTAGTTGATATACTTGCAAGACATCTCCAAAATTGTCATATATTCACTAATGAAGATATATCAATTAAATCAATGGTAACAAGAATGTTGTTGACAATGAGGCATCAAATAGCTATAAACATTTCATTCCGACTGCCTACATAATTCAGAAATCTAACATTTAATAAATATGGGATAACTAATTTGGTTATGAATTGTCCCTAAAACTCACTCCACTTCTCGTTCTGCAAGAAAAAAATGACATTGCTTTTTCCTACAACAGGTTATTTTAAATGCCTGCTCATTCATTTAGGCTGAAAGTTCTTCCACAATATAATACATCTGTTTGTCATGTCAAGTTTCAGTTATTACACTTATGAATGTGGTTTTTGATGGTCCTGTGACTCATCAGTTTTTGATACAGACTTTAAAAAAGTTTTGAATATTACTGCTTTCTCTATTCCACATATTTTTAGGTGGCTGTCATGATTATTATTAACATCAGAGTCTCTTGTCTAAGTGTATAGATAATTCACAGCATTCAAATTCGTATAATGAACTGGAAATCGGCAGATAAGATTTCATATAAAGCTTAGTGAAATTTAATATGCAACAATCATAAACTGAATCCCTATAACATCAGTCCATTGCAGCTCGCCATTGAAAGAGACAGAATTTGGCAATGTTTGATTGATTAAATAAATCATCCCCGATGTCATACTTTTCAAAAGAAAATTGGAAGCCCCCTATTAGGAACATTTTGGTTCCATGACACAATATTGTGATCTAAAATATTGTTGCCAAAAATATTTTGTCAAAAACTATAATTTTCCACAGTATTGTGTTCCTATAGATATAATGGAATGACAAAAATATTCACTCAGAAATATTGTAAAGAGAATATCAAACAGGTAAAACTACTGTTATGTGTGTATGTATTTGTCACGTGATCCCAAAACGCGTCATGGCGGTTGTGGTGAATGGGCAAATAAACTAAAAATCAATGCACGAAGTTTGGGTTTGTCTCCGTTTGTTCCCAGGAGGAGGGCAGTGTCAGTGAACGGCTGGAAGAAATATATATATATATGTATTCACTTAAAAAACCATAGGTTTCACACATGTTATAGTTAGGTGGACATTTCACTCGTAAAAAACCAATGAAATTCCACCGTTAGTTAGTTCAGATAACTATAACTCGCGCGCCCGCAATCCAGTGCTCATGACGTCACATATTTCATCACTCATGACATGGTCAGTGGCATCACTCATGACATCACTGATGACATCATCCTTGTGATAGAGTGGCGGTCGCGCGAGTTATAGTTATCTGAACTAACTATAACGGTGGAATTTCATTGTTTTTTTACGAGTGAAATGTCCACTTAACTATAACATGTGTGAAACCTATGGTTTTTTAAGTGAATTTGCAAGGTTTTTTAAATGCTAATTCCTAACTATAACGTGTGTGAAACCTATGGTTTTTAAGTGAATTTGTACGGTTTTTTAAATGCCAATTTTTTATTTTATTTTTTAATTTTTTTTAATGGTTTTTCACCGTGCGCGCACCATGCGCGCAACCCGCGATTTAAAAAAAAAAAATATATATGTTTTTTCACCCTTCGGGGTCCTTTAGGGACCCCCTGACAAAGGCTAGGGGGTCAGGAACTCTCTACCCTGCCCCCTTTTCACATTCGCCACCTCTCTTTTTCACTCTCGCACCCACAACAAACAAAATGGCGGCCGACACTTCCTGATTTTGACCGATTCGAATGTTGACTGACATGTAACCACCAATCAGAATTACGCTCGCACACGTTAGGGTGCACGCACCGTGCGCGCACGGTGCGCGGCTATAGATATGTATGTGCTTATAACTGCAATTTTCTCAGGAACTACTGAACAGATTGGCTCCATATATGCAACAGGCACTTCCTTGACCTGAGGACTACCTCTCTGCCAAATTTCAAGTAATTCTGTTCAGCCGTTCGGGCTGTACCTTCGACTAAAGGTTCTATGGGAAAATGCATGGGGAAAACGCGTTTTGGGACCCCCCTTTTTCTCGGCCCCTGCTTGACGAATCACCCCGAGACTTTCAGGGTAGGAGCTGAACGGAGCACCCAATTAGTTTTGAAAATTTCGCGAGGATTCGTCAACCGGCGCCAAAGTTATTCAAAATAGAATTTTCAGATTTCCTATGGAAACACGGTCCTAACTATAACTATCTACTGGCGACCGCCAGTAGATAATATATATATATGCACTTAAAAAACCATAGGTTTCACACATGTTATAGTTAGGTGGATATTTCACTCGTAAAAAACCAATGAAATTCCCCCGTTATAGTTAATTCAGATAACTATAACTCGCGCGCCCGCAATCCTCTGCTCATGACGTCACATATTACATCACTCATGACATGGTCAGTTGCATCACTCTTGACATCACTGATGACATCATCCTTGTGATAGAGTGGCGGTCGCGCGAGTTATAGTTATCTGAATTAACTATAACGGGGGAATTTCATTGGTTTTTTACGAGTGAAATATCCACCTAACTATAACATGTGTGAAACCTATGTTTTTTTAAGTGAATTTGCAAGGTTTTTTAAATGCTAATTCCTAACTATAACGTGTGTGAAACCTATGGTTTTTTCAGTGAATTTGTACGTTTTTTTAAATACTAAGTTATGTATGTATTATTATTTTTTTTATATATTTATTTTACAATAAACTACGTATTACATTTTTTTTTCTTTTTTTATGGTTTTTCACCGTGCGCGCGGGGAGCGCGCACCCCCGCGATTTAAAAAAAAAATTAAATGTTTTTTTCTGCCTTCGGGGTCCTTCAGGGACCCCCTGACAAAGGCTAGGGGGTCAGGAACTCTCTACCCTGCCCCCTTTTCACGTTCGCCACCTTCCTTTTCCACTCTCGCACTGAAAACAAACAAAATGGTGGCCGACACTTCCTGACTTCGACCGATTCGAACGTTGACTGACATGTAACAACCAATCAGAATTATGCTCGTGCACGTAAGGGTGCGCGCACGGTGCGCGCACGGTGCGCGCACGGTGCGCGCACGGTGCGCGGCTATAGATATGTATGTGCTTTTAACTGCAATTTTCTCAGGAACTACTGAACAGATTGACTCCATATATGCAAAAGGCACATCCCTGACCTGAGGACTACCTCTCTGCCAAATTTCAAGTAATTCCTTTCAGCCGTTCGGGCTGTACCTTCGACTAAAGGTCCTATGGGAAAATGCATGGGGAAAACGCGTTTTGGGACCCCCCTTTTTTCTCGGCCCCTGCTTGACGAATCCCCCCGAGACTTTCAGGGTAGGAGCTGAGCGGAGCGCCCCATTAGTTTTGAAAATTTCGCAAAGATTCGTCAACCGGCGCCAAAGTTATTCAAAATAGAATTTTGAGATTTCCTATGGAAACACGGTCCTAACTATAACTATCTACTGGCGACCGCCAGTAGATAATATACATATATATATATATATATATATATATATATTCACTGAAAAAACCATGGGTTTCACACACGTTATAGTTAGGAATTAGCATTTAAAAAACCTTAGAAATTCAGTGAAAAAACCAAAGGTTTCACACACGTTATAGTTAGGAATTAGCATTTAAAAAACCTTAGAAATTCAGTGAAAAAACCATAGGTTTCACACATGTTATAGTTAGCTGGACATTTTACTCGTAAAAAACCAATGAAATTCCCCCGTTATAGTTAGTTCAGCTAACTATAACTCGCGCGCCCGCAATGAACTGCTGATGACGTCACATATTACATCACTCATGACATGGTCAGTGACATCACTCATGACATCACTGATGACATCTCAAATGACATCACTGATGACCTCACTGATGACATCATCCAGTGAATGTGTGTTTTTCTGAAAATTAAATATGTTTTATATATGTATATCTCAAGGTTGATGGAAGAATAAATGGGTATATTACTGTCTAAATGGATGATTTCTTTTTGAAAAATTGATTATGTAACTGACTGATTAAGTGTATCATAGTGAATACATGGCTTAGTGAGTAATGTTTAAATATATAAATATCTGTATCATTTTTTCACTTTGTGTATAAGTGGCTGCATGGGTTGGTGAGTAGCTACATGGGTGTCTATATAGGTTATTAGTTGGTTTTTTGAGTATCAGTCTGAGTGTCTGCATGGTTCGGTGGGGGGTATGACGTAGTGCATAGGTGCATGAATGAGTGACTCACTGTTTGTATGTGTTGAACAGAGCATGTGTGCAGGACTGCATGGGTGGATGAGTGTGTGTATGGGTGTGTTAGTGAGTGAATGACTGTCTCAATAGTGTCTTTATGAGTAACTACATATGTTTAAAACTAGTATATGTGACTATTGGTTTATATATGTGAGTATATGTGAGAGTGAGAGATTGAAAGAGTTCCTGTATGAATAAGTATGTATTTCCATAAGTGATTGTTTAAAAGACTAAGTATGTGTAAGTTTCCGTAGAAGTAAGTGTGGTGGTGTGTGTATAACTGTATATGCAAGTAAATGTATGTTTGATTCTTTATTAGCATGAGTGACTATGTGTGTGAGTAGCTCTATGGATGAGTGGCATTGTGTTACAGGATGTATAGGTGTATGAGTACATATGATAAGTGAGTACATGTATGAGTGACTGTATTGGACTGTTGGTGAATGAGTGGATGTGTATGTGGATCTTAGAATTACTGAAGAGGTTGTTGTAACTGTTATTGGTATGTCCATTGTTTTGTAAATTTTAGTCTCTATTTTTGAATGTGTGTATCAAAGGTTTTATTAGGGGAAGAGGAGGTCTGCCACTCTATCACAAGGATGATGTCATCAGTGAGGTCATCAGTGATGTCATTTGAGATGTCATCAGTGATGTCATGAGTGATGTCACTGACCATGTCATGAGTGATGTAATATGTGACGTCATCAGCAGTTCATTGCGGGCGCGCGAGTTATAGTTAGCTGAACTAACTATAACGGGGGAATTTCGTTGGTTTTTTACGAGTAAAATGTCCAGCTAACTATAACATGTGTGAAACCTATGGTTTTTTCACTGAATTTCTAAGGTTTTTTAAATGCTAATTCCTAACTATAACGTGTGTGAAACCTTTGGTTTTTTCACTGAATTTGTAAGGTTTTTTAAATGCTAATTCCTAACTATAACGTGTGTGAAACCCATGGTTTTTTCAGTGAATTTGCAAGGTTTTTTAAATGCTAATTCCTAACTATAACGTGTGTGAAACCCATGGTTTTTTCAGTGAATTTGCAAGGTTTTTTAAATGCTAATTTTTTTTTTTCTTCTATTTTTTCTAACATATTTTTATTTTAATTTTCTTACCTTTTATAAAGACTATGATTAAATTTTTAAAATTCTTAAATATGTTTTTTTTAATATATTTTTTAAAATAAACATGTAAAATTTATTTGCAGTACTTTTTTTCAATTTTTTTTTTAATTTTTTTAGTACGCGTACCGTAAGCTCACGGTAAGCGTACGGTTTACGCAACGTCCGTAATTTTCCTACGCTGCTTGCGTATAGTTACGCAATTTGCGTAGCCGCGCGTACTCCGCGTGGGACGCGTACGCGTGTACGCTACACGCGCACGTTACGCGGAAGTGCCGGGAGTGACTGTTATGCGCATGCGCGCAAGCGCGTGTCTTTTTTACGCGCATGCGCACTTTTGCCGTAAGCGTACCGTAAGCGTACCGTAAGCGTACGGTAGGTCATGTGATCATGAAACACAACTTTTGATTGGTTGAAACTACTTTCAGTTCTAGAACTCTCCTACACCACACCCATTCCCCTCATTTCTGCTTGTGATCCCTTGGGAGAAGGAGCTGGTTTGTCTTTGGGATACGATGGCAGAACAGCAGAGCTCTTCTGAGAGTGAGGCTAGCACTAGCAGCACTGTCTTGAGGCAGAGATCGAGGAAACAAAAGCCCTCTTATGTATGGGATTATTTTACTTTTCCTGAAGGCCAGCAAAAGGTAAATGCACCCTTAGTGACTTGTAAGCTGTGTAAGCGTGTACTTTCTAGAGGTAATCCTAACAGGAAGTATTCCTTTGGGAATCACACCATGAAGAGACACCTCCAGGATGTACACAGAAGGACACATGGTCATCTTTTTGGAGGTAACTCTTCAGAAAGACAAGCCAGTACATCCACAGCAGCTCATCCTGAACCATCATCTGCAGGGCTGACTCCTTCTTCTGCAGGTCAGGTGAGCCCTTCATCTGTGGGGGGAGAATCTCCTTTTGCTGGCCCTCTGGAAATCAACCCTCGATTTCGGAAGGTTGATATTCGATGCACATTTTGTCAAGATCTAATTTGCTATAGGGAGACCAGTGTTTCCCTAGTGAACAACAAAATAGATCAACACATTTGTCGCTTTGAATAATTTTCCCATGCTTCCTTTCCTCTGTCCCTGCATGAACACAACGGTTCTTTTCAGAGCCAACCTTATCTTTCATCTTTTTTTTACATATGTTTTTAAAAACTTTTTTTTATTTTTTTTTACCGTACGCGTAAGGTGCGCGTACTTTTTTTTTTTTTTTTTTAAAACACTAAAAATCAATAAACACATTACAAGGTCCTTGAGAGACTACAATTATTATTATTGACTTACCATACTCACTGAAAAAATATTTATTCATTTGTTTTTTTTAAAAATAGTTTTAAAAATGTTTGTAGTTTTCGAAAATTTTCTATATCTATCTGGAAAAAAAGAAAAAAGTATTAATATTTTTAAAACATTTTATAATACAGTACACATATTTACATTTTTTTCCATAAAATATTTTTGCCTTATTTTTGCTGTTTTCAGAATATATTGCATTTCACTATAAATTGTGAAAGCAATTGCATTCATCATTTTACAGCGGGCAAAAAAAAATAACAATCACAAAGATTGTATTAAAAAAGCCCTGATTCTTTTTTTACTTAAACTTAACATTATAGAAATGCATAATATTCTAAAAAAATATCATCTAATACCAATACTTATTTCTTTAAAATACCGTCTGATATGTTTGTTTCAGAAGTATAATCACAATATTATATCTCAAATAACTCCAAAATACATCTGATTTCATTTCCTTTAGACCAAATAGTAATTTTAAAATTCTTTTTTGATTAAATTTCCAATGGTAATCCAATAAAATTCTAAAGTTTTATTTGTACAGATCTCACCGATTCTCTGTAACAATTCCTTTATTGTATTTAAATATATTACTACATTTCTTTTCACAATAGTCACAAAACGAAATTTCTATGCCAATTTGAATGCACACTAACTGCTCTTTTTTTTGGGCAAGTGAAAATCACTTTTACAAACTGTCACATTATGAAACCACTTTTCAGATTTTTTAAAAAGCCCATGTCCAGACTGCTACACTACAGCAAGGGCAACCAGCCTTAGTGATGCTGAATGTATTTGCATTACAGACTGAAACCTGAAAACCCCACTCGCTTGTAAATACTGTGCATGACTATACATGGCAAGCACATGGGTGTGTGCTAAGACTCTGCTTCTTCCCCCAAAAATTCGCTCCCCCTTTCCATCTAATGCAACTGTGAAATCACCAGAGCAAGACGCAATAAATCTCTGCCTATAATTCCTCTCTGCACACAGAGTCATGTTTTCACATTAGTCCCAAAACGAAATTTCTTTGCCAATTTGAAAGCACACTTACTGCTCTTTTTTTTTTCGGGGCAAGTGAAAATCACTTTTACAGACTGACACATTATGAAACCACCATGTGTAACTACAACAAAAACAATTTCCATTTCTATTATTCATTTCTTAAGTTACCACATACATCCCCTCTCAAACTGTAAACTCACCTTTAAAATTAGTTAGTTGTGAAAGAAATGTGACACTCAAACAGCAGATTATCAGAGCCAGGATCTCTGTTGTGTTCACCTCTCTCCTCTCAGCAGAACCAGATAATGGCAAACTTTCCCTCTATTTTTCCACACATATACTTGTAAGTTTCAAATCTCAGTGCTTCCCCCTTTTTTTCAAATGTAATCACACATTTCTATTGGTTGAAAACCAACCCTTTTCCAAAAGTACCCTTCCCCCAACTTGACTTCTGCCTAGTACCCTTCCCCCAACTTGACTTCTGCCTGCTACCATAGCAACAGCTCATGGAACACTGCTGTGTTGAGTTAGGTCAGAAGTTCGCCAAACAATGTTTCAATTCCACAGAGCAAGAGTGCTTGACTTTTCAAACCTAACAGCAAATCCATAGTACTGTTCTTTGGTTACACATTTTTTTTTACCAATATAAAACATGCTTCTATTAATTTACACATACAGCCTAGTTTTTATTCTAGAATGGTATGAAACAGCCAATCAGTTATTTTTGTTTTGAAAAAAATATGTATGCCTCCATTTCCAAACTGTCTTTCTTTTCATTTTGCCATTCTACTGAAAGACACCTCCTGAGTGCATCCAGTTCTCCTTTGAAGATGTTCACAGTGTGGATTGTAGGGCACAGCTATGTCTTCTGGAGTGAAAAGTTTGCAGAGAAAACAGGTATGGTGAGAGACCTTGCTTTGCCAAATGTAGACATTAAATGGATTGGTCAGAGAGGGTTAAAGTGGCACCAATTGATGCCATTGGTGAAATCCTTCATTCAAATCCAACACCCTGACCTCATAATAGTGCACTGTGGTGGCAATGACCTAGGCACTTTGACTGGGGTAGGTCTGGAAATGCTTATGAAGGACACCTTTGCACAACTGTTTACACTTTTCCCTAAAACTGCCTTTGTGTTTTCCAACATATGCCAAAGGCAAAAATGGAACTGGTCCAATCATTTCTGTCCACAGATTGACAAAGCAAGAAAGCACGTCAACAAATCTGTTTCTGCTTTCCTCCGTGACTATGGTATGGGTGCCATTTACCACAACAACTTGCGTTATGACATGCAAGACATTTATAGAGGAGATGGTGTGCACTTCAATGATGAAGGGAACAGAGTCTTCCTCTTGAACCTTAGACTCTGCATCGGTACTTACTTGTAGGTACCACTAAAAAAATGACTTCATAAACACAACAGCTCTTTTTAGAGCTCCCTAATTTCTAAACTCTTAAATCTGCTTTTCATTTATTTATTTTTATTTTTTTACCGTACGCTTACCGTAAGCTTACCGTACGCGTACCCCGTGATTTTTTTTAAAATCAATAAATGTTTTTTTTGTACTTTTCTGTCCTTCTTTGACCCCCTTACAAATGTTAGGGGGTCTGTAACTCTCCTCATTGCCCCCTTTCCTTGTATTCACTCTTTTTTTTCAGAGTAAAATACACAAAATGGCGGCCGCCGCTTCCTGGTTTCGACCGATTCGAATGTTTACTAAGATCTAAGAGCCAATCAGAATCGCGCTCGCGCACGCCACCGTACGCTTACCGTAAGCGTACGGTAAGCGTACCGTAAGCGGGCTCAGATATATATATTGATTTAAAGGCTATTTTCTCAGAATCTACTGAACAGATTTACACCAAACCTACAAAAGGCACTTCCTTGACCTAGGGACTACCTCTCTGCCAAATTTTGAGTAATTCTGTTCAGCCGTTCGGGCTGTAGCTCGTTCTAAAGGTCCTATGGAAAAATGCATGGGAAAAACGCGTTTTGGGACCCCCCTTTTATCTCAGCCCCCGCTTGACGGATCCCCCCGAGACTTTCAGGGTAGGAGCGGAGCGTAGCGCCCCACCTATTTTGAGAAATTCGCGAGGGTTCGTCGACCGGCGCCAAAGTTATTCAAAATAGAATGTTGAGGTTTTCCTATGGAAACGTGGTCCTAACTATAACTACCTACTGGCGACCGCCAGTAGGTAATATATATATTTATATATATATATATATATATATATATATATATATATATATATATATATATATATATATATATATATGTATATATATATTCACTGAAAAAACCATAGGTTTCAGGGGCGTTATAGTTAGCTGGACTTTTCACTCGTACAAAACCATTGAAATTCCCCCGTTATAGTTAGTTCAGCTAACTATAACTCGCGTGCACGCAATGCACTGCTGATGACGTCACATATTACATCACTCATGAAATGGTCAGTGACATCACTCTTGACATCACTGATGACAACTCAAATGACATCACTGATGACATCATCCTTGTGATAGAGTGGCAGACCTCCTCTCCCCCTAATATAACCTTTGATACACACATTCAAAAATAGAAACTAAAATTTTCAAAACAATGGACATACCAATATCAGTTACAACAACCTATTCAGTAATTCTAAGATCCACATACACATACACTCATTCACCAACAGTCCTATACAGTCACTCATACATGTACTCACTCATCATATGTACTCATACACCTGTACATCCTGTTACACAACACCACTCATCCATAGAGCTACTCACACACATAGTCACTCATACTAATAAAGAATCAAACATCCATTTACTTGCATATACAGTTATACACACACCACCACACTTACTTCTACAGAAACTTACACATAATTAGTCTTTTAAACAATCACTTATAGAAACACATACTTATTCATACAGGAACTCTTCCAATCTCTCACTCTCACATATTCTCACTTATATACACCAATAGTCACATATACTAGTTTAAAACATATGTAGTTACTCATAAAGACACTATTGAGACAGTCATTCACTCACTAACACACCCATGCACACACTCATCCACCCATACAGTCCTGCACACATGCTGTCTTCAACACATACAAACAGTGAGTCACTCATTCATGCACCTATGCACTACGTAATACCCCCCACCGAACCATACAGACACTCAGACACTCATACTGATACTCAAAAAACCAACTAATAACCTATATAGACACTCATGTAGCTACTCACCAACCCATGCAGCCACTTATACACAAAGTGAGAGACTGATACAGATATTTACATATTTAAACATTACTTACTAAGCCATGTATTCACTAAGATACACTTAATCTGTCAATTATATAATCAATTTTATTAAAAAAAATCATCCATTTAGACACTTATATACCCATTTATTCTTCCATCAACCTTGAGATATACATATATAAAACATATGTAATTTTTAGAAAAACACACATTCACTTGCTGATGTCATCAGTGATGTCATCAGTGATGTCATTTGAGATGTCATCAGTGATGTCATGAGTGATGTCACTGACCATGTCATGAGTGATGTAATATGTGACGTCATCAGCAGTGCATTGCGTGCGCGCAAGTTATAGTTAGCTGAACTAACTATAACGGGGGAATTTCGATGGTTTTGTACGAGTGAAAAGTCCAGCTAACTATAAAGCCCCTGAAACCTATGGTTTTTTCAGTGAATTTCTAAGGTTTTTTAAATGCTAATTCCTAACTATAACACGCCTGAAACGTATGTTTTTTTCAGTGAATTTCAAAGGTTTTTTAAATGCTAATTTCTAACTATGCCTACAGACATAGGACATGTGAAGAAGAAAAAACGCACAGAAATAAAAAAAAGAAATGCAGAAAGAAGCAACAGAAGTCCTCAAAGACGAAGAAAAGTGCAGGAAGAAGGATAACGTGCAGAAAGAACAAACAGAAGAGCAGAAAGAAGCCTTGTTGCAAAATCATCCTGTACCCTCAACTTTTTCAGACGGATACTGGTGGTAACTGAGTCTGACTAACCAGTCCTAGAGCCAGTGCTATGTTAAAAGACACTCAGAATACAGTGAAAACACCTACATACACTAGGGAACACTATGCGTTGGGGTCCCCCTGAGATCAGCATGACCTCCTCTGTAAGCCCCTAGTATATAATAGGGCAGGGGATTAAAACTACCTCTTAAAACGTGCCACAGGGCATGTTTGCACACGTCACCTTAGGCCCTGTCCCCTCACTTCCCCACTGTGTAAACACGCCCTGTGGCCGTTTTAAGTTGGGAGATTAAGTCTCCTTGAATCCTGAGGGTCCCTAGGGTCCAGCTAGACCACTAGATACCTCCAGTAAGCGCCACAGAGCTGCGTTGCAGAGAGGTGTAAAAAGTGGCATGGCCTGGAACACCTCTCTGCAACGCAGCTCAGTGGCACTTACTGGAAGCACCTGGTTGGCTAGTTAGCCCCCAGGGGCCCTCAGGATTGAAGGGGAATTATTTCCCCAACTTAAAACGTGCCATAGGGCGTGTTTGCACACGTCACCTCAGGTCCCGTCCCCTCCCTTCCCCACTGTGTAAACACGCCCTGTGGCCGTTTTTTAAGTTGGGAGATTAAGTCCCCTTGAATCCTGAGGATCCCTAGGGGCAAAATAGCCTACTAGGTACGTCCAGTAAGCGCCATTGCAGAGAGGTGTAAAAAGGGGCACGGCCTGCACCACCTCTCTGCAACGCAGAGCATTGGCGCTTACTGGAAGCACCTGGTGGGCTAGTTGGCCCCCAGGGGCCCTCAGGATTGAAGGGGAATTATTTCCCCAACTTAAAACGCGCCACAGGGCGTGTTTGCACACGTCACCTCAGGCCCCGTCCCCTCCCTTCACCACTGTGTAAACGCACCCTGTGGCCGTTCTAAGTTGAGAGATTAAGTCCCCTTGAATCCTAAGGGTCCCTAGGGTCAAATCAGCCCACTAGGTACCTCCAGTAAGCGCCACAGAGCTGCGTTGCATAGAGGTGTAAAAAGGGGCGTGGCCTCAGAACAACGTGTCTGCAACGCAGCTCCCTGGCGCATACTGGAGATACCTGTTGGGCTAGTTGGCCCTCAAGGACCCTCAGTATTGAAGGGGAATTAATTCCCCAACTTACAACTGGCCAGGGGGCGCGTTTGCAGAGTGCTGCACGGAGGGGGCGTGGCCTCCGGCACAATGCCGGTCTTTTATTTATTTTATTTTTTTAAGAAGGAGGGCTATGTGGCCCCCCTTCTTTTTCTAATTTACTGGCCCTGGGGACCCCATCCCCCAGGGCCTGCACCCTAATTTTTTTTGTTGAAAAAAATTAATTTGGCCCTCCCAAGGCCTTAATCGGCCCCGGGGACCCCAACCCCCGGGTCATGGCCTTTTTTTTTTTATTCTTTAGGAGGGGGCTGCGTTGCCCCCCTCCTCAGGCCACTTATGGCCCCAGGGATCCCATCCCCCGGGGCCGGCCTTTGTTTTTTATTATTTTTTTAATAAATATATTTATACCAATATAAAACATGCTTCTATTAATTTACACATACAGCCTAGTTTTTATTCTAGAATGGTATGAAACAGCCAATCAGTTATTTTTGTTTTGAAAAAAATATGTATGCCTCCATTTCCAAACTGTCTTTCTTTTCATATTGCCATTCTACTGAAAGACACCTCCTGAGTGCATCCAGTTCTCCTTTGAAGATGTTCACAGTGTGGATTGTAGGGCACAGCTATGTCTTCTGGAGTGAAAAGTTTGCAGAGAAAACAGGTATGGTGAGAGACCTTGCTTTGCCAAATGTAGACATTAAATGGATTGGTCAGAGAGGGTTAAAGTGGCACCAATTGATGCCATTGGTGAAATCCTTCATTCAAATCCAACACCCTGACCTCATAATAGTGCACTGTGGTGGCAATGACCTAGGCACTTTGACTGGGGTAGGTCTGGAAATGCTTATGAAGGACACCTTTGCACAACTGTTTACACTTTTCCCTAAAACTGCCTTTGTGTTTTCCAACATATGCCAAAGGCAAAAATGGAACTGGTCCAATCATTTCTGTCCACAGATTGACAAAGCAAGAAAGCACGTCAACAAATCTGTTTCTGCTTTCCTCCGTGACTATGGTATGGGTGCCATTTACCACAACAACTTGCGTTATGACATGCAAGACATTTATAGAGGAGATGGTGTGCACTTCAATGATGAAGGGAACAGAGTCTTCCTCTTGAACCTTAGACTCTGCATCGGTACTTACTTGTAGGTACCACTAAAAAAATGACTTCATAAACACAACAGCTCTTTTTAGAGCTCCCTAATTTCTAAACTCTTAAATCTGCTTTTCATTTATTTATTTTTATTTTTTTACCGTACGCTTACCGTAAGCTTACCGTACGCGTACCCCGTGATTTTTTTTAAAATCAATAAATGTTTTTTTTGTACTTTTCTGTCCTTCTTTGACCCCCTTACAAATGTTAGGGGGTCTGTAACTCTCCTCATTGCCCCCTTTCCTTGTATTCACTCTTTTTTTTCAGAGTAAAATACACAAAATGGCGGCCGCCGCTTCCTGGTTTCGACCGATTCGAATGTTTACTAAGATCTAAGAGCCAATCAGAATCGCGCTCGCGCACGCCACCGTACGCTTACCGTAAGCGTACGGTAAGCGTACCGTAAGCGGGCTCAGATATATATATTGATTTAAAGGCTATTTTCTCAGAATCTACTGAACAGATTTACACCAAACCTACAAAAGGCACTTCCTTGACCTAGGGACTACCTCTCTGCCAAATTTTGAGTAATTCTGTTCAGCCGTTCGGGCTGTAGCTCGTTCTAAAGGTCCTATGGAAAAATGCATGGGAAAAACGCGTTTTGGGACCCCCCTTTTATCTCAGCCCCCGCTTGACGGATCCCCCCGAGACTTTCAGGGTAGGAGCGGAGCGTAGCGCCCCACCTATTTTGAGAAATTCGCGAGGGTTCGTCGACCGGCGCCAAAGTTATTCAAAATAGAATGTTGAGGTTTTCCTATGGAAACGTGGTCCTAACTATAACTACCTACTGGCGACCGCCAGTAGGTAATATATATATTATATATATATATATATATATATATATATATATATATATATATATATATATATATGTATATATATATTCACTGAAAAAACCATAGGTTTCAGGGGCGTTATAGTTAGCTGGACTTTTCACTCGTACAAAACCATTGAAATTCCCCCGTTATAGTTAGTTCAGCTAACTATAACTCGCGTGCACGCAATGCACTGCTGATGACGTCACATATTACATCACTCATGAAATGGTCAGTGACATCACTCTTGACATCACTGATGACAACTCAAATGACATCACTGATGACATCATCCTTGTGATAGAGTGGCAGACCTCCTCTCCCCCTAATATAACCTTTGATACACACATTCAAAAATAGAAACTAAAATTTTCAAAACAATGGACATACCAATATCAGTTACAACAACCTATTCAGTAATTCTAAGATCCACATACACATACACTCATTCACCAACAGTCCTATACAGTCACTCATACATGTACTCACTCATCATATGTACTCATACACCTGTACATCCTGTTACACAACACCACTCATCCATAGAGCTACTCACACACATAGTCACTCATACTAATAAAGAATCAAACATCCATTTACTTGCATATACAGTTATACACACACCACCACACTTACTTCTACAGAAACTTACACATAATTAGTCTTTTAAACAATCACTTATAGAAACACATACTTATTCATACAGGAACTCTTCCAATCTCTCACTCTCACATATTCTCACTTATATACACCAATAGTCACATATACTAGTTTAAAACATATGTAGTTACTCATAAAGACACTATTGAGACAGTCATTCACTCACTAACACACCCATGCACACACTCATCCACCCATACAGTCCTGCACACATGCTGTCTTCAACACATACAAACAGTGAGTCACTCATTCATGCACCTATGCACTACGTAATACCCCCCACCGAACCATACAGACACTCAGACACTCATACTGATACTCAAAAAACCAACTAATAACCTATATAGACACTCATGTAGCTACTCACCAACCCATGCAGCCACTTATACACAAAGTGAGAGACTGATACAGATATTTACATATTTAAACATTACTTACTAAGCCATGTATTCACTAAGATACACTTAATCTGTCAATTATATAATCAATTTTATTAAAAAAAATCATCCATTTAGACACTTATATACCCATTTATTCTTCCATCAACCTTGAGATATACATATATAAAACATATGTAATTTTTAGAAAAACACACATTCACTTGCTGATGTCATCAGTGATGTCATCAGTGATGTCATTTGAGATGTCATCAGTGATGTCATGAGTGATGTCACTGACCATGTCATGAGTGATGTAATATGTGACGTCATCAGCAGTGCATTGCGTGCGCGCAAGTTATAGTTAGCTGAACTAACTATAACGGGGGAATTTCGATGGTTTTGTACGAGTGAAAAGTCCAGCTAACTATAAAGCCCCTGAAACCTATGGTTTTTTCAGTGAATTTCTAAGGTTTTTTAAATGCTAATTCCTAACTATAACACGCCTGAAACGTATGTTTTTTTCAGTGAATTTCAAAGGTTTTTTAAATGCTAATTTCTAACTATGCCTACAGACATAGGACATGTGAAGAAGAAAAAACGCACAGAAATAAAAAAAAGAAATGCAGAAAGAAGCAACAGAAGTCCTCAAAGACGAAGAAAAGTGCAGGAAGAAGGATAACGTGCAGAAAGAACAAACAGAAGAGCAGAAAGAAGCCTTGTTGCAAAATCATCCTGTACCCTCAACTTTTTCAGACGGATACTGGTGGTAACTGAGTCTGACTAACCAGTCCTAGAGCCAGTGCTATGTTAAAAGACACTCAGAATACAGTGAAAACACCTACATACACTAGGGAACACTATGCGTTGGGGTCCCCCTGAGATCAGCATGACCTCCTCTGTAAGCCCCTAGTATATAATAGGGCAGGGGATTAAAACTACCTCTTAAAACGTGCCACAGGGCATGTTTGCACACGTCACCTTAGGCCCTGTCCCCTCACTTCCCCACTGTGTAAACACGCCCTGTGGCCGTTTTAAGTTGGGAGATTAAGTCTCCTTGAATCCTGAGGGTCCCTAGGGTCCAGCTAGACCACTAGATACCTCCAGTAAGCGCCACAGAGCTGCGTTGCAGAGAGGTGTAAAAAGTGGCATGGCCTGGAACACCTCTCTGCAACGCAGCTCAGTGGCACTTACTGGAAGCACCTGGTTGGCTAGTTAGCCCCCAGGGGCCCTCAGGATTGAAGGGGAATTATTTCCCCAACTTAAAACGTGCCATAGGGCGTGTTTGCACACGTCACCTCAGGTCCCGTCCCCTCCCTTCCCCACTGTGTAAACACGCCCTGTGGCCGTTTTTTAAGTTGGGAGATTAAGTCCCCTTGAATCCTGAGGATCCCTAGGGGCAAAATAGCCTACTAGGTACGTCCAGTAAGCGCCATTGCAGAGAGGTGTAAAAAGGGGCACGGCCTGCACCACCTCTCTGCAACGCAGAGCATTGGCGCTTACTGGAAGCACCTGGTGGGCTAGTTGGCCCCCAGGGGCCCTCAGGATTGAAGGGGAATTATTTCCCCAACTTAAAACGCGCCACAGGGCGTGTTTGCACACGTCACCTCAGGCCCCGTCCCCTCCCTTCACCACTGTGTAAACGCACCCTGTGGCCGTTCTAAGTTGAGAGATTAAGTCCCCTTGAATCCTAAGGGTCCCTAGGGTCAAATCAGCCCACTAGGTACCTCCAGTAAGCGCCACAGAGCTGCGTTGCATAGAGGTGTAAAAAGGGGCGTGGCCTCAGAACAACGTGTCTGCAACGCAGCTCCCTGGCGCATACTGGAGATACCTGTTGGGCTAGTTGGCCCTCAAGGACCCTCAGTATTGAAGGGGAATTAATTCCCCAACTTACAACTGGCCAGGGGGCGCGTTTGCAGAGTGCTGCACGGAGGGGGCGTGGCCTCCGGCACAATGCCGGTCTTTTATTTATTTTATTTTTTTAAGAAGGAGGGCTATGTGGCCCCCCTTCTTTTTCTAATTTACTGGCCCTGGGGACCCCATCCCCCAGGGCCTGCACCCTAATTTTTTTTGTTGAAAAAAATTAATTTGGCCCTCCCAAGGCCTTAATCGGCCCCGGGGACCCCAACCCCCGGGTCATGGCCTTTTTTTTTTTATTCTTTAGGAGGGGGCTGTGTTGCCCCCCTCCTCAGGCCACTTATGGCCCCAGGGATCCCATCCCCCGGGGCCGGCCTTTGTTTTTTATTATTTTTTTAATAAATATATTTATAGAAAAACCTGGGACATGCTGGACAAACCGTATGTACCTATCACCATGACGATTTGCGTGATATTTACTAAAAGGCGACTATGCATAGAATAAATCCACATGGAATGTATTTACACCGCTAGTGAAGCTCTGACGTGTCTGACGCCCTACCGTGCCTAATCCCGGCGCCCCCGCCGGTGGGTACTCTCCAAGTAGACACCTTTGTCGTTTATTTATACAAACATGGGTAGCTATTGACGGGCACATTTAATATACACGCACACCAAGCCATTCAAAGCGGATTCGACAAAAATTCGACCAAACTATGCAAGAAACCCCCCTCACGGTTAATAAAACACACATCCACCGCCGGATGTGTAATACTTTTTATTTTACTCTCTGGAAAGGAGACGAACCTCACTTGAGAGTAACAGCGTGCTCCTGGCTAAGCCCAATGCTGTGTTACACCCACCAGTGCCCGCCGAGTGCCTCACACCTCTGTGCTGTATTCCACCAGCTAGTGCGTATGCTATGACACTCTCTAGCCCATGTGCACTGTAACACCACCCCGTGAATATGTCATGCCACACTTGCCTTCGCACGGGTTATATTGCCCCATCTAACGTGCCTTCCTCGATGCCTATGTTATAACGCACAGCGCTATGCTATACATATTACAATCTGGGATCCATATCTTTGTCACAGTGCATATGCAACATTACACTCCCCAGCACATATTTTATATTACAACTTTAGAGACTAGTTAGGTTACACAACACTACTCTGTCCATATTACACTCCAAGGCGCATATCGCATAGCAAGCGCTAGTGCCTGTGCTATCTCGCGCTCTCCAATGAATCTGTCATTGCGCACAATGTATTGCATATTATATTTCATGCCCCGGTTCATCTTATATCACACTTTTTCGTGCATAGTTTATACCATATACTATATCTAGTTTTCATTTTCAATCGTGCTCTCAGGACTATGTTCTATATAACACTGCGTCCACCTACCCTTTTCACGGGCATTACATTTTGCGATGGGGGGTGGAGGGTCAGGGGGTGTTTCTGCCAAGTGAATCCGGAGTCACAGTCACAAACGTCCTCTTCTTCCTGAATAAAAGTGAGATTATGCTGCATACTTGTTTATATTTTAAGTAGTTCGCACAGACACACATTTTAAAAACAATAAAGTTCCTAATACCCACCTTCTCTGAACAGTTAGCCTGCTGCCCCATCCACCTCCTCCCTATCCTCTGTTGTCTGAATCCATGGACTAGTCTCCTCCCTCCTGCCATGCATGGTCTGATGTGCTGCCACTGCCCTCCATTTAGCATGATGTACCAGTCCACTCCTCCTGCCCTCCATTGCCCAATTCTATGGCCCATCATTGACCTCCTGCTTAGCCTCTGTGCTTAGCTTGCTGCCCCTATTCTCCTTCCCCCTGCCCTCCGATGTCTTTGTGCATGCCCCTGCTCCATCCTTTTTGCCCACCATGTTCCATGGACCTGCCACTCCTATCTACTCTGAGTGTTCTGTTGAGCTGCCACTCCCCTCCCACCTGCCTAGCATTGTCAGATGACTGTAACCTGTCCCTGCCACCTCCACACTGCCTGTCCACATGCCATGCCCCTATCCCAATCCTCTTGTCCTCCATGGTCCATTTTACTGCCACACCCTTCTGCCCTCCCTGGTCTCTGTGCTGCAACTGCTCCTCCTGCCTGCCACACGCGGTCTGTTGTGAGGCCCCTTCCCCTGAACTCTCTTGTCTGTGCCCAGGTCCTGACCCTCCCTTCTATCCTCCATGGTCCTTTGTGCATGCCCATCATAGCCATTGTGCTGCCACTAACCCTCCTGCTTGCCATGCATGGTCTTCTGTGCTGCCATGGCCCCTCCCACCTTCCCTGTGTGGTCAGCTAGCTGCCCCTGACCCCCTCCCACCTTCCCTCCACGGTCTGTGTGTATGCCATCATAGTCTCATTGTTGCTCTCCATGGTGTGTCTTGTTTCTAGTGCCCATCCTGCCTGACCTCCATGGTCATCTTGCTGCTCCTGCCCTGCCCCCTTGCCCCCAGCCCTCTCTTTCCATGTGCAGACCCCTATTCCCTCCCTCCTGGCTTGTCTGTTCCATTGTAATGCCCCTGATCCGTCCCTCCTGCCCTTTATGGTCTGTTATGCTGCAGCTTTCACTCCTGTCTGTCCATTATGGTCAGCTAGCTACCATTGCCTCTGTCCCCTCTGTTCTCTGTTGTCCATGTGCATGGTCCTGTCCCCTCCCTATTGCTTTCTATGGATTGCTGTGCTGCACTCCCGCCCCACATGCGCTGTGTGGTGTATTGTGCTGCTGCAAACCCTGATGCCTGCCCTGTAGGGTCAGTTTGGTGCACCTCTCCATGTCCCTCCTGTCCTCTGTTATCCGAATCCATGTCCCTACCCCAATTCCTCCTGCCTACCATGATCCAATGTACCATGCTTGCGAACATTTTGAACTTGGTAAGAGGGAGATTTTGAAAAAAAACTGGGGTATTGATTTTCCCCTTTGAGTTACATTGAAAAAGAGGAGATTGTAGATAGGAGACAGATCAAATAAAGCCCATTTGAGCTAACAACATTGGACGTTTCCTGGCTGAAACGGGTCTGTTGGCATGTATGGTTGCACTACCACTGCCTCTTCCATCTGCCCACAATGGTCTATTATATTGCCACAGCCTCTCTTGCCAGTCCTGTATTGTTGGTTTGTTGCAATAAACAACGATAGAGGGACCCTGACTGTTTCACATATGTGAGGAAGGTACAGGGAGAAAACCTATAAACTACAACAAAAACTTCCTACACCTATTTATTTAAGAATTAGGCAGTATGTCCATGTAATATTATAGACCCCACAGACAACAGTGTATTAAGAACATGTCATTTCATTTATTTAGAACATGTCAAATCATTCAGTTGATTCTTTTTTTCTCTTTTTATGGCACATTTGACTATACATTCACAATAAACAAACAAAATGAAGAAAAAACACAATATACATAACAATGAGACAATAATAACAACATAAGACCAGCGCCAACGCGCGTTTCGGAGATCCTATATATCCAGTATAGGCTCCTTCTTCAGGGCGTGTTCGATAGGTCTTTTAAGTAACAACATATGCCAAACATCATTTCTTATCCGACATCATGAGGTGGGGGCGCTTTGCGTATATGTCAAATATTGACAACTGTTGGTACTGTGGGCACAAAAAACCACAAAGAGCATAATCCAAGTATCTTAAAATCTAATTTAATTGAATAGTGGCTGAAGTTGGGAACAAACAAGTAAAATAGAAAAGTAACACCCAAGAGGTCCACAGTCACCAGAACGTGAAGTTAATAAACCGAAAAATAAGTGTGATTCGATAGATGTTGGAAAAAGAAAAGTTCTAGATTCCCATCAACTCAATAGTGAAGAATACTACAAATAAATACATACTAGGAACCAGCATTTTTATCAACAGCCTTCGATATAGAGTTGACTTCAAGAGGAGTGAAACTTTTTATTAATTCACTGGAATGACAAAGATAAGAATGGTAAAGAGGCAGGATATACCTTCAGTTGTATATATTTGTACTTTCATAAGAACTAAGGTCCTGCATTTTTTAGAGAACTCGTGCAAATTGCATAATTATAGCCTAAAGGTAGATGTACTATTGCTCTAAGGAGTTATATTAAGAAGAAGTCAAATTAAAGAATAACTGGAGGCATAGGAATTGCGTATATTATCTCAGTGTAGTAACTAGAACAAAATAAAGCACTGTTGTGTATAATTCAGCCACAACACTTACCGAAAGAAACACACGTCGGAAAGGTAGTTCCGATGTCTGAGCCAAGTCTTTTTGAGATATACGAGCGATGAATCTAGTGTGGAAGACCTCGGACCCGTTTGGCTACTAAGGTTGCCTAGGGGAAAAAACCCAAGACCAAATTATACTGCTGTTAACGTTGATTTAATCGAGGAATAGACGAATATTATAGAGCTGACTTACTCTTGACAGCCCTTCTAGCCGTATATTCAGTGATTTTAAAAGCTTCTAAGTGGAGATGTATTCACTTGTGCTTGGATCAGGTGCCTCGTAGTCTCTATAACCAAAAGAGGAAAATAGGGGGTGGCCCGTCATATTTAGGCAAATGAGGTCGCTAGTGCCTGATTACGAACGACAATACACAAAGATGGGTGCATCTCCTTACCAAGCGATTTCTAAAAACAAAGCTTCCGTGGTTCGTATCCTCCCGCTGTCTGCGATGCACGCAATTGCGTGCAGCGTGTTCCTTGTATGGGCGATCTGGGAAAGTTTTAAAAGCTTCTAAGTGGAGATATATTCACTTGTGTTTAAATTGGGTGCCTCATGGTATCTATAACCAAAAAGAGAAAAAGAGAGGGTAGCCCGTCATATTTAGGCATATGAGGTCGTCGGTGCCTGATTACGGATGACAATACACAAGGATAGATGCATTTCCTTACCAGGCGATTTCTAAGATAAAGCTTCCGCAGTTCGTGTCCTCCCGCTGTCGGCGATGCACGCAATTGCGTGTAGCGTCTTCCTTATATGGGAGATCCGGGAAGTTATGCCTGGAGGTGGTAAGCATAGAAAGAGGACAGCTAGAACCTGTCTGTTTGTAAGGGGATGACGGAAATCGTAAAAGGACAAGGATTTTCTAACTACGCAGGTCCAGCTCTTAAGGTGACAGTAGTTTCCTCAATGGTTTGTGCTGGAGTGTAAAGGAATATATCGTGTAACCACTAGGGTCAGAGTAGAATTTAGTAAAGCTATATAGGCAATATGCATGGCATATAGCATCAGATACAAAGGGAGACTATATGTGCAGAGGATGTAGGTACTCAGACCTTTTAATAGCTAAGTAGCAGACTGTTGGCACGAAGGTACACAGGTAATCCGTATATCTAAAGGGGGCATGAAAACATTTAGGTTTCTTCCCAAAAGATGTTTTAACAAGAAAGACAGAGGACCATATCTCAATGATAGTCTAACAGGCCTAAAGGTACCTAATACTAGTTGGATTGGCTAGGAAGACTTAGATGATAGCGTTCTCCCAGAGGAGGTGTTCATTCAGACCTTTATCATATGTCTGGAGGACATACATCCAAAAAACTTCTCTTTTTTGTCTAAATGCATCAATGTTACCATTGTCGGGTGGTTTCACCTGTTCCAGAATTAACCAACGTAAATCAGAGACAGAGTGTTGTTTTTCAATCCAATGTTGGTTTGTTGCCCCTGCCCCCCTTTCCACTGCCCTCCAAAGTCTGTTGTGCTGCCACTGCCCTTCCTGCCTGCCCAGTGTGGTTATATTGTTGCATCTGCACTCTCCTACCTGCCTTCAATTTTCAGAGTCCGTGCCCCTGGCCTCTGCCTCTCAACAGTATTCCAATGAACAACTAGATTGCTAACATTCTATATTTATTACAAAAGTGTGGAACGCCTGACGTCATCTTGATGTAATCAAAACTGTAATACCTAGAGTATTTCCTTTAGAAATTACATATATGAGAGGGTCTTATTTGTATCAAAATTATGGTTAGTGCTCTAAAAAACTAAAATGAGGACATATTTTCTGAGTTTTCAAATAGTGACAAAGAACTTTTAAATTATTTGTTATCTTTATGTTTTTTTATCCAGTTGACCACTTGATTAAATGTTGCACTTAGGGGAGAGGATGTGGTGTTACTTCCAGAACTGCAGACTTTGCAACTGGGGAACCAGGCTGGAGTTTCTGCTTCAGCTCGACATTCTGTGATTCTGGTCAAATCACTTAGTCTCCCCATGTCTACAACCAAAATGAATTTGTTCTTGTGTGATGTAACCAATGCTCATGTAAAGCACTCCAATACCTGACAAATCTGCACTATATAACACTGCAAAAACACAAAATAATAAGTGTTTTACACACTTCTGTCATTTGGCTATATTTGGGCTACATCTGGGTGATTTTGGGCTACATTTGGGCTCTTTTGTCTCCGGTGGCCATCTTGGGAGATTTATTTGTTATGAAGTTTCCTAATTTCCTCATGTACTGCAGTCTCCTCAGTAGGAAATGCTTTCAGTTTTTTACTTTGATTCCATCATGAAGGTATTCAGATATGTCACACACTTGCCATAAATTCTGAAAGTTAGCACTCTAGTTGCTCATTAGATCACTGTAGTAAAACTACTGTTCACCATGGAAGTCTGCTCCTGGTATTAAAAGTGCATGTTTCAGTCTGCATGTCAGAATTTTTTAATGAAATAGAAGAGGATTTGAGAAGTCACTCAAAATGTGCCCTCATTTTCTTTCTTCAGCATTAATCATAATTTCTATGGCAAAATGAACCCCCTCATTGTGTTCCTTTTTAGATTAAATGTTTTAAGTGATACCAGTTTATTCCAATCAAGATGGCTTCAGGCGTGCCATACTTTTGTCATAATGAAGGCAGTAAGCGCTCTAGTTGTTTTTAAGAACACTCTGGGACATTCTGTCATTGGGCTATACTTGGGCTACATCTGGGTGATATTTGGGCTACATTTGGGCTCTTTTGTCTCTGGTGGCCATCTTGGGAGACTTATTTGTTATGAAGTTTCCTAATTTCCTCATTTACTGCTGTCTCCTCAGTAGGAAATACTTTCAGTTTTTTACTTTGATTCCATCAAGAAGGCATTCAGATGTGTAACACATTTGCCATAAATTCAGAATGTTAGCACTCTTTTTGCTCATTAGATCACTGTAGTAAAGCTACTGCTCACCAGGGAAAACTGCTGCTGGTATTGAAAGTGCATGTTTCAGTCTGCATGTCAGAATTTTTTAATGAAATAAAAGAGGATTTCAGAAGTCAAAATGTGCCCTAGTTATTCTTTCTGCAGCACTAATCATACTTGTTATGTAAAAATGAACCCCCTCATTTTGTTCCTTTTTAAATTAAATGTTTTAAGAGTTACCACTTTAATCCAAGCAAGATGGCTTCAGGTGTGCCATACGTTTATCATAAGTAGGACTGTTAGCGCTCTAGTTGTTCTTTGGAACACTCTGGGAAGCTGCAGTAGAACACAAAGGAATCAACTGACAATCTCTGCCCTTGTTGGATGTACATGTTTTTCTGAGAATGTCAGACTTCATTCTCACATGACTGAGAAAGATAATGTGAATTTACAGAAAATAAGCTCTCAGTTTAGCTTATAGATCACCTTCCAAACCTCTGTGGGAAAAGCATGAGAAAATATTTTTCTCTCAATCATGATATCCCAGCAGAAGGCTTTTTCACATGGTGAAATCACCTTGGAACATACCACAATTCCTAAAATGAGTATGGTACCATCAACAAATGATTTATAATGGAACTAAAGTCTTAAAACCTTCTATTAACTGCAATGCTTTTTAATGAGGTGCTATCATGTATATTGGTACCAAGATGGCTGCCAACACTCCTTGGATGAAGTGCTGACAGCCAATCAGATCTCAGGATGAGATGTGTTTTTAGGCTCCGCCCACATATATATATGATTTTACTTTTGATTTTCTCAGGAACTACTGAACAGATTGACACCAGACCTGCAAAAGGCACTTCCCTGAGCTGAGGACTACCTCTCTGCCAAATTTCAAGTAATTCTGTTCAGCCGTTCGGGCTGTACCTTGGACTAAAGGTCCCTATGGAAAATTGCATGGGGAAAACACGTTTTGGGACCCCCCTTTTTTCTCAGCCCCCGCTTGATGAATCCCCCCGAGACTTTCAGGGTAGGAGCGGAGCAGAGCGCCCCACCTATTTTGGAAATTTCGCGAGGATTCGTCAACCGGCGCCAAAGTTATTCCAAATAGAATGTTGCGGATTTCCTATGGAAACACGGTCCTAACTATAACTATCTACTGGCGACCGCCAGTAGATAATATATATATATGCATATATATATATTACCTACTGGCAGTCGCCAGTAGGTAGTTATAGTTAGGACCTATTTTCCATAGGAAATCCGCAACATTCTATTTAGAATAACGTTGGCGCCGATTAACGAATCTTCGCAAAATTTTCCAAATTTTTGGCCAGCTCCGGTACGCTCCTATCCTGAAAATTTCACAGTGATTCGTCAAGCGGGGGCCGAGAAAAAAGGGGGTTCCCAAAACGCATTTTCCCCATGCATTTTCCCATAGGACCTGTTGACGCAGCTACAGCCCGAATTGCTGAACGGAATTACACCAAATTTGGCAAAGAGGTAGTCCTCAGTTCAGACTCGTGCCTTTTGCTTAAATGTGTCAATCCGTTCAGTAGTTCCTGAAAAAATTAGAGTTAAATAGATAGATATATCTGGGCGGAGCCTAACCACACATCTCATCGTGAGATCTGACTGGCTATCAGTACTTCATCCAAGAAGTGTTGGCAGCCATCTTGGGACCAATATACATGATAGCACCTCATTAAAAAGCATTGCAGTTAATAGAAGGTTTTAAGACTTTAGTTACATTATAAATCATTTGTTGATGGTACCATACTCATTTTAGGAATTGTGGTGTGTTCTAAGGTGATTTTACCAAGTGAAAAAGCCATCTGCTGTGATATCATGAATAATGTTTGAGAGAAAACTATTTTCTCATGCTTTTCCCACAGAGATTTGGAAGGTGATCTATAAGCTAAACTGAGAGCATATTTCCTGTAAATTCCCATTATCTTTCTCAGTCATGTGAGAATGAAGTCTGACATTCTCAGTAAAACATGTACATTCAACAAGGGCAGAGACTGTCAGTTTATTCCTTTGTGTTCTACTGCAGCTTCCCAGAGTGTTCTAAAGAACAACTAGAGCGCTAATAGTCCTACTTATGACAAACGTATTGCACACCTGAAGCCATCTTGATTGGAATAAAGTGGTAACTCTTAAAACATTTAATTTGAAAAGGAACAAAATGAGGGGGTTCATTTTGCCATAGAAAGTATGATTAGTGCTGCAGAAAGAAAAATTAGGGCACAGTTTGAGTGACTTCTCAAATCCACTTCTATTTCATTAAAAAATTCTGACATGCAGACTGAAACATGAACTTTCAATACCAGCAGCAGACTTCCCTGGTGAGCAGTAGCTTTACTACAATGATCTAATAAGCAACTAGAGTACTAACATTCTGAATTTATGGCAAATGTGTGACACATCTGAATGCCTTCTTGATGGAATCAATGTAAAAAACTGAAAGTATTTTGAAGAGACTGTAGTAAATGAGGAAATTAGGAAACTTCATAAAAAATAAGTCTCCCAAAATGGCCACCAGTGACAAAAGAGCCCAAATGTAGCCCAAATATCACCCAGATGTAGCCCAAGTATAGCCCAATGACAGAATGTCCCAGAGTGTTCTAACGAACAACTAGAGCGCTAACAGTCTTACTTATGACAAAAGTATGGCACACCTGAAGCCATCTTGATTGGAATAAAGTGGTAACACTTAAAACATTTCATTTACAAAGGAACAAAATGAGGGGGTTCATTTTGCCATAGAAATTATGATTAGTGCTGCAGAAAGAAAAATTAGGGCACATTTTGACTTCTTAAATCCTCTTCTATTTCATAAAACAATTCTGACATGCAGACTGAAACATGCACTTTGAATACCAGCAGCAGACTTCCCTGGTGAGCAGTAGCTTTACTACAGTGATCTAATGAGCAAGTAGAGTGCTAACATTCAGAATTTATGGCAAATGTGTGACACATCTGAATGCCTTCTTGATGGAACCAAAGTAAAAAACTGAAAGTATTTCCCACTGAGGAGACTGCAGTAAAGGAGGAAATTAGGAAACTTCATAACAAATAAATCTCCCAAGATGGCCACCAGAGACAAAAGAGCCCAAATGTAGCCAAAATATCACCCAGATGTAGCCCAAGTATAGCCCAATGACAGAATGTCCCAGAGTGTTCTAACGAACAACTAGAGCGCTAACAGTCTTACTTATGACAAACGTATGGCACACCTGAAGCCATCTTGATTGGACTAAAGTGGTAACACTTAAAACATTTAATTTACAAAGGAACAAAATGAGGGGGTTCATTTTGCCGTAGAAATTATGATTAGTGCTGCAGAAAGAAAAATTAGGGCACATTTTGAGTGGCTTCTCAAATCCTCTTCTATTTCATTAAAAAATTCTGATATGCAGACTGAAACATGCACTTTTAACACCAACAGTAGACTACCGTGGTGAGCAGTAGCTTTACTACAGTGATCTAATGAGCAACTAGAGTGCTAACATTCAGAATTTATGGCAAATGTGTGACATATCTGAATACCTTCTTGATGGAATCAAAGTAAAAAACTGAAAGTATTTCCTACTGAGGAGCCTGCAGTAAATGAGGAAATTAGGAAACTTCATAACAAATAAATCTCCCAAGATGGCCACCAGAGACAAAAGAGCCCAAATGCAGCACAAATATCACCCAGATGTAGCCCACATGTAGCCCAATGACAGAAGTGTGCAAAACACTTATTTTTTGTGTATTTGCAGTTTTATATAGTGCAGACTTGTCAGGTATTGGAGTGCTTTACATGAGCATTGGTTACATCACACAAGATCAAATTCATTTTGGTTGTAGACATGTAGAGATTAAGTGATTTGACCAGAATCACAGAATGTTGAGCTGAAGCAGAAACTCCAACCTGGTTCCCCAGTTGCAACGTCTGCAGCTCTGGAAGTAACACCACATCCTCTCCCCTAAGAGCACCATTTAATCAAGTGGTCAACTGGATAAAAAAACATAAAGATTAAAAATAATTTAAAAGTTCTTTGTCGCTATTTGAAAACTCAGAAACTATTTCCTCATTTTAGTTTTTTAGAGCACTAACCATAATTTTGATGCAAATAAGACCCTCTCATATATGTAATTTCTAAAGGAAATGCTCTAGGTATTACGGTTTTGATTACATCAAGATGACGTCAGGCGTTCCACATTTTTGTAATAAATATAGAATGTTAGCAATCTAGGTATTCATTGGGTTACTGTTGAGAGGCAGAGGCCAGGGGCACGGACTCTGAAAATTGAAGGCAGGTAGGAGAGTGCATATGCAACAATTTGACCACACTGGGCAAGCAGGAAGGGCAGTGGCAGCACAACAGACTATGGAGGGCAGTGGAAAGGGGGGCAGGGGCAACAAACCAACAATACAGGACTGGCAAGAGAGGCTGTGGCAATATAATAGACCATTGTGGACAGAAGGAAGAGGCAGTGGTAGTACAACCATACATGCCAACAGACCCGTTTCAGCCAGGAAACGTCCAATGTTTTTAAGCTCAAATGGGCTTTATTTGATCTGTCTCCTGTCTACAATCTCCTCTTTTTCAATGTAACTCAAAGGGGAAAATCAATACCCCAGTTCTTTTTCAAAATCTCCCTCTTACCAAGTTCAAAATGTTCGCAAGTATGGTACATTGGATCATGGTAGGCAGGAGGAATTGGGGTAGGGACATGGACTCGGATAACAGAGGATAGGAGGGACACGGAGAGGTGCACCAAACTGACTCTACAGGGCAGGCATCAGGGTTTTCAGCAGCACAATACACCACACAGGGCATGCGGGACGGGAGTGCAGCACAACATTCCATAGAAAGCAATAGGGAGGGGACAGGACCATGCACATGGACAACAGAGAACAGAGGGGAAAGAGTCAATGGTAGCTAGCTGACCATAATGGACATACAGGAGAGAAAGCTGCAGCATAACAGACCATAAAGGGCAGGAGGGACGGATCAGGGGCATTACAATGGAACAGACAAGCCAGAAGGGAGGGAATAGGGGTCTGCACATGGAAACAGAGGGCTGGGGGCAAGGGGGCAGGGCAGGAGCAGCAAGATGACCATGGAGGTCAGGCAGGATGGGTACTAGAAACAAGACACACCATGGAGAGCAACAGTGAGACTAGGATGGCATACACACAGACCATGAAGGGAAGGTGGGAGGGGGTCAGGGGCAACTAGCTGACCACATAGGGAAGGTGGGAGGGGCCATGTCAGCACAGAAGACCATGCATGGCAAGCAGGAGGGTTAGTGGCAGCACAATGGCTATGATGAGCAAGAAGGTGGGTGCAGGGGCATGCACAAAGGACCATGGAGGATAGAAGGGAGGGTCAGGACCTGGGCACAGACAAGAGAGTTCAGGGGAAGGGGCCTCACAACAGATCGTGTGGGGCAGGCAGGAGGAGCAGTTGCAGCACATAGACCAGGGAGGGCAGACGGGTGTGGCAGTAAAATGGACCATGGAGGACAAGAGGATTGGGATAGGGGCATGGCATGTGGACAGGCAGGGTGGAGGTGGCAGGGACAGGTTACAGTCATCTGACAATGCTAGGCAGGTGGGAGGGGAGTGGCAGCTCAACAGAACACTCAGAGTAGATAGGAGTGGCAGGTCCATGGAACATGGTGGGCAAAAAGGATGTTGCAGGGGCATGCACAAGGACATCGGAGGGCAGGGGGAAGGAGAATAGGGGCAGCAAGCTAAGCACAGAGGCTAAGCAGGAGGTCAATGATGGGCCATAGAATTGGGCAATGGAGGGCAGGAGGAGTTGACTGGTACATCATGCTAAATGGAGGGCAGTGGCAGCATATCAGACCATGCATGGCAGGAGGGAGGAGACTAGTCTATGGATTCAGATAACAGAGGATAGGGAGGAGGTGGATGGGGCAGCAAGCTAACTGTTCAGGGAAGGTGGGTATTAGGAACTTTATTGTTTTTAAAATGTGTGTCTCTGTGAACTACTTAAAATATGAACAAGTATGCAGCATAATCTCACTTTTATTCAGGAAGAAGAGGACGTTTGTGACTGTGACTCAGGGCTCACTTGGCAGAAACACCCCCTGACCCTCCACCCCCCATCGCAAAATGTAATGCCCTTGAAAAGGGTAGGTGGATGCAGTGTTATTTAGAACATAGTCCTGAGAGCATGATTGAAAATGAAAACTAGATATACTATATGGTATAAACTATGCACCAAAAAGCGTGATATAAGATGAACCGGGGCGTGAAGTATAATATGCAATACATTGTGCGCAATGACAGATTCATTGGAGAGCGCGAGATAGCACCGGCACTAGCGCGTGCTTAGCGATATGCGCCTTGGAGTGTAATATGAACAGGGCAGTGTTGTGTAACTTAACTAGTCTCTAAAGTTGTAATATAAAATATGTGCTGGGGAGTGTAATGTTGCATATGCACTGTGACAAAGATGTCGATCCCAGATTGTAATATGTATGGCATAGCGCTGTGCGTTATAACATAGGCATCGAGGAAGGCACGTTAGATGGGGCAATATAACCCGTGCGAAGGCAAGTGTGGCATGACATATTCATGGGTGGTGTTACGGTGCACATGGACTAGAGAGTGTCATAGCATACACACTAGCTGGTGGAATACAACACAGAGGTGTGTGGCACGCGGCGGGCACTGGTGGGTGTAACACAGCATTGGGCTCAGCCAGGAGCACGCTGTGACTCTCAAGTGAGGTTCGTCTCCTTTCCAGAGAGTAAAATAAAAAGTATTACACATCCGGCGGTAGATGTGTGTTTTATTAACCGTGAGGGGGGTTTCTTGCATAGTTTGGTCGAATTTTTGTCAAATCCCCTTTGAATGGCTTGGTGTGCGTGTGTATTAAATGTGCCCGTCAATAGCTACCCATGTTTGTATAAATAAACAACAAGGGTTGAAGTACTGGGTATTTAGACCCAGCGGTGCAGGGGCACACACCCTATGACTTCTGGGTTCACCCTGTTCCAGACCTACAGAAACACAGAGTCTTCTGGGTGAAGTCAAAGATCGTTTATTGGCTGCAGACCAATTACAGGTGTCCTAGAAGTACAACAGCGTGTATGTTCTCAGGAGACTGCTGAAAATCATAGAAACGGACTTCATCTTAAATACACTTTTCCCTGCCTCAAGCATACATTCCTAGGTTTTATGATACGGCAATATACAAGTGTACATTACAAAGAAAAGGCAGAGTCATGATGACCATCCCACATTCCAGTTCGGCCAGCCCACAATGATTTACACAGTAAGGTTCAGATCCCACATTTGATATCAATAGGCCCCAATAAAACACGGGCAGCTCCTGTTTTGGGAAACAAGTCATAAAGCAGGAACAGTCAGGTGTGAAAGAGATTAGCCGGAGGCTCGTGTAGAATGAAAGGGTTTTATGATGGGTCAAACCCTGATGCTAATCACAGGTGGACGGAGGAAGGGGAGCTCGTGAGACCAGTTTGACCTGGGGCAGCAGAGCCAGCTGCCCAGGTCACAGAGAAGTCACGGGAAAGCACATGTACTGTGAGGCCCGTTTCTGCTCCATTATAGCCTATGTGAGGGCAATGACAAGATGGCCACCGCTCTCAAAATGGAACCCGCGTAGTGAAGCAGAATAACGTGTACACAGTGCATTCATAGCTAGAACGATATATAAAGCACTCGTACATCCCGCATTAATCATTTGCGGTTCGCCAATACCAGGATAGACAGGGGTAGGGCCCTGTCCCCTACGCGGTCACAGAGATTAAAGTACGACAGACCCTCCTTTTGCCCTTACATAGGCAATCACTATACTCATCTTAATCCGAGTCCAGGTCAATGTTTACAAAGTCATGGAGATGTTGCTGTAGCATCATCCTATTACTTAGCTCGTCCCTCGATACAGGTTTCCTCACACATAAGGTAGCACAGAGGCCACATATCGCAGGAGCACACTGTATGCACAGACAGAACAGGAAAAGAATGGCTAAGATCATTCCAATGACCATCAGAACTTTCCAACCCCAGGCAGATATCAATTCCCAGAACCACCCCACCAGTGACCAGTCTCCCTTATCCACGTGTATGGATTCAGATATTTTATGGAGTTTGGAGATGGCTTGATAGACTGTTGGAGCGTTATCTGGTATGAAAATGCAGCAACTAGATTGGATAACCTTACATACCCCACCGCGGTCTGCAAGAATAACGTCTAGAACCATGCAGTTCTGCAAAGTCATAAGGCGATCCGCTTGGAGCTCAGCGGTCAGATTACCAAGGGCACCAGCCGTTACATTTACAGTGGATTCAACCACACGTGTCAGTTGTCTCAGGTTCCTACTATTCACCATAGGTCCCCAAAACGGCAGGAAACCCAAAAAGAAGTCTCCCGCTTCTTGACCGGCAGTATCCTCCTTACTAATGACACCTCTCACAACTCTGGTCTTGTGATAATCAGAGGCAGCAGTAAATGTAGGCGGTAGCAAGTTCGCAATATAACATGTGCCCGAGAAATCAGGGGGCAACCATGTATATGCTCGGGCATTGCAGATGAAATATGTGCCCTTGGCAGCTAAAAACGCAGGGGAGAACTGTGACGGGAAAGTGTACGTTTCAGTACAGTCACTTCTTCCCAGTTGAGCTCTAGGATTCTGACCATTACCCTGTAAGCAGAACCGACCTATGTGGGGTACGACCCAGATTGGGGATGAGATTTTGCGCTGTCTTTCACCCAAACTAATACTATACCCCGTCGCGTTCCATCCTACATAAGGTCTCAATTCTTCTTTGGGAATGGATGAGTATGCATCAATATCTCTACTCATATCGGCAACTCCTTTCATCAAAGCCTTATTATTGGTGATAGGTCTGATGGAACGCGGTTGGCGAGGGGAGTACGTATCTAGAGCATAGAGAAACATGGTCTGGAATGCCCATGACGATCCATTGTAACTAAAGGGCAGCACCAAATAGGGGATACCCTTGTTAATGGTATGTGGCATTAACCCACACACCCAGCAATTGGTTGTGTTCATTACCAGTTGGTGCTGGTGCAAAAGCTGGATAAACGAGTTATTTACGAACTCGGATCGTCTGGTCTGTTCGTGCTCAGGCAGAGGATGAAAAGAGTGAGAGGAGGCAGTAGAAAGAGGTATAGGCTGTACAGTGGGCGCAATGGTCTTTTGAGAAGAGAAAAACACAAATCCTACGATGAACATTACTATACTACTCAGCGTAAATAGGCACAGAAATACAAAACATTTACTTTTTACAATTCTACACATCCTTGCTTTAGAGTTTATGTCCTCAACGGGTCTCTCCATCTTAAAAAACTCCATCCTCTAAACGGGCCGCTCGCGGCGGATGAGTTTCTTCTGCTAAGGAGTACGCCTGTCAGTCTAGGGAAACGCCCTAGACCAACCAGAACCGTTGACCTAACGTCTTCGGCCTGTACCCCAAAGTCTTGGCACCGCGACCCTGCGGCTGAACCCGGATGGTGGTTCGAAAAACAAAAATCAAGAAAGTCCTTCAGATGGGAGAATCAAAAATGTCAAAAAGGGAATAGTAAAGAAATCTTTATTTGTCCATGGGCCTTGGTCTCAAATTATAGCGGAGACGGCCAGGTGCTGTTTGGTCTTGGAACAAAAGTTCAGGCTCAGTGGTGTCCAGTCGACTTGATGGTGGCACAGCTTCTTGCAGAATATTGTCACTCTCTTGGTCTGAAGCTGTGTCTCTAATGCGTGCGTCACTGAATGGTACAAAACGAGGTACAGTGTCTGTCTCAGAGTCGGCGATACCCTCCTGGACCCACCGGTCATATGGCAAAGGCAAGGGGACTACTTTGCAGTGCGTGCCATGGATCCAGTGCTTCTTCCCTTTTACTCCCACCGCTGATCTCGTTGATAAAAGCACGAGGTGAGGGCCGATCCAGCGAGGCTCGTCGTTGCTCTTGCGCTGGAAATTTCAGACCAGGACCCACGTGCCAGGGTTGATAGGGTGTCCAGGAGGTTCAGAAGCTTGGGGAAGAGTATCATGTACCTGTTGGCACAAAACACGCAGTTTAACAGTCAAATCATACAGGTAATCGAGTAGTACTGGATGCTCAATCTCACTAAATTTCGTAGGCCTCGGTACACCCCATACGTTGGCCGGGCGGCCAAAAACCACTTCGTAAGGACTAAGTCCCACTCGTGAGTGTATGGTCATTCTGGTGGACAGGAGTGCTAAAGGCAGAGCATCAGGCCATTTAAGACCGGTGCTCACCTGAATTTTGGCCAGCTTGAGCTTTAAGGCTCCATTGTAGCGCTCTACTAGTCCAGCTGATTGGGGGTGATTTGCAGCGTGGAACTTTTGCTTTATGCCTAAACCTTCACATACATTCTTCATCACTTTACCCACGAACTCACTTCCATTATCACACCACACCATTCTCGGCATTCCAAACCTGGGGAAAAATTCTTTCACAAGGGCTTTGGCTGTGGATAGGGCAGTGTTATCTTTCAGAGGATAAGCCTCTATCCATTTTGAGAAAGCACAAACAACCACCAGTACATATTTCAGGTTGTTGCATCTTTCCATGTGAATAAAGTCCAGCTGCAAAACTTCGAATGGACATGATGGGGGTGCAAAGTGACCAGCTGGAGTTGGGGTTCCCCTACCAGGGTTGTATTTCAAGCATACCATGCAATTCTTGACCACATTCTCTGCACACTTGGGAATTCCAGCATTCTGCCATACTGGGGCCAACAACTTACAAATTCCTTTCGTACTGATATGTGCCATTCCATGTGCCATAGTAACCACTGGGAGCACATATGCGTCAGGTAACAACCATCGCCTATGTTCTGTCAGATCAATCCAACAACCATTCTCATCCAACTTACCCATACTTTCTCTCCACTTGCTTAGCTCTTTCTCTGTGGCCTCAGCTTGAAGCGACTTCACACTCTCTATTGTGTTCTCACACATTCCAACATCATCAACCCATCTTGCGGGGCCTGCAACATACATTCTAGTCTTCACATTCTGTGCTGTTTCTTTCGCGGTCTCATCAGCAAACGCATTCCCATGTCCAACATCATCTGTGATTTTCCTGTGCGCACTGCATTTCATGATCGCAACTTGCAACGGTAGGGTCAGTGACTCAAGGAGATCATTCACCAACTTGCCATTCTGAATTTTAGCTCCATGCGACGTCAGAAACCCACGCTCTTTCCACAGTCGCCCAAAATTATGAGCCACGCCAAAGGCGTACTGGCTATCTGTGTAAATATTCACTCTCATTCCTTCAGACAACACGCATGCTCTTGTGAGGGCGATTAATTCTGCTGCTTGGGCCGAATTATGTGGCACTCGTGCAGTTTCCACGACCGTGTGTAAAGTCGTGATAGCATATGCAGCAGTCGTGTCACCATTAGGGAGCTTGAAACACGAACCATCCACCCATAAAGTGCCATCACACTCAGTCAGGGGAGTATCTTTTAGATCTACTCTCCCTTTCGTCTCTTCTTCTGTTCTGAACAGACAGTCATGTTGCTCAATCTCATCTGAGTCTGTTGGGATTGGCAATAACGTAGCTGGATTCAGCGTACTGCATCTCTTTATGTGTATGTGATTTGCTAACAGTGTAAGCTCATAGCCTGATAATCGCGCACTAGTCAAGTGTTGTGTCTTGGTCCTATTTAATAATGTGTCTACAGCATGCGGAACCATAACGATCAATGTGTTGTCCATTACCAAACCAGCAGATTGTCGGATAGACATCGCTGCAGCAGCTGTCGCTCTCAGACAGCTTGGCAATGCCCTCGCTACAGGGTCCAAGGTGGATGAAAAATATGCGCATGGGCGCGGTCTGTCGCCAAAGGGCTGTGTTAACACTGACAACGCACATCCATCTTTCTCGTGAACATACAACGTAAAAGGCTTGCTGTAGTCAGGAGTACCCAACACAGGAGCTGAGCACAATGCATTGCGCAATTCCACAAAACTTTTCTGGCACTCTTCAGACCATGGGATAGGATTCGGTGTGTCTTTGCATGTTAAGGCTAACAAAGGTTTTGCCAACAAGGAAAAATTAGGAATCCAATGCCTACAGTATGAAGTAATGCCCAAGAAAGCACGTACTTCTCTCTGTGTTCTTGGCACACTCAACTGTGCAATGGCTTGAATTCTTTCTGGGGTCAGTTTCCTTCCCTCCTTCGACAAGAGATGACCTAAGTAGGTCACTTCTTGTCGACAATATTGCAGCTTAGAGAGAGACACTTTGTGATGGAAAGCAGATAAATGGCGCAACAATGACAATGTGGCTTCTTTACAGATGTTTTCAGTGTCCGCGGCGATTAGTAAATCGTCCACGTATTGAATCAGAATAGCGCCACTAGGTAAAACAAGTGCATCAAGCTGCGCTTTCAAAGCTTGACTGTATATGGATGGACTCTCACAGTAGCCCTGGGGAGCGCGTTTGAAGCGGAAGCTTCGGCCTTCCAGACTAAAGCCAAAAATATCTCTGCTCTCCTTTGCGATTGGGATGCTAAAGAAAGCATTCTTTAAATCGATCACTGAAAACCATGCAGCAGAGGCTGGAATCATCGTTAACAAGGCAGTTATATCAGGGACAACCGGAAACTGTGGCACAACAATCTTATTAACCTCTCTAAGATCAATCACAAATCTGTAAACAGGTGGCTGTGAAGGGTCCGTTCTTTTTAAGACAGGTAAAATCGGACTATTGCAAACGTTGCCTCTTGTTTCTTCAATCACACCCTTATTAATCAAATCGCTGACAATGTCTAACAATGCTTTCTGGCCTTCATTAGAGATCTTGTACTGGGGAATACGTGGCAGTCTGACATTAGCCTTTAAAGTCACCACGTATGGCGGTATCTCCAAGAGGCCCACATCATTGGGACCAGTAGCCCAAAGGGCATCCGGAAGGGATGACAATTCAGGTGGCATTGTATTTTTAGACAAGTACATTGGGGAAATCACTTTCTTGCCTAATGTAAGTTGTACTCCTGAGGGAGAACAATACAGTGTAGCGTGCAATCTTTTCAACAAATCTAATCCTAGCAAATTCTCACCACAACCTGTCGTCAGAATCAGGGGTGCTTTCAACTCGCAAGGCCCAATAGAAAGTGACATGGGACTAGAAATCGGGTTCCTAACCGGGGCGCCAGAAAAACCTACTGAAACATTTATATCGCCAGACAAAGGTGCGCCAGGGAGTTTTGAATGCATGATTGAACTCTTTGCAGCACCAGTGTCTAGCAGAAAGGGCTCCGTTACATTTGCTGTAGTTACCTTAACATACGGTCCACTCTGATCCACTGGCACTGAAACAACTCCCTCTCTCTGTCTACGGCTGTCCTAGTAATCATTACTTTCTGCATCACCATCCTCTGCATAATAATCATTATTATAATACTGAGCCGTATTACTAGTCGCGTTAGCTTGCTGGTCAAAACTATTGATGGTATTTTGAGGCGGCAGAGGACGCACGTTCTGGGGAGCATTTCCATGCCCTCTGCCTCTAGGAGCTTGCTGACCACCCCTACCTCTTGCGCCATACGCATTACCGTTCCGCTGCATTAATTTAGGGCAACTATATTTAAAATGACCTTCCTCTTTGCAGTATGAACATTGGTTGGGACCTACAGGGACACGTGGTTGATAATACCCATTCATTTGCTGATTGTTCTGAAATTGTTGGGGTTGGTGATAGACACCTTGGGGTTGCCTATAATTATTCTGACCTCCACGTGGCGGATAGGCCTGCTGCAAAAGGACCTTCGTCTTTAGTTCCTTCGTTTTCTTTTCTGTTCTATCCTTTTCATCTTTATCTCTGTTCTCGTAATACTGTGCAGTAGCCAGTATTTGCGCTGAAGAGGAAACAGCCCAAGAACTTTCTGAATCTTTTAACTTTTTACACAGGTCAGGAAGTAGATTCTGCACAAACTTATCCACAAATAACCGTTGGCCACCCTCAGTACTCATATCTTGCCCACTGTGGTCAACAAACGTTTCTTCAAACCTAGTAAAGAAGTCTGACACTGTCTCATCTTTCTTCTGCTTGCATGCAGATAACTTGTCCCAATTTACGCGCATCGCGGGCATTATTGTCTTCATATATGTGATGATTCTACCAGGCAGTTCTGCTACTAAAGGTTCAGGTTTCGCACCACCAGTTTGTCTAGCATCAGCAGCGATGATGTTAGCCCATGTGTCTCCTAGTTCTGCAGCATGATCCGTATTACGTATGGATCCCCACAAAGGCTGTGGAACCACATTCCCAAACAGCATATCTACATCAGCCAGATTCATTACACAAGATTCTGCAGTCTGTGACAACTCCTTATAATAACTAGTAGGGTTTTTACGGGGATCAGGCAATGACTGCTTAAGTGCTAACACCTCAGATCTTTTCCATGGAACATGTACCCAAATACGCTGGAAATGTGCTACGACAGGTGGATTGGCATTTGCATCAGCGGGTCTCCAAACTGGGGGAACCTCACGCATCGGATATTGGCGTGCTTTTACCCTTTTTCCCACAGAGACATCAGGTTCAAACAACGACTGTTGACAATCATCATTCCTGAAGGACAATACAACCGCAACTGCTTTCTCTACCTCGCGATCCACAATTATACCAGTTCCAAAGTCAAACCTCACTCTACACAACTCCTGCGGGCTCGGGTCTTTACCACTATCCTCCAATTCTTCACAGAGAATTTCGCACATTTTCTCAAACACATATCTCTGTTTTGGGGCATCCCACTGATGGAAAACGTTGACAACTGATTCCACATCATACAGTGAAGGGAAAACAATCCATCTACGCGCCATGCTATCTATTACCTTTTTCTCATCAGGGTTAGGCAATTGACTACGCAGTTGCTTACGCTGTAAACCAGGAGTCGCACCAGATGACTCAAAGAGAGGCGACATTAATGTAGTAACCACATTAGCTAAGCGCTGTCGCGCTGAAGGAGAAGCTGAGGCGAAAACAGGGGAAAAAACAGAGGGGAGAAAAGAGGATGCAGAAACAGGTACTGGAGTGGTGGAAGGAAGAGTGTCAGGGGAGGCAGCTGCTGAATTAGGCAAAGTTGCAGGAAGCGCGGGGGCAGTCGGGAACACAACTGGCGGCCCTTGAGAGGGCTGCGCTATATGGACAAGAGCCGGCTGCGCAGCAGCTGGCGGTAGCGGCAAGGCTTGCAGTATATTAACTGGAGGTGGCATATTCACAAGCTGGGGAGGTGCCGTGGCATTTTGAGCATACGAGGGTGGTGAACTCAACAAATGTGACATCAGGGGATCTTTCTCCTTTTCTTCTAACTCATTCTGCTTAGAGTGTGGTAAGGCTGGGTAACATTTGTCGATCCCTAACTTACGCTGCCTGTGCAATTGCTCATTCATCTGCTCCTCCTCATTATCTTTAAATTGTACAGCTGCTTGCATTACTGTCATACCTCTCTCCCTTTTATTCTTTTTCGCTAGCTTAATTTCCTTCTGTTTGGCTTCCTTTCGCCATAAGCGGAAAGAGTCAAACATCGCCGGACGGGCTTTCTTTTTGAACAATTTAATTTCTAAATTATCTAAAATATCGGTATCGAAACTACCATTTTGGGGCCATTTTAAAACACCGTCTTTCCTGGTGTAGTGGATCCATACTTCGTTATATGCAATGGGGCCTACGCCATGTTTTACATAGAGCTCATAAGTTGGAGTTCCAACCGGAGGGACCGGGCATGATTCCTCCAGCTGGAAATCTTTTCCACACCCAAACAAAATATTCTACCAAATATTCTAGAACCAGGCATCTTTGCTCACTAGTCTAGATCCAAACGTCAAAGGATTATCAATTACGATAGTCTCGTGAATACACGAGTCCTCTGGCTTTGGCGTTTGCAAACTCCAAATTACCAAATCAAACGATCCCGAGGGATACCAAAACAAATGGGAGACGCTCCACTTATACTTAACTGAATATTGCTGATCGATGGCGTCACCAGAAGACTCTCTCGATTGTTTCGCTCTCTCAAAATTCGTCAAGGGTCCAAAACAGGTCGATTAATCAGGGCAGTAGTCCTTCGTAGCCGTCGGGACGTGGAGAACCTCGCAGAAAAGACTTTCGGACCATGTCGACATGCAGGGGTCGATGAAGTGGCGGCCTTCCTCCGGAATTTCCACACGAAGCTCCTCACGAACCTCTGGCTTGGGACTGGTACCGCTGAAATCGTCCCGAGTTGGGCGCCAAACTGAAGTACTGGGTATTTAGACCCAGCGGTGCAGGGGCACACACCCTATGACTTCTGGGTTCACCCTGTTCCAGACCTACAGAAACACAGAGTCTTCTGGGTGAAGTCAAAGATCGTTTATTGGCTACAGACCAATTACAGGTGTCCTAGAAGTACAACAGCGTGTATGTTCTCAGGAGACTGCTGAAAATCATAGAAACGGACTTCATCTTAAATACACTTTTCCCTGCCTCAAGCATACATTCCTAGGTTTTATGATACGGCAATATACAAGTGTACATTACAAAGAAAAGGCAGAGTCATGATGACCATCCCACATTCCAGTTCGGCCAGCCCACAATGATTTACACAGTAAGGTTCAGATCCCACATTTGATATCAATAGGCCCCAATAAAACACGGGCAGCTCCTGTTTTGGGAAACAAGTCATAAAGCAGGAACAGTCAGGTGTGAAAGAGATTAGCCGGAGGCTCGTGTAGAATGAAAGGGTTTTATGATGGGTCAAACCCTGATGCTAATCACAGGTGGACGGAGGAAGGGGAGCTCGTGAGACCAGTTTGACCTGGGGCAGCAGAGCCAGCTGCCCAGGTCACAGAGAAGTCACGGGAAAGCACATGTACTGTGAGGCCCGTTTCTGCTCCATTATAGCCTATGTGAGGGCAATGACAAGATGGCCACCGCTCTCAAAATGGAACCCGCGTAGTGAAGCAGAATAACGTGTACACAGTGCATTCATAGCTAGAACGATATATAAAGCACTCGTACATCCCGCATTAATCATTTGCGGTTCGCCAATACCAGGATAGACAGGGGTAGGGCCCTGTCCCCTACGCGGTCACAGAGATTAAAGTACGACAGGGTGTCTATTTGGAGAGTACCCACCAGCGGGGGCACCGAGATTAGGCACGGTAGGGCGTCAGGCACGTCAGAGCTTCACTAGCTGTGTAGATACATTCCACGTGGATTCATTGTATGCATAGTCGCCTTTTAATGAATATCACGCAAATTTTCATGGTGATAGGTACATACGGTATGTCCAGCATGTCCTAGGTGTTTCTATAAATATATATTTTTTTAAAATAATAAAAAACAAAGGCTGGACCCGGGGGATGGGGTCCACGGGGCCATAAGCGGCCTGAGAAGGGGGGCAACGCAGCCCCCCTCCTAAAGAATTTTTTAAAAAAGTCTATGACCAGGGGGGTTGGGGTCCCCGGGGCCGATTAAGGCCTTGGGAGGGGGGCCACGCAGCCCCCTTCCAAATTTATTTTTTTCAACAAAAAAATTAGGGTGCAGGCCCTGGGGGATGGGGTCCCCAGGGCCAATAAATTAGAAAAAGAAGGGGGGGGCACACAGCCCTCCTTCTTAAAAAAATAAAATAAATAAAAGACAGGCATCGCGCAGGAGGCCATGCCCCCTCCTTGCAGCACTCTGCAAAAGCACCCCCTGGCCAGTTGTAAGTTGGGGAATTAATTCCCCTTCAATACTGAGGGTCCCTGAGGGCCAACTAGCCCAACAGGTATCTCCAGTATGTGCCAGGGAGCTGCGTTGCAGACAGGTGTTCTGAGGCCACGCCCCTTTTTACACCTCTATGCAACAAAGCTCTGTGGTGCTTACTGGAGGTACCTAGTGGGCTAGTTTGACCCTAGGGCCCTTAGGATTCAAGGGGACTTAATCTCTCAACTTAGAACGGCCACAGGGTGCGTTTACACAGTGGTGAAGGGAGGGGACGGGCCCTGAGGTGACGTGTACAAACACACCCTGTGGCGCGTTTTAAGTTGGGGAAATAATTCCTTTTCAATCCTGAGGGACCCTGGGGGCCAACTAGCCCACCAGGTGCTTCCAGTAAGCGCCACTGCTCTGCGTTGCAGAGGGTGATGCAGGCGGTGCCCCTTTTTACACCTCTCTGCAATGGCGCTTACTGGACGTACCTAGTGGGCTATTTGGCCCCTAGGGACCCTCAGGATTCAAGGGGACTTAATCTCCCAACTTAAAACGGCCACAGGGCGTGTTGACACAGTGGGGAAGGGAGGGATGGGGCCTGAGGTGACGTGTGCAAACATGCCCTATGGCGCGTTTTAAGTTGGGGAAATAATTCACCTTCAATCCTGAGGGCCCCTGGGGGCTAACTAGCCCACCAGGTGCTTCCCGTAAGCGCCACTGAGCTGCGTTGCAGAGAGGTGGTCCAGGCCGTGCCACTTTTTACACCTCTCTGCAGCGCAGCTCTGTGGCGCTTACTGGAGGTACCTAGTGGGCTAGTTGGACCCTAGGGACCCTCAGGATTCAAATGAACTTAATCTCCCAACTAAAAACGGCCACATGGCGTGTTTACACAGTGGTGAAGGGAGGGGATGGGGCCTGAGTTAACGTGTGCAAACACGCCCTGTGGCGCGTTTTAAGTTGGGGAAATAATTCCCCTTCAATCCTGAGGGACCCTGGGGGCCAACTAGCCCACTAGGTGCTTCCAGTAAGCGCCACAGAGCTGTGTTGCAGAGAGGTGGTCTAGGCCGTGCCCCTTTTTACATCTCTCTGCAACGCAACTCTGTGGCGCTTACTGGAAGCACCTAGTGGGCACGTTTTAAGATGTAGTTTTAATCCCCTGCCCTATTATATACTAGGGGCTTATAGAGGAGGTCATGCTAATCACAGGGGGACCCCGACTCACAGTTTTCCCTAGTGTATGTAGGTGTTTTCACTGTATTCTGAGTGTCTTTTAACATAGCACTGGCTCTAGGACTGGTTAGTCAGACTCAGTTACCACCAGTATCCATCTGAAAAAGTTGAGGGTACAGGATGATTTTGCAACAAGGCTTCTTTCTGCCCTTCTGTTTGTTCTTTCTGCACGTTGTCCTTCTTCCAGCACTTTTCTTCGTCTTTGAGGACTTCTGTTGCTTCTTTCTGCATTCTTTCTGTGCGTTTTTTCTTCTTTCTTCACATGTCCTATCTCTGTAGGCATAGTTAGAAATTAGCATTTAAAAAACCTTTGAAATTCACTGAAAAAACCATAGGTTTCAGGCACGTGATAGTTAGGAATTAGCATTTAAAAAACCTTAGAAATTCACTGAAAAAATCATTCAGGGGCGTTATAGTTAGCTGGACTTTTCACTCATACAAAATCATTGAAATTCCCCCGTTATAGTTAGTTCAGCTAACTATAACTCGCGCGCCCGCAATGCACTGCTGATGACCTCACATATTACATCACTCATGACATGGTCAGTGACATCACTCATGACATCACTGATGACATCTCAAATGACATCAATGATGACATCACTGATGACATCATCCTTGTGATAGAGTGGCAGACCTCCTCTCCCCCTAATATAACCTTTGACACACACATTCAAAAATAGAAACTAACATTTTCAAAACAATTGACATACCAATACCAGTTACAACAACCTATTCACTAATTCTAAGATCCGCATACACATCCACTCATTCACCAACAGTCCTATACAGTCACTCATACATGTACTCACTCATCATATGTACTCATACACCTATACATCCTGTTACACAACGCCACTCATCCATAGAGTTACTCACACACATAGTCACTCATGCTAATAAAGAATCAAACATCCATTTACTTGCATATACAGTTATACAAACACCACCACACTTACTTCTACAGAAACTTACACATACTTAGGGGCATATTATCAAGGGCTTTATCTCCGCTTTAGAGGCACTTTTCGCCGCTAATGCGGAGATAATGCCATCGCCCTATTAACAAGGCAGCGCAAACATGCATTAGCGCATGTTTGCTGCCTTTTTAGTAACACCTCGCTTTGAATCGCTAATGAGATGCAAAGTAGGCGTATCTTCAGGAAAGAACAGGGAAATTGATCGCTAACCGCATATCGCGGTATCAACAAGCCGGCTCAGACAACGAGCAGCGATTTAAAAAGCCGCGCTAACCGCTGAAATCACCGAAAACTAACGTCTGGAAATTTTCCGACTTAGCTATGTGCATAATGGGAGGTGGATTGTAAGGTTACATCCACTTCTCCCTATTATCAACATTTTACTCTGCGCAATGCTGACTTCACTGGTGTTCATGCGATATTGCTTTGAAATCGCCGTTTATCGAAGGTTTAACATCGCCTGTTAGCAAATCGTTGTAAATACACCGCCAACACGGCGATGTGAACTGGCGATATATGGCGATAATGCAAATCGGGTTAAAAGCGCTTTGCGATGATTACTGCGGCCCCTTGTTGATATCCCCCGTAGTCTTTGAAACAATCACTTATAGAAACACATACTTATTCATAGAGAAACTCTTTCAATCTCTCACTCTCACATATACTCGCTTTTATTCACCAATTGTCACATATACTAGTTTAAAAAAAAAGTAGTTACTCATAAAGACACTATTGAGACAGTCATTCACTCACTAACACACCCATGCACACATTCATCCACCCATACAGCCCTGCACACATGCTGTCTTCAACACATACAAACAGTGAGTCACTCATTCATGCACCTATGCTCTACGTAATACCCCCCACTGAACCATACAGACACTCAGACACTCATACTGATACTCAAAAAACCAACTAATAACCTATATAGACACTCATGTAGCGACTCACCAACCCATGCAGCCACTTATACACAAAGTGAGAGACTGATACAGATCTTTACATATTTAAACATTACTCACTAAGCCATGTATTCACTAAGATGCACTTAATCAGTCAGTTATACAATCAATTTTTCAAAAACAAATCATCCATTTAGACACCTATCTACCCATTTATTCTTCGATCGACCTTGAGATATACATATATAAAACTTATGTAATTTTCAGAAAAACACACATTCACTGGATGATTTCATCAGTGATGTCATCAGTGATGTCATTTGAGATGTCATCAGTGATGTCATGAGTGATGTCACTGACCATGTCATGAGTGATGTAATATGTGACGTCCTCAGCAGTGCATTGCGGGCGCGCGAGTTATAGTTAGCTGAACTAACTATAACGGGGGAATTTCAATGGTTTTGTACGAGTGAAAAGTCCAGCTAACTATAACGCCCCTGAAACCTATGGTTTTTTCAGTGAATTTATATATATATATATATACATCGCTGTGTGTGCTGCTGTCTTCCAGTAATAAAGATTGAAACTACGCTGGGTGTGGCGCCTTCATACTTCGGGTATCTACGATTGGCATATATGTGGTCTGCCCTGGCCACGAAGGTTGCCCCACTGCGTACCCCAGCAGGTCCACGCGCCTGTGAATTCAAAGAGCGCGAATGGAACGGCGTTTTCTCTGGTGAGACATGAACGAGCAGCAGCCCAGCCAGACTTTAACCAGCGACCTAATCGGATTTTAAATACTTCAGGGAAGTGAACGGCAATATCCACTTGGGATACAAGAACTTACCTGTACCACAATGACCAGAACACCTTGCAAAGACACGCCCATTGGGGCCTGATTCACTTCAAAAGATCGCGAGTGCGATTCAAACTTGCACAGCTGTTTCCTCCTCGACGAAAGCCAGTGAACAAGGGAGATTGCTCCTGAAACGCGTATGGCACGAAGGATTAAGCTGCGAGGGTCTCGCTGTGTGTGCTGCTGTCTTCCAGTAATAAAGATTGAAACTACGCTGGGTGTGGCGCCTTCATACTTCGGGTATCTACGATTGGCATATATATATATACATATATACTTTCAAATGATAGATGTAAAATATTAAAATATATAAAATTATGGTAATCTAAAATAAATAGTTTTTATCAATTATGTTTTAAAAAAAAGATTTCTAAAGTACGCAGCTGACACTAGAAATGGCTGCCTGGCACTGATCACGAGAGAGACAAAGCAGCAGGTCGAAGAACAAAGCAAATATAGCCTAGACTGAAAACAGCCAGGCCTTTAAATGTTTCTGGGAGCTTAAGTCATTTTGAATCCTTCTTAGCTTATGTGGCATAGCATTCCATAGGGACCACAAAATGAGCAGCCTCCCGTTCTGGCTCCTGTCTGGCTAGGTATAAAAAACAGGTTCAGATCTACAGAGTATCCCTTGTAACGCTGAAGGGTCCAGTGGTCCTATTCCTGAATGGTATTGCCTAAATCTGCTAGTTAATGGACGGAGGAGAATAGCTCGAGGCACTGACCTTTTCCAGCCTCATTTTGTTAAGAGTACATCGGGGGATTGAGCATGTACTTCCCCTCTGACCGCCAGGACTTCAGCAACAGCATGACAAATTAATGCGGGACTTTGCTTGAATACTACCCTTTGAAATCCCATCAACTGACAACATGAGACTGATATGAAGACCCTTTGCACTGTAAAAATTTTTTTTAGAACATCTGAAAAAATGTGAAGCCTTGAGAAAGCCCTGGTCCTATTGCCGCATAGGGCGAAACACGTGTTGGTTTTCGTACCAACTAAGGTAAAATGATAATTTGCAACAACCAGGATGGAATTAAATAAATAACTTTCTCAAGACCACCTAAGCCAACTGTCTCTTTTCAACAACAAACTACTCTAGAACTGCAAAGGGGGTTTACAAATACAACCTTAATGTACGTATTACCTAATGAGGAGTACATGCTTAATCCCCCACCGTACTCAGATCTACAGAGTGTTAAGCCCTCGTGGGCACATATGATTGCATCAAGGTAGCTAGACTGGGTGCTCCTTGTCCGTAAAGGATTTTATGAGAGATGCATACAGCTTTGAACTTTTTACGCATCTTAATAGGCAACCAGTGAAGCTTACCTGAAAGTTGAGGAGCAGAACGGAATTTAGGGAAGGAAAAAAGAAGCGTAGCTCCAGCATGTTGCACAACTGGCAAATTGGTTCAAAGTAGATGTTTTTGTACCCAGAAGAAAATGTTACAGTAATCTAGGTGCGAAATTGGCGAATTTGTTGAGAGAAAAATCCCAGAATGGACTTGAGACTTCTTAAAATGGCAAAACAGTGACCAGCTAGAGTCCGAATTTATGTTTCAAAGGATAGAAAGTAACCCATCCAAACCCTAAGATTTTTTTTACCACAGAATTAGTTTCACGGGGTGACTCTAGCACTTCTCGCCACCATTGTACATCCCTGTGATGGGTGTGTCTACTCATCAGGAGGATCTCTGTTTTATTTGCACTAAGTTTCAAACAGTTGTCATGCATCCATCAGGCAACTGCTGTTAGACAGGTTTTGAAAATTTGCCCTGCCATCAGCCAACTCTATTGACAGGAAAATAATTAATTATCATCAACGTAAAATAGGAATGACATCCCAAAGGATTACACCACATCAGCCAAAGGTCTGACGTAGATATTGAAAAGAGTTGGATGAAGCACCGAACCTTTGGGATACGCCATGTACCAGCGCTCTGTGGGATGAGGCAAAAGGGGGGATATTACTTGTAAAGTCCAATCCCTTAGAAAGGAGGTAAACTAGGTCAAGGCTTTTCCCTCTACCATGAATTCTCTTAGGTGGGTTAGCAAGACTGCATGTGAGACTGTATTGATGGCAGCACATAAGTCTAAGATAATCAGTGCGTAGTAATCTCCTGAAATTTTAAGATGTAGTCTAGTTTTAATGTGTCATCCGGGTATCCTGATTTCACCTGGCACATTAGGATAGAAATAGAGTCTATATCTAGCAGGGCCAATTGATCCAAGGCTGCCTGTTGTGTATGAGTAGTCATAGTAACAAGAGAATATTGCTTATCTATTTCCTCACCCTTGTGAAAATGAAGGTAGATGTCAATGACATTGTTGACAAAATAATCAACAAGTTTATTTGCAGTGGCTATTCGATGCTTCCATCAGCCTGGGAGTAGCTGCAAGCGTGATCAAGTTATTCACAAGAGGGAACATTTCCTTTCAGGGGTTACTACTATTTTTGATTTTATTTGCAAAAAAGTCAGCTCGTGCTTTTTTAATCATTTTCTGTAAGCCTTTAATCACTCCCATCTATTGTGTTTTTGCTACAGCGTCATAGGTTTATCGCCAAGCGTGCTCTAGTTTTTTACACTGCTTCTTTTCTATGAGTAGTGTTTTATTAAACCAAGCAGGCAGTGGCTTATTCCTAGTCCTGCAAGGCCTAACAGAAATAAAGTCATCCAGGGCTAAACAGAGCCATGCTTTGGTAGAAGAATCTGACCGTTCTATGTTGGAGTGTAATTGAGGAGTATTCATCTCAAAATAATAGACAAGGCAGAGGGGTCCAGTTTGTGCCACTGCCTTCTGTCATAGACTTGACAGTGATTGTTTTATCAACTCTAAGAACATCATTGGTCATTGGCACCATATAATGGTCCGACCAGGTCACTGTGATAGGGTGTGGCTATTTCGTGATTAGACAGATTGGAAAAAAATGAGTCTAGCAAATGACCAGCGACAAGAGTCAAATATTTTACTAGATGTATCAGCTGCTTAATAGCCAAGTTATTAGTAAAGTCATGTATTTCTTAAGCTGGCCTGGCGGTCTAAAAAACAAAATGCCTGAGAAAGTGAAAGTGAATTTTTTGTTGGAATGAAGTTTGAATAGTATGCTTTCACAGTCCTGAAGTGGCCAGGAGACATGATGAACTCAAAACTTTGTACTGTGAATAACTGCAATACAGCCCCTCTGCCACAGGATCTATTGCATCTTTTAATGCAATACCCTGCGGAGAAAGCCCAATCGGGTTCCACATGTGTGGATTGGGTGAGCCATGTTTTGGTAAATAATAAAACATCAAGACTATGGTCCAAGACTAAATCATAAATATCAGCACAATGGCGGATTAACGAGCCACAATTGATACTATACATTTTCGGAATAGATAATGTTGGATTAGCCTTAGAGGGCCTATTAGTAAAATTAGTAAGGTTACCCGCAGGAGCCGTCAAGAAGCCACAGTATCTGCAACGACAATGAGCATTTCCATCTTCTCCAAAGGTGGAAGAGTGTAGGCAACCATTTGCACATGGTGGTCTGAGTAGCAGCAGTTGAGGGGCAGAATAGATTGTCCTAGATGACGCCGAAGAGGCCCCTGGAACTGTCTGGGCACTGATGTGCTTGCTTTTGGCATACCAGCTGCAAGCCCTCTTTGCACGTCCACTGCTCATCCGCATATCGGTCACCTGTTTAAGACTGACCGAGCAGAAAGGGAATCACTAGACAGCTAACTTTCTCTCTTTGAGTGGCATGAGCAAAATGGCCGATGAGGAGAGCAAAATGGTGAAAAAAAGGCAAGAACGCCTGCTTGTTTAAAGCCACTAAACGTTGTTCCACCCTACGCCACAACCAAATTCAATAAGCAGAAGCTTTTTTTACAAATGCACAAAGAACAAAACAGAGTAAAATTCAAGTGCGAGCAATTAAAAAAATAAAACGATACAGCAGCAGTGTCTCACCGTTAGACCACATCCGTGCATTGAACGCCTTTTTAAGGTGGATCAGTCACATAGGGTTAGAAAGCAGCCACTAGACTGCTAACGTGCTCTCTTTTAGTGGGTGGAAATAAATGGCGGGGCACTCCGGTCAGCTCCTATCCTGAAAGTTTCAGAGTGATTCGTCAAGCAGGGGCCGAGAAAAAAGGGGGTCCCAAAACGCGTTTTCTCCATGTTATTTCCCATAGGAAATTTTGGAACAGGCTACAACCCGAACTGCCAAACGGAATTACAACAAATTTTGCAAAAAGGTAGCCCTTGGTTCAGAAAGAGACCTTTTTTTTTAAATGATGTAAATCTGTTCAGTAGTTCCTGAGAAATTTCAAAAATAGAGGTCAAAAAATCAATTTCCCATAGGAAACTTTAGACACGGTTATAGCAAAAACTGCTGAACAGAATTAGAGCACATTTGGCAAAAAGGTACTGCTTGGCTCAGAAAGTGACCTTTTAAAAAATGGTGTCAATCCGTTCAGTGGTTTTTGAGAAATTAAGAAATAAAGATAGTGATATCTATGGCCGTGGAGGATCCGCGCACCCTCCCGATCACGAGCTTCATGCTAATTGTCTGTCAACACTCCAAACCAGGAAAACAGAAAAAGAAATGCAAAAAAACAAGAAAAGGGGGCAGGGAAGAAACACCCTGACCCACAAGGACCCCCAGGGCCAAAAAAAGCATTTTTCTTTTTAAACGAATCAGTGAGATACGTTTAATCGCTCATTTATAGACTCAGTCATGCACCTACTAAATCATCCATTCAGACACTTATACACCCACTCATTCTTCAATACGCCTTTCCCTATATATATATTAAACATATTTAAACTTTACTTTGCAGACATGCAGCTCCCCTTGTGCTAAAGCAATCCTGCTTTGCTTGATTGCTCTCGCTTCAATCAAGCAAGGCGGGAGCCGTGCTCCCGCCCTGCCAAAGCAAACGGCAATGTCCCGGGGTGGGCACCCCAGTACATTGCAGGAGCCGGCCCTGGGGGGTGGCGGTCCCCAGGGCCATGAAGGGCCCCCCTTCCTTCATTTCTAAAGCCTCAGGGAGGTGGTGGTCTCCGGGGCCGTGGGTCCGTAATGAACCTCCGATTTTGATTATTTTGTGACCCGGGGATGTGGTGGTCCCTGGGGCGTGTGGGGGGCTCGAGCCCCCCTACACATATGTTTTTAAAAAAACAGAGCCCCGGGGAGCTGGCGGTACCCGGGGCTGTCGGGGGCCGTGGGTCCAAACGAGTTCAATTGGCAAAGCCCCGAGGAGGTCGTGGTCCCTGGGGCATGAGGGGGGCTCAAGCCCCCCACACGAACTTTAATTTACAAAAATGAGAGCCCTGGGAAGGTGGTGGTCCCCGGGGCTGTGGGGGGCTGCATGCCCCCCACAAATCATCAATTTAGCCCCGGGGAGGTGTCGGTCCCGGAGCTGCGGGTCTCCGCAATATAATTTGGGATTGCCCCCGGGACCTGGCCCACCCGGGGGCTTAACAATAACAATTTTCTCAGTAGGATTCGCGGACCCAGGTTGAATTATACCGTTTTAAAAATAAATGCTTTTTTTGGCCATGGGGTCCCAGTGGGCTCCCTCCTCAGGCCTAGGGGGTCAGGGTGATTCACCCTGCCCCCTTTTCTTGTTTTTTTAATGTTTTTTTCACTGTTTTCTGGTGACTCAGTTACCGAGTCACAATATGGCTTCCAACACTTCCTGGTTTGGAGTGTTAGCAGCCAATCAGAAGTCAGCTCGTGCTCGGGGGGAGTTGCGACTCCTACTCGGTGCTCAGATATCGAAACTTTTCTTTTCCTAATTTCTCAGGAACTACTGAACAGATTTACACCCTTTAAAAAAAGGGAGCTTTCTGAACCAAGACCTAACTTTTTGTCAAATTTGCTGTAATTCCGTTCAGCAGTTCGGGTTGTAGCTTTGTCTAAAGTTCCTATGGAAATTAACATGGGGAAAACGCGTTTTGGGACCCCCCTTTTTTCTCGGCCCCCGCTTGAAATATCACCCCGAAACATACTAGACAGGAGCTGACCGGAGTCCCCAATTAGTTTTGAAACTTTCGCAAAGAATCATCAAATGGTGCCAAAGATATTGGCAAAAGAAAAAACGCTTTTTGAATAGAAATGAGGTCCTAACTATAACGCCAGTAGATAATATATATATACACACACACACATATATACACATATTTATATATCTATATATTAACATTCGTTCCAGACTCCAATCAAATCTAGAACACAAAAGAGAAGTAGTTATAGAATTTTCTCAAATATATGTGAATAAAAAACATAAACATATGTACAACCAGCAAAAATGATTGCCGAATGTAAACATTTACATAAACATATAAAATATTGTTATTTAAAATATAAAATTAAATACACATTTTAAGTAAAATGTATAAGTGTATCTTAATATGATATAAAATACATAGAATGCATAGACTATTATTAAAACTGCATAGATAATATAAACAGTACAAAATAAAATGTAAACTGTTCTGCTCCAAATTGTAATAATTATTTCCAATATATTAAATAGTAAAGAGATAAAACAAATTTTTACTGAAAATAATAGAAACATTCAGAAAATAAATCACAAAAAGATAAAAAACAGATAATATTAAGGATGGGAAACATAGATATTAATATCAAACATGTTTCGTCATCAGAAGAGAAAGTTTTGGACTTCAGAGACATTAGATTGACTATTCCCATTACACTCTATGCAGTAGTAGGGAAAATGTTGGATTTCAAAATGGTCAGATTTATTTTTCCAACTCCAGTCTAAGCAACAATAGTAGTGTTGGGCTTCAGAGGGGTCAGATATATTATTCCCACTCATGTCTATGCAACAGTAGGGAAAGTATTGGACTTCGGAGGCATTAGATTTATTATTTCTACTCTTGTCTAAGTAACAGTGGGAAATATTATGGACTTTGAAGAGGATACATTTAGTATTGCCATTCCTGTCTGGCAACAGATGCGTACGTGTTGAACTTTGAAGGGGCTAGCTTTACTATTTCCATTTCAATCTAAACCACAGTAGTAAAAGGGTTGTGTAGTATAGGTGGTAATCAGAAACAAAGCAGGCAGCAGTAGATCATCAGAGGGTTCTTTAATGTAGCAAGTAATCCAGAGACCTCCTCCTCCAACATAACAGAAGAAGACCGACGAGACACCGGTCGTGAAGACAGGATTGCTAAGCAACCACACTCGAATCCAGGAAGTTGACGTAGGCACGTTATTGAAGATGGAGGACGTGAAGGAAATGACGCTAGAGACAGGTACCTTCAGGCAACACGGGTTGCTAGGCAACAGCGCCCGGTGCCCCCACAGGCCGCTCTGTTAAAATTCGCCGAAAACTCACCAAGGTTGTAACGATGTTCCACAAGGACATAACCTAGGGATTTGACAATCGATGTCAGCTGAACCTTGAACACAGCGAAAACACAACCAGACTAGAGCAGTCCACGATGAGGAACATGAAGACAAATAACTGAGTTGCAGTTTTCTCGAGGCACCAATCACAAATCCGGGGTGACTGAGGTGACGGCTGAAGGCAAAAGCGAAGCGAAGCTGACAACCAGAGGCAAAAGCTTGGACAAGATTAACGAGCCAATCCAGATGAAAAATAAAATGTTCCAGGAGTTGAGGTCTCTTGAAAGTAAGTCTCCAATCGTCGCCAAAATGTAGTATAGGTGGTAATCAGAAACAAAGCAGGCAGCAGTAGATCATCAGAGGGTTCTTTAATGTAGCAAGTAATCCAGAGACCTCATCCTCCAACATAACAGATCTAACTGACTTCAGATTCAATGAATCACATTCCACTTAAAGAACATTCTGAAAGAGAACATATTCTGAGCACATGACATCACCAACTCAACATGGACACTTCAGCATAATGAAGTCAGAACACTACAGGTTGGTCTTCAGAGGGGTTAGATTTATTGAAGACAAGAAGCAAAAGCAACACGAAGGATCGTGGAAGCAACACAGATGGCTTGGGAGAAGTACACTGTTCTGGCGAGAAGGAGCAATGTGGACCATGGGGGAAGTGAAGCTTATAGGCGACAGAGAGCAATGCGGAGTGGGATGAGAAGCACATGGGTAAGAAAGCAATGCAAGGAAGATGCATATGAGACAGGGAGAAAGAGAGAGAGAGCAATGTAGAGCATGTAGGCAGGCAGGCACACAAATGAGAGAGAGCAGAAGTGAGTGAGGCGGAAAGGGGGAGAGAACTAGACAGGAATACAGCCAGAAAAGGCATGCACTCTCAGAGAGTGCTTAACTAAAAAGAGAAAGGATGTGCCTGAAAAGTAATCAAAGGAAAAGCAGAATTAATGAGGCCATGCCCCAGGGGAGCAATAAACACAAGAAAAAGAAGAAAAGCCCACACTGCTTTCCATTGATTGGGATTATTGTCAAGCAATAGGAGTGACAATAAGGCCAATCAATGGTAAGCAATGGATGTGCTCTAAGCCCACTGTAAGCTGACATTAGGTCTTCGCATAAACAGCTTGCACTGTCTGGTAGGTGAGACCTAAAAACTGCCTGTTGCTAAACTAGGCCATAAATGAAACAGCTCTAGACTGGTCCCCCAACTGCTCAAGGCTTTTGGCACCTGTGCAACGCCCATTCACACCTAACGGACGTCCCTTCCTCATAGGTGTCACGGCCTGAGGTGGAAAACAGATGATGCGTGAGTACTGAACGCCAGCTAAAAAATATTTTACTCATGGTCACTCATGGATGAAGGAGCAGGTACAAACACCTTCCTTAAGGCAGCCAATATGGCTGATTCCTTATAACTGGAAGCCTTGTCGTTTTTGGGTGCGACATCTGGCTGTAAAGTAATGCTAAACTTCACATTGGCTGAAGTCGGCTATAGTTGTGAAAGTTTGACCACCTTTTCAAAATGTTACGTTTGCTACTTTGCCTGACTTTGCATGCAAGTAAAACGTCACCAGGTTAAAAAAAGATTCAAAAATGACATTAAATACCTTAACTCAGGCTAAAAGAAATGCCAGTGAGTCATCTCCAGTTGCAAACTCTTACACTAATTCGAAATATTATATCTCACTTTCAAATTCCTAAACATCTCTGTCTTCACTTACATTGAGGAAAAGCTCAAATCCCTTCCTCCATTGTGCTCAGCATAGGTCGACCATATTAGTGTCCGGGACTAGGTTTGCAAAGAACAAACTCCTATCCACTATCAGTCCCAGTCTCTGAAACAGCCGACACCTCTTGTAAATGTACAATATTTCCTTAGCATAATTGCATTAGCTGCAACCATCTTCACTCTCAATTCTAAGCAATGCTACCAATTTCTAGGTCACCTCTGATGTTTAAAGCCAAACTATCATGCGTGGCACTGTAGACGCAAATGATTTGAACAGCTTGATCACTTCTGAATTGTTTTAATTTTCTATCATTTTGAAGGTCGATTGGCTACTATACTACGATTTCAATTTCTGCCCTTGTATAGATCATTTGTTTCAGTTTCATAAAACATAATCTCATTTGGAGCCCTGTATATGAAAACATATGCCTTTGTGTTCTGTTCTTGGGTACTTTAGCTGTACACCCACGTGGTGCCAGGGGGTTGCATTGTTGCCCAGCTCTGTGATTCACAGATTATTTTCTTTTTGCTACTAACAGTTATCGACTCCAACTTGGCATGAGTGCAGAATTCTTTGACAACCTGATGCATGATTGTGAATTTCCACCACTTGACCAAAGCTGGGGATGAGAGACCTGATCAGGCTCCACACAAGAACCCCAGAAACTATGGTAAAGCAGAGAATTCTCCTGAAGTGGGATATTGGTTGGAGATCTGCCCAGTGTTCGATTCCCTGATAAGCTCAAGCAGCCGTACCACAATTTTAAATTTATGACATATGAGGCTTGCATGTGTATATTGACGGTTAAATCGTTGAAGGGAACATGGAATGGACCATCTGGTGATGATAGCACTAGCTGATATTTGAGTGGGTAAATGGTGTCCCACAGGATTAGGAAGTGAGAAATGTAATTGAAATCCATAGTATAAAGTAGAAGTCTCCAGAAAAGGTGCAAGAAAGGGGAAAAGGACAAAAAGTGCCAAGGATCCTGGCACCAGAAAGTAAATGCATGAGTAATGAGGGATGTTGGCCAAGCCGCACTAAAGCCTTCACAGACTGTGACCAGAGAATTTTGAAAGCCAGGTGTTCAACGGAAAGGCACGCAAGATAGTTTCCTCCCTTCATCCACTCAAACAGACTGAAAAGACCTAACAGTTCCATCCTCACTAGACCTAGGCAGAATTTAAATTATGCCAGAGTGATAGTAGTAATTGCTGTAATTCTTTGATGCAGGATTGCCAATAGTAATGCGATTATGCCCTTTTGCGTGTTTAAGAGAAATTTGAGGAAAAGAATCTTACCATGAGAGCACCTTTAGCGAGTGCTTGCAACTGCTCATGCTGCTGTTTATGTTCTGTTGCTTTTAGTGCTGTTTTTTTTTAGCACTAAATGCATCCTTGCGGTCGTTTTGGACGAAAGTGCATTTTGCACTAAGAAACTAGTGCTAAATGCCCGGAGAAAATTGGGGGGAAATCCTACGAGCGGCTCCTGCTTGCTGTTCATGTTCTGTTACATTTTGAACTATTTCTTAGTGCAAAATGCATTCTCCCATCCATTTTAGATGTGAGGTGGCATTTTTTCACTAAGAAAATTGTGCTAAATGCGGAATTATTCTTCTTGTGTAATTTTGCGTAAACTTGCTGAATGTATGAGTAATTCAGTGTGATTACGCTATACAGAATCACACATGGTATGCTCAACCCTAATGCTCACCTTTTTACTCTTCTACCCTTCACAATCCATGGGATATGCGGCTGATTCCACCACGTACAGAAATGTAACTTATTACTGACTGAGGACGTGAAGAGACTGATCTGTTTGTTATAAAGCCTTGACAAAGCACCAGGCTTATCAGCCTTATGGGGAAAACACGTGTTGGCTGTTTCTCAAACTACATTGCATACCAAATCATCTATCGTCTGATAAAGAACGGAAGTTACTTACACAAGGATATGACATTGATTCATTATTTCACGGGAAATACTCCTACCTTATCCTAAACATTTACAGATTGGGGTGCCAAGGCTCCGAACCCCTGAAGTGAACACCTGCCCAATATTTAAGGGATTTGAATCGAAAGAAAGAGGACTCTGGACCTTTTATTCTTGTTTACATTTCATGGGATATGCTGTGGTACAAAACAGGCAGACACCTTAACCCCTTCGCTGCGGCGGGAATTCCGCCGCAGCGCTGGGGGGGTTTGGGGGCAGCGCGGTGGCGCTGTGCTCATGACGGAGCCACTCCGTCATGGGCCACGGTTGAGCTGTGCTCATGACGGAGTGGTTCCGTCATGACTCCGCCCACTGCGCTAATCGCCCGCACAGGCGGGGAATCAGCGCAGCGTGGGAGGAGCGGCCGCCAACGGCCGCGGCATGACGGAACCACTCCGTCATGAGCACACGGCGACCGTGGCTCATGACGGAGTGGTTCCGTCATGAGCAGGGGAGGGGTTAATATTTTCCTGGAGGTTACTGAGGGTGTAGTCAGGAAAATGGGAGGCAAAGAAGTCGAAACAGGAAGAAGCAAAGCTGCAGTGGCAGTACAGCCAGATTGGAGGAGTACCAGAAATGGTACACAACAAGTGTGGCAGGCACAGTAAGCCAAGCAAGCAGAAGTGTGACAGACACCAAAGCGCTAAAAGACAGTGCAACACATGTGAGACGCGAGGATGTCTCCACAACCTGACCCACTTCTACCATAACTAATTTTCACTCATCACCATGCCGGTCTGACGCTAGACATTGGCCCAGTGGAGCACGCAGCCTGACTATAAGCCATGAGGCACACTATTAGCAGAAGGGTGAGAGAAATGATTGAACCCCCTCCCAAAATTATCAACATACCAGCTCGCCCAATGACGTTGATAGTGATAACTCCCTGAATGACCCGTTCAACTTATCTAAAGCCAGGGATAGGGGGCGGAGTAACCATTTATGTCCCTTGGTCACCTACAGACCTATTTCACATTGGGAAACAGTTTCCTAATATCTATAATATTATCATGAAATACCAAGAAGAGCTACACACTGTTTTTGAATGCTATAACCCAGTTAGGCCAATGTGGATCAACTGTTATGTCCTATTATGCCAGGTGAACTTAGGGATCTTTTGGTGAGAAAAGCAAGTGTCCTCCACAGACACTTGGTGACGCAGCTGCTCTAACACAAGCACAGGAGACCTTGCTAAATATTATAATGGAACTGTCTGGTCTAAACTGACTAGTCGAAGAATTCCTATTGCAAACAGAAAAAAGGTGAATCTTCTGCAGAAGATTGTGATTGTTTGAAAGATGCTTTAAAAAATAACTGTGGTATTTCTCAACCTACTGATAGTGTTTGGGAAGCTGTAGGTGCTTTTTTTCTTCAGAGTCTACTGCCCAAGGTGCAGGAGCAGCTTGCATGGTAGACCAAGTGCCTAGCTGAGGTATTATCTATTGCTAATCATTGTCTGGCAGTAACAGAAAGGAATCAAATTAATCTAGATTGATGTCTTTAAAAGTCAATTATTTCAGCAAACTGTGAAAAGGACGAGGTGCTGAGAAATGGGAAGATTAAAGGAGAGGGGTTGGAAGAAGGAGGAACAGCTGGACACGCCAAGGGAGGGCCTGGGGAGTTGCCCAGTTTCCGTTTCAGTTGTGGAAAATATTGTCAATGGAAATGGAATTGTTCAAAGGTAACTTCAAGCACACACCTCCAACCTGAACAGTCTGAGTCTACTCCAGTCCCTTAGAGTGATACCCTACCTTTTAGGACACCCGAGAGGTAGCAACTGCTTTGTGAACATCTTGATCCTAGTGGACAAAAATGAACAATATGTGAAATGTGTCATTAACGAGAAACACACTCCATACCTTGTTGACACTTGTGGTAACCAATATGCCTTAGACATCCCTGATTTTTCCTCATTACCTCTCTGATGCTTGTCCACTACTGCAGGTAGTATTTCACATACCTTAAATACCCATGTCCCTCACCACATTACTGATCCTGTCTTCATAGTCTTCGGCCTCAGTATCGCACAACATACTTTTCTATTTAGTTCCACCTCTCCTGCAAACCTATTGGGGAGAGGCCTTTTGTATAAAATGAACCCTATTGTAAATTGCACTTGTGATGATGTTTATCTGACTTTGTTGAAAAACGATGAAAAAGCAGATCTAGCTGAATTATGCAAAACCACTGACTGTACCGATGATCTTGAAAGTAAAAATAATGTAACAAAATTTGCCTTTGACATACTTGATCAGTCCTACATATTGTTCTAAACATGTAAACAATAGTGCATGTGTACTGTGTACTTAGCCCCTAAATATTCATGTAAATCCAATTAAGAAACTGCCCAGAATTCCCGAATACCCGTTACAACCCGGAGTGGAAGCAGGAATCAGTCTTGGTATTAACAATATACTGAAACAAGAACTCATAGTGCTTACTGTGTGTGCAGCACCCCTGTTTTACTGAACAAAAACCTGGCAAAGACGAGCACAGATTTAAGCAAGATCTGCAAGCTATTGATACTGTGTTGATACCTAGTTTTCCTGTTGTCCCTAGCCTAACCCTGCAACCATAATGTCTTATATTCAAACCACTGCTAAATGGTTTAAAATAGTACCTCAGCCTTTTTCTCTGTTCCTATACACTCACTGAGTCAGTACCTTTTCACGTTCTCATTCTCAGGGGGCAGTTGATGTGGTTTTGGCTTCCTCAATGGGGTACTGTGTCACCATCTATCTTCTCTCAAGCACTCAAGAGAGATCTAGACACCTGCAGCTTCCTGGGAGGATCTACTCTAGTTCAATATGTAGCTCATTTGTTTTCTGCATCTGGCTCCTTGGACCAATGCAAGACTGACTACCTGCATATACTTACTGTTTTAGCTAAGAAAGGGCACAAGGCTTCTAAAAAATTGTAATTCTGACTTCTGCATATTTGCAATCTAGCTCATGAGGTGGGAGAGGCATCTGACTGCAGGCCACATTGAAGCGATCTATAAACAATCCAGGTAAATCACCACTCATGTAGGTGCACACTCTGCTGGGAATGACGGGTTATTGCAAGCAATTGATATTGGGATACAAGATTATTTTCAAACCACTTGAAGAAAGAGACTCCACATCTAAAGCAACTACACAGAATATTATAGAAACCGGAAATAGGCGGGGCAAGATGGCCGCTGACCGGCCGTAGCAAGAAGTCGCAGTTCTCCCCCCCTCCTTTGATCTATGCGAAGATGTAGGATGCTGGTTATTGCTATCTGTTTGAAATGATTGCCTGTCTGGGTCCTGGGGCACGAACTGCTATGGTGCTGGACTCGAAAGTTCGCTCTATCAGCAATATTTGCTCCCCGCAGAGGAGAGTATAGCTAGTAAAGCGGCTGCTACCTTTTTGGCAAGAAAGGAGCAATGCCATAAATTAAGTGAGCGTGTTGGGCATACCTTAGCGGTACGTACAAGACAGAAAGTGGCTTTAGGGGAAGTAAAGGGGATCTCGGATGGCAAGGGGGCGATAGTCATTGATCCGGATGGGATCCGAGCGGTTTTTAGACAATTTTATGCTATGTTATATAATGAAGAACAGCCAAAAGACCTCTCGGAAATCCAAGAGTACCTTTGTGACATCTCTGCTCCACTGCTCTCTGAGGAAGACAGGGAGGTACTGGACGCACCCTTGGTTTCTGAAGAGATCTTCATGGCTATGAACAGCCTCCCATCGGGTAAAGCTGCCGGTCCCGATCAGATCCCAATTGAATTTTATAAAGCTTTCCAGGAGGTAATTACTCCGGATCTGATGCACACAGTACAGCAGGCTCAGCTAGGAATTTCTGTTCCAAGCTCTTGGGCAGGCGCTGACATAGTAGTTATTTTAAAAAAAAGGTAAGCCTTCTATAGAACCATGGTCTTATAGATCAATAACTTTGATGAATTCTGATGAAAAAATCTTTTCTAAGGCTATGGCTCTTAGGTTCTGAAGGTTATAGGTAAATTGGTCAGTCCTACTCAGCATGGATTTATCCCCTGGAGAGGTACTACGCAGCACGTAAGAAGTGTTATCACTATCTTCGATGCCACTGAAGTCCCAGGAGATCCCATGGCGGTTATGCTGCTGGACGCCGAAAAGGCATTTGATCGGGTCTCCTGGGACTACCTTTGGTCTATTTTAACATGGTGTGGCACTGGGGTGGATTCATTAAGGCTATTCAGGCTCTGTATAAAGCTCCTACAGCCCAAATCAGACTTAATGGAGGATACACGGCGTCCCTGCAAATTAAGCGAGGCACGCGGCAGGGATGCCCATGCTCGCCGTTGCTATTCACTCTATATATCGATCCATTAATCCGTAAGCTGGAAGCAAATAACAGGATCCTTCCTATAAAAGTTAAAGGCCTAGAATTTAAAACATTGGCGTACGCCGATGACGTTGCCATAGTAACCCCATTACCTGCAGACGCCATAGCTGTGGTGGAGTCAGAAGCTCTGGCTTTTGGACGGGTGTCAGGATATGCTTTAAACGGGCCTAAGACTCAGATGATTAAGAATGAGCGGGCTGTGTGTAATGATGCACGAGTTGTTGACTCCGCTGTATATCTAGGGATCAACATTTCGGTGGATCTGAATAAAATTGTGGATAGGAACATCAAACCTATAATAGTTAAAGCCATAAAAGACCTGGATAGAATGCACAATCTCCATCTCTCCATAGTAGGGCGTTGTAACATAGTAAAAATGATTTTTTTGCCCAAGTTTCTTTATCTCTTTAGGGCAATTCCACTTACATTTGAGGCTAAATGGTTTACCACACTGGAGTATTTGATCAATAGATTTATATGGGCACATGGGAAAACCAGGAGGGCTCTACGTTTCACGTCACTACCTAGGGCTAGAGGAGGATGGGCCGTCCCTGATTTTAAGATGTATTACTTGGCGGCAGCCCTTCGGTACATGAGTGGTCTGTTTGGGGGAGCGGCATCTGATCCGCAGGTCAAATCAGGGTCTATATATATATACTCGATATTGATTGGCGGGGAGGCAGAGAATTGTTTTCTAAAATATTCTGATCCTAGCTATTTAAGGACTAGGTTTAAAACCTTATAAGGTAAGGGCGGCGTACCGGGAAAAAAGGTACGTTTAATGCTTATATTCAGCTATGTAGGAATCATACACTCCCGGTGGAAATATTCGTAGACTCAGTAATGGAAGAATGGGGGCGACGTGTAGTTCGGAAATTGGTGGATCTGATGGGGCCGAATGGAATCTGCTACTTCTCCGCCATACAGGTACTCTACGGTATTGACAGAAGGAATTTTTTTAAGTATTTACAAATTCAGAGCTTCTTAGCAAATAAAAAGGGTGGGCCAGCTGGCTTTGGGAAAAGCAAAATAATGGATGTTATTGAGGGCGGTGCAGATTGCACCATACGAAGTGTCTACGCTGAGCTGACTGCGATGAAAGAGAATGACCTCGGAAAATATGAGAATAAGTGGGCTGATAAACTTGGGATAGATCAAGACTGTTTTCAAGTTTCATTAGAGCTAGGACGAACTATCCTATGTTCTGCACGGTTACAGGCCCAACAATATAAAACTATCTATTCATTGTATTATACGCCCGCAAGGACAGCTCAGTGGGGAGGAATGATGGGCACTAGATGTCCTCGATGTGATAGCTTAGATGCAGAAATAGTTCACATCTTCACATCTTGTCCCCACCTACAGCTACTTCGTAGTGCTATAGAATCCTTTCTTGACAGATCCCTAGGAATTAAGATCTCTCTTACACCGTCCATAATAATACTAGGGGTAAATGGCGAATATATGCAATGTCCTTTACGATATTTTATATTTATGGCCATGTCGGTCCTGCGTATCTGCATTGCAACAGCATGGCTAGACAAAGTACCACCAACCTTTCAACAATGATTTTCTAGGTTGATCTTTGTGTATAACCTTGAGAAAGGGATCTATGCAAGGAAGTGTAAAAGGGGGAAAAGACTGGGAAAGTGTATATGGGAGCCCAGTTCTACCTGGAAGGAGAAGTAATAACTATCCACTTATGTTTCTTTCCCTTTGTTTAATTTTTCCTTTTTTTGTGATGGCTGATATAATCCTGTGTTTCACTTCAGATATTATGTATATATCTCAGATGATTGTTTGTTTTTGTGTATTTATTTTGGTATGCTGCTGTGCTTGAAAAGATGAAAATCCAATAAAAATATTTAAAAAAAAAAAAATGAAGAAAGAGACTTCACAATCTGTGCACTGGACCAAGAAGGTGGAACAAGCTTCTGTGATTTTGAAACACGCATTATCTTCTTCCCCTGCATTGGGGATACCTGATTGTAGAATACTGGGTTGCTGGTTGGGTGGGGGGGTGAAACACTGCTCAAGCAGCGATCACAATTCTTGTAGGAGTAAACACAAGCAAACCTTAAATTAACCTGGGCTTAACTCTTTGGTAGCTTGGCACAAAAGCAGTCAAGCTAAACTTAAAGGCAATGTGTAAAGTATTTATGCTGCACTTCAAACAGCATTAAAGTGAAAACACAACACAAGAAAACCCCACACCAATTTACAAAAATAGAGTAGATTTAATAAGTAACATGACACCAAATTGACAAAAATCAAATCATTAGAACTAGAGATATGCATTTTTAAGGATATAAGTAGTAACAGTGATTGGAAACGCAAAGCACCAACTGTGGTTATCTGGTCGCGCCGGACAGGATCAAAGTCACATGTTCAGACCAATCATGATGGAGCGCAGGCTGGATACAGGGACCAAGTTAAGCCTACTGTGCAAAGTACCCTAAATCCAGGTTGCGGAGCATTGCGAGACCCTGTGTGGAGGATTCTTCGCACAGCAGCGGTTCAGATGGGTTGGAGGCTGAGATCCAAAGTCCTGTATCAAGCATGCAACAGTCAGCAGTGATTCTGGACAGGTGCAGGGCTGCAATGTGGGGTCCTGCATTGAGAATACGTTGCACAACAGTGGTTACAAGGAGTTGCGGGGTTGCGATGAGAGGTCCTATTTCGAAGAAGCTTCAAGGAGGCGTCGAGGAGGCATTGCGCAGCTGTGGTACTGAAGGTTTACAGGGTCCTGCATCAGGGATGCATCACACAATGGCGGTTCTGATGCGGATGTCTTTGGAATTAATATTGTTTTTAAAATGTATTTGTTTTTTTAAGTATTACATTAAATTACATCATTTGGTATTTTCTTAATTTTGCAATTTTGTTCAAGTCAGGCAAGTGAATGTTATTATAAGTAATTTTTCTTTTTATTTTAGATTTTTAAAAGTTTACCTATTTTTTTTAAATACACTATTTATTTTTAATTTTTGTAGGCTTTTAAATATTTTTAGTAACTTATTAGGAATTGTATTCTTATATGTAATCTCTTTGAAGTCCAACACTGCCCCTACTGTTGCTTGGAATGGAATTGGAATAGTGAATTTAACCCATCTGAAGACCAACTCCTTCCCTACTGTTGCTTAACCTGGAGTGGGAATATTACATTTAACTCCTCTGAAGTCTAACACTTTCCGTACTGTTAGACATGAGAGGGAAAAGTAAAACTAACCCCTCCGAAGTCGATCCATTCAGAAGTCCAACACTTTCTCTACTGCTGCTTAGAGCGGCTTGGGAGAGGATGTGGTGTAACATCTAGAACTGCCAGCGTGGGAGCTGGGAAATCAGGGTCAAGCCTCGTGTTGGATTGGCAAATCACTTAATCTCCCCTTGCCTACAAAAAAATTAAATAATGCGTCTTTGTGTAATGTAACTGGTGGTCATGTGAAGCACTCTAATACCTTTGGCACTATTTTGCACTATATGAAAAACTGAAGAAAAAAACTGGGAATAGTAAATGTATCCCCTCTAAAGTCAAACACATTCCCTACAGTTAGAGAAACTAGATTTATATGATTATTTATCTATTTGTTGTTTTTTAGTATTAGTTGTGTTTTATTTCTAATTAATTATTTTTGGGTGAATACTTATATTATTTATAGAAAAATCTGTTTGGGGTTGTAATAACTTACAATTTAATCTACTGGTCAAATTAATCATTACATTTCGTAATAGTATTGATTAATGTTTTTACGGTTTATATTATGTACATAGTTTCTTCAATTGTCTATACATTGTGTATATTTTATATGATATATATTTACAAATGTAATTTAAATTTGTCATTTGTATATATTAATTTTTACATTTTACATAGCATTATTTTTTATATATTTGTGTAATTATTGTTATTAGTTAATATTTTGTTGATTATGTTTACTATTTATATTTTTTAACTCATAATAATTTACATAACATGTATTTGAAAAACTGTATATTGTTCTTTTGTTTTTTTAAATTGTATTGGAGTCTTGAACGGACATCTTTGACTATTTCACATTTTATTAATGATATATTTTGTAACATTATACTTTTATTATTGCAGATCAACTTGGCAAATACCAAGGCTGTGTAGAACTGATTCCAACGAATACCTCTTTAATGCACCACCAGACAATCCCTGCCTCTTTACTTCATTCTTGCAGGTTCTTTTTCATCCTATTTCTCCCTTTGTCATTGTTTTTCTGTCGTTCACTTCCTCCTTCGTTCCCCTTTTGTATTGTCTTGTTCTGGATCAAAGACTGATGAAGAAATTGAGGGATGGTCCCCAAAACGAGTCCTTGTGGGCCCCTCCTGCAACCACTGGCTTAAAGTACGTAATGAGCTGACCAGGTGCAGACTCACACCCGACAGTGGCGGCTGCTGACATTTGAAAGCAGTGTGGCGTAAAAGTTCAGGATGAGTATCTCCAATTTTATATTGTGTCCATGGTTTGAACTGACCACTCTATTGTCCTCTGTACTGGTTGGAAATGTCTACAGTCAATAGAAGCCACCCCTAATCCTGCATACTAGCCATGCGAGGCCAAGCTCCCACTTAAATCTTTCTCACTAGATACTAGTGTCAGACAAAGCAACTCATGAAAGCAGCTTACATGAGTCCTCATATGTACCCACATCCTAATACATGTCCGATATCACGAATGACGATGTACAAGGCAATGTGGAACAAATCCAAGAACGGTTGGTTAAACAGAAGCAAGAAACTATATGAAGCACCAAACAAGCCCTCTGTCATCGCAGTCAACTCCTAGCCCGACCACGGCCCGCTGGAGTGCAGAGACAGTCTGATGTGGATGCCGGGGCTCAGTAAGTTCCACGGAAGCCCAGAATGCACAGCAGCCAACCCATAAGCAGTGGCACCAAATGTTGAATTTGCAATGGAAAATAAACAAATAGAAGGCACACAGTTAGACAGCTCACAGACAAATTTGTAGTACAAATGCTCCGTAAAGCGAAGCCAAGTTGAAATCCCTTTTATTAAGTTCAATAGTGGAAATAAGCTCAAACACACCTTCCCTGACATTCCCCAACATGCAGAGAGGTTGTCATAATTTAGTGGCCCAGTGACGACTATATTTTACTATTAGGAGCAAAACCGAGCAGAACGAACCCGGACTTCCAGGCTGAAAGTTCCAACCCTAATTAGCCCATTATAAAACGAATAATAAACATCCCCATACATTTGCTCTCTTTTTTCATTTGGAACATTTCCAGGCTCTCGGGTGATCTATATAGAAAAGAAAATTGTGCGTCCTGATAAAGCTCAGTCCACGGCACAGCATAGGGGTTTTAAGAGTGAATCTGCAGGGAGCCCCCACTAATGATTGTTTCTATGCAGCGCGTAATGCTTCTCTTCTGCCATTTCCGAGCGCTGGGAATAACAGATGTTACTATAAGTACACTACTGTGTATTTCATTAGTTCCTCCGCTGTTGCTGCGTCTTTTGAAGTCTGGACAATGGCTACGAAGTAAACACACCCTATGCATTGCCTCCCTACTCCATCCCCCAAAGGTGGTTTTCCACCATCCTCAGAGCCAGCGTGCACCTTCCCTCAGTTCCTCGGGGCAGTGAACATTTAATGAAAACGCTGCCCGGAGTTGTGAGTCCAGAACACACACCCTCGGCCCGCCGCCTTCTCCGAATTAATGGCGCACAGTGTATCTCGATGGATCTCAAACCGTTACTTTTGAAAGAGTTGGGTGCAATAGTCATCAATATTACCAACCTCCTCTCAGGAATACAATCGAATAAAAGGAGCGACGAGGGGATGAAATATACACAAAATGCTTTCCAATAACATTATTAGTCAATGGCACTTACAGACTTTAGGAGAGAGAGCGTGCGAGAGAGTGAGACTTTGTGCTGACCCCGCAAGGATGGAAAGCTGTACCGTGTACATGCTTAGTTTATGAGGTGCGCTCGCCAAGGTGGTAGCCAAATAGACAGTCGCATACGGTATGACGGGTGAGGGAGGGGTGGAAATGGAGTCGTCGCAGGCGGGATGGGGGGAGGCGGGAGGGGTTAGCAAGTTTAATTTTAAAAAAAATGATAAAACTTACAGTCCCGCTTTTAGATGGGTATCGAGACTCCCGACTCCCGCCGTCCTGCATTTTGAATTCCTGCAGTCCTCGTCATCAGGAAGGCAGCCTCCCTCCCTCCCCTCCACCAATCACAACGCTGTGAGGCGCAGCGGAGCGCGCCCCACTTGGGTCATTTTCTCTGTGTATGCTGCTGCATGCAGCATACACAGAGAACAAGCATTGGCATAGCCAATAGGTCTCGCCTTTGGGACCTTATAAGTGTTTAGTCATGCAACAGTTGCATAACTAAATACTTATAAGGTCCCAAAAGCGAGACCTATTGGCTATGCCGTGCAGCCGCAAAAGTGAAAGGAATCGCTGTCAAGCGTGGCGCGCGCGCCACCCACATGCACTGTAGATCTAGGCTGGGCTGGTAGCACTTTTTGGAGCCCTGTCAAAAAGTCTCGCCATTCCAGCGCATGCGCTGGGTCAGGCGAGACCTAAAAAGGGAGAGTGGGCGGTCCTGCTCGAGGGCAGAGGGGAGAGGCTTGCTCACTGTTGTGCATACTGACTGTTTGGTCGGCCCCAGGGCCGACCAAACAGTCAGTATGCACAACAGTGCGCAAGCCACTCCCCCCTGCCCTCGAGCAGGAATGCCCACCCTCAACCAGGCACTTCTGCTTTCTCGCAGTGCGAGAAGGCAAGAAACATAAATGGTAGTTATTACCATTTATGTTTCTGCCTTCGCGCACTGCAAGAAAGCAGTGAGGCGACGCCCCCACGCCCCAATGGGGGAGCCGTCACTGGTCGATATCTCCACTTCTGTTCAACTTCAACAGGAGGAATTTATGTGGAGAAATGGGCCTAAAATTTTGACAAAATATGCAAGAAAGGGATTGGTGATTTTGAGTTCAAAAACATGCTATTATACGTTGCAGGTAGAAATACCAATCAGAAATGTTAATTCCAGCCCTGGTAGCAGTACTTTAAGTGGACTGGGTCTTGCTGTTGCCGAGCACTGGCAGTTTTGAAAAGGGGGAGTCGAAACGGGCCCCTTCTCGGGCTCCGTTTTTATGCCCAGGCCTTTTTATGTCCTGACCTGGTAATACGAAGTTAGGGAACGACCTTGCAAACTTGGCTCGTGTTACATGAATCTCACTTAAGACCTACCAGTTCTGCCTCCTTCACAGAATCGGCAAATGAAATGTAAATGGAAAAAGGAAGGCCCGGGATGTGTTTTTAAAGGCATCCTGGGCTCTACATAACTCCTTTATCTGCTACATTTTAGCAACCTGCCTAGAATATCTGAGGAGCCTCCTGCAACTGCACAGTTTGATGTCCTGACATTGTAGTGTTAGCTAAACGTAATCATCCCTGGACAGATGCGCATCAGCAGGACTTTAAGTGGGATGAAAAAACTGTGGGGGGTCTCTCCAAGGGGCGTGGCCGATGAAGTTAGGAGCGTGGCTCAAAACCTGTAAGCTAAAAATCTGTGCTTTGCATCGTGTGCCGCCTGACTGGCATTTTGCTGCTTCTGTGATTGAATCCAGATATATAATACAATAAGTAAGATTACCTACAACAAGCCTGACCAAGTCATAGGATAGGTAAGCAACACCATTGGCTTTGTTGCATATGATATTGAAAATGCTTCAGTTCTGAAATGATGAGACTAAAAGAACTGTAACGAGTCTCTTTGAAGTTGCATGAAAGGCAGTGAAGGGTGGCACTGCTGCAGAGTTAAGATTTGTTTTCACCCCAAGAGTGAGGGCAAAAATGGCGAGCCCGATAAAAACCCATTTCGGCACCTGCTTTTTAGAAGACACAGCCAACTTAAAGCCCTGCGCATGAGAATAAGATGAGTCATGATTGGATTGTGTTAAGTTATAATATCAAGACCACGCGTTTCCCCTTTTTGTCACACCTTTTCCTCCTCCTCACTGCCTGACATTGTAAAGGCAGGATGCTGGTATCGATTCATGCATGTATCTTGGTGCTGGAGATAACATTTTTCTGGCAGGGCCGGCCCTAAATCGGATTGACAGGGCTAGCGCCCGTGGCGGACAGAAAATTTGGGGGCATATTATCAAGAACGGCGTTAAAATTATCGCTGCTTCAGCGGTGGGAAATTGCCGCTAAAGCGGGGATAATGGGCTTGATAATATGCCCTTGTAATTTCCAATAGAAGCCCATGTTCACAGCAGAACAAAAAGCTAAAGCGCTGATAATTTTAACGCCTTTCTTGATAATATGCCCCTTGGTGTTTGTTGTCGGTGTTGTTGCTCTGTGATGGCAGGAGGTGTGAGGAAGTGGAGGGCAGGGGGTTGTCGGAGTGCTAACAATTACACTAAGGTACATTAAGTGCTGATTGCAAAGTCGTTAACGGGACCCAAGTGAGACAAGTGGGATGGACGAGCTTCTGGTTGCATGACAATAAATCAGGCCGCTCACTGCTGCATCCCTTGGAATATTGGCAGCCTGGGCCTAGACCCAACTCGCCCATGCCAGGCCGGCCCTGCTCCCAGGGTCAAACAAGTCAGTGAACAAATGCAGTAGCAGATTAGCTTCCAGACTGGTGTGGTGTCCAAGGAGAGCCATCCCTACGTGAATGTGAAACTGTGCTAATTTTTGGTTAAAGAAGACAATCTATGCTCGGCACGAGCCAGGATTCGGTAAATTTCACTTCTGTCATATATTAATTTATGCGACATGGAGGAGAGACACATCTGTGGGCATTCATTGTCAATGTGTCCTGTTCATTCTTTTATTGACTGGCGCTGCCGTTGCTCAAAGACGGGCTGGAACACCTGCAGTGGCGGCTGGTGACATTTGAAAATGGCGAGGCGTAAAAGTGCCCCGTAACAAAGTCGCGTCAAAACGCACGCTCAAACTAGGACCAAAACACCTATTTAACCTATTTCATTTGTCGCAATGACCTTCACATTCTATGTATGAGATATCTGGTTCCATTTCTGCTGCTACCACGTGATTCACGTAACATCAAAACACTTGCAAACAATATTAGACATTCCCAACTCTGATCCCAGCTAAGTACATTTACTTGGAACCACCTGGAACACCCTACAATCCAACCCCAAAAACATGTAAACACTCACATTTAACATGGGCTGCTATGGCAGCTCCTTCCTTCCTCGACTTTGACAAAAAACACCCTTCCCATTGATGGATTCCTCCCAAACTTCCTGCACACCCATGAATTCCCCCCCCCCCCCCTACCACTCACTGCAGCCCCGTTCCTCTCGAGCAACTGGAACACCCTCAAAACCACTTCTCCCCCACCTTAAAAACGCCCATTGGATAACATTGATTTCGAACCTTCAAAAAAAAAGCGTTTTTTTTGCACTTCCCCTACTTCGATCCTCTTGAAACTCACTGGAACAGTAGTTCCAGCGATTACGAAGAATCTCACAAATACTTACACAAATCCATCCAGTGAAAGGGGTACGACTTTGCGATCAAACACGCGCCCCCCGCAAACACGCAAAAACACCCCAAAATCAGCCAAATCTCGATCGAATTTTGCCAAACCACTGGAAAACCTTCCCAACACCAAACCAAACAAATCCAGCCAAACCTGACCAACCCCAACCCAGCCAAACCACCCTAAAATTAAAAAACACTTACCTGACCGCCTCTTCTCCTGGTCCGCGTTGGCGCCTCTCTGCCCCTTCAAACGGTCCGGAACACCACGCCCACGTGACGCAAGTGACTGGCAACCCGGCCCTCAGCCAATCCTGGCGCTGCAGCAGCGCCAGGATTGGCTGACGGCACAGCCTACTCCTCGCCCGCCGCCTGCCCATTAGGAGACTGAGGGGCTCCTAATGGGCATGCACAAGGCAGCAAAAACACAAGTACGCATGACTGGGCACGGAGTAAAAATTAAGCTCCATGCCCACTCATGCGCACTTGTGCTGCCTTTCCCAAATGCGTCTGACAATGATGTCAGTCAACATGACACCGGACCGCCCACGTTCCGACGTCATGCTGACTGACATTCACAGAGGAGGGACGAGGGAGCTGCGGGCGCGGGCGGGGGGGGCTACGCCCCCACGCCCCAATGGACGCACCGCGCCTGATTTCACCTGGAGCATGCCATGTGCTCCACAGCACACTCACCAATGAGATGGAGGCTTGCCTTCAGCACACTGAGGCATGCGTGCTATTTAAGCAGTTACACAAGATGCTAAGGAAATATCAGGATTTAAAGCACCACAGCAGGCTAAGCTTGCCCTGCCCGACCCCCATCTTGTCATCTTAACGCATGTGTTTGTGTCCCTCAAGGACGATGCGCACTCGGTGCCTGTTTGGTCACGATCGGAATGTACATGCAAATTGTGCAACAAACATCGTGTTTGAATTTGATAGGCTGTTTGCAAATATTTTTTAAAGTGTATTCCTTTAACAAAGAGTTGTGTTTTACGTGAGTGCATCACATTATTTCGCTGCATTAAAAGACATTTTTTAAAAGTGAGCGTTTTTAAAGATGCACTGACAACTAATAAAAATGCCCTAATAAAAATGCTACTGTGAACTAAGAGACATGCGAGTGTGCCCTATTTTTGGCATAGTTATTACACATGGAACAGCAACAGCATTAAAGGCTTTTAAAACAAACACAAAAGAGGTTTTTCTACAGCGCAAATTCTGATTTAGCCCACACCCCTAATTGTGTAAGCCACGCCTCTTTAATATGTTTGCCACACACCTTTTAGAGGCCTCCCAGTTTTTTCATCCCACTTAAGGCCGTGCCTGGTAGTGCATGCTCCTTGCAACCTTCAGCATGCGATCTGGTGCTTCAAGTAATGAATAGATCCCCTGAAAAACATGGCCTTCAGTTCAGACCCAAGTTGACTTTGCTGTAAGGCTTATTCTGACGGGTAAAACATGTCAGGGTTACAGCTATGGGTCAGAGACCGCAATGGGTTGATACTCACCCGCCTTCTCAGCTCGGGGAAGTCGGTTCCCATCTCTCATGTAAAGAACCCTGCTTTGGCGTAAGCATTAATATTTTGGTAGCCTGCCTTGTTTCTTTTTTCGCACTGAGCGGAAGCTGCGACGCTATCCATGCCAGTGTCGTTGTGTAAAACTAAACCGTTGCTCGCAAGTCTCCGCACGTCTCACGCGCCACGAGACGCAGACGTTGTGTCTTAGCCCAGATGTAAGACATATTTTTCAAGAATGACGAGCAGATGTTTTGGCGCGAAGACTATGTGAGGGAACGCTGGATGGCACCCTGCAGGTTCACGGCGAGGAAGAGTAATTTGTGTAATGTGTGGAAAGACACTCCACAGGTCCTGCTGGGCTTCAAGCGCATTTTACTATCCCCCGCCCTCCTTTCTTTATTACAACCACTGCGCTGGGCATGTGCGCCCTAGGCTAGTAAAACTAAGCAGCGTGGCTAATGTCGAGTGGCTATATCAAAGCATAGCCACCAGATGAATGTAACTTTCGACATCACCAGACACTTTAAATAGAAATTGTAAACGAGCACACATGTGCCTTGTTCACAAGCCATATGGCCATAAAACTTCGGATATGAAGAGTTACATCGGTAAATTGAAGTCTTGTAATGCACGCACTCCTTCTCTATTCTTAGCTCAGGGGATCTTTATAGAGAAGCATTCACTTGTAATATTACTGTTTTCCACTCTCCTGGTCTAGGCATGGCCCAGGAAAGGGACAAAAAGCCAGGACCGTAACATTGGATAATAGGGGCTGGTATTTGTGGCACTTGTTGCTTACAGCACTCAGAAACAAGGGTAGAGTGGTGCAGGTAACACTGCATGTACATAAAAATATACTTAAAAGGCTTGACAGACAGCACTCCTATTGTCAGACAGGTGCAGTGATCTATTTGTTAAAAAAAAAAATGAATAGGAGCAGTGGCCCACATTGTTCCTTGGGCGCCTGCTGCTGAATGCCAGGGTTTCCAAAAACTAAGGATGCAAATCCTTAATTCCACTTCATGCCTCTTTCTTCCACTTTCATTCAATAAAACTCACTTTTTCAGAAGAGGAGATCGGTGCAGCACTCTCCCAGCTACAAGCAAAGAAGGCACCAGGTCCTAATGGCCTATCAGTGCAGTTCTGATTATCTGCTAAAGTAGTGTCTCCCCTACATAAGATATATATTGAAGCTTATGAAAGGGGCTGGGGGACAGCACCCGTGGTGAGTATCTTAAAACCAGGAAAACCTACAGATAGATGGAACTCATACAGGCCCATCTAAAATTTGAATGTGAACGAGAAAATGGGTGGGTTTTTGCCACACAGGTCCACACAATTTAATTTTAGGAGATTTCACAATAATATAGAAGCCACTGCACGTTTACAGATACCACTGGAGGTGGCCTCCCTAGATACCCACAAAGCGTTTGACTCGGTGGAATGGCCTTATATGTTTGCAGTTTTAGAAAAATGAGTTTTGGATTAAATTCCTGAAATGGGTTCTATTGCTACATACACAACCTCAAGCAGGATTGAAGTTAAAAAGGGATACTCTCGAAGGTGTTCCAGATTGGAAGGGGCATGCAACAGGGATACCCATTGTCATCATAACTGTTTGCACTAATTAGAGCCATCAGTGGAATCGGTGAGAAGAAATGCAAAAATCGAGAGCAGGAGATGGGGTCCCCTTGGGGGGGATCGTACCTCGTTATATGTAGATGATGTGTCACTATATTTTGCTACAAAAATCAATAGGAGAGTGGATCACTGATCCTGAAAGAACCAGGGTATTGCAAAGTCAGTACATGGTACTGTTTAAGAAACCCTCATTCACGTTCGGCAAAGGATCGAGTGAAGCGGAATATCTTAGTTCTCCGCTTAATTGTTATCAACGTGATCGCATAATCATTGGGTTAATCCAATGCTTCCTCCACCCGGAGGTTGTACCACTGGTAGTCTCAGTAGTGATCGTGAATAAAAAAAGGTGAGGTGACTTGTGGTGAAAAAGTACTTAGTAAAAATCTCGTAAAGCTAGTAAATGTCTTTATTAGTACTGGGTCGAGACGGTTTTAAAAAAATGTATTGTAAGTGTGCTTGTATAAGACTTGTTATGGTCTAGTGCACCTTTAAAATTGGTGTCCAAAAAAAGGTCGACATGTTTCAGCCCTCATAAGCCCCGAAGGGTCAGGTGGGCTTTCTTCAGGACCTGGTGCAATGTTGAGTAACCTAATGTTTAGAGGTTCTCTCGTGGAAGTAAAGGGAGATGGTGATTGCTCCCTTGTTCATACGTTCAACTTGAACCTGGTCTCCCTTGTTGCGGGTTACAGCGGGTACTCTAGGGGGGTCGCCTCACGCTCTATTAGGCGTCGGTCTAAGACCAGTGCTGACTCTGCCTCCTTAGAACCTCTAAACATTAGGTTACTCAACATTGCACCAATGATTATGCGATCACATTGATAACAATTAAGCGGAGAACCAAGATATACCGCTTCACTTGATCCTTTGCCGAACGTGAATGAGGGTTTCTTAAACAGTACCATGTACTGACTTTGCAATACCCTGGTTCTTTCAGGACCAGTGATCCACTCTCCTATTGATTTTTGTGATAGTTGAGACAAGGAAGCTGAGTGGACCTAAGCCTCTTCTTTCTCCCTTTTTTGATTTTTGAACTATATTTTGCTAACCCAGACAAAACCCTGGAGAGCACAAGAGAAATATTTGAAATATATAGGGATTACTCTAGGCTCTACAACAACTTGGATAAATCTCTAATTTTCCAGATGGACACACGGATGGCGAGAATTCTGCACCCCATGACATTGTGGGTCGTAGATGTGCACTTTAAATGTCTGGGTTTATGGGTACCTAGAACTACCACCTCACATTACGAGGATAATCTTACACCCTTACTGCAGAACCTGGAAATGGATGTGAGACACTGGGGAGTATTGCCTCTCTCCTTAATGGTGAAGTCAGTATTGTTTTAAATGGTGGCCCTCCCACTCTTCATTTATACATTGCAAAACAGTTCCTACAAGATCCTAAACCGTTTTTCAAGAAAGTAGATAAGATAATTTGGAACCTGTTGTGGCAGGGGGAATCCCAAGTATAGCACGCTCTGCACTACAACACTCTGCACTCATGACAGAGGATAGCACTGCCAAATATACAATGATATTACGAAGCAGCACATGTGAGCATAATTAATGATTGGGCTTAAGCACCAAAAAACCACCCAGCAATCCAAATGGATAGGGAGATGATGGGATAGAAAGGATATTTACATGTTCTCTATGGGGGGAATTAAAAGAGGAGACTCCCCCGCTGCAAATGTGACAATAGCCGTTGAACCTGGTCCTTTTTGCAGAGTTCTCCCCAAACTTTTTGCCTTCTTCCTCCTGTTTTTATGACCAACTTTTGGTTTGGTTTAGGACTCTGGGCACTTTACAACAGCTTACCAGTGCTAAAGTGCATGTGCTCCCTGTCAAAAATGTAATGGTATTTGGTTTCCCAATGATTGGCATATTTGTTTTACTAGTAAGTGCCTAGTACAGTTTTGACCACGGGTTCCCAGGGCTTGTAAATCAAATGCTACTGGTGGGCCTGTAGCAAGTAGCACTGTAAAAAATATCTCAGGCCTGTCACTGCAATGTCTGTGAATGCAATTTTAAACTGCCATTTCGACATGGCAAGTGCACTCACTTGCCAGGCCTAAACGTTCCCTTTTATTACATGTAAGGCACCACTAAGTTAAGCCCAAGGTAGCCCCATTGCAGACTGCAGTGTATTTAAAGGGTAGGACATGTACTGTTGTGTTTTACATGTCCTGGGAGGGAGGTACTGCAAATTGCTTTTTTCACTACAGCAAGGCCCATCTCTCCCATAGGTTAGTATTGGAGTTGCCTTGTAACATCTTACAATTTTCTCTGGACTCACAATTGAAAAAACACATATTTTAGTGAAGTTGGTTCTAAAACTGCAGGTTTGATAATACCACTTTTCAGAAAATTTGAATTTTCTTGCTTTAACAGTTCTGTACCTCTGCCTGTTTCCGAATACACATCTGAGTCAGGATGAAAGTTGGGCTTTTTGTGCATTCACTCTAGACAGTCACACAAAGGGAGCTGAAGTGTGCCCTGCATATCCGTCCATCAATTGTGTGTCTTTTGCTTTCTTGCCCTAAGTACGCCAGGTATGCCCAGACGTGGGTCTTGGGCTCACTGTGCCACTGGAATCAAGCTATCCTGGCGGAAGAGGGGTGAAACCCCGAATCCGGTCCTAGGATGCTTGTTTCCGGTCCAGGGAGGACCTGGCTTGGCAGTTCGGGCTGGACTGTTCCCATGAGGCACAGGGTCAAGACTGGTTTGCATATGGCCAGGTCTAAACTGGGGTGGCATGGTGAGCAAAAGTATGATGGATTTAACCCAGATCTCTTGACTGGTGGTGAATGTTTTGATTTGTTCTGCATTCCGTCCATCAATTGTGTGTCTTTTGCTGCATATCCTGTGGGCCCAGCACTGGTGGGCCTTCCTGAGCTAGAGTGGTGAGAGGAGTTGACACTGACACCTGAATATGGCTCTCTCCACCCCCTATAGTGTCTCTACAGCCAGGGCAGGGTCTTGTGCACTACAAAGACTTTCCTTTAACATTTGCCGACTTCAAAGGATGATATGGGTAAAGGGATTGGAACTGTGACACCATATACTCAGAACACTTCTGGGTTGAGGATATTGTGCCAGGGAGAACAGCTGTATAGCTGTCAAGAGGGACTGTCACTTTGTTGTTTGCTTTGTTATGTTGGCCTGCTGATTGCTGCTTCTGTTCTGGGAGTGAAAGCACTGGACTTTGATTTCTACATCCTGCTTTCAAGGTTCTCTGAGGGCTTGCATTGAGTTTGTCTCCTGTTAAGAAGTCTCAGGTCCATCAAAGTCTTTACCAGCAACCCCTGGGCCCTTCTGCTGAGGAGTCTTACTTTCCTAGTGGTACAAATTGCAGTTCCTGGGCCCTTGGAAGTGAGTTTGGTGTGCTTCTAAGAAGAACCCAAGACATCGACGCCTATTGACTTCGAAGCCAGTGCTTGTCTACAATTCTGACTCCATGCCTCCGCCTCCACTGGAGCCACTGCACCAACCACGACTTGCAATGCAGGGTCAGACGATGCCACAGCACCTCTGAAGCTCTGCTGCTACATGAGTCTTGAGCACCGCGCCACTGAAGTTTGTGGCACACTGCTCCAACGCCTATGGCCTGGTCCAACATCAACACTGTGTTAACAGAAGACCTGTGGCTTGACTTTCAACCCTCTTCAACGTTGCCCCACAATAAAGAACCAAGGTACAGCACGGGAAAAAGCAGCGTCAACTCCTCTGCAGCAGTAAGGTAACTGATTCATCACAACCCCTGCCTGGCAGTAAGGAACCGTCGCATCCCCTCCCCTCCCCTGCAACAGTAAGGAACTGATGCCGCACTGGCATTAGCGGTACCTCCTCTGTGGTTTTCATCGCCTTCGTTTTTCATAACACCTCCAACGTACTGTACTGGGGTCTGCCCGACTCCATAACTGGGCCTTGCTCCATCGAGGTTTGTGTACGTGTGTGTGTTTATAAAAATATTTTACACATTGACTCAGGGATAAGCCTCACTGCTCTCTGCCAATCTAACAAGGGGGTGAGCAGGGGTTATCTTATGTGTGTTAGTTACTTACCCTGACTAGAGCTATGGGTTCTGCCTGGCTTAGGTGCATACTCTAGCCAACCAGAAACCAAATTTCTAACAGTAGCACTCTGGCATGAGCTCCACTGAGTGATGGGATGGAAAGGGTGACTTACCCCGGGACTCCACTATGGGTGGTACAAGGTTAAAGGAAGTTGCTTATCTTGAGGGTTTCTGAAAATGGGATTTGATAGGGCTCAGCACCCTGGCGGACAACAGGGATGCTAATGGGATGGCACCCTTCACCTGCTTTTAAACAGAGTATGAGATGCCATCCTTCCAAATGTTCAAGTATCTGTAATGATGTCACGTGCTGCAGGGAAGGATTACATCAGTGGAGGAAATTATGGAGGCCTCCCTGCTGCAATATAGATTATTGAAGGGGCCACTACATACAACACTGATTTCTATCACTTAAAACATCCTAATGAGGAAAACCCAGAAGACTGGCTAGGTGCACTATATTTTCCCAAACAGGTAGCAATTAAGGCCTGTTACAAATGAATATAGTTAAAAGTTCTGCACAGAGTCTATTATACTATAATCCACGTATATAGAATAGGAAAGGTATTAGATGATTCTTGCTTAAGGAGGTATGGACAAAAGGGAGACTTTGTACATATACTTTGGGATTTCTCTGCTCTGAGTGTGTTCTGGAAGAGAGTGACCCATAGATTAGAGACAGCAACTGAAGTGAGGGTATTGATGAGAGCCATCTATTTCAAGGCCTGGAATCCCAGGTCTGTGAGAGGCACAGCCTGTGTCCTATAAGTCTTCATGAACTTTTCAACATCATATATTATAATCAATAAAATTTTAATGTAAGAATATTTCACACAAATAAAGAATTTGCACAAATAGTTATGTCATTTCTTCAATGCCAATAATATAATACATCCTACGGGTGCCTATGTGTAACTTTCACAATAGGTTCAATCCATGGCCAATTTTGTACAGTCAAAATCCAATATATGGAACATAACACAAAAATTGTAATGTGGATTTTATGTTTGACTTAAAAAATCAAAGTAATGCAACTCCCAATGCATTTCGGGTTCTCAACCCTTCTTCAGGGGTTATCCAAATGGGTGTGTTGAGCAAATGGTATTCCTTACGCGTAGAGCTACAACAAGAACACAGAAAATAACGAGAGGTCTGTATCACACTGACTTTGTCTAACAAAGTGTTACAAACAAATAAATGATAGGATTTGCACGTGTCACTGATTGTTCAAAAAAGGTTGAGGGGGAAGAAGAAAAAGGCGAAGAGATGAGGACACCAGTGCTATGTGAACAAGCCTCTAAGGAAGAGGTGGAAGGCCGATAGAGTAAAAATAGAACAGTACGGCTTAGGGAAATAGTGCGCCCATATGTGTTAGAGACATACTGAAATCAAACGTCAAGTAGTGTAATCATGCAATGGTTCACCAAGTATACGCTCCGATGACACCCGAGTGTGGGTGTAACCAAAACGGGGATGCAGGTGGGTGTTATGTTATGTTATGTTATTTATTCTTTTGTATAGCGCACGGCTACTCAAAAAGAGTGTCCCGGCGCTTTAGGAGAAGGAGTGCTGCAACATAATAACATAACAACATTAGAAGAAGAAAAAAGGACCGAATGCCAGACAAATACATGCAAGAAAAAGACAGGCTACTGGGTGAACAGCCAGGTTTTAAGGCCTTTCCTAAACGCTAGTAGGCTGGTAGCTCCCCGCAGAGTGAGTGGCAGAGAGTTCCACAACTGTGGCGCCAGTAGTCCAAAAGAGCGGCCTCCCAGACGAGCTCTCTTCACACGCGGAACAACCGCCAAAAACAGGGATTCCGACCTCAAAGACCGGGTCGGATGATAGAAGACCAGTCTCTTTTGAAGGTACTTTGCTCCCACCGCGTGGAGAGCTTTGTAGGCCAGAGTCAAAGCCTTAAAAACAATCCGTTTCCGGATCGGGAGCCAATGCAAAATTTTCAACAGGCCCGATACACTGGCCCGTCTATTTAATCCGAAGATAGCTCTCGCAGCAGCGTTCTGCACCACTTGGAGCCGCTGCAGCAAATACTCCGGCAGCCCCAGGTAAAGAATGTTCGAATAATCCAACCTGGACCCGATCAAAGCCTGCACTGTCAGCTTCCTATGCTCCTCCGACAGCAGGGGAAGGAATCTCCGCAGCATCCTAAGGATGCCGAAGCAGATGCCCGACACCCCCAGGATCTGGGATTTCAATGTTAACCCCTTATCCATCTTGACCCCCAAGTTCCTGGCTACTTGGGAGGAGCAAGACGGGGGAAACATATTAATCGGCCACCAGGCCTGCCAGTCTGGCTCTTTGTCGCACCCAAAGAAGAGAACCTCCGATTTGTCGGAATTGCACTTGAGGCTGTTCCGTTGGAACCATTGAAAAACAGCCCCAAGGCAATCCCGAATGCTCTCCCCATTAAAGTCTCCACCTCTTATACATGAGAAGAGGAGCTGGGTGTCGTCAGCATAGGATACGATCCGGGCCCCATACGACTCCACCAATGCCGCCAACGGGGTCATGAAGATGTTAAATAGGGTCGGGCTCAAAATAGAGCCCTGTGGGACCCCGACTCCCAGAGGCGGCATCACGGCGGAATCTGACGAGGCCCAGACCATTTGCCGGCGTCCGGCTAGAAAGGAGGAAAACCAGCCGAACACCGTCCCCCGCAGACCTATCTCAGAGAGTCTTGCGAGAAGGCCATCATGGGGGACGGTGTCGAACGCCGCCGACAGGTCCAACAACACCAGGATGGCTTTGCCCCCAGAGTCCAGAACCCCTTTAATGGTTTCTGAGACCTCAAGGAGCGCAGTCTCTGTACTGAGATGGGAACGAAAACCTGACTGGGTGGAGTGCAAAATCTCATTGGTCTCAAGAAAATTGGAAAGCACAACCTGAACGTGCTTTTCCAAAATCTTCGTGAGAGCCGGCAGCAAAGAGATAGGCCTATAATTGACCGGGGCCTTCGGATCTAGGCCTGGCTTTTTGAGCAATGGAATCACCATTGCCTGCTTCCAGGCGTACGGGACCACTCCCTGACTCAGCGAAAGATTTAACAGCGGGTTTGCCAGTGGATTAATCACCTCCGCAACTTTCGCTAAAAATTTAGCAGGGCAAGGGTCGAGGGGCGAACCCGATTTAAGATTGCCCATTAGCGCTAAAGAGTCAGGGGCAGAGAGCGGAGGAAACACACTCAGCGTCACACCAGGCCCTGCCGCGGGGATAAAATGGCTTTAGGATTAGTCTGGGCCAAAAGCCCAGGTGATGGAAAAGAATCCTGTATGCGTTGGATCTTGCTCGTAAAAAAGTCAGCAAGGTCCGAAGCCCAGGTACCAGACGGTTTTTCGTCCAGGATGTTAGACCGTGGGGAAATAAATTCTCTCACAATGGAGAAAATCTCCTTGCAGGAGTTAGGAGCCGCATCTATTCTCCTGGCTAGATATGCTTTTTTTTCCAGGCGGATGTCCCGGTGATAGGCCTTGACCACCGTTTTATAGGTCAGCTTGGCTGCAGTATCATAATGAGCCCGCCACGCTCTCTCGGCCACCTTACACTGCTGCCGCGTAGCCGACAGTGCAGCGGTAAACCAAGGCGCAGAGACCCGTTTCGGTGTCAGACGGGGTGTCAGTTCCGGGGCAAGGTCATTCAGCCTGTCTAGAAGCCAAGCTTGCAGGGTCTCCAAGTCCCTATCCAGATCTCCAGAGAGGGAGCATGGGCAATCCACAGCAGCCTGGGCCAGCATCTCTGGGGTCACACGATGATATGCCCTATGGGCACGACCCTGTTGCAGTGCCAAGGCAGCCACCGATTTGACTATGCCTTTGATCGTAAATTTGGCAAGCGAGTGGTCAGACCATAGTACTGGTGTAATCTCAATCATCTCAAGAGGGGAAGACGAGAACACCTGGTCAAGAGTGTGCCCCTTCTCGTGCGTAGGCTCCTGCAAATGAGGGATCAGCCCCAGCGGGGCCATAGCCTCAGAAAGTTTAATGGCAGCAGGGTCAGACGGATCATCCTGAGTGCTGAGGTGATTAAGGTTGCAGCGTATGCAAATTAAGCCTCGCCTGTCTTCAAGTCGCGGTCATATGAAAGTTTCAATGAACGAAAAAAGAATACAACAATGCTCTGCGAGGCCAGGAACAATAAACACGGGTCCTGTAAGTGAAACATCAATGGATGTGACGCTGGTCTTGGTAAACGGGACATGCACAGGAAAAGTGAAAGGGAAACGAAAAAGAGTCTATGGCTTACCTAGTGTAAACAGGATAGGACTCATGACTGCAACGATGAAAAAAACATAGTTATAAAACCTGAAGTCGGGGTGCGCGACTAAGCGTAGTTGAAAAACTGGCGAGTTGTGAAAATAAGCGGCAATCTAATCCTCAGTATTCTTACCGCGTATACCCAAGGCGGGCCGCTACGACGCTGGACAGTTCAAAGGATCTCATTGAAAAGATGACGTAATGACGTCTGTGCATTGTATTTAAAGGAGTGGAAGCTTAAAAGCGCTCAAGAGTGGTGAAACTCGCTTAGCTTTATTGTTCACCAAAATGCAACAAAAGACAACCGGGCGGGCCTGTATACAGCTCAAAAAGGGAAACTAACAGAATAAACGTGAAAAAGGCAAAGAAGGTGTTACGAGAAAGTGTGGGAAAAAGAAATCTGATGAATAAAAAAATTATAAAAGCTCAAAATGTGTCTTGAAAAAGTGAGAGTGACATTGCAAATCCTTTACAAGGAAAACATGTTAACATATTCTAAATCCCTTGTGTTTACAGAAAACATAATAATTCATAATGATCGTTTAAACCCCCAGGGATTATGGTACCTAGATATTTAATCCAGAAGGTTTTTCTGCGTGCTAGAGAGGTATGATACGCTAACCCTGGTACCTGTTTCACTTTTTCCAGAACGGTGAATCTGATCTGCGGGATGGTGTGTGACCTGTTAACCCAGTGTGAGGCTAAACATGAATTCAAGTTTTTATTGTGTATAGTACTTTTATGTTCGATAATGCGGGTTTTTATTTTTCGTGAGGTTCTCCCTACATAAACCAGCCCACATGGGCATTGTATGGCCTAAATGACACCCTCGGTGTTGCAATCAGATGTATGATGCATCATGATATTTTTGCCCGCTTGGGGATGAGTGAAACTGTTGCCCGTAATGATGTTACTACATTGGCCACAGTTCCAGCATTTTTTCATTCCTTTGAAATTGGTGGTTCTAGCCTTTGGTTTGATTTTCAGATATTCTCTTAAGTTTTTGGATCGACTGTGAGCAAATAAGGGTTTGTCATTAAATAAGTTGAAGAAGTCTTGTTCTTGCTCAATAATCTATCTTTGTTTAATGATTCTTTTGATTTTGAATGCTTGGGTCGATTGTTTAAGGACAATAACTTCCCTGTCTTTCTTGGTTTTTTCAAATTTCTTAAGTAGGTCTTCACGTTTCTTTTGTTGTAGCCTCAATTTTGCTGATTCAAGTACTTCCACTGGGTATCCTCTCTCCTTGTATCTGATTAATTGTTTGTTAATCAAATTTTCACATTGTGTGGGTTCGGACGTGATCCTTTTGATCCTGATAAGTTGTGACAATGGAAGGTGGTTTTTTAACGAAGTGGGATGAGCACTAGAATAATGGAGTGCGTTGTTAACATCTGTAGGCTTTCTGTAAACGGTGGTAGTTAGGCCCGTATCTGTTTTTTGAATTTCAGTGTCCAAAAATCGGATGCGATCAGTTCGGATGTTAAATGTGAATTGTATTCTCGGGTTCTGCCTATTCAATTCACGTATACAGGTTTCCAGAGTTTTTTGATCTCCCCTCCAGATGACGAGTATATCGTCTATATAACGCATGTATGCGATCATATTAGTCTCCCAATTTTGATTATGCATGATATGTCTGTCCTCAAAAAGTGCCATGAAAGTATTGGCATACGAAGGCGCTCCTGGAAATCCCATTGATGTTCCTGTTTTTTGTAAATAAAAGTTGTCTTGCCAAGTGAAATAGCTATGATATAAAGAAAAATGCAGTAGTTCCAAAAGAAAAACACCTGTTTCTGTATCTGTGGAGGAGTTGAGTAATCTCCATTCTACAGCCTCTAAACCTTCATTGTGAGCAATGGAGGTGTAAAGGACGACAACATCTATAGTACAAAGTAAAATTTGATCTTTGAAATAATGACCAAGTGATTCAAGTTTCAGCAAGCAGTCCGTGGTGTCTTTTACATAAGTGTTCCAACTTTGTACAAGAGGTTGTAAATGGTAATCTATGAATTGTCCGATGGGTTCATGTATTGACCCGCAGCCAGCTACAATGGGGTGGAACGGTGGATTGGTGGCATGTTTGTGAATTTTAGGTAGCATATACATGTGTGGGATTTTTGGTGTAGAGATTTGTAAGAATTTCCTAGTGTTTGGGTTGATCAATCCTGAATCCTCTGCTTTAGTTAAAATGCTACCGAGCAGTGCCATGAAATCTTTGATGGGATCTGTCTCCAGTTTGATGTATGTTTGTTAATCATTTACGTGTTGAGTAACACTTTGCTCATAGAATTCGCGATCCATAGCAACAAGCGCTCCACCTTTATCTGCAGGTTGGTATATAATATTGATGTCTTGTCTCAAGGCGTTAAGGATCCGTCGTTCCTTCTTAGTGAGGTTTGTGTATTTAGGTGTAATGTATCTAATCTTCTCCAGATCCTTTGTTACCAAGGTCTCAAAGTTGTCTAAACTTTTGTGAGATGTCGGTGCCATGAATTTACTTTTAGGACGAAAAATATCTGGTTGAGTGGTTGAATCTTGGTATTCGGGCATGTTGTAAAAGAACCATTTCAATCTAAGGCGTCGCATGAATTTGAAAAGTGCAACCTCTGTTTCTAAAGCATTAGAAGAAAATGTGGGAACAAATGTAGTCCCTTTGTTCAATACTCGTAGTTCTTCAGTACTGAATGTTTTCTTGGAAATGTTAATAACTAGGTTGGTTTCTTGGGATTCCTCTGTGGTCTGCCTCTTTCTGTGGTTTTTTTGATTTGTCCCCTCCGGACATGCTTTCTTTTGAAGGGGCTGTTTTGTCCAGTGGTAGGTTTGATGGTGGGCCTGAGGCCAAAAAAGGCTGTTTGTCAGTCGAGGTGGTAGCTGTTTCCTCGGTTATGTTCATGGGTGCTGGTGGTCTTTGTAAAGATAAGTCCTGTTCTGTTGCTACGCTTTCCTCCGAGGTCGTGTTTCCAGGTCTTCTAGTGAAGCTTCTTTGGGCATATCCCTCTGCCCAGGTGTAGACTTCGTCTAGCTTGCAATCGATTGTATCTCGTCGGAACTTCCTTATTTTACGTTTGTGTACCTCCTTGGCATGACTATCCAGTTTGGCATTGATATCCTACAAGGTCTTGTTCCAATCTTCTTGTTCCATTCTTTCTGAAATTTCATCTTTTAATTTTGAAATCTCATTGGTGAGCTCATTTAAAATGGTTGATAGTTCTTCGATAATCAATAAGATCAGATCTAATGAACATTTATTTAATATCACGTACCACCGTGACATGAACGTTTTGTTGAACTTGAACAGCATGGGTTTTAGGGCTATCCTTAAGCCCCTAGGTATGCGCTTAACCTTATGGTATTCTATCAAGGTGGTGGCATGAAGACGTTGGTTGATCTCCTTTTTCATAGTGTATTCTAGTTGTGTGAGTAATTGTGTTGTAGTATTGATGAGCGCCCCATTTGCCATAGTAGGGATTTGGAGTGAATCGGGTACAACCTCCTACCAATGCACACTAATTATTCTAGGTTTCCTCCCTGCAAAAAAATAAATAGCATGTAAATGGAAATCCCCAGTGGCCCCAGGGATAAAGGACTGGGAAAGGGAAATGGATATAAGTCACTTGCAGGAAAAAAACAATATATGAAGGGAGAGGGTGTCCAAAGAAATGTAATAAGATTTGGCAAGGATGGAAAAGTAACGATTAAATTATTCAAGATGCTGGCGACCTTGGAGGGTGGGGAGGGAAGGGAGCGGGAGAGGGGAATAAATGGTTTGCTAAGTATATGTTGTATTGTTAGGAAAATCAATACAAAATGTAATTAAAAACGAACTCTTGAAGGATATTTTTATCCTTGCTGCCGCTCCTTGTCACTGTTTTCCTATTGTTCTCTTCCTCTGTCTTTCTTCTTTAATTCCTTTCTCCCTTTTGCTCTGGGTCAACGTCTGATGATGAAAAATAAGCTCTGTTCCACCACTGTAATTCTGTCTGTGTGGAGAACATGCAAAATGTGCATGACTGTTGGCCGGCCCAAGACGGTCAGTCAAACAGTCATGGGCACTTAGAGAGTATCACCACTCCTCCCCCCTGCGCTCCCCAGCCTAGCCCCGCCCCACAAAACTGCCTCAGCACAGAAAAATAAAATGATAATAACCTCTTATTATTATCATTTTATTTTTTCTTTATTTTTTTGCAGTGCTGAAAGGCAATGAGGTGAAGCTTTTCTGCCTTAGCGGAGGAACCGCCACAGTCATACTTGAGAAACTACTGAAGAAAAGCCACTCAAGCTTGGGAAAAAATTATAACAATAGGAAATCTTTTGCTAACATATCTTTATATGTCAGGGAATCTCACATAGTTCCTGAAAGGTCAGGTCCATGCCAGACATTCAGTAGACCCACATAAAATGATTTTACAAACTATGAATAGAAGTATCCCACACATACATAGCGGTTATCGTGACTATCATACACAAACCTTGTCATCCTGTATCTAAGTTGGTCAGCAACAGTATAGTTATGAATATGCAGTACGTTCTATATTCGTGATCAGTACCTCCATTGTTAATGAAGCATAAAATTCCATCTGAAAGGTATTTCTTTATAAAGCTGCACTACTTAAGTATGGAGATTGTAATGCACAGATGGCAATGGGTGAAATTTGATAAAACATGTCAGTATTTCTTTGTGAAACAGCTCACAAGCAGTCAGACTAAGCAATGCTGGTCCATTTCATCCAAAGTTTAGCCAAGTCTCTATCCCAGATTTACTCTGATTGAACAAAGCTCAGCTCAGAGCTAACATCACCAGCCTACATCAATAATCGACTGAACGTCCAACTCCCACAAGACACATGCGCACCATTTTGCTGGCCGTCGCACACCGTCCCGCATCCATTGCAGCCCCATTGTGGGCCAGTCCCTTCTGAACATCGCTGAAAAGACCTGGAACAACTTGCCCCTCCATCTCTGCACATAACCCTCCCTGGCAGACTTCAGAAAGAAACTTAAGACCTGGTTTTTGACTGAGACTCAGCACCTTCAGACCCCTAGTCTATACAAATGTTGATTGATTGATTGATTTATAACTAAAACTTGTGCTCTCCACCATGCCCTGCTTATGACATGTGCTATGACATCATTTATGACATCACTGATGAATTCTCAAACGATATCATTAATAACATCACTGATGCAATCATCCAAGCTTTTTGTACACATTCCTCTATAAGCTGGTATAGCACTAGAGCTCTGAAAATAAGTACAAAATAGCTCAGAAGAATATGAGACATCACTAATGCCATCACAGAAACAGCTCCCTTAGGTGCAGAAAGTATGGGTTAAGTGCCACATTGAGCCTATACCATACACTTCACAGGTGGCATAGTTTACTTTAACAATCAAACACAGATATATGGGAAACCCTCATTGCACATAGTGTTCAATTTGTATACAACTGTTCAGAGAAAGGCAAATTCCTAAAAACACTGAACGTCTATTCCAAAACATAATGACCTGTTTATCTGTATCAAGCCCCTGACAGTCACCAAACCTACAATGAGAAATTATTTGATATGAGTAGAGAAGCGGGTAAAACATTATTCACTTTATGGAGAGAGTTTACCTTGCACCACACCATTTGCAGACAGTGAAACTCTCATGATAAATACACTACAGAGTATTAAAAAGTATTTCCCAAGAACAGTGTACAGTCTATGCAACACTTGGCAAAACAGACAATAATCTCTATTTTCACACCTGCAGTCATGTCCCCGGTACATATTCTACCCAAACATAACAAGTTCGGGAGGTTGGAGTTTTAGCCATAGAGGCAGTTTATTATGATAAAAGACAGCTGATTTCCTTGTGCTGACAGCAGATCCATTCAATACCAACATTCTTAGCTGATCAGTTTCCCACAAGTATTCCAGCTGCCCATGCCAGTATCTCTCTCCACACATCCAATATTACCTTCTCACAATGGGTGTGTTGCACTATAGAAGTGGGCACATTAGAGCTCGAGGGTGTCAGTGGAATGAATCATGTGCAGCCACTGTTCTCTTGTTGAGCTGGCAGGATTGGGAGGAAAAGTTTTATATGCGAGGTCACAGCAGGAAAAGCAGTGTAACACCCTCACCTTACAACACTATTGGGTTCCCCGGCCACAGGAACCACCCATCTTTTTTTCCTGGTCAGGTGTACCCCTCTCTCTCTCTCTCTCTCTCTCTCTCTCTCTTTCTCCTCTCTCGCTCTCTCTTTGTCTCCCCTACACCCTGAACCATTAAGTGGATGAATTGCCTGACCTCTGGGGGCACAGTTTCCTTTTTTTGACTGCTCTGCTCCCTTCTGTGTTGTTGTTGTTGTGGCACTTGCCCAATATGTGCTGGAAGTCATTTCATGATGGCCAATGACCTGATGGAATGTCCTTGCCTGGTTGTTGCCCACTGTAGGGATACAGTGAAAAGTGACATCATCTGAAGCAGGATGTTCCCCCAAGATTTGTGTTTGTTTATTTATTTATTTGGGGTTTCCTTAAAGCTCAGATATTCATAGCAGTGTGGGGTTGTATGATGTTCCATTTTGATGAACGTAATGGGGGAACATAAAGCCAAGCATAATAAAATGAGTCACTCATGAGAACTTATCTCGTTCACTTCACAACAACTTCAACAAGAGGAAGATTAAGTTAATCACCAAGGTGCCTGACAGCCATGCCCTATTGTTACACCAGTAATGATTACATTTTTGACAATGCATTCTCCCCTAAATATAAACATTCATTCCACATCAACATCTGGCAACATCAGGGAACAATAACAGTATGAGCATTAGACTCTAATGTAGAAGTCAAATCAGCAGTACTTGTTACCCTAGCAATAAGACAGAAATCTCCATGACCAAGACCTTTTAAACTGTAGTAGCAAATAAGATGTACATGTTTCTATTTTGCCATCGCTCTCAGTGTTGTCTGAGACTTGCGCATACAAACACAGACTATTCTGAGGTGGCGTTTATCATGTGTTGCTGTCAAGCACTTAACATGTTGTTACAAGAGCTCATGTGTATGTCGGAAGTTCTCTATGGACATGCCAGCCTAACAGCATATTACCACTAATCTACAACAACCACTGCATGACATGACCCATCTGCGGGGGGCCTCACGGCCCCTCTTGCCCTGAGGACCACCACTTCCCCGGGACACACTGTTTTCTTAAGTAATGCTGGGGAGGCTGTAGGACTCATGGGTGGATCCATGGCAACATTGACAAAAGTTTAAGTTTGGGGTTCCACTCTTTATTTACTATAGGCCCCGTGTGGCCAGGGGCTGAGGGCATTATGGAAATGTAGAAGGGGGGAGGGGGTGCACGGGCCCCCCTCCTCAGTCTATTCAAAGCCCCGGGGACTGCCACCTCCCCAGGTCAGTGAAAACATTATATGAGTCTTGTGTCCCATGGACCGCCACATCCCTGGGGCACAGAAGTACATACAAACAAATGCAGGCCTCAGGACTAGAGTGGACTTTTTCCCCAATGAGTTCTGAGCCAGGACGTGTGTTTGCAGAGTGATGGAGAAAGGGAGCGTGGCCTCTGACAATCTCTCAGCAGTTCAGCTCTGTGGGTCTTACTGGAGGTAACAGGATGGCTAGTTGGCCCCCCAAGGACCCTCAAGAACAAGGGGACTTCATCCCCCAACTAGTAATGCACCAGTTGGCGCATTTGCAGACTGGAGGAGAAAGGGGGCATGGCAACTGAAAACCTCTCAGCAAACCCACTCTGTGGGACTTGCTGCAGGTAACAGGAAGGGTAGTGGCCCCCAAAGACTCTCAAAAGCCAAGGGGACTTCATCCCCCTACTAGTAGTGCACCAGGAGGTGCATTTGCAGACTGATGGAGAAAGGGAGCGTGGCTTTCTACTGGTCTCAGCAGTCCTGCTGTATGGGACTTACTGGAGGTAACAGGAGGGGTAGTTGGTTGCTCAGCTAAATATAACTGATGAATTTCTCTGGTATTTTTATGAGGGAAACCTGATCCTCACTATAACGTCCCTGTAACTTTTGTTTTTTTGCAGTTAATATATTGATATATTTTTAAATTTGTATATAGGAAGCGGTCTCCGAGTCACACCCAAGACATTCTTTTGTGATCGGCACTGATGACGGCCAATGAGGCCAGAAACGCGTCTGCCTGAATGCTCATGCCATGCAAGGATTGTGCTGTGACTTCTGTGAATGCGCTCAATTAAAGTCTTTGTTTGTGCCCGGAGCTGTGTCCCGCTTGCTTGTGCTTGAATCCTAAAGGTGAGCATTGGAGTGGATATATATATATATATATATATATATATATATATATATATATATATATATATATATATAATTTTTTCTTTTTTACTGAAACAACCAAAGGTTACAGGGATGTTTTAGTTAGGCTCAGGTTTCACTGATACTAAACCAGTAAAATTCTGCAGTTATAGTTAGATGAGCTAACTATAACACGCTCCCCACAGTGCACCGCTCATGACCTCTCATATTACATCACCCATTACATGGTCAGTGACATCACTGATGACATCCCAAATGACATCACCGATAACATCAAGTGAGTGTTAGTGTATTAAGAGATTATGGGTGTTAAACTTATATACTAACCTTCTACAAAAGTTAAATTAGTATACGTGGTGCACTACTACTGAGTGATACTACTACTTTTTTAAACGTTTGAGTATATTTGAATACAGTAGAGAAACAATGATTGAATAATAACAAATGCCATCAAAAACCAAACAAGAAGAGAAGTAATGAGTACAAAGCAATAAGTATTTTGTAAATAAATGAATAAAAAATATGAAAAGATATGAACTCTACACTGTAATCAACTGTAAAATATAAGGAAAAAAGGAGGAAGGGGAATGAAAAAGGAGCACAAATGTAGCATGTTGTATCAAATAAAGAAACATAACAATTTCTACGAAACTGTAGACATTCTAACAAGAAATAAAAAGATAAAACACCTTTTGTCTTTTGTATTGTTTTGAAAAAATAAATTACAACTTTATACAAAGGCAGAGTGGTAGAAATTCAAGGTGGCTTGCATACTTCATCCTGTAAAGAAAAAATTATATTAGCGATGAAGCTCAAAGGGATAAATACTTCGTTAGTGGAAGCCATAAAAGATCTGTTTTAATGCCAAGAGAAATAGGAGTGAAGTAGTTGGTATTCAATCTATGATGAAAACAAATGGCTTTCCACCAAGACCTGAAAGTAACATTTTGAGCTTGTTTGCAATTTGTTTTTGAATAAGTGAAATGCAACAGCCAGTAGTAAATCTATCAGATTAAATCCTGGAGTTGAATGAGACCAAATAAGAGTCAAACTACCTAAGAATGTTAATAAAGGAGAAAACATTTAAAATCTTATTAAATTTAGTCCCGACCAATTTCCAAAAATGATAAATAATAAGGCATTCAAATAACGTATGTTTAAGATCTGCAGTGGAACATGAGCAGGACCAACATGATGAGGCAGAATCAGGGGGAAAGGATTTTAGATTGGTGGGTGTAAGTAACAAATGGTGATAGACAAAATAAAGGGTTTGAATAGTGTTCGCAGCTCGTGTACTTTTGTGGAGTTTAAGCCAAATCTTATCCCAAAAAATAGTAGACAAACATTCCGCCAAATACTTTTCCCAAGCTAATTCAAGTTTTGACTTGGCTCTATCTGAGGTTGTTTGTAATGATTTATAAATAACAGATGCTGATGAGTGGGTACTGAGTAAGGAAAAGAGTATGTTAGAAGTAGGAGGAGGAAGGGTAGTAGACAGTAAGGTGAAATTATATCATTTGAGGGAGTTCCATAGGAGAGTGTATTGCTTGCTGGACGAAGAAAGCAAAGAAAATTGTGTTTGAAGATCTGAAAAAGACAAAAGTTGGTCACTTGAAAAACGTTTTGATGCCCAACATAAACCCCTGGTTTGCCAAACTTTCTAATTAAGGGGAAGATTATTAATATGTAGTCCTTTATTATGCCAAATTGATTGCTGTTTATAATTAGCAAGGGAGGGATATGTGACAGGTGGGAGAAGTTTTAAAATGTTCCAGGAATGAAAAATAACAGGAGAGCGTAGCTGAGATATAGTTGTTGTGAAAGCAAGAATTTCTTTAAAGATGAAAGGGGCAATGAGGGATTTCCCTAACTGTAACCACAGGGGAGGGTGTAAAGGGATATCGGAAGAAACTTAATGTGAGGCCTGTTTCAAAGAAAAGGCGTAGTGATATTTTTTAAGAAATTAGAATTTAAGGGCTCCATTAGACTTCTCCTTTTATAATGGGGACACCGCTATGCATGGAGGTTTACCTTTCCAAAGAAATATTAATAAAATAAATTTCTTGAAATAATGACTGTGGATAGAAACAGGAATCATGGCAATAACATATAATATGAGGGGAGTGAGCATAATTTTAATAGAGTCAATCCTACCCCACCAAGATAGAAAAAGTGAATGTTATCAGGCAATACCATGATTTAATGTCTTGAAAATGGAATCAAAATTCAGTTTCAAAGTTTCTTTAATGGGCTGTGAGAACCATAAATCTAAGTACTTTATTTTGGTGGGTTGCCAGGCAAAACCTGTGTGTGTGAAAAGTTGTCTATTGTACAAAACATTCAAAGGTTGTACTTCACATTTATCAGCATAAAGCCAATAACCCAACAATTGAGAAAAAGTAGTAACTTGCTGGAGATAAGGGGAAAGGGAAGTTGAAGGGTCTGAGCAATAAAAAAGAATATTATCAGCATACACTGACATCTTAATTAGTTGTGATCCATTTGAAAAATCTGATATAAGCTTATCCTGCTGGATTTTTGTTAAAAGGGTTCATGTGCTATGATAAACAAGAGAGGGGATAATGGGCAACCTTGATGAACCTCTCTGAGGAAAGGAAATACCCTGAAAGTACACAATTACAAAAATGGCAGCTTAAGGACCTGTATAAAACAAAGATATTAAATCAGTCAATTTGGGTGGAAAACCAATTCATTTTAATGTCTGAAACCTAAAATCCCAACAGAGTCGATCGAAAGCCTTTTCTGCAACCAAAGCAATAGCAGCAATGGGATGTTTCAGAGTAGCGGGTTTGCTTAGGATTTTGAAAAGAACCTGAGCATTATCTGAAGCCAGTCAACCCTTAACGAAACCAGACTGTTCAGAACCTATTGGGTCAGGTAGAATAGGCTCAATGCAAAAAGCCAAAATCTTTGCAAAAACGTTATAATCTGTATTGACTAACGTGATGGGACGGTAATTTTTGCACTGTGGGGGATCTTTATTGTATTTAGCAACCAAATAAATCATAGCATCTTGAAAGGAGCCGCAAGAAGCCCTTTTAGTGGCAAAAAAGTTATTTAATAGTAAAAGGTTGGGAAGGAGTAATTTTGCAAAGTGGCTATAAAATTCAATAGTGAAACCATCAAGGCCAGGAGCTTTCCCTTTAAGTAAGACAGAGACTGCATGGGATGTCTCTGAGAGTGAAATATCAGCCCCTAGTGGATCAAAATCAATATGAGGAGAGGAAGGAAAAGTAACAGATTGAAAATATTTAGAAAAATCTGATTTTTGTGGTTGTGCTTGTGGTAAATATAAAGTTGGATAAAAAGTAACAAATTCATGTAAAATACCCTTTGCCCTAAAAAGAGTAGCCCCTGCACTGTTTCATAAGGATTCAGTTTTAGTTCTATCTTTTCTAATTTTTAAATAGGTTGCAAGCACTTTCCCCATATAATTTTGACCACAATAGCAACGTGCACTACTTTTCAGCAGGAAAGTAGAGGCAGCATTTGTAGTTAATCCATTAAAATGTATTTTGGCTTCAATAAGGTGTTTTAGAGAGGTCTAATTTTTAGAGTGGTAATAGGCATGCTCTTGTTTTTTTAATATTAGTAAGTAATAGGTCTGATTGAGATTGCATATATTTTTTCTTTTGTAGGGCAAATTTTAACATGAATCCTCTTGCCGCTGCATTAAAGGAATCCAAAACCATTGCAAAAGAAGAGTCAAGTGTATTGTTCATAGTAAAAAATTCAAAAGTGAAAGATTTAAATTGAGACGTGAATTTGGAATCCAAAAGAAGTGAGTTATTAATATGCCATCTACCTGCATGTGGGGAGAAAGGAATAAGATCAAGGTCCATACAAACTGGTGCATAATAAGATATGAGTATGGATCCTATGTCAGATTGATGGACATGTTGAGCCAAGGAGTTACTAAGAAAAAGATAATCTATTTGAGACTGTGAATGATGTGAGTTCGAATAAAAGGTGTATTACCAGAGGTTCTGGTGACATAATCTCCAACAATCAACTAGTGATTTACGTTAGATGGCGGATCTAAATTGTGAATACATTTTTTGTATGCGTTACAACAAACAAATGATGGACGGAATGCTGACAATGCAGACATTCTCCCCCAGTCAAGAGATCTGGGTTAAATCCATCGTTCTTTTGCCCACTACGCCACCCCAGTTTAGACATGGCCATATGCAAATCAGTCTTGACCCTGTGCCTCATGGGAACAGTCCAGCCCGAACTGCCAAGCCATGTCTTCCCTGGACCGGAATCAAGCATCCTAGGACCGGTTTCTGGCTATCAGCCGTCATCAGCCAGGATAGCTTGACTCCAGTGGCGTAGTGAGCACGGGTCCCACGTCTGGGAATACCCATCCCACTTAGGGCGAAAAGCGTTACAACAAACAAATGATGGACGGAATGCTGACAATGCAGACATTCTCCCCCAGTCAAGAGATCTGGGTTAAATCCATCGTTCTTTTGCCCACTACGCCACCCCAGTTTAGACATGGCCATATGCAAATCAGTCTTGACCCTGTGCCTCATGGGAACAGTCCAGCCCGAACTGCCAAGCCATGTCTTCCCTGGACCGGAATCAAGCATCCTAGGACCGGTTTCTGGCTATCAGCCGTCATCAGCCAGGATAGCTTGACTCCAGTGGCGTAGCGAGCACGGGTCCCACATCTGGGAATACCCATCCCACTTAGGGCGAAAAGCGTTACAACAAACAAATGATGCACGGAATGCTGACAATGCAGACATTCTCCCCCAGTCAAGAGATCTGGGTTAAATCCATCGTTCTTTTGCCCACTACGCCACCCCAGTTTAGACATGGCCATATGCAAATCAGTCTTGACCCTGTGCCTCATGGGAGCAGTCCAGCCCGAACTGCCAAGCCATGTCTTCCCTGGACCGTATGAACAAATTTAACTTTTGAATTCCTATCTATTGCAGAATCAAGAATTTGATTGCAATCGCCACCAAATATAATATAATCATTGTCACACATTGTTAACTTATCTGATATTTTTGTCCAAAATATATTATCAACAGAAAATGGACCGTAAACATAAAAAAAATGTAAAGGAATATGACCAATCAGCATTTATCAACAATCCAATGGCCCTCAGAATCAGAGTCATGTGAAACCATAGTAACGTGAAGTTTCCTATGACAAAGGACAAGTACTCCATTTTTTCCCTTTAGCAGGTTAAGCAAACAGGTCCCCCACCCAGCATCTTTTTAATTTGGCAACTTCTATTTCTGAAAGGTGAGTTTCTTGTAGTAAGGCAACATCTGTATTTAGTCTGGCTAAGTGAGATAATACCCTATGACATTTAATAGGGTTACCTAGCCCTTTAATATTCAATGAGATGACCCGGAATGAGATACTGTAATGATAGTATGCACAACAATTGCATCTACAGTATCAAATTTATTAAGAAACAGATTAAAGTAGAAAGAGAAATAAAATGCTTGCTTAATGAAGAAGGAAAAGAGAGAAAGGGTGGTAGGGTAAGCAGCAAAAAGAGAGTATAGATGAAAGAAGAAAAAAAGAAGAAGCAAATTGAGTAGAAAATTAATCATAAATATCATTAAGAAAGAAGAGAACCGAGAAACAAAAATACAGTACAAGCCATACAAATGACAACTGAGAAACATACCAGCAAAACACAGAAACGAAAGGGAGGGTGGCAACACCAAGGGACAGTGGCGACAACATCTGAACTCCACAGGAAGGCAAGACAGCCTTGACTTGGGTGAAAACACTACATAGGGTAGAACTGCATGAGGACAAAACATGAAGACAAACACCTGTATTAATAAAAACTGTGCTAAATTAAATAATGTAAAAGAGAGAAAAAACATCACAGCACTACAAAAGATAAGAAACACAGTTACATAATTATTATTAAACATAAAGAATAAGAAAAACAAAGATATCAAGTATTTTTTGAAGTGTCATTATCATCTCCTCTGTGTAATTGGAGAAATCTCTTAAGTGCACCAGGCTCTTCATAAGTTGTTGATTTATATTTATATTTCACTTTGAACAAGCAAGGATGAATTAGTCCAAAATGATCATTCACGGCTCTTAACTGAGGGCACATATCCCCAAAAACATTCTGATGATCTGCAATAACTTTAGCAACGTCTTGAGAGAAAAAACACCTGTGACTACCCAGATGATTTGCTTTTTAGTATTGACAACAGAGAAACATTGTAGCAAGTCTGTACATTGCAAGAAAAACAAAATTACTCCACGTGGTTTCGCAGATTCTGTAGGACCAAGTCTATGTGCTCTTTGAATATTGAGAGGAACAGATGTAGGGATTCCAAGAAGTTTTGGTAGAAAAGATGAAAATAGTTGGTCGAGTTGGAACCCTCTACGTTTTCTGGAAGCCAATATATGCGTACATTTTCAGTGATTTCGATTTTCAACGTCCTTAGTATGTTTTTAAGTAGAGATATTTCTGATTCCAGATGTGAAATGTGTAGAATTGATTGCTGTAGACTTTCAGTATTTTGCTCTATCATTAACACACATGAGTCTGGAGAAGACCATTTGACATCCAGCTGTTGTAACGTTTTAGTAGTCTCTTCCATAAATGGTCTTAAAGCACACATTTTATCAAGTTTAACCTCCGTAGACACTGGTGCAGGCTTCACTGGTGAAGAAGGGTCTTTTTAGGTCTTTTATTTGAACTCACCGTAATTTTATTACATGAGGTGGTATTAGAATTAGTACCTGAGTGAAATTCAGGTTTCTGAGAAGCAGCGTCATCTATATGGTCATGGTTGGAGTTTGAAGCGGACAATAAACTTCGTTTGAGATACACAAAAGTTTACGTTTCTGTATTCTCCCCAAAAATGAAGAAAAATTGGTAGCAAACTGAGGAGCCATTTGACAAAAATCTTTAAAAGAGGAGATTCATGCCATGCAAAATATATAAAAGGGCCAGACAAACTGAAGAAACAATGCCCCCCAAAAAACTGAAGTAAAAAATTAATTCAGAGCCTACAGCAAAAGATACTGAATAAAAATTACTTCTCACATAAAGTAGAAACAGCTGTGGGAGCCAAGGCATACATTTGTTGAAATTAGTGAATGAAAATAAAGTCTATTTTTAGGAGCATGAAAAGCTCCACAAACAACTGCCTAGGAGAGGAATTGTGTGAGGAAACGCACCCACTGCATTCCAAAATGGCAGACGCAATGTCTCACTACTCACCAAATCCCCTGGGGTCGGCCCTCATGAAGCAGAAATGCACAGAGCTCTGGAAAAGGCTCTAGTGACTTACCGGACCCACAACAGGAAACACATTACTGTATCCCTCATTGTTCAAGCACAGGAGGTGTCCTGCGGTGAAGAAAGGCTTCCACATCCGTCGGAGCTCAGCACAGCACTGCCATCTTGGTTGGTGCCATAACCACTCCTGAGTGATACTACTTCTAACATATATTAAGTGAATAGCTGTGTGACTGTATGTATCCTTGTGTAAATGGGTGTGTAAGTGGCTGTATGTGTGTTTAACTGGGCGTGTGAGTAGCTATGTGGGTAAGTGATATGCTGTGAGATTGGTGGTATTGGTGAGTGAGTGGGTGTGTCAGTGGCTGTATGGGTGAGTGAGTGGTTGTATGAGTGGATCTATGGATGGGCAAGTGGATGTGTAGTGACTGTATGGGTGAGTGAGTAGGGATCTAAATTACTGTATGAGTGAGTGGCTGGGTGTGTAAGTGCTTGTATGGGTGAGTGAGTTGCTGTTTGAGTGGGAGTTTGGTTAAGTGAGTTGGTGTGTGACTGGCTGTATTGGAGAGTAAATGTCTGTGTGAATGGCTGCATGGGTGAGTTAGTGGATGTGTGAGTGCTTGTATGGATGTGTGAATGGGTAGGTAAGTGGTTGTGTTGGTGTGTGAGTGAGTGTGTGAATTCTTGTATGGATGAGTGAGTGGCTACGCTGAGAGGCTGTGTGGGTGAGTGAGTGGTATGTGAGTGAATGTGTAGGGTAATAAGTGGGTGCATCAGTAGTGGTATGGGTGAGTGTGTGGCTATGTGAGTGGCTGTACGAGTAAGTGACTGGTTGTATGAGTGCCTCTTTGGAGGAGTGACTGGTGTGTGAGTACTTGTGTGGGTCTGTGAATGGGTATGTGAGTGGTTGTGTGGAAGTAAGCATATAATAGGTTGTATGGGGTGTAAGTGGGTGTGTGAGTGGTTCTTTGGATGATGCCATCAGTGATGTCACTTACCATGTCATTAGTGATGTAATATGTGAGGTCATAAGCAGTACATTGCAGGAGTGTAAGTCATAGTTATAGCTCAAGTAACTATAACTGCTGAATTTCACTTTTTTTTGTTCAGATGAAATCTGAGCCTAACTTCAATATCTCTGTAACCTTTGGTTTTTCAGTCAATTTCTAAGTTTTTTTTAAATTCGATTTCCTAACCATAACGACCCTGTAACCTTTGTTTTTTTAAGTGAATTTCTAAGATGTTTCAAACTTTATTTCCTAACTATAAAGTCCCTGTAACCTTTGTTTAATTAAGTGAAATTATATTTTTTTTAAACAGTAGTTGCATTTGCAGCATGGTGGAGAAGGGAGGCGGGACCTCCGACTAGCTCTCTGGAATCCTGTTGTGTCAGACTTACTGGAGGCAACAGGAGAGCTTCTGAGCTCCCAAGAACCCTCAGCATCCAAGAGGACTTCATCCCCCAAACAGCAGTGCGCAAGGAAACGTGTTTGCAGAGTACTGGCAAAAGGGAGCATGGCCTCCAAAGACCTCTCAACAATTCCACTGTGTGGGACTTACTGGAGGTAACAGGAGGGCTTGTTAGCCCCCAAGGACCCTCTGGAGCCAAGGGGACTTGATCCCCAAACCAGCACTGCACCAGGAGGTGCGTTTTCAGAGTGGTGAAGTAAGGGGGTGTGGCCTTGGAAGACCTCTCAGCAATCACGCTCTGTGGGACATACTGGCAGTGGTGGCTGGTGACATTTGAAAGTGGTCGGGCGCAAAAGTTGGCTATGACTTTTATGTAGCGAGCGACGTGAGCGAGCTTAATGAACAAACGTGGGGACCTGAGTGGTTTCTCCTACCGATAACATTTTTTACAAAATTGCCAAATGGTTCATTTAAAAGCAAATTAATTTAGTGATAAAGCATGGGTTATAAAGGAGTGGTAATGTAGAGTCTTGAAATATTAAAAAACATTAAAAACTGTCCCATATCTTACTGTATTAATGTGTTCAACAGTTACTGAATGTGCAAATTGTACAGCATGACAACTTCACGCCCATTAAAGTGAGCATGGCTCCCCTTCCCTGGGCTGATTTTTCTGCCCCGGACCCCATCCCCGATGCCTGGCTTTTTTGAATGAGGGAGGGGCCAGTGGCTTCCTCCCTGGGCTAATTTTGGCCCCTGGACCCTCTGCAGGAACCAGTCTTTTAAAAAAAAAATTAAGGTTTAAGATTAGAGGACTGGAGCTTAGCGCCCCCCTCCCACGCTGATTTTGTATTCCCCGGGGCAGGGCTGTGAGAAGCTGGCCTGGCATATGCTGGTCACTAGTTATAGTAGCCACCTTGCACCAGTCCAATTCGACTCTTATGGTAGATAGGTTTAAGACAACCTTTTAAAGAAAGCTATCCTAGTGGTAGCTGTGGAGAGCAGCCTTCAGGCTAAGTCTCAGAGGAATGTAAAGCAGCTTGTTTTACCTTATAATCTCTTGAATTACCAAATGAAAGGAAACCACACAGGTATATATATCAAATATATATGTATTTATTACTAGACACACTCTACTAATCTCTTTATGAGATTGGAAGTCAGGAACATATGCAAATATCAACGTTTCACAATAAGTTAAGCACAAATATGGCTGGGGCCCTAGGGGCGTACCAGACTATATACTAAAAAAGAGGTTTAGGAATGTCGACTTGCAAAGGGACAATGCCTAGGGCCTGTAAAATCGCTGGGGCTTCACTAATCCACCCAAGGCAGGTAAGTAAAAGACCCACGGGAGACGCGTGCAGTGTGAGAACACAGCCGCGGATTCCCTATTGATTTCAATGGAGCAAGTTGTGGTTGGATTTTTAAAGTTTAAGGGTACTTCTAGGAAGTCTACAAGCAAGTCACTTACAAGGTAAGTAGTTCGAGGGCCAACGCCCACTAGAGCACCGGAGTGCACGAGTTACCTCACCCAGGGAAGCCGGGTGCATAGGTGTCTTTTGATGTCGGGTTGCATTGTCGTTTTCTATGGAAGCCGAAGAAGTTTTGCTGCTTGTGAAGACTGAAGAAGTGTCTGGTGGAATCCGAGCCTGGATTCAAGCTGAAGAAGACCTGAAAGCAGAAGGGATAGTGTTCACAGTCACTTGCCAGTGACCCGGGACCAGGAAGATGGATGCCCACGGAAGTCGGGTGATTTCAGGTGATCAAGGGTGTTTTGACTCTTCAGCCACGAGATCCAGGAGGTGTCGAGGACAACCAGTAGCTGGATTCGGAGTGTCCCGTAAAGTCTGCAGCTTACTGAGGTGTCAGCACCCGGATTGGAGCCAAGAAGCCTTGACAACAGCAAGTCTTGTGAAAAATGAAAAAAGTCAGCGGTGCAGACCAGCAAGGCCTGAGGAACTCACCCAGCAAGGGTAAATGAGGGCAGACCTGGAGCAACCAGAGGAGCCCTTTGGTTTGATGAGAAAGTCTTCAGGGGACCCACAAACCAATGGGCAAGGGATCGTGAAGACACCTTATGAGGATTCACTTCACAGGAGCCCACGGTCACTCGGGACAAGGTAGGCGTCTGATTTTCAAGGGAAATCCTGCTGGAGGCTTGGACCATATGTGGTCCAATGCACAAGTTCGTAGAACATCGTGAAGGAGTTGCACTTGACAATAGTGCACGGTACCCGGGTATTGCTGTTCCTCGTCACTCGTGGGGTTCACTCACCTCAGCTCTGCTGGGGACTCACAATGGCCATCGAGAAGTCATGAAATCTACTTCCAGGGCTGCAGGGACTTTAGACTCCAGCGGGAGGGGGAAAGTTTGCAACTGTTGATTAGAGTTTTTGGTGCCTGACAAGCAGGGGAGTCACTCCTTGACTCCAAGGGAGATTCTTCTGTCTTCCAAAGGTAGTGGAACGTCGAAGGGCCAGGATTCTTCTTGTAAAGCGTTGTCCAGGGTTATCTAGTTTGCAATGGCCAGGGTTCCCTATCTTATACTAAAAGAAAGGGAGGGACTAGCTTTATGACCATTCCTCTGGGAGGGTCAGGGTAGGGGGTGGTTACACCCACTTCCCTTTGTCCAATTTTGCACCAGAGCAGGGACAGGTAGCCCCTGAACCGGTTTGAGCTGGCATATGCACAGAGGAGCCTACTGCTCCCCCAGTGCAGAACTTCAAAGCACTCTAGGAGTGCACCCACCCAGCCCCAATACACTAAATCCTGTCTGGAAGGTGGTGACACCTCCCTGTGACAGGATGCCTATTGTTGGGCCTCCTCCACTGCGAGTTTCAGTCAGCAGCAGGAGGGCAGCCCAGAGTACATGTCCACAGTGAGTACATGTCATCCTATCTAGAAGGGTGGGATCATACTCCCACACCAGATACTGGTGTGGGGGTATGATTCCAAGTTGTTTGACACCAAACACGACATGTTTTGATGCAGTCATTCCAAAGTTAGCATTTACCGGGAGGTTATAATGCACTTAAGAGTATATGGTTTAACCGCATCCACAAACAGCCACAGAGAATAGACTCTGCCAGCTGCAGAGGGGTCCTGCTCATGCAGAGGCACCCCCTCACATTGTAAACCAAGCACCCTGCCCCCAGGATTGATAGGGCCTGCCTTAGGGGTGACTAATAGGTTTATATGTGTGTGTATGGTGAGATACAGAAACCTATATCTCTGTGATGAGTGCTAACACTACCTCACCCAGGCTGCAGTAGCAGGCCTGTGGTGTCAGATTTAGTCTGCTTCCCAGGGGTGGCATAATACATGCTTCAACCCCTGGTAGGCCTGTGAAGTACCTATGCCCTTGGTACCTAGGGTTCCATATACTAGGGGTTCATAAGGTACCACAGTATCCAACAACTAGTGCATCTAATATGCACTACAAGTTGTTTAGAGAGAACAGAGAGACTGGGGCCCTGATCAGCAGGGACCCAGCCAAACTATAGCCAGAAACCAGTGTTAACATCAGAAAAAAGTGGGGGCAACATAAGTGCAGATCCTACTCTCCTACACAACACCCCCCCCCCAAATGCAGGGACACTAAACTAACCTTGACCAGTTGAGTCTTCGTGTTCTAAGTGGAAATACCTTGAGAGTCCATCTGCATTGGCATGTTGGGTCCCAGGTCTGTGTTCCACTGTATAGTCCATTCCCTGTAAGGAAATGGACCACCTTAGCAGTTTAGGATTTTCACCTTTCATCTGTTTGAGCCATAGGAGGGGCTTGTGGTCAGTCTGAACTATGAAGTGAGTGCCAAACAAGTATGGCCTTAGCTTCTTCAGGGCCCACACCACAGCAAAGGCCTCCCTCTCTATAGCTGACCAACGTTTCTCTCTTGGGGTCAGCCTTCTGCTTATAAAGGGTACTGGCTGGTCTTGACCTTCATCATTCAGTTGAGACAGTACAGCTCCCACACCCAGCTCAGAAGCATCTATTTGGACAATGAACTTGTTTGTGTAGTCTGGACTCTGTAAGATGGGAGCAGTGCACATGGCCTGCTTCAGGTCATCAAATGCCTTTTGACAGCTAGCTGTCCACTGAACCCTTTTTGGCATTTATTTTCTTTGAGATTAGATCATTTAAAGGGGTCACTATAGATCCATTTCCCTTAACAAACCTCCTATAGTACCCAGTCAGGCCTAAAAAGGCTCTCACCTGTGTCTGGGTGGTTGGAGCTACCCATTCCATTATGGTTTGGATTTTGCTCTGCAATGGTTGAACCTGGCCTCCACCTACAAGGTGGCCCATGTACACAACCTCACTCTGCCCTATCTGGCACTTAGTGGCCTTGATAGTGAGGCCTGCTTTTTGCAGGGCCTCCAAAACATTTCTGAGGTGGACCAGGTGATCCTGCCAGGTGGAACTAAAGACAGCAATATCATCTAGATAAGCTGAGCAATACGTTTCCATACCTGTTAGAACTTTGTTCACCAACCTCTGAAAAGTGGCAGGTGCATTTTTCAAACCAAAGGGTATCACCACAAAGTGGTAGTGCCCACCAGAGGTCGAACATGCTGTTTTGGCCTTGACATCATTAGCTAACTTGATTTGCCAGTAGCCAGCTGTTAGGTCAAATGTACTCAGATATTTGTCTGAGGCCAAAGTATCAATGAGCTCATCTGCCCTGGGAATTGGATAGGCATCAGTCCTGGTGACTGCATTGAGGCCTCTGTAGTCTACACAAAACCTCATTTCTTTCTTACCACCCTGGGTATGAGGTTTAGGCACAAGGACTACTGGACTAGCCCAAGGGCTACCTGAATGCTCAATCACACCTAGTTCCAACATTTTCTGGACTTCAGTCCTGATACAGTCCCTGACATGGTCAGGTTGCCTGCAGATTTTACTCTTGACAGGCAGACTGTCTCCAGTGTCCACCTCATGGGTGCACCAGGAAGTCTGACTAGGGGTCAGGCTAAACATATGTCTGAACTACTGCAGAACTTGTCTGCACTCAGTTTGCTGACGGTCAGTGAGGCTGCTTGCCAAAGCAACACCATCTACTGACCCATCATCAGGGTTCTGTGAGAGCAGGTCAGGGAGAGGGTCACTCTCCTCCTCCTGTTCCTCATCAGTTGTCATGAGCAAGCCCATGTCAGCCCTGCCAACATATGGCTTTAATCTGTTGACCTGGTGCACCCTAAGGGGGCTCCTGGGAGTTCCAAGATCCACCAAGTAGGTGACTTCTCCCTTTTTCTCAACAATTGTATGGGGGCAACTCCACTTGTCTTGGAAATCTTCTGGGGCCACAGGTTCCAACACCCACACTTTCTGTCCTGGCTGATAGACAGTCAATACAGCCTTTTGGTCATGCCAAGCTTTTTGTAGTTCTTGGCTAGCCTCCAAGTTTTTGGTTGCCTTCTTCATGTATTCAGCCATCCGGGAGCGGAGACCAAGTACATAGTCCATCACATCGTGTTTGGGAGGTTTGAGAGGTAACTCCCAGCCCTCCTTCACCAAACATAATGGACCTCTTACAGGGTGCCCAAACAGAAGTTCAAAAGGGCTGTAGCCAACCCCCTTCTGTGGGACCTACCTGTATGCAAACAGAAGGCAGGGAAGTAAAAGGTCCCATTTTCGCCTTAGCTTTTCTGGGAGGCCTTTTATTATTTCCTTTAGGGTTTTGTTGAACCTTTTCAACTAACCCATTGCATTGTGGGTGATAGGGAGTAGTGAACTTGTAGTTTACACCGCACTCCTTTGAAACTAGCTTTGAAACTTTTGCTAGGATTTGTCAAATGCCACCAACGTTTTTAGCAAATGAATTAATAATCTTGGGAAATGGAAATTAGGTCCTAACTATAACTACCTACTACCTACTGGTGACCACAATATATATATATCTATAGATATATTCACTGAAAAAACCAAAGGTTTCAGGGGCGTTATAGTTAGGAATTGGCATTTAAAAAACCTTAGAAATTCACTGAAAAAAACATAGGTTTCAGGGGCGTTATAGTTAGCTGGACATTTCCCTCGTACAAAACCCTAGAAATTCCCCTGTTATAGTTATGTGTCAGTACCTCAATGGATGATTGGTGGTGTGTGAGTGTCTATATAGGTTTATAAATGCACAGAGTTACTGTAAGTATGAGTGACTGTAGAGGTGAGTGAGTGGACATGTAGGTAGACCTAAAAGTCAATGAGTGGGTGAGTAGTTATTGGTATTGGAGTATCTATGGTTGTCAAAATGGCCGTCTGAAATTTTGAGTCGGTGTATCAAAGGTTATATTAGGGTGTGGGAAGATGCACTAATTTATCACATGGATGATGTCATCAGTGATGTCATCAGTGATGTCATTTGAGATGTCATCAGTGATGTCATCAGTAATGTCACTGACCATGTCATGAGTGATGTAATATGTGACGTCTTCAGCAGTGCATTGCGGGGGCGCGAGTTATAGTTAGCTGAACTAACTATAACAAGGGAATTTCTAGGGTTTTGTACGAGGGAAATGTCCAGCTAACCATAACGCCCCTGAAACCTATGGTTTTTTCAGTGAATTTCTAAGGTTTTTAAAATGCCAATTCCTAACTATAACACCCCTGAAACCTTTGTTTTTTTCAGTGAATTTCAAAGGTTTTTTATATGCCAATTCCTAACTATAACGTGCATGAAACCTATGGTTTTTTCAGTGAATTTCAAAGGTTTTTTAAATGCTAATTCCTATCTATAACTTATCTCTGAAGATATCATGAAAAGCATTATTTTTTAAAAGTAGGGTGCACATTAGTTTTGTGGAAAAGCATCTTTGTGATTGGTTAAGAAAAAGCAGTTTCAACGTAGAGTATATATCATAGGATAAAATTTGCTCAGCTCAACCACACCTGCTACTTGCATTTGGAAGGCACTGTTCGAACTTAAAACAATCGTCAACTTTTAACCTGCACGTGTCGTTAAATGTTCAAGAAAATGTTACAAAAAAATATCGTAAAGTTTTAAAAAATTGATGAACTTTTAACCTGCACGTATTGTAGAATGTTCTAGAAAGTGTGTTGATAGAATACGTTGTACTTCTGATTTCTATGTGTTGTTGAATATTAAAAAAAACGGTTCATATGGAAAATTAAAAAGAAACCAATAGAGAAGTTTTGAAACCTAAAAGAATCAAGGAACTATTCTAATTTATTCTTTACATGTATTTATGTGTGCAGCAACAAAATTATAGACACAACAGCACTAGGAAGAGGAAGAAGCAGGGAGTGGGGGGAGGGGGGAGATGGGCAGAATGGCACACATGCAAAATTAAGTACAACACACATATAGACTAACAATGGCCAAAATGAAACACACCAACAAGGAGCACAAGTCACACAACCTGCCAACATCACACCACTGAATGAGTATAGAAGTGAAAACCACGCTGCATTCATACAGGATGTGTACAAAGGCCAGTCGTTGGTGTTGTGGGATGTCTGCAACCGTGGTCATCATGGATGAGATGCCCAGCATGTGGCACATGGTCGAGTTCACTGTGTGTTATGTTGCCAAACGGCTGCTCCTCCCTCCCACTAGCCCCCACACTTTTGTACAGTGAGCTGTTGTATCTCGTGCACTCGTACGGCACGCCATTGTAATGCCTATTTGCGCATGTCCTGCTACATTCCAACTACAACATCACAGTGCCGTTTGGAGGGGGTGCATGCCACTTTTCAACATCGACTGCTGTGGCTCTTGTAACAGGCCACACCAGAACACAGAGACACACTTACCGCACTTCCTGTACACGGACATGTCCGAGACACCCCGTTCCCCTTGCCAGATAGGCACATCCATGCACTGACCTGTGAACAACAGACCAGCACACGCCAGTTGTGCATGCAGGAGGATGTGTACATAGCTACACATCCAGGCTCACTGCCAACGCTGAGGTGACAGCACACTGTGATGTTGCAGGGCTCGTGCCTATCATGCTAAGACAATGACCACAGGGACACACTTACTAAGATGTGGGTTTGGGGGGCATTGGCGGTCCTGGAGTTGTTGAGATAAGTCTTCTGGCCCTCATGGGTATCCCTGTATCATGCTCATTGACTCTATGGCACCTGTGGGTGTTCTGGTGTGGCTCTTGGCTGTGTTCCCTTTCATGGTTCAGGTAGTTGTCCTGCTTAACACCAGCAGAAAGCAGGTGTAAAATCCCTGGTGCTAACGTGTCTTATCGCCGGAATTTTTTTCGCATTGCAATTGGTGTGAAAGTTGTGATGTGATTTTTTTCGTGTGCACAACAATATATGAACTGAGCAGTGTATCTCGTCAAGATCCAGCACCTGACGCACTATTCCCAATCAATATAAATACAATGAGATTTCTTAATAGATTTTGTGTGTACACTGTCAGTGCAGCCAATACCTCAGTGCAATACAATACAGGATTTTAGTATTTAGAATAAATCGCAAAGGTGCACCTCGTGTCTTTTTGCATGGGAACGGCTACTCTCCATTTCATTATCAGCACTTTAACGGAAGTAAAGTTGAGATAAATCTAACACACTATTCAGAAGTTGGTGCAAACTGCAGATATCACCAGTATTCCAGCGATAAGTGCCCCAAAATTTAACACCATGATGGACTCCATCAAATAACAGTAATAAGAACAAGAAAGAGTCACACAGCAGTTAAGATAACAACCAAAAACGTTATTAATTTTTTTTCAAACTTTATTTTTTATAATAATAAATATATATAAACAAAAAACTATTTTCAAACTTTATTTTTTTATTAACATATATATGAACAATAAACTAATAAACAAAATGTAACAACAATAACAAAAAACAATGGATGTCCACGACAGACCTGGAAAATAAGAAAGATTGTAAAAAAAACAACCAACATGGTATTCTCAACAAAATAACACAAGAAACAAATCACAGATATATAAAATGCATACAGCTAACAAAATGTTATAAGTTTAACTTACAAAAACTGTAAATGTTGCCGCTTTAAAATATTTACTGAATCTGAAGAAAATGTTTTGCAGAAGGCACCACACCAACAACGTTTTTCTTCAGTGGTGAGGACATTTTTTACTTTTTCCAAGGAGCAAACAAAGACCAATGCCACCTTCTTCACTCACAAGATTTGCCAAAGAGTTCTGTTACGAGGGGATCCTAACAAAAAATACTCGTGCGGCACAGCAAGTATGATGAAACACCTAAGGACCCTTCATCCAAACAATCTTGCACGAGAAGAGTGCAAACAGATGAGAAACACTCCTGTTCTGTATCTGTAAAAAAGAATCACAAATAAACGTATATTAATAACTTTCAAATTTATACTATTCCATTACTGTACAAACACATTTTATATAGAAACTGACTAAGAAACTATAGCCCTGAACCACAAGTGTGACGATCGTTAAAACACTACATGCATACTGCATACTACTTTGAAGCAGTTCATGCCCTAAAGCCTACCTCACTAAAAGACTACATGCTAACTGACTAAATGATTACAGTACTATAAGGAGACACACTGGGTGAGTGACAGGGTGTTTGCTAGAAGAGTATGAATACTAACTAGGGAATTGAAGGTGTGAAACACAACTGTGTAGGTGATTAGAGGACTGCATCCATACTGCATAGGCATTTAAAGCAGTCCATGTGCTAAGGCCTGGCTCACTGCATGACTACTTGGGTACTGACTGAATGATTAGAGTACAGCAAGGAGAGTGCCTAGGTGAATTTATAAGTGCTAGGCTTTTCGCACAGTGAATGGATTAGTACTTGGTACTGAATGGGTCACTAGAGGAGTGCAAAGGCAGTGTCAAGTGCTGGACTGTATGGATACTGACTAGGAAATTGAAAGTGTGAAAGACAAGTGTCTAGGTGGTTAGAAGACTGCATGCATAGTGCATAGGGGTTTGAAGCAGTCCATGTGCTAAGGCCTGGCTCAGTGTATGAATACTTAGGCACTGACTGAATGATTAGACTACTGCAAAGATAGCATCTCGGGGAATTTATAAGTGTTTGGGTTTTAGCACAGTGAATGGATTAGTACATGGTGCTGAATGGGTCACTAGAGGAATGCAAAGGGAGTGACAGGGTATTTCCTGGAAGTGTATGGATACTGATTAGGGAATTGAATGTGAGAAAGACAATTGTGTAGGTGGTTAGAGGACTGCATGCATAGTGGATAAGGGTTTGAAGCAGTCCATATACTAAGGCCTGGGTCACTGGATGAGTACTTGGGTACTGAATGAATGTTTAGAGTACTGCAAGGAGAGTGCCTGGGTGAATTTATTACGGTTTGGCGCTGTGAATGGATTAGTGCATGATGCTGAATGGGTCACTAGAGGAGTGCAACGGCAGTGACAGGATGTTTGCTGGAAGTGAACGGATACTGACTGGGGAATTGAAGGTGTGAAAGACAAGTGTGTAGGTGGTTAGAGGACTGCATGCATAGTGGATATGGGTTTGACGTAGTCCATGTGCTAAGACCTGGCTCAGTGCATGAATACTTAGGCAGCGACTGAATCATTAGAGTACTGGAAAGAGAGTGTCTAGGTGAATTTATAAGTGTTTGAGTTTTGGCACAGTCAATGGATTAGTACATGCTGTTGAATGGGTCTCTAGAGGACTGCAAAGGAAGTGACAGGATGTTTCCTGGAAGTGTATGGATACTGACTAGGGAATTGAAGGTGTAAAAGACAAGTGTATAGTATGTCTGAACACTTTTATTTGAAGCAATCTATTTGGTACTTAGAAACTGACTAAATAATCAGACTACTTCTAGGACAGTGCTTAGGTAAAACTTTTAAATTTTCAGTTCTGCCACAATGAACAGAATAGTACATGGTACTGCACCTTAGTGTCAAACCCTGACTCATTTTATCAATGCATAAGCAAAGACTAGCTTCTAATGCTACTAAAACTTGACAACATGAGAGGTTTTAAATTAGTTATCTGTCAGCAAATACACGATGTTACCAAATGCTTCTCTCACAGTGGTTCTCAAATGCACACAGACTCACAGTGTGATTCTAGACAACAACCACTATACCTAGGAGTTTACCAAAAATCATTCACTACTGTGGAAGTGGTAAGCGAACTGCACACAATCTTCATATTTCAGGACTGCACTTTTATGTCAAAGCCTGACTCATATAATCAAAGCATAAGCAAAGACTGGCTTCTAATGCTACTAAAACTTCACAACATGACCGGTTTTAACCCCTTCCATGCCCATGACGGAACGGTTCCGTCATGAGCATCGGTTGCGCTGTGCTCATGACGGAACCGTTCCGTCATGGCCCCGCCCGCGCTCGAACCCTTCAGCACCGCGGGGGAATTCCCGCCGCGCTGAAGGGGTTAAAACAGGTATATGTCAGCAAATACACGATGTTACCAAATGCTTCTCTCACAATCCTTACCCAAATGCACACAGACTCACAGTGTGATTTTAGACAAGCAACACTATCCTAGGAGTTTACCAAAACTCATTCACTACTCTGGATGAGTTAATGGTACTGCACACAATCTACATATTTAAGTACACCACACCAGTGTCAAAGCATGACTCATTTAATCAACGCATAAGCAAAGACTGGATTCTAATCCTACTAAAACTTCACAACATGACAGGTTTTAAACCAGTTATCTGTCAGCAAATACATGATGTTACCAAATGCTTCTCTCACAGTGATCCCAAATACACACTAACTCACAGTGTGATTCTAGACAAGCACCACTATCCCTATGAGTTTACCAAAACTCATTCACTACAGTGCAAGTGGTAAGGGAACTGCACACAATCCACATATTTCACAACTGCAATTTACTGTCAATGCCTGACTCATATAATGAAAGCATAAGCCATAACTGTCTTCTAATTCTACTAAAACTTGACAACATGACATGTTTTACAACACTTATCTGTCAGCAAATACACAATGTGACCAAACACTTCTCTCACAGTGGTTCCCAAATACACACAGACTCACAGTGTGATTCTAGACAAACAACACTATCCCTAGCAGCTTACCAAAACTCATTCACTACAGTGGAAGTGGTAAGGGAACTGCACACAATCTACATATTTCACGACTATACTTTAGTGTCAATGCCTGACTAATTTAATCAACGCATAAGCAAAGACTGGCTTCTAATGCTAATAAAACTTGACAACATGACAGGTTTTAAAACAGTTTTCTGTCAGCAAATACACAATGTTACCAAACGCTTCTTTCACAGTGGTTCCCAAATGCACAAAGACTCACAGTGTGATTCTAGACAAGCACCAGTATCCCTAGGAGTTTACCAAAACTCATTCACTACACTGGGAGTGATAAGGGAACTGCACACAATCTACGTATTTCACGACTGCTCTTTAGTGTCAATGCCTGACTCATTTAATCAACACATAAGCAAAGACTGGCTTCTAATGCTACTAAAACTTGACAACATGACAGGTTTTAAAACAGTTTTCTCTCAGCAAATACACGATGTTACCAAACGCTTCTCTCACAGTGATTCCCAAATGCACACAGACTCACAGTGTGATTCTAGACAAGCACCAGTATTCCTAGGAGTTTACCAAAACTCATTCACTACACTGGAAGTGATAAGGAAACTGCACACAATCTACATATTTCACGACTGCACTTTAGTGTCAATGCCTGACTCATTTAATCAACACATAAGCAAAGACTGGCTTCTAATGCTACTAAAACTTGACAACATGACAAGTTTTAAAACAGTTTTCTGTCAGCAAATACACGATGTTACCAAACGCTTCTTTCACAGTGGTTCCCAAATGCACAAAGACTCACAGTGTGATTCTAGACAAGCAGCAGTATCCCTAGGAGTTTACCAAAACTCATTCACTACACTGGAAGTGATAAGGGAACTGCACACAATCTACATATTTCACGACTGCAATTTACTGTCAATGCCTGACTCTTATAATGAAAGCATACGCCATAACTGTCTTCTAATGCTACTAAAACTTGACAACATGACAGGTTTTAAAACAGTTATCTGTCAGCAAATACACGATGTTACCAAATGCTTCTCTCACAATCCTTATCCAAATGCACACAGACTCACAGTGTGATTTTAGATAAGCAACACTATCCTAGGAGTTTACCAAAACTCATTCACTAGTCTGGAAGAGTTAATGGTACTGCACACAATCTACATATTTAAGTACAGCACATCAGTGTCAAAGCATGACTCATTTAATCAACATATAAGCATAGACTGGATTCTAATGCTACTAAAACTTCACAACATGACAGATTTTAAAACAGTTATCTGTCAGCAAATACATGATGTTACCAAATGATTCTCTCACACTGATCCCAAATACACACTAACTCACAGTGTGATTCTAGACAAGCACCACTATCCCTATGAGCTTACCAAAACTCATTCACTACAGTGCAAGTGGTAAGGGAACTGCACACAATCTACATATTTCACGACTGCAATTTACTGTCAATGCCTCACTCATTTAATGAAAGCATAAGCCATAACTGTCTTCTAATGCTACTAAAACTTGACAACCTGACTGGTTTTAAAACAGTTATCTGTCAGCAGCCGCGGTCGGTAGTAGGAGTAACTGCAGGGTGGTGATGTGGGGAGGAAGAGGGGCAGGGTGGGGGGTAGTAAACTATGGATTACGGAGGTTTACAGGTAAGTTTACATATAAATTAATAAAACGAATTTTGTTGCGTGCACTGCATCCCCAAATGCGATGCAGTGCACACAACGAAATTCATTTTATTAATTTATATGTAAATTTACCTGTAAACCTCCGTAATCCATAGTTTACTACCCCCCACCCTGCCCCTCCCCCTCCCCACGTCACCGCCCTGCAGTTACTCCTACTACCGACCGCGGCTGTCTGTCAGCAAATACACGATATTACCAAATGCTTCTCTCACAGTGGTTCCCAAATGCACACAGACTCACTGTGTGATTCTAGACAAGCAACACTATCCCTTGCACTATACCAACACACATTCTTCATCTAGAAGTAGTACTACATTTTAGTATAGAAACATAACATAACTCATTTCACAAATTCATAAACAGTGACTGGTTTCTAATTCTACCAAAATATAAAAACTGCACAGTTATCCTTCTACAAACACATGAAAAACACAAATGCCTATCACAGAATGGTTTCTACATGCACACACATTGTAGAGAAAAAAAGTACTCCCTACACTTTAGCAGGAAAAATACATTAGTCTGATTAAAATCAAAATAGTCTACATACATCCCCTCACAATTAAATAACTCATCTTTCAAGTTCTTTTGTAGATTAAGGAGTATATCAATCACTCACCATATTTTCTTTTACAGAATCTCTGCACTGTGCACCTCTCAGCAAAAGCAAAGAATGGAAAAGTTTCCCTTTCATTTTCCACACATATACATGTAAACATCAAATCACAATCCTTCACACATAAACTCAAAAGCAAACACACATTTCTATTGGTTAAACATTTCAACCCTTTCCAACTGAAATACATTTCAACCCTTCCCCCAATCTGCCTTCTGCCTGTTACCATAGAAACAGGTCATGGAACACTGCACTGAGCTCACAGGTCACGAGTTCAGCACACAATGTTCCTACACAAGACAGGAAGTGTGCTTGACTTATCAACATATCAGCTTATCATATATAATGTGCCTTACAATCTGTTTTTGTTAACCAATAACAATCATACCTTTAAAAAACAAAAATATATACCCTACCTTTCAGTGTAGAAAGTTGTTATACAACCAATGATTTCTTGTCGTTTTTCAAAAAACGTTGCTGTGGATCCGCGAACCCACCGCGAGAGAATCCGTGCATCCAACGCGATAGGATGCGCGCACTGTGCGTGCATTTCAACGCTTTATTTTTTAAAAGGGGAGCCACATGGGGTCCTTCTGGGACCCCCTAAGCAGATCTAGAGGGTCAGAGTATTTCCACTCTGCCCCCTTTATATCTTTTACAGACATATTCCCCTTCCATCTTCAGCCTCGCTTCTACCGAGGCAGAAAATGGCCACCAACAGTTCCTGGTTTCAAATCTAGAGAGACGCTCGACAGCCAATTAGCATTCAGCGCGCGATCGGGAGGGTGCGCGCTCCGTTCGGGGAGGGTGCGCTTACGGTGCGGGTACGGTTCTCGGATCCTCCGCGGCCATAGATATCACTAACTTTTTTACCCTCATTTTCTCAGGAACTACTGAACAGATTCACACCAAATATGCAAAAGGCACAAGTCCGAACTTAGGACTACCTCTTTGCCAAATTTGGTGTCATTCCGTTCATTGGTTCGGGCTGTAGCTGCGACAACAGATCCTATGGGAAATTGCATGGGGAAAACGCGTTTTGGGACCCCCCTTTTCTCAGCCCCCGCTTCACGGATCACCGCAAAACTTTCAGGGTAGGAGCGGAGCGGAGCTGGCCAAAAGTTTGGAGAATTTCGCGAAGATTCTTCAATCGACGCTAAATATATTCCCAATAGAATGTTGCGGATTTCCTATGGAAAATAGGTCCTAACTATAACTATCTACTGGCGATCGCCAGTAGATAATATATATATATATATATATATATATATATATATATATATATATATATATATATATATATACATACAGACATTCATATGAAAGCTCCAAAGCTGCCCAGCTAGGGAGGACGCACTCCAGAAGCAACAAATCCCTAGTTGACTCCGTAGATCATGGAATGCAGCCTGACGCGTTTGGTAATAAATCTTAATCATAGGCTCGTTTCCATGTGCCTCACAGCATCTTATGACACACCTTTTATTTAAATATGCTGCCTCCTGATAGGATAAAACTCAAATGAGCACAATCTAGCAATTCCCCACAGAATTGTGGGATACGTAGTGTGGCAATGTATCTTTTCACAGATGGGTGCTGTGTCCACAAAGTCACTAATTCACGCCCTTCAACGGGCCCCATGTGCGGCGCAGTCTTTGATAACATTGCTGCTCTCCATGCCACTGGAGTCAAGCTATCCTGGCTGATGAGGGCTGAAAGCCTGAAACCGGTCCTAGGATGCTTGTTTCCAGTCCAGGGAGGACCTGGCCTGGCAGTTCAGGCTGGACTGTTCCCATTGGGCACAGGGTCAAGATTGATTTGTATATGACTGGGTCCAAATTGGAATAGCATGGTGAGCAAACAAACTATGGATTTATGCCCAGATCTCTGTACTGGGGTGAATGTATGACATTGTTCTGCATTCTGTCCATCAATTGTTCTTTTTGCATCTCTTTTGAAACTGGACATATTTTCCAGTTCGCCTACCCACTCCTGATCTTTGCAGTGGTGCTTACATGTGCATACATACATACATACATACACACACACATACAAATACACACACACATATATATTTACTGGCGGTCATCAGTAGGTAGTTATAGTTAGGACCATGTTTCATGGGAAAAGCATTTTTTGACTTGCCTATATCTTTGGAGCAGTTAGACGAATCTTCAGTAAATTATTCAAAAGAAGTGCCCCAGTGATTATAGTTGTGCATGGAAAGTTCTGAGGCGATTCATGTTAATTCCCATAGCTTCATTGGACATGCCTGCAGCCTGAACGCTGGATGGAATTACACCAAATGTGGCAGAAAGCTAGCTTTTGGCCCAAAGACTGTGTTTTTTGCTATGTGGTGTAAATCTGTTTAGTAGTTTGCGAGATATTAAAGGAAATTTAAATTTGTATATCTGTGGTTGCAGATATTTGCAAAGACTTCACAAATAATAAAAACATCAATATATCAGAACCGCACCACCTTTCTTGACATATATGCAAGAAATCTTAATAGTCCATATAAGTCCAATCGAACCAATTAGTACGAGAGATGTCAGTTGTCCCAACAGATGATTTATAATTTATTTTATTTTCAATCGAAAGCCATCCGCCAACGCGTTTCATCCCGATCTACTAGGACTTCTTCAGGGCAATAGTATTTCCTTTAAGTATAACTGAAAAATTAAAGCTATCGTCCGATGTCCAGTAACCAAATATAACTGGTGTTTCTTAACTATTTCATATATTAGTATAATCAAAATAATCTATAATCATCCCATCTGGCTCCTTTCCAGTCCCAAAAACAAATTTGACGCTGCGGTATGATGGCCGGCGACAACTAAGACAAGCAATGCCCACCAGAAGAATTCTTAGGTGAATGAGCAGGTGGGTATTTTCCACCCCAAACACACGGTCCTGTAGCAAAAGCGTCTTGCGACGTGGCTCTATTTTCAAGGATGTTGTGTGTCAAGAAAGGTGGTGCGGTTCTGATATATTGTTGTTTTGAATGTTTCCTGTTTAAGGTAGCTCCCTTGGACAGAGGGTGCTTTCAAGACCAGCACACAGATTCATAAAAGTTTTGGTCTAAATATATTGGCATAATCTTCTAAACTGGTGCTGCACTTGTTCTATACCCAACTGTCCGGTTTGTGTGCATAGCTTCACAAATAATGACAAGCTCATGAAGTGATCTGCAGAGCTCTAATTGGCTGACAGCACTTCAACCAGGAAGTGTTGGCAGATATCTCACATGACTCCCCAAAAAATACACAAAAAAAGAAAAGGGGGTGAGTGTGACTACCCTTACCCCGTAGCCTTGGTCCTGGGGTCCCAAAGGGATCCCGCAGGGCAAAAAAAGTAGTTTTCTTGTCTTTAAGCATTGAATCTGATTTCTGTGTAGTATTTAATTTTTAATCTTTTAAATCAAATGTGGTATTGGTATTGATTATTGTAAAAATGATCTGATATGTTTTTAACAAATATTTGAATAAAAATGCTTTTGTAATTTATGCAATTGTTTTGGTCTTCGACATTATTGTTTTTATTCATATATGAGTTTGTTATTTGTGAGCCTCTATGCATGCAAAAGATATATGTTGCAAATATTGCTATTTTTGTAAAGTATAGTTAATTCAATAGACCCCACCACCTCTGTACATGTTAATGGAACAACGCTTAATCCACATACAAAACCAGGGACTTGCTCTTTTTGTTTAGTCTAACTACCCTGTCCCTATAGTCAATAATAGGGTTACTCCTTTTTTCTGTTCTTTCACTTGAATTGCACACTCATATTTCAAAATAAGACATGTCTGCAAATGTTCCTTTTTAATTTGGCCATTCTATGAGAAAGTAGTCCTCTTTTTTAATTCTGTTCTATAGCTGGAGGTCAAGCAGCTGTTGCCAGACAATTATGTAAGGAACACTAGTGGAGGTGCTTTGGCTTCATCCACAATGCTGTAAAAGTGTCTTAGATAACTAGATAATTTATGGTGTTTGGCTTTCTCTGGCAGTAACACTGATGAGAGGAGGGAAGTCATAAAACTACACAGATTTTTAGGTCTGGCTTGACAGTTCAAATGTCACCTGACTCTTTAACATACACCAATATTATCCTACAGTTCCTTGCTTCCACGAAAATACCAATGCTATTTTCTTGCAATGCTTCACATTACCACACAACATTGTTTTCAAGCCAGACATATTGGCATTGCCAATGCTTGTTCAGATTAATTTTGGGAAATTCAGTCTTGCTGGCGCCACTCAAATCCATTCTTTCTCCCCAGGGGGAAGTGCTTGATTTAGCTACTAGATGGCCACTGTTTTACTACACTTCAGCCGCATTGCCCTTGGTTTGAAAGAACCGCACTGGCCGCCCTGACTCCTGAAACTGCACAGTCTCAGGTGCTTTATCAGCATGCAATTGTCTTACCCCTTCTCTGAGGAAAGTAGTTTGGTTTTACACTTTAAGGGCATCCTAAAAGCCTTGGCCTTAGACAACACACCTTGGATTTGGCTCTGTTTTGTTGTATTCCTGTATTTTCCACATTATTGTCATTTCCATGTGTTGTTTTGTAACCTGCTTATGTGCATATCAATGTGTTTTCGATGCTTTGGTTTCATTTTTAATGTATTTCTCCTTGCAAAAGTGCTGTGATGCATTTTTCATGCTTGTTACCACTATATAAAAATGTAAATAAACAAGTCAAATATCGATTATCCCATTTAAAACATCACACTTTATGCACTGAGCTCTGTTTCACTGCTAAGCACCTTCTCAAATGTTTTAGACATGGATCTCCAGTAAACTGAGGGACAGGTTGTTAATATGGAAAATGTAAAGTCAGACTAACCTATGACGCTCCCAGTCCTGTTTTGAACAGTACAGCATGTTCCTTCCTCTGGAAGAGTTTGTTATTTTCATCTGGTGTACAGAGGAACATACCATGATTAGTCTCCAGGTCTGCATTTATAAGGCAAACCCACTGAAAGCCAGAACCCAGCCCTGGATTAAACTATTTCTGCCAACAGCGGTGTGGTGTTTTTCAAAACCTTCAATTAAATTGTTCTACATGAACTGTGGCACCTTGTGTGTTCAGGGTGATTTCATGATTTAAGGTAAAATATATATGTTCCCATCAGTTGTTGCTCCTTAATATCAAGTCCAAGATATCGTGGGACACTAATACGGTGCACAAAATATCAAGAGACAAACTTTCAAAAGATAAGTATGTATAGTTTATATATAGTTTTCCCATACCTAACTTCACATATGTACATTTTGACACAATATATACATTCTATTTATGATGCACTGTGGTGTGTGCTAAAATGAAATAAAAATAGGTAAGTATAGGAGTACTATGTACCTTGAAAAAAAATATAACTTCAACAGTTTTTAAATGTGGGCAAAAAGAAGGAATACTAAGGGGCATATTAACAAGCCAGGCGATAAAATTATCGCCGCTTTAGCTAAAACGGCGATAATAGGCTTGATAATATGCTCTATGGAATTCCAATTGAAGCCCATGTTAAATGTGAAGGACATCTAACATGGGCTTCAATTGGAATTCCATAGAGCATATTATCAAGCCCATTATCGCCGTTTTAGCGGCAGTTTTCTGCCGCTAAAGCGGCGATAATTTTATCGCCTGGCTTGTTAATATGCCCCCATAATCGGTGAGGGCCCAAGTGAGGTGTAAGCAGTAACTGACTGGCCTATAGGGCAATCAGGTAGTACCCGAAGGCCAGGGCTGGACTGAATGGTTAGTGTGCGGGGCAGTTTTTAGACTGTTGACTGTTGATTTCCCAGATATTAAAACAAACATTGCCTGCAGCAAGCTAACACCTGCGAGGTCTGCCAGACCTCGCAAAACACTTATACATCAAGCCTTCACAAATTCAAAACTGCCCCAATATTCAGACTTAGGACATCTCTTTTTAGCTGTCTGATTCGTTTGTGGTGGCCTCATTTATTTTCGTGCACAGGCCTATTTTCTTTCCCAGTCCGACTCTGGGTGTTAGAAGGCGCCCCAGAGTATAAATATATGGACTAGACTTGTCAACCATTTTGTAGACAAAGCAAAATCCTTTGATTGATAGCAAGGCTGGGGGAAACTGATCTATGGAAACGTGCACAATAACACAATATCTCTTCCGCTTTCTGGGCTGGTACTAGCTTGCAGGAAATGTGCTGAGATGAGTTATGGCCATTAAATATGGCTCGTAGAACCTTGCAACAGAGGTTTGGCGCAAAACCTTGATCGATTTAATGAAACACTGTGTGGTGTATTGTGTGGGTTTGCTTCTGAGCTCAGAATCTATTGTGCAATTGGACAATGCGAGTTTCGTTCACATGGCTATCAAGTGAACACCTCGCAGGACTGTCTGCCAGTTGTTGCCTAAGCCACCCTAATAATTCTCAGTAACTGATATAGAAAATGTAAGAATCTGTTTACAGGCTGGGGGCTGATGTACTGTTTTGAGAATTTTTGGCATCCTGACTGGTTTGTGACCTAACCTTCGTTTTGCACTGTGAATGGTGGTAGTAATCAGTCACATCCCAAAACACCCATAGGCAGGAAGTACAAAATAAAAACTTTACTCATTAATATGCTTCCTGCAGGAGTCTTTTTCCAACTCGTTGTAAATGGCTCCTAATTCTGGGATGATGATGGTTTGTGAGGGACAGCAGCCTCCAATCACTCGTCTCCAATTCACGGCATGCGGACTTTTATTTTAAAGCAAGCCATATCCTTTAAAGTAGCAGAGGCACATTTAAAGACATCCTGCTGTTCAGTGAATGGTATTAAAGGACCCATACAGCGGTCCTTGGAACTATTGCCTATTCACCCCCAATAATGTAAGCCACAATCAACAAGATGAAATCTGCAAATGTATCTGTAACAAAAGAACGGTTGGCAACAGCATATGTGGTCTCAAATCACTGATACTTTGCATACTGACTATCAGGGCCGGACTGGCCATTGTGGGCACCGGGCGATTTCCCACTGGACCGGAAGGGTGGGGGGCGGTTTTTGTACAAGGGGCTGATTTTGCAGCGGAGCTGCAATTTCGGGCCCCATGTACCAAAAGCAGCAGCAGTGTTTCCCACCAGCATCCCCCGCCCCCTCCACCACCGGTCAGACTTATTGCCAGGGCTGGTTTGCATTCCCAATCTGGCCATGCTGACTATCAGAGGATAGGGAGAGGATAACTATATGAATCCTGTACCTTGCACTTTGGAATGGGCTGCAAAGTGTATTTCAAGTATTGGAGTCACATTTCCAATTGGTTAAGTACACTTTGTACATTGTGAAATACTGTTTTGCGATCACAAAGCTTGAGATCTTGTGACTCACAGTTGTGCAATTTAAAAATAATTTTACACGTGGCCCTTAGATTCCTCGGTACAGTGGACAATCCATGCTCCAAATGCTTTCAAAACAGGAGTTAACTTTAATAAATGTATTATGTGGCAAGGAACCCAAAAATATCAATACACTTTTCATTAAGGTGGGGCAGCGCCAAAAATAAGACCAGGGAAAACCCGGTCTTAAACTGGTGCAAGGATGAGAAATTATTAATTTCTCCTAGTTTTTGCTGCTTTTATGTGTGCTGCAGCACTCATAGAAAAAGCAAATCGTCATTAGTGATTGTTTAAGTGCAGGAAGGTGTCACTTTCTGCACATAAACAATAAATAATGACAAGTTGCAACTTCTATGTGTGCTGCAGAATGCAGCACACCTAGAAGTTACAAATCGCCATTAGTGATTTTTTATGTGCAGGAAGGGACACCTTCCTGCACATGAACAATCATTCCATGGAATGCAGGCCCCCTTGCACCTGCATTGACGCTAGGCAGCTAAATTTAATGCCAGGGCAAGGGGAAACACAGGGGTGTGCCGTATTGCCGTATTAATGTAAATATGGCACATCTCTGCGTTTTCAGAATGTCAGAGCGTGGCATTACTAATTGTGGCATAACACCGTGCTCCACCATTCTGTTGTAAATATGCCCCTGTATTTTAATCGGTAAGAGTTCCCTGGTAAGCAAGAGAGGACGCAAGGTTGGCAAAATGTCGGCCGATTTTCACTCAGATTTGGACTGGGGGGCGCCCAATGCCATTTTCAGTCGCATCACGGCCTCCTCATTGTCTTCTCCATCTCTCATCAGGAAGACTGCCTTGCCCAACACTTTCAATGTGATGATGAAAGGCAGAGGTGGGGGTGTTCAATCTTTGTCCCATTACGGTCCATCCCCCCAGAAAAGGATCTTTCAGTTCACCTTACGAATGATGTGTTTACTTCTAGCCAAATACTCTAATGTGGAATACTATTAACTCGTTAAGCAATTGCATTCCTGTATTACTCCTGCATTTGTATGCAGTAAAATGTGGTAGAACTGGTTGACATGGCATACATGTATTATTGGCCTAAGAGGTAATCTTTTCTGAGATTTGGGAAGAAACGTACTTTTTACTGTCATACATGATATTGCTTATTATGACGGTATCCACATGGCATATGGTATATTCAGCAGTTTTTTTATTCAAGGGTTTCGAAATAAGTGCGTTTTAAATGTCTTTTATGGCATGCTGAAATTTTACATGCAGTGTTTCTGAAGCCTTTAAAGTACACGGGCATGACAGAACTTTGTGTTAATTTTAAATAGGATGAACGTGTTTAACTATGCCCTTTTCCATTTTATTTGTGATAAATGCTAACTTTTAAAAAGAGCGTAACTAACCTTTTCTTCTACTCCTCCTTTCTTCTCTCCGTTCTTTTGTATCTCTCTTTGGTTTGAGTTGTCCTGGTTTGAGCGGTTATGACGTCAACATCCGGACATCCGCCCTGGTTAGTTCCTTTGTCAAATGAGGAAATCTCGACGCTCCGTTAGCACTACACACGTGCCAGTTGATTATTAGTTGCTTCGTGACCTTTGACCTATTACTAAAAAACACACGTTTGAACACCTCCCTCCCTCAGGGGCGTCATATTTGCACCACCGGTGCGTCACTTTTTGTGACACACCAGAAGCGTAACAAATGCGCCATTTTGCATCATATTTACAAAGTGACGCATCTAGGTAGATGCATCACTTTGTAAACCCCTGCGCCACATTATACCTGCGCCAGGTATAATGTATGCAGGGTGGGCGTTCTGACGCAAGTAAGCCTCGTAGAAGTGACGCAGTGAAATCTATGAGATTTCACTGCGCCACTTCTAGGACGCAAATGCGTCAATATCTTACGCCTGCCTCACAGCAGGCGTAAGACTGACGCAGGCACATTTACCATGGGACTTACCCATGTGAAACAAATGCTCCACTTGGATTTATAACGATGTCGTGACCAGTGGAAATCCCAAAGTATGGCGGCAACTGCGAGGTGTGCGTCAGGCCCGGAGTCAAGCAGACCCACAAAGAACAGTACCATGGAATTGATGAAGCAAAGACAGTTCACGGCATCGGGGAGGTGCGGCTTCCTAGGCGCTCCTTATGATCCCAGGGGAGGTGCAGCCTCTGTTCCTTACTGCAGCACAGGGGAGGTGAGACGACGGTTCTTTACTGCGCCAGGAAAATGATCTCACAATGGTGCCGAAACCACTGTTCCTTATGATGGCGCGATGAGGATGGATTCGGGGATCACCCATGTGAAGGATCGGCTCCGCGATGATGAAGTCGGCTTCAGAATCGATGCGTCACGGCAGCAGGCGTTGGGCCTACGTCACAAGTCGGAGCCCCGCTTATGGCTTCGGTGCAGTTTGCGGTGTCGTTCGCCGGCGTCGGTGTTGCAGTTTCCTTTTGTAGCAGCTGAAACAGCAGTTCCAGATGCAGGGAGACAGAAGGGGTGAAGTCTTTGTGTTCCTGAGACTTCAGAACAGGAGGAAAGCTCAGTTTCAAGCCCTTGGAGATCTTTTCTTCAAGCAGGTGACAAAGCAAACAGCAAAGTCCTTTTTCTCCTTTCTTTGGCAGCAAGCAGCCACTGCAGGCCAACCCCAGACAGCAAACAGCACAGGGGCAGTGTTCCAACTCAGCTTCTCCGGCTCTTCACCTTGGCAAAGGTTTCATATTGATTTCTCAGAAGTGATCTAAAAGTCTAGGGTCTGGGCCCGACTTTTTATACACACAAATCCTTTGTTCTCTGAAGGCAGAGAGTGTCTGTACCCAGCCAAAACCAGTTCTGTCTTCACAGGTGCAGCTTCTTCCTAGGAGGTGGAGACAGCATCGTTGAAGGCAGACCAGGCCCAGGCAGGTGAAAGGAAATCTCCTCCCCCTACTCTAAAGGCAACCCAGGCCGATTCAGCGCAGCCCTGACTCAGCAGACTTCTGGAGCCACAGCCCTTCTCCAGCCCTGTCATCCAAAAGCCAGACATGCAGTACACACCCCTAGCAGAGGAACACTGGATGGTTAGGCAAGAAAATACCTACTTTCAAAAAGTGGTATTTTCAAACACAGAATGTTAATATCACCCTCACTAAAAGATGCATTTTAACATTCTGAGTTCAGGCATACTAAACTTTATTTTTCCACCTTGTTCCCAGGACCAGTTATGCTTATAAGGTGTTATAAACAAACTCCTCATTCTGTCCTATGGGAACAGGTAGCCTTGCAATAGTAAAAAACGAAATTGGCAGTATTCCACAATCAGGTAATGCCACACACATCAGGGCATGTCCTACCTTTCACATACAATGCACCCTGCCCACAGGGGTACCTTGGGTCTACCTTAGGGGTGACTAATATGTAGAAAAGGGAAGGTTTAGGGACTGGCAAGTGTGTGCACTTGCCAAGTCGACATGGCATTCCCAGACTGCACACAGGCTCTGCAATGGCAGGCCAGAGTTACATTTTACAGGCTGCTTCTGTGGGTGGCAGAATCAGTGCTTCAGCCCACTAGCAGCATTGGATTTACAGGCCCTGGGCACACACGGTGCACTGTACTAGGGACTGCTAGTAAATCAAATAGCCAATCATGGAAACACCAATCCATAACAGTAATTTACAAAAGAGAGCACATGCACTTTAGCACTGATCAGCAGTGCTAAAGAACCCAGAGTCATAAAACCAACAAAAACAGGTCCGAAGCAATAATGGAGGAAGGCAAAATGTTCTGGGATGCCCCTGCAAAAAGGGCCAAGTCCTACAGAAGGTAAATGTATGTTTTGTCTAAATTTGTATATTAAAAGGTTGATCAGGTGGAGCTTTCCAAAGGCATATGCCACTACAATTAACTTTCCCAAAACAATGGCCCAGGTTGACTGACTTTTTGCACAACGGAGCGCAGCAGTCAAAGCTGCTGTGCTGTGTTACATCAAATGGAGAGAGGAAAACTGCACCGTAACAAGTTTTCCTCCCTCCAAGCATGGGTACACTTTCATCCTCTGTGTGCCAATACACATACAAAAACTATGTTTTGGCAAAGTATAATTCTATTCCCATTTATGCCTTCTTCAAAGACGCATACATTTTTTGTTAAAAGTCCGGAATACCTTTTTTGGTAGATAAGTCTTTACGTTATAACCCAGGGGTGGTTACATAGCATCACCCAAGTTCCACACCCCGTTTTACATTACTTCAGGAATCTTTGAAACACAAGTCAGGATTTGTGTAAGAAAGTTAATCCAAGCACAACACTTTGGGCAGGGACACAAACCCGCTGTTTTTGTGATGCAAAACTGGCTCAAAGTGTTACTAAATGTCTACCTGTTTCTAGAGCTAGGATTTTTACATTGGAAGCTGCACTCACACATCCCTTAAACACACAAAAAGTAACAACTTACACTTATGGCTGTATCAGGCATACATACCGAAAGTTTTTATTAGACCGTGAATCAGTAGGAAAGGAAGGAATAAATACATATATTTTACCAAGAACAAGCAATCAAATATAATGATGGCACAGCTTTAGTGTACGCTCAAGGGCTACAGTTTATGATTTTTTTTTTCTTTAAAGGGAACCGTTCTATCTCTTTCATTAGCATTGTTTAATGTATTAGTTCAGGTGTTTCCGTGAGGTAGGTTTTATTTCTTATCATTTTTTACTGGCTTGTATTAGAAGTGTGAGCCTAGTTTCCTATCCTGGACTCTTGTGTGAAGACACTTCCACCTAAGTATAATTCTCAGAGCTGGTTAAATGCTGTTAACTAACTGCTAAATTATCATTCCATCTGTTTCAGTACAGCCAGGGCTTTAAGTGGAATGAAAAAACTAGGGGGGTCTCTCAAAGGTGCGTGGCCAATGTAATTAAGGGCATGGGTTAAAAATAGGCAAGCTTAAAATCTATGGTTAGACTGTGTGCCGCTCTACTGGTATTTTACTATTTCTTTAATTGCATACAGATATATACACCTACAACAAGTCAGGGCTATTGGCTTTGCCAATGGTTGTTATTTGTGCAAGATAAATAAGCAACAACTATGGCTTCCTTGTATAGAATATTGATAATTCTTCAGTTCTGAAATGATGAGATTGTGAGAGAGCTATAACAAAGTCTTCTTGCAGTTGCACCAAAGGCAGTTATGGGTGGTCCTGCTGCAGAGTTAAGATGTATTTTTCCCCCTGGGGGTGTTAAAGGGTGGTTTTTACCACATAATTTAGCATGGAAATGTGCTATCTGAAATAACAAGACACACATCTAAATATGCAGAAATTGAGTCAGGAGTGGCACTCTTTATTCAAACAAGTTAGACAATAAGTGTCAAAAACACATCATGAATCAAAAATAACACCATACGATCTAGTAATTAACAAGTGTCAAAGACACATCGCGGAACATGAGTAAAAACCATGCAATCTAGTAAGTTAAAAATCACGGCAATGCAAAGAGAGAGAGAGAGAAATGAAAGGAAGATGGCGCCTGTGCAGTAGCTGAACTGGGGAGCTCCGCCGCTCCGGAATATAATTAAACGGATCCCGGGTGAGCAGCTACCCCAAATTGCCAGCACAGAGTGTGGAGTGTGTGTGCACCCCCCCGGGGTCACCTATTGAATCTTACAGCACCTGCCACGCCAGGTGCTCATTGGCGGGTTACGGCCGGCCAGCTGTTTAACTAAATGGTGCCAGAGTGAAAGCTGCGGTGCTGCACCAGAGTAAGGAACCGCTTCAGGGAGTGACTACCCAAATTGCCAGCACTGGGTGCAGAGTTAATGCGGGCTGACTGGGAGCACCTATTGAAATCAGTAACATCTCCCGCGGCCGCCCGAGTGTCCGGAGTTAGGGTGCGGCCGGCCGGGATTTGGCAAAATGGCACTGGAGTAAAGGCAGTGGGGCAGCGCCTGAGAGACGAGCTGCTTCAGGGAGTAGCTGCCCAACACTATCGACACTGGGTGCAGAGGGTACAAGGAGCCGCCCGGGAGCACTCACTGTTATCTGCAACACCTACTGCAGCCATGCTGAGAGTTGAAGGATGGAGTTTGGCCGGCTGGCAGCACAGCAAGATGGCACCAGAGTAAAGTCAGCGGTACCGCATTAAAGTAAGGAGCGGCTTGGGGAGCGATTGACAGCAACAGCAGAATAGAGCGGCTTACGTCCCGCTGCGTCACACCTTTGTACCGGCCTATATCCCCGCAGGGGAATGCAGCAGCAGGCGGCTCCCGACTGGGGTTGACCAGGGAGGCTCACCCCCTGGGGAGCTGTGCGGCCCAGAGGGCATTAACCACAACTGGCGAGTTGGCGGGGGAACGAACCGCATAAGTAGAGAGCGCAGAGATAGACGCCTGACTCCAAGATGGCAGCCCGGTGAGCTGTGGACGGGCCCGAGGCTCTGCAGATGGGCCCGAGGCGCTGCAGACACCAGTTGGGCAAGTGAAGATAGAGCAGCTGCCCGAAGAGTGAGTTATGGCCTGGAAAGAAGCACACAATGGGCAAAGCAGGCATCTGGGGGCCTCACAGGGCAGCCTTGTGAACCCTAGGCACCTGACCTCAACATGGCAGCCACCCAAGGATAATAGAACAGCTCCAGACACAAAAAGAAGCTCCCACAGCCACAGAGACGCCACAGAAAAGTCGACCCTACAAGGCACTGAAGGGACCTGATCCCCTGCAGGACCATACTCAAAGCGGGGGGAGACACCCATGACAGGGAAAAAAGCCTGAAGGGAATGGCCGAGACCCTCGCTGGCCGATCAGGAGAGACCTAGCGCAAACCTACCTGGTGCCCACGGTGGAAAAATCCACCTCTACTCGGGGAATATCCACGGTAGGCATGGGGACACAGGGACAAGGGGGTCACTCCAGAAGCACTGTGCGGACTTTTGGAACTGTCCCTTCTACCTCTCCTCTCTCCACTCTTGACCTGGGGGCGAGCTGGAGGATGAGGGGGACAGCGTTTACCAGCAAAACCATGAATGGTGCTCCTGATTGAACTTTAACGATGCCCCTGGGTAGAAACCAAAACTGTCTGTACTTACAGCGGTGCCCGAGCAACTTTGTCTGATGCCCAGTGGAGATGTCATATGCAGCTATAGAGGAGTTTGGCTATGGTTCACCCCTCGGCCGGCACCTACCCAGCCAGACATTGGACTTCATTTTCCTTGCCTCCCCGTTGTGTTTTCCTACCTGCATTCCCTACCCCCGCTTACCATTCCACCTCTACCTCTTCACTCCTCATAAAACATGTGTACGCACTAATAATCTAACATTATTGTGTAATCTCATGTTTTTTTCTTTTCTCCTATGTCTATACTTGTCTATGTAATTATGGAACCTGTAACTCTCTGATCCCCATGTAAAACGCTCTGATATCTCCGGGTCTAGTCAGCGCTATGTAAATCTTTGCAAATAATACCGCTTTGCCCGAGCAACTTTGGCTGATACCCGGTGGAGCTGTCATATGCAGCTATAGAGGAGTTTGGCTCTGGTTCACCCCTCGGCCGGCACCTACCCAGCCGGACTTCGGACATTGTTTTCCTCACCTCCCCGTTGTGTTTTCCTACCTGTATTCCCTACCCCCATTTACCATCCCCCCTCCACCTCTTCACTCCCCATAAGACGTGTGTACATGCTAATAATCTCGCATTATTGTGTAATCTTATGTTTTTTTTACTTTTCGCCTATGTCTATACCTGTCTATGTAATTATGGAACCTGTAACTCATTGATCCTCATGTAAAGCGCTCTGATACCTCCGGGTCTAGCCAGCGCTATATAAAACTTTGCAAGTAATATAAAATAAAAACAAATAAGAGAAGAAAAAAAAAGAGAGAGAGAGAGATTTGAACATCTTAGTACAATGAAGCATTGCAACCTCAAAGTTAAACAAATCGGTTCACCGGGAACACCACCGTCATGACAAAAAGGTACACTGTACGAGGTGGTCAACGAATAGATTGATAAGTAGCCCTTTTATAATTTTTTATTGAGGAACCATTGACTGCAAGATCTAACTTTGGCAGGTGCTTGACCGCAGTACATAATAAAAAATTGGACATTTTATCAAAAACAATTTGCGTAACTTCTCGGAAGCTTTAAGGCGGAATCTCCATATATGGTACATAGTGCATAGAAAGGCCATTGTCATTTTTAGCCATGTTGCCATCGTAGTTTCCAAGGCAAGCAAAAAACATCAGGTAAGAAGCTGTGGAAAATTATAGTTAGTCCCACCCCTACTCTTACCCCATCTCGTTCTTCTAGATGACAGATGCATCCTGTTATTGCTACATCTTTGTGATGTTCAGAAAGATGTGCACACTGAGGACAGTGGTGAAGAGCGGGGGCCTGGTGACTTGTTAATCAGAAAAGTAGTGAACTAAGGTACGTGGCCTTCGCAGGAGAGATAACTGTAATCTTTTTAGATAGGCATGAGGCCTATAGTTTTGGTTAATGTTTAAGGCAGTATGGGCAATTTAGCACACTCTTACCTATTGACTGGCAGGGACATTCAGGACTCTCACACTTCAGATGTGGAAAGCAATAGTTGAGGCATTATATAGTACAACTGGACCCTGCTTCAAGGGAAAAAATGGAGAGCCCGATAGCGACCCATTCCAGCACCTGCTTTTTAGAGAGCACCGGCAGGACCAACCCCACTTAAAGTCCTGAGTACAACAGAAAGGGCACCTGCATGTACTTCACTGCCCTAATCCTAAATTGCTCGGCAATTCCATATCGGGGATGGGGTGTGGAGTGTGGAAGGGATTTTTGCACCTGATTCGGCATTACCATTACAAGTTGTGCGAAATGAACACACATCTGAGAATTTTCTCCAGTGAAGATTTCTCCAGAGACAAATCTGGTTAAATTTGCATGGAGAAAACTATTCAGAATTGTAGAACATTTCAACACATTATCATTTGTGTGCTATAGGGAGGGATAGAAAGGTAGCAGATGGCGAAGCTCCTATATAGATGATCAGATGTACATTTTAACCACATAAACATACATTAAAGGTTTTTATGATTAGATTGGATCTATATATATATTTTGTTCCCATTTAACTGTATTGACAAGGTGTAATAGGCAAAAGATGATAGAAAGCACACATATACAGTTATAGAGATAGACAGAGAGTGGGAAGAATACATTGATGGATCGAAGGATGGTCAGATGGACAGATGGGTGGCTACTGTTTACCTTTCATATTTAATGATTTAAGTGTGATATCACTTGTGATCTGGATCTTCTCTTTTCACTGGAGGTGCCCTATTCGTGATCGATCCATGAACTCATGTGTATAAAATGTTGTTTGCCAAAATATTGTTCACTGATAGAATATCGATGTAACAAACATCAATGTTCTAAATATCGAAGTAAAAATATAGAATCCCTATACTTAAACAGGTAAGTACAAACATATCGATTAAAAATATCTAAGAGAAAAATATAGATGTAAAAAATATCGAATTGAAAATATATATTAAATAAAACAAAATATATTAAATAATATTATTTTAAACAAATTCAATTAAATTTAATATACATGTTAACTAAATATAACAAATAAACTTAATTTAAAAAAGTATAAACACACAAACATAATAATTTATACATATACATACATTTAACAATTATCTTTATTTAATTTGTAAACTTTCATATTGATATATATATATCAATATTTTAAAATAAAAAAATCATTCTATAATAATTTAAAACATTAAATTATTTTAAAAAAATAAAAACTTTTGCAATACAATAAATGCAAAAGTAGAGAAAATGGTAAATAGCAAAGGGGTAAAACTTACTATTCCCACTTCAGTGAGTGCAACAGTAGGGTAAGTGATGGATAGCGGAGGGGTAAAAATTACTATTCCTACTCCAATGAGTTTAACAGTAGAGAAAGGAGAGGATAGAGGAGGAGTAAAAATTACTATTCCCACTCCAGTAAGAGAAACAGTAGGGAAAGTGTTGGATAGCGGAGAGGAAAAAAATACTATTCCCACTCCAATTAGTGCAAAAGTAGGGAAAGTGCTGGATAGCGAAGGGGTAAAAATTACTATTCCAACTCCAGTGAGTTTAACAGTAGGGAAAGTGCTGGATAAGGGAGGAGTAAAGAATACTATTCTCACCCCAGTGAGTGCAACAGTAGGGAAAGTGCTGGATAGCAAAGGGGTAAAAACTATTATTCCCATTCCAGTGAGAGAAACAGTAGGGAAAGTGCTGGATAGCAGAGAGGAAAAAATTACTATTCCCACTCCAATTAGTTCAAAAGTAGGGAAAGTGCTGGATAGCGAAGGGGTAAAAATTACTATTCCCACTCCAGTGAGTGCAACAGTAGGGAAAATGCTGGTTAGCGGAGATGTAAAAATGACTATTCCCACTCCAGTGAGTGCAACAGTAGGGAAAGTTCTGGATAGCGGAGGGGTAAAATTACTATTCCTAATCCAGTGAGTGCAACCATAGGGAAAATGTTGGATAGCGGAGGGGTAAAAATTACTATTCCCACTCCAAAGAGTGCAACCGTAGGGAATGTGCTGGATAGCGAAGGGGTAATAATTACTATTCTCACTCCAGAGAGTGCAACAGTAGGGAAAGTGTTGGATAGTGAAGGCGTAAAAATTACTATTCCCAATCCAGTGAGTGCAACAGAAGGGAAAGTGCTGGATGCGAAGGTATAAAAATTACTATTCCTATTCCAGTTAGTGCAACAGAAGGGAAAGTGCTGGATAGCAGAGGGGTAAAAATTACTATTCCCACTCCAGGGAGTGCAACAATAGGAAAAGTGCTGGATAGCAGAGAAACAAAAATTGCTAATAACATCTAAACAATAGAAAACAATTAATAAATCATAAAAATAAATAAACAATATTAAACAAATATACATTTAAAAATATTAAATGTATAAAAAGAACACATATTATAATATACATTACATATAACAAAAAGCTACACATATCATGGAAAATAAAGTAATAAATACATTTAAAAGCAATAAATATTTAAAGGAGCAAATATTAACAAACAAACAAATTATGTAAAATATAAATGTTTTATTATATTTCCTAACCTATAACACCACACCAATAAAAAAGACTTAAAAAGTTATATTTAAATGTATTTCCATAATTAACATAATTAAACAAATGCCAAACAAGACAAACTTCATCTACAGAAAATTAACAGATTATACCAGTCAGCTATCAAAAAGCTAAGAAAAGGTACTATTCAGACAGAATTTAAAATGCTAAATGCGCAAATAAAGAATTCAATAAAATACTCAATAAATTTTGCAAACCAAATTGCCTAGAAGGAACTCATCCTGTTACTCAAGATTTCACAGACTGGCAAACCATTACACGGACAAAGCAGACACATTGGACTCATACTTAAAACAGAAACAAAGCACCAGCACTAACCCTTGTACAAAATAACAATCCAAGAATACTCTAATCCAGCCTCTCCGTTCCTCTCAACACATCTCACACGATGAATTTATGGACCTGGTCAAAGCAAGCAGGCCTGCCGGCAGCCCTTCTGGCCCGTGTCCTCCACAAACTTTCAAATCAATTAGTTTAAAAACCTCTGCTGCCACTCTAGTAAGAAGAATCATGAACGATTGCGATTCCTTAACTACCGGAATATTTCCAGAAGAACTCAAAAAGTCACACATACGCCCTTAACTGGAGAAAACAAACTTGGACTCACTGAACCTTGACAACTACACACCCATTACAAATGGACCTTTCCTGGGCAAACTGATAGAAAGAGCAGCGTTCGTCCAGGTGTCACAATTCATTGAAGAGAATGACATGCTTTCAGACTTCCAAATAGGATTCCGTCTTCGAAGAGGCACTCAATCTACCCTCCTTGCCATCTGGGATGACCTGAAGAATACAGTAGACCGCAATGGGGTTGCTGCGCTACTCCTCTTGGACCTCTTGGCTGTCTTTGACACGGTTAACCATGACACTCTGAAACAAAGACTCTATGAAGCTGGCATAGAGGGGACTGCTCTAGACTGGATCGCGTTCTACCTTCGAAACAGAACTAATGTCATCCATACCCCACCTTTCTCGTCCAAACCATACTCCACAAAATCAGGGGTCCCTCAAGGCTCTATCATCACGCCAATGCTTTTCAACATCTACATAAAGTCATTACTGGTACTGATCAATCAATTTCACCTCACGCGCTATAACTATGCAAATGACACGCACATTCTCCTTCAACTGGAAGGCCTCAAAGACATTGGAAAATTCCCAATTTGACTTGGAGTCATCTGAAATTGAATGCTTCCAAAACGAAAATACTCATGTGTGGCGATTGGAAACATTATGACCCACCTGGCCTGATGAACTGGGATCACTGCCTAAAGTATATCGAGGGAAGTAAGAAACCTCGGAATGACCATGGACTCCAAGCTATCGATGAATGCCCCAGTGGACAAACTAGCAAGATCAAGCTTTGTCACTATAAAAATGCTGCGACTAATTTTCCCACATTTGGGATTTCCACACAAGGTCCAAGGTACCATCTCCCTTGTTCTGTCCAAACTCAGTTATGCCAATAGCCTCCACCACGGATCACCTTTAACGACCATGAAAAGACTACAACGGATTCAGAACTCGGCTGCCAGACTACTCTTGCATATAAAACCGCGAGACCACATCTCACCTGCCTTGAAAGCCCTGCATTGATTACCGGTTGCCAGAAGATCCACATTCAAGCTGCTTTGTATCACCCACAAAGCAATACCTTGAATGGGACTGCTCTTCATCACGAATAAAATCACCAAACACATTCAACAAAGGAACCTCTGCTCTAAAGAGGCACCTCACTTCAAAATCCCAAGATATAAGAAAAAATTCATGGGTGGCACATCCTTCTAAGTTCTAGCAGCCAAACTATGGAACTGTTTTACCCCCTAACATAAGATCCACGGACAGCCACCTTATCTTCAGAAAACTACTCAAGAATTGGCTCTTCCCCACATAAGCACCATACGCAAACAGAAACTTACAGCATATCCCTCTCTATATAAGCATTTATTTTCACTATAGATCTGAACCTATCTTTGTTTATTGCTTTGTATAAACATGTAGAATAATTGTTTACAATTTAAAAAAAAAAAAAATTCAAGAACAATGATCTGGTGCATCTTTGGCCTAAATGTACTTGCTTCAATCGTGCATCGAGGCACCTTCCATGTACTTGGATCTGTGTGTTTGTTACATTTCTCCTGAAAAAGCATATCCAATGCACTACTCTATTTCTTATCCTGTACCTCTATCGATATCTTTCATTTACATATACTCACCTCCTTTATGCATCTATATACTTTCAATGTACTTATGGATCTATATATTTATCACTTTCTTCTAATTTTGCATTTCCAATGCACTACCCTATTTCTCAGCCTATACTTCTCTCAATACATCTTCTAGCCCAACTTTCTGACTCATCTCAAACTTCTTTCTACTACTCTTTCCAATGCACTACCCTATTTCTACCCTATACATCTATCAATATATCCACTACATCCACTCTCTCATTTATCCCAAACCCCATACCACTACTATGATCCCCAAAACAACCCTTTCTAGACTCTCCCCTACTCTACCCCTACTTGCATCATCTGACACCTCTTTTACTATACTGAACCGTCAAAACAAACCTTTCTAAACACTTCCCTCTGACTCTTCCCCTCCACAACCCTTTTTACTCATCCAAAAGCCTCCTCCTACTGCTATGACCGCTACAAAAAAAAGAAATCTAAATAAAAAAGAATATATATCTAAATCCTTCACTCTTCTATCCCTCCACTATCCTTTTCAATCAAAATAACAGACTATCATGTTCACCTCTCAAATTTCATATTCCACTATACTAATTCACCACTTATCCTTTATGGGTTCTAGAGTAGCGTGCAACTCACCAATAAAGCGCTTCAACAACCCATCAGGGTTACAAGCACTATATAAATGCAAACCTTTTTTCCTTTTCTAGCCCACCCCAACCATTCTCAATCCAAATAAATGACTAACTTATCCACCACTCAAATTACGTTCATATTTCACTATACTAATTCAACACTAATCCTTATGGGTTCTGGAGTAGCGTGCTACTCGCCAAAAAAGCGCTTCAACACTCATCAGGGGTAACAGGTGCTATATGAATGCACACCTTTCTTCCCCGTCTATCCCTCCGCTATCCCTCTCACTCCAAATCCACCACTCAAATTACCTTCATATTTCACTATGCTAATTCACCACTAATCCTTTATGGGTTTCAGGAGTAGCTTGCTACTCGCCAAAAAAAGCGCATCAACACCCCATCAGGGGTAACAAGCGCTATATAAATACAAACCTTTTTTCCTCTTCTACCCTTCTGCTATCCTTCCGAATCCAAATAACTGACTAACCTATCCACCATTTAAATTACTTTATTTCACTATACTAATTAAACCCCAATCCTTTATGGGTTTCCGGAGTAGCGTGCTTCTCACCATAAATTGCGCTTCAACATCCCATCAGGGGTAACAAGCGCTGTATAAATACAAACCTTTTTTCCTCTTCTATCCTTCTGCTATCCTTCCGAATCCAAATAACTGACTAACCTATCCACCACTTAAATTACTTTCTTATTTCACTATACAAATTCAACACTAATCCTTTATGGGTCCCGGAGTAACGTGCCACTCGCCGAAAAAGCGATTTGACGCCTCGTCAGAGGTAGTAATATATAAATGCAATCACAATGCAATATAATACAGTAATCAATTAAAAAATTATTATTAATTAAAAAAAAATACAAATTCATTGACTATACATGCTTTAACGCTATAATATACACAACACACACCTAAAACTAATTAAACAATTACCATATTTATTTTTTAATTAATTAATTTAAATTAATTAACAGCTAATTAATAATTTATCAGTTAAAAATAAATTACTTCCCACTCTTCCCACCTATAAACACCACAACACACACCTAAAATTAATTACACAATTACGATATTTATTTTTTAATTAATTAATTTAAATTAATTAACAACTAATTATTAATTCATCAAATACAAATAAATTATTTACCACCATTTCAACCTATAAACACCACATCACACACCTAAAATTAATTACACAACTACCATAATACATTTCTAATTAAGTAATTAACAATTAATTGACAATTAATTATTGAATCATCAATTAAAATAAATTGCTACCCACCCTTCCCACCATTCACACCTATACATACCACAACACACTCCTAAACGTATTTACACAATTACCATAAGTAATTGCCAATTAATTTGTTAAAAATTATTCTTAAACAAATTAATTCATTCATAAAAAAATACTTTCCACATTTAACACTATAACATCTCAACTAAACAGATATTAATAAACAAAAAATATGCAATACATTTAATATAATTAAATTACTTCACACCCTATTCCCTGATAAACCCACAACCCGCTACGGTCCTAAAAACGCAAAATTCAAATTAAAAAAAATTAATAACTACTAAAGTTTTAACAGATATAATAAAAATACAAACAATTCTTATACAAAAACACATATATCACATACATATAAAATATACACTGAAAAACATAACATTAATTAAAAAAGAGATATTTTTAACAACTATCTTTTTGCGAACTATATTAAACACTTCGATATTTTAAAGATCAATATTACTTACCTAAAATCGATTTTCTTGATCACAATATTTTTTCTGATGATATTTCTGACCCACAATATTTTTACCTCGATATTTGTGCAAGTTGATATTTTTACATCGATATTCTGTCCCTGCACCCCAAAATATAATAATCATAGTTAGAAAGAAATCTGTCTGGGATTTTTAGCGGAAGTACAGGAACAAGTTCTACATCACATTCATGTTGAAGGCTGAGCTGAAAAATCCCTACACATGAATGTTTGCTTAGAGTTTTTTAATCTTTTATGAATGAATAGTCAAATTGAAAAACGCAAGAACGGTCTAGGCACACTTTGCAGTGCACGGGCCAGAGAGAACGGTTCAACCTCTGAGTTCTGCTACAACATCCTGCTGTAGACAGACAGACTCAGAAAAGCTGCGTACAAAGGCAGCTCTTCAACATTAGCAGTTTACAAAATGTCTGGCCTCCAGACTGAGTTGTAGTAAAGCAAACACTTAAAAAACAAGTTGTAGTAAAATACACTTAAAAAACACAGCATCCGACCGCAGGAGTGCGTGCACCCCCAGCAAAGTGTGTCAGAAGTTTCAGTTGTTTAACACTGGTTCCATGAATGTATATTCTCTTGTACATCTTGAAACAATGTAGACTAAGGTGCCCACCTCTTCCTTTAAAAATCACTTCTAAGATCAGGATTATAGACGTTTTAGCAAGGACACAGGCAAAAACTAAATGGGGGTACTCTGGACTCTACTTCTGTGTTTGCCAGGTGCCAGAAGCCCCAGCTTCCAAGTATTAGAAAAAACATAGCACATCAGGAAAGTAGTTAGATGCCCACATAAGCTACCTTTGTTAATGAAGACAACAGGCTTCTTTTTTCATTTAAAATCTATAAATGAATCTTGCTAAAGCAACGCAGGGCCCTAGAAGGCTGGGCTTGGAGCATAATCACCCCTCTTACCCTTCGGAGGAAATGTTATGTTATGCTGGCATTGTGAGAGTAATTTCTCTACATCTGCATTGCTCTTGTTATGTGAAATTCCTGAAATTGCACTATTATGCCACATCACATGATTACCTGCAGCTGAAAATTTGACAGTGAAAGCACTGGAACAAGACAAACTGTGTAGCGCAAAATGTATCCTTGCATTCACAGGTGAAATAAAGATGCATATCACTTTTAAATATAGCACTGGAAATTCATTTTGCATGTTGCATAGTTACACATATTTTCACATACTATATATGAAATTTCACAAAATTAAAGTGATGCAAATTATGCAGATTTCACATACCCCTAGTTCTGATGGCCGTGGCTGAGATTGATTGCTTTTGACTTAGTGTCACCTACCAAGTAAACATGAATGTTATATGACAGCTCTCTCTCTCTCTTAAGTAAGGCTTTACCATGCATGTATAGAGAATCACAGCTTCATCTTTCAAAGTACACTGATTATAAGACTGTAATAAATGTGGTATATGATGCGTTTGGCATATAAACAACTGTTAATTTTAGATGTGATAACTCTGAACAGCTTTTCGCCATGTGACATGTCTTGTCTTAGAAGGGGGTGAAGCTTAAAGTCCATCAATGCCTGAAGAGCTATATACGTACACAAGGGTGTGGCCCTATATAGTCCTGGTCCCTTGATATATCTCCATTAAAAGAAATTTTGTCCATAGATTTTCATTTTTGATTTGTGTTTTTGGATCAATAGAGAAGTAATTTAGCTTGGGTAGACATTGCTAATCTGGCCCGAATTTTACGGGACAATTTTTTTTTTTAAAAGGCCTATGTGTTGCAGTGATGATGTAATATTTCAGGTTCCATGAGACCTATATACTTCATTTTGGTGTAAAAGCATAGCTTTTGGGAGGCAAGTAGTCTTATAGAGAAAGAAAATAACTCCTCATAGCAACCCTTCGCCCATTTTCGAAAATGGCGGCTCTATAATGATGTGTTTTAGCCATCATAATGGTAATTTATTTTACTATTGTTTTGTTTCAGGTTTTCCAATGATTCAAATTTGTGAACATGAGCAAAGCAGGAGGTAGCAGAGGATCTTTAACTCCTGATAGAGTGTTTTAACAACAAAATATGAGGACCCTTTCAGCAAAGAAGAATGTGTCATATGACAAACTAATCCAAAAGAAAAGCTAACATTAACTGTGACTGGACAGAAGAGAGTTTGATATGCTGCATAAATATGGCAAGACGAAGTCCACATAAGATTGAAACTGATGAATGAAGAGTAACAAATATTGTGTCATTGTAACAACAAGTGCTACAAGTCAAATACAATGGAAAAGAGTCTGTAAAAAATTGTTAAAAAAATAGTAGCTACCAAAGAATCACATCAAGAAGTTGGGTTTTCTGGGAAAGTGATGAAAACCAAATCCAATGCCAATCCATTTAGAAGATCGATGACTACCCCCATCCACCTCCAACAACTGATCAGATAGCAGAGGTTGTTATCTCTGGTTTAGAGTATGTGAGTCTTAAAGGACAAACATGTTTTTATCTGCAGCGAGTTTCTTCCAAGATGAAGTTTTCAGCCGAGTAGCTAATTTAAACAGCAAGGTGAATGTATTTGCCGCAGATTTGCGTGCCCACCCGAACTGCATGCATGCGTATTTTCAAAAATATGAATGTACTTTGAGCTCCCAGCAGCAACGTAACTGCCAGCCTTCAGTAAAGTTTACACTCTTTGAAAAAGAAAATGAAGTTTTAAAGCCACTCTTGCTATGGATTCACACTCAATGGGCCCGATTCACAGAACTAACTTAAGACAAAATCCTAAACTTACTACCAGTTTGGTATTCACAGAAGGCACTTACTAATTTTGGTATTCTCAGAAGGCACTTACTCATTTCGGTATTCACAGAAGTTAGGAGTCCTAACTTTAGGACTCCTAAATGCCTTCTGTGAATATCGAAAGTCTTAAAATTAGGGTTTTTCTCAGTTTAGGAGTAGTAAAGTTAGGACTCCTAACTTTACTACTCCTAAACTGAGAAAAATCCTAACTTTACGGCTTTAGGTATTCACATAAGGCATTTAGGAGTCCTAAAGGTTAGGAGTCCTAACTTTACTACTACTAAATTGAGAAAAAGCCTAATTTTAAGACTTTCTGTATTCACAGAAGGCATTTAGGAGTCCTAAAGATAGGAGTTCTAACTTTACTACTACTAAACTGAGAAAAATCCTAATTTTAAGACTTTCGGTATTCACAGAAGGCATTTAGCAGTCCTAAAGTTTTGAGTCCTAACTTTTCTACTCCTAAACTGAGAAAAACCCTAATTTTAAGACTTTCGGTATTCACAGAAGGCATTTAGGAGCCCTAAAGTTAGGACTTATGGTATTCTTAGCCGATTTGACTCCTGAAGTTCTTGCTGCCAAAATAAGATCATAGGATGTGGTAAAGTCAGCAAAAACATTTTAAGAAACATCCGGAACGATTTGGATTTTGGACTTAATGCCAAATTTTGTGATGCCCCAGAGCTCCACAAATGATGGGATTAGACATGAATGCCTGATATTATCTTAACATTTTTAACATCATTGTGCAATAACAGCAAAGCAAAACTGTTACAAACTAAAGTTCTTGAGTTCGGAACTGAAGCCGACAACATTGATGATGGCTTCGTAAATATAAGTGAAGAAGTGGAAGACCATCACATGAAGCGACAGGCTTATGCTGCTCAAATGCACCGTCTTTTCCAAATTATGTTTTATGAATGACTTCACTGCAAAGAAAAACTACACATGACTGCCCACGCAATCTATGATAAGTGCAAAAGTAGAGCGCTAATCACTTCAATGAATACCATTGTAGTATTAACAAGTTATGATGACATAGTACAGAGCAGGACTTTGTTAGCAGCTCATGCTGTAAAATCTTATGAATCTGACAGCACACCACTTCCAAGTCACTTCATCAGGAGAGAATTTACGATTGCTGATCCTGATAATCTAGATTTTGAAGACACCTCTTCTTTGTCTGTAATGTCCAGCACATGTGATACTGCCATGGTGCTTTTTCAAGACTGTACCAATGAAGTAGCTGCTGGAAAACAAGGGTGTGAGCTGGTGTCAGCTGTAGGCATAAACAAACGAAGCTGCAAACGTATAACCTAACTGCCTTACCGGCATGTGGAAAATCACTACAAGCCATCAAGATGTCCCAGCCTACCAGAAAGTTTCAAAGTGGCTGAGGACATGGATCTTGTTCTACCTGATGCTGCGGTCCACAAAGCTGTTTAACTGAATTTATCATATTGTTTATGCTATGCTGAATGAAGGATGAAAAGAAGCCAGTTCCTCCGTGGGCTGGAATTCACACTCTGATTTTCCAGAATACCGTCCCACTGAAGAAGGTTGGGTTTTTACCAGTAATACCATTTCCAGTCATAAACTACGCAACATTATACATAGCTCTAATAAATTTCCAAAATTTGCGGGCTCAGCTTGAAGACCAGCCTATCCTGCCAATTGTATGCAATGAAGGTGTTTTCTGTATTGCAGCTCACATTTGTATGAGCAATCCAGTAGAATTTGATGATCTTTATCCAATGATGGGCGGTTTCCCCAGGACAAAAGTTGTATTGCAGTGTGCAGGAAGTTATCTCAGAGGATGTGGCATTGATGATACACTTATTGAGGCTGAAATTTTGGAAGCAAAACTGTCCAGTCTGTATGTATTGAGCGGAACTCATTATGTTCTTTGGTTACAAGGTATGCTCATCATATCTGAGGGTATAGAAACATTGCGTTGGAATGGAGCAAGAATGGAAAATTAGGTTTTGCATATCTTATCTCAGCAGTAAACAAGGCACAGAGTGCACTTCGTTCAAAAGACATAATGCACACCCAGTCAACGTTCAATACACTCAGTTCAAAATCTGAAAGCCTGAAAACAAAGTTCATAGTGTTTGTCAAAGAATGTGAAGAAAAATCAAAACTTTTGTAACTACTGGGGACATGTTTTACACATGATAACTTCAGTGAAAAACTTGGTACACGTTGATCGGGAAGGTGATTGGGAGCTGCACGTAAAGACTGTGGAGTCACTTATTACTGTGTTTCACAAATTCCATTGCATAAACTACCTGAGATATGGGTCCTGGTATTTGGAAAGAGTGCAGAAGCTAGAGGTGGAAAAACCATACTTCTAGAGAAAATTAATTTAAAGACATTTTGTGGTGAAAGACAGAGGGGGAAGAGTCAATGCTGTGGCTCCAGATATGAAACTGGAACAGACGATCCAGAGATCACAGAAAAGCTCCAAGGGAAATGTTCATTGGACAAGTAAAAATGAATATGTTGTTCAATGGCAGCTAGTTTAGCATCAAGAACTTTTTATCTACAATGTTTTCATAGAGATGGCAAATTCAAATTAATAGACCATCATGAAACTGTTCTTCACCACGGACTTGTGGGGAACAGAGGGGAACAAGCTGTTTGACATAATCACTAAAGCTAAATTACCATGCTTTAATTACCATAGTAAGAGTTTCATCCAACCAGCCACTTCAAAACAGGTTACAAAAAAAGCAACTTTCGCAAGCACATAAAGAGATGGATGTAGCAAAAGAAAGGGGTGGTAATGTTTAACAATATCTTGAATGGATCATCCATCCCCCATACGTGGGCAGGGGCTGATATCATCCCTATACATAAAAAGGATCCCTAGCAGACCCCCGTAATAATAGACCAATCATCTCATAGATAGCTCTCCAAAGTTATTTTGTACTATATGTTTAGATCAGCTCCACACTTGGATGGAAGAACACAACATTTTACCCATCTCCAAGCAGGTTTTAGAAAGGGCATTAGTACAATTGATCAGGTTTTTCGATTTTTTTAATTCATTGGAAAACAGTGATTCTGGGTAGCGGCAGTAAGTATATTGTTTTTGTTGACTTATGTTCGGCTTTTGATATGGAACTCCGACTCAATCTTTGGCAAGATTTGTCTGCTATGGGCCTTCCCTGTGATCATCTGGCTATTTTAATTAGACTCCACATACATAACTTTGCACAAGTGCGGTGTGGACTGACAGGCTGCTTAAAGGAACCGTTTTCTGTGGATCGCGAGATAAGGCAGGGATGTGTCTTGCACATACTCTCTTTTCGTTGTATGTGAATTACCTGATTTCTTTCTTGGATGACTGTGATGGTGATGCACCTAAGTTGGCTAGTATTAAGGCGCTGGCCTTAATGTTCATGTACAATATCCTTTTAGTCTCCAAATCCTCCATGGGTTTTCAGAAAATTTTACATCACTTTGAAATATTTTGCAACCATAGTGGCCTTGAAATAAATGTTGGAAAAACAAAATATAAGATTTTAAATCCAGGCCACTCCTCCCAAGCCAATCCCAAGCTTTTAAGGGTCCCTCTCAATCGAGTTAAGGTTTTTGAACATCTGGAGCTAACTCTTTCAGAGGATATGGATTGGAGTTGTCACATTGATAAAAAGAGGCTTAAACTTATGCAGCATAATGGGCACTACTTAGAGCACATCGAAGCTCTCAATATTGTCCAATTTCCCCAGTTGTTCAAATTTACAAGGTGGAGGGTTTAGGAGCCGCGTTGTATGGCTCTGAACTCTGGGGCCACAAAAACATCTCTGGTTTACAAGCCACAGAGAACAGGTTATGCAGGCAATTATTAGGTCTCCAAAGTAGTACACCACTAGTTCCTTTGAGATTTGATTTGGGATTGCGGTCTATTACAGAGGAAGTGAGATTAAGGACTATACTCTACTGGTGATGTATTTGGGCCATGCCTCAACCGTCATTCTACCAGGTTGGTCTCTAAGATGTGCTGAGTATACTCTGTTCACAAAATATCCCATGGTTTAGACAGGTGAAAGACCGGGTGTAGTGATTTGTGGGAAATACCAGGGAATCCACTAACCATTAGCAAATAACAGATTAAAGAAAGCTATCATCTGTATAAATTGGGTCAGATACTGTCAGACTCTTGTTTAGGCATCTTGGTGGAACACTTTTTATAAATTAAAGTAATTTATAACTATGAAGGAATTCTAGAGGAAATCGAGCCTTCATTGGCTCGTAAGCTCTATTTGCATTTTAGATATGGAACATTACCAATTGATTCTCATACTAGTAAATGGACTCGCTATTCTGGCTCAACAGGCAGTACCTGCCCCACTTGTGGTGCAGAGAGGGTACCGATAGAGCTTGTACTTTTTTTTTTACCCTACTTATCTTTTAAATAGGAAAAAGTGGCTTATTCCAATTTGCCAAGGTCAGAGCACTAGATCACATAAAAATGCCATTCGAATACTGAAGTCTGATGTAAGGCAATATATTGTTTTTTCCTTATCTCGCTTTTTATTGGCTAAATGGAAAATGAGGCAAGCGGCTTGTAATCAATAGGATATTTTTTGTTCTTTCTTAAATGTGTTGGTGTTCTGTGAATTTATCTTGTAAGCCCTACTCATAAGCTTTTAAATTAATATGTGTTAGATTTTAGTTTTTTATGCGGTAGGTCTAACAAATGAACTCTTAAGTCTTTAAAATGTTTCCCTTTGGCCCGACCATGTGATGCAATAAAGCTCCTTTTTATTTTATTGTTTTAGATTTGTATTAGTGTGTTTTATGATGAAATGGAATGTTATGTCTATATTCAATGGATTCACCAAGGCACTCAACTCATATAAGTCTTCACAATATTATTTTGACTTGATGTAACACCACTGCAAATTGTGTATAAAATATACCCAAAGAAGTTCAGGCAATCAAACTGGAGCATGCTTGAATCAAATCTCTTTTGCTTAGTAGTAGAATCATTTGTAGTTAATTGAAATCTCAAAATAAGGAACAGAAAACACATTGCATGCAATGAATGTACACCAAAGGGCACACATCCCACTTGGACACATTTACAGTAGATACTCAGTCCACCACCATTCATATGTCACCCATATGTCTTTCTAACCACATGCTCCAAGTCTATAGGAAGGAATAAACTGAATAAGTTCCTAGTTATAAGACCCTTCACCTGTAATTCACAAACATCTAAATCAGACCACTTATCAAGAAAAGAAGAACCTACAGCCATTTAACTCTGCTAATTACAACCAAACTCAAACAGTTGCCTTCTCAAAGAATAATGATAGGAACAGTGCTATTCTCCCAGATTTCTAACTTTGTTGAGGAAAACCATCTGCTCTCAAACCAATAGTCTGGGTTCCACCCAGGCAGAGACATGGAATCAGCCTTTATGTCCAACATCTTGATATCCATCTGGGATGACATGAAATTAACAGTGGGAACTAACGGCAGGCAGCATTATTTTTGTTATTACTAAATCTACAAAAGCTTGACGTAAGAGGAATCATCATAAAGTGGTTGTCCTCCTCCCTCAAAGATATCCAAATCCCTATATCAATACCTCCTTTCAGGTCAGATTCTCAGGGCCTACATTGTGATGTCCCTCTAGAATAAATTATCACTAATATCACTAATGTTCGAATCTTTATGTCAACCATTATCACAATTGATCAACTCATTCTGCCTGACTAGTCTCTTTGCAGGATGTATGACAATACAATGCATGCCTTTACATGCATGCCTTTTCCACACAGCTTTTATCACACAGATGCCTTTACCATGCATGCTTTAATACACATATGCCTTTACCTCGTATGGTAAGTATATATATATAGTCACTGATAAAAGCAAAGGTTAGAGGGACGTTATAGCTAAGTGAAAATGTCAGTTAAAACATGCCATCTTAAATTAACAAAACCACTGAAATTCACAAGTTATAGTTATCTCAAGTAACTATAACTTGTGGCGCCACCATGTGCAGTGTTATCATCAATGATGTGAGTTCAGATGTTGCAGTGGTGTAATAAATTAAATCATTGACATGTCATGAGTGTTGTAATATTGAAGGTAAGTAGCAGTGCATAGCGAGGGAGCGAGTCATAGTTAGTTTAGGGCATGAGTACCCATCCTGGGCAACTACATATAGCAAAATGTTGAGGGGCTATGGGGGGAGCCCCAAGTTCTCCCCAGACAGCACCCAATGTGTTGCTTGTGGGTGCCGTCTTAATTTCTTTGCTCTTGCCTAGGCAGGAGGAGCTTCTTTTACTTCTCATCTCTGAGAGGGAGAAAAATTGTGTTTCCTGGCCAGAAGAGTGTGGACAGTGGATGCCCACACTCTCCTGGGCAGGAAACTGAAGTGTCCTGGGAGATGGGGTGCCAGAAACACAGATTGAATTTGTGGGTTGTGTCCCTAGGGTCAGAATAGGTTTAGGGAGGGGGCCAGACTCCCCCCTTTAAAAATGACTGGTGCTTAAGGGTAAGCACCCTGGGCCCTACTGTGGTTTTAGGAGGGGGGCTGCAGCCCCATTGCCTCAAATTGATAATGGTCCCCGGGGATGGTGTAGCCAGGTCCTCATAGAAGCTCAAGGAGGAGGGCTGCATAAATGTAAACTGGTTTACTTAGGAAGGGCTTCATAAACTTTGACCACTGGTTGAACTGGTATGAAACTGTTTTAATTGAATGTGAGCTGTGAGACAAGACATACAAGGTATAAAAAGAACATGAGTCCAGAGAGCAACACACCACAAGGTCAGCAATAACGAAAAATGACACAAATGCACCCTTTGAATCAGCAGAATTTGTTATTACAAATGTTATGCTGCATCCACCTGAGCTGGCAAATTTGGTATACCTGGAGTGCCAGGCACACTTGGTACATCGGGCATATTTGAGCCAGTCCTAATTACTTCAGAGTCAGAAAATGGGGGTGTAGTTGGCAATATATCAAGCCCCCTTGCCAATCTACTAATGCCTAAATTGCCATATACCACACTTTGACTTACCGCAGTGGGCTGAAGGACTAACTTGATACTCTGTAGTCACATTAAAGAAGTGCAGAATTAGAATTGCATACCAATATATTTGCAGGCTGTGCCTGGCCATGTCCCAAGATCAATCGCAAATCACTGCTTTTTTTTTAATTGAGGCAAAGTTATTGTCAAAAGTAGTTGTCTAGAAAGAAACAAGCATCATTTATTTAATTAGTCAAAGTATGAGTAAATAAAATACTGAACAGCTCCCGTAATACAATAAAACACACAGACCCATCAGATCAACTAGGTCTAGGAGAAGAGCACTGGCAAATCTAAAACCCGATACGAAAGAAATTGATGCCCTTGTCAGCGAGAGTAAAGGATTAACCACGGTTGGTAGCTGAAAACATATTGAACAGGCCCACATGTTCTGCAACTAACAATTAGTGCGCAGAAACCCTGTAGGCACGTAAGGCATGTAAGGGTTGAGCTTAAGGGCCAAGATACTTGTGTAGAGTTTACCGCCAATGTTAATCAGAGCGATTGGTCTGTAGGAACTGCAAAGTTGCCTATGCTTCTTTGGTTTGGGAATGACTGCTATGGAGGTCTCCAGCATGGATTGAGCACTTTCAGCAAATAAATTTAGGAGTCTGGTAAGGATTGGGAATAGGGTCTGGCAGAAAGTTTGTAATACATTGGTGTAAAGCCATCCGCTGACCATGCCAAAAATGACTTCCTCTATTCTAATAGGTTTGTCCAAGAGTCTCTACTTGCCCCGGGGTTAGTTTAGTTATATGGGCACTCTCTAAGTATGTAGGAATCTCTTGTCCTTGTGCTGCTGTGATGAGTAGATGACCAGATAGAAGTCCCTAAAGGCGCCCATGATCTGGACTTCCCCTGTAATCACAGTCCTGCTTTAGTCTATAATGGATTTCACCAAGTCTTTGGCAACTTTAGAATGCAGTCTTTGGGCAAGCAACTTTCTGCATTTGTTGTGCCTGATATAAAATGTTTATTGTAGGTGGCACAGTACATATTCTGCCCTATCTAGGTCCTGTCTAAGCCTAAGTGTTTGAGTTGGGCATCTGTAGGATCTAACTTTCACCAAATTCTCTAAGCTCAATTCCTTTTAAGATTGCCTTCCAGTCCGTTTATATGTAAATTTAGTTCCTGTCATTTTTCTCTCCCTGTCTGGTTTTCTCAGGCAGATTTAGCTATCAGTTCCCCTCTCACCCCTGTTTTCAGTGCCCCGCAGAGTATATTATGGTAATGCCCTCTGTATCCATATTGTGCATATGAGGATTGATGATTTGCATTGATCACTGCAGTTTTAGCTTCTTGTTGAATTTTCTATCCCTTACCCTCCAAGGCCCAGGAGCTCGCTCCCCCACCTCTCCGAGACCTACATAAATTGGTGTATGGTCTGACAAGGGGTTAGGTTCAATTCTCATATCTTGTATGTTTGTTCATGGTGTGGGTGTGCCTATAAAGTAGTGTCTTAACGCATACGTTTTGTGGACAGCTGAAAAAAAAGGTGTAACCCTTTCTGGTGTAGGGTAGGGTGCGCGTGTCTCCACAAATCTGTCAGTCTTCTCTCTATCAACAAGGCTAGGCCCTTCGGGGCAATAGCCCCCATTTAGCCATGATTCTGGCCTGATCTAACTAGGTTGATATTCATAAGGAGGTTTAGGTTGCCTCCAATCTGTACTGCTGAGTCTGTGATTTCTGTGATATCTGTAACATCATTCAATGCAGAAGATAAGTATTATCAATGCTCACTCTGCCCCCCAGCATGCCGTCTACTAGAACGAGAATCTCAGGCCCCCCAGGGAACTTGGCCAGCCTGTCTTAAATATCAAGTATGTGGGCTTTCATGTGTCCTGGCATTTTGTGTTAGTCAGTCCAACATCGCTTTGTGCTCTTGAGCAGTAGTGCCAGGATTTGGTTGTGAGCCTTTGAACAGTTTTGGCACACATTTACAAATGTATGTGTGTCTGCATGAGGATGCAATCTATGGGTAACTGCCTTAGAGATTCTAAATTTATTGTGTTTCAGTTATTGACCTGACCCGCTGTAGTTTCCTCTCCCAACGGAAGATGAGTCCGAATTGAGGACCCTAGCCATCAGTGATTTCTTTTGTCCTGAGATGGTCATTGACTGGTTTAAATTCTCTCCTGCTGTGTAAGGTGAGCAAGAAAAGGTCTTAAAACAAAAAATCTTTGTGGCCTTGGAAGATAAATGGATGCATGTCATGGGCTTTTCTGAGTATCTCCTTCTTGGTTAGAAAATTATGAACAAAGACCAAAGTGTCTGGGAGTCTAGCATTGTTTCCCCTTCGCAGCCTGCTTTATGTGCCCTGGCGAGATTGGATGTTAATTTTTTCCTCCTTGGCTAGGATTTGTTGAAAGAGAGTTGGTGCATATCCTGCTACATCAAATCCCACTGCGTTAACGGGCATTCTCTAATTTTAATTCTAGTTCTGCAGGAGCCATTCAGGTTTCCCAGTGTGGGCCTGGAGATCGCTGTGTTGCTCCTTGAGGCGCATTTTTTTCTGATGCTGGTGCTCAATTTTTGTTCCTCAGTTGATTTCTCTATCATCGAAGCAACAACTCTGTCACCAATAGCCCCTAGTCCTGTTTCACCTCATGCAGCATGTGCCTGAGGTCTTGCTTCGCCATCTGCAGATCTGCTCTGAGAGATTTGAATAAAGATTCCATGAATGCTCTTGTGAGTGGTGCTGAGTGCTGACTCATCTATGCCCTCCACAATGGCATGGCTTCACTGAGAGGGGAGACAGTCCAAAGTTAATGCAACTGCAGAGTGTGTCAGCATGTCTCGCAAGTTGTGGACCTTCTTACTTTTATTTGTTGCCATGGTCCGTGCAGGCACAAAAGGTAGTGCCACCTGGCATTCTCATGAGATAAACTGGCTCCCCACACTACTATTCTGGACACTAAGTCAAGGCAGACTCTGTTATCTCTGCAATGCACCAGTGACCTTTCTTATTCTTAACCCTTCTGCGCGGGTCCTCTCTGTGAATTGTGAGCACTTTGTAGGGACAGCAGGCCAAATAGGGTCAACACAGGTCTGCTGTGTGTCCCGAAGTGTTCCTCGGCCTGCATGGATACATGGTAGGTTTCACACCAGGCAGTAAGTGAAGGAAAAAATTGGGTCCCACCCAACACTGCATTTTGCAATATGCTAGGGCAGCTTTATGGAAAATGCATGTTGGTCAAGGGCTGAAACATCGTTTTTTTTACCAGGGCATAGGGGATATAATGCTTGCTTCCAGGAAGGCCCCATACACCACCGCCCAAGCAGTGCTGTGTGTTAGATTTGCCACAGTAGGAGGCAGTCAAGCCCTGGGCAATATTTCACTTCTCCACCCCCAGCCCTAAACCAGAGAGGGTGTGATTGTTACTTCCTGACAAGACTTTCTGACACCTGTTCAGACCTTAGAGGAGACTTCTACCCAGTGTTTTGAACAGGTGGCCTGGCTCTGTATGATGCTCTGACAGGGTGCCCCCTGGGGACCAGCAGAAGTCCTTAACATGCCTTACTGTAGCTCTTGCTAGTCATGTGGCATCGTTACTCCACCAGCAGGGGGCCCACCAATGCACTACATCTTGTTATGTGACCCCTTGGGGGATAAGAGATGGCTGATTCTAGTGGTCTACCCTTCTATCTGGCCCTGCCACCTGGATTTCTGAGCAACATTTGCTAAGGGTGCCATCTGATTGTCTCAGGCAGGGAGGAGCTGGACCTGTCTCCTGTGTAGATGATTGTCTCAAGCCGCCCATCTTGCCATGGTGCCTAAAGCATGATACAGATCTTCATTTGGCCCGAGTTCCCCTTGAGCCCCACTCTGCATAAATTGCATATATTCTAGAAAACGGGGGAGCAAAGGAGAGCGGGACACTTCTCACCCAGCTGCCATCTTTGCCATATCCCCACTCCTTTTTTTTAAATGATCGTCCCATTACTTACCATCCTCCAATCAGGGCAAAGTCACAAGTCCAACCATGACGGAGCAGGCTGGCTACAGGAACCCAGGTAGGCCCGCAGAACAGTAGTACCTTAAATCTTGGTTGTGTAAAGTTGCAGGGCCCGTGCTGAGGATGCATTGTTCAGCCAAGGCAGTGCATCCTTTCTGAGGAACTGCAAAGCTGTGATGGGAGGTCCTGCATCGTCATTGAGGAACCCGTTGACAAAGGCTCATGAATGTGATATGAAGTCTGGCGTTGACGATACATCACGCAGTCAGTGCGATGCATCGGTTCTAAAGAGCTGCAATGCAAGAACCTGCATCATTGTCAAGGCTGCTGTTGAAGAAAAATTTGAGATTTGATGGCCAGCGTCGCTGAAGCTTCGCACAGCAGCAGTTCCAATGTGAGCTGCGAGGTCAATGCGGAGTACTTTCACTGCAAGAATCCTCACAGCAGAGGCGATGCATTGGTTCTGCGCAGTTTGCCCTATACGGCAGAGATGCGTTGGTTTTTCTGGATCCACGGTTTGGCTGGCAGACCACCTTCAGGCCCACTTCCAAGGGTCCAGGACTAGGGTGGCTCCATTTGGCAGGGTAGGATTCACAGATGGCAGCGTCCAGGTGCTGGCTTCAAGGTTGTTGGAGCCTTCTGTACTTGTGGCTCTAGCCAGGGTCCAGCCAACTAGCTAGCCCTTGGAGTCACTCTGGGGTTCTGGGTTCAACACATGCAGGTTCAGTTCTTCTCACTCAAGCAAGAGGGCAGCAGGCAGCAGCTCAGCAAAGCAGGGCAGCAGTCATTCAGAGCAGTAGTTTAGCAGAGTGGCAGACCTTTCAACAGCACAGCAGTCCTTCTTCCTGGCAGAGTGGCCACAGGTCCATAATTATAATCAGAGTTTGTGTATGGGGTCCAATATGTTTACCTGGGCCTTCCTTTGAAGTGGGGCCAAGCATCTAGAGGTTTCCATTTTCAGTCCACAGGCATCCTGCCTTCCCTGTCCTGGCTCAAGACAGGGGGTATGCAGCACTTTGTGTGGCAGCAGGACACAGCCTATTCAAGTGTAAGTAGGGCTGTATCCAGCTCCACACTCCCATCCTGCCAGTGATTGCCCATCCAGGTACACCTAAGCTCTACATTGTGTGTGGCTGTCTAGGAGAAATACACAAAGCCCAGCTGTCAGCTGTGTTATGGAAGAGGTGGCTTTACAGTAGTAAAAAACATAATTTAAGAGTTTTTCACTACCACGACATATAAAGCTAAAAAGTACATGTCCAATTTTAAAATACACTGCACCCTGCTCCATTGACTGTCCAGGGACTACCCAAGGGGGGACATATATGTATTAAAAAGGAAGGTTTGGGCCGGACAAATGGGTTGTTTTGCCAGGTCGAGACAGCAGTTTAAACCTGAACTAACAGGCTGCAATGGCAGACCTGAGACATGTTTAAAGTACTACTTAAGTGGGTGGCACAATCAGTGCTGCAAGTCCACTAGTGGGGTTTAATTTACAGGCCCTGGGCACAGGTAGTGCCACTTTACCAGGAAATGACAAGTAAATTAAATATACAATTTGGTATAAACCAATTCTACCATGTTTTAAGGAGACAGCACAACCACTTTAGCACTGGTTAGCAGTGGTAAAGATTGCAGAGTCCTAAGGACAGCAAAAACCAAGGGGCATATTATCAAGCACGGCGTTAAAATTTAGTAAAACAATTTACCTTGCGTGCGCTGCATCGCCGAATTGACGATGCAGCGCGCGCAAGGTAAATTGTTTTATTTATTAAGGGGCATATTATCAAGGTCCGGCGTTAAAATTATTGCCACTTTATCGGCAGAAAACTGCCGCTAAAGCGGCAATAATGGGCTCGATAATATGCCGTAGAGAATTCCCATAGAAGCCCATGTTCACGCCAGAACATGGACTTCTATGGGAATTCTCAAGGGCATATTATCAAGCTCATTATCACCGCTTTAGCGGCGGTTTTCTGCCGATAAAGCAGCGATAATTTTAACGCCAGACCTTGATAATATGCCCCTTAATTCCTTACCTTACTCCTGTCTGTCGTATGTCGGACTCCACTACCCCCCTACCCTGCCCCTCTTCCCCGCCCCGCCTCACCGCCCCGCAGCGAGCCGCCACTGTATAATAGGGACAATACTATTCCAACCTGCACATTGTAAAGATGGGTGCATCCCATTGTCACTGCTCCATGGCCTTCAGTTCCCTATCCTAGCAGGGTAGGCCGCTGCCAGAATGTGCTGCATCATGTGGGTCAGTGGCCTCCACACCTGTTTTTTTTTGCTGGCAGGGCCTTCTCAGTTAGTTTATAGTGATGGGGGGTAGTGGGGGGTCCACAGCAAAAGGTCCTCCCAACGTTCGTGCAGATGGATGCTTCAGTGCCTCAAGCTCCCGGCTGATCTACACATGTGGTGATAAGAAAACAATTAAAAATGCTATTAATAACCATATCCTTATAAATATCACATGTTATACAACATAATTTCATGGATATGTCCGTATTTTGACATAACATACATTGGGCCTGAGCTAGAGTTTTGTTGCTGTGTCAGTCCATCACAAATGTGACCGAGATCCGTTCAGCTTCATTCCAAGTGCTGTGTTATTTGTAATGAGGGGGACGAGATATCGATCATAATGTGATGGAGAAACATGCACGACAAACTCAAAACCAGACCCATTGTTGTGATTTAGCATTGTTAACAAATGTTTATTTTAATTTTAAGAAGGGCATCACTCAATATTTTGTGAATCCGTTAAGTATCAATCTATCGGGCTGAGTTTGTAGTTTTTGGGCATTTACAACTTGGCAGACAGCATGTGGCTTTACTACGAATGCAATATTTAGTATGGGACTTGCAACTATGCGCACATATCAACTGTTGCATTGTATGGGAGTAAACCTTCGGCCAAATTGAAACTCATGTCCTTTGTATTTTATTAAGAGGGTACTCCATCGATAGAAGACTCTGGCCACGTATACTGTCTGTATGGCTGTATCAATGTTTTCTTTATGGTTGAGGGAACTGTGATACTTCAAGTGACAGTGTCCCCATTGGATAAGCTGTCAAATAGCTTACTGCTCCAGCCAAGGCCACACTTGGCTCAGACAGCCATTTCTTAAATTACTAATGCCATTCCTTCACTATTTGACCGGAATTGCGGCACCATGGATGTTTCTCAGTTTGTCCAGCAAAGTGTTGGTGTCCTGGTCAACCACACAGCTTACATGTGCCAAAGTTACGCCCTTTATGCCCTCAGAAATGTTTGATGGATTGCATTTTTTTATCAATATACCTGGCCTGGGAAAGTCCTTCTGGGCCTGATTTTTAGGTTTGTGACTGTTTTTCACTAAGCAATGGTCGGGGACTACATTAGGGTACCGATTAGGATCCTGGAAAAATTTTCCCCGTACGACTCGTATCTGGTCTTTTTACCGTACGAATCGTACAAGTGCCGTACAAACTGCCAAGTACGATTCGCATGGGAAAAACTCCATACGAATCGCTTTGGGAATAATTCCCCACACATCCTCGGGTTGGAAAATGTGTCCAACACATCCCCGGACGATTTACCGTACAAACGTGAAAAGTGAAGTCCGACCGCGCAAGTACGATCCATCCTGTGCGTCCGATGTCACAACCGTATGGAAAAAACACTGTCCGCACCGAACTCCCATAGCAACCATGGAGACATGTGCCCACATACATGCCGAACACCCCCCCCCAGCCCCTGTATGTACGCGCCGAACCCCCACCCGTGTATGTACACCCATGTACGTACGAGTCGTACCCCCACCCGTGTATGTACACCCGTGTACGTACGAGTCGTACCCCCACCCGTGTATGTACACCTGTGTACGTACGAGTCGTACCCCCACCCGTGTATGTACGGTACGTACCCCCAGCGTGTAGCGACCAGATTAGGGGGCCCGGTACGTGCCGTACCCCCCCAGCCCCCGTGAGTATGCGTCGAACCCCCCGTGTATGTACACCCGTGTACGTACGAGTCGAACCCCCACCTGTACATACACGGGGGGTTCGACTCGTACGTACACGGGTGTACATACACGGGTGGGGGTTCGACTCGTACGTACACGGGTGTACATACACGGGGGGTTCGGCGCATACTCACGGGGGCTGGGGGGGGTACGGCGCGTACCGGGCCCCCTAATCTGGTCGTTTCATGGCGTACTTCGCTTTTCCGGCACTTTTTGGGTGCCGTAAAAATATTGCCGTCCGGACTGCTGTCGGTTCGATTCGTACTTCCTGGGTCGTGAAACGCTGCCTGAAAGCGTCCCGACGTCACGTCGGAGCATTCCCGGATCACATTCGTATGTATATTTTCGTCGGTCGGTGTTTTGTACGACTCGTACGGAAATGGTGTTTCCGTGCGAATCGTACTTCCATGTTTGTAATGTTTTTGTCCCGGGTACAAGTCGGACGGAGAAAACGCTCCGACCGACGGTTCGTACCCGGTTTTTCCAGGATCCTAATCGGCACCAAAGTCACAAATCCTCACGTGCTACTGTCCAAGAAATTCTGAAACAGGATCAAAATAATATTCAACTAAGGTCTGTATCATATTATTAAAATCTGTGCGTCTTTGGTCAGGCAATACCTTTTACCTGTGCAAGTTGACAGTGGCTTGGGACGCTATGTTTTAAATACTCCAAAATGAACCAAAAGTGAATGAACTTGACCTAATTCAAATGTACGACATCCCAGGTGAAGCAATTCATGTGTGTTGCAGTTCTTGTTCGTAGAGCACAAATTGATGATCATAGGGTATGTGACACTAAACATCCTGCTAATTTGGCATTTAACACATTAGGGTCAGAGTGTTAGGTCACTCGCAATATTATTTCTTACAAACTATATAAAAATGTGCATAAAAATCATGTATGGAGCATACTTGATTCTCCGATGGACCTTATGGCTAATTGTAGCTGGCCAGGGGCAAAAATAAAATTCAAAGCTTAAAATTGATTATCTGGCTATACTTTTTTTTTAATATAGGTAATTGTCAAATTGTAATCGCTATCTAAAAAAAAAAAAAAACTATTATAGTGGAATATGTATGTCTATTCTGATATTATTTATTGAAGTAAATATATTTATGTGTGACATCATTTAAAAAAAACTATATAAAAACATGATCTAAATTACTCACATTGTTGCCATATTAGATATGTCTATATTTACACATAAGGCTACATTTAATTTTATTAATGTGTCCATCAAACGTCTGTGTACCTATATCATTTACACATTGTACTCATATTTTTCAGATATGTCCATCGTCCTCCGTTGCAAAGATCGAGAAGGACACATAAACGTAATGAACATGTTTACAAATAAGATCTGTCTGGATCTACAGAATATCAAGGAAAGGCACATCAGTAAGTACAGTCTGAACTGTAACACCATGGAGGCTTTGGCACAATTTAAATTTGAACTTTGACAGACATCAGAATTCAGACTACCATCCTACCGATTGTGAAGATTATGGTAATGTTACATTTCTGTGCTACTTGTCCCTTCCAGTACTGAGTTAGCGATGGTGGGCCCGATTCACAAAGGTAAAATTATCAAACATCAGTTCTCTTAGTTTGATTTTGAGAATATTTTTTTGAGAGGACTCATTTTATTCAAGTCATACTAGGCTTTTAACACCTCTGAGGTACACCCAAATGAAGATGGGGAAGTCCACTACAGTGCAGCCCATGAACCAATTTGGGGTGCTGTGGAGTTAGCATATGGGTTCCTGAATCGCAGTTCAGTGCCTTTAGCAAGACTGGAGGGGCTCGTCTCCACTCTGCTGGCGGGATCTGCACGATTCTTGTTTTATGTTGTATGCTTCGTAACAAACATCCTTGAAGAAGGTTACCAATGGGATTGCCAGACTGATGTTGGTGACATGCTTCACAAAGTTAACAGTGAGGAGGATGAAATTAATGACCTTAGGGGTGAACTCAATGAAAACATCTTTGCCTGATTATAAGTGATTGTCAAGAAAGTGTCATTTGTCTGTATTCTCTATTGATATATACCCTCTGTTAGAGTTTAACCTAAGAATCAACAACCTCCCATTCAGATTGTGGTTTGTTCAGTATTTACAAATTGAACTTGAGTTCAATATTGTGTTTGAATGCAGACTAGTATAGTTTCAAAATCACAAATATAATACTGAAAATGTATGATTTGAAATTATGTTGTTGTTGGCGTATATATTTAAAAAACAAATGCCATTAGAATGTTAGTCACAAACTTAACTATAGTTCTGCCTAATCCTTCCTAGGTCTTGCCATCTCCTTGGGCACTGGCAAGGCATTAGTGGATTCTTTGACCATTGCTCAGATACTGGTTTCATTGGTGGAATAGAGATCTGAAAGAAATAGTGGTATACTTTCTCTCAGTCATGGAGTGATGCCAATCCTCATGAGGTTCCTCAAATGTTCTAGATACGTGATGAATATGCCAAAGGTTAAAACACAGCATTGACATTCTCAGCTGTAGCTGATCTGTCTAACTTTGGTGCCATTTATGATTGCGTCTGAGCATAATGTCTGTAGAAAACATAAGAACAGTCAATACCCGGCTGAGGACTACTATATGTGTTTCTACTGTATTTAGAGGGACAATTTTTACTTATATGTAACAAAGAGTGTTTATGTTTACAATAGGTGGAGTCACTATATCACTAACGTTGGATCAATAATAATCCATTTGTTATTATGCCTCATACAATTTTATCTGGTTTGGTGTGTACTTCCAAATGTTTTTTCTTCTCTGCAACGTCTGTATGTGGACTAGTACTTACAAATTGTCATGGATTCTTCTCTCTGGCTCAGCTTTTGGATGTTTAACATTTTTTTTTTAATTTTTATACGTTAACCCACAGTTGATGCTGTTTCACACAATAAGCTTTCTTTAACTATTATTTTGTATTATAATGAAATCTGTCGTGTGTTTTTAAACTAATTGAGCAGCAAATGTAGTAACTTTGATATGAAATATGCATGATTTAATAACAATTAAATTTTTAATCTAAAATTATATTAGAAAGAGCTCATGTTATACATTATTTTTATTCATTAATGTATTTATTAAACTGCCAAAATACTGTCAACATAATTTTAAAAGCATTAAGATTCACAGAAAATAAGTTAACTTGTATGTTCAATACAAAACTAAGGATGAACCAACAGTTGCTTGACGTCCATTTCCAAACAACACTCCATGAGTGGACAGGAAGTGCATGGTAATCAGGTCATAGAACATCAGTTTTTGCATCTATTGTTGGTAGGTTCTGTGGTGTTGCACTCAACTGGGCAAGATAAGGACTCCTCTTAAGGCCATTGAAGCGGCCTGAATGTGAACATCGGTGGTAGTGACAGGTGGTTCCATGAGCAGCAGTATCCCACTTTTCATGGGGCTGCCAGCTGTGGATGTTTCTGGGAACAAGCTGGCAGGAGATGGTGCTTGACCACGGAAAGTGACAGCTAAACCACACACACTTGCAGTCAATATTTAAAGCCATCCCACTCCAGCTTACGATGAGGATGTAGAAAGCTCAGCTAGCAGTCCAGAAGATAGTTCTGGGCTCTATAAATATTATTCTGGGCCTTCATTAATTTTTGGGGGGTTTTAGGTGGTAAATAGCCTAGCCCAGCTGATGCTCCTGCCATGTAATTATACCTATCAGGTCTCTACTGATGATGATGACATTGATGACCGCTTCCTGAGCCTCCCTCTCTGTAGCAGGTCATGCCCCATCCCTTACCAGAATGCCCTGTGACATTAACTGTGTGGCCACTGGCTTAATGTGTCCTCGCTCTATGGCGATGTTATGTTTGTGGTAGTCACAGGATCATTGACAGGGCTGGCCACAGTTTAAAGGGGTGTGGATCATAGGGGGTGGCTTGTTGTGGCACTAATGTATAGTAATACAGGATAAGAGGAGATTCTAGTGGCAATGTGAGCTAGCTGATACAGACATGCTAACATATCCGGTGGGGGTGCACAGAAACAGTCTGCCACCAATCCCACAGCTTATGTTATCCAAATGCGCAGATCCTGTATGGGTTATATAGGAACTACACGACAGGGCCATTAATACCAACTGAAGATCTCAGTCTGACTTGGTCCATGTGGCTGGGTGTGTCATGTGTCTTTCTAGGGAGCACTTACTACTAGGCATTGTTTGGACTTTATGTGATGAATGCAACTGACAAGCTGTTCTGGCATTGGGCCCTTGGGCCAAATGCAGGCCCTCTACTGTGCATTTATTTGCTTTTATGAGTGTGTGCATCTGACTCATTTCTTTAGGTACTACATCCTCGGGCCATATGTGATTTACTGCTGCAATCTTCCAGGTGTGTTTGAGGCTTGTTCCAGATCTGGTGTCTCCATTACAGGAAGTGCTAGGGGTGAACAGAGGGCAGCTATGTTATTTTGATCTGATAAAGGGTCGCTCTGAAACTGTAGCAAGTGTTATATGGTGAATTTGGGTAGCACAGGCAACAGTTGTTCTGTGGTGTGCTGGACTCCTAAGAGCGTGACCATTCTATAAATTGATCTGATGCTAACACAACCACCCCCCTTTTGTAGAGTTAAATCTATTATCAAGACACACAGTGCAAGTGTCCCACTACCACTGAGCTCTTACAAAATATCTATGGCAGTATTGTTCCCTACAGAGTGACAATCTTTGGGCATCATTTAGCAATTGTGTCCCATTCACTTTAAATATGTATCTGGCAGACTTCTGTTGTGCAATAATAGAGTGAGACAGCTGAACGACACTGGTCAACAGGCATAGGGCACTTTTCAGTGCTTTTAAGTATCTTATACATACACCAATCTATTTCCAGTTCAATGTAGAAGAGCCAATAGATGTATATTGGTTTGCAGAATAAAATGGAGCACTCCTTGCACTTTCAAGGCCCCCCCTACTCAATGTAATGGTTGAGGATAATGTGGGTCACTGTAGAGAGTTACTTAGTTTACTAAGTGAATCACCTTCACCATGACACCACTTCTCCATTACTTAGCTTTTACTCATCATTTAAATCATGTGTCTTATTTCATTAGCAAACAAAATGAAACTCAACTCCCAAAATGCAGTGATATGTTAAGTCCAAGCTCAAAACTTGAGCATTTTGGCCAATGTGAGATGGAACCATCAGTTGTTGCTTGTACTACTGCCAATTTTTAATAGGATACTCTAGTGGCTTAAAAGAGCTATTATATGGTATGAAAATATGATTGTGTTAAGGAGAATGGTGTGACACAGTGAGTAAATAGCAGATTGTGATTGCATAGGGAATGTAGTGAGTTATGAATCATTATGATAGACATCAAACAACATAATTGTGCGAATGGGTTGTCATTAGTGGAGAGATTTGTATTTGGAATTGGTGTAACTTGGTGCTGTGAGCGTGAATTTGTTAGTGGGAGAGAGAATTCTTTTGTACTCACCAGTCTTCAATCCCCACAATGACTTTAGTGTAAAGTTTGGACAACATCTGATCCTCCCAGGGCGTGACAATGAAGCCAAAGCCTTCGTGGAATGCCCTTGAAGTGAGGAAACAGACTATCCCCCCCCAAGTTGTTCTGCTGCTTGTGGATGCCCTCCTGTCACCCCTTGTGAGCGTTCACCTTCTGAACAGTTCTGGTCTTATTTTCCTTCATCGGCTCATCTTTGTTGTCAGGACAAGAGCACCAAAAAACTTGTGCTCAATCTGAATTATTTGATACACTGTCTCAGTTACATTATTTTCTGTGAATTTGGGATGTTTTCTTCCAGACACCAACTGTAAGCTATATTTTTTAAGTAGCTCTACTGCTGTTGCGTTATGTTGCGAGTGGTAAATAGTTTGTGTTTTTTGAGGACTCTTTTTTTGTAGTGGGAGCTACAGGTGTTGGTGGTGAGTAGATTTTGATTAGGTGTCTGTTAAAGCACAGGCATGTCAACATTGACGGACACATCAGCAGTCACAGACGTTGTCTGCTATTCATTTCTTCCATTGAGGGTGTCCCACCATCAATGACAGGGAATAACTCTAAATATAGTGGGCGGGTGTCCGCTATACCAATGTTGATGGAGTGGTGCCCGTTGATGGAAGATAGGTGAACTAACGACAGTGGACTGAAAGACCGCCAATGGAACTTTCTCCATCATGATGAATGACGGTCTATCAGGAAAAATCCTAAATATGGAGGACAGATAACTGTTGCTTGACAGATGGATCAGGCCCGTAATGACACAGGAATAACAGTCCCTCCACCAAACTCAAGATCAGGCACGCTCAGCCTTATTTAAAGTTTAGTGAGTAGAATATACCATATTACAAGTGCAATAGGCTATGATGCATGTGCAATCCAGTGGACACTACAGCCGCCATGTTTGTAACAGAGTATCCCATCCCCGACCTCTAACAATGGTCCTTAGATAGCAGCCGACCTTTGGTAAAAGACAGGCAAACTGGAACACCTCTATGATAGTCCAATGTATAGCGGCTCCTGATCTCTTCTCAGAAGAGAAACTATACCCTATCTATGAAGCTACCATATAAGACTTACTTCAGATTCAACTTTGGCTCCTTCTTGCAGAACACATAGATACACTGTGTGCCTTCTATCAGTGGGGGCTCCTCTGCTAAGGCAGAGGAGTGGTGCCCCACTGAACAAAAGGAAAAATAAAATGAAAATAACTATCGTTATTATCATTTAATTTTTCCTTTATACTTCAGTGGCTTTCGGGCTGTGCGGGGCTGGCGGAGTAGGGAGAGTAGTGGTTTTCACTCCTGAAGTGCGCAGCACTGGCCAGCCAAGTAGTCATGTGCACTTTGCATCTTCTCCACCAGGCTTCATTACACAGCCTGGTGAGGAACATAAAACCCTTCCAGTCCCCTTCTGAGCACCGATCCACAGCACTCAGACTAATCACAACACTGCATTGCAGCATTGTGATTGGCTACAGGGAGGCTGGGTGGACGGGAGCTTCCTGCTGCTGGCTGGGAGTGCAGGAAGATGTCGGAGGGACAAGGACGAAGGTGAGATGGTGGCCATTTCACGCAAGTGTTTTTTTTTCTTTTCTTTTTTTGTCCCTCCCATTACCCAGGTCCAGTAGCAGCCGCTACTGCCTTCTATGGTGCTTATGATGAATCCACAGGCTTTACTTGGCAATTTTGTTTAACAATATAATGTCATACCCCTTCCTTCAAGAGAAAAATGCAGCAAATTATTTTTATGGACCGGAATCTCATTCAATCTCCCTAAACAGAACAAATAAAAGTGCACATCAAAACACTTATTTTATACAACATAACTTAAGAGAAAGGCAAAATGACATACCACTTCAAAAGTTAAACAAATGAAAATACACAGCAATTTAGAATTAATTCATAGTGTTTTAGTAAGAGGGACATTTGTTACCGAAATGTTCATAAATCTAAAATATTTAGAAGCTGGATGCATTTCAAAGCATCCCACGTTACAAACCTGACCCATCTGTAATATGGAAGGATTTCTTAATCAAACACTTACGTTTCTCTGTCTGTGGGAATTACTTTTCAGCACAACCTTTCAAACTTTGTGGTCACAAAACATGTTCACTTAAGAAGTTACAGATGCTACATTTTTGCTCTGGGACCACACAGCGTCAGAGCTGTACAGCCAACCTAGAAATCAGCAGACCCCCTATGAACACAGTTGCAGAGCAGCACTGAATAAAAGAGGTATGCCTGGAGACAGATGCATGCCTAAATACACCCTCTGTTACATCATTTTGCAAGACAGCTGTTTTTAAGCGTGTTATTTAAGAGTGCCTCTTCTCACGTGATTCATAGTCGGAGTTACACCCAAAGCTGAATCTGTGTGGTCCCAAAAAATCAGTTGTATGCCAAATATGGATTTCCCTTTTTTTGATCCAAATAAAATCCACTACTATCCTCAGCATGTGCTTCGCTTGAGAGTAGCACGTCTCAAAAGCGTTTGCAAAAACTAATATTAAGAGAAGCACGTAAGAGAGAAAGAAGAAATAAACAGAGGATTTCCCCTGATTATGATCAGCAGCCATTGTTGTGAACTTTCCACAGCATGAATCAGGCACAAAAAAATGTCAGTTGATACAGAAAACCATTAACGCCTCTGAATTTTTTTTCACATACCTGGTGCCATATTACAACTTTTGCTGGCCGATTAAATTGCTTTGTGTTCACTTTCTAGAGGCATCTCCACTCTGTGGTGTTACAGAAGTGCTGAGTTATCCCAATGAGAGAGTTCCTTTCTGCTTTGGTCGCACATCATGCAAAGTAGAGCATTTCTGTGGGTCTAGTACATTTAATAGGAGAACACGAACACTGCTTAAGAGTGTGACTATACTGCCAGTTCAGCACGTCTCTGTAGTGCTGCTAGGTTTTTGAGACGTGCCAACACTTCTCAGCTTTTTTTTTGCAGTTTTATATAGCTCGAACTCGACCAGAAAGAGTTGCATTACACAAGAACACAGTTAGGGGCATATGTACACCACAACGTCACTTTTACCGACGTTGTTGTGGCGGTAGGGGCAGCGCCTTATTTACAAGGTAGCGTTAAGCCATAACGCTGTCTTGTAAATAAGGCTCCCTTTCACATTATGGTCAGGTGGGCAGTGGGTGTTGCGGTGCTATGGTGGGCGTTCCACCACAAAACCCATTGATTTTGAAGCTGTCCCCTATGTACAAGGGTGGCGTACATAGGAGGCTGTGCCAAAATTAAGACCAGGGAAAACCTGGTCTTAAATTGGCGAAACAAGAAGAAATGCATTATTTCTCACCGTTTTGCTTCCACATGTTCTGTTATGTTTTGTATTATTTTTTGAAATATATGTATTAATTGTTTAGAAGTTAGTAATTTTTTTTAATGTAAATTTTCCGTTTTAGTTCCGTAGTGGGTTGTGGGTTTATAGGGGAATAGGGTGGGAAGTAATTTAATTGTAGTCAATGAATTCATAATTTTTGAAATTATTAATTATTTTTTATTACATTTTGCATTTTAGTTCTGTAGCCGGTTGTGGGTTTATCGGGGAATAGGGTGGGGAGTAATTTAATTGTAATTAAGCCATTTTTTTTTTTTATATTGGTATTGATAATTAATTTATTGTTAATTAATTAATAATTGGTAATGAATTTTTATTAATTGATTAATTGATAATGATATTAATTGTATCCATTTTTTTATTGGAGTGGGTTGTGCGTTTATAGGGGACTGGGTGGGAAGTAAATTAATTATAATAAAGTAATTAATCTTTTTCATTTTTTGGTATTGATAATTAATGTATTGTTAATTAATTATTAATTGGTAATTCGTTGTTATTAATTATTATTTATTGGAATTGATAATTAACTTATTGTTAATTATTATTAATTGGTAATTAATTTTTATTAATTGATTAATTGATAATTATATTAATTGTGTTACATTTTATGCGTAGTGGGTTTTGTGTTTATTGGGGAATAGGGTGGGAAGAAATGTAATGTTATTAAAGTAATTAGTATTTTTCATTTATTGGTATTTATTATTAATTTATTGTTAGTTTATTATTAAATCATTATTTAATTGATAAGTATGTTATTTTTAACCCCTACGCTATCCAACACTTTCCCTACTGTTACACATACTGGAGTGGGAAAAGTAAGTTTAACCCTTTCGCTATCCAACACTTTTCCTACTCTTGCACTCTCTGGAGTGGGAATAGTAATGTTTACCCCTACGCTATCCAACACTTTCCCTACTGTTGCACTCACAGCAGTGGGAATAGTAATTTTTTTCCATCCACTATCTATTATTTTTCTGTATTGTTTTAGTTAATGTTGTGTATAATTTATTGAAAAAAAATTTAAAAATATTGTAATTTTTTAAGTTGTTTAATATATATATATATTTTAATTAAATTATTTTTATGTGGATATATGTATTTATAATTTACAAAATGTTTTTAACAATTTATAATTTATTATGAATATTACTAAGTAAGTATATATATTATATATGTATATGTTTAATTTATTTTAACATTATGGTGCCGATTCCAATCTGTTAAACAAAATCACCGTATGACTCGTATCCGTATTTTTTTACGTACGAATCGTACAAGTCCCGTACAACCGGTGAAGTACGATTCGTACGTGAAAAATACATACGAATCGCTTCGGGAAAAGTCTACGAGACGTACCCGGACAGTTGTACATACAAATCGTAAAACTGAAGTCCGAGCGCGCATGTACGATCCGTACCGCCCTTCCGAATACACAAGCGTATGGAAAACGTCCCGTATGGAGTGAACTTTGTACAAATCCGACCCCGGGTACACTTGTGCCCGGGGTATGAGTTGTACGGCCCCCCCAGCCTCCCTCCCACCCGCGTATGTCTGCACCGTACCCCCCACCCACGTATGTCTGCACCGTACCTCTGGCGTACCCCAATCCTCGCGTATGTACGGACCGTACATACGCGAGGATTGTGTACGCCTGGGGTACGGTGCGGACATACGTGGGTGGGGGTACGGTGCGGACATACGCGGGTGGGGGGGTGCGGTGCGGATATACGCACCGTACATACGCACAGTTGGCCTATGTACGGTGCGTACCCCAACAGTGCATATGTACGCACCGTACATATGCAATATTGGGGTACGCACCGTACATGATGACACGTACGATGTGGTTGATGGCGTGTACGTCGCGTACCGGACCCCCTTTTCGTCGTGTATCGCAGCGTACTTAGCTTTTCCGGCACTTTTTGGCTCCCGTAAAAAAATAGCCGTGCAGAGTGCTGTAGGTACGAATCGTACTTGCTGGTCCGTAAAACGCTGCCTGACTCCATGCGGACGTCGCGTACGCTCTGTCCAGGATCAGAATAGTAGGTATTTTTTAGCCGTACGGTGTTTTTTACGATTCGTACGGATATGGTATATCTGTATGAATCGTACTTGCTGGTTTGTAAGGTGGATTTCCCGGGTTCGAGTCGTACAGAGAATACGCTCCGTACGACCATTCGTACCCGGGTTTTACAGGATCGGAATCGGCACCTATATGTATCAGTTTTTATTTTTTAACATTCTTTAATATTTTAAACTATGTTTCTTTTAATTATATGTATTATTTACTTTATTTTACATTATTTTTTTAACATTTAAAAAAAAACAATATTTTTTACAACAATATTTTTGACATCAATATGTTTTTCTCGATATTTTTGTATTTAGCATGATGTAGATAGGAAGTCGACATTCGTGACTTCGATATTTTTGTCACAATATTTTTGTACCTCGATATTTTTGTAGCCGATATTTTGTCAGTGATTCGTGCTGCCTTGTGCAGCACAAATGGAAAAAGCAAAATGCCATTAATTGTTTATGCACAGGAAGGTGTCCCTGCCTATACATAAACAATCCTTTAAAAAAATAGCCATTTCATCACTATCATGTGTGCTGCACGAATCAGCACACATGACAGTGACAGAATGGCATTTTAGGATTATGTGCAGGAAGGGATACCTTCCTACACATAAACAATCCTCCCCTGCACGCAGACACCCTTGCATTATGTTGCACTATGGTGCAAGGGCGCCCACGTTGGTGCTAAGTTGATAAACTTAGTGCCATCACAGGGGGAAACGCAAGGCTGCACCACATTCTTGTAAATATGGTGCAGCCTTGTGTTTCAGAAGTGGCAGAGTGAGGCGTTAAGCCAAGAAGACTAACGCCTCTCTCCGCCACTTCCTTGTACATATCCCCCTTAGTTTTTTGGAAGGCACGGAGAGATTAAGTGATTTTCCCAGAATCACAGGATGTTGAGCCGGCGCCAGGTTCCAACCTGGTTCCCCAGCTCCAAAGTCGTCAGCCTTACTGTCACTATTTGTATGTGTCATTACCAGCACGTCTCAGCAGGCTGCAGTACTTTTTTGAATCCGACATGTCTGTTGTAAGGTTCCTCCATAGTCTTCAAATGCTCCAGTGTTTGTTTTCATTGAGTTTGTAGGTAGCTCAAAATGACATGCACTTGCTGCTGAATTCTCTGGTGACCTTAAAGTTGCCACTTGATTCCTGGCAAGGTCATCTTAACCCTTCACTGACCTGAGGCACCATGTGCAGTTTATGGAGATCAGTGGAGGCAGAGGGCAGATATGCTTGGGTAAGGGTGGTTTATCCTAGGAACCAGTGGTTATCATAGTACACACATACATGCACACACGCACACACACACACACACACACACACACACATCTATCTGGGACAGCAGATCAGAAGGATGAAGTGTCTGCATGGAAACCTTAAAGGTGCTATGAGATGTAGAAGTCTGTTTAATGAAGCCTGCCTGCTTGTTTTGAGGATCCACTGTCCACAGCAACACCACATTTGGGGGCAGCAAGCAAATCTTAGAACTAATGAGTGATTGGCTGTAAAAAGATTGAGCAATGGACCAAAACGTGGTCGTTTGCCACCAAACCCCCCACTTCTACTATCAGTGGATTTCCTTAGTCTCTATTCCAAATTAGTCACACACCCATAACCAGAAACAAAAAAATGTAAAACCCGTTTTAAGGGAGCGTGCCCTTCATGCAAAAGAATTGATAAAAGTTAAACCTTTTTGCTGGAGCTGGATCGTAGATTGCCAGGCTGGAACGTTGGAGTGTTTTGTGCTGATGCCCTTATCAAGGCAATACTTAGGTCCTAGAGGCTCCCCTCACAAACTAACCTTCCTTTTTGGTTAAAAGCCAATGTTATTCACTCCAGTAAACCAGAGACCATTAAATCCTAAAAGCTTTCAACATAGGATGTGTATTCAAAACACCTTAGTTTCAACATTATCAAACACTATCTCCATCCCACCGATAGCGCCGGGAAAGATATTTCTGCTCAAGGCACTATGGAAGATTGTAAGAGATCCTGGAAACACAATATAACTCTCAAAAGCATACAGGAAACTGATGAGAGCTTGCAAGTGGTGTTAAGCTGCAAGGTCCAAGTATGGCTCCCATCCACACTATTTTTTTGTCATTGGACTCACTCTCTCTTTTGCATTCTTTACTTTCCCAAAACCATTAGCAGACTCTCACAAACTGGGACCCACAATCCATCAGTGAGCCGTGGACAGGCACGTGATATCATGAGGAGGGTAACATGTACGCATAGGGGATAGAAAATAATCACTCCCTGTTTTGATAGGAACTAGTGGAATAGGTATATATGTTTTTGGGGGGGTTATTACAGCTGATTATCTCACTACTGAAAGTTGAAGTAGAGCTTTTATAGCAGGAACATGTGTCCCTTTGTTTCTAGGGACTATTAGCCTACATCAAATGGTACCTAAGAAAATGGAAGTAAATCACCAGAAAGAACTTTGTAAAAGCTTCCTATGAGTTTGTTTTCAGATACTTAGCTCTACTTTTCTGAGAGATGGAGAAACTCCTGTTGGTCATTAAGAAGGTCCTATAAGAGTGAAAGAGAAGATGTCGTAGGAACATTTGAAAATTGAACAAAGAGGAAAAATAAAATAGACTGTATGAACTATCAATAATAATATGTAACTCTTAATTAAGCTAACTGTGTTAACTACTTACCCACGCACATAAGTTAAATTTGTGTGTGCTGTAGCCTGAATGCTAACTGTGCAGGTATTGAATAAAGGTCGAACCTACCTGTTTCGAGGGACATTAAGGGGTCTACAGTCAGCATGGGTGTGCCTGGCCCGGCTGAACCCCACCTTGACTCTAGACCTTCTGTTGTAGCCTGCTCAGAGGGTGTTTGATAATTTCCTCCCTTCATAGTGGGTAGAGGCAAGGAAGGGTTCTACAGTGGACCAACTGGACTCACATATTGGAATTGCTGACCAACCAGTCAGGCTAGGGTTTGAGTAGTTAAGAACCATGAACTGTGGACTGGGATTGTGCAGCATGGCTTTGTGCCTGGGAACTTCTGTAGCTGCCCATTGAGGGGAGCATGCTGCTCATACTCACAGAGCAGTGGTGTTGCAACTGCTTTATGAGGATGCTCAAGGTGCTGGATGGTGCAAGAGCACCCTAATACCCTCATGCCCCTTTGCAACAGTCTTGGTTACTGTTCCAGTAACATTTCACTCTGGCCAACTATACAGAAGCACTGGGGCAATTCCCCCACACCCACCACACGGCACAGGATAATACAGTGTCGCTGCATTGTGGTTACTGCTTCTGTCATCCACATTTTGGATGACCACATATATTTGGCTCTAGTCACACAAACATTGTATGTTTACATCCATAGATATACTTCTACACATGGATGTAAATACATAACTTAGGGGAAGTAACAAATATTCCCTAAGGTACATCTGGAAAGCTGCACAGGGTGCAGTACTGGGAATGTTCTGCGATATCTTATATTTCCACAACATGGAGATGTACACAGAGTATAACCTTGTATTGGAGAAAGGTAGCCCATTGAGAAAACGCAAATTGTTCTTTTTTTCACAGGAAAAACCTTTTTCTTTATGGAAAACGTTGTATCCTACATCTTTGAGGTGTGCTGTTCCCCTTTCTGCCCTAGTAGGAAAGGGCTGTGAGGCATTTTTCAATGTCAGCAAATTCACCTTGGCCATCCCACTTTCCACCCATTGTTTAAAGTTTACGACTGCATAGATGTATGCAATCATGATGTACAATTACCTCTACATGCCACATCCTTGTTACAGTCATTATGTTATGGGGTAACTCCACCTCTCGGTGCAGAAAGAAACTCAAGAGAATTCTAACTTAGCCCTACCCACCCTTCTGGATGTTACATAGATGGTAGCTTAACCAGAATCCTCTTGTTCTTTTTTTCTCCCTTTGGGAGGAAGGATGCAAGTTGTAGAGGGGATGACCATCTTGCCTGCTGGGCTGTGGTCTGTTTTCCCCTGTGTTAGAAGGCGACCTCAGAGGAGCCCGGAGGGGGCCCTGTCTATCCTGAGACCAACCCTCGAGGTATCGTAGCCGGGCACTGGCGGGAGACTCCTCAGGGGAGGAATCTCGTATCTAGGATCGTACACTCGGCACCACACGACAAAGAGACGCCACACCGTGAGTTCTTAAGAACAGATCTTTATCAAATCGGAGTCGTAGGATCTTTATGATCAGCAAGGCAAATATATACAAGTGGAGCGCGGGCTCACATAGTCTCGGGGGGGGTAGGAGGTAGCGGGACAGTCTTTGGGGATATGGATCAAATGCAGGGGCGTACCTGGCGCACAGCTCACAATCCTCGAGCTGGGGGATACGCTTGTCGTCGTCGGGATCCGGCGGGACCAGGAAAGTGTGTGGGAGCCGCGAGTCACTCAGCAGGGCTCAAGCACAAGTTCGGAGGTCTTACGATCTTCAGGGAGCCGTGAGTCACTCAGCAGGGCTCAAGCACAAGTTCGGAGGTCTTACGATCTTTCGGTGAGCCGCGAGTCACTCAGCAGGGCTCAAGCACAAGTTCGGAGGTCTTACGATGTTCAGGGAGCCGCGAGTCACTCAGCAGGGCTCAGGTGTTTCCAAAGGCGAATCTGTCGATAGTCCCAGAGCGCCCCTTGTTATAGGTCGACTCCTCTTTGATGTCCGGAGTCTGTGCAGGCAGGGGTCTGGTCACCTGGGGGTCGCTTGTCGGGGTTTCCTGCCATTGTCTTTTGATCCGTTCAGGGCCGGGTTGGGAGGAGTCCCAGACACCCAGCAGGCGTGGAGCCAGCCCTTGGGGAGACCGGAGGGCCGATCGAAACCCACCTTCCCGGGGGGCTCCGAGGTGCGATGGAAACTGCTCCTCCCTCTCTCATCCCAATGGGAGTGCGATGTCCTCCAGCCGGAGTGGCGCCTCTAGGCCAGGGTCGCGCTGGCGCCGGGCGGCCATCTTGGTGCATGAAGTGGGCACGCGGGCCCGGTGTGGCCGAGAGGAGGAAGGCTACGGACGGGGGAAGTCCGGGTCGGGTATGTGTGTAATCTGGTGGGGAGGATCGGCTAGGCCGTGTGCTCGGGGGCTGCATGAGGTGCAGGGGTCAGGGATGGCCATGCCATGAGGCCGGGTCTAACACGCCTCCCCCCCAGCTGAAAGCCGGAGAGAACTACCCATCTTCTTGGGGGTTCTATTCGCTGAGGCGGAAGAACCGGGAGAGGCCATCTGCGTTGGCGTGGTCAGTACCAGGGCGATGTTCCACGGTAAAATCCATCCCCTGGAGGGAGATTGACCACCGCAGTAGTTTGGGGTTTTCTCCTCGCATCTGCATGAGCCATCGCAAGGGACGATGGTCGGTTTGGACTTTGAAATGGGTGCCGAACAGATAAGGGCGTAACTTCTTGAGGGCCCAGACTACGGCGAACGCCTCGCGCTCGATGGTGCTCCATCTCTCTTCTCTAGGCAACAGCCTTCGGCTGAGGAAGGCTACAGGCTGGTCTAGGCCTTGGTCATTCACCTGGGACAGGACGGCCCCAATCCCATGCTCGGAGGCGTCCGTTTGTACCACAAACTCTTTGGAGTAGTCGGGGGCCTGGAGGACGGGGGCAGTGCACATGGCCGCTTTCAGGGCATCGAACGCCTCTTGGCAGGCAGAGGTCCACTGCACTTTCTTGGGTTGTTTCTTTGACGTGAGTTCCGTGAGGGGACCGGCCAGGCTGCCGTACCCCCGGATGAATCTCCGGTAGTAGCCCGTGAGGCCCAGAAAGGCTCGGACCTCTGTTTGGGTAGTGGGTGGTTCCCAGGCTAGAATGGCGTCGATCTTGGGCCGTAGGGGGGCGACCTGGCCTCTTCCGACCTGGTGCCCTAGGTAGACTACCGAACCTTGCCCAATCTGGCACTTGCTGGCTTTCACGGTGAGGCCTGCCTGGCGCAGGGCGGTTAGCACCCTCCGGAGGTGCTGGAGGTGCTCACTCCATTCGGAACTGAAAACTGCAATGTCGTCTAGATAGGCAGCGCTGAACTGTTCCAGCCCGGCCAGGACTCTATTTACCAGTCGCTGAAAGGTGGCCGGGGCATTTTTCATCCCGAAGGGCATCACACGAAAGCGGTAGTGCCCATCCGGGGTGGAGAAGGCGGACCGCTCCTTGGCTCCTTCTGTGAGCGCAATTTGCCAATAGCCGCAGGTGAGATCAAATGTGCTGAGGAACCGAGCAGCCCCGAGTCGGTCAATGAGCTCGTCGGCTCGGGGAAGGGGGTGGGCATCGGCTCGGGTGACTTCATTGAGTCCCCGGTAGTCCACGCAGAAGCGGAGTTCTGGGGCGACACCGGGGGCAGCTGCCTTCGGGACCAGGACCACGGGGCTGGCCCAGGGACTGTCTGAGGGTTCGATCACTCCCAAGGTCAACATCTTCGAGACCTCGGCCTGAATGCAGGACCGGACCTGGTCAGGGACTCGGTAGGCTCGGTGTTTCACCAGGGGGCTGTTTCCGGTGTCCACGTCATGGACACACCAGTCGGTGACTTGGGGGACCAGAGAGAGTAGATCGGAAAACTGCCCTAGGAGCCGGCGGCAATCCTCACGTTGCTGGGAAGTGAGGGATGGGGAGAGGTTCACTCCCTCCACAGAGCCATCCTTCTCTTTGGTACACAGGAGATCAGGGAGGGGATCCGACTCCTCTTCGCCCCCGTCATCGGTGGCCAGCAGGAGGCTCAGTTCCGTCCGCACAAAGTGAGGCTTGAGGCAGTTCACGTGAAGGACCCGGAGGGGGTCCCGTGGTGACTGGACGTCCACCAAGTACGTGACCTGGCTCTTCCGCTCAATCACTTTGAAGGGCCCGGTCCATTTATCCTGGAGGGCGCAAGGTTTCACGGGGGCCATGACCCATACCTGCTGGCCCGGCTGGAACTCGACCAGAGTGGCATTCTGGTCGTACCAGCGCTTCATCTCTTCCTGGCTCGCCTCCAGGTTGGCCTCGGCCAGCTCTCGGAACTTCCTAGTCTGGGTTCGGAGGGTCAGGACGTATCGGAACACATCTCTGGGGGGGCCTCGGGGTGCCGCCTCCCACCCTTCCTTGACCAGGCTGAGGGGCCCCCGGACGGGGTGCCCGTAGAGTAACTCGAAGGGGCTGAACCCCAAGGATTTCTGGGGGACTTCCCGGTAGGCGAACAGGAGGCAGGGGAGCAGGACGTCCCACTTACACCGGAGGGGTTCTTCCAGGCCCGCGATCATCCCCTTAAGAGTCCGGTTAAACCGCTCTACCAGGCCATTTCCTTGCGGGTTGTAAGGGGTGGTGAACTTATAGGACACTCCACATTGTTGCCACAGGGACGTCATGTAATTGGAGATGAAGTTCGTACCGCGATCGCTCACGACCTCGCGGGGAAAACCCATACGGGAAAAGATTCCCATCAACGCCCGGCCCACCACGGGGGCTGTGACGGTGCGCAGGGGTATGGCCTCAGGGTATCGGGTGGCATGATCTACCAGGACGAGGATAAAGCGGTGACCTTGGGAGGTTGGGGGGTCCAGGGGCCAAACGATGTCGATCCCGACCTGTTCAAAAGGGGTACTGACGACAGGGAAGGGTTGGAGAGGAGCCTTGCGCTTTCTTCCACTTTTCCCACTAGCCTGGCACGTGGGACAGGACTTGCAGTGGGCTTCTACATCCGCTTTCATTCTGTGCCAGTAGAAGTGAGTCACGAGGCGACTGTAGGTTTTGTCCTGGCCCAAGTGGCCTGCGAGGGGGACATCGTGGGCCAAGCCCAGGAGGAGGTCTCGGAAGCGTAGGGGTACCACCAGCACCCGGGCGGACCCTAGCTCCACCGACTTCTGCTCGCTGTACAAAAGGTCATATTCCCAATACACCCGGTGCGTTCCAGTTTGGTCGCCCGCGGCCTGGGCCGCTGCTTGTTGCCGGGGCCCGACCAGGGACGGACAGGTAGCTTACTACCGGCAGAACTCCTCTCGGGAGGGGCCCCCCTCGTGGCGCCACTGGGCCACCTCGGGCAGATCGCCTAACTCGGTGACCTGTGCGGAGTCGGGAGGTGGGGGTTCGTCGCTGGCGACCGACCCTCCTTGTGGGGGGATGGGGGAACCCTCGGCGGGGACCATCCTGTCTTCTGTGGTCGGGGCGCCTTCGACTTCCCCAAGGGGGATCAGTCGGGCTGCCATAGATCGGGTGGTGGCGCACACCCACTCAGGGAGACCCATCATCCCTAGGTGGGTCTTGCGCTCGACTTGTTTCCAGGGGGAACTTTCCAGGTCGTTCCCCAGGAGACAATCGACTGGCTGGGAGGTTCTCACTGCGACTTTCAGTTTACCGACCACCCCTCCCCATTCAAAAGGCACCAGGGCTACTTTACACAGACTTTCCGTATTGTCAGCGGAAATTACCGGGCAAAAGACGTTGGGGAGGACCTGGTCTTCGCGGACTAAATGACTGAGGACACCGGTGATGCTGGCCCCGGTGTCACGAAGGGCCTCTACTTGGTGGCCATTGATCGTTACGAGCTGCCCATATTTCTTCGTGTTGGAGGGCAGGAGGCTTCCAGGGACCATTTCTCTATCTCCTAATGATGCTAGGGCCATGGCGGTGGGTTCCCACTCTACAGTCTCCCCAACCTCCTCCCCCAGTGCTACATTGGCTATCTGTCTAGCGGGGGGTGCTGTCGGGGTGATGTGTGGGGCCATGGGGCATTCAGGGTCGCTGGCATAATGCCCGGGCTTCTGACAACGGAAACAAGTGATTGTCACCCGGTGCCCCCGTCTCACGGGTGGGCCAGATACAGCTGGTGGGGGCGCCGGGAAAGGCGGTGGTTGGGTTTCCGGGGGACTGGACTGGGACTCTCTCTGCCCTCCCTGGCTCCCCCCCCCTCTCTGGCGGGGTGGTCCCTGACTGGCTCGGGGGTAATCTCCTACGGGGCCCCGGGAGACCCGGGTGTTGGTCCAGCGATCTGCCTCGACAGCCACTTTCTCGGATCCGTGAGCTTGCTGTCGAGCAGATGCTGGCGTAGTTCTAGAAAGCAGTTCGCAGCCAGGTGTTCCCACAACATGAGGTCGGTTAGTTCCTCTAGGGTGGTTACCTTGCTGCCCTTGATCGACCCATCGAATGCACGGCTGAAGAAGTTTACATACTCCACCCAGGTGGTGCCCGGGATCTTCCTGCAGTCCCGGAACCTCTGGCGGTACATCTCTGGGGTGAGGCCGTACCTTGTGAGGAGGGCCTCTTTCATGTGGTTGTAGGAGGTCTGCATGGAGGTTGGTAGGTCGAGCAGGGTGTCTCTCCCTTCGCTCAGGAATCGTCCCCACAACCCGGCCCCCCAATCCTTCTGCGGGACCCGATGGGAGGTCATGGCGACCTCGTATGCCCTGAACCACTGTTGGATGTCATCGTTTTTGTAATATTCTTTGACCACATCCTTGGGAATGTGGACCTTCTGCTCCGCCGGGGAGGCCGCCTCTCGGTTTCCCGGGGGCCGCGCTTCTTCGCTTTTTGCTTTCAGCTCAAGTTCATTCAAGCTGCGTTCGTGCTCCAGTTGGAGTCTCCTTCCTTCGTGTTCCCGTTGGAGTTTCTTATCTTCTAGTTCTCCTTGTACTCACATCTGTTCCACTGCTAGCTTTTTCTCGGCTAATTTCAACTCGCCCTCGATTTTAAGTTTGGCCAATTTGAGTTCGTGATGGCGACTTCTCTCTCTGTCTGCGAGTTCCTCCGGGGATAAGCCCCCGTCTGGTACGAAGCTTCGCACCTGTTTGCTGCTGCGTTCTCCTTGGGAGGGTCCAGCTTCGTCGTGGAGCTCCGCCGCTCCTTCTGGGCGGGGGGCTCCAGAATCCACCCAAGCTTTTAGTGCCTTCTACATATCTTCTTTGGTGTTGAGACCAGTGGTAGCGATTTTTAGTTCTTTGCAGAATTGCTTCAGTTCTCTGTGCGTGTACTCTTCCAGTTGTTCCGCCTGGAACACGGTACTGGTGTCGTTTTCTGTGAGAATCATGGCGTTTCCTTCTGCCATCTTTGTCGGTGGCGCGTCAGCCGTTCACGGTACGATCTCTAGATTATGGGCCCGAATCCCGTCGCTTGCCACCAATGTTAGAAGGCGGCCTCAGAGGAGCCTGGAGGGGGCCCTGTCTATCCTGAGACCAACCCTCGAGGTATCGTAGCCGGGCACTGGCGGGAGACTCCTCAGGGGAGGAATCTCGTATCTAGGATCGTACACTCGGCACCACACGACAAAGAGACGCCACACCGTGAGTTCTTAAGAACAGATCTTTATCAAATCGGCGTCGTAGGATCTTTATGATCAGCAAGGCAAATATATACAAGTGGAGCGCGGGCTCACAGAGTCTCAGGGGGGTAGGAGGTAGCGGGACAGTCTTTGGGGATATGGATCAAATGCAGGGGCGTACCCGGCGCACAGCTCACAATCCTCGAGCTGGGGGATACGCTTGTCATCGTCGGGATCCGGCGGGACCAGGAGAGTCTGTGGGAGCCGCGAGTCACTCAGCAGGGCTCAAGCACAAGTTCGGAGGTCTTACGATCTTCAGGGAGCCGCGAGTCACTCAGCAGGGCTCAGGTGTTTCCAAAGGCGAATCTGTCGATAGTCCCAGAGTGCCCCTTGTTATAGGTCGACTCCTCTTTGATGTCCGGAGTCTATGCAGGCAGGGGTCTGGTCACCTGGGGGTCGCTTATCGGGGTTTCCTGCCATTGTCTTTTGATCCGTTCAGGGCCGGGTTGGGAGGAGTCCCAGACACCCAGCAGGCGTGGAGCCAGCCCTTGGGGAGGCCGGAGGGCTGATCGAAACCCACCTTCCCGGGGGGCTCGGAGGTGCGATGGAAACTGCTCCTCCCTCTCTCATCCCAATGGGAGTGCGATGTCCTCCAGCCGGAGTGGCGCCTCTAGGCCAGGGTCGCACTGGGGCCGGGCGGCCATCTTGGTGCATGAAGTGGGCACGCGGGCCCGGTGTGGCCGAGAGGAGGAAGGCTACGGACGGGGGAAGTCCGGGTCGGGTGTGCGTGTGTTCTGGTGGGGAGGATCGGCTAGGCCGTGTGCTCGGGGGCTGCATGAGGTGCAGGGGTCAGGGATGGCCATGCCATGAGGCCGGGTCTATCACCCTGCATCGTGGAACCTTTCTTCTAAAAGGCTTACCATGTGTGCGGCGTTATGTGATGTTCTCCATGGCTGTTTCTTCCGGGAGGGGTAGATCTCATGGAGCATGGCAGCATCTCCATGATGCTGCATCTCTGTCTCCCAGTCTTGATGGGACGCGATTAGCAGAGCAGGAGAAATCGCACATGTGCAATAGAGTCTGTCGGCTTTGTGCCTGTGTGATAGAGTCTCTATGACTTTGCGAATGTGTCTGCTTTTGTTTGCACCCGGAACAGGAAACGTGCCCATTTTCAACCTATTGAAGGACCTGCCACTTTTGGGTGAGTGTTGCTTGCATTTATTGCTCATCCCAGTGCCGGTTGCTTCTTTTTTCTGGCTAATCTTTTGGTGGGCAAAGCTTGGCTCAGTATTTCTCCATTAATTTGGAGAGATGAGTAAACACTTGTGGTCCAGGTCATCCTCTCCTTCTTATAGAGGATCATCCTTCTTCTCTCCTTGTCTCCCAGGAAGGGCCAAAAGAGTGGAGAGGAGGATGAGGAGAAAGAATTCTAAGGATAGCTTTAGAGATGCTTTAGAGAATCTTAAAGCATTTAAGAATGACTTAAAGACAGATGCTTCCAAAAACTGTACCAAGAAATCTTTTTAGGAACTTCTATAGGCTTCAGATATTTCTTCAGATAGAGAGGATTCTTCTCCTCCCCCTTGCCTCAAGGTAATGTACATTTCCAAAGAGATACTGTAAGATATCCTTTCCCATATCAATGAGAATTTGGGTTTCCTACAGTTGAGAAGCCCTCCTCTTTACAAGATCCTCTACACCCCAAGTTTCAGAGACATATAATTTGGGCCTACCTATTCACTAGTTTATTCTGGTGTTTGTCAGGAACGAATGGAGGGAACCTGAGAGGATTTCTCTTCCACTCTTTATGTCAAAGTTATACCTGCTGGGGGGGGGATGAAAACTAAGTAACCGGATGTGGTTCAAATGGACTTGGTGGTCACCAGTCTTGCTGGCAGATCATCCATGGCTGAAGAATATCCTGAAGGATCCATCAGACAATAAGGTTGAGGCCAACTTAAAGAAGGTTTTCACAGGATCCCATGCGGCTGTGAGAGTGAAAGCTTCCCGTGCCTACATAACACAATCTTTTATTGCTGACTTCAAGTCCTTCTTCCAGGCTGTTCAAGAAGCGGAAAACAGTATTTCTTTACTTGAATGCATTGAGCGACAAATCGAACTGTTGTCAGCCATATTATTTGATGTTGTAAGATCAGCGGCTCTCATGAGTGGCACTTCTATTGTAACATTACAAAATGAAATGATGGACAGAGTGTTGAAACTTTTCAAACACTCACCCCCAGTCACAGATATGGGTTTAATCCATTGGTATTTTGTTCACAACGTCACCCAAGTTTGGACCCAGCCAGATGCAGCCTGTACTCTGCTGATACAATGGATACAAAGATTCCGTTGTCCTTTCCTGCCTTTTCCCCTCATCCCACGAACATTGGCAAAGGTCCAACTAGAGAAGGCTGAAGTGATTTTGGTAGTCCCATAATGGCTGAGACACTCTTCATTCATTATTATTATTATTATAGTTGCTTGTAGAGCGCTACTGACACCCTACGGGTAACCTGGCGCTATGTTAGAGTGTGTGTTGGAGGAACAAGAAATACTATCAGCATAGAATTAACGGGAGAACTGGGAGATGGCCCGGGGATATAGCCACGTTTTAATTCTCTTTCTGAACTGCGTCAGATTGTCTATTTGTCTGATATCCAGTGGCAGTGTATTCCAGAGTCGAGGGGCTGCTATACAGAAAGCTCGACCTCCTGACTTAACTTTCCTAGCTCTCTGCACCCTCACAAGATTAGATGAAGAAGAACGAAGTGGCCGAAGTGGAGTGTACCAGCTAAAACTTTCCTGCAGAGATGTAGGCCCCTGTCCGTGTAAGGCCTTAAACAGTGGCAAAGGGCTTTCATGACCCTCATCTAGGTGTCTCCTTGCCCTCCATAGGTTCTTCCACCAGCTCCAACTCCCATTAAGACAACATGTCCGCCTCCTCTAAACCTTCGTCTCGGTTTGGAGTTTGAGAGGTCAAACCTGCTGAGTAGAGTCTTCCTCCAGGCTTGGTTGAGATGATCCAGAATTCTAGAAGACATTCAACCTTGAAGACATATTTTAAGTATTGGTAAGCTTTTCATGTGGGGTGCTCTGTGCATAATTGTTCTGCTTCTGCCTGTCCACTCTCAGCTGTCTTACATTTTCTAGTGGGAGTGTTTCATCTTGATCTATCACTTTCGACTATTAAATCTCATTTATTTACCTTTAAGCCCTTTAGAGAATACTCTGAACCTCAAAGGGAAATTTATTATTTGAGCAGTAGAGTCTTGATACGTTTTCTATTTCTAGACCTATTATTGAAGCTACGTCTTCCTCTTGGAATTTCCCAATTGTTCTTTAAGTTTTACAGTCCCCTCCTTTTCAACCTCTTGAGGAGGTACACTTAAAACTCCTCTCTTTCAAGGCATTCTTTTTTGTAGCTATTACCTTGGTATAAAGAATAGGGGTACTCTCTGCTCTCATCTGTCATCCTCCATTTTTAAGATTTTGTGAGGATGGAGTGATATTAAAGCCGGACCCTCTTTTCTTCCTAAAATCAACTCCCTTTTCACATTTCACAAGAGGTGATTCTTCCTTCATTTTTTCCTTCCCCTTCCTCAAAGGAAGAGGGCTCTCTACACTCTTTGGATGTCAAAAGAGCTCTTTCAGTTTATCTCAACAAGTCACAAGTATTCATACAGACTAATCATCTGTTAGTGGCATTGCAACAAGTAGGAAGAGGGTGGGAGAGCAGATAGAGCTAGCTGATGGTGAGAAACCACTATTCTCCAGACTGATCAAGGTTCCTCTGAAGGTGGAACTGTTCAGGGTAGATCCACCACGGACATTGCTGTCTCTTGTGCTTAGTGTCAGGGAGTTTTGACTAATGAGATTTGTAAGGCTGCTATCTGGTGTTCTCACTCTACTTTTATCAAACATTACAAACTGAGGGGCATATTATCAAGGACGGCGTTACAATTATCGCCGCTTTAGAGGCAGAAAACTGCCGCTAAAGCGGCGATAATGGCCTTGATAATATGCCGCAGAGAATTCCAATAGAAGCCCATTGTTGGACCTTTCAGCCTTAGGGTGGTCTTCCCCTACCTTTTTGCCCTTGTGCCTCCCATTTTCACCGTACCTTTTTGTAGGACTTAGGCCTCTGGGTGCCTCACCACTGCTAAACAGTGCTGAGGTGCAGGTGCTCTCCCCTAAAACATTGCGACACTGGCATATCTGCCACAAGCCCCTGCTACTGCAGTGAGGCTGAACCCTCTATAGGCTAACATTGGGAACCCCCCCTTATGGGATAATTTCTGACAGGGACCTAATAAGTCTGTCGTGTTTGGTCTTGTTGCACTCAGGGCGGGAAACCCTTTCCAATGATATATGGGGTTTGGGCACTACTCCTTTAGCTATCTCACTCTTAGAAAGTAGATATTTTCCTGCCTACACTTAGCCTGGGCACTGCAGACTCCCCCCTCCCATCTACACACTGATAGCTGCCTGGGTTGGGAGGTGGGAGTGGTGATTCGCACCTTCTCCCCCTTGAAGGGGCTGTGAATGGCTGCCCCCTGTAGCCTTAACAACCCTGTATCTCGTCACCGTGACAGCCAGGTCAGGGAAGGCAGGGAACATCTCAGAACTCCCTGGACTCTTCCAGAAACCCCCTGCCCCCAGACCCTTCCAGAGACTTCTACCACCTTCCAGTCACTAGACTGCAGGATATATAAGGGAGGGTCCTGGCCTCACATACTTGTTACACTGCTGGACTACGAGGAATCCCTGCTGGAGTAAGGACTGCTGCGCCAGGAGGATTGCCGCTTGTGAGGAGGCTGACTGCTCCCAGGAACTGCTGCCCCTACTTGTAGAGCTGTCCACTGCCTGTTGATCCTGCCCTGCTAGGGATGACTGGAAGTAACACCCCCAGAGTGTCTCCACCATCCACCTAAGAACTGCCTTTTTGGGACTGCGCCCTTTTTGTGATTTAAAGAAAACTACCTTCCTGTGGACAACATCGTCTTAAAGACTGCCTTCTGGACAGCATTATAACGCTGGGCTAGCATGCAGTCTCGCTGGCCCTTTGATCTTTAAAGAAACTGCCCCTTTGGGAATACCACACTTCTCAAACTGCCCCCCGTGGCGCTGAAACCACAACGTCTTCTTATGGGCTGCCTCTGCAGCACGGAGTAACTGGAACCGTGCCTCACTTGAAAGTCTGCTTTGCCTAAGAATGACTGGGGGAACAATATTGTTACCGCACGGTGTGCGTGGGGCTGTGCCCACCTTGGGACCCGAAGGCACTGTGGAGCTCTGTGCCAAGAGGAGCGCTGTGTGCCCATGAAATCACCACCGGCGCACGGGACAGGAATGCGCTGAGAAGTGCTGCAGCCAAGAAGCGCTGTGTGCCGTAACCCAAGCGCTGTGAAGAGAAGGCGCTGTGGGCAGGAATCACTGCGCTGGGACTTGTGTGGAAAGTGACTTAAAATTGATCCCAACTTCACCGCCGTGGGCCTGAGTGAGAGTGCACCAAGATCGCCTTTGAAAGCACCGCCAGCGGCCCGGGAGACTCGGGAGGCCGTTGCCTGCCCCGCTGACGTCACCCTTGTGCTGCGCTGTTATTGGCCCTAGACTCCGAGGATTTCCTTCTCGTCCTTGGAGGGCCGTGCTGGGATTGGTGGCTGCCTCGAGGGCTTCCCCAGCTTTGGCCGGGACAGGGAGAGTAGCACAGAAGACTGGAGAGTGTTCAGAGTGCAGAAGGGCTGCCTGTTTGCAGCCGCCTGGCGCCAGTGAGACCATCGGACAGCATACAAGGTGAGCGGCCGTGTGGGGAAAAGGGGCCAGAGCGGGTTGCAGGCTGTGGGGACTGCCCTCCTTAGTAGCGGGTGCCAGAGACTACATTAGAACACTGGCCCGCCGGGGACCGCTGCATTCTGCCCTGCGCGAAGTCGTCTTCTGAGTTGAGAACCTAAGCGCCTCGCAACTGGCCCCCTCCCTTTCCTAAGCTACCTCGCCGGAGCACTTCATTCTTGCCAGCCGACTGCGGGGACTGTAATTGGAACCTGGATTCTTCTGATTATTGATCTGCCTGGAAACTGGCTTCAGTTTATTATTGATCAGGCCCGGAACCTGGATTATTTTGATTATTGATCAGGCCTGGAACCTGGATTCTTCTGATTATTAATCTGCCTGAAAACTGGCTTCAGTTTATTATTGATCAGGCCTGGAACCTGGATTATTTTGATTATTGATCAGGCCTGGAACCTGGATTATTCTGATTATGGATCTGCCTGAAACTGAGATAAAGATATATTTATTTTTACAACTCATTGGTGTAGTGTCTTTTCCTTTTGTGCGTGTATTGCTATGGACTGTTGGTGTGTGTTGCACAAATACTTTACACATTGCCTCTTAAATTACGCCTTCCTGCTCTATGCCAGGCTAACCTGTCAGGACCGGTGGTCCCTACTTGGACTAGGGTGCATACCCCGGCCAACTAGAGACCCCGGTTCTAACACCCTTGTTCACACCGGAACATGGGCTTCTATTGGAATTATCTGCGGCATATTATCAAGCCCATTATCGCCGCTTTTAGCGGCAGTTTTCTGCCGCTAAAAGCGGCGATAATTGTAACGCCGTCCTTGATAATATGCCCCTAAGTAATGTCCTTGAGTGTAACGAGGGTTTTGGTGCAGAGGTTCTTAAATCAGCTCTGGGTAGGGTGACCAGGTGTCCCAGATTTGCAAGGACAGTCCTGGTTTTTCACCAGCTATCCCGGCAGATTTCGGCAATTTTGGCTCATGTCACGGTTTTTAGAGGGGGTCGACTGAAACCAGTGAGAGGCACCTATTAGGTGTTCTAAAGTTGTGCTAGTTAGCAGCTTTTAGAAGTAAGCAATTTCATTAACAGGTATGATGCTCGTCTTAGAAATTAAATTTTATTTATTTTCTTTGTGCTTCTTCTGTGCTCCTATGCTGATAAGAGTTGTCATTCTGCTCAGCACCTCTGACGTAAAATTGTAGTCCTTCTTCTATTTTTGCAAAATGTCCCAGCTTTTAGTTCTCAACATCTGGTCACCTTAGCTCTGGGGTAATTTAGGCCTTCATTATCCTTAGTCCTACTCATCCTTGTCACAGTCTTTACAAATACCAGCCACCCCCTCTCTGAACCTTTGACCGTTGCGTGGGTATAACAGGAGGATTCTGGGTAAGCTACCATCTATATAGCACCCAGGAGGGTGGGTAGGGCTTACTTAGAATTCTCCTGTGTTCCTTTCTGTCCGGAGAGGTGGAGTCTTCTCAAGACAATATGACGTACTGCCTGTGAAGTGGACGAGCAGAACTAAGAGTTACTACTGCCATATGTGTTGAGCCATGGAAGAGTATTTGGGTGGTTCCCCTAGTCTTAGGTAGAGTAGCACACATGACAATAAGTAAGCTTTGTCTCAAATACCCATCTGCTTTCTTTGAAGCGGCTCTGCGACTCAGTCAGGACTGACATTCGGAAACTGCCGACCGAGCACCGAAGGACATTACCAGATAAAGAAAAAAATTAATTGCGGGGCCACACGAGAAAAAAAAAAGAATCACGAGCAAGCATATCTGATGCTTTATCAAAGCCTTGCATCATTCAGTAAGCATGCGCTGCTGTCAGTTAAAAATAGCTCGTGCTGCTTAGCTCACAGCTCATAGGGAAGGAATGCGAAGCAGCCAAGGAATGAAACACCGTGGAAAGTGGCGAGCATTGTCACAGATAATTATTTCTCCCTGACAATAATTGCTTTGCCGAGTTTTTTTTTGTTTTTTTTTTGCTTTACGATTGCCAGGACATGAAAATGCATAGAATTACGTCAGCGCCGCAAACGTGCAGAACAACAAATGCTATTGATTGCTCTGAACTATTCGTTAATTGAGATTGTTTTATCACGCGTGCTGGACAAAGTCCAGTAGAACCTTCTAAAAGGGTCTGGCTACAACCAGGAACACCTCACAGGACCGCCTCAAAGGGCACCATGCATTTGCACGTTTAAAGTATTCCCCTGCAAGAAGAAAGTCACTGTACGACTGTCATTTGTGGGAGTGTTATCTTCCCTTTCCGACTCTTGTCAGGGAATGCTTAACTGGTAAAAATAAAAGTTCACAACCTATCGGTGCCCATTGCCAGTGCTGTCAAATGCCAGTGTTGTTGAATGCCAAGACTGCCTAGACTTTTTTCCACCGCTTTCCTCTTACGTCACCATCCTACACTTCGCGATCACACCCTTGCCGGGCTTCTGCCTTTCTTGTGTTAGGTCAAAGTCTGATGAGGAAAAAAAAGTCCTGCTCTCACAAAATGAGTGCGTATTGCTAGTTTCCACCACCTGCAACAACGTCACAAATAAAGCACTAGGGACATATATGCAAGCCCTCAGCACCACCACTTTTTTTTTTACGCTTTAGTGTCACAGCTCCATTTTTCATATTTACAAGGTGGCACTTCATGGTCAGGTGGGAGTCCAGGATGATTTTGAGGTTGCGTGCTTGGCTGGTGGAGGTGGGCGAGGGGGCCGAGTGCGGCAGGCCACCATGTGTCGTCCCATGGGGAAGGCGTCTTTCCAAAGACGATGACCTCTGTTTTGTACGAGTGGAGCTTGAGGCACTTGGTCTTCATCCAGGTGGCAATGTTTGTCATGGTGTGTTCTGTGAGGGCTAGGACGAGCTGGGTGTTATCGGCGTAGGAGATGATGTTGAGTCCGTGGGTGCCAGAGGTGTCATGTAAGTGTTGAAGAGGGTGGGGCTGAGGGAGAATCCTTGGGGTACGCCACATATGATATCTTTGTGTGTGGAGGAGAAGGATGGTAAGTAGATCCCCTGGGTTCTGACAGAGAGAAAGAGATCCAGTTGAGTGTGTGGCCCTGGATGCCGATGTGGTGGAGTCTGGTGTAAAAAGGGGCGTGGCCTCTGAACACCTCTCTGCAATGCAGCTCCCTGGCGCATACTGGAGGTACCTGGTGGGCTAGTTGGCCCCCAGGGAACCTCAGGATTGAAGAGGAATTAATTCCCCAACTTAAAACGTGCCACAGGGCGTGTTTGCACAAGTCACCTCAGGCCCCGCCCCCTTCCTTCACCATTGTACAAATATTCCTCAAAAAGCAGCCGAACTACGAACTCCGATTTACTCACCTGTTATCAGGAGAGAACCCAGGGCTGCATCTTTTAGACCAGCAGTGACCCTGAAAAGTAATTCTAAGCGTACTTACCAGTAACTTGTATTTCCTTCCATAGGAATCCATTGTGTGGTTTTCACCAGAAAAGTTTCTAAGTGTCCATTTTTGAAACGTACAAATATTCCTCTAAAATCAGCCGAACTACGAATTTCGATTTACTCACCTGTTATCAGGAGAGAACCCCAGGCTGCATCTTTTAGCCCAGCACTGACTCTGAAAAGTAATTCTAAGCGTACTCACCAGTAACTTGTATTTCCTTCCATAGGAATCCATTGTGTAGTTTTCACCAGAAAAGTTTCTAAGTGTCTATTTTCACAAACTAAAAATACTCCTAAAAAATCGTCTGTATGACTTGAACACATTCTTTCAACTGTTTACAGGAGGTTGGCCAGTGCTGAATCCAGGATCCACCACTGAGTAAGAAAAAGTAACAATAACACTACTTACCTGCTAAGTGAATTTTCTGCCATAGGATAACATTGGTGATTCTATGTGAAAAGTTTTCTGTGTCAACTTTTAAAATACAATAATATTCCTTAAAAATAACTACTGTAACCAAAACGCTTTTACTCAACTGTTTACAGGAGATGTCCAAGGACTAATCTAGGATCCAGTCCTGTGGTTAGAAAAGTAATCCATAAAGTAACTAATTGCATTCGACTAGAAATTCACATTGAGCTCAATGTTGCATTGTGTTTGAAATTGTGTTGCCCATTGCAACAACTGTAACTACGGTGCTTAAAAGTCTATTGCCTATTTGCAAAGTATTTAAACTAAAGTAATTCATTCTGAGAAAGTATATTTTGTATTGTAATATATAATGTTATTATAATGTAATTAAAAAAAAATCTAAAAATAAAAAGTTAAAAAAATGTAGTAAATCAATATCAAAAAAATCAGTATAACAATGAATACATTAAAATTTGTCATTTACAAAACCTTTGAAATTCACTGAAAAAAACATAGGTTTCAGGCCTGATATAGTTAGGAATTAGTATTTAAAAAACCTTTGAAATTCACTGAAAAAACCATAGGTTTCAGGCCTGATATAGTTAGGAATTAGGATTTAAAAAACCTTTGAAATTCACTGAAAAAACCATAGGTTTCAGGCCTGATATAGTTAGGAATTAGCATTTAAAAAACCTTAGAAATTCACTGAAAAAACAATAGGTTTTAGGGGTGTTATAGTTAGCGGGACATTTCACTCGAACAAAACTATTGAAATTCCTCCGATATAGTTAGTTGTACTAACTACATCTCGCGCCCCCGCAATCCACTGCTGATGATGTCACATATTACATCATTCATGACATGGTCAGTGACATCACTGATGACATCTCAAATGACATCACTGAAGACATCACTGATGGCATCATCCACGTGACAATCAGATACACCTCATCATACACTAGTATAACCTTTCATCACTCACTGTAAAATACAGAGTGCCAGATTTAAAACCATTGACACCCCAATACAAGTTTCTAAACACCCACTCAGTGATTCCTAGATCTATACACACATCTAATCAGTTACCTATAGTTTCACTCATACATGCTGTCAATGATCAATAGAACACTATCAAGTATACTTATACACCTATATCGACATTACACACCAGCACACATCCTAATCACTTATGAAGTCATCCTACTCACTTATGCAAACAATGGATCATAGTTACTTTTACTTAGCTATACACTTATAAAAACACCACTTCATCTATTCATATAGATAATAACTCATACTTAGTGTGTTATAAAAACACTATTACAAGTATACAGTTATCCATACAGTCACTCATACAATCACTGAGTCATATGTATACTTATTTATATACAACAACTGACACATACACTGGCTTTTATTTTCCTAGTTTGTTGGACATGTACCATTGAGACATATATTGGCTCATCACCACACCCATAAAGATATTCACTCACCCAAACAACTGTTATAACATGTAGTTTTAACTTCATATACCTACTGAATCAACTATTCACACATCTTTGGGCAGTCACACACACCCCACCGAACCACACACACATTCACTCTCACATACAAATACTCAGTTAACGAATCAATAAATAATATAGACTTTCACGTAGCTAGTAACCAACTGGTGCAGCAGTTTACACAACAACTGACAAAGCGATACAGATATTCACACAGTTCAGTCACTATCCAATATATTTAGTGAGACACTATAAATTAGTCAAGTAAACAGTCAATCACACTGCTACTAAATACTCCATCCAGATATTTATATTTATATATCCACTCATTCTTCAATGCAAATTGCTATATATATATAATACATATTTAAATAACGAACCAAACCACATTCACTGGATGATGTCATCAGTGATGTCATCAGTGATGTCATTTGAGATGTCATCAGTGATGTCACTGACCATGTCATGAATGACGTAATATGTGACATCATCAGCAGTGGATTGCGGGCGCGCGAGATGTAGTTAGTACAACTAACTATATCGGAGGAATTTCAATGGTTTTGTTCGAGTGAAATGTCCAGCTAACTATAACACCCCTAAAACCTATTGTTTTTTCAGTGAATTTCTAAGGTTTTTTTAAATGCTAATTCCTAATTATAAAAACGTCAGCAAAATTTAATACCATACTGCAGATAGAGACTTTACCAGCAAGCTCTCTGATTGGTTGTACGAGCACCAATAGGATGACATCTAACAGTATGAAAAAGCCCCATTCAAACCAACTCTGTGAAACACAATGCTGGCAATGAGGAAGGCATTCACCGAAACGCGTCTGCCAGGTGTTTTATTTTGTGACTTTGTACCAGCACCTGAGTGGTGAATAAAACTTACCTGGAGAGGTCCCAAGCTTGTGTCAGACCCGTTTCTATAGTGGAGGCAGGATTGGTTCTGGATATATATATATATATATATATATATATATATATATCTACCACCAGTCCCGCCTCTTTATCCAAGAACGGGTCCGACACATGCTTTTGGATAATTGCAGATGAGGTTTAATTGCCACCCTTCAGACAGGTAAGAGTTCAAAAACACCTGGCAGACGCGTTTCGGCGAATGCCTTAATCATTGCCAGCATTGTGTTTTTTTAAAACAAGTTCAAAATACGTAGGGACTTTACATACTGTTCTTTGAGTTCTTATTGGTGCAATGAAATCCAATCACAGTTAAAGTTCTTCCCTTACTGTGAGCAGTATGTGCAGGGAATGCTGGTAGCTGTAGTCCCTCAGCCTGTGATGTCCCACGCACAGTGCGAATACGCAGTCCCACATCGCGAACCTTGGTCAAGTGGCCGGTCCGTGCAATCAGTATTGCCCTGGCTTTTGCCAGCTTGTGAGGCTGCTCATCTCTTCATGCGGGGACCAAGGCGGCAAACATCGACTGCAGCTCTCCAAATCAGCAGCGATCTGCTACTCTCTCCTCTAATACCAGGAACGTTGTCTTGGGCGAGGGGGCGCCGCTTTTGCGCGTTCAGCACAGCATACCACAGAAGTTTGCCGACATCAAGCGGAGCACCTGAACGAGAGGCGTGCCGGATGTGCAGCGTCGACTGCTGCACTCTAACATCTACCACCAGTCCCGCCTCTTTATCCAAGAACGGGTCCGACACATGCTTTTGGATAATTGCAGATGAGGTTTAATTGCCACCCTTCAGACAGGTAAGAGTTCAAAAACACCTGGCAGACGCGTTTCGGCGAATGCCTTAATCATTGCCAGCATTGTGTTTTTTTAAAACAAGTTCAAAATACGTAGGGACTTTACATACTGTTCTTTGAGTTCTTATTGGTGCAATGAAATCCAATCACAGTTAAAGTTCTTCCCTTACTGTGAGCAGTATGTGCAGGGAATGCTGGTAGCTGTAGTCCCTCAGCCTGTGATGTCCCACGCACAGTGCGAATACGCAGTCCCACATCGCGAACCTTGGTCAAGTGGCCGGTCCGTGCAATCAGTATTGCCCTGGCTTTTGCCAGCTTGTGAGGCTGCTCATCTCTTCATGCGGGGACCAAGGCGGCAAACATCGACTGCAGCTCTCCAAATCAGCAGCGATCTGCTACTCTCTCCTCTAATACCAGGAACGTTGTCTTGGGCGAGGGGGCGCCGCTTTTGCGCGTTCAGCACAGCATACCACAGAAGTTTGCCGACATCAAGCGGAGCACCTGAACGAGAGGCGTGCCGGATGTGCAGCGTCGACTGCTGCACTCTAACATCTACCACCAGTCCCGCCTCTTTATCCAAGAACGGGTCCGACACATGCTTTTGGATAATTGCAGATGAGGTTTAATTGCCACCCTTCAGACAGGTAAGAGTTCAAAAACACCTGGCAGACGCGTTTCGGCGAATGCCTTAATCATTGCCAGCATTGTGTTTTTTTAAAACAAGTTCAAAATACGTAGGGACTTTACATACTGTTCTTTGAGTTCTTATTGGTGCAATGAAATCCAATCACAGTTAAAGTTCTTCCCTTACTGTGAGCAGTATGTGCAGGGAATGCTGGTAGCTGTAGTCCCTCAGCCTGTGATGTCCCACGCACAGTGCGAATACGCAGTCCCACATCGCGAACCTTGGTCAAGTGGCCGGTCCGTGCAATCAGTATTGCCCTGGCTTTTGCCAGCTTGTGAGGCTGCTCATCTCTTCATGCGGGGACCAAGGCGGCAAACATCGACTGCAGCTCTCCAAATCAGCAGCGATCTGCTACTCTCTCCTCTAATACCAGGAACGTTGTCTTGGGCGAGGGGGCGCCGCTTTTGCGCGTTCAGCACAGCATACCACAGAAGTTTGCCGACATCAAGCGGAGCACCTGAACGAGAGGCGTGCCGGATGTGCAGCGTCGACTGCTGCACTCTAACATCTACCACCAGTCCCGCCTCTTTATCCAAGAACGGGTCCGACACATGCTTTTGGATAATTGCAGATGAGGTTTAATTGCCACCCTTCAGACAGGTAAGAGTTCAAAAACACCTGGCAGACGCGTTTCGGCGAATGCCTTAATCATTGCCAGCATTGTGTTTTTTTAAAACAAGTTCAAAATACGTAGGGACTTTACATACTGTTCTTTGAGTTCTTATTGGTGCAATGAAATCCAATCACAGTTAAAGTTCTTCCCTTACTGTGAGCACAATGCTGGCAATGAGGAAGGCATTCACCGAAACGCGTCTGCCAGGTGTTTTATTTTGTGACTTTGTACCAGCACCTGAGTGGTGAATAAAACTTACCTGGAGAGGTCCCAAGCTTGTGTCAGACCCGTTTCTATAGTGGAGGCAGGATTGGTTCTGAATATATATATATATATATATATATATATATATATTACCTACTGGCGGTCGCCAGTAGGTAGTTATAGTTAGGACCACGTTTCCATAGGAAATCTGCAACATTCTATTTTGAATAACTTTTGCACCGGTCGACGAATCCTCGCGAATTTTTCAAAATAGGTGGGGCGCTACGCTCCGCTCCTACCCTGAAAGTCTCGGGGGGATTCGTCAAGCGGGGGCTGAGATAAAAGGGGGGTCCCAAAACGCGTTTTTCCCATGCATTTTTCCATAGGACCTTTAGACACAGCTACAGCCCGAACGGCTGAACAGAATTACTTGAAATTTGGCAGAGAGGTAGTCCTCAGGTCAAGGAAGTGCCTTTTGTAGGTTTGGTGTAAATCTGTTCAGTAGATTCTGAGAAAATAGCCTTTAAATCAATATATATATCTGAGCCAGCTTACGGTGCGCTTACGGTGCGCTTACCGTACGCGTACAGTGACGTGCGCGAGCGCGATTCTGATTGGCTCTTAGATCTTAGTAAACATTCGAATCGGCCGAAACCAGGAAGCGGCGGCCGCCATTTTCTCTCTCGCACTGAGAGTGTGGATTAAAAAACAAAGGACAATAACATGTGAAGGGGCTGTTTGGACAGCTCCAAAGCACCTAGCCATGTTGAGGGAGTCCCCAAAGATCCCCCAAGGCCAAAAACGGAATTTTTATTTTTTCGCCAATTTCGCCGTTTACGCTTACCGTACGCGTACGGTAAAAAAATATTTTAAAAAAAAAATTATCCACACTCTCCCCACCCCGTGTGCAAATGTTGGCCGAAGGGCACTATTTGTGCATGGCATATCACATGTGAGAAAAATTAAAATATTACCTTTCAAAACGAAGTGCATGATATGTCCTCCATGTGCGCACGGTGCTCGAAGCGCATCGCGCGTACATGGCCCATCTAGCGTAACGTGGGCACGCGGTGCGCATAGCGCACCGCGTGCCCACCGTGCGTGCACGGCACTAACTGCGTAAAGTGGGTGCGCGGTGCGCGAAGCGCACCGCGTGCTCACTGTGCGCGCACGGTGCGCGAAGCGCACCGTGCGCGCACGGAACGAACTGCGTTAAGTGGGCGTGCACGCCACGAATGGCGTAAAGTAACTTAGCATTTAAAAAACCGTACAAATTCACTGAAAAAACCATAGGTTTCACACATGTTATAGTTAGGAATTAGCATTTAAAAAACCTTGCAAATTCACTGAAAAAACCATAAGTTTCACACATGTTATAGTTAGCGGAAATTTTACTGATAAAAAACCAATGAAATTCCCCCGTTATAGTTAGTGCAGGCAACTATAACTCACGCGACCGCAATCTTCTGCTGATGACATATGTGTCTTTATGAAAAAAAAATATTTGTAATATATGTATAGCTAAAAATTTATGGAAGAAGACATGGGCAAATAAGTGTCTAAATACAGTATTAGCATCAGCAGAGGATTGCGGTCGCGTGAGTTATAGTTGCCTGCACTAACTATAACGGGGGAATTTCATTGGTTTTTTATCAGTAAAATTTCCGCTAACTATAACATGTGTGAAACCTATGGTTTTTTCAGTGTATATATATATATATATACAGCGTTTTACACACCTGACAATACATCAAGGTATGTTTTTAAACTGAGAATGGAGAAAAAACTGCAATTAAAAACTGGGCTATGGTTCTGCCTCAAACGCATAAAACTTCTGAAATTTACCACTTATGGCTATGAATGAACACGAACACGCATCATAATGCACAGCGAGAGAACCATAACTCAGTTTGTAACTGTGATTTTTTTCAGTGACTTTAATTATTTTTATAATGATCTACTTAATTTCCAAACCCTGCTGTACAGGGCCTTTTGCAGTGCATCCATTGGTTGGACGCAGGACCTGGCCTGTGTCCGGGCCTTGAGCCCAACCCTCCACAGGCAGACAACACTCACTGTGCACTGCGTGATTAGCTGGCCAGTTCTTGTCTCCCCATCACAAGAGATCAACCTCTGCTGTGACTTTGGTATGAAACAGCTGAGTTTGGGTCAAGTGTTTGGCCTGCTGACAAGCCCTACACCTGACTTGCAACCAGCACTTCATAGTGGGAGTTTTGGCACTGGGCATGGCCTGGGGTGAGGCCCTGAACCCTACCTCTTGCCTTCTCATCAAATTCAGACATTCATTTTTGTGTTTGGCTTTGTTTGTGATTTCTTTACACTGGCTAAAATTCATGAATGAGAAGCGAATCTTGAGTCAAGCATAAAATTGTGGTTGAATCCAGAACCTAAGTCTCACACCACTTAAGGCACTTTTTTCTTCAGAGTAGTTTTATTTTTGCGTGCATCTGGGTACCCCCAACTACTCAGGTCCGTTATCTTTGGGTTGACCCCTCACACCTGTGGAAATTTGTTTACACGGTGCCAAACATGCTAGTTTTCAAGAAGGCGGGAAAAGAAATTCTAGCCCAAAATTGCTATATTTGGTGTATATCCGTTCAGCTGTTCAGGTTGTAGATTATCCAAATATTTTGTTACGGGAGCTAAAATGGGAAACCACTTGCTTTTTCACTCTCATTCTTTCCTTGTGGATGGAAATCCCCAAACCTTGGCATGCTAAAACTGATCTGTCTCAGGTAGTAGAATGCCCAAATTCATGCAAGTCTGATCATGAGATCAAAAATTATAGGAAAATCAAAAATGTTCTTTTCATTGGGAACACAATCTAAACCCACTAAACAGTGGGTTCATGGGAGAACATGGCAGCTGGCTGAGGAGCCTGGTCGGGTGCTCCCAAACTCTTCAGGTATAACAAACCGCAAATCGCAATTCTGGGAGAAAGCCTCGTACGTCTTTCCTCTTACCTTCTAATGAAGTCGTCATAAATTATGTTGCTTGATGCCTCGGAGGCCAAGCCAAGACTTTCACATGTCAGCGGATCAACACGAGGAGTGCCAATCTATCCCAGCCCAACGAGCACTGTGTGGGCGGACACGGCCTTGGTCCTTCGTATCAGACGGAAGCCGCTGCATGGGTTTCCTTCCAGAGCAAGGTGGGAAGCCCACAACACAGCGGAACAGCACCTTTTCAGCTTCACAGACAACAAACAGCGGAACAGAGTATCCGGAGGTGCATGAGTTTGGTAAGTGAACAAGGCGGGGGGAATGATGAGAGACAGAACATTGGCATTACAGAACCAAATATAGAAAAATAGGGGCAAAAAAAACGTATCTATAAAGGCGCAAGCACAGGACCAGGATTATAGCCACAAACGTGGGATAAGCTGCTGCTTACCAAATAGGGGGTTTAACATTAGATACAACTACTGGAACTACAAGGAAATGCCTGTTTTTAATACGTCTAACAAAGAATAAGAAGGGAAAACAAAGCACTTCAACTCAACCCATGGAATCCTCCTCTATACTAGTAAAGGGTAACCCTGCAGGCACCAACGTTAAAAATCACCTCTCTTTGCGATATTTTTTAAAAGTTCTAGCTAAACAGACCCCACAAGCTGGCCGAGCTATCCACAGGAAATCAGATGGAAAGGAAAGAGGGCCCTGTTACAACCAGGGAGAGAAAGTCTTAAGCAGTAACAAATACCAAGCCCTAGCCACAAAGGAGACTGTCATGTTAGATATGCCATCTTCCCAGCTCTCGGACCAGCAAGCACAAGCTGAATCTGGAAGGCAAGAAGAGGAGCGAAGATCCCAAAGATGCAGAAACTGATCGAGACCTTAATATCAGAAATGAGCGGGAGCTTCACCACATCAGAAAGGAACCAAGAGAGAATACAAGGGACATGTGAAGCCCTTGAGGCTAAAATCAACACACTAATGGAACAAGTATCAACGGTGGAAGCCTCCCTAGATGAGTTGGGTAGGGAGGTTGAGGCAAACCAGGAGGAGATACCGATGTTGAAATCTAATGAGAAGGACCTCAGGAAAAAATTTAAACATTGGAAAACCAAGCAAGCTGTTACTGTGTGGACTCTTAAGCGCATATACCATGACTTGTTGTGTAATGCTCATTCCTATTGTTAGCTTCTCTCCCACGTCTGTGTGAAGTCCTCAGGCATACATTATGTCTTGCTGTATAATGGTTGCTTCTGGGTTGTTCATGTGTTGTTGTGTTATTATGTTATTTTATTTAAAGTTGTGTTAATCTGTATGGCTGTTATTGATGTAGTTTTAATCTTATATTGTGCTGTACTTCATCCAGTCTGTCTTCTTAAGTATGCAATAAATATTCTAGTCACACATTACCACTTCTACAAATCTGTTTTATAACATGGTGGTCTACACTAATCAATGCATCACTAACCACCAAGTACATATACTAGTGTCAGCCAAAACTGTTTTGTAAACAGCCTTATGACTTACGTTGCCACTTCATGTTGTCACCTTATATGAATAGGTCCAAGATTCAGTTGGCTTCTGCTACTCTTTTCCCTACAGCAGCAAATCTGATTCAGCGGTATTTATGGAGAAAGTGTCCAGCCTCTGGAGCCTTTTTTGGCTATAGCTTGTAGCCTTACACTGCTGATAGAATCTGAGCTCCAAAAAGATGACTGAGTCCGAAGATATATATCTTCCCTGGGCAAAGATGCAAAAATGATCCAGACGTCAAGGGACCATTCCTCAGCACAAAATTCAAACTTCTCCCTTGCTGAGTTTTTCTGGCCAAATGTCAATGGCTTTACTGGGATCTTGTGCTGTGTCTATCTGACGACATTGTGCGCTCTTCGGCCGCAGCCTGCTGCTTTGCCCTGCTGAATATTTCAGACTTCCATTCAGACTAAGGGCCTGATTTAGAGTTCGGCAGACAGGTTACTTCTTAACAAACGTGATGGATATTCTGTCCGCAGTGCATTATATCTAAGTCTGAAGGTAGATTTCTTCACTAGGAAGATCCTGGTCCTTGTATCCCACTCACACTCCATCAAGATCAGCTTTTAACCTTACCCATATCCTAGTCAAGCACATCTAGATGACTAAGGTTGGTTCCTGGTGCTTTTTTGAGCTATGTTGAACCTTAAACTTTAAAAATTCATATCTCCGATTCAAGTTATTGGATTTTTGTCATTTTATTTATTAAAATGTACTCAACTTTTCAAATTGGATACGATTTTTCTTGTGTTCTGTTTTCATTATTTTACTGTTTGAGTACTGCATAAATACTTTACACATTGCCTCGTTGATAAACCTGTCTGCTCTGTGCCATAGCTATCATAGCTACCAACTAGACCTGCTCCATTACCTCTAAATTAAGCCAGTCTGTTCTATGTCATAGCTACCAGAGGATGAGGTCAGGTTAATCTAATGATTATAGTGGTTCACCATCACAATGACTATGATTATTATTTGAAGTGGGAACTCCCCCTACCTCAACTAATACCTCAATTTCTTACAATACTAATATAAAAAGAATACTCACACAATACAACAAAAAAACACATTAATACAATATACTGACCATGAGATTTGACAACCACTTATACCCAAACCTGACCACAGTGATTTCACGCTAAATCCTTTCTTCCACTTCCTAATCTTTGCCCAGACTGGATTCTCCATACGAGGACTTTATCCTCCCCTCTTTTTGTTACCTACAAGACCAAAACATAATGTAAGGTTTTGAATACAAGTACGAGATACAAGGATTTTGCCACTCTGATCCTGACTTCAAAGGTTCTAATCCTAACACCCCTTAAACATCTAAGCTTGCTCTATGAGGACCACAGGCCGCAACAGAATGAGCTTTTGAAACCTATACTTGGTGATGATCTCACTTAGATAACTAGCCTTGAGAAAGCCCTGACCTGACCTGACTACCGAACACAGGGCGAAATGTGTTAGCTGAAGTCTCTCACTCTGTAAGCATGTCTAAGGTGGAAGGCTCTCACACATAAAGCATATTGAAGTTAGCCATTGTGTCAACAATGTAAATAAGGAGCCTAAGAGAACAGAGATTGACCCTATTTGAAAAGAGTCCTACTACATAACTTACTACTTGCTGAACCCTGCCAGACATTAATACAATAACACTAAACAATATAGCAGCACAAATTTACAAATGAGGTGAACTAGTTTGTGCTATGTTTAAATGTTCTGCTACTCCAATGTGTTGTTTACCCGGGCAACCTTTGCTTTCATACACCACTCTCTCGGCCTGCATACACCAGTCCATATCGGACTCCCAATCAGTGCATTTCAATTCAACCCCTCCCTTCCACGTTCGTTTAGCCACCATGCATCCCAGAGAGACCCACAGTCGCTTAGGTCTAGACAGATCAGTGGTGTTCCAAATGTTCAATAGACATAGTCTCGGAGTAGCCTTTACATCGTAACGGCAAATCTGGGATAAAGCAGAGATGGCCTCTCCCCAATATCTCTGAAGTGTCGGGCATTCCCACCATTGATGTAAATAAGTACCTACATGGCCACAGCCACGGGGAAATAACGGAGAGTCCAAAAGACCCATTTTAACCAATACGGAGCTCGTGTAGTAGGCCCTATGTAGTAGTTTAAGCTGAATTAATTTAAACCGGGAGCGAGTTGCAACTTAACGAGGCGATGCAAGGACCTCCCTCCAATCCTCGTTGGTAATCTCACCCACATCCGAGCACTATTTTATACAGACTTTTTCAAGAGGGTCAGGTGAATTTTTAAGGATTTTGCGATAAGTTAGAGAGATGGCCTTGTCTGGAAGATAGTCGTCCAATAGCCTGTCCTCCAAAGGGGAAGACACCGGCAGTTCAGCGCCTCTGGGAAGCGCCTTAGTCAGTGCGCTTCGCACCTGAAGGTAGCGGAAAGTTTGCCTCTCGTGTAATTGATATTCCTGCTGCAAGTCACTGAAAGGCACCATTCCGCCCCTGACCCACAAGTCGCCCACCTTAGACAATCCATTCAAATCCCATTTATCAAACCCGGGTTGCCGCTAAAGCATACCCAAGCAACAGGAATCGAACAATGGAGTCGCTTGTGTAATTTTACCCCTCCAGTCCAACGCCGAATTCGCAGAATGCCGATGGAGACTGTCGTGGAGGTCGGGGTGAATTTGGGTTCTAGTTTTAACCCTCCATACAACGCCCTTAAATAAGTACCAGGTAGCATATTGTGCCTGTCCATTCTATATGCAGGGTCTGTAATAGGTTGATGCATCCAATGATTAAGGACAATAAGTTGTGAAGCCCAATAGTATGATCTGGTGGCCGGCAAAGCGATGCCGCCATCGTACCACCTCTTGGTAAGTTTGGCGAAAGCGATTCAGGGTGTTCCGTTGTTCCACAACAGGCTGCGAACTTCTGACTCGATAAAGTAAAATACTGAGGCGGAACTAGGTGTGGTGGCTTCTGTAACGCATATAGGAAGCGAGGGAGCGCTATCATTTTATAAAGACCTGCCCTCCCCAAGAGTGTAAGAGGAAGAGTCCTCTAATTTTGCACATCCGCCTTAAGACGCTGAAGGGGGGGCAGCAGATTACGTTGATAGAAGACCGCAATATCCGTCGTAATATATATATACCAAGGTATTGGAAGCCGTTGGTAACAATTTTTGCACCACAACGCGACAGATGTAGTGGAGGGTGTCCACTCAGGATAGATATCAGGGATTTATCCCAATTAATAGTATAGCCGGAGTATTTTTGAAAAAGGGTGAATATATGGAGTACTCTATTGATCGAAAATCGGGGTTTGGACAAATAAAGCAAAACGTCATCAGCGTAGAGGGATGCTTTGTCCATCCACTCCGGCGACCAGTTCAATCACCGAATCAGGGGTTCCCCCTGAGCCATATAGCTAGGTTGGGTTTTATTTTTGTCTTCTAAGTCACCTTGGATATAGACAAACCATATGCAAATCAGCTCAAGCTGTTATAGGAACTCTACATGAGAACACCTCAATCACATGTTCGTTTCAGGAAAGCTTATTCACCATATTAGTGTGCATCATATACAGCCATGAAGGTGCAATCTTACATCTGGCGTTGTGTTCATTCAGTCCTTGGCTGTTCACCTCAGAATTCCAATGTTAAAAGGACATCGATCTGCCAAGAAATTGTGGTTCTGTCCCATTAAATGTATGCCATTCTGATGAGAATAAATGGTACATTCTCACATAGCCCATTTATAAGTGCAAAACCTTATGAAGGAAAGCGGGGGGTGTTCAGGATGCATACCCTTTAGATATTTGTCCTTTCATCTAAGACCTCCAGGGAATGATCAGACCCCTCTATAAATGTTTTTTGTAATGTGATATCGCTTCTAGATGCACATTTTGTGCATTATTCCACCGTGTATAAATGAATGAACAAATGAACTTTAAATTTATAAAGTGCTAACTTAGCGCAAGGGCATCAAGGCGCTGCAGAGGACTGATGTGCATAACCGAATAAAATACTCATACTGAAGTCTGTGTAAAGAGCCAGGTTTTCAAGGCCTTGCGGAAAAGAGAGTGTGACACAAGACCAGATAGACCATCAGGGAGAGAGTTCCACAACCTAGAAGCGACAGTGGAAAAGGCCATGCCTCCCCATCTAACCTTTTTATACCTAGGAACTACACTCAGATTCTTGCTAGCAGACCTAAGCTGCTTGGTCGGGGCATAGCACTGGAACATCGCTTTAATGGCCTCAGGGCCTGGGCCGTAGTAGGCATTATGGGTCAGGCATAGAGTCTTAAAGAGAATTCTTCGATCCAGTGGTAGCCAGTGCAATGAGATGAGGGAAGCCGAAACTGAGTGGTATTTAGGCAAATCCATTACCAGCCTCGCTGCAGCATTCTGCACTAGCTGTAACTGTCACACCAAGCCTTTGTTAATGCCTAGATAGAGGACATTACAATAATCGAGTCTGGACATTATTAAGGCAATAACTGCCTGCTTTTGTGATGCAAACAAAAGGAACTGGGAGATTTTTCTAAGGAGCCTGATTATCCCAAAACAGGTGGACACTGTTCTGCTAATCTGTAAATTCAGGGACAGAGATGTGTCCACTATAACCCCCAGATTGTTCCCATGGGATACAGGGGATGGGCAGCTTCCCAGTGTGTCAGGCCACCAGTCATTCGACCAGATGTTATGTTGGTTACCAAAAATCAAGATCTCGGTTTTACCCCATTAAGTTTGAGATAGTTTTCAACCATCCAGGATGAGACCGCCTGAATACAGTTTTTGAAATTTGCGGCAGATTCTCTAATGCTGTTGGTAATGGACACCATACTTTGTGTGTCGTCAGCATAAGACAACACCTCAAATCCAAAGGATCTCACGACCTTAGCCAGTGGGGCAACATAGATATTAAAAAGTGTTGGGCTTAACGAGCAGCCCTGTGGAACACAACATATCAAAGGATTAGGAGCCGAGTAGAATTGGTCCATTTTCACTATCTGTGCCCGCTCACTGAAAAAGGGGGCAAGAAGCCCAAGGGCCGTGCTCCCGATCCCTATCTCCTTGAGGCATTTCACCAGCCTCAAAGGAGACAGGGTATCAAAAGCTGCAGTAAGGTCAAGAAGAACCAGCAGGGTAGTATACGCTGCGTCAACCTGGACCCGGATGTTGTAAAAAAACACCGTTAATGCTGACTCAGTGCTATGATGGCTTCTAAAACCATGCTGCGAGCCATCAAGCAACTGGTAGTCCATTAGATAGGAGCTAAGGTGAGAGTTCGAGTATCTTTCCAAAATCTTGGCTGGGACTGGTAGCAAGGAAATGGGGTGATAGTGTTTTAATTCCGTAGGATCCAGAGAAGGCTTTTTTAAAAGCGGTTTGACCACAGCGGTCTTCCAAGGGGTGGGATACTTCCCCTCGGAAATAGCTATATTTAGTACTGAGGTGGGGGACAATGACTCCACTTCCTATTTTTAAAACATTTAGGGGTCAAGCGTCCAAGGGAGATCCAGAGGTAACTCGTTCTAGCAGGCGGTCCGTCATTTTGAGGTGAAATGCGAGGGAAGGTGAGTAGCTTCGGTTCATCCTCCATGGTTATCGAAACATTAGAGTGGAATTTAGGAGAAGCAGATATGGTAATTTCAGCATTGGAGTCTTCCAATGTGGAATATGTATCTGTGATTTTAGTGCGGAAAAAATCCCCCATTCTGTCACAAAGTGCTTGAGAAAGGTCTGACGAGTCAGCAACAGGGGGGGAAATAAGAGAGTTGATAACATTAAAAAGCTCTCTAGAAGATTTAATCGATTCAGTAACCTTAGAATAGTACAGTCTTTTTTCCTCGGTAATGGCCGCTTTATATTCCCTCAGGCGCTGTTTATGTTGCTCTCTGCCCGCTGGCGCCAGATCTGTATGCCATATCTTTTCCTGTTTGTGGCAAGATTGCCTCAGCTTTCTGAGTCTGTCAGAAAACCATGGAGCGGAGGGTGTTTTCCTCGCTACATAATGTTTTTAAACGGGTGCCAAAGTATCCATGGCTCCTAGCAACCATTTCAAAAGTTCATCCGCTGCTAAATTAGCATCCAAGTGCTCAGAAAACTGAAAGTTCATAAAGTGATTAGCAAGAGCCTCCTTACTGATACGGCTCAGATTTCTCTTTTCCACCCTTATCGTTTGGTCAGCTAAGACAGTGCTTGATGCTGAGGTCTGAAGTTTAAATGGGATGGCATAATGATCTGACCATGAGAGAGGTATAGGCACTCCCACCTTGATCAGTAGATCGTTGGAGAATATGCCATCTAATATATGTCCAGCAATATGGGGGGGCTACTGACCAGCTGCAAAAATCCACAGCAGCCTAAGGTTTCCAGAAGGGTTTGAGTATCTTTACATAGAGTTTTGTCTAAATGAAAGTAAAATCACACAACAGTGTAAAATTAAGTCTTGCCAGGTAGGGTTCCAAGAGATTACTGAAGTCTTGGATGAAGGAAGATCTGGATCCGGGTTGCCGGTAAGATAAGACCCCTGAAAAACTTTCAGTGGGATGAGTATTTATAGAAAAATATAATGCCTGGTTCCGGTCAGAGGGTGTAGTAAGTGGCTTGGTGCGACAGGTATAGGCATCCCTATGAAGAATGCCCAGCCCCCCTCCCATTCTGCCTGCCCTATCCACTCTAGTTAAGCTATATCCAGAAGGGATTGCTTTCACAAAATCAGGACCAGAACAATCCCTTGCCCATGTCTCTGTAATAAACATCCAATCCGGTTTGCGAAGCGAGACAAAGTCCCTGAAAGCAATCTTGTTCTTAATCAGGGATCTGGCATTAATAGGATATCCAAAGAGCATATGCTCTTGGGAAGGTGAGGTAGGTTTACTATTTTCTGTGGGGGTACAACCAACGCCTCCCTGTGTCGAGCAGAAACTGCATGAGGGACAGGCAAAGGAATGATTCACAATTAGGATCTCATGGTACACAGTATGGCAAGGAGCTCCACCCTGCCGTAAGTCCAGACGTTCCTCCCTGGTGTAGATAACAGTTTCAGTCTGTTCTGGCAAAAGTTCAACAGCGTCCCTGGCGCAAGGCGTGGTCTTGGCGCGGACGGGTGCAGACGGGCTTGCCTTTGGCACGCCGGCAGTGCGCCCGCTGCACGCGTCCGCTGCGCAACGGGAAAGGCATGCCGTTTAAATAGGCTGCGAGCACTAGGACGCTAACGCCGCCCGGCTCCGCCCCCAACAAGCCGGAAACTGAGTCTCAGGATCGCTCTCACCCTAGTGGTTTTGCATGGAAGTGGAAGTGTTTATGACTTCCTGTGACTGCGACCATATACCCACAATGCCCCTACTGTGACCTCCATGTTAGATTATTATTCGATGGTAGGATCAGAGGTGCATTGAAGAGATCCAGAGAAATTCTCAAAAGCAAGACTTAGATAAAGTTAAGGGACTGTCGCAAGTTGGTGAAAGACTTGAAGGAGATATTGGGTTTTTTACTTTCTTTTTGGTGATGGGAGTTGTTTGACATAATGGGAGAATTGGCTATCTATCGAGAGTGGTTTACATGAGATTCCTGTCATTTTGAAGGAGGACCTTGATTTAGAATTATCTTCTCAATTGTTATTGTACGTTCATGCTCATCAATTAACATCCAGTATGTGTGTTCTGCATTCAGCGCAATCATAGGTTTCGCTTGTCTGCTATACAAGGCAAAAAACCATAGTGCATATAAACAACATATTCCTCGTCCACTGAGCTTCAGCGGAGTTGATGGGACAGTCTGAGTGGGAGAGGCAGTAGAGAAATGCACTGTGTTTTGAAATGATTTTTCTCATAGGAAGTGTTAGATTTGGGGGTCTCTAGTTGGCATAGGTAGGTACCTGTGACACATAGGGACCCTTGCGTCTAGTCAGGGTAAGGGGTACACTCCTAAAATAACCCCTGCTAACCCCCTTGGTAGCTTGGCACGAGCAGACGGGTTTATCTCAGAGGCAGTGTTTAAAGTATTTGTGAACACATACAGTAATCAAGTGACAACACTACAGATGGACACCACACAGGTTGTATTATAAAAATAAGTATCTTTTATATAGATTTAACACAAGACCACACACGACAAAAATCCACAATACTGTACTTAAAATGGTAGAATTAGCTTAGTTCTCTTAAGATGGTAAATGCAACACTCAGAGTTCAATGTACCTTAAGATGCGTAACGCAAGACAACGAAAGTGTTGCAAGGACGGTGATGCGTTGAAGATCTGGTGCAAAGAAACAAAGATGGCACATTCTTCTTGATGCGACATTGATGCGAGCCACGACAGGCCCTGCGACATGCTTCCCGGTGATGCGGCAGCGTCTGATGCGACGCCGATCCTCTTCTCCGGTGATGCGAGTTGCTTCGGCAACGATGGGAGCCACGACAGGCCCTGCGACACACTTCCCGGTGATGCGGCGGTGTCTGATGCGATGTCGATCCACTTCTCCGGCGAGCCGAGTTGCTTCGGCAACGATGCGAGCCGCGACAGGCCCTGCGAAACGCTTCCCGGTGATGCAGCGGCGTCTGATGTGACGTCGATCCTCTTCTCCGGCGATGCGAGTTGCTTCCTCGTTGTGAAGTGACAGCGGCAGTGCGGCAACACGCTTCTTGCTCGTGAGTCGTGCTTCCAGCTCCTTGTGACACGCAGTCCCTCAGAAAGCCTTGCAAAACAGCAGGCACTTCCAAAGAACTCTTGGGGAGCTGGTGGGTGAAGTCTGTTGTCCCTGAGACTTCAGCAGGAGGCAAGCTCTTTTCCAAGCCCTTGGAGATCCTTCACAAGTTGAATAAAGTGCACACAAAGTCCTTTCTCCTTTCTTTGGCATCCAGGCAACCACTGCAGGCCAATCCCCCAAGCAGCACTTCAGCTTAGGGATAGTCTCTCCTCAGTTTCTTATGGTTCCACACCTCAGCAAAGGTTTCTTCTTTATACATGTATAGGGCTAGATAATGGACTAAGGGCATTGAAATAGTTCCTTTTCAAGCGTAATGCGTGTCATTTGGAACATAGTCAAATGTTATTGGCAATGTCGGAAATGATTCTTACACAAAATGCTTTTATGCATGGAAATGATTGGTAACTGCAAAAACAGGGTACAGCCATGGGCTCCAGGTTTGCTCCTTCCTATGCAAACATTTTTATGGGTCTGTATGAGATGGAGCATGCCTGGGGCCCAGGTGCAAAGAATTGGGGTGACAACATTCTGTTCTATGTGCGCTACATAGACAATATCTTATTAATATGGAAGGGAAGTGCAGAGGAACTTGATGGTTATTTTGCTTACCTTAATAACAACAATCGTAATATCAGGCTCACTTGTAGTAGCTCCAAAAAATAAGATTATGTTTCCAGACCTGAGACGCTATGCAAAGGACTATGTTGTTCATAGTGACATATATAGAAAACCAACATCCTGCAACAGTGTGCTACATGCCGCTAGTTGCCATCCTAAGACTACAATTTCGGCCATACCATATGGTGAAATGGTGTGAGTTTGTTGCAATTGCAGTGAAGAGTGCAATTTTGAGAAAAATATTCAGAAGATCAAATATCATTTTAATTCACGAGGATATGATGATAATTGCTTTGAAAAAGCAGAGAATAAAATCAGAAAAAAGAAAAGGAGCGACACTTTAGCCAAACGATCTCAAAGCTTAAACAAAACAACTCAAGAACAGTGTGTCTTTGTTACTGAATATGAGATTTATAGTATCCATATTTTTAACATATCAAGAAAAAACTGGCACTTACTCAAATCAGATACGCTCCCTTCTGACTTTGTTCCGAAAAGACCGAGCGTAGTCTATCGAAAGGGATTTACAATAAAGAACATACTTTGCCCCAGACATGAAAAAGCTCCTAAGAAATCTCAGTCCACGTGGATGCCTGAAAAACCATTAGGTTTCTATACGTATGGCAGCTGTTCTGTTTGCAAATTTGGTGTAAATAAGAAGGATTCATTTAAATATAATAGTCCAAAAAATTACAAATAAAGTCCTACATCAGTTGTAATATTACACATGTAGTATATGTGATCAATTGCTTCTGTGAAAAAATCTATGTGGGTAGTAGCATTAGGAATCTAAAAATCCGGATCTAAGAACATGTGAGAAGCACAAAGAACGGTGATGTGAGAAATCCTGTGGCACAACACATTAGGGGTGTTCATCCTAACAATAGCAATATCACATTCCATGCAATAGATAGCGTGGGGATGAATGTGAGAGGAGGCGACAGGACTTTAAAACTAAGACAGATGGAAGCTCGTTGGATCTGTAGATTAAGATCAGTCACCTTAGGTTTGAACATTAATAATGAATTGCATTATTTTCTATAATAATGTTCTGACCGTCTTTTGTATTGTATTTTAGTTTCGGGGCAAAACGAACAATGTTGGGCCTGACCTGTTCTCCAGTGGGAGAATTATGTTGGGTCAAATTTAGGTCGGCTTCAGCATATAGGTCAAACTTTGAGAATGTCATTAGTCGTGATTTTGAAATATAGGATTTGCGAAACTATTTATTGTTGATATGTGGAGGGCACAGCACGGATGTTTGACGGGATAATGGTACTGTACCCACTTTTCTTTTATAAATTCAGACATCATGGGCAGGCAACAATAGATCTAGATTAGATGAACTTTACTCTTTAAAGATGGCCGTTGCATGTACGTATATGCATGAATCGGAATGCGCTATTTACTGTTGATAGGATTTTGCATCATACGTTGTGGATAAGATTTTTTGTTTTCTTTTAAATGATTTACGATACTATTTATTTAATTGGGATCTTTTTTGACACGTTGAGGGTAAAGCATGGATATTTGATGGGAAAATGGTACTGTATCCTTTAGAGATAAACTACTCTTTAAAGATGGCGCTTTTCGTATGTACGTATATGCGTGAATCTGCATGCGTTACATACGGTTGATACGATTTTGCGTCATTCTTGATAAGATTATTCGTTTTCTTATAAAAATGATCACGAATGACATGAATGGTGTTTAAATGTTTCTATATACTTTGAAAAGGCTTTGTTAGCGAAGTTTTATGTGGGGATGTCATGTCTGTGATGCACAACTAGATCGTTCAAGATGGCGCCCCCCGAATTAATAAATACATGAACATGGATGCAATGGTAACTAACATTAAGGTTAGGTCATATTGATTCAAAAGTAATTTTAAAAAATCTTGCAAGTGTTCTGGTTTTGTTTTTGGTGCATATTTTATAATTACTTACTCACGTATATAGAGGATAGCATTGCTCACACGTCTTCAAATTGGGTAGATTAGCTAAATATATATGATACATTTAAATTGGGTAGATTAGCTAAATATATATGATCCACTCAAATTGGGTAGATTAGCTAAATATATATGATCCACACTGATGGCGCTCTAAAAAACGGCCCTACTTACGTCATTTATTTGCGACGCCAATGACTGGAATGTAATTATTTGGACTTAATTGAACAATCAATCAATTTAGCTAACATATAAATGTCCGTAGTCCTTTGTAGTATTTGTGAAACGTTGCCGAACCAGACGATTAAGACGAGGACGGGCGCCACTTTCACTTTATGTTTTACAATCGGCTTTTCTTTAATGATTGGCCATGCACATTCCTTCTTGGGCCATTTATATGCTGGGCACATGACAATATTATAGAATAATGTAGATATATTGTGTACGTGAATGTAATATCACGTTGACAATATATAGTGGTTCACGGGACATCGTAACGATACCATGTCTTTATATTGCGAACGTCTCGGGGCTAATCAAATGCGCTTCAAGATGGCCGCTGGGTTGAGTCTGTTTGTAGGCATGATAGGAACCTTAAGTATAGTTTGTGCATTGGTGAGCTTTCCAAAAACAGGGAACATCTCTTTAATATATGGGATGGTTCACTTATAGCTTAGATGACTTTTGATATATTGATAGATTTTTTTATTAGATTGGATTATATAGTTATTGGATATAAACTAATCATAGATAAATAAATAATAAAGCAGTATGCTTCTTCTCATCTTTCAGGAATACCCTTTTTTTGCTTTCGTGAACCATTGAATTGACTCAAATCTTAAAACTGAAAAATAAATTTCAAGTAAGTGTGGTGATTTAAAAATCTATCCTATTTAAAAAATATATATATTTATACAGCGTATAATAGATATTAACTAGACTAGAGTCTTATGACTATTGTTAATAAATTTAGATCACAAGTATTTTGTCACACATATTTACAAAGATTTTGTTGCCTGTTAGACTGGTCAAAAAATTGGTGAAATAAATCTGTGCCAATCAATGATATATGTGTGCATTATCTTTCTATAGATCGATTTATGTTCTGTTTACTGATGACAACCTAAAAGAATTAATACTTTTTACAACCTTGAGGCATGTGTTGATATGTTTGCTTAAATTAATGGCCATTTGATGTGATATTACTGTGGCAGAAATTTCAGTATGAGGTCTCTCTTTCCTATGTCTGGCTGTATATAATGGTTTTTTCATTTTCCTTTTTTTCATTCAGTGAATATGTATGTTTTGGAAATGATTTATAACTTTGATATTTGCTTTTTTCTGGTTCTTTTGACAGTGTTATAAATTCAGAGTCATGTTTTGAATTATTTTTGTAACATAAAAAAAAAGCTTTTCCCAAATGTATTTCATTGATACAGAAGATTATTCTTGGAAACTATTTTAAATGTGGTCCTTATATATTTTTAACTGTTTGATTTCAATGTTGTAAATAGTGTTTGTCTGTGTAAATTTTCAGCCCTGAAGAAGTCCGATTGAGGACGAAACGCGTTGGCTGTGGCTGTTCTGAACTCTTTTAAAGAACATGAATAAAGAATAATTTTTAACATTACAAGATTGGATCGACTGCTTTCATTTGGGAAAATGACCACCTACTGAGAACTGCTCATGTTATGGATATACACTGCAAAATATGATTTGGATGTTGATTTAATTATTATTATAAGAGTGCAGGGCTATCTTGTTTATATTGTTGTAGAGTGTACAAGATTTCTTGTCTCTCTAAGTTAGGACCTAGGGGTTTGTGTCCTAAACCTTTTTGCACCTGAAATTTCCATTTGTGGGACGTTAGGACTAGTGCAGACACCAATGCTTTGATCCCCTTTTTTGTGTGAAATTCTTCTTCTGAAGGCAGAGAGGCCTTTGCCTAGTCCAAACCAGTTCTGGTCAGTCCTGGAGCACTTTGTTGACAAGATTCCTTCTTTCCTTTGACAGTGTAGGCCAGGGCCATCAGACGCACCACAGGAGGTGGAGCCAGCATTGTGGAGGGAATGCACAGCCCTATTCAGGTCCCAGGTGCACCTCCTCCCACCACTCTACATGTAGATAGCCCTATTCATCCCTGTGCTGACTCACACTGCCTCCGGGAATTTCCCCAGCCCCTGTCACTCAAACTCCAGACAAGAAATACACAACCTAGCAGAGGCAGGTTTGGATGGTTAGACAAGAAAATACCTACTTTCTAAAAGTGGTATTTTCAAACACAGAATGTTAAAACCAACTTCACTAAAAGATGTATTTTCATCATCATCATAGTCTTTATTCGAAAATTTGAGTTCATAAAAGACACATAAAACACAAAACATACAATGGCATTAAAAACACCCTAATAGATGCAAAGACCGTAAAATCCAACAGATCATAAATATTAAAATGTGAGATTAAAAAGCATTAAACAATACATCTACGACTAGATGGTGAGAAAACATATAAAATAAAAAAGTTTAAGAGAGGGAAGAAGAATCCATGGCCCAGCCATACAATGGGTCAGTAAAAGATGTATTTTATCATTCTGAGTTAAGGTATACTAAACTCGAATTTCTACCATGTTCCCTGAGTCAGTTAGGATTATAAAATTTAATAATCAAATTGCCCATTCTGGCCTATGGGGAACAGGTAGCCTTGCAATAGTGAAAAACAAAAATGGCTGTAATTCACTATTAGGACATGCCACACACACTAGGGCATGTCCTACCTTATACTTACAATGCACCCTGCCCTTGGGCCTACCATAGGGTGTCTGATATAAAGAAAAGGATAGGTTTAGGGACTGGCAAGTGGGTGCACTTTCCCAATCAGCATGGCAGTACCAGACTGCACACAGGCTCTGCAATGGAACGCCTTAGACACACTTTAACAGGCTGCTTCTGTGCTTGGCACAACCAGTGCTGCAAGCCCACTGGCAGCATTTGGATTACCAGCCCTGGGCACTCCTGGTGCACTGTACTAGGGTCTGACAAGTAAACCAAATCAGCCAATCATGGAATCACTAATTCATACATCAATTTACAATAGGGAGAGCATATGCACTTTAGCACTGATCAGCAGTGGTAAAGTGCCCAGAGTCATAAAACAAACAACAACAGGTCAGAGAAAATACAGGAGGAAGGCAAAAAGTTCAGGGATGACTCTGCAAAAAGGGCCAAGTCCAACACAACCCCGTTCCAGACAAAATGCAGGGTAGACCAATCACTACTTTGATGGGCTTCCCTGCTTTGGGCGATAGAACCTGGACCTGGCCCACGACTGCAGGGGCATATTCCAGTTCGACGCCAATCTAAACCCATTTCAATTCCTCTGTCCAAACTTAATGTACAAACTCACAAGAGGTCAGAACCTAAACCAACAGTGTGCATGGTAAGAAGCTTTCAGAATCTTTTTTTTAAAAACACCAAATTTGAAAACTTTCTGTAATTAAGGATCAGTGAAACTCTACGCCAAAGGCTTTCAGTCATGGTGGCTGTGTCTCCCATTCTACCAGATCCAAAAGAAAAGGCAACTTAAAAGGTAGTGCTTGAGGGTGTTGGCATCACTTTGGAGGACGATTGACTTAAAAAAGGGAAGCAAAGGCATGCAACTTCAAAAGAGAAGTCCTTTGGGGAGACATACTTCTGGTTGAGAGGAAAAAGCGGGCACTTGAGGTAGAGGGCACTTTTGCCCTTGTCGCCTCAGGTAGAACACTTGATAAAAATAAAAATGTCTTGAAGAATCCATGGCTGCTCATAAAATACCAATGTGAGTGGGGACAAAAAGACATAGACAAGAGATGAAACATCCCGAACAAAAAGACAGACTGAAATCAGTAGAAACAAGAAGTTGAACAGCATTAATAGTATACAGGTGAGGAAGAAAGACTTCTCATGCAGTAGGATGCAGTTCTAGATGCGATGTTTAATATTCAGGAAGAGGAAGAAACTTTATTGGAGGTTAAGTTGGCAGATTCTCTACAGGTTAAGTTAGACATGTATCCCTTGAGAGCATCTCCACTTGATGCTATCTCCATGTACCACAGAGAAGTGAAGAGATCAAATGCTGTTAGAGTGCAGATTGAAGTGGAGCAGGAGGTCACTTGCTTCTTATTAGAAAGCTTGAGCCCAGTCCACAGGAAAATCCTATTTTTACCCATGCTTCCTAACCTACTGCAATGGGGTAAGAATGGGTTCAGGATACCAGCAACCCCAAAGGGGAAACATCCTTCACAACGTGGGCATTGCATCGCAATGCCTTTACATCGCGGTCATTACAAAGCGACTTGCGCTGGATGGCGCTCTAACCTAATGAACAGAATGATTTACTATTCCAACACCTTCCCTACTGTATGTAGACTGGAGTTGGAATAGTAAATAGTACTATTCCTAAGTCCAGTGCCCTCCAGCGCAAGTCGTTGTAACGACTTGCATTGTAACAAACGCAATGTAAAGTACAGCGTTGTAAATGTATGAGTAGTAACTTCATACATTCCCTCAAAGGCAATGTCCACAGCTCGGAACAGAGCAAAATCCCCTGTGTGCCTTAAGGACACTGCCAGACCAGGACCGTTAAAGGTTGGAGACTGTAGTAAGGAAGGTGGAGAGTAGCAGAAATACAGTGGCAGATTTCAAACTGAAACACACTGTTAAATATATGCCCATTAGAAGTGGGATGATATGGAACACCGCACGATACATCTTCTCAAGTAATATCGAAAGTGAGGCAAATGTGTAGACCTCTTTCTGTGCTGCAAAGACATGCCTCACTGCCCATTTCAGGCCTCAAACTTGAAATACAAGCAAACGTACTAGATATGCCTTGCACAGGTAATTGCTCACTTAGTACTAAGGTAGGGCAGCTCCTGGAAGCTCCTGGAAGCCAAGAAAATGGCTGAGATGACAAGAAAAATGAGAGTACTGCAAACTGATACGAGGAATGTATAAAAGAGGGGTAAATACATACCGAAGAGAAGAAGGGCAATCCACACATATTTTGGTGTAAAGTCTGCAGCAATTGTTCAGAACTCTGGCAGATCACCTCAGAAGGCAAGCAGGTTATATGTATCCTTACTTGAATGACTGCCTGGTGAAGGTTAATGCATTCATACAATGCAAGTTGAATCTGCAGATAGTGGTGAAGTTACAGAATCAGCTTGGATCCACCGTCAATTGGAAAAAACATCCTAATTTCTGGAGACGGAAAAGACATTCCTTGTGACAGATTTTGACAGTGTGGGCAGTTGTCTACACAACAATGAAAACTGTACAAGCATTGCAGGATGAAACTTGTCTTTGCCAGACATCTCAGTTGCAGTCAATGAGGACAGTTATGAAGTTGTTGAGCATGCAGGAATAGTTAAGCGGTTACAAAGGCTGAGGGTCTAGTAGCTGTAACAGGCATGGTCAACAAAGATTTTGAATGGTGGAGCAAAACCAATATGTTAAAGGGAAGACTGTTCAAAACACCCGTCCCACCACCATAACAGCTGTGTTTCATATAAGATGTAGTGCTCACATTGTGGCATCTCTAAAGGGTCCTTGGTTACCGCAGGAGCACATATCAACTACCTGGAATGCAATTTAATCTTTCTAGTGCTAAAAGGCTTGCAAAGTCAGATCTTCAACAAAAGTGTTCTGATTTTGACAGACAACTCAACTGCAATCTTTTACCTAAATAAGCATTCTTTGATAGACAGGCAGTTTCTGGAATTGAGCACACCTCATGTAGATCTGTGTAAACAATGAAAAAACAAAACAAATCCAGTACTTTGCATTCAGGCACAACCCTTCTCAGAGTTGGATGCACTGTTGATAAGCTGGTAAGAGAAATTTGCCACCAAAACAGTTGATATATATAATTACACTGATTCTCGTGCCATCAAAGTGTCTACATCAGATTTGGTACTCATATCCCATGCAGTTTCCAAGAAGGAGCAAAGAGACTATACTCTCCACGTGCTGTTGCAGCCCCACAGTTGAACCTAAATATATTTTAAGGACTGTTCATAATTCATGTTGGAGCATTACATAGGGCCTTGTTAAAGTGTCTGAATCTGAAAGCAGCATTATAATAGTGGTTGCTTTAAGTAGAGTAAATTAATTATGGGACTCACAGTGCAGGAACCATTGTTAACGATTTTTAAGGTTGGTAGATTTGCACCTATGGTAGTCTCACTGTTTCATATTAAACAATAACTCTACCATTCCTTTTTACAAAAAACAATTAGTGGAGCAGAAAGGGTCTTGCATGTATGGGGCATACAGAAGGCATTACTGTACTAGATGCAAGTAAGAGACTAATAGAAAGTGTAAACTATTCTTTGTAGCACATGCACTGCAAGCATTAGATACAGCACTCACTAAAGGTACCATTGCCAAGTGGATAGTACAAACCAATAAGTTAACATGCAAAACCGTGGAGGTTTAAACACAGGGCACATTCTATTAGAAAGAAGGGAGAAACATTTGTTTTTATATCTAATATCTCGTTGTGTGCCCATTGAAATGACTGCAACATGGTCATTGTAGCACATTTTCACAAAACACTTTTGTGTGGATATAGAAAAACACAAACAGCAGTGAGACAGTTGGTACTAAACATTCATTTGATTCAACTCCCTCTTGAAACTCCCATCCCCAGGAGTCTTAATACCACTAAGCTGACAATGCACAGCACATGAATCTAGAATAGATTTCACACTGTAAAAGAAAAATTACTTACCTGTGCAAATAGTTTTGCAGCTTGAGGCTTATTTAGATTTTACATGTGGCCCTCCCATCTCCCTAATATGAGGGAGTGGTTAGAAAAAAAATTGTGTGATGATAGATAGATGTACATCTTGAGCTGGGTGTAGGCGGCTAGAGTGGCAGTGGCAGTAAATGCAGGGAGGAGTGTGTGTGTTTGGGCGCCTGTGTGGGGGAGTTGTTGCTCCATAAAGAATCAATTAGATCTCACCAAAGGCAGTTTTGTGGCTTGAAGCTCTTCTGGATTTGCATGATGTGTAGTGTGCCGCCATTTAGTGTTGGAGTCCAGAGGTGATTGTTTGCAGTCTTTTTTCCCCATCCGGTGGGAGGAATCTGTATGACTTGGTTTGGCGTAGGCTATGGGCCCAGAGTGCTCAGTATTGTGACCTTCATGACATAATGTAGGACACAGTGGGGGGCATTCTGGGCTTATGATATAATGAAGGTCGCACTATGGGGCATTCTGGGCTTGTGGCTCACGTGGTGGCGAGTCGTGCAGATTTTGCCCACCTTATGGGAGGAAGGTTTGTGGTTGGACACTTCTGGACTCCAACAGTGGATGGCGGAGTGGTGAGTGTCAGGCAGATCTTTAGGAGCTTCAAGCGATAAAAGTGTTCTTGTTCTGTATAGACTTGATTATGCAAATAGCCTCTACCATGGATCATCTTTAACAACTATGAAAAGATTACAATGGATTCAAAACACTGCTGCCAGACTACTCTTACATATAACGCCAAAAGCCCACATGTACCCTGCCTTGAAGGCCCTACATTGGCTACCGGTTGCAGAAGATCCATATTCAAGCTGCTTTATAACCTCCACAAAGCCATGTATGGAACAGGATGCTCTTCATCCTGAATAATATCACCAAATACGTTCAAAAACAAAACCGACTCTCAAAATTGGCACCTCACCTCAAAATCCCACCATACAAGAAAAAAATCATAGGTGGCACATCCTTCTCTGTTCAAGACGACAAACCATGGAACTCTTTACCCCCAAACATAAGATCCACGGATAACTACCTTATCGTCAGAAGACTACTTAAGAGTTGGCTCTTCCCCACATAACCACCATACTCAAACATAAATATACAGCAAATCCCTGTATAAATAAGCATTTATTTGGACTGTAAATGTGTACCTAGATATGCGTATCCCTTTGTATAAATGTGTATAATAATTATGTTCATAAATATATAGCTATTCGTTAGTTCTGCTTAAAAAATGTACATATTACTTATGGTTATATTATTCTATGTTTAACATGTTTATAGGTCACTGCATAAATAGGTACATATTTATCATAACTATTTAATCTACAATTGCTTTACTACTGAATTACAAAATATATATAAGTATATATAGATATATAGCAGCAAAAAACCTCTGAGCCCAGAGGTTATGAAGAACACGCACTCACTCGGAATTCAATTGCAGTTTGTATATTTAATCCAAAGCCAAATTCATCAGCAGCAAGCCAAACAACACTGGCCCAACGCGTTTCGGTTCTCCCTCGAACCTTGATCACGGGTTACCAACAACAGGACCAGACATTATTTATTTCTATTTTGTCCTATCACTTCCTGTTTCACAGTTTACAAAGCATTCTGGTCCTTGTAGTGTTCGAATTTACACATTATGCTGGTGAAGTTGTAAAACCATATCAATTTTGATAAAATGAATTAAAATTAAAGATAGCACAGTAACATATGAAGAAAAGAGATACGTTTGGATGGGTTTGTCATTAATAAAATTCTTAACAACACCCTTACTTTAAAGTCGGTAATGGTAATCGACAGTTAATGTAATTGAGGAACTCCACTGTAGTAACTAACAGTAAACGCAATTTGCCATTCCAAATTGATAGACACCCTCTGGTGGGTATTGTCAAGGTTACAGTATACACAATATCATTGACAGTTGTAAGACCTTGCGATTTAGAGTTTACACAGGGTGCTGGGTTCAAAGAATAGTAGACAACCCTCCGGTGGGTGTATGAAGATTATACTATCAATGTATACCAGACTTTGCTGTTTGAACCCAATTAGTCACAGAATTAAAATTTTAACATTGAACTAATGCGGCCTGTTATTGTTATACTGTTATGTCCTATTAATTGACACGTTTAACTGGTAGACAGTTCACAAATGTACAAAAAGTTCCTCGTCCTGGTTAAGGCCAAAAGGAGTCAGAGTTCTGAAGGAAACAATGTGCTTAGACTCCTTTTGCCGGAGAAGTTTTTCTCGGTTGCCTCCACGTTCCAGAAATGGTACTTGTTCAATGGCGTAGTACCTTAGCAGTTCCCATTTGCTTTCATGCATACTTTCCATGTGTTTGGCAATAGCATTAGAGCGATCTAGGTTCACAGTTGCTCTGATATGTTCCAGGATTCTTTTTTTGATTTCACAGATTGTACTGCCTATGTACTTGAGCTTACACGGACATTCGACTACATACACCACATATTTGCTCTTGCAGGTAATATGTTGCTGAATTTTCCATTTAACGCCTTTTCTGCCTGCGACCTCTTTTTTCGGAACACCAATTTTACAGGCTTTGCAATTCTTGCATGGCCAGAAACCTTCAATGTTGGTCCATGGTTTGTGTGGTTTGAATTTAAAATGGCTGCGAGTCAACTTGGCACCATTGGTTCTATATATAGATATATATATATATCCACTCTCCAGTGCTTGAGTATGACCCGCCGCTGCTCCAAATCAGAGGGCACGTCATCCCGTTAGACCTCCCAAGCGCGGTCTAATTTACATCTCTAATCCCTTGTACAACAAGGATGACAACGCCGTGTCTTTCACCAAAACAATAATTTATTGTCGGTTGTTGTTGTCGGACGCATTTCTCCTGCACAGCAGGCTTGCTTACCAACAAATTGAAAAAGTTTTCAACCATTTTAAAACACACCTAATCACGTGTCACAAGTGAACTACAACATAATAAGCATTGAAGACGGACTGGTAGTTCTACCATATCTTACAACTGTTTGGCATTGTTTGGTTAATCAAGTATTCATTCTACTTGGAAACGGCGCAACATTAATACAATTGCATGTAAATGTACATATAAAATTACTAATGCAATTACTGTATCTATTAAAATTGATAACTAATTTTTCCCATAGTGGGCTTAATCAAAGTCAATAGTGCAATTTCATAATTCATATGATGCATTAGCAGCCGCTCTTTTAAAACCACCAAATAACAAATCCTTGTATAAATAAGCATTTATTTGGACTGTAAATGTGTACCTAGATATGCGTATCCCTTTGTATAAACGTGTATAATAATTATGTTTATAAAGATATAGCTATTCGTTAGTTATGCTTAAAAAATGTACATATTACTTATGGTTATATTATTCTATGTTTAACATGTATATAGGTCACTGCATAAATAGGTACATTTTTATCATAACTATTTTATCTACAATTGCTTCACTACTGAATAACAAAATATATATATAGGTATATATATAGGTATATATAGATATATATATGTATTTTATATATATATATATCTATATATATATATCTATATATATATATATATACCTATCTATATATATATATATATATATATTATCTAATGGCGGTCGCCAGTAGATAGTTATAGTTAGGACCGTGTTTCCATAGGAAATCTGAAAATTCTATTTTGAATAACTTTGGCGCCGGTTGACGAATCCTCGCGAAATTTACAAAACTAATGGGGCGCTATGCTCAGCTCCTACCCTGAAAGTCTCGGGGTGATTCGTCAAGCGGGGGCCGAGAAAAAAGGGGGTCTCAAAACGCGTTTTCCCCATGCATTTTCCCATAGGACCTTTAGTCGAAGGTACAGCCCGAACGGCTGAACAGAATTACTTGAAATTTGGCAGAGAGGTAGTCCTCAGGTCAGGCATGTGCCTTTTGCATGTATGGAGTAAATCTGTTCAGTATTTCCTGAGAAAATTGCAGTTAAAGCACATAAATATCTATAGCCGCGCAACGCGCGTGCACCGTGCGCGCACGGTGCGCGAGCGTAATTCTGATTGGTGGTTACATGTCAGTCAACGTTCGAATCGGTCGAAATTAGGAAGTGTCGGCCGCCATTTGTTTGTTGTGGGTGCGAGAGTGAAAAATAGAGGTGGCGAATGTGAAAAGGGGGCAGGGTAGAGAGTTCCTGACCCCCTAGCCTTTGTCAGGGGGCCCTAAAGGACCCCGAAGGGTGAAAAACATATATTTTTTTTTTTTAAATTGCGGGGTGCGCGCACGGGGAAAAACCTTAAAAAAAAGAATTACAAAACAAACATACATAACTCAGCATTTAAAAAACCGTACAAATTCACTTAAAAAAACCATAGGTTTCACACACGTTATAGTTAGGAATTAGCATTTAAAAAACCTTGCAAATTCACTTAAAAAACCATAGGTTTCACACATGTTATAGTTAGGTGGACATTTCACTCGTAAAAAACCAATGAAATTCCCCTGTTATAGTTAGGTCAGATAACTATAACTCGCGCGACCGCCATGCTATCACAAGGATGATGTCATCAGTGATGCCATGAGTGATGCCACTGACCATGTCATGAGTGATGTAACATGTGACGTCATGAGCACTGGATTGCTGGCGCGCGAGTTATAGTTATCTGACCTAACTATAACGGGGGAATTTCATTGGTTTTTTACGAGTGAAATGTCCACCTAACTATAACATGTGTGAAACCTATGGTTTTTTAAGTGAATATATATATATATATATCTATATATATATCGAGAAGCCTCCGCTCGCATTTCCTTGCTACCAGTGCCAGAAACGGAGCACGGCCCACAATATAGTACATCAATAGAAGTTTTTATTCAACTATATATATATATATATATATATATATATATATATATATATATAATATATATATATATATATCCATACACCAAGTTTTACCTTGCTTTGAAGACGCCACACACGTGGAAGTTAAATCATTTTATTGATGTAGGCAGAAGTGAAACGTTGATTGCTGCAGCTGAAAAAGCGACATACGCGTTTCGGGCGTGCTGCCCTTAATCATTGGCATGCAGATAAAGTCCCGACTGTCTTTGCTGCATTTGAAACATCTCTTGGGCCCGCCCTGATGGACATGCGCCCCAATGCCTTGTGGGTATTGCAGTTCAATTCGTTAACCACAGTGGGTGCACACAGGACTTCTTGCGAAATATTTACATATCCAAGTGGTTATTCTGCTGTGCAAACAGGTAGGTACACTGCAAATGTCAATCCCGCAACACCGGACTTCCACGTCCCACTGGCACCCAGCATGACAGGCGCCGTAGGACCGCACTTGCGGTGGGGCATCCTCACGACGAGGCTTCGCCGCAATTAATCTCCATACACCAAGTTTTACCTTGCTTTGAAGACGCCACACACGTGGAAGTTAAATCCTTTTATTGATGTAGGCAGAAGTGATACGTTGTTTGCTGCAGGTGAAAAAGCGCCATACGCATTTCGGGCGTGCTGCTTTTAATCATTGGCATGCAGATAAAGTCCCGACTGTCTTTGCTGCATTTGAAACATCTCTCGGGCCCGCCCTGATGGACATGCGCCCCAATGCCTTGTGGGTATTGCAGTTCAATTTGTTAACCACAGTGGGTGCATACAGGACTTCTTGCGAAATATTTACATATCCAAGTGGTTATTCTGCTGTGCAAACAGGTAGGTACACTGCAAATGTCAATCCCGCAACAACGGACTTCCACGTCCCACTGGCACCCAGCATGACAGGCGCCGTAGGACCGCACTTGCGGTGGGGCATCCTCACGACGAGGCTTCGCCGCAATTAATCTCCATACACCAAGTTTTACCTTGCTTTGAAGACGCCACACACGTGGAAGTTAAATCCTTTTATTGATGTAGGCAGAAGTGATACGTTGTTTGCTGCAGCTGAAAAAGCGCCATACGCGTTTCGGGCGTGCTGCCCTTAATCATTGGCATGCAGATAAAGTCCCGACTGTCTCTGCTGCATTTGAAACATCTCTCGGGCCCGCCCTGATGGACATGCGCCCCAATGCCTTGTGGGTATTGCAGTTCAATTCGTTAACCACAGTGGGTGCAGACAGGACTTCTTGCGAAATATTTACATATCCAAGTGGTTATTCTGCTGTGCAAACAGGTAGGTACACTGCAAATGTCAATCCCGCAACAACGGACTTCCACGTCCCACTGGCACCCAGCATGACAGGTGCGTAGGACCGCACTTGCGGTGGGGCATCCTCACGACGAGGCTTCGCCGAAATTAATCTCCATACACCAAGTTTTACCTTGCTTTGAAGACGCCACACACGTGGAAGTTAAATCCTTTTATTGACGTAGGCAGAAGTGATACGTTGTTTGCTGCAGCTGAAAAAGCGCCATACGCGTTTCGGGCGTGCTGCCCTTAATCATTGGCATGCAGATAAAGTCCCGACTGTCTTTGCTGCATTTGAAACATCTCTCGGGCCCACCCTGATGGACATGCGCCCCAATGCCTTTTGGGTATTGCAGTTCAATTCGTTAACCACAGTGGGTGCAGACAGGACTTCTTGCGAAATATTTACATATCCAAGTGGTTATTCTGCTGTGCAAACAGGTAGGTACACTGCAAATGTCAATCCCGCAACAACGGACTTCCACGTCCCACTGGCACCCAGCATGACAGGCGCCGTAGGACCGCACTTGCGGTGGGGCATCCTCACGACGAGGCTTCGCCGCAATTAATCTCCATACACCAAGTTTTACCTTGCTTTGAAGACGCCACACACGTGGAAGTTAAATCCTTTTATTGATGTAGACAGAAGTGATACGTTGTTTGCTGCAGCTGAAAAAGCGCCATACGCGTTTCGGGCGTGCTGCCCTTAATCATTGGCATGCAGATAAAGTCCCGACTGTCTTTGCTGCATTTGAAACATCTCTCTGGCCCGCCCTGATGGACATGCGCCCCAATGCCTTGTGGGTATTGCAGTTCAATTCGTTAACCACAGTGGGTGCAGACAGGACTTCTTGCGAAATATTTACATATCCAAGTGGTTATTCTGCTGTGCAAACAGGTAGGTACACTGCAAATGTCAATCCCGCAACAACGGACTTCCACGTCCCACTGGCACCCAGCATGACAGGAGCCGTAGGATCGCACTTGCGGTGGGGCATCCTCACGACGAGGCTTCGCCGCAATTAATCTCCATACACCAAGTTTTACCTTGCTTTGAAGACGCCACACACGTGGAAGTTAAATCCTTTTATTGATGTAGGCAGAAGTGATACGTTGTTTGCTGCAGCTGGAAAAGCGCCATACGCGTTTCGGGCGTGCTGCCCTTAATCATTGGCATGCAGATAAAGTCCCGACTGTCTTTGCTGCATTTGAAACATCTCTCGGGCCCGCCCTGATGGACATGCGCCCCAATGCCTTGTGGGTATTGCAGTTCAATTCGTTAACCACAGTGGGTGCAGACAGGACTTCTTGCGAAATATTTACATATCCAAGTGGTTATTCTGCTGTGCAAACAGGTAGGTACACTACAAATGTCAATCCCGCCACAACGGACTTCCACGTCCCACTGGCACCCAGCATGAGAGGCGCCGTAGGACCGCACTTGCGGTGGGGCATCCTCACGACGAGGCTTCGCCGCAATTAATCTCCATACACCAAGTTTTACCTTGCTTTGAAAACGCCACACACGTGGAAGTTAAATCCTTTTATTGATGTAGGCAGAAGTGATACGTTGTTTGCTGCAGCTGAAAAAGCGCCATACGCGTTTCGGGCGTGCTGCCCTTAATCATTGGAATGCAGATAAAGTCCCGACTGTCTTTGCTGAAATTGAAACATCTCTCGGGCCCGCCCTGATGGACATGCGCCCCAATGCCTTGTGGGTATTGCAGTTCAATTCGTTAACCACAGTGGGTGCAGACAGGACTTCTTGCGAAATATTTACATATCCAAGTGGTTATTCTGCTGTGCAAACAGGTAGGTACACTGCAAATGTCAATCCCGCAACAACGGACTTCCACGTCCCACTGGCACCCAGCATGACAGGTGCGTAGGACCGCACTTGCGGTGGGGCATCCTCACGACGAGGCTTCGCCGCAATTAATCTCCATACACCAAGTTTTACCTTGCTTTGAAGACGCCACACACGTGGAAGTTAAATCCTTTTATTGATGTAGGCAGAAGTGATACGTTGTTTGCTGCAGCTGAAAAAGCGCCATACGCGTTTCGGGCGTGCTGCCCTTAATCATTGTCATGCAGATAAAGTCCCGACTGTCTTTGCTGCATTTGAAACATCTCTCGGGCCCGCCCTGATGGACATGCGCCCCAATGCCTTGTGGGTATTGCAGTTCAATTCGTTAACCACAGTGGGTGCAGACAGGACTTCTTGCGAAATATTTACATATCCAAGTGGCTATTCTGCTGTGCAAACAGGTAGGTACACTGCAAATGTCAATCCCGCAACAACGGACTTCCACATCCCACTGGCACCCAGCATGACAGGCGCCGTAGGACCGCACTTGCGGTGGGGCATCCTCACGACGAGGCTTCGCCGCAATTAATCTCCATACACCAAGTTTTACCTTGCTTTGAAGACGCCACACACGTGGAAGTTAAATCCTTTTATTGATGTAGGCAGTCGGGACTTTATCTGCATGCCAATGATTAAGGGCAGCACGCCCGAAACGCGTATGGCGCTTTTTCAGCTGCAGCAGACAACGTATCACTTCTGCCTACATCAATAAAAGGATTTAACTTCCACGTGTGTGGCGTCTTCAAAGCAAGGTAAAACTTGGTGTATGGAGATTAATTGCGGCGAAGCCTTGTCGTGAGGATGCCCCACCGCAAGTGCGGTCCTGCGGCGCCTGTCATGCTGGGTGCCAGTGGGACGTGGAAGTCCGTTGTTGCGGGATTGACATTTGCAGTGTACCTACCTGTTTGCACAGCAGAATAACCACTTGGATATGTAAATATTTCGCAAGAAGTCCTGTCTGCACCCACTGTGGTTAACAAATTGAACTGCAATACCCACAAGGCATTGGGGCGCATGTCTATCAGGGCGGGCCCGAGAGATGTTTCAAATGCAGCAAAGTCAGTCGGGACTTTATCTGCATGCCAATGATTAAGGGCAGCACGCCCGAAACGCGTATGGCGCTTTTTCAGCTGCAGCAAACAACGTATCACTTCTGCCTACATCAATAAAAGGATTTAACTTCCACGTGTGTGGCGTCTTCAAAGCATGGTAAAACTTGGTGTATGGATATATATATATATATATATATATATATATATATTATGAAAACAAATACAATTAGCTTAAAGTACAGCAACACTTGAAAGTCTACGTTTAATAAATACAACTTAAATCTACATATATTACCTTCTTTATACATACATACCTTCCATGAATTTATGTATCCTTATGTTTATTACATTACTTCTAATTCATCATCTCAAATGCACTACCCTATATCTCACCCTATACCTCTCTCAATATATCCTCTCCCATTCTACTTCTATGATTCCCATAATATCCCTTTCTTAGACGCTACCCTCTTCTACCACTACTTGCATCCTCTCAAACCTCTTTTACTATTCAGATCTCCCAAACAAGCCTTTTTAAACCCTTCCCTGTGACTCTTCCTCCTCCCCTTTACTCATCCCAAAACTCCTCCTAGTGCTATCATCTCCGAAAAAAACACTTTCTAGACCCTTCCCTCCTCTAACCCTCCATTATCCATTTCAATCCGTCTAACAAACTCACATGTCCACAGCTCAAATTGATTTCATTTTTCCCTATTCTAATTCCCCACTAATCCTATTTGGGTTCCGGAGTAGCGTGCTACCCACTGAAAAGCATTTCAACACCTCATCAGGGGCAGCAAGCACTGTATAAGGCAAACACTTCACTCTTCTATCCTTCCACAATCCTTTTTGAATCTAAATAATAAACTCACATTTCCACCACTCAAACTAATTTCATATTTCGCTATACTAACTCACCAGTAATCCACTAATTGGGTAGCGTTCTACTCGCTGTAAAGCATTCTACGTCTCGTCAGTGACAGTAAGTGCTATATAAATACAATTACACTTACAATATGATGTCATCTGTGCTGCCAAAGCAACTACACAACCGTGCTTGCATAAGTCTAAATCCGATTGAGCATTGTTCCATAGTACCCAGTTACTGATCTTATTCTCTCTTGTGTGACATCTGTACTTCAGGGAAACCCTTCAGTACAGTTGTCACTCATAACATCGTCCATGCGTGATGTGTATAATATGAGCTTACACAACAATGATCTTGAAAGTTACACTTATAACAACTGGGAAAATGACGGGATGTTAATCACACCCACCCATCTCCATTGAGTGCACCTGTTTTCATTTTCCGCTAGTATTTCATGCAAATCCAGTCACGCTACTTTGTGGGACTTTAATTAATGTGGCTTTGTTTGGTATCCTGTGGGTGTTTCTGCAGCGCCTGCCAAGTTGAGTTACCTCTGCATAACATTTCAAGGGCTTGGCAAAAAAACCGCTTTGGAATTTAGGGGCATATCAGCAACACCCGGCGATAATTATCGCTCAGCGCTCATAGCGTGAGGATCATTAACGCCGGGTAACGTGGATTTTTATCGCTGAGATAGCATGCTATTAGCAACGCTTATCTCCTCAGCGATAAAAATCCTCACGCCAACTGCCTAACGTGAGATTATCGCTGGAAACCCAGCAATAATCTCACGTAGTGTGGCGTTAGCTTGCTGATAGGGACTCACAAACTTAGCCATGATATCCACCCTCCATAGGATATCATGGCTAAGTCAGTCTTGAAGCAGGCGTAAGGAAAGTAGCGATAACAGGGGTTATCGCTACTTTTCCTGACACTATGCTTCATAGTGTGGGGCTTGATGATAGGAGAAATGTCGCTTAGCGACATTTCTCCTGTCATGTTAGGTCAGGAACGCCCACTTTGCATCTCATTAGAGATGCAAAGCTGGGCGTTAGGGATCCCCAAGCTAAAGCAAGGTTTCACGCGTTAGCGTGGCCTTGCTAATTAGGTGATAAAATTATAGGCGCTTTTCGGCCGAAAACGGCCGCTAAACGGCGATAATTTTTTATCGCCTCGTTGTAAATATGCCCCTTGGTGTGATTCAGGTTAATAATTTCATTGCAGCAGCAATTAAGAAGGACAGGAGGGACTAGGCTGTAAAAGAGCACAGACGATCATAGACATAATATTAGAGACGCAACTTTATTCAAACTGCACTTACTTAAGGAAAGAAAATAAGCTGATTTTATAGATCACACGTGGAGAAATATTAGGCCAAGAGGGCTCCCATGCTTAAAATGTCACACGACTGCATTTGGGTTTGTTTACCTGGAAATCTAAAGAGACTGAAGAAAGAACATTTAAAAGAGCTTAGTCAAATAAAAAACACGCATAGCCAAATGGCCCAGCCCAAGATACAGCCTCCCGACATATGGAAAATCCCTTCATCAAAGGCACATGTCTCTCCACAGAATGGCGAACTCCCTCTGTGACTGAAACGTGAAGGGTTTGATCAGTCCTTCGCCTCAGACCACAGCCTGGATCTGATTTCCCTTTCTTCACATTAAAAAGAACCTTGAAGCCAAAGTCAATACGTTTTCATCCTCATCTTACACCTGGCGGCCTATGAGCCAAGTCACGAACTGAGGGCCAGAAAGGGGTGAGCTCCTGTCTTGGATTGCACGGCTTCTCAGCACCCAGCTCCCCACTGAAATTTTAAGACAGGTGGGGCACCCTAGGCCTCTCAGCTATGAATGATTCTGCAAAACAATGTCCCCCAGTAAACATAATTGCTGGATTCATAGCAAAACACCTGCTTACCAACTTGACACAGACACCTTAAACCTCTTTGAACCCAACCACAGGATCATGTTCATACGTGAAGAAGTAGTGTAGCTAATCAGATCCTTACTTCAGATAGCGTGGGTGTCTACCTTCCTGCAGGAAATTGATAAACCAGACACTGTCGTGTATGATTTGGCACGCCAGCCGCTCCACCGTGGAACATGCCCCGCTTGATTCAGGGCAGGGTTTGGCTTTCATAAATTTTTTTGGATCATGGGAAGAGCAGAGTTGCTATTCTCTTGCATAAATTCCGGACATAATGCATACTGAGTGATGATCACACAGATTCTGGCCACCTGACTAAAAATGTATATCCCTCCCTTGATACATCCCTCACAGGTAGGGTTTGTACGTAGGTGCTCATCAACAAACCACTCGTGAACACTCTCACACTTATTCTGGCAGGCAGCAATGACAGGGACAAAAAGATTATCATCTCCCTTGGTGCCAAAAAAGTGTTAGACCGCATGGATTGGCCTTACTTATTTAGAGTAAATGCAGGCATGGGCATGGGGACATTTATTGACAAGGTCCATTGTTTATATAGTTCCCCCACCACTCCCATGACCTGGGAGGGCTTCTCATCCCTCTTCTTTAACATAAATAGGGGAAAAAGGCAGGGTTGCCCTCTCTATTCCTTGTTTTTCCTACTAGTATTAGAATCCATATGGTTGGCCATCCATGACACATCAGCCACTCGGGTATGAAAATGAAAGTGAGTGAACAGAAAGCGTTTTATTATGTGGACCACATATTCGTCGTCATAATCTACACAAGCTCTGATGAAAATGATTGAATCCTTCTCTGCATTCTGGGGCGATAAAATAAAAATAAATTGGTCCAAATGCAAGGCATTGCCATTGACACCTGTCCTTCTCCTAGCAATGTAGCCTCCTTAAATACCTTGGTATTCATCTGAATAAAGGGCAAGCGTATTTCGTGAGTGATAACGTTACCCCCATTATCAATAAGTTTAAAATAGAATTTGTTACATGGTCAAAACTGCAACTATCCCTACGGGGCAAGGTATAGATCATAAAAATGTATGTGATGCACAGATTCAACTTGATCTTTAGCATGCTCCCTCTGATAGTGCTCTTAGGTTGTCTGTTGCAGGAGATTGACTGGATCATTGGAAATTTCATATGGAGTGTACGCAAACCATGTCTCAAGGTCTCCAATTTCTATGCCAAACGACAACCAGAGAACTGTGTCTCCCAAATGCTGAATCCTATTGCTTAGCTTTCCATTTGACATGCGCTGTTTACATAGAGAAGCTCCCTAGTGGGTACCCAGGGAAAACATATACTGCACATGACAGGAACCTCACGGTCTTTTATACTGGTCATATCCGATCCCACCCAAATGGTCACCCTATTTTACATTCTTTTTGATTCCTCTAGAAATGGGTTTACACACTGCTTCTGTCTTCAGGCACCATCCACTTACATGCCTTCGTTTGGAGGAACAGGAACATAACAGTAGGAGGGAGGAAATCGACTGGTCCTTGTGGAAAACAAAGACAATATTTTGTCTAGAGGACATGATCAATCATGGTGATTTAATCTAATTTGACTCACTAAAGCGTGACTATGGGCTCGCGCCCACAATGCTGGCAATATATTCAGCTTAATCACAGTCTACGGAGAACTCTAGGGCCCCCGCCTTTCACCTTAGAAGCTGACCTGAAACTACAATATTCTGTAACATGAAAGGACTACAAAGGGACTGTGTTGGGACTTTACACTACTTTAACAGACATTCTTTTCTTGCAGAGGAGTGCTCTTAGGGCCCGATTCACAAAGATAAACTGAGACAAAAGTCTAACTTTACAACTTTCAGTATTTACAAAGGGCATTTCCGAGTAGTAAAGTTAGACTTTTGTCTTAGTTTAACTTAAATTTGATCTCAGTTAGACTTAAGACAAAAAGTTAAGTTAAACTGAAACAAAAGTCTAACTTTACTATTCGTAAATGCCCTTTGTGAATACCATAAGTCATAAAGTTAGACCATCTTCTCTCAAGTTTACCTTTGTAATGCAGGCCCGCAGTCTTCATAGATGGTAGGAAGACAGTTGGATCTTTGTATTCATAACAATGACTGGCTCGCTATTTTCAAGGATCTTGATAAAACACTGAACGAAGCCAGACTGAAATTTACTTGTTTAAAGATCTTCCATAAAAATCATTGAACTCTAGTGAAGCTACAGGGGCCACATACGCAAGCAGAGTCTAGGTGTTTGCGATGCTCTGCCTCAGACTGTGACACCATGCACATCTTGTGGGACTATACAACCCTTTCACATTATTTGAGACAGATCTGGGACTTGCAAAAGGGTGAATTTGTGATGTCATCGCCACTGAGGAGTAGACTGACTTCACTGCATGACACTTCTACCTTATCATCTTCACCACAACATGCCAAATGATGGCTCTCTACAGCCCTAGCGATAGCAAAAGCAGAGTTTCGATGCCACTGGAAATCTGTCATGCCACCCTCTTACTGAATATGGTCATCACACATGAATATAACTGCCAGTTACGAAAAGATCATATACAAACTGCTGGGGTGCATTTCTCCACATACGGACGACTCTGATGGGTTTGGCGCTGTCCTCCACATAACACGCATGATGCTGGGAGTCTCAGCTCTTGCGCCACCCGAATCATTGTGTCCATGTCAGGCTAATAACTTCAGACAGTGGTCACCCCCTTAACATTCCCTTCTCCAATAGAGTACGGTTATTGGCACACCACTCTAAGAGTAGACTAGCACCATTCCAGTCCATGCATAAAAACTTGGGGATGTATCTTATAGGCACTGGTCACTCATGGTATTGCAGTGGGATGGATGATACAGGGCGAGGCATTTGGGACCAGATGCATATAGACTCCAATTTGTGATTTCCTAGTAGCAAATTTTTGCAATTGGCTATTAGGAAATTGGAAACAGCTATGTACATCAGTGAATTTTACACTGTTTATGATTCCCTGTGGGTCGTAACTGCCCTACCCCATTAATACAAAAACAACAGTTGATGGACAGAATGCAGAACAATGTCATACATTCACCCCAGTACAGAGATCTTGGCCTAAATCCATCATTTCTTTGCTCACCATGCCGTTCCAGTTTGAATCCAGCCATATGCAAATAAGTCTTGACCCTGTTCCTCATGGGAACAGTCCAGCCCGAACTGCCGAGCCAGGTCCTCCCTGGACTGGAAACAAGCGTACTAGGACTGGTTTCGGGGTTTCACCCCTCTTCAGCCAGGATAGCTTGATTCCAGTGGCATGGAGAGCACGGGACCCACGTCTGGGCATACCCTTCCCACTCGGGGTGACAAATGCAAAAACAACAGTTGATGGAATGCAGAACAATGTCATACATTCACCCCAGTACAGAGACCCGAGCCTAAATCCATCATTTATTTGCTCACCATGCCGTTCCAGTTTGAACCCAGCCATATGCAAATCAGTCTTGACCCTATGCCTCATGGGAACAGTCCAGCCCGAACTGCCAAGCCAGGTCCTCCCTGGACTGGAAACACGCATCCTAGGACCAGTTTCGGGGTTTCACCCCTCTTCAGCCAGGATCGCTTGATTCCAGTGGCATGGAGAGCACGGTACCCACGTCTGGGCATACCCTTCCCACTCGGGGTGACAAATGCAAAAACAACAGTTGATGGACAGAATGCAGAACAATGTCATACATTCACCCCAGTACAGAGATCTGGGCCTAAATCTATCGTTTTTTTGCTCACCATGCCGTTTCAGTTTGAACCCAGCCATATGCAAATCAGTCTTGACCCTGTGCCTCATGGGAACAGTCCAGCCCGAACTGCCAAGCCAGGTCCTCCCTGGACTGGAAACAAGCATCCTAGGACCGGTTTCGGGGTTTCACCCCTCTTCAGCCAGGATAGCTTGATTCCAGTGAAACCGGTCCTAGGATGCTTGTTTCCTTAAAGGAAAATGGGACGCGTTTAAATAAGAAAAATTAAACATTACTGTTTTATTGTTTAAGAGTAGGCAGTGGTCTGTGGGACCACTTCCTGCTTGTAAAAAATATTTTCGCATCCATTCGCAATGGGGAAATGGTCGCCTGGGGACCCCTTACCATTTGCTAGTGGCTTACCACCTACTCAAAGTATGTGGTGAAATGCGATTGTTTTGCGACCACAAATGCGGTAGCAAAACAATGGTACATACCATTCGGACTCGGTATTAGGAAGGCACGCCCTTGGCGCGCCCCTTCCTAACAGCGACTCGCAAACACAAATTAGTGAGTCACCAACTCACCAAATAGCGTTTGTACATACCACCACCCTTTTTTGAGGTCGAAAGCAGGCCAATTTCCCGTTTGTGACTGCAAAAAACGCCCATACATCTGGCCTATGGTACATGGAAAAAGGCATTTTTCCAGACGCAAACAGCCCGATTCTGTCAGTCGAGCGGTTTGCAACCTGGAATAATCTATGTACTTCTGGCCCTTGATACCTTATTATGTGTGTCTCTTTGTTTACCTTTTCCTACAGCAGATGCTATTGCCCTCAAAAAGTTTTTTTTTGTTTGGTCACTTTAATTTCATTTGGGACTTCTCCCCTCTTTCCACCGTTGAAGAAGCTTTTCTTTCTCATCTATGTTTCAACAACATGTACTGTGTTTTTCTGCTTTACTACCTATATATATTTCTCAGCGATGTGACTTGAGAAAAATCAATGAAGAATTGAGATATATATGTATTTTTTTTTAAGTAAGTGTTGCTGCTATATTAGACAATAAGGCCCAGCTCGGACCTTGTCAAATTTATCACTACTAGCTATGTAATGTAAATGCAAATGCAAATAAAAAGTGTGAACCCTGCCCACCGCTTCTTCCTAATGCTGCAGGCATGTCCTATTTCATCAGCATTACCTATAATAAATTGCTTCCATTTTGGGATTAATTAAACGTTGCAGAGGGTTTATAGTATTCCTTCATTATCTTTGGCAGATAATTCGTGGTCTCTTTCTACACAAGCTTTGAAGTGTGCAAAACGTGCATGTTGTAGGTCATTTAAAAAGTAAAAATGGGAATGTCATTACTTACTAGCGTTTACATGTCCTAGTAAACAGGGTAACGGGGCACATGCTATGCAATGAACACAGTACAAACCTCTAGTATGATCAAAAGAACATGTCTCCAAATTATGTAATTGTTTATTTAACTTAAAGATTCCTTGCTCGTGTAATTGGAGACTCGACGCACATGGTAACCATCATGCTTCTAGTTAAAAGAAATAGAGGCAACGCGCTTTACATTTTTTCCAAAATGCATAATTAGAGCACAACGAGCGTTATGACATCATTAAGAGCAATGATTATTGGAAAACGTAGTAAAGTACTGTAGTTAGTATAGTTGAAAGAAGTCACATTTTCCTTGAATTTGCTTCCTTGTAATTTGCCATTACAGTTTCCTTCTGGAGATTAATAGGAAAACACAAAAAGGTAATGGAATTTTAGCCAATCAGCTGAAAAAGTAAGGAGGCAACAACATTCCTACATGTCTCAAAATATTCTGCAAAAAAAAAAAATAAGCACAATGAGAACACCTGTGTTAGGTAACGTGTATATCACAAAGCTCAGAACAACCAACAGCAGAAATATGTAGCACTCCTTCAAAGTGATTTTGGAACTATCGATGAAGTGAGGTCACCATTCCTAGACAGTTACGACCACCCATCTTTAACATATCCCCCTCAGACAGAGGGTGAAGGACGCCATCTTTCACATATCCCCTCAGACAGAGGGTGAAGGACGCCATCTCCCTCAGACAGAGGGTGAAGGATGCCATCTTTCACATATCCCCCTCAAACAGAGGGTGAAGGACGCCATCTTTCACATATCACCCTTCAGACAGAGGGTGAAGGACGCCATCTTTCACATATCCCCCTAAGACAGAGGGTGAAGGATGCCATCTCCCTCAGACAGAGGGTGAAGGATGCCATCTTTCACATATCCCCCTCAAACAGAGGGTGAAGGACGCCATCTTTCACATATCACCCTTCAGAAAGAGGGTGAAGGACGCCATCTTTCACATATCCCCCTAAGACAGAGGGTGAAGGATGCCATCTTTCACATATCCCCCTCAGACAGAGGGTGAAGGACGCCATCTCCCTCAGACAGAGGGTGAAGGATGCCATCTTTCACATATCCCCCTCAAACAGAGGGTGAAGGACGCCATCTTTCACATATCCCCCTAAGACAGAGGGTGAAGGATGCCATCTTTCACATATCCCCCTAAGACAGAGGATGAAGGATAGCATCTTTCACATATCCCCTTAGACAGAGGGTGAAGGACGCCATCTCCCTCAGACAGAGGGTGAAGGATGCCATCTTTCACATATCCCCCTCAAACAGAGGGTGAAGGACGCCATCTTTCACATATCACCCTTCAGACAGAGGGTGAAGGACGCCATCTTTCACATATCCCCCTAAGACAGAGGGTGAAGGATGCCATCTTTCACATATCCCCCTAAGACAGAGGATGAAGGATAGCATCTTTCACATATCCCCTTAGACAGAGGGTGAAGGACGCTATCTTCCACATATCCCCTCAGACAGAGGGTGGAGGACACATTTTGCACATATCCCCCTCAGACAGAGGGTGAAGGACGCCATCTTTCACATATCCCCCTCAGATAGAGGGTGAAGGACGCCATCTCCCTCAGACAGGGTGAAGGACACCATTTTGCACATATCCCCCTCACACAGTGGGTGAAGGATGCCATCTTTCACATATCCCCCTCAGACAGAGGGTGAAGGACGCCATCTCCCTCAGACAGAGGGTGAAGGACACCATCTCCCTCAGACAGAGGGTAAAGGATGCCATCTTTTACATATTCCCCTCAAAAAGAGGGTGAAGGACGCCATCTTTCACATATCCCCCCAAGACAGAGGGTGAAGGGCACCTTCTTTCACATATCTCCTCAGACAGAGGGTGAAGGACGCCATCTTTCACACATCCCCCTAAGAGAGAGGGTGAAGGATGCCATCTTTCACATATCCCCCTAAGACAGAGGATGAAGGATGCCATCTTTCACATATCCCCCTCAGACAGAGGGTGGAGGATGCCATCTTTCACATATCCCCCTCACACAGAGGGTGAAGGATGTTAGTATTCCCCACAGTGGCGGTACTGGTGGTTCAGGCACACCCTCACCGCTTGTTTATATGGCGTTGAAAGGCTGCTTTATTTAGAGTAGGTCCTCCGACACCATTATCTACAGCTTTTTTCCTCTCTGGATCCAACCTATTTACAATGGCAGTAATAAAAAGAAATATTTTTTTAAAAAGCATACCCACACACTGGGAGAGAACTTCCAGCACTCCAGCAACGCCCCACTAATTAAAATGTAACAACGCCATGATAAACTCAAATGTATTATGGGAAGGTGTACTTATGGTCAGCTGACTGATGTATACTCAGCAAGTGCTTTCAGGTGTTACTGGCTCCAATCATCCTGTTGATGTCTCTTGTGTTGTTAAATGCTATGCACACTCTTTAGCAGTAGAGACAATATTGCGCAGTAATTTTAATTTTTTCCAGAGGTCTGAACAGTTTGAGCGATTGACTGCTTTTGGAGCTTACTATATTTTCTATTGAGATCAGAGCAAATATAAACCTGATTTTGCTTCTGTGGCCTTCGAGCACATGGAGACAACTGAGACAACTGATTGCTTTGTAAAAGGGTGGAATTCTATCCACTGACATCTGCAATCTGTGATTCAATTGTGGTGTTATCAGTGCTTCTCAGTGAGTTGCTTATTTTTGAGAAGGTGCAATGATAGTAACTGTGCTAAGATAGCAGACCGTATATTATTTGGTACTTAAATAGGGTGCCTAGTGTGATGCTGAATAGAGTGCAAAGTTTTGAGTTAAAGGTACATGCTATTCATGGAGTATTTCTCTCTATTCCAGAAATAAAACTTTATAAGCAGGAGTAATGCAATCGATTTTTGGAATGAAGGCATGATTTAACCACATAAATCATATTAAAAGGATGGGGAATATCCATGAGTTTGCATATAACAACACCACTAGATGTTGAGTAGCGGGCCATGCATATATGGTCCCTGACCTTGACCATGATCAATTATATACTTACTGATTCATAGATATGCACACACATCCACTCACTCACCCATGCAGCCACTCATACACCCACTCACTCACTAATACAGCTGCTGACATATCCCCTCATACACCTATACAGCAACTTACACACTGAGTTAGTCACACATAGAGCTACTCACACACCTATTCACTCACCCATAGTCAATCACACAGCCATATGCTCACCCACACAGTTACACACACTCACTTACTCATACATATACTAACATGTACTCACTAACCTATACAGACACAGACACAAGAACACACTCACCCATAGAGTCACTCTCACATTCACTCGCTCACCCATACATTCACTCATATACCCTATCACTCACCTATACTGCCATTCACATACCCAGTTACTCACCCATATACCACTGACAAATCCACTCACTCACCCATACAGCCATACACACACTTACTCACCCATACAGCCCCTCACACATTCACTCACTAACCCATACAGCCACTGACTCACCCACTTCCTCATCCATACAGGCAGTCAAGCACCCCCTCACCCACTCACACAGACACTCAGACACCCATAGAGCTTCACTCTGATTGGCTGCCAACACTTCAAACCAGGAAATGTTGGCAGCCATCTTGTGACTTGGTAGAGCCGTGTCACAAGGAAACAGTCAATCAAAGTGAAAAATTAAGAAAAGGGGAAACCAGCAGAATTCATGTTGGAGTCGTGAATCCTGCTGAAAATAAAACAAAATGAAGCGCAGGCTCAGGCGCTTCTTTTTAATGAGGCCCCCTGGTGGGCCAGGTCCCGGGGGCATTGTCAACAAATAATAGCAAGCCCTGGGGCTATGTTGATTATGTGCCCCCTGCAGCCCCGGGGACCGTCAACTCCCCGGGGCTTTTTAAACAAAGAATGCGTGGGGGGTCCCACCCCCCACGCTGACCAGGGAACGCCACCTCCCTGGGGCTGTTTCAATTGCATGCAGGGGGGCACACGTCCCCTGCAGCCCGGGGGGCATGCATCCAGGCCTGGGTGGTAAATTTCATTCCGCTCGCGGAATTTGGGTAATTTCACGTTCTGCGGAGAACGCAGAATTGCCCGAAATTCTGTGTTCCGTTGCTTTGCGTAATTTTTTGCTTGTTCGCGTTCTCAAAATGCGTGTTAGCGAGATATTCCCCCACGAGCATGCAAACAGCGATCGCGAACAGGAAAAAAGCATTGCGAACAAGCAATGCCGCGTGTTCGCGGGATTTCTGCGTGTTCGTGGAGATTTTTTACCATTTCGCAGAGCTTTGCGCAGCGCGACTATGCACATTCCGTCCACCCCTGCATGTGTCCCCCGCAGCCCCGGGGACCACCACCACCCCGGGGCTGTGGTAATTTAAAAAAAAAGAAGTGTGGGGGCAAGAGCCCTCCACATGCCCCGGGAACCACCACCTCCCTGGGGCACAATCTTTTTTCAAATGCAGGGGTCCATTACGGAACCCCAAGATCCAGGGACCACCACCTCCCTGGGGCTTTAAATGTTGGGAGGGGGGCTGTGTGGCACCCTCCTGGAGTCCTTGATGGCCCTTGGGACCGCCACCCCCCAGGGCCGGCTCCTGCAATATCCTGGGGTTCCCCCTCGGACACTGCTGCTTGCTATGGCAGGGCTGGAGCACACCACCCGCCCTGCCATAGCAAGCCCTGCTTTGCTTCCTTGAAGCGAGAGCAGGAAAACCTACTCTTGCTTCATGGAAGCACAGCAGAATTGCTTTCGAGCAAGGAGAGCTGCATGTCAGCAGCTTCCCTTGCTCAAAAGCAATGCCGGCTCCCACAGGAGGCGGGGAGCCGGCAGGACTGTGGGGGCATTGGGGCTCCCCCCATGGTCCCCAACACAAAGGGCTGGCCCCGGGGGATGAGGTCCCTGGGGCCAGAAGTGGCCCAGGAGGGGGGCCACATGGCCCCCTCCATCAATAAATAAAAAATAAAAAAAAAATAGGAGGCACAGCTCCGGGGGATGGGGTCCCCGGGCCCAATAGAGACCCAATAGAGACCACGCAGCCCCCGTTCTTAAATTTTTTTTTTTTTAAATATATGTGGCAATGCCCCAGGGGATGGGGTCCCCAGGGCCGAAATAGGCCACGCGACCCCCTTCCCGTTTTTTTTATGTAAAAAAAGGACAGGCCCTTGAGAATGGGGTCCCCAGTGCCCCAAACAATGTAAAAGAAGGGCCCCCTTCTAAAAAACAAAAAAAAGAAAAAAGCCAGCATCGCGTCGGAGAACCCCCCCCCTCCCTGCAGCACTCAGGAAACACGCCCCTGGTGCGTTGTAAGTTGGGGAATTAATTCCCCTTGAATGCTGAGGGTCCCTGGGGGCCAACTAGCCCACCAGGTACCTCTAGTATGCGCCACAGAGCTGCGTTGCAGAAGGTGATTCGAGGCCATGCCCATTTTTACACCTCTCTGCAACGCAGCTCTGTGGCTTTTACTGGAGGTACCTGGTGGACTAGTTGGCCCCCAGGGACCATCAGAACTCAAGGGGAATTTATCCCCCAATTTACAATGCGCCAGGGGGCGTGTTATCACAGTGGTGCAGGGAGGGGGCGAGCCTAACAAAACAAGTGTGCAAATGTGCCCCCTGGCGCATTGTACATTGGGGGATTAAGTCCCCTTGAATCCTGAGGGTCCCTGGGGGCCAACTAGCGCACCAGGTGCCTCCAGTATGCGCCACAGAGATGCATTGCAGAGAGGTGATCTGAGGCCACGTCCCTTTTTACACCTCTCTGTAACGCAGCTTCTGGTGCACTGCTGGTGGGGCAATGAGGTCCTCTTGTGTCCTGAGGACCTGAGGACACAAGTGGACTTTATCCTCCGAGAGGCAGTGCGCCAGAAGTCACGTTTGCAATGTGGTGTAAAAAGGGGCGTGGCCTCCGAACATCTCTCTGCAACGCAGCTCTGTGGCGCTTAATGGAGGTACCTGGTGGGCTAGTTGGACCCAGGGACCCTCAGGATTCAAGGGAACTTAATCCCTTAACTTACAATGCGCCAGGGGGCGTGTGTGCACAGTAGTGCAGGGAGGGGGCGAGACCTTCTATAACAAGTTAGCAATCTTGCTGTGTGGGACTTACCAGAGGTAATTAAAGGGGTAGTTGGCCCCCAAGGGTGAGGTTGGGGTTAACTACCCTCCTGTTATCTCCAGTAAATCCCACACAGTTTGATTGCTAAAAGGTGTTTAGAGGCCACGCTCACCTTTCTCCACCACTCTGAAAACGAGACTGCTATGTTATAGTTAGAAATTAGCTTTCAAAAAACATTTGAAATTCATTGAAAAAAACATAGGTTTCAGGGACGCTATAGTTAGAAATTAGCATTTAAAAAACCATTGAAATACACTGAAATAAGCATAGGTTTCAGGCACGTTATAGTTAGAAATTGGCATTTAAAAAACCTTAGAAATTCACTGAAAAACCATAGGTTTCAGGGACGTTATAGTTAGTTGGACATTTCACTCGTACAACACCATAGAAATTCCCCCGGTATAGTTAGTTCAGCTAACTATAACTCGCGCCCCCGCAATGCACTGCTGATGACATCACATATTACTTCATTCATGACATGGTGAGTGACATCACTGATGACATCACTGATGTATTTTTCAGCCTCGGGAGCAGGGGAAGAACTTTCCCTGTCATTTGGATCGGGAGACTTGAGGAAATGCCGGTTGAAAGGAAGTTTGTGAGTCGCTGCAGATTCCAGAACTTTTCTTAATAGAAATGTGAGGAAAATGTGTTTTTTACAGTCAAAGTTTGAGGTTTGCAAGGGATTCTGGATAATAACATGTGGTGAGAGCCACGCAAGTCAGTCCATCCTGGATAGCCCTAGGTTGGCTAGGTATCCCTGGGTGCTGGCTGAGCTAGGGTTCAAAATCTAAGGGAACAAGAATGGTAGAACAAGTGTTATTATCAATTTTCGGGGCCCCCGGAGCCTTCACCTGCGTGGCTGGGTCAATGAGTTCTGAATGGGCCGAACGGCCCTGTCAGGTCCCGGTGCTGGCCCTCCTGACCCGGGTTTCAACCTCTGGCCTGCTGCACCTGCAAAGGCCCGGGATGGGATTCCATTAGGCCCAGAGAGGCCTCCCCGCTTTGCCTTTTTGATAAGCTGCTTGTGGGCCCCAGGTCAGAACCCTGTCAGGGCCCTCCTCGCAGCCCCATGTCTGTGTCCCAGCTGGTGCTATGAGCACCTGGGCCGCAGGGTCCTCTGAGCCTGGTCAGTTGGTTGCTCACCATGCTTTCCACTGGGGAGACCAGATGGCCAGGCTGCCCTGGAAGTTCCAATGAGGTTTTTTTTGCTTCCTTGAGCCCAGCCAGGGCTCCAAGAGGTTGGATGCATGCGTGCCTTTTCTCCTCTCTGTCACTCAGTGTGCACAGATTACAAGAAAGGAAGGAAGCCTTCCTCTGAATTACGAGGGACAGGGTACCCTAGAACTCCTTGTTGTCTTGCAGTTCTCAGTCAGTGACCAGATGGCCTGATACCAGATCCCGCTGGGCCCTGGGGCCCCCTATCCTGATTGCCATCCTTAGGCCTGCCATGTGGCAGAGTGCCCAGGATGGGGTCCCGTGGGCCAAGGAAGGTCTTCCCTCTGTGGCTAGGTCCAGGATCACCGACCAGGGGCGGTCAGGCCTCGGTGCAGGTGCTCCCATCCCGGGCTCCATCCTCCGACCTGCCTTACTGTCAAGGGCCTGGACCTGGGGAGGCTTCCCCTGCTTGACTAGGTTCAGAAGCTCCGACCGGGGCACCAGCGGGCCCTAGAGTAGATTCTCCCCATCCTAGGCTCCATCTTCTGGCCCACTGAATGGGCAAGCCCCTGGGACTGGCTCCCGCAGGCCTCAGGAGACCTCCACTGCATGGCTGGGTCCAGAAGTTCTACCTAGGCCTCGGGGCAGGCTCTCCTGCTCTGGGCTCTGTCCTCTGGCATGCTGCACTGCCAAGGGCCCAGGACTGGGGTGCACCGGGCCTGGGTAGACTTTCCCTGCTCAGCCAGATTCAGAAGCTCTTACTAGGGCCTTGCTGGGCCATGGGGTGGGAGCCCCTCATCCTTGGTCCCATCCTTTGGTCTTCTACATGTTAAAGTACCCGGGACAGGGTCTGGCGGGCATGGGGAAGCCTCCCCTGAATGGTCCCTCCCACCCTGAGCTCTGTCCTTTGACTTCTCGCACTGCCAAGGACCTGGGACGGGGGTATTTTGGGCCCAGGGAGGCTTCCCCTGCTTGTACAGGTTTAAAAACTCTGACCAGGGCCCTGGCAGGACCCGGGGTGGGTGCCCCCATCCTGGGCCCTGTCTTGCAAGGCCAAGCCCCTGTGATGGGCTCCCATGGGCCTGGTGGAGGTCTCTCTGGTGCGGGCAGGCCCAGGAGCTCCGACCAGGGCCCGCTGTGTCCCAGGGCAGGCATCCCTGCCCTGAGCTCTGTCCTCTGGCCTATTGGACTGCAAAGGGCCCAGGACAGGGTTCATCAGGCCCGGGGAGGCTTCACTGATTAGCTTGGTTCAGAAACTCTGAATGTGGCCCAGGCAGGCCCTGGGAAGGGGGGGTTTCCATCCTGGGCTCCGTCTTCCAGCCCACCGCATGGTCAAGCCCCTGGGATGGGCTCCTGCAGGCCCAGTGAGGCCTCCTCTGTGAAGCCAGGCCCAAGTGCTCTGACCAGGCCCTGGGGTCTTGCCAGGTCCCAAGGCAGACACCCCTGCCCTGGGCTCTGTCCTCCAGTCTGCTGCACTGCTAAGGGCCTGGGACAGGTATCGATCAGGCCCGGCGAGGCTTCCCCTGCTTGGCTGGGTTCAGAAGCTCTGACCTGGGCCCTACATCCTGTACTCCGTCCAGTGCATGGCCAAGTTCCTGGGACAGGCTCCCGGAAGCCCAGGAAGGCATTCCTTTGACAGCCCGGTCCAAGTGCTCCGACTGGGGCCCAGAACTCTGCCGGGCCCTCGGGTGAGCTCTCTCATCCTGGGCTCCGTCCTCTGGCCTGCCACACTACCAAGGGCCTGGGACATGCAATAAAATACAAGTTGTATTTTTTTTGCATGTCCCAGGCCCTTGGTAGTGTGGCAGGCCAGAGGACAGAGCCCAGGATGGGAAAGCTCACCCCAGGGCCTGTTTGAGTTTCTAAAACTCATAAACTGTCTCTTATACATACCTATAACACAGCCATGGGGTCAGGATAACCCTACCCTGACTCCTGTTATACTATATACCCACATACTTCATACATCATCCCTCAGGACACGGTTCCATTATACAAAATGGTGGGTGCAATGCTGTATTCATCTTCTGAGATGCCAATAACATATTGTCCCTGGTTTGGGGAGCTGTAACACATCATGTCCAGGTTGCAAAGGATCAGCCTCCCTATATATACAAATTTAGATTCCCTTTCATATCTCAAAAACTACTGAAAGGCTTTATACAAAATAACAAAAAGGGTTCTTTCTGGACAAGAGTCACCTTACTGCCAAATTTGATGTAATTCTGTCCAGCAGTTCTCTAAGGAAACTTAACATGGGATTAACACTTTTTTTGACCCCCCCCCCCTTTTTATCGGCCCCTGCTTGACAGATCACCCCAAAACTTTCTATGTGCAACAAGAATCACCGGCATACTTTTCTGGGAAAATCGTTACAGGGAACTTATAATTAGGAAATAGAATTTTTTTAACCTAAAAATTCACTGACAAAGCCAAAGGTTACAGGGACATTATAATTGAGCTCTGATTTTAAATGCACAAAACCATCGAAATTCAGCAGTTATAGTTACCTGAGCTAACTATAACTTACACCCCTGCAATGAACTGCTTATGATCTCACATATTACATCACTCATGCCATGGTCAGTGAGACCACTGATGACATCACTGATAACATCTCAAATGACATCATTGATGACATCACTGATTACCTCAAACAGTGATTGTGAGTGTTTTTGAAAAGTTTATGAATGTTAGAGATATATACTAAGGTACTACAATAGTTAAATTAATATACTTTGTGTACTACTAATGAGTGATATCATTTCTAACATATTATATGAGTAGCTGTGTGACTCCGTGTGGCTGTAAGTGAGTGGGTGTTTGACTGGCTGTATGGCTTTGTGAGTAGATGTGTGAGTGACTGAATGGGTGAACAAGAGCTTGTTTGAATAGTTGTATGGGTGAGTGAGTGGGTGTGTGAGTAGCTGTGTGGGTGAGTGACTGGGTGTCTAAGTGATAATATGGGTGAGTGAGTAGGTATACAAATATCTCTATGGGTAAGTGTGTGGCTGTGTGAGTGGCTGTATGGGTGAATGAGCACTTGTGCGAGTAGCTTTATGAGAGAGTCAGTGGCTGTGTCAGTGGTGGCATTGGTGAGTGAGTAGGTTTATGAGTGGCTGTATGAGTGAGTGAAGTGATGTGTGGGTGGCTGTTTGATTGAGCAAGTAGCTGTGTGAGTGGCTTATGAGTGAGTGAGTGGATATGTGGGTGGCTGTATGTGTGAGTGAATGACTGTATGAGTGAGTGAGTGAGTAAGTGGGTGTGTGAGAGGCTTTGTTAGTGAGTGAGTGAGTGAGTGTGTCAGTGGTTGTCTGAGTGAGTGGTTATGTGAGTAGCTGTATGGAAAAATGAGTGGTTGTGTGAATGACTATGGATGAGTAAGTGGGTGTGTGAGTAGTTGTATGGGTCTGTGAATGGGTATGTGAGTGGTTGAGTAGGTGTATGAGTGGGTATATGAGAGGTTATGCAGTGGTAAGAGTGGGTGTGTGAGTAGTCCCGTGGATGGTGTAATCAGTGATGTCATCAGTGATGTAATTTGAGATGTCATGAGTGATGTCATAAGAGATGTCACTGACCATATCATGAATGATGTAATATGTGAGGTCATAAGCAGTCCTTTGCGGTGACAAAGGGTATAGTTAGCTCAGATAACTATAACTTCAGAATTTCTATGGTTTTGTGCATGTAAAGTCTGAGCCAAACTATAATGTCCTAGTAAACTTTATTTTTGTCTGTGAATCTCTATGGGTTTATTACATTTTATTTCCTAACTATAACGTCCCTATAACCTTTGTTTTTTTCTGTGAATTTCAACTTTTAGTTTTGTTTATTTCCTTACTGTAACCTGTAACCTTTCAGAGTGGGTTTCTGAGTGGCTGTATAGGTAGGTGAGTGGGTGTGTGAGTGGCTCTATAGGTCTCTGAGTAGGTGTGTGAGTGGGTTTGTGGGTGTGTGAGTGGCTAAATAAGTTTGCGAGTGGGTATGTGAGTGACTGTATGGGTGTGTACATAGCTGTATAAGTGTGTGTCGGGAGTGCCTGTGTGGATATGTGAGTGGGTATATGAGTATCTGAGTGGGTCTGTGAGTAGGTGCATGAGTGCCTGAGTTGGTCTGTGAGTGGGTACATGAATATCTGATTGGGTCTGTGAGTGGGTGCATGAGTGTCTGAGTGGGTCCATGAGTGGGTGCAAGAGTATCTGACAGGGTCTGTGAGCTAGTACATTCATCTCTGTGTGGGTCTGTTAGTGGGCAGGGGATTGTCTGAATGCTCTTCCTGCTTGTTACTGATCTCTATTTTATCTCTTTCAACTCATTTATTATCTCTATTTTGCTACTTTCTGCTTATTGCTGACCTTTAGTTTTCCCCTTTCTGCTTATTGCTGACCTTCATTCTGCATCTTTCTGCTCCCTCCTGACCTTTATTTTGCCAATTTCTGCTAGTTTCTGACCACAATATTGCCTCCTTCTGCTCGCTTCTCACCTTCATTTTGGCTCTATCTGCTTGTTGCTGATCTTTATTCTGCCTCTTTATGGCTCATTTCTGACCTTTATTTTGCTTCTTTCTGCTCATTGTTGACCTTTATTTTGCCTCCTTCTGTTCCTTTCTGACCTTTATTCTCCCTCTTTTACTTGTTTCTCACCTTTATCTTGCCTCTTTCTGCTCAATGTTTACCTTTATTCTGCCTCTTTCTACTTGTTTCTGACCTTTATTCTGTCTCTTTCTGCTTGTTTCTCACCTTTATTTTGACTCCTTCTGCTCTTTTCCCCCGGGACCACAGGAGGAGTTTCAAGTACCCGTGGTCCCTGCCGGCTCCTTGCTTCCTGCGGGAGATAGCATTGCTCTCACAGACAGGGAGCTGCTAAACATGCAGCTTCCTGTCTGTGAGAGCAATCGTTTTGTCTGTTTCCCTGCCCGCTTGACAGTGGGCCGTAAAACAGGCGAAACCTCCGCTTCCAGCAAGTGATAGCATTTTGTCAGCTCCTGCTTGCTGGAAGTGTAGACTTTGCTCTGACTTGGCGAGAGCTGTCAAAGCTCCAGTCAAGTCACAGCAAACAGCTATGTCCTGGGGGTGTGCACCCCTGGGAGATAGCAAGAGACAGCCCTGGGGATCATTGTGTCAAGGGCCACTATTGGCTCCAAGAGGGGGGACACATGGCCCCCCTTCTTTCACTTTCACACCCTGTCCTGGGAAGGAGGTGGTCCCTGGGGCAGAAAAAGGCCTGGAAGGGAGGTCGCATGACGCCTTCCTTCTTTAGAAAAAATAAAGCCCTGGGAGATGAGTGTCTCCAGGTCACGTAGGGACCGCATGACCCCCACTCCATATTTAAGTTAGCCTCAGGGAGGTGGTGGTCCCCAGGGCCTTTAGGGTCCACGCAGCCCCTCCTAAGCATATTATTTTAAACCCCAGTGAGGTGGTAGTCCACAGGGCTCGGTGGGGGCCACGAGGCACCCCGAACATTTAGTATGTAGTCCCAGGAGGTGGTAGTCCCTGGGGCCCAGTGGTGTCTGCCCAGCCCCCCTGCTACTTCATATAATTAGCACCTAGAAGGTGGTGGTCTCTGGGGCATTTCTAAGTCCTTGGAGGTGTGTCCCATAAGCCCCCTCCATCGTTAAAGAATCTCCACATGCCTCGAGGATCTGGCACACCCGGAGGCTACAATTAAAACAAGCGTAGGAGTCCGCCCTAGCATTTTATTTTTATTCAAGCTGGTATTCGCAAAGATTTTGTAAAAATCAGAGTGAATTTGAAAATGCTTTTATGCTGTGGCGGGGTTCCAGGGGAATCCCAGGATCAAGGCTTAGGGGTCAGGTTATTCCTACCCTACCCCTTTTCTTTTTTCCTGGTTTTTTTGTGAGACTTGGCTGAAGCTGAGTCCCAAGATGACTGCCAACAGTTCCTGGTTGAAGCGTTATCAGCCAATCAGAGCTCTGCATTTCGCTACATGAGCTTGTTATTATTTGTGAATTACCTGCGATCGCAGAGATCCTTATTTGGTTTTCCTTAAAATTCCCATCAATTACTAAACGGATTTGCACTGAATAACTGAAAGCGCGATCTGTGAACCAAAATCTACCTTTTACTAAATTGGGTGTCATTCTGTCGAGCAGTTTGGGCAGTAGTCGTGTTCAAAGCTCCTATGTAAATGAAAATGGGAAAGACACTTTTTTTGACCGTCCACCCTTTTCTCGGTCCCCGCTTCACGGATCACTCTGACAATATATATATATATATATATATATATATATAGAGAGAGAGAGAGAGAGATATATATTATCTACTGGCGGTCGCCAGTAGATAGTTATAGTTACAACCTAGTTTCCATAGGAAATCTCAAAATTCTATTTTGAATAACTTTGGCGCCGGTTGACGAATCCTCGCAAAATTTTCAAAACTAATGGGGCGCTCTGCTCAGCTCCTACCCTGAAAGTCTCGGGGTGATTCGTCAAGCGGGGGCCGAGAAAAAGGGGGGGTCCCAAAACGCGTTTTCCCCATGCATTTTTCCATAGGACCTTTAGTCGCAGCTACAGCCCGAACGGCTGAACAGAATTACGTGAAATTTGGCAGAGAGGTAGTCCTCAGGTCAGGGAAGTGCCTTTTGCAGGTCTGGTGTCAATCTGTTCAGTAGTTCCTGAGAAAATCAAAAGTAAAATCATATATATATGTGGGCGGAGCCTAACCACACATCTCATCCTGAGATCTGATTGGCTGTCAGCACTTCATCCAAGAAGTGTTGGCAGCCATCTTGGGACCAATATACATGATAGCACCTCATTAAAAAGCATTGCAGTTAATAGGAGGTTTTAAGACTTTAGTTACATTATAAATCATTTGTTGATGGTACCATATTCATTTTAGGAATTGTGGTATGTTCTAAGGTGATTTCACCATGTGAAAAAGCCTTCTGCTGGGATATCATGATTGAGAGAAAAATATTTTCTCATGCCTTTCCCACAGAGGTTTGGAAGGTGATCTATAAGCTAAACTGAGAGCTTATTTTCTGTAAATTCACATTATCTTTCTCAGTCATGTGAGAATGAAGTCTGACATTCTCAGTAAAACATGTACATCCAACAAGGGCAGAGACTGTCAGTTGCTTCCTTTGTGTTCTACTGCAGCTTCCCAGAGTGTTCCAAAGAACAACTAGAGCGCTAACAGTCCTACTTATGATAAACGTATGGCACACCTGAAGCCATCTTGCTTGGATTAAAGTGGTAACTCTTAAAACATTTAATTTAAAAAGGAACAAAATGAGGGGGTTCATTTTTCCATAAAAAGTATGATTAGTGCTGCAGAAAGAAAAATTAGGGCACATTTTGAGTGACTTCTCAAATCCTCTTCTATTTCATTAAAAAATGCAGACTGAAACATGCACTTTCAATACCAGCAGCAGTTTTCCCTGGTGAGCAGTAGCTTTACTACAGTGATCTAATGAGCAAAAAGAGTGCTAACATTCTGAATTTATGGCAAATGTGTGACACATCTGAATGCCTTCTTGATGGAATCATATTAAAAAACTGAAAGTATTTCCTACTGAGGAGACTGCAGTACATGAGGAAATTAGGAAACTTCATAACAAATAAATCTCCCAAGATGGCCACCGGAGACAAAAGAGCCCAAATGTAGCCCAAAATCACCCAGATGTAGCCCAAATATAGCCCAATGACAGAAGTGTGCAAAACACTTATTATTTTGTGTTTTGCAGTGTTATATAGTGTAGACTTGTCAGGTATTGGAGTGCTTTACATGAGCATTGGTTACATCACACGAGAACAAATTCATTTTGGTTGTAGACATGGGGAGACTAAGTGATTTGACCAGAATCACAGAATGTCGAGCTGAAGCAGAAACTCCAACCTGGTTCCCCAGTTGCAAAGTCTGCAGTTCTGGAAGTAACACCACATCCTCTCCCCTAAGTGCAACATTTAATCAAGTGGTCAACTGGATAAAAAAACATAAAGATAACAAATAATTTAAAAGTGCTTTGTCGATATTAGAAAACTCAGAAAATATGTCCTTATTTTAGTCTTTTAGAGCACTAACCATAATTTTGATGCCAATAAGACCCTCTCATATTTGTAATTTCTAAAGAAAATGCTTTAGGTATTGCAGTTTTGATTACATCAAGATGACGTCAGGCGTTCCACACTTTTGTAATAAATATAGAATGTTAGCAATCTAGTTGTTCAGTAGGATACTGTTGAGAGGCAGAGGCCAGGGGCACGGACTCTGAAAATTGAAGGCAGGTAGGAGGGTGCAAAGCAACAATTTAACCACACTGAGCAGGCAGGAAGGGCCGTGGCAGCACAACAGACTATGGAGGGCAGTGGAAAGGGGGGCAGGGGCAACAAACCAACAATACAGGACTTGCAAGAGAGGCTGTGGCAATGTAATAGACCATTGTGGGCAGAAGGAAGAGGCAATGGTAGTACAACCATACATGCCAACAGACCTGATTCAGGCAGGAAACGTCCAATGTTTTTAAGCTCAAATGGGCTTTATTTGATCTGTCTCCTGTCTACAATCTCCTCTTTTTCAATGTAACTCAAAGGGGAAAATCAATACCCCAGTTTTTTTTCAAAATCTCCCTCTTACCAAGTTCAAAATGTTCGCAAGTATGGTACATTGGATCATGGAAGGAAATGGGGTAGGGACATGGACTTGGATAACAGAGGACAGGAGGGACATGGAGAGGTGCACCAAACTGACCCTGCAGGGCAGGCATCAGGGTTTGCAGCAGCACAATACACCACACAGGGCATGCGGGACGGAAGTGCAGCACAACAATCCATAGAAAGCAAGAGGGAGGGGACAGGACCATGCACATGGACAACAGAGAACAGAGGGGCAAGAGGCAATGGTAGCTAGCTGACCATAATGGACAGACAGGAGAGAAAGCTGCAGCATAATAGACCATAAAGGGCAGGAGGGACGGATCAGGGGCATTACAATGGAACAGACAAGCCAGGAGGGAGGGAGTAAGGGTCTGCATATGTAAACAGAGGGCTGGGGGCAAGGGGGCAGGGCAGGAGCAGCAAGATAGCCATGGAGGTCAGGCAGGATGGGCACTAGAAGCAAGACACACCATGAAGAGCAACAGTGAGACTGTGATGGAAAACACACAGACCATGGAGGGAAGGTGGGAGGGGGTCAGGGGCAGCTAACTGACCACACAGGGAAGGTGGGAGGGGCCATGACAGCACAGAAGACCATGCATGGCAAGTGGGGGGGTTAGTGGCAGCACAATGGCTATGATGGGCAAGAAGGAGGGTGCAGGGGCATGCACAAAGGACGATGGAGGATAGAAGGGAGGGTCAGGACCTTTGCACAGACAAGAAAGTTCAGGGGAATGGGCCTCACAACAGACCGCACCGGGGCAGGCAGGAGGAGCAGTTGCAGCACAACAGACCAGGGAGGGCAGAAGGGTGTGGCAGTACAATGGACCATGTAGGACAGGAGGAAGAGGATGGGGCATGGCATGTGGACAGGCAGGGTGGAGGTGGCAGGGACAGGTTACAGTCATCTGACAATGCTAGGCAGGTGGGAGGGGAGTGGCAGCTCAACAGAACACTCAGAGTAGATAGGAGTGGCAGGTCCATGGAACATGGTGGGCAAAAAGGATGGAGCAGGGGCATGCACAAAGACATCGGAGGGCAGGGGGAAGGAGAATAGGGGCAGCAAGCTAAGCACAGAGTTTAAGCAGGAGGTCAATGATGGGGCATAGAATTGGGCAATGGAGGGCAGGAGGAGTGGACTGGTACATCATACTAAATTGAGGGCAGTGGCAGCACATCAGACCATGCATGGCAGGATGGAGGAGGCTAGTCCATGGATTCACACAACAGAGGATAGGGAGGAGGGGGATGGGGCAGCAAGCTAACTGTTCAGAGAAGGCGGGTATTAGGAACTTTATTGTTTTTAAAACGTGTGTCTGTGCGAACTACTTAAAAGATGAACAAGTATGTAGCATAATCTCACTTTTATTCAGGAAGAAGAGGACGTTTGTGACTGTGACTCCGGGCTCACTTGGCAGAAACACCCCCTGACCCTCCACCCCCTATCGCAAAATGTAATGCCCGTGAAAAGGGTAGGTGAACACAGTGTTATATAGAACATAGTCCTGAGAGCACGATTGAAAATGAAAACTAGATATAGTGTATGGTATAAACTATGCACCAAAAAGTGTGATACAAGATGAACCGGATGTGAAATATAATATGCAATACATTGTGCGCAATGACAGATTCATTGGAGAGCGCGAGATAGCACAGGCACTAGCGCGTGCTATGCGATATGCGCCTTGGAGTGTAATATGCACAGGGCAGTGTTGTGTAACCTAACTAGTCTCTAAAGTTGTAATATAAAATATGTGCTGGGGAGTGTAACATTGCATATGCACTGTGACAAAGCTATGGATCCCAGATTGTAATATGTATGGCATAGCACTGTGCGTTATGACATAGGCATCGAGGAAGGCACGTTAGATGGGGCAATATAACCCGGGCGAAGACAAGTGTGGCATGACATATTCACGGGGTGGTGTTACAGTGCACATGGGCTAGAGAGTGTCATAGCATATGTACTAGCTGGTGGAATACAACACAGAGGTGTGTGGCACTCAGCAGGCAATGGTGGGTGTAACACAGCATTGGGCTCTGCCAAGGGCGCTGTGACTCTCAAGTGATGTTCGCCCCCTTTCCAGAGAGTAAAATAAAAAGTATTACACATCCGGCAGTGGATGTGTGTTTTATTAACCGTGAGGGGGGTTTCTTGCATAGTTTTGGTCGAATTTTTGTCGAATCCCCTTTGAATGGCTTGGTGTGCATGTGTATTAAATGTGCCCATCAATAGCTACCCATGTTTGTATAAATAAACGACAAGGGTGTCTACTGGGATTAGGCACGGTAGGGCATCAGACATGTCAGAGCTTCACTAGTGGTGTAAATACATTCCACGTGGATTCATTGTATGCATAGTCGCCTTTTAATGAATATCACGCAAATCGTCATGGTGATAGGTACGTACGGTTTGTCCAGCATGTCCTAGGTGTGTCTATAAATATATATTTTTTTAAAATAATAAAAAACAGTGGCCGGCCCTGGGGATTGGGGTCAAAAAAATATAATTAGGAGACAGGCCCTGGGGGATGGGGTCATCAGGGCCAATAAATTAGAATAAGAAGGGGAACCACACAGCCCCCCTTCTTAAAAAATTAAAATAAATAAAAGACTGGCATCGTGCCGGAGGCCACGCCCCCTCCTTGCAGCACTCTGCAAACGCACCCCCTGGCGAGTTGTAAGTTGGGGAATTAATTCCTCTTCAATACTGAGGGTCCCGGAGGGCCAACTAGCCCAACAGGCATCTCCAGTATGCGCCAGGGAGCTGCGCTGCAGACAGGTGTTCTGAGGCCAAGCCCCTTTTTACACCTCTCTGCAACGCAGCTCTGTGGAGCTTACTGGAGGTACCTAGTGGTCTAGTTTGACCCTAGGGACCCTTAGGATTCAAGGGGACTTAATCTCTCAACTTAGAACAGCCACAGGGCGCGTTTACACAGTGGTTAAGGGAGGGGACGGGGCCTGAGGTGACGTGTGCAAACACGGACTATGGCACGTTTTAAATTGGGGATATAATTTCCCTTCAATACTGAGGGCCCCTGGGGGCTAACTAGCCCACCAAGTGCTTCCAGTAAGTGCCACTGAGCTGCATTGCAGAGAGGTGGTCCAGGCCGTGCCACTTTTTACACCTCTCTGCAACGCAGCTCTGTGGCACTTACTGGAGGTACCTAGTGGGCTAGTTGGACCCTAGGGACCCTCAGGATTTAAATGAACTTAATCTCCCAACTAAAAACGGACAAAGGGCGTGTTTACACAGTGGTGAAGGGAGGGGACGGGGCCTGAGTTAACGTGTGCAAAAACGCCCTGTGGCATGTTTTAAGAGGTAGTTTTAATCCCCCTGCCCTATTATATACTAGGGGCTTACAGAGGAGGTCATGCTAATCCCAGGGGGACTCCAACGCATAATGTTCCCTAGTGTATGTAGGTGTTTTCACTGTATTCTAAGTGTCTTTTAACATAGCACTGGCTCTAGGACTGGTTAGTCAGACTCAGTTACCACCAGTATCCGTCTGAAAAAGTTGAGGGTACAGGATGATTTTGCAACAAGGCTTCTTTCTGCTCTCCTGTTTGTTCTTTCTGCACGTTATCCTTCTTCCTGCACTTTTCTTCGTCTTTGAGGACTTCTGTTGCTTCTTTCTGCACTTCTTTTTTTTCTTTCTGTGCATTTTTTCTTCTTTCTTCACATGGCCTATCTCTGTAGGCATAGTTAGAAATTAGCATTTAAAAAACATTTGAAATTCACAGAAAAAACCATAGGTTTCAGGCACGTTATAGTTAGGAATTAGCATTTAAAAAACCTCAGAAATTCACTGAAAAAACCATAGGTTTCAGGGGTGTTATAGTTAGCTGGACTTTTCACTTGTACAAAACCATTGAAATTCCCCCGTTATAGTTAGTTCAGCTAACTATAACTCGCGCGCCCGCAATGCACTGCTGATGACGTCACATATTACATCACTCATGACATGGTCAGTGACATCACTCATGACATCACTGATGACATCTCAAATGACATCACTGATGACATCACTGATGACATCATCCTTGTGATAGAGTGGCAGACCTCCTCTCACCCTAATATAACCTTTGATACACACATTCAAATATAGAGACTACATTTTTCAAAACAATGGACATACCAATACCAGTTACAACAACCTCTTCAGTAATTCTAAGATCCACATACACATCCACTCATTCACCAACAGTCCTATACAGTCACTCATACATGTACTCACTCATCATATGTACTCATACACCTATACATCCTGTTACACAATGCCACTCATCTATAGAGTTACTCACACACATAGTCACTCATGCTAATAAAGAATCAAACATACATTTACTTGCATATACAGTTATACACACACCACCACACTTACTTCTACGGAAACTTACACATACTTAATCTTTTAAACAATCACTTATAGAAACACATACTTATTCATACAGGAACTCTTTCAATCTCTCACTCTCACATATACTCACTTATATACACCAATAGTCACATATACTAGTTTAAAACATATGTAGTTACTCATAAAGACACTATTGAGACAGTCATTCACTCACTAACACACCCATACACACACTCATCCACCCATACAGTCCTGCACACATGCTGTCTTCAACACATACAAACAGTGAGTCACTCATTCATGCATCTATGCACTACGTAATACCCCCACCGAACCATGCAGACACTCAGACTGATACTCAAAAAACCAACTAATAACCTATATAGACACCCATGTAGCTACTCACCAACCCATGCAGCCACTTATACACAAAGTGAGAGACTGATACAGATATTTACATATTTAAACATTACTCACTAAGCCATGTATTCACTATGATACACTTAATCAGTCAGTTACACAATCAATTTTTCAAAAACAAATCATCCATTTAGACACTTATATACCCATTTATTCTTCCATCGACCTTGAGATATACATATATAAAACATATTTAATTTTCAGAAAAACACACATTCACTGGATGATGTCATCAGTGATGTCATCAGTGATGTCATTTGAGATGTCATCAGTGATGTCATAAGTGATGTCACTGACCATGTCATGAGTGATGTAATATGTGACGTCATCAGCAGTGCATTGCGGGCGCGCGAGTTATAGTTAGCTCAACTAACTATAACGGGGGAATTTCAATGGTTTTGTACAAGTGAAAAGTCCAGCTAACTATAACACCCCTGAAACCTATGGTTTTTTCAGTGAATTTCTGAGGTTTTTTAAATGCTAATTCCTAACTATAACGTGCCTGAAACCTATGGTTTTTTCTGTGAATTTATATATATATATAGATATATATATATTGACTAAAAAACAAACGTTTCTAAGATGTGAAAGTTAGGTTAACATTTTACATGCACAATACCATAGAAATGTAGTGGGTATTGTTAGAGTTATCTCAAGTAATTATAGCTCGTGCCCCACCATGCATAGTTTTCTAATCAATATTTTCACATCAAATGTTACAATGATATTATCAAGGATGTTATGAAAGATTTTATGAGTGATGTAATTAGTGGGATAATTAGCAGTGCATTGTGATGGTGCAAGTTATAGTTACCTAATGCATGAGTTATAGTCCCTTGAGATAACTCTAGCTATAACTACTGAATTTCTATGGTTTTGTGCATTTAAAATGTGAATCTATCTTGAACGTCCCTAGAACCTTTGGGTTTTTTCAGTGAATTTCTATGGTTTTTTAACATAAAGTAGTATTTAATTACTATACGTTAATCCAACCGCCGCCATAAACAAAACACCCTTCTGCTATGCGCGGTGGGGGTTTGGCCTCAGGGCCTAGTCTGCGGATAGGCCCAGCAGCCAACTCCCAACATCTATCCCCCATCTCGGGCTGATATCCTTGAGCGCCTTCTCCCCGAAATGTGTGATAACATGAATCCTTGTATAGAGTAGATGACAAGACTACAAAGTGGTGAATCTCCACCAAACAAAGGCACCTCCTCTTAACTATGTGAAGTAAGTGCTTTTTTTTGGTATAGATGTCCTCCTATTCCTCGGAATAGCTGAAAAAACACACTTGCTTTGCCTTTGCCAACCCCAAGAAGTTAGGATCATTTGTCCTTTACAGAAGTGGACGTTCAACTGAGGCACCTGCTATTTTATATTTGCAAGTGTTTATCCAACGAGATGCCACAGTTACGCACAAAATGGATGTAAGTGCTCCTTTGTTGGGTAAATGTATAGTGCACACCCTACACTACAGCTGCATAATGAACCACAAGAAAATTTCTCCAGTGACCTTGAGTGCATTCAATTTTGGCAATGTGATTGTTCCTTGATTGTCTTCTTCCATAAATCTGTGATAACGTGAACCCTCATATAGAGAAGATGAAGAGACTTTAAGGAGGTGAATCTCTATCAAACAAGGGTACTTCCTTTTAACTATATGAAGTACGTGCTTCTTTGTTTGGTTGAGATGTCCTCATATTACTTGGCATCAAGAATGCAACACCACAATCAGCGGGACATGCCCTTGGGGGGATATTTTGGTAAGCCTTCAATCATCCTGGCAAAAGGTAGGAAGACCTCTGCATACTACTAAGTTGGATGGGCGGAGTCAAACAGGTGAGCTTCTAGGTGATGATATGCATGCGCACACTGATAGAAATTGAAAGGGACAACCATGGACTTTGCTCTCACCAGTAGATGACTAGAAAGAAAGAACCCATTCGTCAAAGTCACTACAGATTGAGCTCTGATAGATCAATGATGCGTTCACCTCCATCAAGAATTTCAGCTCGTTTTTCAAAGTGGAATTACTGACAAAACACACTTGTTTTGCTTTTGCCAAGCCCAGGAAGCTAGGATCGTTTGTCCTTTACAGATGGGGAGCTTCAACTGGGGCACCTACTATGTTAAATTTGTAAGTGCTTCCTGTTGAGGTTTAATTTGTGTGAAATGAGCATTAGGACTAGAACAGAACCTCACCTGACTGTTTATCCAAAAGCATCCACATGTCAGATCAAAATGGATCCACAGGGAAAGCCCCCAATGCCCCTGTGGCCCCTGCTAGCTCCCTGCCTCCAGCGGGAGCCCCCAATGATCCCAAAAGCAGAGAGCAGCAAAAAATTGTGCTCCCTATGTGCAGAAGTAATTCTTTCATCTGTTTCCCTGCCTTCTTAACAGCGGGCAAGGGAACAGATGAGAAGTCCGCCCTCAGTTGGTGGGAGCAGTTTTCCTGCACCCGCCTGCTGGAAGTGGACTTAGTGTTTGCCCTTGCTTTTCAGGAGCTGCCAAAGGCCCCGCCAAGGGAAAGCAAACATCTGTGTCTCGAGGGAAGGCACCACCGGACATACAGAACTGGCCCTGGGGGGTGGTGGTCCCCAGGGCCATTAAAGGTTCCACTACACCCCCTTCCCTGTGAAATTGCAGAGGCTGGCCCCAGGAGGTTGTGGTCCCTGGGGCTGAAAAAGGCCCGGAAGGGGGGTGCGTGGTCCACTACCCCTTTTGGTAAAACAGCCTGGCCCCAGGGAAGAGGTGGTCACTATGACTTTAATGGGCCCAGGAGGGTGTTCTGCGTAGCCCCCCTTGCATTATCAACATTACTCTTGCCTTGGGGAGGTGGTAGTCCCAGTGCCGCCTTTTTACATTGGGATGACCAGGGATGTGATGGTCGTCGGTCCAAGTGTCAACATTCCCTGTTTCTGCATAGTGTATAGTTTGTCTCCCATTCTCCAGTATGTATTCATGTAATTTACTTCTATAACATTAGTAAATATTTCAGTAACGTAACATGCTTTTATCTTGTCAATTGAAATATTGTACTTGATCCCTGGGTGCATCAGTATTACATCGTCTCCATTACACTGTCAGGCATTTACTTTGTCACTTTTACACTGTCACCTACATTTATTTCACCACATTTACATCGTCATCTTCATTAACATCTATCATTTTACATCAGTTTCATCACTGGGTTAGAGGTAAGAACTGACTTTAGGGTTATAGAGGTGGTTAGAGTAATGGAATGGGATACGAATAAGGAAGTTGGATTACATATGGAGTAGATAAAGGTTGAGGTTATGTGTTTTTCATTAGGGTAGGTTACAGTTAGTATAGTTAGTATAGGTGTTAGTGCTAATGGATGGGAATAGGGCTAGAGTTAGGGTGAAGCTACTGTTGATTGAATAAGAATTTACCTTTAAAAGCAAAAGACAAAAAGCAGTTGGCAAACAGGAATAGTTAGTTTAATTAAACTCTACGGCCGGGAACCATCTACAGAAATGGTTTTGAGGACTCTCCCAACATACACTTATTCTGAGTGCCATTATATACGATCTTTGAAGCATCATAAAGCAATTAAGAGACAGGAATGTGGGTCTAGTCATGGGGTGTAAATCAGGACACCAGTTGCTCCCTATCTGTGGTTCTAATCTGGGTTTTTCCTGTTTGTGTGTTTGTCTGGCTGGTTACGTGCCACCCGACCTGTGATCTGTTAATCAGTAGCCTCAGGCCTAGGTCACAGGGCATGCATGACCACGTAATTTTTACTCAGGGTTGAAAGAAAGATCATCTTGGGAGTTTTGACAACAGTGACATGATCTCGTTTTTGAATATACATGTATCGCTGAGTAGATTGACATCAATATTAACATTAACCTCTTGAGTGCCCATGACGAGATGGTCTCGTCATGGGCCGCAGTTGCGCTGTGCCCATGACGAGACTATCTCGTCATGAACCCCGCCCGCTAATGAAAGGGCCGGCACAGGGCGGGGAAAGGGCGGGGCACTCAAGGGGTTAAGGCAAGTGTTAGTGTTAGTGTTAGTGTTAGTGTTATGAATAGGGTTATTGGTTGATGTTCTGTCAGAGGCTGAGGTTAGATTTTTGAGTTACAATTACAGGTTTGGGTGAGGGTTAGGGCTATGGTTTGTGTTAGAATTAAAGTTGGGGTGCATTTGAAATGCAAATGGATCCAAACCGCACTGTTGTCTATGCAGTGGCAAAATCATGTAAAGAATATGATGATGATGTAGTGGATTGATGATGTGTAAGTGCCAGTTTAAATGTTGGCAATTTAGTAGTATAGATGCATTGCCTATTATGTTTGGCTATGCTTCTGGAGACTTTAACAGGAGCCTAAGCCTGGTCTTCAAATTCCTGTCATACCTATGGAACCAGAGTGACTCTGATCATTGTGGGATATCCAGTGCCATGAAGCTGAAAGTGTCCATCTGGGAATTTGCACTAAGCTTTGACCAAGTTTATCAAAAATTCAAATGTTGCACAAATTCTGAGTAACTAGTTCCCACTGACGCAAGCCCTAATTTTTGAGATATAAGTTGGCCATGTGAGTCAAAATGTAAGCTCACCGTTGACTGAAGGGTAACGCTGTGTACCTTGCACATGAAGAAGTCCAGGGGCCTTCCAAGGCTTTGGAAAGAGGCCATGCTGCCCACTCCCCACAAAAGGTAATAACGGCCACCAGGGTGAGCTCCCCAAGGTCTTTGGAGGCACAGAAAGGGCTGCATGGCCCCCTCCCCATGGAAAGTAGTTTCAGTCCTGGGGTGGGCTTCCTGGGGCCTCTCGAGGCTCAGGGATAGTGACCTCCACACTATGAAATAAAGCCACAGGGCCTAAAATAATTAAATGTGGCCCAGCCGCTATTTCTAGTTTTTGCCATTTGTTTTCTTTTTTGGTCCCAGGGAGTTCCTCTGGGCCCCTTCGTGGGGCTTAGGTGTCAAGGTATCCCTACCCAGCCTCTTATACTCTTTTATTTGATTTTTATTTCAGAAAATTTCCATAGTCCTGTAATGGCTGCCAGCAACATTTTCCTCATGTTGCTGGCAGCCAGTTAAATCACTCACTCTCACGAATGTCTGACTCCTACAGGTGCGAGGTGAGCCAAGGCAGATAAAGCTCCCTGGGCCAATTAGATTGGTCACTTTTTTAACTGGTTCTCCTACAAGAGTCCATCGAGACTCTCACTGTCTCAACCATCCAGATATCTATATTACTGTTGACCATAAATTTTTCACAAACTACTGAATAGATTTACACCAAATTTCATAAAGCATACTCTGCGGACCAAGATCTAGCTTCCTGACAAATTCAGTGTAATTCTGTTCAGCAGTTTTTGCTGTAGCTCGTTTTAAAGAAGTCTATGGAAAATGCATGGGGATTTTGTGTTTTGGGACTCCCCTTTTTTCTCGGCCCCCGCTTGATGGATCCCTCTGAAAATTCCAGGAAGGAGCTCAGGTGGATGAAACAGTTTTGGAGAAAGTTTTGTGAAGATTCATTAAATGGGGCCAAAGTTATAAGCAAACCAAAAAACGCTCTTTCTATGGAAAAGCAGACCTAACTATAGCTACCTTTTGGTGGTATATAATACCAGAAAAGGGGTATTGTGATTCCAGACCCATCGTAACTTCTACTTATCTAGAAAATATTGTTTTGTTTCACCATTCTCTTTAATAGTGTCTTACACAAAACATAAATACCCATCCATTCATCCATTCCATCCCTGCATATAACCAGTTTGACTGCCATCGATCATGTCATCCATTCGACCGCTTAACCTATCCTAGTAAATATACCTTCCAAACACATCCCATCTACACTCCAAAAATCCATCCATTTACCACCCATCCACCCACCAACACACCACCACCCATCCATTCTTCCATCCATCCATCCATCCATCCATCCATCCATCCAATGCCTATCTGCCAGTGAAAACCCCACGCATCGTCCATCCATCTAGTCACAGCTGCATTGCAAATATATAATTATGGAACAAGGCTGTCACCTTCAAAACCTGAATAGATGTAGATTATTGCATCAAGTCCTCCCCAGATGATCTTGAGGTGAGATCAATTTTTTCTGAGTATCGTAAATAATGCTTCATGAAGACTGATCCTCAAGTTCGGTCAAATCTTATCTAGATTAATTGTAATTTATACTTCAATTTCATATCAATTCTAAAACAAATTCTATTTTTGTAGAAATGTACCTTCTTAGCAGTAGTTTTCCTAAACTGAGTTTCTAATTATCAAGTGATCAATGGGAAAAGAGAGATTAACCTCCAGGGTTAGGCTGGCTAGGGGTATGTGAGAATTAGGATGTAACTGGTGCTGAGGGAGACATCTCACTGTAACCTTTGCGAGCCTGAATCGCTCTTTAACAAAACAGTAGAACTGCAAATACAATAGATGCCTCAATATTGGAAATGCCTAACCTTGATGTTACTTTGAGATATTAATACATTTGGTAACTAGGAAAGAGTTAAAATGCATTACCATATCACTATGAAGTTTAATTAATTGAAATCAGCCTAGACATCTAGAGACTCAATATGATTTGATAGGTAAATTTTGTGCATATTATAATATGTTTGACAAAATGACCACCATCGAAAGAACTCACCCCAATAAGACTCACCTCAAATAGATTCATAAAAAAAATTGCTCATATCTGAAAGAGACTATTAGTTATGGATTGCTTACCTTACAATTACCCCCAGGTGTCAGACTGGATCCGGAGAATTTTTCTTCAGCAGTACCCCTGCATGTTGGTAGGTGGCGTCTGTCGACTCCGCTTTCATCGCTGGTGTCATGATCACCGTAATGACATCGCGGTATCTACTTTGATGCTGCCCCTGCGCGCGGACGTCAGTTCTTTCTTTTTCCACACCAGCCAGCGCAGATCCGAGAAAGCGGTACCCCTATTCTTTTTTGACTAGAGTTTTTTCAACTTTTTGTCTACTTTTTTTTTGAGTCGTTCAACTCCTGGTGCAAAGGATGTCACATCGACAGACTGGCTTCAAACCTTGTGACCTCTGTCGCAAGTTGATGTCGGTCACAGACCCACATCTCGTGTGGCTCTGGTGCTTGGAGCGCGTCCACGACCTAAAGTCATGCTCCGACTGCCGGGCCGTAAGTCTTTTGGGAGTGGTCCCGAAAGCTTCACGAGGCCCGGTAGTCAGCTCTGCGCCGCTCGAGGTCCCGGTCAAGAGAGAGGTTGTGGGACCGGTCGCGGAGTCACCACCATCACTCCTCTTCGAAGTCTTCGGGTAAGTTGAAGCACAAGAAGAAGGCGAAGAAACACTGTTGCTCTTCGCCTTCTCCCCGTCCGTCTGCTTACGCGATGGGGTATGCGGAAGGTAGTCATCCGGCTCTGCCCATGGAGCCTGTTGGATTCTGCTCTGATCTTCCCACCTTTCCCAGGAGTCGGGACGGCCCCTGCCCAACTTCTTAGCTTTTACGAAGCCCTCTACTCCATCTTTGGGCAGCCCAACTCCACTGATGCGCCTTCGGGCCCCGTGGACTCGTTTGGGGGTTCTAGGCCTTTGATGCCTGCGGCTTTGGCCCTGGTACTGCAGGGCCCCCAGGGATCCAGGCCCAGATCAGCGCTGGTCGACCTTACGACACCTCCGGCGCCGAATCCATTGGCGACACCTCTGCCCTTTCCAACGCCAGTTGTGTCCCCAGCCGACGTCGACCCCGGCCTCCCCTCGACATGGACATGGAGCCGGACCGGCGCCGACCGGTACTTTTGTACCTCTGTTCTATCCTGGCATTACTTATCGCCCTGAGTGGCAGTCAGAGGAGGGTGAAGAGGACTGGGAGGGGTCTATAGACCCTCTAGAAGACCATCTGGAAGAGCCGGATTGGAGAGAGTATCTGGGTGAGGTCAGTGGTCTGGATACATCCCCAGACCTTGGTAGGCTTTCTCCCCCTACCATGGCTAAGGAGGAGGGACACTGTGGTGTTGCATAGGGCGGCTGAGGCCTGGGCCTTGAGCTACCTACTGTGGCAGTCAGGACTAACCTCCTGACTGAGGTGCTTCAACCAGCAGGAGCTTCTTCGGAGCCCCTGTTTCGGTTCAAGTCCAGCACAGGGGCTCCTGTGGATAGGATGATTGTCCAATGCCATCGCCCAGCCCCGGGTGACCCCACTTTCCTCTCCCAACACCCTACCCCTGAGAGCTTGGTGGTCCAATCCTCAATGTCCAGAGGCACGTTCCCTACTGTTCCCCCTGATAGGGAATCCAAGAAACTGGATCATTTTGGGAAGAAGATGTTTTCTTCCACCAGCTTAGGACTGCGGTCGGTGAATACCGCATGCATGTCTCTTGAGCTGTTACACCCACTCTGTGTGGGACACGGTCACGCAGGTGCTGCCACAGTGACCGGAGGAGGCCCGGGCCAATCTCTCCCGTGCAGTTGCTGAGGGTAGAGATGCAGCAAAGTTCACCTTATGATGTGGGCTGGATACAGCCGACTCGCTGGGCAGGACGATTTCAACGTGAGTAGCCCTGAAATGCTACACCTGGTTGAGGTCCACTGGCTTTTTGGGCAGCCTCTACACCTTCCTAGTCTGACTTTACAGGGCCACCAGTTGCCAGTGAGCAGCAGGATACGCCATCACCTCCCCCACTGGCACAACATCACGTCAGACAGGTGGGTTTTGCAAATAGTCTGAACGGGCTACTCCCTCCCTTTCGAGACTACCCCTCCTTCCATGCCATCCACACTCCATCGCATGTCGGACGATCATGTGGCCCTTCTCTGTCAGGAAGTTACGGCTCTCTTGGCCAACGGAGCTATCGAGTGTGTCCCCGTGTCAGATGTAGGTCGTGGTTGTTGTTCCCACTACATTCTGGTACCCAAGAAGGACAAAGGCCTGCGTCCTATCTTGGATCTTACAGACGTCAACTGCTTCCTCTGGAGGAGAAGTTCAAAATGTTGACATTGGCTCAGGTCCTGTCTGCCCTCGACTCTGGAGACAGGATGTTAGCGTTGGACTTGCAAACGCCTATTTTCAGATCCCCTTCCTGCATTACCTACGGTTCACGGTAGGCCACGAGCATGTTCAGTTTACCATGCTCCCCTTTGGCCTTACCAGCATCTTTCGGGTGTTAACAAAAGTGATGGCAGTGGTTGCAGCTCATCCGCACAGATCAGGGGTTCCAATCCTCCCCTATGTCGACGACAGGCTGTTGCAGGCAAGTTCACCCCAGGCTGTTGTCTTCCACCTCCAAACTACGGCGGACCTCCTGCATACACGGGTTCACTATCAACATGCCGAAGACACACCTGATTCGCTTTCAGAAGCTTCTTTTCATCGGGCGGTTCTGGATACAGCTCAGTTCTGGGCTTATCCTCCCGAACAGCGAGTCCGGGATATTCGGGCTATGATTCTGATCTTTCAGCCTCTATCTTGGGTTTCGGTCAGAATGACCCTGAGGCTGCTGGGCCTCATGGCCTCCTGCTGGTGAATCATGCCAGGTGGTGTATGCGGGCTCTGCAATGGGACCTGAAATTCCAGTGGGCGCAGCATCAGGGGAATCTGTCCAATGTCATCCAGATCTCGGAGGACTGAACATCAGTTTCAGTGGTGGCTCACGAACCAGGATTGGGTCAACTGCAGAACACTTCCCCAACTATATTTCACAGTGGTGACAGATGTGTCACTCATGGGATGGGGAGGCCACATGGGAGAGGCGGATATCAGAGGCCTCTGGTCTCCGGCGGAGTCCGGGCTCCATATCAACCTTCTGGAGCTCCGGGTGATTCGTCTAGCACTGAAGGCATTCCTTCCTTCTGTCAAAGGAAGAGTAGTACAGGTGTTCACAGACAACACCCTCCCCATATGGTACTGCAACAAACAGGGAGGCTCTTCATCTCTGGAAGTGGCTGGAACATTGGGGCATGTCCCTGGTGGTTCAACACCTGGCGGGTTCCCTGAACGCCAGGGCGGATGAGCTCAGCCGCCGGTGCTTGATGGATCACGAATGGCGTCTTCACCCGGAAGAGGAGCAAGGTCTCCTTCAGCAGTAGGGAGAGCCTTGGTTAGATCTATTCACCACCAAAGAGAACACGCAATATCCGCAGTTCTGCACGTTGGAATTTCCAAGGTGGCACTCGCTAGGAGTCGCTTTTTATCGCGAGTGGAGTTGTGGCCTTCTATACGCCTTTCTGCCTATACCACTTCTGCCCAGAGTGCTGAAGAAGATCAAGCGCCACCAGGCCCAAGTAATTCTTGTGGCTCCGGACTGGGCACGAAGAGTCTTGTATCCTGAGCTCTTAAATATGGCCATCGATCCTCCAAGCAGACTGCCCCTTTGGGAGGATCTTCTGTCGCAGCAGCAGGGGACGGTCCTCCACCCGAACCTGTCCAGCCTCCACCTCCTTGCGTGGAGATTGAGCGGAGACAGTTGACAGCCTTCGACCTTCCTCCTGAAGTCTGTGATGTTATCTTGGCAGCCAAGCATCCCTCTACTAAAACAGTATGCGCCTGTATATGGAACAAATTTGTGGCATGGTGCGCAGCAAAGGCTGTGGGTCCCCTTTCTGCCCCCTTTCTGAGGTTCTCCTCTTCCTGCTTTCTTTGGCCCAGCAGGGCTCTGCTCTGGGCACCCTCAAGGGCTATCTATCGGCCATTTTGGCCTTTCTTCTCCTTCCTGATCAGCCTTCTCTTTTCAAGTCTCCTATTGTAAATTGTTTCCTGAAGGGCATTAGTCACCTATTTCCACCTATTCCTTTCGTAATGCCCCAGTGGGACTTGAACCTTTTTCTGACTTACATTATGTGCGCTCCCTTCAAGCTGCTACATAGTTGTCCTCTCAGACTCTTGACCTTAAAGACTGCTTATCTGGTTGCCATCACCTCAGCACGCAGGGTGAGTGAGCTTCAGGCTCTTTCTTCTAAGCCTCCTTTTCTTGCTGTTCATCCGGAAAAGGTTGTCCTTCGAACTCGACCTTCTTTTCTTCCCAAAGTTGTTACCTCTTTCCACATAGGATAGACTATCACTGTGCCCACCTTCTTCCCACCCCCACATCCTTCTGGTTCCAAAACATGCTCTCTCATTTTATCTGGATCGCACAATCTAATTCCGGGTGGATGATCAGCTCTTTGTTGGCTATGTGGGCCCCAAGAAAGGTTGGGCTGTGCAAAAATGAACCATCTCTCGATGGGTCGTTCTTTGCATTAAAATTTGCTATTCCTTGGCGAAAAAGGAACCTCCGGTAGGGTTGCATGCCCATTCCACCAGTGCGACGGCAGCCACTACTGCTTTGGGACGTGGAGTTCCCCTTCATGACATCTGCCAGGCAGCCACGTGGCTTGATTGCACGTGTTCACTAAACATTACTGCCTGGAAAGCCAAGTCCGGAGAGACGGCTTCTTTGGCCGCTCTGTTCTTCAGGACTTCCTGGTGTCACCTTGGTTCACAGATCCACCTCCGGGGTTGGTATTGCTGGGGTATCTATTCTAAGGTAAGGAATCCATAGCTAATAGTCTCTATCAGATGAACAAGTTACTTACCTTCAGTAACAAAATATCTGTAAGAGACATATATTAGTTATGGATTCCTTACCGCCCCACCAATCCTCCCCGTTCTGCGAACTGACTTCTAGAGTAAAAGACTCCCTTTCAGGGCCCTAGTTTTATGCACCAGTGGTCAGTGTCTTGCATGGCTCTGCACTTCTGGCATGGAATGTTGTGTAAAGAACTAACGTCAGCATGCAGGGGTGGCATCTACGTAGATACCGTGATGTCATTCCGGCAATTACGACGCCAACGACAAACACGGAGTCGACCCACGCCACCTACCAAAACGCAGGGGTACTGCTGAAGAAAAGTTCTACGGATCCAGTCTGATGCCTGGGGTGTAATTCTAAGGTAAGGAATCCATAACTAATATATCTCTCTTACAGATATATCATTACCAAAGGTAAGCAACTTGTTCTTTACCAGCAATTAATACATCTAATAATTCAGATTCATTACATATTATTTCATTTCGTATTAATATTCTGTTTACTAAATCATTTCAGCCTCATTATTATTTGTGAATTAAATACAAATGAAACAAAATTCATCTACAGCTTTTATGCAAGACTACTTCAGCCCCGGGAATACTTTAAGTATTCAATGTATTACTACTGCCACACTTCACTAATTACTTACTTGAAACTCTACATTAGTACTTTTCAGTATGGAAACTGAAATTTCACAATTCCCAATCCACTGCACTTTCCATTCAATTATGCAGTATTTACATAGTACAAAACCTACTGAATAAATTGCAGATTTTAACAAAAATGAGTCTAGCTCAAGTACATGAAACGTTTCTCAAATCACTACATGTGAAATACAACACAGCTTTCAATACATTGTAAAACAGGTTAACTTTCACCTCATGACTGCTATATTCAGGCATTAAAAGCGTGTTATTTCTTCATTAGTATCCTTATTAAATGGACGGGAAAGGGGCTTTTATGGAGTGCAGGAAACAAAAGTTTTAAATATTTAAATGGAGTTCAAGCAGGTTGTCACAAAGGATTCCTTCTTTGCCATGAAAGTGTTTTATGCCACCATTCATTCAGTCATGTTTACATGGCAGATTCCTCAAAGCAGGAGTCTCTTCAAATGTCGCCTTTGAAGGATTTTGCAACTCTTTTTAAGTTATAATTTTTATCATAAAATTCCTGCTAGTGAAATACTTATTAGAATATTATTTTAAGAGATGTGTAAAAGTACGCTTAGGCTCTAATGAGTTGAACACTATTTACTTCAAAACAAAGCCGTTTTTCGCTGTGAGGAAGACATTACATTCTCATGAAGATTGTTTCTCTACTTTAATGCAAGGTAAAATCATTGACATTAGTAAATACAATTGTGAATGTCATCTGCTGAATGTGTAGATTTTCTTTCTTAAGAATACTTTTTGTTTTCATCGGTATTTTGTTTAATTTTTTATCAATATTATAGGATCTGAGTCACGAAGATAGTTGTTCAAATAGCTACATTTAAGATTGCAAATTCACTTGTATCCGTAAAATGTAAACTTGCAGTCACAAATGAATTTGCCAACATGTAAAATTGCATTCATTTGCTGTAACTTTAAATGTGAGGAAATCTACTAATGGAGGTAAGCTGTGGGCATTATGGACGGGTCTACATGCGAAAGTAGGTTAAAACCTACAAACGAGAAAAGTGTTGATTTTCGAAAACTTTTGTAGACACAGCTCCAACCCAAGGGGCATATCAACAAGGGCTTTATCTCTGCTATTTTGGCTTTAAAAGCCAAAAAAGCAGAGATAAAACTAGCGCCCTATCAACAACAGGGTGCTAACACGCAAATTTGCATGTTAGCACCCTTTTACTCTATGCTTCCCCTTGCATCTCTAATGAGATGCAAAGGGGGCGTTCCAGAGTAAAATAATAGGAGAAATGTCGCTAAGCGACATTTCTCCTATTATCAAGAATGTCGCTAACCCTGTTAGAGACAAAAAAAGCAGCGCTAACCGCGGTTAACGCTGCTTTTTTACGTCTGCTAATTTTCAGACTTAGCCATGATATCCTATGGAAGGAGGATATCATGGCTAAGTTTGCCTGTCCCTATCAACAAGGTAACGTGTGATTATCGCTGGGTTTCCAGCGATAATCTCACGTTAGCCTGTTAGCGTGTAGATTTTTATCGCTATTGAGATAAGCGTTGCTAATAGCACGCTATCTCAGCGATAAAAATTCACGCTAGCCGGCGATAATTATCCTCACGCTAAGAGCGCTGAGCGATAATTATCGCCGGTTGTTGTTGATATGCCCCCAAATACCTTATACACTTGCTCCTGTGAAGGGCTGAACTGAGGGGCATATCAACAAGGGCTTTATCTCTGCTTTTTTGGCTTTAAAAGCCAAAAAAGGAGAGATAAAACTAGCGCCCTATCAACAACAGGGTGCTAACATGCAAATTCGCATGTTAGCACCCTTTTACTCTACGCTTCCCCTTGCATCTCTAATGAGATGCAAAGGGGGCGTTCCAGAGTAAAATAATAGGAGAAATGTCGCTAAGCGACATTTCTCCTATTATCAAGAATGTCGCTAACCCTGTTAGAGACAAAAAAAGCAGCGCTAACCGCGGTTAACGCTGCTTTTTTACGTCTGGTATTTTTCTGACTTAGCCATGATATCCTATGGAAGGAGGATATCATGGCTAAGTTTGCCTGTCCCTATCAACAAGGTAACGTGAGATTATCGCTGGGTTTCCAGCGATAATCTCACGTTAGCCTGTTAGCGTGAGGATTTTTATCGCTATTGAGATAAGCGTTGCTAATAGCACGCTATCTCAGCGATAAAAATTCACGCTAGCCGGCGATAATTATCCTAGCGCTAAGTGCGCTTAGAGATAATTATCGCCGGTTGTTGTTGATATGCCCCTAAGTATGTTTAAGAGGTGAAAAGGGGAGGGCACATTCTCCAAACTAGGAAAGTTGTAAAGAAAAGGTTTTTCATGGAAACATTTCCACCCTAGAAAACGAAAAAATAAGAACTATTTCTATTGTTTGTGAATCCGGTCATAGGTGTGTTAATAGATGAAGCAGATCCAAAGGTGCAACTTTTCAGAAAACATGCAGCTTAACTTGTCTCTCCTTACCCCATAATTGTCAACCAGTCCAGATAACGTGGTCCAATAGTGTCATGCATACTCAGTGATCAAGCAACTTTTGACCTATTTCAATCAGAGCAAATATCTGGTTTTATTCTACTTTAAGAAGTAATTAAATTTTCTAAAATTCCGTTTGATGCACTGAAATAAGTATTTTTTCTCTTTAATAATTATGTCACAGCATCATCATTACAGTGGTCATCATAAGTAATTTTTCTTATTAATAATCAGGTCCCAGCCCAGCTACCGCATGCCGAATTACGGCTCAATAAGCAGGTGTGTATAATTAAACAAGAATCTATGTTCACATCTTTATTACCTTAGCTGACACCCAATAACGTAAAATAACTAGTTTTGCTTCTTTTTTCCCTAGAGTCCCTTTAAAGCAATGAAACTCCCTTTTAGTCAAGACGCCTTAAAGGCACTGTAATGAGTGGATTTTAAATGCCGTAATGTACCTGGCAAAAAACATTGTATTCACTATTTGGTACTCAATAAAGTTTGTTTAAAAAAAAAAAATGAGTGGATTCAAAGTGTGTCGTTTTAAGGTGAATTTCTCTGAGATGACACCATGTCACAAATTCCCTTCTGAAAATGGCTGATAAGTGAAGATGCCACCCCTGTAAATATTAGCCTAGCACAAACCTCTGCTGGAAGTCCTTAAAACAATCAAATGTTTATTCTTGCAACATTATTGCAAGATTGCTAATATCTGGCATTATGGCAACCCTTGTAAATGCTCATCAAATTTTTTCCTAATGAAATTGAAATTACGAGATGCACTTTGATCAGGCCCCAGAAAGCACAGATGCCCACTTGCGTTGACTTTAGACTCACCAGCATCCTGGCAGATGTCTCCATTCTTACACCCGTTTCTGCAAGATAAAATATGTCCTTACAAGCCAGAATCCCATGTTGTTTCACTTGCTCCACAGCTTTACAGGCTCTGTAATGCATCCATCCCCTTTGCCACTGACACTGACAAAGCTATTTAATAAAACCGCTGCAGATCCTTCCATGCTCAACATTTTCTCCTAACTATGCTTGTTTCTTTTCCCTTCCAAAATACTTGATAAAATTATCAACATGAAGGTGTTAGAATCCCTAAAATGCAATCTTCTTTTGAACCCCTCTCAGGCCCTGCACAGCGCTGTGGCTGATCTACTGGCTGTTGGGGAGAAACGTAGGGGCCGATTACGATTCCGGCAGTAAAATGTACCAACTGACACGGACCGGGGACGGAGACCGACCGACATGGACTGGCGCCGTATGAACCGTGCAGTACGATGCAACGTGTGTGAATTACAACTCACTCGCACGGAACACGAGCTGAACAACCGACCTGTACGAAAATCAGTGAGTCGTCCGTAAAATGACCGGGAATCCTACCGACCGACACGCACCACGAATTGACGTGACCGAAACGTACCAGTGATGCACGAGCCACGCAGTACGATGCCAAACGTGTGAATTGAGACCGACTCGCACGGAGCACGATCATGAAAAACGAGACACACAGCAAATAGTGACTAGCAAAAAACAGACCCCTCTGCGTCCGACACTTACGACAACGTCAAAAACAGCAGAATGTCAGTGTGACAGACTCGGGTTAGCCCGCGCGTGCCACATCCAGCGTCGACACGGTGTGAGCCATCGTGCAGCCCCAGCAGCAGAAACATCAGCACCCCCCTCAACCACTCCAGCCACATCGGACACCAGACAGAGTCCCCATGCCGACACGGACAGGCCCAGGCCTCAGAACAACAGGGGAACAGGTACACAGGGCCCCCTGGAATCAAGGGACAACACCACCGGCGCTAACACTCAAGGGGGCCCAGTGTCAGCTGGGCAGGGCACGGCAGGGCCTGCCCGTGTGGGTCGGTCCGGTGGAAGTGTGGGCAGGCAGAAGACACGGCCTGCAGAGGGGGCTGGACTGCATGATGAGCCACACCTGGAACGCATCATAGATGCGTACCAGGAAAGCACCGGAGGGTTTGGACAGGTCGTGGGGATCCTCAAGGAACTCAAAGAACAGCAGGCTGCCCATTATGTTGGCTTGGACTTCCACATGGCCCGGGTGGAGTCCAAGTGGGACAAATTGGATGAACTAACAGCGGTGCATAGGGACATACTGACATGCCTCTGCCAGATCAGCACCAACCTGACCACACCTCCCTGTGCGCCCACAACATCTGTTGCCACAACATCCGCAACAGCCACAGGGAGGGAGGAGGACTCTGACGGAGAGTCCTCGGCACAGCAGCAGCCTGCACATGAGGGTCCCCCGAGAAAGAAGAGGGGTCATCCGAAGAAGGGCAATTGAGATGCTGATGGCCATGCATATCCCTCAGGCACCCAACACCTGCTCCTGTTAATGTCCTTTGTGTGCAAACCAGTTGACCTTGTCGACCTACATCCAAATCACCCACTTGACATGGAAGGTCAAAGTTGTGACAATGCACCAAATGACTGTGGATTCTACTCTGGACATTTCAATTACCAAGACTACCAACTCACCTGTGAACTTTGGATTACCATCACATTGTACAGCACTGCAAAATCCGTTCACCATCCTTACACATGTTTGTAAATAAATTCACAATCACACAATACTTACCTCTGTCATGATTCCTACTTCCTTTGTGCCATGGCGATGATGAGCTGCTAAGGAACACTGTGCATGCAAACTAATACAGCAATGCGAACACCGCAATGTGAGTCATGTGAATGTGACACATATGAGGTAGACACACCACTAGGACAACACAACACATACTCACCAGGGCCCCTAACTCCTCATCAACACTGATGTCAACAGGAAATACAGTGGAATGCACACACAACACCCATCCTGGGTCATTGGCAAGCAGCCCACAGGTACAGGATGCAAATTACTGTTGGATGTGTGGACACACGGAGCACATCTCGAAGTGAAGGGCTGTTTTCTTAAATATTCACATTGTGAGAATTCTACAACTGATGCACTTTAACCTCACGTGACAGTGATCAGAAAATTAAACATGTGGTGAACGTTGAAAGTCCAGGGGTGTGTTGCACATCATTGGTTGGGACAACGATTACTTTCACTCTGGAACAAGGCTCTGTGTCTTGGGGTTCAGACCGCACCACACAGCATCCAACGTACCCTGTGAAGGACAGACAGAAAACACAATCAAAAACACAGATTTACAGCAAACAACAACAATATACATGCCCAAAACAAAACACTAACTACCCAGACACAACCTAACAATCAGGTAAACACTGGGAGTACAGACTATCAGAAAGGACACATCACAGCAAGCATACTGACAAGTAGCATACAGCCACACTCAATCAACACCAGTGCACCACCAACATAGGTCATGCCGACACAATACTTTGACAACACATACCTGTATACTGACATTCATGAGAAGAAGTTCTGGATCAGCTGACTCCGAACATCACCATCACCCTCATCATCACTGGCATCATGCCCCAGACCAGGATCTTCCACGGCTGGCGAAGGTTGGTCATTGTCATCCTGGATGATAGGCAACCGCTTCCGCACTACCAGGTTGTGTAGTATGCAGCACACAATGATGATCCTGCATACCTTCGCAGGTGAATATGGGAGGGCCCCTCCTGTCTTGTTCAGGCAGCAGAATTTGCTTTTCAGGAGGCCAAATGTCCGCTCAATCACTCTCCTGATCCGACCATGTGCCTCATTGTAGCGCATCTCCACTGGTGTCACAGGGTTCCTGAGGGGTGTCAGCAACCACAGCATGTTGGGATATCCGGAGTCACCCACAGGGAGACAATTGCACATTAGTTGAGCGTGAAAATAGGGTGCGAATCAACTTTAGCAAACACACACAATGCTAAGCAGTCAGTACACACCGACAAGCCAGGAACGCTGGTACTGCATTTGTGCCATCATCGTTGGGATGCGACTACTCTTCATTATGTAGGTGTTGTGCGCTGAGCCCAGGAACCTTGCACACACATGGGAAATGGTCATGCTTGCCCAACAAACCACAAGAGCATTTATAGAGTGGAAATGCTTCCTGTTCCGGTACGTCTGCTCATGTGCCTGCGGTGGTGCCAAAGCCACATGTGTCCCAACGATGGAGCCAATGACATGTGACATCCTGCCCAGGGCATAGAAGTCCCCCTTGATGTCAGCTAGTTGTTGTGCTTTGGGGAAATGGATGTACTGGTCAAGGAAATGCAACATTGCCTCCAACACATCATGAAGTACACAGCTGAACATAGTCTGTGACATCCCACCAGCAGTAGCAACAGTGTGCTGGAAAGTACCTGTGGCAAAAAAGTGTAGGGCTGCCATCACCTGCACCTTGGGGGTCAGCGCTGTAGGGAATGTCCAGCCAGGTTGCAAATGTGGAGCCAACTGCTCCTCCAATTCTTCGATCAGTGGCCTGGTGAAGCGGTACCGTCGCATGCAGTCACGTTCAACCATGGTCTCCAGGTCTGGGAACGGTCTGTGGACATTTGGGCTCCTGCAGTACATAGGAGAGCAAAAACAGTTTGTCATTCCCCCTATCTAAGTGCCAGTGTACATGACAAATAGCACATGATAACACATTACAGGACACAAGAACAAGATGAGTGTGCTTTTGGGTATGGACACACATATCAGATACATGCCCATCATCTGACATCTCAGCTCGACAGGGCCACACAACAAGGTCCATGTTGTGCTGTGAGCAATCAATGGGCTCCGTCACAGTACATCAGTATGAGTGTCACATACCAGACACACACCACAGTGACTAGTGAGGACAGATGTCTACCCCACATCACAGGTTCCTGTCAGACACACATAGGGACCTTGTGTCGCAACATGGACACCATCATGATGTGGCGTACCATGTGCACAACACAATGCACACATGACACACACATGAAGTGCCCCCTGATTTCATGCCAGCTCACACATGGATGTCTGTGACACACAGACGCAACATCAACTCACACTGACAATAGACTGGGATGTTGTGAACATTTGACATTGAGCACATGAAATCTGAGTAATCTCTGCATGGAAACGCACACATACTGTGGATGAACATCACATATGTGGCACTGTGACACCCTGTGAGGCACCTACCATTCCACTGAAGAGTCAGGGTGTATGTCACATGAAATACACAATGTACACCGGGAAATGTGTACATGCCTCATACACTGAAATGTACTGTCGTCAAACACAGTGATTATGTGTCCAGCCAACAATTAGATCTTTCCTCATGACAACCTGCCCTGCCTGGGATTGGGTGCCACTAAGTGAAACATACAAATTCACATGTTTACCCACATACACACACAGGTAATGCAGCCTGACATGCACTTTGAGTTACTGTGCCACAGAGTGTATTGTTGTGTGCCCTTGGGTCAATGGCAAGCTAGGGTGTGTTGCATGCCTTAAACAGTTGCTTCTATGGTGAATGACACAGGTGACCAATGCGAAAGACACGTTGAACACCTAGAGAAGGAGCCGCATGCACGCCTTGCACTCACGCCTTGCACAATGTCACCAATGTGGACTGATGCGGGTGGACCTAGCCGCACGCACGCCTTGCACGCACGCCTTGCACAATGTCACCAATGTGGACTGACGCGGGTGGACCGATCCGCACGCACACCTTGCACGCACGCCATGCACAATGTCACCAATGTGGACTGACTCGGGTGGACCGAGCTGCATGCACGCCTTGCACCCACGCCTTGTACAATGTCACCAATGTGGACTGACTCGGGTGGACTGATCCGCATGCACGCCTTGCACGCACACCTTGCACAATGTCACCAATGTGGACTGACGCGGGTGGACCGAGCCGCAGGTACGCCTTGCACACGCACCTTGCACAATGTCTCCAATGGGAACAGATGCGGATTTTAGCCTGGTACAAATCGGTTTCTTGAAAATCCGTTGGCTGCCTGCAACAATGTTTCAGACTCGTCATTGCAATGCTTTTGAATATTTCAAACGATGCGGAAGGCGTGTACGATGCGTGCAATGCGATGGATTGACCAGATTCATAGGATGCAAACGTGTCGTACCTATCGCTTTTGACACATGGGACTGAATCTGCCTCTGCATCACATATCTAAGTCTGTCTGTTCACCTGGGAGCTCACTTGCCTGCACTACATGATCAAGATTGACATCTCTGCTACCACTGCTTCTGTCTCTGCATCCTCTGGCTCCAAGAATGGCACATACTGTGGAGAGGGCCCCAGCCTTCACAGAGGAGGAGAACAAGGCCCTGCTGGACAGCCTCCTTCCACAGTACAGCAGGCTGTATGGGACACCAGGGGAGCAGGTGAGTGTGCACTCCACATCCCTTATTCATTGTGTATGTTGTCTGACTGGCACCACTGAAATTTTGTTCACTGAGTAGTTCATACCCCCATGGTGTGTAGGTCCCTGTAGTGGACAGGTACTGTGCATAACAAGTGCATTTTCACACGGTTGTAATGCTCAGGCAATGTTTCCTTGTTGAAAAATCAGGACAACTGTCAATCACCATATCTGCACTACCTGTGTCCATCATATTCCCTTGCGAGAAAGACATTTATATCCAAATGTGTGATGCACAAACATGTGGCTTGTGTGGTAAAGGACTTTTTCTACCCTTGTCATCCTCACAGGTTGATGCCCACCAGAAGCAGGAGATCTGGCTGACCATTGCCCGGGCTGTTCGTGCTATGGGGGGCCACATACGCTGCATCCGCAACTGCCAGAAGAGGTGGCAGGACCTTCGTGGCTTGACCTGGAGGATTGCCAGGGTCCAGCTGAAGCTGTCGCCTCCTTGCAGAAGGGGCGGACGATGGACACTGACCCCCCACATGCTCAGGATTCTGGCGGTGGTCTTCCCAAACCTGGATGGGCAGTTAAAGGCCAGACAGCAGCAAGGAGGGATTAAGTGCATGCATTCACTGTGTCGAATGTATCACATGCTCTTTGCACTCCCACATCCTGGTTACACTTCCACAGATCTCCTGTCTGCTTGTACAGGAGTCATTTGGCAAAACTACGTCATGTCCAATCCTCATCTGATACACAGGTGTGCCCCTTTCAGGCTGTGACTTGTGTAACTTGAGTTGTGTGTTCCTGCTGTTGTACAAACTTAACCTTGTGAACAGCATCTGCGACCGGTGCATTGTTTTGTCTTCATGAGTGAGGCACATGATTTCCATGTGTCTGCACATTGCCTGAAAAAAAGACATGTACTCTGTGTGGGCAATTGATATGTGTTCCAATTGATGTTTTGGCACACCATATGTGCCAGGGGTATTTGACACACAGTCATGTAGCAGCAGCGAGAATTTATGGGCCTCAGAAAAATGTACATCATGTGTTTCACACATGCATGGACACATGCCTGGTGTCCAGGGTAATCCTATGTTGCACATGTTCCTGGACAGGTATCCCTACTCCGGACATGAAGTGCACTCTGTTCTTCTACTCCTGTGTGTAAGCCTAACATTAGTGCATTGTGAAGTGTGCTATATGGTGTCTGCATCGGTGTCATTGTGAGGTGGCCTAGCCTTTTAGACTCCTGTGGTGTTGGTCATTTTGGTTTGTGCAGCTAGCTGGGGTGTGGGAAATGGATCATCACAATGGGTTCATGCATAGGTGTCGAATCACTTGACAGTGCATTCTGTTTTATTGTACATCACAGTGCAGGCAGTCTCAATTCATTCCCATCATGCTGTGATGTCATCATGCTTACAGATTGGTGCTTGCAGTCAGTCATCTGTTGCATTTTTATTACGTGTGATCATCAGATGTCTGAAGATGTGGTTAGCATTGGGTGTACCTGTGCACTTGACATCTGCAGGGTTTAAATTCTCATACATGTTAATGGTTGTGACACAGCGCAGAGTGTTTAATTTTGGATGCACTACCTCTGAGACTGAAGCCAGTTCTCACTGCTTAGCCATACTGGGCCGTAGCATGGTATCCCACTTGCTGATGTGTATCCCGCAGTGATGTCAGTTGTACAGCATGCACTCTATTGTGGCATTGACCACCAAGACATGTGCACATCATGGTGTCTTGTGAGTGAAGCATATCCATTTTACTGACAATGATTTTTGCCATCCCTTCTCATGACACATGTACTGAGTCAGTGGCAAGAGATGGCATGTGTTAGTCCAGGCAGATTTAAATCACGAGTCCTGCAGTTCTGAGATATGTCTATGTGGTGCTTGTGCACACATATGAGAAGTGGTAGACAACATGTCCCAGGCAGATGGGTCCATGGAGGGGCAAGATATGAGGGGCATGGTTGACTGACAGACTGACAGGTGTCATTTCCAAATAATGTCTCCACTTTTCGCTATATCTGGCACTTGATGCAAAGCCGTACTCTGTGATGTGCTGTACTGACTGTGATGTGTCAGGTGAAACAGGTGACTGATGTGGATCTGTTTATTCTGATTGATTGCAGATACATCGACAGCTACAGGAGGAGACAGCTCCACGGACCAAGAGGAGCCGCACAGCCAGACTGGGTCAGCTTCAGAGGAGTTGGAGGGACCCAGTGGCACAGAGGGTGAGGGGAGCCACACAGAGGAGACCTCAGCTACAAACACCTCTGCTGAGGAACACAACATCTCCAGTGAGGACTCCCTTGTGGAGGTGGGTGTCAGCAGAACCCAGACAACACCTAGTGAGTCTGTCCCCGCCACCAACACCATCTCCACCCTCCCATCTGCTGCCATCCCAGATATCCGTGGAGACCCCCGTGTGAGGGAACATGTTTCCTTTGGTCCAGGCACCGTACCCCCTGCCCCTGTCTCCCCTGCTGCCCTCAGTGTGGAGTCTGTGGACTTACTGAAGCAGCTCCATGTAGGGCAGACCACTCTGTTGACTTAACTGGTGTCCTTCATGGAGGGCATCTTATCCAACCTGTCTGCCCTACATCGGACCATTCAGTCCATGACCTCCACACAGATGGCAGCAGTGTCCCTCCTCCAACAGTCCCTCACCTCTCCTACCTCTGCACCACCCACAGTCCCCACTACCCTACCTGACCAACGCACACACACACCGGCGCCAGCACACACCACAAAAGACCCAGGCAGCACACAATCACGCAAGTCTAAAACAAAATCCACAGGCACGCACACTCCAGGGACTGATGGCACACACAGAGGGGATGGGTCACAGACGCACAAACAGGCATCCACGAGCACTCCGCAGACCTCAGATGCCTCTCCCTCCAAAAGCACTTCCCCTGCCTCACCTGCAACCCCCCCTTCCAAGCAGCTCTTCCTCTGTGACCTTGGCCTCTTCCCCTCCGATCCATCTGCTTAGACACACAAGGGGAAGAGGAAGTCACCACACAAAGGGGGGAGTTCTCCTGCCACACAGACACCCTTCCCCAGGCGCCCGGACACTGAGGCCCCCATCCGCAAGTCTCCCCGGAGCAGAAAGAGCAAGACCCCCCAATCCCGCAGGTCAAAGTCACATTCTCCTTCCTGCAGCCCCCAGGCCACCACTCAACAGGTCCCCCCGCCACACCCTGCCCCTGGTTCCCCCACACACCAATACCGCATCCCCAAAATGATTAGGCCACCCCCTCCTACCACATGCACTTCCACCCCCACCTCACATGCTCAGCCTGTTCCTGCCACTGATGTGAGGACTGTGTCCCCCCCTCTGTCCTGCCAACCTCACCTGACCCCATGACACTCCCTTGGAGTTTTGCACTGCAGTGGAGGCCCCGTCCCAATCATCTGACCTGCCCACTGCAGTGGTGCCGGTAACAACCCCGTCTGACTTGGGCCCTGCATTGATGTCAGCACACACCCCATTGGACTTGGGCCCTTCCATGGTGACGGCGCCCACAGTGTCAGACACCTCTGCTGCAGTTGCCAATGACACTCCTGCACCCACCAGCCCTCCCCTGCCCCATTCTGCTGTCCCCTGATCCTGTCCCTGCGGTGCCTGGCCTGCCCCTGTGTATGCCCCTCCAAGGGGAGATGTCCCCTGCCGTAGCAGTGCAGGCAAGCAATGGGTGACGACTTGTCACATTTCACCCTGGGAGGACTCCTGACATGGACTGGCCATTGGCCTTTTGACATTGTGGACTTAACAGGTTCAATGAGTTATGTGCTTAATAAAGTCAATTGTTGTTATCCAGTGGTGTTGCTTCAAATGTACATGATGTTGATGATGAGTGTCATGGACTTGCTGTTGTACAGGTTTTTGAAAGGTATAACAGAATGAGTTGTTGATGTGATGTACTCCATGTGGTCTATGGGATATGTGCACTTTTCTGCTATGTATCCATGACATCCTTAGCTGCAATTTCAAGGTGTAATGATGGCAAAATGGTGTGACCAGGATTTTATCTTTGGGTTTGCTACTTGACATCTTTGGCATACACTGTTGCACATAGGTTGTGCTTACATTTGGGCACATGGAAAGATTCCCTGACTTTGACAATGTCCACTGGACAGGCATGTTTGTGCATCCATGTTACACAAGCCATCTGTGTCATCAATCCAACTTGGTCTACATGTGTATTGCATATGTGCAGATGACTGAGGGAGGACACCCATACACAAGCTTCTGTGACCATTGCTTTTCTTGAGTTGTGATAGTTGGATCACTGGGCAAGTCTTGTGCTTGCATGACAGGAGCCTGCACAGACAAAATGTGGCACAGCAGACTTTCCCCAGGAGTGCAGCCCCATCATGGCATTGTGTCATTCCATGACATTGCCTGGGCACATGGTGTGTGTTGTGTGAGCATGTCTGTGTGTGTTCACTTCCCTTTTCTGGACGCAGCCTGTGTTCCAGACAGATTAACCTGTTTTGTGGACTTGCTGACTTGGCCTGTGTTCATGTAACTTCTTTGCCCTGCCTTTTCTGGGATGTAGGTGCATGACACACTACTGGTAATTAGGCTGTCATCCCTGGCTGTTTCATTAGTAAATTCCAGGGTTGTTGTCCAACGCACGAGGGACACATTCTGGATTACCATTGGCACTTATGTGTTACCAACATCATGTTGTTTCTGTCATTCTGTTGTTCTGTCTGGTATCTGTCATTGACAAGCTCACTTGTGTGTGTGGGTGAGTGCTTGCTATGTTCAACACTCCGTCCATCATTTCCTTTGGTTTTTGCTTTGTTCGCAATAAGTTGGCAGGGTATGCTCAGACGTGAGTCCCTTGCTCACTTTGCCACTTTATTCAAGCAAGCCTGGCTGAAGACGGCTGAAATGCCAGAAACCGGTCCTAGGAAGCTTGTTTCCGGTCCAGGGAAGACATGTCTTGGCAGTTCGGGCTGGACTGTTCCCATGAGGCACAGGGTCAGACTGATTTGCATATGGCCATGTCTGAACTGGGGTGGCAGAGTGGGCTAAAGAACGGTGATGGATTAAACCCAGATCAGTTGACTGGGGGTGAGTGCTTGCAATGTTCAACACTCCGTCCATCATTTCCTTTGGATTTTGCTTTGTTTGCCATAAGTTGGCAGGGTATGCTCAGACGTGAGTCCCTTGCTCACTTTGCCACTGGATTCAAGCAAGCCTGGCTGAAGACGGCTGAAATGCCAGAAACCGGTCCTAGGAAGCTTGTTTCCGGTCCAGGGAAGACATGTCTTGGCAGTTCGGGCTGGACTGTTCCCATGAGGCACAGGGTCAGACTGATTTGCATATGGCCATGTCTGAACTGGGGTGGCAGAGTGGGCTAAAGAACGGTGATGGATTAAACCCAGATCAGTTGACTGGGGGTGAGTGCTTGCAATGTTCAACACTCCGTCCATCATTTCCTTTGGTTTTTGCTTTGTTCGCCATAAGTTGGCAGGGTATGCTCAGACGTGAGTCCCTTGCTCACTTTGCCACTGGATTCAAGCAAGCCTGGCTGAAGACGGCTGAAATGCCATAAACCGGTCCTAGGAAGCTTGTTTCCGGTCCAGGGAAGACATGTCTTGGCAGTTCGGGCTGGACTGTTCCCATGAGGCACAGGGTCAGACTGATTTGCATATGGCCATGTCTGAACTGGGGTGGCAGAGTGGGCTAAAGAACGGTGATGGATTAAACCCAGTTTGGTTGACTGGGGGTCAGTGCTTGCAATGTTCAACACTCCGTCCATCATTTCCTTTGGTTTTTGCTTTGTTCACCATAAGTTGGCAGGGTATGCTCAGACGTGAGTCCCTTGCTCACTTTGCCACTGGATTCAAGCAAGCCTGGCTGAAGACGGCTGAAATGCCAGAAACCGGTCCTAGGAAGCTTGTTTCCGGTCCAGGGAAGACATGTCTTGGCAGTTCGGGCTGGACTGTTCCCATGAGGCACAGGATCAGACTGATTTGCATATGGCCATGTCTGAACTGGGGTGGCAGAGTGGGCTAAAGAACGGTGATGGATTAAACCCAGATCAGTTGACTGGGGGTGAGTGCTTGCAATGTTCAACACTCCGTCCATCATTTCCTTTGGTTTTTGCTTTGTGGCGACACCCTATCATCAGGGTCATTGCTGTGGTTCAACATTGGTGTAGGTGTCTGGCAGGGTTCCGAATGAATTTGGTATGTCCCATTGCTGCCATGGTATGCGACTTTGTCACCTAACATCGGCAGTTTCCACAGGATTCCGCAGTTTGTGTGTCTGTTTGTAGAGATATGTGTGTATGCATCATGATGCTCACTTTTCACACAGTGTAATTGTACACTGTTGGCATTGTAAGGGGTCATGGCCAATGCTTGTCTGCACATGGCAGAGGGAGTTTGTGTGATACACAGCATTCTTTGCCTCTCATGTCTAAGTTTGTAAGTGACAAAACCACCACATTGCCACTATATTGGTTGTGGTGTTAGATGCAGTAGTCACAAATGCTGGTCTGGTGATACAGCCCCTATGAGTTGTGGGGAGTGGTGCAGGACATACATCCCCCTATGAGTGGGGAGGGTAGTGGTGCAGGGCATACATCCCCCTATGAGTGGGGAGGGTAGAGGTGCAGTACATACAACCCCCTATGAGTAGGAAGGGTAGTGGTGCAGGGCATACATCCCCCTATGAGTGAGGAGGGCAGTGGTGCAGGACACACAGCCCCCTATGAGTTGTGGGGAGTGGTGCAGGGCATACATCCCCCTATGAGTGGGGAGGGTAGTGGTGCAGGACATACAGCCCCTATGAGTTGTGGGGAGTGGTGCAGGGCATACATCCCCCTATGAGTGGGGAGGGTAGTGGTGCAGGGCATCCAGCTCCCTATGAGTGGGGAGGGTAGTGGTGCAGGGCATACAGCCCCCTATGAGTGGGGAGGGTGGTGGTGCAGGGCATACATCCCCCTATGAGTTGGGAGGGTAGTGGTGCAGAGCATACAGCTCCCTATGAGTGAGGAGGGTGGTGGTGCAGGGCATACATCCCCCTATGAGTTGTGGGGAGTGGTGCAGGGCATCCATCCCCCTATGAGTGGGGAGGGTAGTGGTACAGGGCATCCATCCCCCTATGAGTTGGGAGGGTAGTGGTGCAGGGCATACATCCCCAATGAGTGGGGAGGGTAGTGGTGCAGGGCATACAGCCCCCTATGAGTGGGGAGGGTAGTGGTGCAGGGCATACAGCCCCCTATGAGTTGTGGGTAGTGGTGCAGGGCATACATCCCCCTATGAGTGGGGAGGGTAGTGGTGCAAGGCATACATCCCCCTATGAGTGGGGAGGGTAGTGGTGCAGGGCATACAGCCCCCTATGAGTTATGGGGAGTGGTGCAGGACATACAGCCCCCTATGAGTGGGGAGGGGAGTGGTGATGGGCACCCCCCCTAGGTGTGGTGACTGCTGGTAGTGGGGACCATGCTACCCCTGTGGTTTTGCTGTTGCTGGTGGAAGGGATTTAACCCCCCTATGTGTGTGTAGCATTTCGCGTGTTTGTGACGTTTATTTGTGGGGGTGTCTGACTGACAATCTGCATTGTGCGCATCTGTTCCTGATCCGGTCATTCATGTACAGTACTGGGATGACCTGCGCGATGGGATTCATCGTTGGTTCGTCTCGTACTTGCTGCTCGTTGCTCCGTCTCATACACGTTGAGAATTGGTCTGTCTCGTAGCCGTGGATCGTGTTTGTGGCGCGAATCGGACCTGATATGCAGCTCTCCCGGATGCTGTGACATGCTGCTAGTGGCGACCCGTCTGGCGCGTATGATTTGCGCATCGTACTTGTCCGGATGGAAACTGCTGTGGGAACTGCTTGCAGGCGACTCGAATCGGCGTTCGGAGGTACGGCTCGTATGGGAAATGCTGCTGGAATCGCAGCCTATGTGTCGGACGGAATTGTGTCAGTTATGCACATCGTACTTCATTGCCTGGATGGATCGGCTCCCAGGACGAGTCGGTCGCAAGGTAAGGATATGAACAGCTCTCGGAGGGCTGTCCGACCCGGCAGGGCCGGCTTTAGTGTTGGTGGCGCCCTGTGCGACAATGTTTGTTGACGCCCCTCCAATGACCACCTCCACCACGGATTCTCTCACTAGCACCCTTTAACAGTGACCAAGTCTCCATAACCACACTCTCTCAGATGCATTAAATTAGTTATATAGCGCCACTCATACCAGTGTAGGGTGTCCAAGCACTTTGTATCACAGACACATTACACAGAGATAATCACTCATACGTGTGTAAATCAGTGTATAGGAAATGTTACATAAGCCAAAGGACTAAAAGTGTAAGAGTCACATGTCATCCATACTAGTAGGCAGTATAGTTTAAGAGTGCTTGGTGTGGAGAAGCACAAACTAAGTCGAAAAAGAAACAGCATAGTTGGGAGTTTTCTTTAATAATAAAAATCGATTTCTAGACAAATTAACCCTTTTTGCAACATTAATCAATGTTCTAATAATGTATACTTTGCAGTGTGTATGCTGTTCTAGGATGAAAGTTAATAGCTCACTATTCTATATTAGGACTTCAAGTTATAAATTGCAAGTAACAAAAATATGTCTCTTTTGAAAGCAGTAACCTGCTGATCTGTTTACATCACACGCACTCTGTAATCCACTTGGTACACGTTCTTTGCAGCAGGCATATTAACCCTCTGCACTAACTTCACATAAGTCAAAACCTCAACTATACAAAATGTTGATCTCTCTCCAGGAAGATAATTAATCACACGAGTTTTCTTGACATTTATGTGAGGCCTGGTAATTGCCCGGGGAAAGAAACGCTGCAGCAGGTGCTTCAAAAGCATAATAAACATTCAAACACGGCGCCCCCAGGAAGCCAGCTCCCGGTGCGGTGGCACCGGTCGCACCGCCCTAAAGCCGGCCCTGCGACCCGGATCGGAATCGACCCCTTAGTGTGAAAATGGTTCAAGATAACTTGACCATCCTGACCTTCTTCACTCTCTATACTACATTTATCATTATGTTTCATTCATTCTTCTCACTCACCTCTCCGAGTGCCAACAAGCTGCTGCTCTTGACTGGCTGAAGTCCTTTCTTCAGGACTATTGAAAGCAGAACATCTTCTGACCTACTGATCCTCATTCAAACTCCCCTCCTGCTGAGTGGCTCAGGCATCATCCCTTAGCACTGCCTTATTTAATGTTTAGCCATCCCTTTGTCCTTATCAATCTCCTGAATGGCTATGCCATTGACACCCGGATTGTTCTTAGGTGCAAGGACAATTTGAGCTCCTCTCAATTCATCTTTCAATCTGTTAAATTGCTTCGTGGATGAAGGTAAATTAGCTTAAACAGAAGATGGAGAAAAGTGTATTGATGATCATTAGGGAGCGTCCTTCAATCTTGAATTCCTTTGGTGGAGTTCTGAGTTAGACACTCTGCTTGTTCCTTCTGACTGCAAGAAACCTGAGTGTCCTTTTGGATCCAAACCTCTCCTTTTCCAAACAGATTAGCAAAGTCTTTTCTGTATCTTCTACATTCGGGTGTCCAACCTTTTCTATAATAAGAGCTACTTGTGTTCAATGAAACTCATTGAGAGCTACTAATAATATCAGGGTTGTAATAGTAAGCACATCAGACCGTTTACATTAGTGGCTACTATATGCAAGATTGCTACAAGTGATCACCTCAGTGCTTTGGGCGTGGTTGCAAGCCATAAAAAGGGTTTTGCCAATATGGAATGCTTCCACATGGGTAATACATAACAGCCATAGCAGTAATGCCTCCAGGACCGAGATGTTACAAATCTCTCACTCGCTCAAATAGCAGATTAAATATATTTTGGAGATTCAGAAATGTTTCTCCAAATATCAGCCTAAGAGTTCCTTTTCTTTCAAATATACACTCTCGATGTTGGTATACATGTATCATTTAAACCAATCAAAAGCTTCTAATTTAGTAGGATTGGCTGGACAGAGGAGAGCTACCTACAGGTAGCAGGGGCATCTCCTCCACTGGGGCGGAGGAGCATTGCCCCACTGCTTTCTCGCAGTGTGAAAAGCAGAAACATAAAATGGTAATAACTTCCAGTTATTACTATTTTATGTTTAGTTGCGGGCGGACGGGCACGTGGCTGCTCTGCGAGCAGGGAAGGAGTGGTATGTCCACTCCTGAGGGGGCAATGACTGTTTGGTCGGCCCTCTGGGGCCGTCCAAACCAGTCATGCGCACTCTGCCATTTCTCCATGCAGGCTGCAATGCAGACTGCATGGAGAACATGGCCTCCCATGGCCTCCCCGTAAGCCCCTGGCTTGGCGGCATCCTCACCAATCACAATGCTGCCCTTGCAGCATTGTGATTGGCTTAGGGGAGGGGAGGGCGGCTGCTTTCTTCCTGTTTCTGCCAGAGACAGGAGAGCAGGATCAGGAGCCAAGAAAATGCCAGACCTGGCAGGCGAACAGGTAAGTTTTTTATTTATTATTAAATCAACCCCCCACACACAACCGCGTGACCACCCGGCCCCCCTACCCACAATTAATGCGGGGTCTGACAGGTAGCTCGTGAGTTACCAATAGCTCACAAGCTACTCGTTGGAGAAGCCTGATTTAAAGGTTATGGTAATGCCCTGTACCTATGACTTCCTCACTATTTGATAGTAGGGTTCTACACATTAAAGAATTTCTGCAGTTCATCAGTTCTAGGCCCCCCCTTACAAACCCCCCAACTCAGCAACCCCAGAGCCTTACTCTAGGTTCCAAATGTCAAACAATTGCTCTTCAAATCCCCCTGTTTATCTCACAAATCTTTCTACAAGAAAGGGCCGCTATACCTTCAAAAGCATCTTCTTCACTACTGCCCTACTTGTTCTGCAAATGCAACCTTTTCCCTCTTCCTAAGATTTTCAGATTGCACTCTGAAGGTCAGTCCTTCATCTTTCTAACCGCTAAACACTGGAATCAGCTTCCATTGGTTCCTACATCTGCAATCTAACATTTTGTAATTTTGTGAACCGTTTAACAACCACTACCACATTAAGTACCACGACACTCTTTGACTTAACAACGTGTAAAACCTAATATAATATAGTCTAAGGGGGAGTGCATGTGCGAACATCACCAACTTCGGTCCTAAGCTCATGGGTCCTTCTCAGGAAATCCGGTCCTCCCGGACTCCATATTGCCAGTCACCCTCAAATAGGCTAGCACCTTATTGGGCGTCAGTAGATACTGTTTACCAAGACCACATGTGTTACTCTCCTGTGCGCAATTACGGTGTCGTAGAACCAGCTGTAATTTCTTGTGAAGAGGATTTCTTTCCATATCCTTATGAGGGTCCGTTCACCCTGGCATTCTTCTCAGGCATTAATTGTCATGTCCTGATGATGATCCCATTATCTTGTTAAGAGATCGAAACGTCGTCGACTTCCAGCACCTTGACACAATTATATTTGTTAGCTATTAGTTTGTGCTATGGTACTACCATGTATGTTCTGTGGATCAATAACTAAATTGTTTCTTGGACAGTATATACAAATGCCTGAGTTTGTTAAACTTGAATTTGCTGTTGGAAATTATCCCACTTGTATGTCTCTCTTTTGTGATTATATAGGGACCGCTCTCCAGAGCCTTGTGTGCCATTTTGTTAGGGAGGGTCCTCCCTTACTCTTCCACGTTGCCGCCACCACTGTTTTCGCCGCCCCCAAACATAGCCACATAACTGTTTGATCCCCAATGGTTCGATATTTAAGGGAATCACATTTGAGACCTAGCAGTACAAGGGCAGGGAAGTGGAGTTCCACTTGACATGGGAGTGTGCTTTTGCTGACGTATTTGCTGCCCCCATTCTGCAACCATCCAGAGACACATCTGAATGAAAGTGGTTACTCCAGAAAACCTCTTCCTCAGACACAGCAAAGACAGCGATTATTTGTCTGTCCTCTCTCTCCTTTCAAGTAATTGGTGGTCAGAATAGGCAGTGCAACAAACACTGATGGAGACCACTGAGGAAAAACTGTGGCTACCTTACTTATCCTGCAGACCTGCGTTTGATTGACTAACGTATTGATGAATGGCAGTTGTGGGGAAGTGTATTGCAGGATTTCTCAATACGTCGCCCCCTAAGATCGGTCAGTTGATGTAAGTCTTTTTAATTCTATATTTTCTGTAGAACTTACATTTTGTTTGTGAACATTTATCAATGTTTTATATGCATTCATGTAACATTTCTTTTTTATATGATCAGGTGCAATGTTAGAAATGGGGTCTATAGTTGACAGTGGTTTACACCCTGTCCAATTAGGGACCCTCACTATAGTCAGGGTAAGGGTATCACACAGCTAAGACAAGTGCTGCTCACCCCCATGGGAGCATGGTTCAAGCAGTCAGGACTATCTCAGAGGCGAGGGGCAAACCATTTGTACATACACACAGTTACACAGTGAATATATTACAAAAGGAATCCACATCAGTTTAGAGAAATAGCCAACATTTATTTGACTAAAACAAGACCAAAACGAGAAAAGCCCAACATGCACAAAATATCACTTTAAAAAGGTTAAAAACTGTTCAGTTCACAGGCATCTATAGATGCGTCACTTTTAGCACAAAGTACCTGGGATGCGTCAAAGATGAAAATAGGTGCAGGGCAGGTGAGGCACTGGAAAAGCAAAGTGATACATCGGTTCCATACTCCCAGGGAGGTGATGCATCGGTTCCTTACTGCTAGGGAAGGTGATGCGTTGGCTCCTTACTGAAGCTCATGGGAGGTGATGTGTCAGTTCATTTCTGTCAGGGGAGGGGATGCATGGGTTCCTTACTGTAAGGAGAGATGAAGAGTCAATCTCTAGACAAGCAACCTTGGTTCCTTACTGCTGGGCAACATCGATGTAGAACTCAGTGCCCAGGGACAATGTGTCAACAATACAGACATTCTGTTGTGATGGTGGGGTTGTGTAGCAGATGCTCTGTCAATTTCATAGCCGCAAATTTGGTGATGCATCGATTCTTCAGCTGCAAAGCAAGTGCTGTGTCAGAGTCAAAGCAGATGCCATGGACATCAGTGGCAGAGTGATTGGGACTCGGGCGTTGGTGATTTTCCAGTTGCACCTCTGGCGCTCGGCGATTCTTTGGCCAAACGGTGGCGATGCGTTGATTTTTCAGGCACACGGTGGTGCTGCGTCGTAAACTTCTTAACAGGAGGCAAGCATGCAGAAGCCCTTGGAGACTCTTGGAAGCAGGATGTAGAAAGCAAAGTCCAGTCCTTCCACTCCCAGGACAGAGGCAGTAGGCCAGAACAACAAAGTAATAGGCAGAGTGTCAGTTCCTCCTATGGCATCCAGCTCTTCTTCCTGGCAGAATGTCCTTTAGTTCAGAGTTTTTCTGAAGTAATTGTGTCACAGCTACAATTCTTACACCAGTTTCTATCTTTGAAGTAGGCAAACTTCAAAGGAAAGTCTTTGAAGTGTATAAGATGCTGCCTTTCCCTGACCTGGCACCAGACCCACTACAGGGGAGTGGAGACAGCTTTGTTTGAGGGCAGGCACAGACCTATTCAGGTGTCAGTGACAACTCCTCCCACCACTCTAGCTCGGTAAGACCCATCAGCCTGATGATGGGCCATCAGGATATGCAGAGCACATCTCAGCTCCCTTTGTGTGACTATCTAACGTGAATGAACAAACAGCCCAATTGTCACCCTCCCTCTGACGTGGACTCAACAGGCAGGCAGAGGCACAGAATGGTAAAGCAAGAAAATGCTGACTTTCTAAAAGTGCAAACAGAACTATTGATGGACAGAATGCAGAACAATGTCATACATTCACCCCAGTACAGAGATCTGGGCCTAAATCCATTGTTTTTTTGCTCACCATGCCATTCCAGTTTGGACCCAGCCATATGCAAATCAGTCTTGACCCTGTGCCCTATGGGAACAGTCCAGCCCGACCTGCCAGGTCAGGTCCTCCCTGGACTGGAAACAAGCATCCTAGGACAAGTTTCGGGTTGCACCCCTCTTCAGCCAGGATAGCTTGATTCCATTGGCTTGGAGAGCACGGGACTCACGTCTGAGCATACACGTTCCACGCGGGGTGACAAATGCAAAAAGAACTATTGATGGACAGAATGCAGAACAATGTCATACATTCACCCCAATACAGAGATCTGGGCCTAAATTCATCGTTTTTTTGCTCACCATGCCATTCCAGTTTGGACCCAGCCATATGCAAATCAGTCTTGACCCTGTGCCCTATGGGAACAGTCCAGCCCGAGCTGCCAGGCCAGGTCCTCCCTTTGGTATCGCTTTGTTTGCCCTAAGTTGGCAGGGTATGCCCAGACGTGGGTCCCTTGCTCACTTTGCCACTGGACTCAAGATAGCCTGGCTGATGAGGGTTATGAACCCGAAACCAGTCCCAGGATGCTTGTTTCCGGTCCAGGGAAGACATGGCTTGGTAGTTCGGGCTGGACTGTTCCCATGAGGCACAGGGTCAGACTGATTTGCATATGGCCATGTCTGAACTGGGGTGGTGGAGTGAGCTAAAGAATGATGATGGATTAAACCCAGATCAGTTGATTGGGGGTGAGTGTTTGATTTGCTCAAACACTCCGTCCATCATCCCCTTTGGTACGACTTTCTAAAAGTGGCATTTTCAAACACTCAAATTAAAAATCAACTTCACTAAAAGATGTATTTTTAAATTGTGAGTTCAGGTGTGACCGCTCAGCCCTCCACAGGGCTTGGTCGCCCCACTCACTGCTGCCGCTCCTGCCTGCCTTTGCCGCCTCCTGCCTGCAGATTCCTTCGCTCGCTGCCCGCTGCTCCTGGGAATTTCCCGCTGCTCCTGGGAATTTCCCGCTGCCCGCCGCTTCTTGGAATTTCCCGCCGCTGCCTTCCTGTGGCCCCGCCCCCCTGTGATTCCATTCGCCGCCCCGCTCCCATCACCCAGCTGCTCCTCCCTCCCGGCTCCTTACTTATGACGCCCCCAGAGCAGCCGCGCAGCGGACGCGCGCAGCGGGAGCGCCGATTGAGCGCCGAAGGTGCGTCAAAGGTAATCCCGTCTGTGCCCGTCCGTGCCTGGACCGCGCCCAGCGCCAGACCCCCTGGTCCACGCCCTCGCCAGCACACCCTGCACATCTACGACGCCAAAACCCTCCACGCACTCAACGCCGCCCGAAACACCGCCTGCTACCGAGCCACCCCGAGACGCACCCACGGACCCTTCACCTGCCTGACCTGCCGCTTCACCGGCCTCCGACCCAACACCGCACCTGCTAAACCGAGCCCCAGCAACAAACACCTGATGTGCATCCTGCTCAACACCCGCTCCGTTCACAGGCATGCCGTCGAACTCTGGAACCTCCTCGACTCGACAGCACCAGACATCGCCTTCCTGACGGAAACCTGAATGAGCGCCTCCTCAGCGCCCGACGTCGCCATCGCCGTCCCAGAAGGCTACAAAATCACCAGGAAGGACCGCGTCAACCAGACAGGAGGAGGCATCGCCATCATCCACAAGAACACCATCCGCATCACGACCAACTCCGATGACACCTTCACCTCCGCCGAACACCTCCACTTCCAGATACACACCGACCCCAAGACCATGCTCAGAGGCACCCTCGTCTACAGACCACCGGGACCACGCACACAGTTCAGCGAAGACATCACAGACTTCGTCAGCCCGCACGCCATCAATTCCACCGACTACATCCTCCTGGGGGACCTCAACTTCCACCTGGAGGACAACAAGGACCGCAACACCACTGCTCTGCTGGACAACCTGGCCAACCTCGGACTCAAGCAACTGGTAACCACCCCCACCCACTACGCCGGCCACACGCTTGACCCAGTCTTCTCATCCAGCAAATACGTCACCTTCAGCCACTCCACCAATCTCCAGTGGACTGATCACAGCTGCGTCCACTTCAGCTTCAGTAAAACGACGACCCACCACCACCCTCAACAAGCCCCCCGCAGGAGCTGGAACAAGATCACCGGCGACCAGCTCACCACCTTCCTCAGCCAGAACCCCCCCACCAGCTCAACGGACCCCAACGAAGCCGCCAACAACCTCACACAGTGGATCACCAACTGCGCAGACGCCCTCGCACCACTGAAGAAGAACCCCCCCCAGCAGACGCGGCAGCAAGAAAGCCTTCTGGTTCACCGACGAGCTTATCACCTCCAAGAAGAACTGCCGCTCCCTGGAGAACACCTGGCGCACCAATCAGACCACAGACAACATGACGGCCCTCAAACACGCCACCCGCAAACACCACCAACTGATCCGCGCCACAAAGAAGACAGCCTTCAAGGAACGACTGGACAACAACACCCACAACAGCAAGGAACTCTTCAGCATTGTTAAAGAGCTCTCCAACCCCGACGCCGGAAACAATGACATCACTCCCTCGCAAGACCTCTGCGACTCCCTCGCAGCCTTCTTTCACGACAAGATCACCAACATTCACAACAGCTTCGGCCCACCAACCACGAACCCCACCACCGAACCGATGCCCCCCACCGCCACCCTCCGCACCTGGACCCCAGTCAGCACCGAAGACACAACACGCACAATGAACACCATCCACTCCGGATCCCCTACGGACCCCTGCCCACACCACATCTTCAACACGGCCGACCACATCATCGCACCCCACCTCCGCGACATCATCAACGCCTCCTTCAACACCGCCACCTTCCCGGAGTGCTGGAAACACGCCGAGATCAGTGCCCTGCTGAAGAAACCAACTGCAGACCCCTCTGACCTCAAGAACTACCGCCCCATCTCGCTCCTCCCGTTTCCTGCCAAAGTCATCGAAAAGACCGTCAACAGACAGCTAGCAGCCTTCCTCGAGACCAACGGATCCCTCGACCACTCGCAATCCGGCTTCCGAGCCAACCACAGCACGGAGACCGCCCTCATCGCAGCCACAGACGACATCAGATCCCTAATGGACAACGGGGAAACTGCGGCCCTCATCCTCCTGGACCTCTCCGCAGCGTTTGACACTGTCTGCCACCGCACCCTGGTACAGTGCCTGAACAACACCGGCATCCAGGAGAAGGCCCTGGAGTGGATCACCTCATTCCTCGCCGGAAGAACCCAGAGAGTCCGCCTCCCCCCGTTCCGGTCAGCGGCCACCGAAGTCATCTGCGGCGTTCCACAAGGGTCATCGCTCAGCCCCACCCTCTTCAACGTCTACATGAGCCCCCTCGCAACCATCGCACGTCAACACAACCTCAAGATCATCACCTACGCCGACGACACCCAGCTGATCCTCTCCCTCACCAGCGACCCGGACGCCGCCAGAGCCAGCATACACGAAGGGATGAAAGACGTCACCGAATGGGTGAAGAACAGCCGCCTGAAACTGAACTCAGACAAGACGGAGGTCCTCATCCTGGGATCATCACCCTCCACCTGGGATGACTCCTGGTGGCCCCCCGCCCTGTGAGCCACCCCCAAGCCAACGGACCACGCACACAACCTAGGCTTCATCCTGGACTCCTCCCTCTCGATGACCAGACAAGTCAACGCCGTCTCGTCTTCATGCTTCAACACCCTGCGCATGCTTCGAAAGATCTTCCGGTGGATCCCCACCGAGACCAGGAAGTCGGTCACCCAGGCCCTCGTCACCAGTCGGCTGGACTACGGGAACGCCCTCTACGCCGGCACCGCCGCCAAACTCCAGAAGAAACTCCAACGGATCCAGAACGCCTCAGCACGACTCATCCTGGACATCCCCCGACACAGCCACATCTCCGGACACCTGAGAGACCTGCACTGGCTCCCCGTCAACAAAAGAATCACGTTCCGACTCCTCACCCACGCACACAAGGCCCTCCACGACCTGGGCCCCAAGTTCCTCAACAGCTGCCTGGCCTTCCACAAGCCCACCCGCCAGCTCCGCTCCGCCAGCCTCGCTCTCGCCACCGTCCCCCGCATCCGCAGAGCCACCGCCGGAGGAAGATCCTTCTCCTACCTGGCAGCCAAGACATGGAACTCCCTCCCCATCCACCTCCGGACAACGCAAGACCATCTCGCCTTCAGGAAGCAACTCAAGACCTGGCTGTTCAAGCAGTAGCGTTTCCCCCCCCCCCCCCCCCCCCCCCAGCGCCTTGAGACCCTCCGGTGAGCAGTGTGCTATACAAATGCCTATGATTGATTGATTGATTGATTGAGGGACCGCAAACTCTAAATCTCCAACTCATCCCAACTGGAAGTTACACTTTTGAGATGTTACAAGGTAGCTCCAATGATAACCTATAGGCGAGATAGACCTTGCAATAACAAAAAACGAAGGGGCATATCAACAAGGGCTTTATCTCTGCATTTTTGGCTTTAAAAGCCAAAAAAGCAGAGATAAAACTAGCGCCCTATCAACAACAGGGTGCTAACACGCAAATTTGCATGTTAGCACCCTTTTACTCTACGCTTCCCCTTGCATCTCTAATGAGATGCTAAGGGGGCGTTCCAGAGTAAAATAATAGGAGAAATGTCGCTAAGCGACATTTCTCCTATTATCAAGAATGACGCTAACCCTGTTAGAGACAAAAAAAGCAGCGCTAACCGCGGTTAACGCTGCTTTTTTACGTCTGCTAATTTTCAGACTTAGCCATGATATCCTATGGAAGGAGGATATCATGGCTAAGTTTGCCTGTCCCTATCAACAAGGTAACGTGTGATTATCGCTGGGTTTCCAGCGATAATCTCACGTTAGCCTGTTAGCGTGTAGATTTTTATCGCTATTGAGATAAGCGTTGCTAATAGCACGCTATCTCAGCGATAAAAATTCACGCAAGCCGGCGATAATTATCCTCACGCTAAGAGCGCTGAGCGATAATTATCGCCGGTTGTTGTTGATATGCCCCGAAATTAGCAATATTTCGCTATCAAGACATGTAAAACACACCTGTACATTTCCTACCATTTAAATACACCACACCATGCCCGTGGGGTTACCTTGGGGCTACCTTAGGGTGCCTTACATGTAGTAAAAGGGAAGGTTTGTGTCTAGTAAGTGGTTGTACTTGCCAGGTTGACATGATTGTTTAAAAACTGCACCCAAAGACACTGCAGTGGCAGACCTGAGACAAGTTTGCAGGGCTACTCATGTGGGTGGCACAATCAGTGCTACAAGCCCACTAGTAGCATTTGATTTACAGGCCTTGGGCACACCTGGTGCACTTTACTAGGGACGTACTAGTAAATCAAATATGCCAATCATGGATAAACCAATTGGAGAAACATTTTACACAGGGATCACTTGCACTTTAGCACCAGTCAGCAGAGGTAAAGTTACCAAAAGTCCGAAAACCAGCAAAAACGAAATGAAGCACACCGTCAAAAATAGAAGGTCAGAAGAAAAACAGACAGGGGAAAAACAGGCCAGGCCAGGTCTAACACTCAAGCTACACATCTTTTGTGGTGAGTATAAAATGTCATTTTTACTTTACGTTTCATATAATTGACACATTGACCCTCTTGTGTTGAAAAGTCCTAATCCTAACTCTGGCTGTGTGTATACAGTTATTCAACTTGCTCTTCATTTCACGTAATTTCCGGTTTTTTATGTGATCGATCTTTAACTATACAGTTTTCATTGTGATTCCATTGCAGTCCCAATTATTGGCTTCTGTGTGATGTGTGCCGTTTTCCAAGGCTAGATGGCGGCTTTTCTATGTCAGTGATTTGTATGTTCCCCAAAATGTCTGGTCTTTTTCCTCTCAACACTCCCATCTCCAATGGTGTATTCATAGGTTTTGGGTACTTCCCATTGTAAACGCATGGCAGTAATTTTTCACATGAGAAATATTATGCAGGACAGGCAGGCACACCTGAGTATGTCAGACCACCACTGCGCATATGTTTCCAAATTGATATTTGTCAATAGCTGCGTGATGTATGCTACGATTGCCAATTTTCTGTATTATTACGTCTGTGTGTGAATTCGGCCCAAGTTTTTTGTAACCAGATATATTGTGGAGATATAATGTTAATTTTTGTACGGAGCTACAGAAAAAGGTTTAAGGGCAGTCTGAGAAAAAAATCCTATGGACTCATTATTGAAGCCGTGAAGAACAGTATTTTTTTTAAATAAAAATTGGTATCAACGGGTTTGTCTTATTGATTGAGACATGCTTCATTTTTAATTGTTACACTGGCATGACCAAGAATTAGCATGAAAACAAGAACTTGACAATAGAAATATTAATTATGTATGGCTTAAAATACCCCTAGACGTATATTTTAAGGATAACGTAAGAATTCTCCAGCCACATTGAAGTATGCAGCCTCAGGCATTTCACACAGAACACAGAAGTCAGATGTGGCTTGTAACTTCCTTATATAAAAGTGGGAGTGTTTTATTCATTATAATACATGATAGCTTTTCCTCATATCTTCCAATGCGGCAAGGTACCGTGTGTCATATTGAAAACTTTCACCCATTCGTAGCTTGATAGCCAAGATTAGTTGGAACTTTTTGGGGCCACATTTATAATGTAAAACTACTCAATACATGACCCAGTTTTTGTAGGTTAAAATCAAGGAATGGCTGATGCTGTCACTCATGATATTGAGTAGCAAAGAAAAGCAGTCTCATTGGAAATTAATCATCGATGGTCAGAAAATAACAGTTGTTTAAGCCTATAAAAGATACATAATCATCGTTTAATATCTCTAAAATTACAATGCACCATTTCATGAAGCCTTTCCTTTGTTGCCATACCGATATTTGAAATCTTGCTAGTTATTCAGCTCCTCCTGTCTTTGGGGGGGCTACAGCTTCACCTGGTTCTGCCAAGGCATTCACATGGATTTGACACTCATCCATGTGGATATGACACACGTTTCTACAAGAGAGAGTCCACAACTTTATTCAAGATTTGCAATGTTTGATGGTGAGCAAACATTATAAGACATTCGCTGTCTTGCAGAAGAGATATGAGATTGTAATTGTGTCCTCATTTCTGGTGCAAACTATGGGGTCCATTACGATGGCGGGCGGACAGCCGCCAGTGGTGCGGCAGTCTCGCAATGACAATTAGGATGCCCCCCGCCTCGGTGGCGGTGGCATCCCGCATATATTACATTGTGGCGAGCGGTGCTGTAAGCTGCACCCGCCACAATGCAATATATGCATGTTGTGCATTGGCATGCACAACGTGACAGGCACCAAGCGGTGCCTGCCACCTTGTGCATGCCACTGTGGGGGGTACCATGGTACCTCCCAAGTGCAGCCCACCCTGGGGGCCCACAACAGACCCCCAAAGAGAACTCTACATGCCTTTCCATGTCTGAGTCTCCACTATGGAAAGGCATTGAAAATGCCTCATACTAATATGGATGGCGGTGCCTGCAAGGCACCGCCACCATATTATGGGCCTTTCCGCCTGGTAGGCAATCGTGACGATTGCATACCGGCGGAAAAGCGGTGGTCGGTCTTTCCATCCGCCGCAGTACCCCCGCCGCGCTAATGTGGCAGGGGGTAACAGGCCGTCCGGCGAGGTGTTTTGGTGGGCGGATTGCCACCGCTGCATGGGCGGTGGAGATCCGCCCGCCATGCTAATGACCCCGTATGTTTGGACTGATGGCATATCAGCTTCTCCAAAAGACTTTGAAGGAAAGAGACCACCCTTTCTTTGTCTTGTCAAGGAGAAATTGTTCTTTTTTTTTATTTTTTTTTTTAAATTTTTATTTGAGTACAGGCTGAAGGATATAACATACATTAATACATGTATTTATTTTTACAATCAATAGGTTATTTTGATTAATGAAAAAAAAACACACACAAAAAAAAAAAAAACAATCCAAAACAGAGGAGAAGGACCACACTATTCCATAAACGTACCCCAGTTCTTTTTATATTTGATCAGAGAGCGTGCCCCCCTAAGATTAGCTAATGCTAACTCCATCGAGTGGATCTCGGTTACCAGCGCCCACCAATCCCACACCGTTGGTGGGTCAGGGCGAATCCAAGCTCTGGCCAGAGTTAATTTAGCACAGGACATAAGAATTGAGGCCAGAGCAGGCTGTGGGAGAGAAATAGGATATATATCTAATAGGACCGAGGCAGCAGAAAATGAAGGCAGCTGAATATGTTTAATTTCAAGAACCATCTGAATATCCCTCCAATAATCTATAAAAGTGGGGCAAGAAAACAACATATGATCCAAGTCTACTGCATGGGCGGAGCATTTAGGGCATTTTGTGCGATCATTTAAAGAATTATTAGAGGACCACCTAGAAATAATTTTTGGAGTGTAATATAACATACAGCTCGTTCTAAGTTGTTGTAGCCTTAAACTTGAGGATCGTACATTTTCATTAATATTTGAAAAAGATCGTTCTATCTCCTTCGGTGTAATATTGGAGCCTAGTAACCTGCTCCATTTGTCAGCTAATTTGGAGCAGTCGTTTGATTTAAAACTAGCTAAAAGGCTATAAGTGTTGCTTATTACGGATTTAGTTTCTGTGGAATATAAATAGTTCCATATATCGCTATCAGAGTTCTCCGCGAGATGTTTTTTATTGATCAAATAGTCATGTATCTGTCGATGTTTATATCGCATAGTTTCAGGGAGATCATAAAGCAGTTTTAAGGCATTAAAATCTAGAAACCCTTGCGTGCCATATAGGTCCCCTAATACTCTGATGCCCAGCCTTGCCCAACCGTTATCGCTTTGTTCGTAGAAAATTGCTGGAAGCCCAGGGTTACCCCATAGAGGTAATTTTGAGTGGAAAAAAGTGGTTTTACAGTAGGTTAGTATATTGTCCCAAAATTTTTTTAAGTCTCTTGCAGTCTTAAATTTGACTCTTTTAAAGTAGTTGGGGTCGTTAGCACGTAGTAGAAACATATTTGAATCTTGTTTTAGCATAAAGGAATGAAAGAAAAGAGCGCCTCCTCTGTTTAGTAAAGAACGTATGCGTAAAACAAATGTGGACCAAAAATATAACTTGAAATCGGAGAAGTTAAGTCCTCCAATGTTCGTATTATTTTTTAAAAGATTCAACGACCTTCTAGGTTTTTTATAGCCCCAGATGAAACTACTGAGTACCCCATCGAGTCTTTTAAAGAAGGCGTTGTTTAGGGTTAGTGGAATAGAACGAAATAGGTATACAAATTTAGGCAGAACCTTCATTTTAATTAAGTTAATTCTTCCGATTATATTCAGAGGAAGCCTATGCCATTTTTTAAGTGTAAGTGTAGTAGATTTAATTAATTCGTTATAGTTTATATTATTAATTTCTTGGAGTTTGGCCGTTAGTTTGACTCCTAAGTAAGTTGCATTTTTACATATCTCAGGGACCGCAACAGCTGGGATGTAGTTAGCTATGATTTGAGTCTTTTGAATATTAAGCTTGTATCCGGAGACTGTCCCAAATTTCCCGGCCTCAAAAGCAATGCCTTGCAGTGCCTCCACTATGTCTTGTGAATAGACCGCGATATCATCGGCATATGCTGTTATTTTTAGCTCTTGTGTACCTGATCTAAAGGGAAGGATTTGAGTTTGAAGTTGAAGGGCAGATGTAGGAGAGTAGGGTCTGCTATCCTATGGTCACCCCAAATTTTTGCTTTTTGCTTCACTGGTTTTTGACATATTGAGGCTGTGGGCCTGCCAATCAGACCCCCAGCCTGCTGTTCTCTCTACTAAATTAAAACTATGCACCCTAGGTGCATAACCAATTGGAAGTGGATCACCCTGTCAGCCCCTGTACCAGTGTACACTAGGTACCCAGGGCATTGGTGTACCCAAGGCCTGCCAGGGGCTGCAGCATGTATTATGCCACCCCAGGCTTGGCCTAACAATCTGACACAACTGGCTGATCACTCAGCTGGGGTAAGTTGGTGTAATCACCTCTTACTTAGGTGTAGTATACCTATACCTAACCTTAAATGGGACACCTGGTAACCTATAAGTCACTCCTATGGCAGGCCTTAACAATCCTGAAGGCAGAGTGCTTGGTTCCATGTGAGATGGTGCTCTGGCATGAGCTGAGCCTGTCTGCAGTGGTCGGAACAACTTCCTTCTACTGTTTCCAGATATCGTCATACCATATACTCTTAAGTGCATTATGAACCTCGCGGTTAAATGCTATCTTTGGTTTGGCTTTATCAAAACATGTCGAGTAAGGTGTCATACGAATTGGAATACTAACCCCTCGCCAATTCTGGCGACGGGGTTAGCATTCCACCCTTCTAGAGGGACACGACATGTACAGTACCTGAAACCCGGGTAAAATCAGACATAGCCTCAGCTCCACAAAATGGATGCTGCCACCACAGACACAAGTCTGCCCTCCTGCTGCTGGGAGTCCTTCCAGCTTGGGAGGTGTGGACAAAGGGTTTCCTGCCAGGGGAGGTGCGTGCACCACCCCAGACAGGATTTTGTGTATTGGTCAGGTAGGGCTTGAAAGAAACCAGACATGCCTGTGGCTCACAAGGAGCCTCGGTGCATATGCCAGTTCAAACCGGTCCTGGGGCACACCAGTCCCGGGCCTGGGGCGAGCTGGACAAAGGATTGGGGGTGTAACCAGCCCCCTTCCTGGTCCCACCCATAGGGAGGGACCTAGCAGGTAGTCCGGCCCCTAGAATCCGCTTAAAGGTAGGAGCTGTGTCCTAAGACTTCCGACATCCTGGAATCAACTTGAAACTAAGAAGAAGACGGGAACTTCGACATTCTGCTGCACAGAAGACTGAAGGAAATCTCCCCTGTGGTCAGGGAGTGACCACCTTGCTAACGCAAGCACCATCCAGCGAATCAACGTCTGCTTTGCCGCCGCCTCCCGCCGGAGCCCGAGCCCAGAGACTGACAAGACCTGGACCTCCAGACCTCTCACCGCCCGATCCACAGTCCCTGAAAAGAGGAGACCCGTGGAGGCACCGAGACACGTGGAGCCAGCCATCTTGAAACGACCACGACAAGCTGACAAGTGCAACAACCGAGGCTCCCTCCAAGTTGTGCTTTGGGATCTGAGAAGCCCAACACCCGAGCAGCATCTGCACCAAAGGTGAGCCCTCCAGCATCTCCACGATCTGCGTGGGGCCCTTCTGCATTTTGCCACTCGACGCGCCTAATCGGTTGCTGGCCCGCTGGCTAGTAGCCATCTTGGCAACGAACTCTACAAAATACACTGCTGGTCTGGTTGCTCCAGACTGGCCCTTGCTCCCCTCCAAAGGAGCAGTCCTTCTGACCTTGCTGGTCAGAACCATCAGCTTATTTCATCTCCTACAACAATTGCTTTTGCCAAGGCTTGTTTGCTTCGATCAAGTCGCCGACACCGCCGACAGCGAGAGCCTGCGTGGGACAGCTCGTGAACCGACTCCTGGACATCGTCGACCTCCAGGGACCACGTGGCTGCAGAGACAAGCTACACCTTTCTTCCTGTTTGCACCCGACATTGCCTGGTACCCACCTGGTGCCACGCCGGTCACTGGCTAGTGACTGTGAACACTGTCCCCTCTGCTTACAGGTCTTCAACATCTCTGATCCACTCTTGGATCCACTGCATCTCTCCCGGACCGACCGCCTGCAGCATCTTTGTCTTCAGGCTCCACGGAACAGATAGAAGAAACCCGACGCACTTCGAGGCCTATGCACCCGCTTCCTGTGGGTGAGGTAAAGCTGGCACACCTGTGCCCAAGTGTAGTATTACATCTCTAGTACCTGTGTTCCAAATCTTGAGTTCCTAGTCCATCCGGAAGATCCTCTTTGCAGTAACTTTGTACTTTTTACGCACCCATTGAAACCTATGGGAGCACGCGTGTGACTATTCGCTCTGCACACGCCACCCGTGGACCTCCTGGTCACTAACTGACGTTAGCTCCTTGTAGGCCCAGCGATTCTAGAGGCCCTAGGCCTTTCCCCTTTTCTGTTCGTGGTACTTATACCACTATTTTAGTATATGGTTCGAGTGGCCACCAGGGCCTATCCATATAAAGTGCAACTTCTGTGTATTCTACTGTAATCTTGTTTGACGATTTGTGCTCCTGTGCTCATAAAGAGACTAGGGGTTACTTTGAGAAATAAATACATATATATTTTGAATATATATCGGTGTGGTGTCCTTTCATTGGTATAAAAGGGGGTTGCATTTGGTAAAACAGCTGGCTTAACACGCTTCACGAGTTTAGCCTCAAAGACTGCTTAGCCTACGCTACCACTAGGGCAGCTAGTCCGAAAAGGTTGACTTACAACCACACCATAAGGGTTGCTTGGCATGGTACAAGGTGATCACTTTAACTAGTGAGCATCATATACCAGGCCAACTTCTCACATTGGTGAGCAGCGGTTGGATTTGAGCTTGCTGTGTTTTACCATTGTAATCTCTTGGTTACCAATTGAAAGATCACATAGGTACCTGTAGGTACATATAAAACAAGATTAGATATACATAAGTTCTACTGAACTTAGTTGTTGTAGAGCAAAGGGAGTAGCACACCCTGACTACAACTACTAGATAGGTTTAGTAGGTAAACACAAGTGTAGGTAGATTGCAACACATCCACCCACACTTAAGAGCAATGGCCGGGGCAGAGGGGTCCACTGTACCCATCTCTGTTGAGAGTGACCCCCAGAGGGCACCATCCAGCTTTGCTACCCTTAACCAGAATGAGCTCAGGCATTTGGCAACTCTTAGAGGCCTTAAACAGCCCAAGAACCCTACCTCTGCTGAGCTCAGAGAACTCTTGCAAAATGATGAGAATCAGAGAGAACTCAAGAAAGCTTCCCAGTTAGCCCCCTTAGGGTCAGGAACAGGAGGCCCCCCTTCTGAAGATGCTACAGAGGTACCCAGTTCCAATAGCCATCCCTTAGGTGAGAATCATACTACAGGGGAGGAAAGTGGTGAGGATACAGAAAGTAGTGAGGATGAAGGGAGAACTAGCCCAGTGCCAAGTGTTATACTTGGCCCAGCTAAACTAAGGCTATTGGGGATTGACAGTGGGTTTACCCCATTGGATCTCCCCAGTGGACTTAACCCAGGGCTTGGGAGGCAAAGGAATCGCTCAGGTGACTCCAATGCTTCCCATGGCTCTAGAGGCTCTCAAGGTCACTCCAGGAAAAGGATGACCACCCCTCAGAGGAGGGAACATGAGGCCAGAATGCAGGAAGCCCAGCTGAGGATCAGGAAGCAGGAGCTAGAAGTAGCCCTGATGGAAGAAAAACTGAACAAGGCTAGGCAACCTAGAGAGAGTGGGTCTATACCCACTGGTGGCAGCATTGTCCCTAAGGACAAAGATAGGGTCTTTGATAATAGGAACCTGTCTAAGGTTGTGCCCCCCTACAAAAGTGGGGATGACATCCACAAATGGATAACTGCTCTTGAGAGAGCCTGCAAAGTACAGCAGGTTCCTGAAGACCAGTGGGCAGCAATCCTCTGGCTCTCCTTTGAAGGAAGAGGCAGAGACAGACTCCTCACTGTTAGAGAAGAGGATGTCAGAAATTACAGAGTCCTGAAGAGTGTTCTGGTAGATGGGTTAGGCTTAACCACTGAACAGTACAGGTTAATGTTCAGAGACACCCAAAAGACACAGACTCAGGACTGGTCTGAATATGTTGAATGTGCCACTAAGGCTTTGGAGGGTTGGTTGCTGGGAAGTAAGGTATCTGATTTTACAGGATTGTATAATTTGATGATGAGAGAACAGATTTTAAATAACTGTCAAAACCAGCAACTGCATCAACACTTGGTTGACTCTGATCTGACCTCTCCCCAAGAATTGGGAAAGAAGGCAGACAAATGGGTCAGAACCAGGGTTAAGCAAAAGAACCAGAACCAGGGCCAAGGGGGTGATCAGAAGAAAACAGACCAAAAGGGTGGAGATCAGAAATCTAAAGACCAGAAGTCTTCAACAGGGCCCCAAACTACTGCTAAGGAGGGTGGGTCCCAGCAACAGTCCAAAAAGAAGAAAGAAGGTCAAAAGAAACCCTGGTGCAATCATTGCAAAAATACAACTCACTGGACTAGTGATTGCAAAAAGGGTGGAGCCCCCAACACTGTTGCCCCTAAGGCACCTGCTCCCAGTACTACTGTTAGCAGTGTTGGTCCCCAGACAAAGGGTGTAGTGGGAATCACTATGGGAACTGAAGGAGATTCTGACTTAGACAGAACCCTGACACAGGCAGTCTTGATCTGTGATGGGGACATTGATTTGTCCCTGACTGTGAGCCCCAGTAACCTGGGCAAGTACAGACAGACTCCTTTAATTAATGACAAAGTGGCTCAAGCCTACAGGGACACATGTGCCAGTGTCACTATGGTGACACCAGGCTTTGTGGACCCTGGACAGTACATACCAGGTGAGAACTACCTGGTGACCAATGCCAGCAATGCCACTACTTCACATAGTGTGGCAGTTGTCAACTTCTCATGGGGAGGGGTAACTGGCCTCAAAAGGGTTGTGGTTAGTGCAGACCTCCCAGTAGAATGTTTGTTGGGCAATGACCTAGAGAGTTCTCTATGGTCAGAAGTGGAGTACAGGACTCATGCAGAGATGTTAGGTATATCATCACATGTCCTTGCTGTGACCAGGTCACAGGCCAAAAAGTGCCTCACTGAACCTCAGGTCTTGGATCCTGGAACAATGGACCAAGCACCTACCAAGAAGAAGAACAGGAGGGTCAAGGCTGTGCCTTCCCCCCTGCCTCAGAGTGATGATCAGCCTTCCCAGGAAGCTGATCTAGAGGACCCTGAAGGAACTGTCCCTGAAGAGCTTGAACCTGATCAGGTTGAGTTTCTGGGGACAGGGGGACCTTCAAGGGCTGACTTGAGGCAGGCTCAGTTATCCTGTCCCTCTCTTGAACCCCTCAGACAGCTGGCTGCTGCTGAGGCTGCTGGGAATGCTCAAGGTACCCATAAAGTGTATTGGGATGAAGGGCTCCTTTATTCAGAGGCTAGAGACCCCAAGCCTGGTGCTACCAGGAGGTTGGTTATACCTCTGCAATTTAGGGGCTTCCTTCTTACCTTGGCCCATGATATTCCTTTAGCAGGACACTTAGGCCAGAACAAGACTTGGGACAGGCTTGTCCCTCACTTTCACTGGCCTCATATGAATGAAGATACAAAGGAGTTTTGTCACTCCTGTGTGACCTGCCAAGCCAGTGGCAAATCAGGTGGCACAACAAAGGCCCCCCTGATACCACTACCTGTGGTGGGGGTCCCCTTTGAAAGAGTGGGAATAGATATAGTGGGTCCCATGGATCCTCCCACTGCATCTGGGCACAGATTTATACTGGTGGTAGTGGATCATGCCACCAGGTATCCAGAGGCAATTCCCCTTAGGACCACTACAGCTCCTGTTGTGGCCAGGGCCCTGCTGGGAGTATTCTCCAGAGTGGGGTTTCCTAAGGAGGTAAGTATCTGACAGAGGTACCAACTTTATGTCAGGATACTTGACAGCTATGTGGAAGGAATGTGGTGTCAACTACAAGTTCACCACCCCTTATCACCCACAATGCAATGGGCTTGTTGAGAGATTCAACAAGACCCTAAAGGGTATGATCAAAGGATTACCTGAAAAGCTCAGGCGAAGATGGGACATCCTTCTACCCTGCCTTCTGTTTGCTTACAGAGAGGTCCCACAAAAAGGAGTTGGCTACAGCCCCTTTGAATTGTTGTTTGGGCACCCTGTAAGAGGCCCACTGTGTTTGGTGAAGGAAGGATGGGAGTTACCTCTCAAAAAGCCTAAGCTAGACATAGTGGACTATGTACTTGGTCTCCGCTCCAGGATGGCTGAGTATATGGAGAAGGCATCCAAAAACCTTGAGGCAAGCCAGGCCTTACAGAAAGCTTGGCATGACCAAAAGGCTGTCTTGGTTGAGTTTCAGCCAGGACAGAAGGTATGGGTGTTGGAGCCAGTGGCCCCAGCAGCACTCCAAGACAAATGGTCTGGACCCCATACAATCCTGGAAAAGAAGGGAGAGGTCACCTACTTGGTCGACCTAGGAACTCCCAGGAGTCCCCACAGGGTACTCATGTTAACAGGCTTAAAGCATATGTTGACAGGGCAGACATGGGCTTGCTCATGGCTACAGATGAGGGACAGGAGGAAGAGAGTGACCCTCTCCCAGACCTGTTGTCTCAGAACCCTGAAGATGGCTCAGTTGAAGGAGTGACCCTTGGGGGCAACCTCACTGCCCATCAGCAGACTGAATGTAGACAGGTTCTACAATCATTTTCACATATGTTTTCCTTGATACCTAGTCAAACTAACTGGTGTACCCATGTGGTGGACACTGGTGACAGTCTGCCTGTAAAGAACAAGCTTTACAGACAACCTGACCACGTCAGGGACTGTATAAAGGCTGAGGTACATAAAATGCTGGAATTAGGTGTCATTGAACCCTCAGAGAGCCCCTGGGCTAGCCCAGTGGTTCTGGTCCCCAAACCTCACACCAAAGATGGCAAGAGAGAGATGAGGTTCTGTGTGGACTACAGGGGTCTCAATGCTGTCACCAGGACAGATGCACACCCTATTCCAAGGGCAGATGAGCTCATAGACAAACTAGCTTCTGCAAAGTTTTTGAGCACATTTGACTTAACAGCTGGCTATTGGCAAATCAGATTAGCTGAGGAGTCTAAGGCCAAAACAGCATTCTCAACCCCAGGTGGGCACTACCAGTTTGTGGTGATGCCCTTTGGTCTGAAGAATGCACCTGCCACCTTCCAAAGGCTGGTGAACCAAGTCCTTACTGGGTTGGATGACTTTTGCGCAGCATATCTGGATGACATTGCTGTCTTTAGCTCCACCTGGGAGGATCACCTGATCCACCTGAAGAAGGCTCTTGAGGCTCTGCAAAGGGCAGGCCTCACTATCAAGGCTACTAAGTGCCAGATAGGGCAGAGTAAGGTTGTATATTTGGGCCACCTTGTAGGTGGAGGCCAAGTTCAACCACTGGAGAGTAAGATACAATCCATCAAGGACTGGTCCCCTCCAACCACCCAGACTCAAGTTCGAGCTTTCTTGGGCTTGACTGGGTACTACAGGAAGTTTGTTAAGAACTATGGGTCCATTGTGACTCCTCTTAATGATCTGACATCCAAGAAGATGCCCAAAAAGGTTCAGTGGACAGTAAGCTGTCAAAAGGCATTTGATGACCTGAAGGAGGCCATGTGCTCTGCACCTATCCTGAAAAGTCCTGACTACTCCAAAGAGTTTATTGTCCAAACAGATGCTTCTGAGTTGGGTGTGGGAGCTGTGCTGTCACAACTTAATGTAGATGGTCAAGACCAACCCATTGCTTTTATTAGCAGAAGGTTGACCCCCAGAGAGAAGAATTGGTCAGCTATTGAGAGGGAGGCCTTTGCTGTGGTGTGGGCCCTGAAGAAGCTGAGGCCATACTTGTTTGGCACTCACTTCAAGATTCAGACCGACCATAAGCCCCTCTTGTGGCTAAATCAGATGAAGGGTGAAAACCCCAAACTGCTTAGGTGGTCCATTTCCCTACAGGGGATGGACTTTACAGTGGAGCACCGGCCAGGTACTGACCATGGGAATGCAGATGGTCTCTCCAGGTACTTCCACTTAGGACATGAAGACGAGACTGGTCAAGGCTAATTTAATGTCCCAGCGTTTGGGGGGGGGTTGTGTAGGAGAGTAGGGTCTGCTATCCTATGGTCACCCCAAATTTTTGCTTTTTGCTTCACTGGTTTTTGACATATTGAGGCTGTGGGCCTGCCAATCAGACCCCCAGCCTGCTGTTCTCTCTACTAAATTAAAACTATGCACCCTAGGTGCATAACCAATTGGAAGTGGATCACCCTGTCAGCCCCTGTACCAGTGTACACTAGGTACCCAGGGCATTGGTGTACCCAAGGCCTGCCAGGGGCTGCAGCATGTATTATGCCACCCCAGGCTTGGCCTAACAATCTGACACAACTGGCTGATCACTCAGCTGGGGTAAGTTGGTGTAATCACCTCTTACTTAGGTGTAGTATACCTATACCTAACCTTAAATGGGACACCTGGTAACCTATAAGTCACTCCTATGGCAGGCCTTAACAATCCTGAAGGCAGAGTGCTTGGTTCCATGTGAGATGGTGCTCTGGCATGAGCTGAGCCTGTCTGCAGTGGTCGGAACAACTTCCTTCTACTGTTTCCAGATATCGTCATACCATATACTCTTAAGTGCATTATGAACCTCGCGGTTAAATGCTATCTTTGGTTTGGCTTTATCAAAACATGTCGAGTAAGGTGTCATACGAATTGGAATACTAACCCCTCGCCAATTCTGGCGACGGGGTTAGCATTCCACCCTTCTAGAGGGACACGACATGTACAGTACCTAAAACCCGGGTAAAATCAGACATAGCCTCAGCTCCACAAAATGGATGCTGCCACCACAGACACAAGTCTGCCCTCCTGCTGCTGGGAGTCCTTCCAGCTTGGGAGGTGTGGACAAAGGGTTTCCTGCCAGGGGAGGTGCGTGCACCACCCCAGACAGGATTTTGTGTATTGGTCAGGTAGGGCTTGAAAGAAACCAGACATGCCTGTGGCTCACAAGGAGCCTCGGTGCATATGCCAGTTCAAACCGGTCCTGGGGCACACCAGTCCCGGGCCTGGGGCGAGCTGGACAAAGGATTGGGGGTGTAACCACCCCCCTTCCTGGTCCCACCCATAGGGAGGGACCTAGCAGGTAGTCCGGCCCCTAGAATCCGCTTAAAGGTAGGAGCTGTGTCCTAAGACTTCAGACATCCTGGAATCAACTTGAAACTAAGAAGAAGACGGGAACTTCGACATTCTGCTGCACAGAAGACTGAAGGAAATCTCCCCTGTGGTCAGGGAGTGACCACCTTGCTAACGCAAGCACCATCCAGCGAATCAACGTCTGCTTTGCCGCCGCCTCCCGCCGGAGCCCGAGCCCAGAGACTGACAAGACCTGGACCTCCAGACCTCTCACCGCCCGATCCACAGTCCCTGAAAAGAGGAGACCCGTGGAGGCACCGAGACACGTGGAGCCAGCCATCTTGAAACGACCACGACAAGCTGACAAGTGCAACAACCGAGGCTCCCTCCAAGTTGTGCTTTGGGATCTGAGAAGCCCAACACCCGAGCAGCATCTGCACCAAAGGTGAGCCCTCCAGCATCTCCACGATCTGCGTGGGGCCCTTCTGCATTTTGCCACTCGACGCGCCTAACCGGTTGCTGGCCCGCTGGCTAGTAGCCATCTTGGCGACGAACTCTACGAAATACACCGCTGGTCTGGTTGCTCCAGACTGGCCCTTGCTCCCCTCCAAAGGAGCAGTCCTTCTGACCTTGCTGGTCAGAACCATCAGCTTATTTCATCTCCTACAACAATTGCTTTTGCCAAGGCTTGTTTGCTTCGATCAAGTCGCCGACACCACCGACAGCGAGAGCCTGCGTGGGACAGCTTGTGAACCGACTCCTGGACGTCGTCAACCTCCAGGGACCACGTGGCTGCAGAGACAAGCTACACCTTTCTTCCTGTTTGCACCCGACATTGCCTGGTACCCACCTGGTGCCACGCCGGTCACTGGCTAGTGACTGTGAACACTGTCCCCTCTGCTTACAGGTTTTCAACATCTCCGATCCACTCTTGGATCCACTGCATCTCTCCCGGACCGACCGCCTGCAGCATCTTTGTCTTCAGGCTCCACGGAACAGATAGAAGAAACCCGACGCACTTCGAGGCCTATGCACCCGCTTCCTGTGGGTGAGGTAAAGCTGGCACACCTGTGCCCAAGTGTAGTATTACATCTCTAGTACCTGTGTTCCAAATCTTGAGTTCCTAGTCCATCCGGAAGATCCTCTTTGCAGTAACTTTGTACTTTTTACGCACCCATTGAAACCTATGGGAGCACGCGTGTGACTATTCGCTCTGCACACGCCACCCGTGGACCTCCTGGTCACTAACTGACGTTAGCTCCTTGTAGGCCCAGCGATTCTAGAGGCCCTAGGCCTTTCCCCTTTTCTGTTCGTGGTACTTATACCACTATTTTAGTATATGGTTCGAGTGGCCACCAGGGCCTATCCATATAAAGTGCAACTTCTGTGTATTCTACTGTAATCTTGTTTGACGATTTGTGCTCCTGTGCTCATAAAGAGACTAGGGGTTACTTTGAGAAATAAATACATATATATTTTGAATATATATCGGTGTGGTGTCCTTTCATTGGTATAAAAGGGGGTTGCATTTGGTAAAACAGCTGGCTTAACACGCTTCACGAGTTTAGCCTCAAAGACTGCTTAGCCTACGCTACCACTAGGGCAGCTAGTCCGAAAAGGTTGACTTACAACCACACCATAAGGGTTGCTTGGCATGGTACAAGGTGATCACTTTAACTAGTGAGCATCATATACCAGGCCAACTTCTCACAGCAGACAAAAATGGTTCAAGCTTGAGGGCAAAAAGGAGGGGAGAGAGGGGGCAACCCTGACGGGTTCCACGTGAGATTGGAAAGTCTGTAGAGGTCAGACCCCCGTAACAGGTACAAGCCGTAGGGTTATCATACAAAGCCTGTATACCTCGTAAGAATTGCCCCCCAAACCCCATTTTGGAGAGGACACACCAAAGATAATCCCATCCCACACGGTCAAAAGCCTTCTCGGCGTCCAGTAAGATCATTCCGAGTGGGGTGGATTCTGTTTCTGCTACATCGAAAGCTGTAATAGCCGTGTTCACGTGTGTGGTTGTGTCCCTCCCAATTATAAACCCGTGTTGTTGGGGATTAATTATTTGGGGCAGAATAGGTGATATTCTTAAAGCCAAAATTTTTGCGAATAATTTGGCGTCAGTATTGATTAGAGATATAGGTCGGTATGACCCTCTCTCCTCCTTTGTTTATCTTTTTTTAAAAAGAAAATTATTTTTGCTTTATTCCATGACTTTGGAGCTTTACCATTATGCCCGACATATTGCATTACCTTCAAAAGAAGGGGGGCCAGTTCACCTAAACATGCTTTGTACAATTCCAAAGGTATTGTATCTTCCCCCGCCGATTTCCCTATCGGTAGAAGGTCTATTGCTTGACATAATTCTGCCCTGGTAATAACATCCGAGAGTGAATCCATTCTTAAATCAGTCGGCAAATTTGTTGAATATTTGTCCAGATAGTCCCGTATTATTTCTAAGTTTGGTGTGCTTTCTGGAGTATATAGAGTTCTATAGTAGTCTGCGAATTGTTCCACTATATCCGTCGGTTGATTATACATTTTGTTGCCACTGCCCCGAATGTTGGTAATCAGTGTTCGAGCTCTATCCTCAGCGGCTTTATAGGCCAGGATTTTGCCAATTTTATCCCCACCTTCATATTGTGTTATTTTAAATTTGTGAATATTTGCGCTGCTCTTTTGAATAAATTTAGTTTTGGCTTTGTTTTTGAGTGAGGTAAGTTTGAGACCTATTTCTGTGAATGTTGATGATTTTGATCGTAGTGCAGAAACCAACAATTCTTCTTGGGTCATTATTTCGGAAACTATCTGGGCGCTGTATTTTTTGCGTTCGGAGTTTTGTCTAATCAGATATGCTTGGGTGAAACCCCTCATGCTTGCCTTGCAGGTGTCCCAAACCGTGATACATGTAGCTGTGTTGATATTGATTTCCAAAAATTCCGTCAGATGTAATTTGAGCTGAGTCAGATATTGTACGTCTGTGACTAAATACCTAGGGAAGGAGAATGGTCTGGGTGGGGACCTCCTATGTGATATGGCAATGGCCAGGATTATTGCATTATGGTCTGATGAGATTCGGGGGCATATCTCCATAGTGCTATGTTTTAGTAGATTATCACTAGCCAATGCCATATCCAATCTTGAACAAGATTTATGAGGTGCGGAGTAATATGTGTATCCTGGTAGGTTTGGATTTAAATACCGCCAAGCATCTTTAATATTATGGATACGGCATATTTCAAGAATAGAAGACCTGGTTTTATGCATCCTTTTAAAGCTGCCGGAGCTGGTTGTATCTATTTTATAATTCATGATGCAGTTGAAATCACCCATAATAATGAGTTCTCCCTCCCAATCCAAAAGTTTAGTGCTCAGCTGATCAAAAATGATCGGTTCATCTGTGTTGGAACCATACACAACACATAGTACAAATTTGTAGTTCTCATAGCTAAACTGAGCGGCTGCCCATCTGCCATTTTTGCAGGAGAAGGTCTGTAGTATATCGATTTTAAATCGTTTATCCTTTAGAATCGCAACCCCTCTTATGGGATGTTCGAAAGTGGAGCAAACCACAGTGTCATAGCCTAGTTGATTAAGTATTTTTTTGTCCTTCCCGACAATGTGTGTTTCTGAAAGAAGGGCGATATGGGGATTATGCAATTTTAGTTCTGCTGAGATCAATAGCCTTTTATTTCTGCTATTAAGCCCGGCTACATTCCAGGCCAAGAGCTTTATCTCATGCATTTGTAAGTAATTGAGAGCTTAGCCGTAATACCAAATGGCTTTACACATTCCCAGTTGCTTATAGATATGTATCGAAAAATTAAAACTAATATGTGTACAAAGAAATTTATTTGATCAGCCTGTAAACATTTTTTTAATGATTTTAACCCTCCCCAAAACCCCCCACCCTCCCCTCCCCCATCCACCCAGGTTCTTCCCCCAGACCGGGGAAGAACCACCCTTGAGTTAAAGCTGCCGCTGGAAGGGCAGCGCATGTAGCGGGTCATCCAGAGGGGTCCCCCAGCTCCAACCTCCCGTAAGTAATAAGTCGGCATCTGTATGTTATATGCCAAAGCTAAGTCTTATCTGTGCCTGTGCTGAAGCTAGAAATATATGCTTCCGCTTCCTTGATATCGTTGAAGTAATGAGTGCGGCCGTTCTTAATAACCTTAAGGCAGGCCGGCTCCTGCAAGTATGCCTGACCGCCGCTAGATTTAATGGGATCAATCAATTTGCGAAACAGCCATCGTTTATTCATTGTTTCTTTGCTAAGATCAGATCGGACAAAAAAAGAAAGCTCGCCTAAGGTTATTGGGGCAGTGGGTCTTGCTCTCTGCCATACTGCTTGACGAAGTAAAAAATTTCCAAAACAAATTATAAAAGGACGTGGGTACTGATTATCCCTCTTTCTCATAATCAGAGGGAGACGGTGCGCCCGTTGAATTTGAGAGTCCCAGTCCCAGTCTACAAGGTCCGGAAAAGCTTTCTGCAATAATCCAACAAGATAGGCCCTCGGGTCAGCACCCTCACGACCCTCTGGTATCCCAAAGAGTCTCAAATTGGAGCGTCTTTGCCGATTCTCCAAATCTTCTATCTTTGAGCACAATATCTGCAGTTGAGTATCATGCTTCTCGACAGCAATGGTTATATTTGTATTTGATTCTTCGATCTCTACAACTCGTTCTTGGAGTCCAGCAATATCTTGAGATATCCCCCCCAATTTAGCTGCAAGTTCTTCCAGCGAGGTTCGCATTTTGTTGTTGTCTTCCCTCAGTTGGATATAATGTTCTTTAGCTTCAGCTCGTTGATCGTTCAGTAGCCGGAGGATAGTATCTACTGAGGAGGAATCAGACAACGCCTGGCCTTGTCTCTTTTTGGGGGTATGTACGGGGTCCATTTGAGATAGATAAAGAGTACTTGCAGTTGAGATAGAATCCTTGATAGGAGGGGGCAGAGTATGACATATTGGTGTAAGGGTTGTAGTAACGATAGGCTGCAGGATTGTATCTGTACCCGTTGAGGGATCGCCCACATATACTTGAGACAATAGTGGTTCTTGTGAAATGGAGCCATCTAATGAAAAATTAAGCGAGACATCATTTTCTGCTATTGATGTAGCAAGGTTATCTGGGGAGGACAGAGTTTCTGTTGTGAAAATAGGTTCAATCGTGTTTGCCCCTGATAGTCTTTGCGTCATGTTTTTAACTATGCTTTTGGCTTCCATCCATTTTCTTAATGGACTTTTGTCCCCGTGTGTCTTCTTTAAGTTCTGAGTACTGTTTGTAAGTGATTGATTTGATATAGTGGTTTTAGATCCTTTTTTAGCCCAAAGCTTACTTTTGAGTTTTCGGCCTCTTCCTACTCGGGGTTTTGTCTTGAGATCCCTGTCCGTATAATGGCCATCCATTTGACTCTTACCAACCTCGTCTTCTGATTTGGTCTCATCTTCTATTCCGAGCGCGGTATCCAGGCTCGCAGGAGAATCTAACTCCGTGTCGTTGCGGGGTTTAATGGGTTCAGTGACAAGTGCTTCTGCCACGGATGTCCCTGTGTCTTGCGGGAGGCCTTGTGGGCTATCAATGAGCTCTGTAGTGAGTGGTACGTCCGAGAGGACGGGGTATACCCCCAGAGAGAGCGGTATCGGGGCTAAGTTTGGATCAATGTCGGGAGAGGAAATTTCTAGACCACCCGTTGTGGCAACCTCTGTATGTTCACTTATAGAATCAGTAGAGATCGTTTGATGTCCTATGGGGGTAATACATGTAAAGGTTTCTGTCTTTTCTTGTTGTTTGGCCCCCTGTGGGTTGCAAGTTTTTACCCCCTCCCCGCTATTCGTAATTGTAATAGCGGCATTCTGAGTTATAAGCTCTAGATTTTGTGGAGAGCTGCTTATCTTACCTCCTGCCTGTGCTCCCCCGACCCCTCTTACCGGAGATTTCATTGTTTTTGTGGTGGTTAAGCCTCCATCAGGCCCTTTTCGGACTGAATCAACGAGCAGGGTCGACGGTCTCAATACTTGTTTGCTTGCACTCCCTTTCACCTGTAAGGGCTCCGTTTCAGCCTTTCTTGTCTCCATGGGAGGGCGTCTGTTACTTTTTGACGCAGGTTCATCGGCGCTGATTGAAACGTTAGAGAGCTCAGCTGTTGACGTTCCGTTCGTTATCGGCTGTTTGTTGTGCCGTGTCACTCTCTGTGGGTTCTTCGGGGACATCCTCAGCTGCCAGGTAAGAGAAATAAATATAGAGGCAGTATAAGTGCAGTTGCTTAGCCGGTCTCCTCCCGGGCTCTTTGAAAGTCCTTTTGAAGTTTGTCGGAAGAACCGAGTAGCCCTCGGGGGCTTTTGCATTAGCGAGAGCTATCGCCGGCTTCTTCTGCCTCAGCCTCCAGCGCTGTATCTTTGTGTTGATGTATCCCACTGCGAGTCTGGTTAGATTCTTTTCGTCGAGGAGCCTCGTAGTCTGCTCGTAGTTGGCGAAAGCCTTTCTATTCGTTATGCCCATGAAAAACCGCCGACCGTTAATATCATTAATGTCATTTTTGCCGGGGAGAGTAGAATGGGGGAGAAGCCTCCAGACGAGCTGCTCAGCTCAGATCCTCACTCCGCCATCTTGGATACTCTAGAGCGCCATGGTTTCAATACCCATCCAAGACGAAAGGTCTGCTCGTCAAGGAGAAATTGTTCATTGTGACATCACTCCTCGCTTGTAATGAGTTATTACACCAGAGTAGTGAAAATGTCTTTATTCCGGGTTGTTAAAATTGCTCTAATCTGACAATCCAGATTCAACAGGAGTGATGTGAACCTCCAAACTTGCTTAAACCCACTGCGAAACAGAAAAAAAGAAATTATGTTGGCTAACAGTAGACCGTGGAAAGAAAATTGGGAAGAGAGAGAAATAGAGACACTGGATATCTTCACTCTACGTGTTCTTACAGTGAGGCTCAATCTGCAATGCGGGAGCATTGCTATCTGAAGACAAAAAACAGTAACTTTGAATTTCATCTTTCTGACTCCAGTTCATTCCGAGGATGATATAGGATACCCCTTTAAATAATCTCTTTATTTCTGACTTTAGTTTCTAAGCTTTATGTCACTTCCTAGAGCTGCCATATAAATAGTAACTCTATAATATGTACGAGAATTAACCTGAACTGTCATACACACATACTGTACAAATATCAAAGTCTTCTTCCTTGAATTCAAGTATTGTCCTTAAATATTTTCCTGCATTCAGAAAGTCTTTGTTAACTCAAGAAGATGATTCGTTTGAGCTCCAGTCTCTGACGACAAGGTCCAGGCGGCAGCCACTAAGTGTCTCGCTTGTCTAGCCAAGAATGATCTCAAACACAAGTAAGTTATTCACCATGATTTGAAGATAGCTACCATCATTGAAAGCCTTGTGAGAGTATATGGTGTTCTCGGACTGGAATCCTGTTTTGATTCCCTTTGTGTGTTTCAGGTAGTGCGAGCCTTGAAGACACAAAGCCTGGCACCCACACCACTGACCTATTCTGTTGTTGAAGACCAGTGCACCCATGAAGTTTCGAGGAATACTTCTCCTGGCCTGTCCACCATATAAAAGCAAGCATGGACAGCAGGTCATGGCATAGGTGCTTCAGCAGCCAGAACACACCTTGCTATAACTTGTACTGTTATGGTCCAGCTGCCATGGGTGGACTGTTAACCATGCCCTCCTGAGAAGTAGTAAAATTCTAGCAACTGAGGGTTCTGGAGTTTTGTTGTTTTTACATGTAGTTGGGAGTTGATGGCTCCTTCCAACTAACTAAGATCAATACAGTAAGAATATCTAGGAGTGACAAGTATATACTGAAGGAAAATTGTAAAGGAATGTTTATTTGATATTCTCTATTGATGGTAATTACCAATATTAGGATTACTCGATTGCTTGAAAGTGTTAGCTAGATGCTAGTTTACTACTGTCCATTCTGAGATAATAGTACCAGTGATTGTATATATCAGTCTGATACAAGGGCTGGCCATATTGTTGCCGGTATATATCAATGATCTACTTTTTAATTATAATTCTACGTGACCTCTATTATATTTGGTTTCACCTTGTGTATTTTTTGCTTCTTTGCTGAATGTAAAGACCTGGTGATGTGTGCCATTTCAGTAAGGATGTTGCATCAAATTTGTCCGGAATGCCTGTCTGTGCTGGGTGTGCTGCCACGTCATTGCATTTACATTGGAGCTCCACTATATGTATGAAGGATTTCAGGAAATTACAAACTAAAGCAAATGCAAATATTGTGGATGCTGATTCATAGAGGGTTAATGCATCCATTGTGGTAGAATCTTCCATGTTTCAATACCAGTGAGAACAATGATGACATCATGAAAAATGATAATACATAACCATAGACCTGTACAACACAGAAAATCAAATCACGTAACATGAAACCAAGAGAAGAGGAAATTACATGGTGGCTTCTGACACAAATGTCATCATGAGAAATGCATTACTACATATGAATAAATGACCTTCGAGCACTGTGGCAACGCTTAAACGTGTGCTGTGATCTATAATCATTAAGTAATACCTGAGGCATGTTTCGAAAACACGGCTGGGCTTTAAGAGGGTTGATGGTAGTTCTCTTCTTGTTCTAGGAACTGCATTTGACTCCTCAACAAGTTACATCCACAGCTCCCAAAAGCAGTGCGATGACCCTGATGAATCTGTAGGCCGTAATGTTGCCAGAAAATACAAGCCAGTAATGGTGGCAAGTATAACACTTCTAAAAATCAAAATACATGTTTCTGAGATCAGATGAAAAGATTTCCAGTAATGTTCTTTTTGGGTTTCCTGAAAATTTCAATGAACTGAGTCAAAGTATTTGCGAAAGTATTCACCATTGTAATCAAGATGATTTTCTAGGAATGCATAGGCTTAACAAACAAAAAAAAAGAACTGTCTCCAACAGAAACTGGTGCAAAAGCTGGTGACATTTGTATTGTGTTTATGGCTCAATTTACAATTAACAAAAATGTTAGAAGAATGTATCTCAATGTATTTTTTTTGCAGAAACGTTTTTATGTATTGAAGATCGAAATAGACATACATTTTTTCAAAAACTGCTTTAGAGTTTAATTTCTTCCTGAGAGATGTGCCACCTAAGAAAGTTTTACTTCATTTAGGATTTTTCCTGACATTCCCCCACGCCTCAGAGTGACAGAGCAATGCACCAGGTTAAATGTAAATCTCAACCTGTTTCAGTCCATCCTCACTTTCTCCCACTCCAATTTGAAATACACATACTGTGAAAGAGTTTGAAATAGGATAGAGACCTTCTTACTTCTTTTTGACCAGTACGATGTTGCATTTGAAACTCAGGGTGAACAGAGTGTACAACTTGCCTATTTCTTTTCCGTCACCCACAGAGTCTTCTGTAAAATAGAAAGTTTTTTGATGAGATTTGTGGAATTTGGCCGTGCGGGTCTGGTCACTCGGCCCTCTACAGATTACGGTACGCCACAGCAGCGCTAAAGAGAATGCACATCCACACACAGTGTCGCAATGTGGGCGAAGAACACAAGCGGTCATGCGCCCATTTATTTAACCCTTCGGGTGAGCCCGCCCTCTGGGGTGCATGCACATAGATACAACGTTCAGTGCGGGCCTTCGTTTTAGCTATCCCTTGGTGACCCACGTGTGCCAGGTTGACCACTCTCCCCTACAGGGTCTGTGGAATCACTATGGTGGTTCCTCGAAATACTATGCCATGCGGCCCTTCACTCAACTCGCTACGAGCCCTCCATAGATGTTGGGGTGACATTCAATCTTCCTCGTCAGGGCGCGGGAACCGTCTAGGAAGAGTTGCCATCTCCGGTCTGCCAGTGTTTCCTTTACCTTGCTCAGGCTTTTGTCGGTGGTGGTGGCGGCTCCCACCTCTTCCAGTGTCAGCACATTGGGGCATGCTTCTTGCGATATCATCCGCACAAACTCTTCGGTGTTCTCTTCATCGGGGGTCAGCCCTGTTGGCTCGATTGTGACTGAATGCTGTGACAGGAAATCAGCAGGATTGTTGATGCCTGGGCGGAACACCACTTGTGCTTGCAGTTGAACTGGCCACTTCTTGATCTGGGGTGGGGCCAGCCGGGTTGTGCCTGCAAAGAGAGGGATCAACGGTTTGTGGTCTGTCACCACCCAAAGAGATATAGATGGAAGTGGTGGCATGCCCACTTGATGGTGAGGGTCTCTGTTTCTATCTGGGTATATTGTGTCTCAGTCTCTGTCAGGGCTCTGCTGGCATAGGCCACCGGGACACACCCTCAGGCAGCTGTTTCTTGGAGGATGTCAGCCCCCAGCCCCCCTGGGCTAGCGTCCACAACTACTTCTGTGCGGCGACTAGGCTGGAAGTATGCCATCACAGTCTTGTCCATAAGGGCTCCCTTTATGGCTTGAAACGACTCCTCCTTGGTGGTCCAGTCCCATGACACTCCAGTCTTTGTGAGGGCTCTGAGGGGTTCTGAGAGGGACGCCAGGATTGGGATGAAGCGACCACTGTAGGTAGCCATTCCCAGGATGCTACGGACTTCCGTCGGTGATGTGGGCACTGGGGCAGAGGGAATGGCCACTGACTTCTTTGGGCCAACCTGTAGTCCGTCGCGGGAGAAGATATACCCAAAGAATTCCGCCGATTCTTGATAGAATGAGCACTTGGGCCAGTGGAGGGTCAACCCGTAGGCCGCAAGATGTTGAAGCGTGTTCCGGAAGTGCGTGTGGTGGTGTTCGAGAGCTCAGATTTTTGACTCCTTGTATCCCCAAGAGTGTTTCCCGAATGGCATTTTGGAAAACCTCAGAGGCAGACGACACCTCGAAGCTTAGCCTCTTGTACCTTTGCAGCCCTACGTGCATGGAGAATGTCGTTATGTACCTGCTCTCTGGGGAAAGTTTGAGTTGGTGGTACCCGACATTCAGATCAAGTGTGGAAAACGACTTCGCTCCATTTAGGTCCGCCACAATCTTGTCCATTTTGGGCATGAAGTGACGCTCCCGTTTTAGGAAGCCGCATGTCGACACACAGTGGTGGCTTCCGGTGCGCAAACTAATAAAAGTCAAGGTTTGCTGTGTCGTTCACAAGGCGGTGTTTGGCAATGATCCAACCTATCTCGCGGGGAAACTTAGCCAATATACTCCCCTTAGAGACTTTCGATCCAGCTCTAAATCCCTCCTCAAAGTTCTCCGGATTAAGAAGTCTAGGACTGGGGGGAAGGCTTCCTCATATCTTGCCCCACAAAACTGGAATTCGCTCCCTATTACACTGAGGCAGTGCCCGGACCATCTTCATTTTAGAAATTTCCTGAAAACATTTTTGTTCTAGACGCTTCACACAGTACCAGCACCTTCTTGTATGTCCATAAGCGAAGAGATACCCCTTCAGGGGTTATTCAGGCGCTATATAAATAAAAAAGAAATTAAACAAAAATTTAAAACAATAGTCTGATTTCTCCTGGTTGTTTTGGTTTGGGAGTGACAACCAGTTGCGACACCTATGGTGTGGGGCCAGAGACCTTCTTGATGACCCCTAGCTGTTCTAGCTTTCGCAGTTCCTCTTCGACTTGCAGCTGTAGATGAAAAGGTACCCTCCGATGCCTCAGTGTGGTTGGTTTGACTGTGGAGTCTATGTGCAACTTGAATTGTTTCCCTTTTAGTCGTCCAAGGCCTTCGAATAGCAAAGGGAAACTCCTTGAGGATGTCGTGGGCATGCAAGTCATGCACTTGGTAGGCAAAGAAGACCAGTTTGAGATCCTCTGTGGTATGGCAACTGAGGAGGATGCCCCTCTTCCCTTCCGTGACATGAAATCCCGTGAGTACGCAATGCCCTTTGCTGGCGACCTCTACCTCAATAACTCCCACAGGGGAAGCGGTTCTGTCCCTCCATATGTATAGATCTTTGCTTTGGAGGGTGACAGCGGCATCCTCGGTGAAAAGCGTTCATACTGTGCGCTGTCCATGACATTAACTGAAGCCCCTGTGTCTATGAGAGCCTTGACAGTGGATCCAGCCACCGTTATGGAGCATATGGGCAGCGGCCTGCAGCGCGGACCATCTCGGCTTACTACGATACCACGAATACGTCATAATCATCTGCACCCCACCCACAGCCTGGTGGGGTGGAGTCTGTCTGTTCGAGCGGGTCGTCTAGTGATAGCTGTCTGATGGCCGTGGACACACGTCGTGGCCCCCGATGGGTTGGTCCTCGATCTTCCTCTCCAACACACTTTGGCGAAATGGTTTTGCTTACCACACCGGGAGCACGTCTTGCCTTTTGCGAAGCATGGGCCGGCAGGCAGGTGTTCCATGCCGCAGTTTCTCCATGTTTCCCTTGTGGGTGCCCTCGCGTTGCCCCTCGGTGCCATCGGGCGTCTTTGAATGGCGTTGACTGCTTCTTCTTTGATAACTGGTGGTTTAGGTAGCCCTGTTGGGGTCAGGTGTTGATTGAGAGCTGCCTCCATATCGTCTGCTCGTGCATTTGACAGCTCGTGTGACCTTGCCAGTACAAGTATTTCGTCGAGCGACATCGCTGGTTTCCTGAGTATGAGGCGGCGTAGCAGCACTGATTTGCACCCTTGTATTCTTTGCGCTCTGATCTCATCACGTTGATCAGGGAACATGTATGAGCTTGCTAAATTTCATAGTCGGGCATAAAAAATGTCTATCGATTCTAACTCCTCTTGCTTAAATTTCTCAAAATCGGGGTTGATTTGAGGGTCAAAGTATGTGTTTTGCTCAGCCACCGCCGCATTGTAATGATCGTTCGCCCCAGTGTTTGGAATAGATCATACAGTTCTCCTCCACCGTAGCACATGAGTAGTGACCATTTCCCCGTGCCATCTGTCCCCTTCATGCCAGTGAAATAATGATCTAGGGCCCGATTCACAAAATTAATCTGAGACAAAATCCTAACTTTACGACTTTCGGTATTAACAGAAGGCATTTAGGAGAACCTAAAGTTAAGATTCCTAACTTTACTACTCCTAAATGCCTTCTGTAAATACCAAAAGTCGTAAAGTTAGGACTTTTCTCAGTTTAGGAGTAGTAAAGTAAAGAATCCTAACTTTAGGTCCTCCTAAATGCCTTCTGTGAATACCGAAAGTCATAAATTTAGAATTTTGTCTCAGATTACTTTTGTGAATCGGGTCCCTAGTCTTTCTATCCAGGACTTCCATCGTGACGCAGCCATGGTGGGGTCCACCAGTTAGCTGAAGGGGGGTAGGGGTGACACCATGGCGTGGTCATAGTGTTGCGGGAGTTGTTGCAGTGGTTGCAGGGCAGCAGCTTGCGGGCCTGCGCCCCCTGCTTGGGCTGGTGCACTCATTTCCTCAGACTGAAGCACATGGTGCGTTTTGTTGTGTGCCTCTTGACTTTGCCAATGTTTGTTTTGTGAAGTGCTCCCCTTGGCGCGGTGTTGTCACTGAGGCCGGTAGCTCTCTGGTAGTGATGTCAGTTATGAGCCTCTTCCTCTGTATTTTGTATGAATGTCCCCTTGTCTGTGCTGAGTTGGTTTTCCCAATGCTTGATATGTGTGTCTTTTCTTTTCTTTTATTGGCAGGTTGCGTCGGAGTGGGCCAACTGCTGATGAGTCACTCGGCAGTGACTATGGCCTGTTACACTTGTCGGGTTCCCTGACCTCATGGTTATAAGCGTTCCTGCCAGGCTGGGCGCCACATGGCGGTCGCGCTCAGTGGCATGTGTCAGCTAGCCTTCTTCCACGTAGTCGGACTTCCTCGCCTCACGGGGGGGGGGGCGCCGGGATGCCGCCAGGCCTGGGGTGACAATCAGGAGCTGCACAGCAGCTGGCGGTGTACGCAGCCTCTTGTCGCGATCCGGCCTGGACACAATGGTGCATTCGAGCCGCGGGCTCCTCCGGTGCATCAGAGGCGTGGGTGGTACCCGCCTCGTCGCCAATGTCGAATCTGGCTGTGCGGACCTGGTCACTTGGCCCTCTGCAAATTACAGTATGCCGCAGCAGCGGTAATGAGAATGCACATCCACACACAGTGTGAACGAAGACCACGATCGGTCATGCGCCCCTTTATTTAACCCTTCGTGTAAGCCCGCCCTTCGGGGTGCATGCAAATCGATGGAATGTTCAGTGCGGGCCGGGTGGCTCCATCACTACAAGAAGTATCTGGAGCAGTGTCATTTTGGCTACACCCTTACACGTTATAAATACACAATATATACATGCACTTCACACATTAACTTTGTGTGGCCTGTGTGAATTTGTAAATGTTTCAGCACATAATGTGAGAATGGAATGGGAAATGGAGCAATTGATTGCCTGAATAAGGGGTGTTACTCAGAAGATTTGTGTGGGAATAATTGGTGTTCTCACAGGTCATTGTTGGCTACTTTTCCTTTGGACTTTGAGAGGCATATAACTCTATGCTTCCCTTTTGTCTCTGTGCTAAGTGTGGCTTAGGCTAACACTTATATTCCAATCTCAAGAACACCCTTGACCGAGCTTCTGAAATGCTGTCAGCTTTGCGCACTTCATTGCATTTTTATATTTTTCAGCATTTTCCTGGTTTTGAGATCCTTTGAGTTTTAAACCATCCTCTTAGTTTAGACTTTAAATTAGATGATTTTAGAACATACTCATGTATACAAGAGAGAATCAGAAATTCTTATCTGAGCATCACATTCTGTTATTAATTTTCTGTATTGCTGTACCTGAACGTCTCGTCTGCCTTATTCTTGTATGGTTGAACTTTTTTAGGAAGTTGGCTTATTTAGTTGTTATGCTGTAGCTTTATGGTATTGAGATTCATTTACCTTGACTTGACTGCTAACTTGTAATAAACCTTCTTAACCATAGTCACTGATCCCTGGTTTTTATTGTGTAGCCAAATGGGCTGCACTGTTAACGAGATTGTTTGATTAAATTCTAACTCCCATTACCTGTCAGTCAGCGTAAAAAAGGTCTATCAGATAACATGGGCCCGCAGCCCCTACGGTGCGGTGTGGCTCCCGAAGCGTAGTATCTGGCCGGAGAGCTCCTGATTGAGTCTAGAGGGGGGCCCCTCCATATACCTTGCAGGGGAGCCACCTCAAGTTTCGTTATGCACTGCAAATAACAAGTGGTAAGAGGGTTGGCCCTGTGCTGGATCAACTGGTAGCTTGTGGGATGGTTCACCACTGAAGTGAGGGAGTTAGGGTGTCCCATTCAGAAAATGTCCAGACCCAGTAAACCCCTAAAGCCCATGGTTCATTAAAAGGATTGGTGGAGTTCCAGAGGTTCAAAAATGAGTTTTAGCACCGGAGGTGTGAGTATTAATAGGGTTGCGTGTTTCAATTGCTGACGCTTAGCTTGAGGTGTTATGCAGTGATAGCGTGGTGTTTTGTGGAGATGTTTAAGTTGTGTGAATGTGGAGCTTAATGCAGAGAAGCGGTTATTGGGTCCGACATGACCTAAGATCTCAGGATAAAGGATAAATAAATTATTAGTGTAGAAGATACTGTGGTGTAGTTGTCTGCTGCGATGCAGTGCTAGTTGTGAGAAGCCATCACCAGCATTAATGAGATAGAGACTTTATATTTATGTGTGTGAGAAGTGGTTAGTATAGTGAATCTCAGTGCACAGGGAGGAATTGTATCAACCAGAGTGAGTACATGCTGGTCGAGGTTTCATTTGAAGTGCATGTCAGGGTAGGTCAGAAAGTGTTATTCTGGACAGATACTTGTGTATGTGAATATCTTTAATTTATTTACAAGAGCAGACAAAGTTAGTTGTTGAAATTGCTTTGCGTTTGTTTCAAGTATAAATTATTGAGAGTGTTTTTGTGATGAATTGTACAGGAGGGTGAGCCGTTGCAATGAGTGAGATTGACGTCACAGTGTGCCACGCTGGTATTGGTCAATTGATGTAGGGCCATGCTGATATTGGTTGGAGACCTTATAAGAGAGTCGCACTGGTATTGGTTGTGATCGCTCAACAGAGAATTGTGGATGAAGAATCATTTCCTGGTTTAAAAAGACGTTTATTTGTGAAATTTGCATATTTTTGATTGAAAATTAATTAAAGCACTACAAACTCTAATGAGAGGAGATGTGACTGTACCTGTTGGAAAGGGGAAGAGGCTCCACCTGAAGATACGCCAGGGCATTAGATGGCAATAAATATGGGTCTTCATGTGCCAATGGCAGAAGACTACTGAGAAAGATGGTCCTTTGATGTTTTCAAGTTATGTCACAATTAATTTGAGAATCATTGAACATTTGAGGAGGATGTTGTACGAGATGAAACTGCCTCCTAGACCTAAGAGATATCAAGCACTTAATGCCTGGGAAAAAACACCCCACCTCAGATAGAGAGAGAGATTTCAAGGAAGGGTCAAGAAAGCCACACGCACTTGTGCGGATGCTAGATGAGATGCAGAACAGAAAATATGGAAAACTGACAAGATCGAGGGAGCTAGACTGTACCCTGCATAAATGAGTGAGGAAGAAGGGAAGGGTAAACAAAAGGATAAGAAGAAGAAGACAGATGAGGCAGATAATGCAGCTAAGGATTGTGAAACTGACTCAAGTGAAGACTTTAAAAAAAATAGTTTATTAAACTTTTGATAAGCAAGAGCATACAAAGAAAAACATTGCACATAGGTACAAACGTTATCAACTTAGTACATGGCATATCGTGATATGGAAGCAAGGATACAGCAGAATAACAGCTTTGTGTGATTGGAATGGTAGGGCAGATGAGTTCTCTGGTAAGTAACATTGTAAAATATTGCAGTAAAATTCAGAAGACCTGATGAGGTATTGTGTGGTACATCAATAGCATATTTTTCAGCTTGAGTCATCTCACTCCCAGGTGAGTAGGTAGTATCTTAGAGGTTGCCAGACATCTTTAGGCCTAGAGGTGAGGGGTTGTAGTTGTGCATAGTCCTCGCTAATTTTGTCCCATTGGTTCATGCTTTTGAGCCATGCAGGGTCTCTGGGGATGCATCTGCTTCCCGAGTGTAGGGCCAGCTCCATTTAGGAAGTAGAAGTGCCACAGATGTAAATCTGCAGACAGTTTTGGGGATGTCCTGAGTGCACCCTGGCAGTGCCACCACAGGGTCATGTGTGATTGCGGGGTTCGTCATAGTGGAGATTAAGGCAAAGATATTGGTCCAGGATCATCCTATGTGTGGGCGCTTCCAGGTTAAGTGTGCAAATGTAGCGTCCAGAACGTCACACTTGGGAAATTGGGTCGAGTGTGTAGGGTCAAATCGTGCGTTGTCTGTGGGAGTGATGTATGTCCAATGCAGGAACTTGAAATGTTTATGTTTATGATTGACTGATATGAGCTTCGTTTTGGAGCAGCAATATGACCACATTTTTTCAGAGAGGGGAGTTGCCCAGGTCAGTACCCCAGGCTTCCCTAGCATGCTTGGAGGTATCATGTGCCATGGCCAAGCATGTGCAATACAGCCTAGAGATTAACCGGCCTTTGTCAGTGTCAGTTATAATAAGTGTCAGTGGTGGGAGGTCATCTGGGGCTAGAGGGTATGTGGAGGCGCAGGAGCACAGGGTATTATGAAGTCGACTTAGTACAAACTGGTCCATTCTGAAAAAGGGCATCACTGGCATGTGTTAGGACATGGTTATCCAGGAATACATCTCCCACGATATGTTGGTATGTTAGTCATGGTGCTGTAAGGTGCATTGGATGAGTCTTTCAAGTGTGAGGGGGAGCCAGGGGTTATCAACCAGTGGGAGGGCAAGGGAGAACAGGATGCCCCCACCTAAATCACAGTAGAGGTTTCGCCATGCCCAGCAGGTGGTGAACAATGTTTGGATATTAGAAGGATCCATAGGGATAACTTTCAGCAGTATAGAAGAGGGCACGAGGTTTTCAAAGCTGGTCCCTCTCTGGTTTGGCATAAGGGACTCAAGCATCTGGACGGTATCAATGATGCGCATATTGGCATTGTGCTGCGAGATAGTAGAGATGAAAGTCTGGAACCCCAGAGCCTCCACGTCCGTAAGGGAGAGTTGAGGTGTTCCACCAGATATGAGGTTTGCAGCCCTCCCATATGGGCATCTAATAAGGCTACTACCCATAGAGTCGTTGGAGAGATCCTGTTTAAAACAACAAATATAGTCTGCAAGTTAAGGGAGGTGGACCTATGGGGGACGAAGTCGGTCTGGACAGGGGAAATAATCTGCTCCATCAGCAAGGACAGTCTTGTAGCAAGGACTTTAGCTAAAATCTTATTGTCTAATTTGAGGAGGGGAAACGGATGATAGAACGAGCATGGGTGGGGGTCTTTGCTAGGTTTTAGGAGAAGTGTAAGCACCACCTCATGGAATGTGATTGGTGGAGAGCCTGTGTCTAGAGATTCTATATACACAGCAAGGAGATGTGGGCTAGTTGGTGTTTATAAACTTTTTGGAGCACTCCAGTAAGGCTGTCTAGACCTTGGGCTTTGGATCCACCTATGGCATCTATTGCCTGTATGATTTTCTTCAAACGTTATAGGTTCACTTAGGAAGCATCGTTAGCCATCAGTCACCCGTACGATAGCGACCTCAGCAAGGTAGTTTGCGATCTCAGACTCGTTTTCTGATGAGTGGGAGGTGTGCAAGTGTTCATAACAGCACCTAAATTCAGACAGTATGCTCTCATTACCAGTGACACTGGTCCCAGAGGTGATTAGGGAGTTCGGTGACTTATCCACTGAGGTGATTTGGGTGAAGTAGTCATGCAAGTGTGTGGCCAGGGTGTTCCTCCTCCCCGGAACGCAGTGGGATGTTTTCCCATATATGCCACCACCCTGTCAGCTAGATCAAGATACTCTGTCATTACGAACAAGTGTCTATGTATTTGGGGTGTACAACCCAATTGAGAGTTGGTGTGGTCGATGTCCTGCAGCTCAAATTCGATCTGGGTCAGTTGGGAGCACATATCTCATAGGATGCCTGCAGTTTTAAACATGCAGATGCCAAGGATGCAGGGCTTAAAGGCCTCCCAGGGAGTGGCCATAGTCGATACCGAGCCTGTGTTTAGAGGAAAATATTCAACAACCGAGTCATGCAGTTCAGTGTGGAAGACCTGATCGCATAGGGCCTTTCCAGGGAACCTCTAAGAGCGCTCCGATCTGCCACCATAAGGCACACACAGCCCATGAAGGACAGGGCAATAATCCTACAGAGTATGTGGCACATGCCTCACATATGTGGTCCAGAGCGAGGCATTGGCAGAGAGGAGCCAATAGTCAAGCCGCATCCACACATCATGGGGAGTGGAATAGTAGGTATAGTCTGAAAAAGAAGGGTGGTGTGAGCTCCAGACGTCATGAGGCCATAAGTGTCTGTTATACGGCAAAGAACACCCATCGGCACATGGTTTACCACTCGGTTGTGTGCTAGTGTATTCCACTGTGGGATTTTGTACCATATTAAAGTCCCTGCCTATTACAATCCGATCCGCATTCACCCGGCCCATATGTGCATATATTTCTTGGTAAAACTTAGATGTGACGACATTTGAGGCACAAGCACTGATCAGTAATACATGCTTGTCAGCCAAGATGCCAGACAATATATTTTATCAGCCCTCCAGGTCTGTATGACCAGTGAGGAGGGAGAAGGGGATACTTTTATGTATTGGGATACAAACTCCCCTGGACTACGAACTATGGGGCGTATCAGCAAGGCGAGGCAATAGAATTATCGCCGCTTTTGCGGCCGTTTTCGGCTGAAAAGCGGTGATAATTTTATCGCCTAATTGCCAAGCTCACGCTGACGCGTGAAAACTTGCGTTAGCATAGGAATTCCTAACGCCCAGCTTTGCATCTCTAATGAGATGCAAAGTGGGCGTTCCTGACCTGACATGATAGGAGAAATGTCGCTAAGCAACATTTCTTCTATCATCAAGCCCCACGTTATGAAGCATAGCGGCAAGAAAAGTAGCGATAACCCCTGTTATCGCTACTTTCCTTACGCCTGCTTCAGGACTGACTTAGCCATGATATCCTATGGAAGGTGGATATCATGGCTAAGTTTGTGGGGCCCTATCAACAAGCTAACGCCACATTGCGTGAGATTATCGCTGAGTTTCCAGCGATAATCTCACGTTAGGCAGTTAGCGTGAGGATTTTTATCGGTTTTGAGATAAACGTTGCTAATAGCACGCTATCTCAGCGATAAAAATCCACGCTAGTCGGCGATAATTATCCTAGCGCTAAGTGCACTTAGCGATAATTATCGCTGGTTGCTGCTCATATGCCCCTATAGCAGGAAAAATAATGGTGTGTACCTCAAGTGGACACACACGTCTGTGAGTACCTAGGAGGGAGATGAGTTTCCCAAAAAAAGGCTATTTTGCCCTCATGTCAGGATAAGTGCGAGATAACCTGTTTACCCTTACATGGGTTATTAATGCCATTTATATTCCAAGTGAGGAGGGGGATGTTGACCACCCTCTCCCGGCTGTCACGTGTTGACATTCAGAATAAAGGTGTATAGTAGTAAGTGCCATGTCAGCCAACAGTGCATGAAGTACCCAATAAGCAATGACAAACTGACAGAACTAAGACATACTAAAACAGAATCCCCAGCTCCCGCACACACCAGGCTGTAAAACATCCAGGATTCCCAGAACAAGTAACAGAAAACTAAACAAGCCTGTATAAAACAAGTCGGTATACACCACTGGGGGAGGCAAAGCCTTGGTCAGTGTGAACCACATGATGAAGGGTACCTGAATGTGGAAGACAGGATAACAAAAAGAGCATTACCAGTGAGAGTTAGCATAAACAGTAATGTAATGCCAACCAAGAATTTGTACATTGTCAGCATCCAGGGAAGGGAGTGTGTACGTTCTGGAGTGTTCCGTATAAAGGTGGCTGCATTCACAGCATGCTGTTTGCAGAAGTCCGTGACCCCTGTCGAGGTGTCAAAAAATGAGGTTTCCCATTGGCTTCCATACACAGCCGAGATGGTTAGAGCATAGCGTACTTGAGGAATAGATTGTGTAGCAAGTTTTTGACATCGGTGTATTTGCGTCATTCCTCTGTGATGGTGAAGTTGGGAAAGAGTGAGATAGCGGAACCTTGATATTGTAGAGGCCCGGTTTCGCCGGCGAGTCAGAGTGCAGTGTTTCTATTACCAAAATATAGGAGGTGTGCTATGATCAGTCATGGCGTAGCCCCACTGGTGGTCATGGGCCGAGGGAGCGGTGTACATTCCACTGCAAACACAATCGAAAAGGTCCACAAGCAATTGTTCAAAAAATGCTTCTTGGTGTCCCATATTTGGTATCTCCGTAATGCCCAAAATGCAAATATTGTTCCTGTGGGACCGTACCTCCATGCTCTAGTTTTTTACAGCCACCGCTTTCAGGGTACATTACAATTTTACTAAGCATTTCACTGTGGTCACCACTCCGTCCTCTAGGTCAGAAATACGTTCCTCAGCTCTGTTTATCCTGGTGTTTTGATGATTTTAGCGCTCGCCCATAAGATCTATGAGGCTGGTAAGCTCATTGAAACGGGCATCTATGGAGCGGAATCCAGCCCTGAGTTCCGCCATTATTACGGTTGTGCCATCGACGGTCCTGGGGCCTGCCTCCCTGTCTGGCAGCTCCTCAGAATAGGAGCCCTGGCAGAGTGTTGGTTTGGATTTCAGAAAGAACAATTTGCATTGCTTTGGGTCACCATGACCCATTATGAGGATCAAGGATTGGAGGCAAGTATAGATCTAGGAAGCAGTGTAGCAGGGGTACCGGCCCTGTGGCCGCAAATGGCAGATATGGCTCTCTAGCTCCCCTGGCCGAGCGCATAACTCCACAGTCCCAGGTATATGTCACTGAGGGAAGGTAACATGAGTGCTCTGGAGGTCTGCAAATGGAGGTCGAGAGTAACTATCCAATTTGGTGGAAAGGTTGCTAGCCAGCCCTGCAGATGCGGCGACTGTTCAGCAGTAGAGGATATTGACCATGAAGCAACACCATGAGTTTAGGCCACTGCACACAGTTATGTCCTATGAGGCACCTGGGGTAGCTGAGCTTGTCTTAGTTGCCCTTCTTGCAACAAGCCACCTCCAATGTGGCGAGGATGCAGGTAGCTATGGGCCCCGATGGAGGCATAGGTGCAGGTGTCCGTATGCGCAGGAGTGGCGTCTGGTGAGCGTAGATGTAGAGTTCAGGGTGAGCATATCGAGGTATCAGCGTCCGCAAAGGGGTACCTACCAGCCATATGACCCCCGCGGCAATATCAGAGTGCCGGGAGGGAGGCTTCAGGCAAGGCCGCACTTCATCTGCCGCAACACATCAAGGATGAGGTGATGCACAGCTGTAAGCAGTGATTCAGGCTGATTGGCCTCATGCCTTAGATACAGAGGGACCCTCATCACACTAGAAGGCGGAGCACTCACCGGGCACTGGAATCATGGCACTGAGGGCCTCTGATGATCAGGAGGCCACACCTGTGAAGAAGGCATGTGGCAGACAAGGGATGTCAGGCCGTCTGCTGGTTAGGCAGCCGGAATACCAGGCACTGGAATCATGGCACTGAGGGCCACTGATGATCAGGAGGCCACAACTGTGAAGAAGGCAGGCGAGGGATGTTGGGCCGGCTGCTGGTTAATCCAAGCAGGAGTTGGAGTGTGCAGATAGCATGTCAGCATGCCCATCCAGTCTGTGACAGGAAGCGAGGGGCAGGCCTGTGGCCCCAGGGAGGCTCTGTAGTCTCGGCTTCAGTCTCGCCCATGGCCCCTGTCACTGTGGGGCCTCTGAGTTGGTGTCAGTCAGCGTGGGTCCCCCACTAGAATGCTGGGCATGCAGGCATGGGTGGCACTGGGAAAGGCAACAATCGACAGCACTCCACTGCTAGTGGCATAGTCCCACAGTGTGGATGGGGTAAGATGCAGTGATTAAGGCAGTCCATGCAATTTGTAAGCCACAACCACCGGAGCTTCACAGGTAGTCTGCCGTCTTGGTCACTGTTATGGCCACGCCCCCAAGTGAAGAATTTATAACCAAATTATTGTGAAACCGTCCACCCGATACTATGTGAACCAAGCTGGAGGAACGAGAAATGCATATACCGGTGAGAATTTGGTGAGCCTACGGCACCAGTAGATGTAATTTCTAATTTAATGGGAGAGAGATCAGGGATGACAGCCCCTCCATATTCATCTTCTCTAAAGGCACCAGGTGCACTGTCCATTCTAATTACAAATGGTCCTGTAGTTCCTCTATATAAATCTGGATTGGCAAGAAATACTACACATACTTTGTTCCTACCGAAATAGGTAACTCAGGTAGTAATTCAGTCGACAACAGTCAACAACGAGACCAATTTCTCAAATTCCTTTGGATTCGACACAAGTAAATACTCCATGTGCTCCGAGTGCAGATCTACCATTAAGTCAGACAGGGTTTTCCTCAAATATGAAGTTTCCCCAAATATCACCACCTTTTTTCATGCCCAAAACAAATGTGCCTCCAAGTGTTAATAACAGTACCCCAGGACATAAATACCTATGGTTTTGCCAAGTTCTGATATGTCTCTTTTGATCTCCCCACCTAATGCAAATCGTGGTTCTTTTAGCGGAGAGAAAATTCTTCATACCCCAGTAGAATAGCCTGGTCTTGCTGCCCGAGAACTCAATGATAGGTTCAAAGGTATATACAACCCAACTGGTGGTGGGAATCCCGGACTAAGTGGAAGTAATACACAAACCGCAGTGAGGGAGAAGACAGTAGATGTGGCCAAACTGAAACTAGAATGAGATGAATTCATACTTGGAAATATTGACATGTCCCAATTAAACACCTATCTGGATGGTGAGCTATTGTTAATGTGTAAAGATATTACTAGATGTGCTGGACAGGCTCATAAAAGGGTGTCTGAATTGGCCCACAAATTAGAAATTGAAGTTAAGTGATCCAAAGCCTTGCAGAGGACTCACCGTTTAATCTTTCATGACTGTGATCTCACTAATATGCCTGCCAGGAATGAAATTACAGATCAGGGAATTTATTGGCAATGTCTGAAAGTGGAGTGAACTGAATAGGTGGGAAGGCAGGTGGGCCAAGAAAACAAGAACTGAAGAAAGTCAGAGTAGAGTTGCCTCTATCTAGAACAGAGGAGGAGGGTGAGGATATACATATGTTTCCAATGAGAGAAGTGCCTGGTGGAGGTTATGTCCCTATGTTACCTTGGAGCAGAAGCGATCTTGCATCATTCACAAATGATTTTCAAAAATTGAGAGCAAACCCATTGGAATGGAACTGGCAAGTTGACCGGTTTGTGAAGATCTCAAAGGTTTTGTGGAAGGTTTGAATACTATGTTTGAAACTATGGTTTCAGGTGACTTGTAGGTTGAATGCAAAATAGCTGTGGAGTGGCCCAAGAAGGAACCAATGAGACGTCCCATAAAAAAGGGTCTGTCTCTAGTGGTGATGAAAAAGTATCATGAGGTGATTACATTTTTAAAATGAAGGTATCCCCTAAGGATATTGATTGCCTCACGTTTGACAGGACGACTCAAGAGTCCAAAGAAACAACACACTCTCATTATGAGTGACTGCTGCAAGCGTTTAAACAGTACAGCGGTGCAGAGATTATTGAAGCCAAAGTCATGGGACATTTTGTGCTCAAGTACGTGCAGGGTTTGAAATCTGGGGTTAGCATCATGATTCAAAAGCCTCTGATTTGTTGGGAGAATAAGTCAATTGATGCGATCTATTGCAGTGATGAATTGAAGCTGAAGCACAATAAACTAAAGGAGAAGTTGATGGTGATACAGAGGAAAGCTGCACAAAGAGGTCAGAATCAGCAGACCATGCTGGTCCCATTCAGAGAGTGTTTCAACAAGGAGTTTCAATGATAAAGGGTGGAAATGGATTTCAACCGCAAGGTAGAGGTCATAGTGTCCCGACTGATTCGAGGACAGGGACTGATGTGCCTTATTTGAAGAAAGCTAATCCTTGCCATGTTTGTGGCAAGTTGAGGCACTGGAAGCGGGAATGTCGTCTCAATGCTGGTAATATGGTAAATGGGAATCAGGTTCAAAATTTGTGCAATCTCAAGGTAAGAATACGATTCAGACACAGCAAGTACAGAGGCAGAGAGTACAAAATGTCAATTTGCCCCAAGCTCAGGTAATGCAAGCTCCACAAGACCATTTGTCACATATAAATGCAAACACTCCCAGATTTGTTCCAAATCAGGTTCCCAATGTAAACACCAAGCCTTTTCATGAATCGGGGTACATCTCAGCAGTACCCCATGAAACAAGCAGATGAGAATTACAGTTCAGACCTGTCACAATGATGGTGCCCGTAGCGGGGGAGGAGGATTGGGTGCTTGGTGAAACCTTTAAGGTAGACCAGAGTGGTCTATTTGTGGATGGTAAGGTGAACAACCACCCGTAACATTCTTGATTGATGCTCCTGCTACCCGCTTTACTGTAAGAACAGGAGAGGTTCGCAAACTACCACTCTCGGAAAAAAAGACTCCACATTGTAGGAGTTGCAAACAAACAATCGACTAGTCCTGTGACTGAAGCAGTACCTGTTAAAATAGGATCCTTTGGGGTGCCTTATATGTTAGTACCTCCTACATCATGAATATAGCAGAAAGATCCATTAATGACTCGTAGAATACAGAGTGATAGAGAAATGGCCTATGAATGTATTATAAGGTTTATCAATATTGATAATAATCAAAGAAAATAGTGGTTATGTGATTGTTTATCTTCCTGCTGAGCAGACAGAAAAAGGGTGATACTATTGCATGTTATATCTATTATTTTTCTATGTGGGTACACAGGAAAGAATTGTGTAGGTAGACTGTGGAACATATAAAGTCGATAACTCAGCAGTCCAGATTATGCCATTCAACACTCCTTCTGGTGTGGATTTTATATATTTCACATGCTGAACATCAGTGCAGTTTACTATTTCTCTAGGCACCTCATCTCGACTTACAGATAATGGTTTTACCAGAGATATTTCTGGGGCCGGGAGAGGGTCTTGTCATTTGTACACTTTATAAGCTTCGTTTATGAAATACGAGTAAAGACATATATATTTCACTGTTAATCTCTCAAGCCTGCCTAGATAGCAAAGCCTGTACACTAGTGGTAAAAGTTATGCAACTACACCTAAACTATATATCGTGTCTTCTCCAGATGGTTTGTATCGTACTGTAGATCAAATTGATAAACTGTGGAAGTAAAATTAGGCCTTGTCATAAATGTATATTACATCTGCATATTTCCTGTAATTTAAGTAATTTCGCACTACACTTATGTGAAATTCCCAAAATTACACCATTAAACCACATCACATAATTACACCAAGTTTGCTGCAAAATTATAGAACAAGAGTGCGGGAACAACACAAGCGACCAAAATACGAGTGTTGTTGAAAAGCTTTATTCGGTAAGGCAGTTACAAACCATAAAAGCGTTTACATATAAAAGCAGTAACATTATTACAGTTAATATCAATTCAATATACAGAACGGAAAGAGTTTAAAAGAAAAAGTGGAAAGATATTTTTGCCTGCGGGGTAAAAATATGTGCAAATTAGCAATCGTAAGTGCCTGTTAGTTGCATATACTATTATCTGTACATAGGTTGTATAAGCATTAACATTTTCAAGACGGAACAAAACAATCCCCCCAGAAGCAAAATTAGGATGCCTAGGGAGGTAATCCCAGAATCATAGGGTATGTTTTGAGTTTTTGGTAAGGACGGTCATTTTAAGCGTAGTGAGTTTATGTTACTGTATGGAACATGTTTAAAAATACTTTCAGTTTGACAGAATTCAGTTTAAAGATTCGTTCTATGCCGCACACAGAATTTTAAAAACTTTGTCATATTTGCTACCATTAATTCTGTTTCTAACATCTGGAGAGCCATTAGAGCTGGTCGACACTGCTTGAGGGCCAACAATTTCAATAGAGGAATCAGATACAGCTTTCTTGGTACGGTATAAAAATTACAAAACATAATTGCGTGCAGAGTCGACGGGGGGAGAGATCATCACAAGGACACAAGGTCAGTTGAGTTGCCCAGTCATTTGTCACCAGAAAGGTGATTAATAGGTGAAACATGTTAAATCGGAATCTTGTTAGTAAGAATTTTTCAAAGTTACTTAGACTTAGATTCAGGTAGGGCTCCATTTTATCTGTGGTTTGGATGGAGAGAGAATACTGAACAGAAGATTTAGTTGTTTCAAGAGCCAGGCGTAGGTCTGCTAAGTGGGTTAGGCACGCATCTCGTAAATTCTTTCTTGGGATTGAATTCAGATTGTGGGGATTGAGGTAAAAATTATCGAGTCCCATGTCTGAAAAAAACTTTTTAACATAAGATAACCAAGTGATTTTAGACTCATAGTCCAGGTTCATACAGTCAGTGATAAGTGCCTGTGTGAGTTTTAATTCTGTTGTGGTCCAGATACGATGCCATAGCAGAATTGGCTGCATCCGTATCACGTCTGTAATGTGTGGGAGACCCAATTCACTATGAATGTTGAAGGCTGAAGTAGACGACGGGACGGCCAATAGAAATTTCAAGAAAGTCTTCTCTACCTTTTGGATCGGGTCTACCCGTACGTTGCCCCATATTCCTGCCCCATAAATTGCCGTGCTAAGGCATCTCGAATGATAAATGTCAAGCATTTCCTTTGACGTTCTCTTACCCAGTTTTCTAGCAAACTTGGTCAGTGCCGTTGTGGCTTTTTGAAATTGAAGTTTTCTGTTCTCTATTGAGCTTTTCCAGGTACCTTTGCTGTCTATTACTACTCCCAAGTAAGGATAGGTGGTAGTATTTTCTACTTTTATATTATTTAGGTAGATATTTTTTCCTTTTCGGATTTGGTTGCCTGATGTCATTATAAATGTCTTTTTGACATTGATGTTTAAATTCAGATGGTTCATAAAATTTTTATATCTATCCAGGGCACGTTGTAGTGCGAGGGGAGTGCGAGCAATTATAACTGCGTCATCCGCTTAGAGGAGAGTGGGGTTATCGGGCGTGTTTGGACGTATGGCTGATCCTGGCTACCCTTCAGCAAAGCTGCTTCTAGACCGTTGGTATACAGGTTAAAAAGGAAGGGAGCCAGGACACAGCCTTGCCTGACTCCCCGCTCAACTCCGAATGGTGACGTTAGTTGCCCCCCTATACCGTATCTTACTCTTGTGGTTGCGTTGGAGTAGATTTCCCTAATGTAATTGACCAATTTGATATCGGCTCCCATTTCAATCATTATACTCCACAACTTGTTATGGGCCACGCAGTCAAAGGCTGCAGAGAGGTCTACGTATGCCAAGCAGAGGCTGCCACCCTTTGCCTGGACATACTTCCCTCTCAGGAGTGTGAGATTAAAGACCTGTTCAATGGTGCCTCTTCCCTCCCTGAAGCCGAATTGGAGATCGGATAGTATATTATTTGTTTCCGCCCAGTCTTGTAGGCGTGCCAAAAGAATTCTCCCTACTATTTTTCCTAGGGAATCCAGTAGGGATATAGGTCTGTAGCACGTTGGGCTATTTCTGTTGCCCTTTTTAAAGATAGGGACTAGGATGGAGTCCGACCAAGAATCAGGTAGTCCTACCTTTCCCATTGCCACTAGGACTTTGAGTAGTAGGGGGGGCCAAAGGTCGGTGTTCGATTTATAGAGGTCCATAGGGACCCCATCGGGGCCCGGGGCCTTCCCTGATCTACTTAAGTTCAGGGCCAGTTTGACCTCAGAGAGGTTAAAAGCCAGATCTAGTGGGTCAGTCAGATCAGTTGGAAAGATATAGGTCTGCCTGCTTGTCCCCTCAGGGATTGAAAATATTTCTGAAAAGTGGTTTATCCACTCTTGTTCTGTTATGGTTGTTTCAATTAGGCCACGATCTTTTGGGCCTGATAGAAATGAGGAATTGACAATCTCCCAGAAGGTAACCAAATCATTGTTATTACAACTATCATGAAGGGCCATCCAGTGTGCCTCTTTTAGTTCTTTCTGCCTGGATGTTAGTGTTTTATTGTATGCTTTCCTAGCTTGTGAGAATTCTATGGTAACCCTTGGGGATTTATGTAGGGTTTTTTAAAGTATTTTGTGTGCTGTGGTACAGGCTGAATTAAACCACCGAAACTTAGGGTTCTTTTTTTTGTTCATCTGCCCACTGGACTTCACAGTCAAGGCGTTATTGACTTCCGATATTATTTTATCGTAGTTTGTTATGATCTCACGTGGGGATGAGGTGTCCGTTAAGCATACTAGGAAGGCTGGGCGTGCCGCTTTAAGTATAGTTTCTAAAATAGCTATAGGATCGATGTGTGACCATTTGAGTGCATAGCCATTTAGTCGTGGCATTGAGATAGTGTCTTCATGATAGAATGTTTGTGCCTTTTTTTGGGGGGCGGTAGTTCGGATAGTAGTAGACAGTGGGAAATGGTCACTGAACGCGCAGTCATGGGTAATGACCGCTGTGATCGACTCTGAGGGATTATTTCCCACCAGGATAAAATCAATGCAGGAAGATAGTCCTCTGCCATTGAAGGTTGGGGCAAAAGTGACTGGGGGTCAAGCAGTTCGTTTGCAAAAGCTAATTGAAGGAGAATCATAGTCTCGTTCAAGAGCAACCCCTTTTGAGAGTGGTAAAAATGTGTAATATTATTGTTTAAATGATCTGTGTAGCCACAATTGCCTTTATGTCTGTTCTCACACAATGTGAGGTTAAAGTCTCCTCCCCATATTAGTATTGGTTCTCTCCCTTTGTTATGAATGATTTGTTCGGATAAAAAGTGACAAATTTCTTTTATAATCTCCATGAACTTTACGTCTGCAAGATTATTATATATATTGACTATCAGGGTGGGTGGCATCTTTGTTATGGTTACTCGTAGTATTTGGTAGTGTGTCTCGTTTTTAAGGGTTTGAACTTCTAGGGTAGGAATTAGGTTTGAGACATAGGTCACTAGACCGCCCTTTGCTCTGCCCAAGGTTGAGGCCAGGGCTGGGCTAAAAAAAGTTGTATATCCATTTATATGAATAGGTGTGGTTGCCCATGTCTCCTGTAGGGAGACCATGTCATTTTCTTTTACGAAATTCAACCAACCTTCATTATTGACCTTTGACCGAAGGCCCGAAACGTTCCAAAAGATTATGTTCAGGTCTTGGTCCGTCAAAAGGTTGTTGTGTGAGTTGTTAGGGATTTTTGAAACGTTTAGTTTGGCTCCGGGACGGTCCTTAGGTGGACTTGTGTTATCCAGGTTATGTTGTCCGTCTATGGTAAAGGGTATATTATCGGGCGCACTGTTAGATTTTAAAGTAGGGGAATCCCCTGTTAAAGCAGTGAACGCGAGGTGGCAAGAAGTGGAATGTGCCGTACTATTGACCTGACTATGATTAGAGATGGGATGATTTTTAACAATGGTGTGTTTCTGATTTGCAATCGTGGGAGTGGGATTGTCTGGCGATGTTGGTTGTCAGTCCACCTCCTCTAATGATGCAAAGTGTTCGAACCTGTTTTGTGACAGGATACACCCGTTCCTTATGTGGTCATTTCTTGGTTGTATATAGTAGAAGAAATCAAGCGTCACCATTTTAATTGCTGTGTTTTCATGTGTAGTTCCCCTATTAATCCTAAGAAGAGAGCGCACAAGACCAGGTGATTTAAAATTTACGACTATACAATCTCCGGTAGTGCTTTTCTGGGAGTCGCCTATCCAACCCACTCTCCTGACCATCAAGATCTGATTGATATGGTTTGGGTGGAAGTAAGTATGTTTAAAAAGCCAGTCCGTGACCTTGTTTCTAAGTGAAACCCATGATTCATTTGAACCTTTATTTAAAGGTGGGACGCCTGTTAGAACAAAAACATAGGGGGAAGCAGCCGGCGGTAAATTTAAACATTCTTCATTTGGGATTGAGGGGAGTTTTGAAATGGTTGGTTTATCTTGTTGGGGTCTTTTGTGAGAGTTAGTTAATTGTTCCACTGTGACATTTGATCTGTTATCTCCCGTTTCACCCTGATTGTTTGCCAATGTGGCTATAGTAGGGGGAGTAGGGTTTTTTGCGGTAGAGTTAATGAGATTGTCTTTTACAGAAGATGAGGGCTGTGCCTCCTGGGAAATGGGTTGGCTATTAGCGGCCTGTGCACTATGCAAGTTTGGTCGTGATCTACCATCGAGTACCATTTTCTCTAGTTGGGCAAATTTATCTTCAAAAACAGCAAAAAGTGTGAAACTCATTTTGCTCATTTTCTCCTCTATTGCTTGATTCACTACTTTTTGGATAGACTTTACGCCTTGTTTAGATGTTGTCGCTAACATTTTGCCTAGAGTTTCTAGTTGGGCGTGGGAATTTTGATAGCTTTCATCTGTCTGTGTGCCTATATTATGGGAGACTGGATGAAGAAAGTTCTTACCCTCTTTATGAGAGCGTCCTTTTGGGTTAGCCCCTCTACCACCTATCTGTTTTGTTTTAGTTTTCCCCCGAGTTAGAGGTCCTTTGGTTTGTGGGGGGATGGATTTTGACAATAACTCTGTGCACTCCGGGGATTTTTGAGGGGTAAGAACTGGAGAGTCAGGAGTAAATAACAAAGTGGGTGAATTACTCATTGGGGAGGCACTGAGAGTATCAGGGATTCTGAGTGCTCTGTTAGTTGGATCTAACGAGAGCCTCCTTTCGGTGGATTGTATTTCCTGATCGAGTAGGGATTCTGCTCTCAATAAATAGGCATCTAAAGTGCCCACAGCACATTTACGTTTTTCCATACTTCAACAGACAAATATCAAATCGCGTACAAACTATACAGTCCCACTCTATAATGTTGTAAGCCAAGTAACATTCGCTAGAGGGTAATCGCAACCAGTCCATAAGAGGCGGGTAAGCATGCGAGTGCTAATCGCTGGAGTGTAACGTACCTCTGCCTCACAGTGTCCTTGTTTAGTAGCGGAAAGGGGGGTGGCCCGGCCCTGCCTCTGTCTGCCCCTGACGGCCACAGACGGCCCGCCCTTTACCCGGGCTTAGCCCGGCGCGGCCCGCGCGCTGTCCCGCGACGCGGGAGGAAGGCTGTGATTTAAAGCGCCTCCAGGCGCGTAGGCTGCGTTTCCTGGTTCCGCCCTCAAACGCTGGGGAGCCTGGGAGGTGAAGTCCCTCCACACTGCGGCCGCGGTGGTTTGGCGGTGCGGCGGCGGAAGGGAAGAGGGCTACAACACCCAGGTCAGCCACGAGACAGATCAGGTAGTTGCAGAGTCCCAATAATTACTCAGGAGCGGGCTTTGTCCCCCAGTTGTTCACATAACGTGTCTTTGGTGTAATTTTTAGCTGGAAATGTGTCTTCGCGTCCAAAATAGACACAAACACACATTCCACATACAATATAACACTAAATGCCAAATTTACCATTTCCTTTAACTGCGCAAAATTAGAATTACTCTCTGAATGTTAATGAAATTTCACTTAGTTTGGGAACTCTGCACACCCCAATTATAATGTAGAATCAGCTGACAGCTGCAAAAGCAACTTGCAAGTTTGAAGGCTAGCAGGGTTCACGGAGCCTTTCATTCTTGTGAGATGGATAAGTCAGGTATCACTGAGTTTTGTGGAAGGGTAGGCTTTAATTGACGCAGTCCATTGAAACATTATGCTGACAAACATTTTTTTTTTTTTTTTGGAGGGAATGCAAGAATGTTACCAGCTGAATTCTGGAGTGCATCCTTTTAATCAACACTAACAAAAAATGTTTGTACTAGGTGCAGTCTGATTGCGTAATGCTGCTGTAGTGTTTGAAAACACTTGTTTTATCTTATTCACTACATCTTTTTAGGGCTCGCGCTTTGCGTTGCACTGCGTAGCAGAGCTCGCACAGGCGAGAGCCCTTTTGTCCAGGGTTTGAAGACAGACCCTGGAAACGCACACACTTGTGCGTGTGCTTTTCCTTTTCGGTTCCACTATTGGACTTTGTGTGCGTGTTTTTTTTAAACAGAGCACGCAATAGGCCAAAGGCGGGCGCATTTCTCCGCCCATGGCCTATTGGTGTCTGTTACGCGCACCAAAGCCCATATGTTTTCAATTATCGGGCCCAGACACAGGCGCGATAATTGAAAAAACATATGGCTCGCAGTGGCGCACGCGTGCGCACCACTCGCGGGCATGTTTTTTAAAATTTTACATTAGCGATCGCTTTCGCGATCGCTCTTTTTTTCGCCTGCCTGACCCTGGGTACCTGTCAGATATCCGGCGATGCCACAGACCTCAGCGTGACCCTCAAGCACCGCCATTTCCGTCGTCCGCCTGCAGGTTTGTAAAGCTCCAAAGATGCCATTTCCGTGCTTGCCCCTTAGCACCATGCCTTCCCTCCTCTGTGCTCCCATTTGCACCACGCCTCCTCCTGGACTGGACTCCAGTTGCTACAAGCCTCTCCTTGCCCCATGCCTCCCCTCCTCTGTGCTCTCCCCACCCCCGCCATGCCTCCCTCTGCTTGAGTCTCTCCTTGCCTGTTCCTCTCACCAGCCGCCTCTACAGTACTCGGCTCCCACTCAGCAGCTGCTGCTTTTAACACAGTCCCGGTACAAAAGGGGGTGGTGATGGACAGAGCATCAAACCCAATCAAACACTCACACCCAGTCAACAGATCTGGGTTTGATCCATCACCGTTCTTTAGCCCACTCTGCCACCCCAGTTCAGACATGGCCATATGCAAATCAGTCTGACCCTGTGCCTCATGGGAACAGTCCAGCCCGAACTGCCAAGCCATGCCTTCCCTGGACCGGAAACAAGCTTCCTAGGACCGGTTTCTGGCATTTCAGCCGTCTTCAGCCAGGCTTGCTTGAATCCAGTGGCAAAGTGAGCAAGGGACTCACGTCTGAGCAGACCCTGCCAACTTGTGGCGAACAAAGCGGTACAAAAGGGGGTGGTGATGGACGGAGCATCAGAACCAATCAAACACTCACACCCAGTCAACAGATCTGGGTTTGATCCATCACCGTTCTTTAGCCCACTCTGCCACCCCAGTTCAGACATGGCCATATGCAAATCAGTCTGACCCTGTGCCTCATGGGAACAGTCCAGCCCAAACTGCCAAGCCATGCCTTCCCTGGACCGTAAACAAGCTTCCTAGGACCGGTTTCTGGCATTTCAGCCGTCTTCAGCCAGGCTTGCTTGAATCCAGTGGCAAAGTGAGCAAGGGACTCACGTCTGAGCATACCCTGCCAGCTTATGGCGAACAAAGCGGTGGTGTCGCTAAAGAACGGTGATGGATCAAACCCAGATCTGTTGACTGGGTGTGAGTATTTGATTGGTTCTGATGCTCCGTGGATCAACGTCAGTCAATCAAAACATGGCAATGCAGCTCCTCACAGCCTTCTAGGAGCGCTGAAGACGGGGATGTGCTGCGCGTGGCAGTGCTAAGTTTTCTTGGATGCTAATGTAGCGCAGGCCTTTACAAAGTGACACATCTGCCTAGATGCGCCACTTTGTAAATAGGGCACAGTGTGGCACATTGATTACGCCGCCACAGCGTCACAAAAAAGTGGCACAACGGCGCCGCAAGTTCTTCAAAAATAAGGGCCTCAATCTCTGTGTATCTCTCCACGCTGTGACATCATAGATTGTCTGCAGTGCTAAACTCGTCTGTGCTCTTACACAATGATTACTTCCATTAGCAAGAATAGTAGAAAATGCTTTCTAATGAGCTGGGAAACATAAAGTGCTTTCCACAAAGTGCCGTCACTGCCTAGCAAGTCTGAATGTGTGCTACTTGAAATCTTTACAAATTATATAGTTGACACTTAGCGTGTGGAGCTCCAAGCTTCCCATGCCACTACTTTGCTCAGAAAGAAAACAAAGATAAAAGTTAATATAATTGCTTAAAATCCAATCTAATAATTCGTGTCAGGAGTCGCAAAGAAGAAAGGCTTGACGTACAATGTCTAAAAGAGACGAAAGGCCAGTCTCTAAAAATAACCAGGGGGCCTAGAAGCCTGGCCTGTCCTGTCTTGACATTTCCACGAGCAGTAACCGCATCTACATCTTGACTCTTTCCAGCGGTTGCTGGGTGCCAGGGACCAAGCATTGCACTGTCTCCACAGCCACTGTTTGCTTTCTGACAACTTAAAGTTCGAGGGATTTGTTCACCAACCCTGGGCGACCGTAAATGAAAGATTGGGAAAGGGCGGGAAAACGGCGCTACCGCTGCTATTTACACTGTTGTCTTTTTATAAACCACATTTTATTGCCACTTTTTAACAACCCAACAGAGCACATCCCATCCCATGCCGCCACCCACCTCCCGGCATTGATACAACATACACTGTTGTTTTAAATAAAAGGTGTGTGCATGGTAAATAAAAGGTGTGCGCTATTCCATCTTACACATTTGAAAACAAACATTTTCAAAGCCAACAGGTTTGGCATTGATTAGCAGGCATAGCTTTTTCAATGCTTGTTTTGTTTTGGCATAGGTTTTATAAAATGTCATTGTTGGATGGGGTGCTAGGCCCTTGCCATATATAGAAAATAGTTGTCTAAAACCAAAACAATTGTTTTTTTCAAGAAGAGCAAATTGCCACGGTAGTCCCTGGCACTGAAAGAAAGGGAACTACTTTGTGTGGATGAGCTCCTTGTGAATAAATGTAATACCATCAATCCCAGTGAAGTTAGCTAATGGTTGCATTGGGCTGACCCACTGCCCCATGATGTATGCTGCACTGTTAAGAAGTATATGTGAATGGCACAACAATGGACTAATGGATGACGAGATCTGGCTGAAAATCCCTATAAATATTGGGGCAGATTTATGTGGGACTTGTGCCCCTTTTACGCCGCCGTTGCGTCACTTTTGTGACGCAGCGGCGGCGTAAACCCTGCGCCATGTTGCGCCCCATTTACATCGTGACGCATCTATGGAGATGCGTCACGGTGTAAAGCCCTGCGCCACATGAAACCTGCGTCAGGTTTCATGTGGGCGTTTCCACTCAGGGGGGGGCGTTCCGTCGCAGGAACGCCCCTGAAAAGTGACTCAGTGAAATCTATAAGATTTCACTGAGTCACTTTCCCAACGCTGATGCGTCAAAACCCTGCGCCTGCTTGAAGCAGGCGTAAGGCTTGACGCACCATGTTAGGGATAGGGTAGGTTGGAACAGTGCTGGAGTTGCGTCGCGCTCGCGACGCAACTTTAGCACTGCGCCAACCTTATGCCGGCAGATGCATCACGTATCTGCTTGTCCTTGTGCCACGATGCACCGCATTGTAAATGCGGCGCATCTGCGGTGGCGCAAGGGCAAACTTGCGTGACGCATCTTCCCTGGCGCATCCATGCTGATTTGCAGGGATGCACCAGGGAACATAAATCTGCCCCGTTATATATAATTTAGTAAAATCAAAAGGTCTTGGCTAATTTCAGAACCTGAACAGCTGTGTAAGAGAATTAGAGTCAGTCCAGCAATGACTCAGCAAGTGACTATTAGAACGATTGAGACAGGAATTCTCAATCAATGCCAACAGTTTATTCCCTGATGATTTGCTTTGAGAGAGTTAAAACAAGGAGGCAGATTACCTTGCATGTAATCTACCTGGTTCTCCATATCACTGTGCTTGTCATTAGGAATCTGAAGCATAAAGTGATTTGAGACCCCTGAGTCACCAGTGACAATTACCAAACCAACATATACGTCAGCAACCATCAAACAACTTAGAAAGCCTCTGACCAGAGATTGAGATTAATCGAGCCACAGAGGAATATATAGGTTCAATACAAACTCTACTGATTGTTAAAATCTAGAAAGTGCTGAACGGACCATGGACATACCTCCAGAGCTAAGAACAGGCTTGCCGTAGGTTGACGCCCGGCAGACTGATCAGAGTTTTGAGTAAAGGTCTGAAAGTTCTGCCAAAAAACTACAGTAGGCAACCAAGACTCTTGGAAACAAATGAATTGAAACTTTAGAAAGTAAGGGTTTGATTCACAGAACTAACCTAAGACAAAATCCTAAACTTACTACCATTTTGGTATTCACAGAAGGCACTGACTCATTTTGGTATTCACAGAAGGCACTTACTCATTTCGGTATTCACAGAAGTTAGGAGTCCTAACTTTAGGACTCCTAAATGACTTCTCTGAAAACCGAAAGTCTTAAAGTTAGGATTTTTCTCAGTGTAGGAATAGTAAAGTTTGGACTCCTAACTTTAGGACTCCTAAACTTAGAACAATCCTAACTTTAAGACTTTCGGTATTCACAGAAGGCATTTAGGAGTCCTAAAGTTAGGAGTCCTAACTTTACTACTCCTAAACTGAGAACAATCCTAACTTTAAGACTTTAGGTATTCACAGAAGGCATTTAGGATTCCTAACTTTACTACTCCTAAACTGAGAAATATCCTAACTTTAAGACTTTCGGAATTTACAGAAGACATTTAGGAGTCCTAAAGTTAGGACTCCTAACTTCTGTGAATACCAAAATGAGTAAGTGCCTTCTGTGAATACCAAAATGAGTAAGTGCCTTCCATGAATACAAAATGGTAGTAAGTTTAGGATTTTGTCTTAAATTAGTTCTGTGAATCAGGCCCTTAGGGTTGTAGAGATTCCTTCTAAGCCTGCCGCCAACATTACATAAATTTAAAGACAATTCTAGAGATATAAATTGGTCAGGAATACATTTTGGAGCTGCACAATTTAGGGTCACTAGCCATAAACATTCTGTAATTTATCAACTGTTTAATGGCAATACTCCACATGCTAGCTCAACAACTTTACATATCTTTGGGATGACAACCATTTCCCTCCATATAGCAGAGCTGTTCCCCAACAAAAATATCAGAGATGGAGCTGGGATAATCCCACTTTACAAGTAGTAGTGTATAGAGTGGGCACAATGCCAATCCGCATTTGGGGGAATAACTAAAAAACACTCCATCACTAATCTTCCCCCAGAGGAGATGACCTCTCTCATTCACTGGAGCCAACAAGAAAGCCCAGATATGTAAAGAGGCAGAACATGCGGAGCATGCCACAAGAGGTTCATCTTCCTGGAGTCGTCCAGGGGTGCTAGGCAAGAATGAAGATGGATTTTGTGAAGGATGCAAAACTTCTCAGGAGCCAACACAGTTATTTACTCAAGATATGTGATTTTTCAACAGAAAGCGTGAATCTGGTGAACTTTTTCAGTGGTGCATAAATCATAACAGAGGCAATGCCAGATTTCCCTCAAGAAGGTGAATGAATGAATATTCATGAACAGACAGGCAGACAAATCATACAATATGTAAATGAGATAGAAAGAGGAGGACTGGAATAGAAACAATGAAAAAGAGATATGATTAGGAGAAGGCCAGGAAGGAAAATATGTAATTGACATCAGATGGTAATTATATATTTTACTGCCTAAGACGAAAAAACACCTATATGCTATACAACAGGCTCCAATAGAGACACATATGTGATATGGTGACATTTTTTAACATGGTGCCACCTGTAATAAACAGCAAAATGTAAAGACAAACATGAGATGAATGATTCCTATTTGATTGGCACTTTATATATTATAGTTGGAAATACACATTTTTTCAATATGTCAAAGTGATTGGGGAATTCTCACTCAGTGCTAAAGCCACCAGGATTTTGCATCAGATGGTATTCTTCCTGTCGTTCTCATCTCTTCCAAGTGACAATCCAATGCACCATGCTGGACTCTCACCCTAGTACTTTCTCACTGCCTCAGGCTTCTCTGAATACTCACTCTGCTGCTGAGGGCACGCACACCAGTTCCCGATAAGACTCCGCGGCTAGTCTGATCAATGCTCCAGAGTTATGGCCCTCATCCGCAGGGCCGGATTGGGAACAGCAACCAGCCAGGGCAGATTGCTGCTCGGATGGGGAGAGGGGCATGTGCTAGTGAGAAGCACCGCGCCCGCTTTTGTTACAGGGGGCCAATATTACAGCACTGCTGCAAAACCGGCCCCCACTAACAAAAGTAGCCCCCACAGGTACAAAACCAGCCTCCACCCGTCTGGCCCACCAGGGAAACACCTGTTGCCTGCGACGGCCAGTCCGGCCCTGCTATAGAGTGCCTACCTGAGCCGCGGTGAGTGCAGGAATCTCAATTCGACCACAAGCAATTTCGTGTTTAGACTGTTGATGGTCCCAAGCATAGTGTCAGCCAAACCAATACAGGTTTGTATTAGGGTGAACAAATCTGGAAATCCAAAAACTGGGGCATTCTCCAAACACAGAAGTAGGTCCACATCTTTGCATCAATCAGGGGGCAGAGAATGACTTAAATAACAGCGCTTACTAACACATAAAAACGTAACGAGGCACTGAGGGGAAATTAAATGCAAGTTTTACATATGAAGTTGCTTTTTGATAAGAATTGCTAACTAACCCTGCACTGGAAAACCTAGAAACGTGTTTGTTCAGTCAACCTTTTCAGAAAACTGGAACTTGCTCTAAATTTAATGAAATATCTCTAGATGGTTGGTTAACAGCTATGTCTGTCCTGGCAAACCCAAGAGGCTTGATCATTCTAGCATAGATTGGTCTGATTGTGTGCTGGTGGACATTGCCAATGTCACAGCATCATCCTGTCCTGTGGAAATGCCTGGGGGCCCCACTTAGTGATTGAGTGACGTGCTTTGTTTGCTTGCCCTACATATTGTGGCATAAGAAATAAGTGGATTGCGGCGCTCTACCGAAACCTCGGTGTTAGAGATTTCAGGGAAGCCCTTCGAATTATTAAAGCAGACATTAGGCAAATAGGGTTTTTTGCAGCTTCCAGGTCCTTAATCTTCATGTGGAGGATCAGACAACAACACCTTAAAAAATGTTGCTATGTATATATTTTTGACAGGTACCTCATGCGTCACTGGGATTTTATATACTGGTTGATTTTTTATGCAATTTTAATAATGCATTTATTTATTTTTAGTCAAAAATCCTATTTATCTGTTCTTTCTTCCCTCCAAGTGACTCTATATGATTGCCTGGAGCAAACAGTTCTTGCTCCAGACAGTCTAGCTGCATTCAATCATTTATGTGAGGTGCTCACAAGTATGTGATCAAGGTTTTTTATCCTGTATTTTCCTGTCTTTATTTGCTTTAATGTTATGTTCTTCTTTCTTTCAAGCGTTTGCATGGTGCATGTCTGCCTTTTGGAATGTGCTGGCAGGAGAACCTACCATTCATTAGATTCAGTAGCGGAGATGAGGATATTAGTCAATTTCCTATTATGCTAAGGTTTGCGCACAGAACTTTGGCCTACAATGTTTTCTAGTGAAAGGAGTAAGCCTTAGTCACGTTTATAAACGTGATCCAGCAGATAGATTTCCTTCAGACCTAGAAGAGTCGTTGAGGCCCTTGCATGAAGAGCATCCCTCTCCTAGGAGTCTCCTAACTTTTCTGTAATAAGAGCTACTTATGTTCGATTAAAATCATCTGAACTATTAATATTATTACTGCGGTAATAATGACAACATCAAACAAAATGAAATAAGTGGCCAGCATATGCAAAGTTACTAGCACTGATCACCTCGATGCATTAGACAGAGTTGGGAGCAATAATAAAAAAGGCATTGTCAACTTGGGATATCTTAACATAAGTAATGTGTACTAGCCATAGCTGCAGTTCCGTTCGACCAAGGTAATAATAGTTATGTCTCCCTAGTGCCATATGATTTATTACTTAAATGTTAGCTTTAAATAAGTCTTGGAAATTTCACAATTTTTATCTAAACGTCAGCGTATGAGTTCTGAAAAACACACACATTTTAGTCGCAAATTCACCCTTTTTGTTAACATGCAAAAATTCAACCAAGCAAAAGCCTCTAGTATATTAGGATGGGCTGCACACAGGAGAGCTACTGACAGCTGGCTGGAGAGCTACTAATAGCTCACGAGCTACTGGGTGGAGAAGCTTGCACTAGATATAGCCCACCACATCTCGGTTACTCTGTTGAGTTCAGCTCAGATTCATCCCCGTGCACCCAATCTGTACCTTTTATGAACAGAATCGTAGGGGCACATTTACTAATATTTCACACAACACACGGCTTCAGGCAAAGTTGCTGTTTTGTGTTGTGTGAAAGAGAAAGAACAGAAATGCTTGATATTTGCAAAGATATGGAGCATTTCTACTCTATCCTTGCTCTGGGGCACTGTGTGCAACCTAGCGCCAACACAGGCACCCTGGCACCATATTGCAAGGGTGCCTTGTTACTTACAGGATAGTTTTAGAGACTGAAGGGACACCGTCTTGCAAACACAAAAATCCTTAGAGGAAGTTTCCTTTTTCTGTATGTTGTGCAGAATGAAGCACACGTGGAAAGAGAACAATGAGGAGAAATAAAGATGGTTCTCTTCATTACACCTCACTGAAGCAGGTGTAGCATTTTGACTAATGCCCAGGTTTACTTAGCTTTAGCAAATCTGGGATTGTGCCAAAATCCATGGGTGGATACATAGGATCGGCCATCCTCCACCCATGGAACGCCTCCCAAGTTGAAATATAACGTTACACTGCGCAAGCAGCTGCGTTGTGTTACATTTCTTCACAAAGCCACACAAGGCAGCGCCAACCCCCCTTTGGTGTCTTTGGAAACATCCCTGAAGCCTTTGCTTTGTCCTTGCGTCGCCTTGCGCAACGCAGGGACAAAGCAATGGCTTCATAAATCTGGGCTGAGTTCCTACACTACTGCTGCGCTGCTACAGATACACATATTCTTAACCCTCTTCTATAAACAGGGGTGCTTTGATTAAAATTGCATGCACATATGTACCGCTTAGAGTATTTGGTATAAAAGTGCTATATAAAGGAACAGAATATTGATCAGAATGCTATAAATCAATCCTTTTTGGGAAATCAAATCATACAGTAAAAATGTGTCCAAAAACGAAAAATATGTGAATATATTTGCAGGCGCCTACCTTGGTTTTGCAAATGGGTGTTGAAAGTGTCTAGTGCGCAAATTACAGAATTTTACAACAAGTTCGCAGTGGAATTGTGTATTCAACGTAATAGCTTTACGTTTACATTCCAAATGTTGCTGTGCTAGAGTGGGTTTAGGAATCCCTGTGGCGGTCCATTCTTCTAAAGTGTTTTTCCATGGTCAGCCTTCAGCATGTATTACGAACGTATGTTTTGAACCGGTAAGTCATCACTTTTGTGCGACAACAATACCAGGGCGCCCATAAAATGCAGACACATATTTGCATTGGCCAGAATAGATTTTTTATGCCCTGTTTGTTTTGTTGTTCAGGGCAACCTGCCTTGCCTTTGCACAGTGACCCCTCATCATTCACATCTGGCTATAGTTAGAACGAGGTTTTCCTTACACACGTCCTGCTGCTGCTCCCGCCGCTTCCTATGTCCCACGGGAAAATTCCAGCGCCTAAATAACCCTTATCCCTAGGGGGTGGCAGCGGCGCACCTATTCGTGTTATTTATGACCGCTTGTGGCGTCATCCAAGGTACTAAACTAAATGAACTCTTAGGCGAGTTACCCACGCACCGATGCGGCCCACCCATATATTGACATGCATCGAATAATTTGTAAAACATGTCTTAGTTTAAACATATCAAATCATTAACAATTATTTCAGAAGACAGATGAAGTGTATTAAAATGATAAACGAGATGAATGATAAACGAGATGGGTGTCAGTTTGAAACTAACCTAGGTTTGCTTTTCAAATAAGTCCGGATTGTCTTTTTCTTCATTTAGTTATTCTTGTTGTCCTTTCGGGAAACAGTATGCAATGTGTTGCAATTTTATAAAAAATAAAAAGATAAAAAAAGAAGGGCTTGAGAGTGAAGAGGGAATAAATAGAGACAGAATCACGGAGACCGAAGGAGAGGCGGTAAAGCATAGAGAGGCAGAGAGAGAATGAAAGAGAAAAGGAGACAAAGAGGTAAGGACAGGGAGACAAAATGACAGAGAGGGAGACGGGAACTCTTGAGGGAGCGAGAGAGAGGGGATAAGAGAGAGAAAGATTGAGAGAGACGCCGAAAGAGAGAAAGCACGAGCGACGGAAAGAAAAAGATACAATCGACAGAGAAAAAGATTGAAAGAAAAAATAAAAAACAAAGGGGAATGTGACAAAAGACATAGGGGTATATTCACAAGAACGTGTGCTAAACATCACCAAAAAATACTAACGCAACTTTACACATCGCAGCCTATCGCGGGAAAATAACCCCGTGTCAACGTGGAATTCACAACACGGCGGTACCATGCGATATTCCGCCAAAAACGCGGCCAATGTCCGCGATACAACCACCGCGACGGAGATAAAAACACAAACCCCAAAGGCGCAATGTGCCCAAATGCGTTAAGAAAACAGTGACAACCAGCGAGAGGCCAGCAATACCCACGCGTAATGCAGGAAAAAGCACAAGAACAGCATACGGAAAATGCCACTAAAAAACGACATCAACTGCGGAGTACCATGGATGCACTCTGGCCGACTCCAGAGGACAACATGAACCCCACAACCCCCACAGAGGAACACCTAGGAATACAGGGCCCGTGGATGGCAAATGAGAATAGGAAGAGGAAGACGGGGTACAGTCGCCAAGAAAACCCGATTCTCACCACGGATGAGCCAGAACACCACCACCAACTGTACGTCACCTCCAACGTGTCACTGGCAACAAAGAGGCAAAGATGGCACACCACCTCGGACCATGTGAATTCCGTCGCATGGCAGAGGAGGACAATGGAAGAGCACAAGAGGCCCAGGACTGATGTAAATGGCAAAACCAAGCAGAAACTCGCTTCCAACACGAAAGCCAGCAGAACACCAGGAGCTGAATGACATGGAGAAGATGGTGGCCACAGTCAACAGTCGGGAGACGGTAACAGGAGTCAGGGATCAGGGATCAGGATACTGTCCAACATGACCCTACACCACATCAACAGGGTGCACTCCGACCAGGGAGTGGGTGGATGGGGGAGATGGGCCCAATGGCACACATGCACAATTAAGCAGAGCACACTGCGCACCCACAATGACTCAGGATCATGTCCCTGATCCCACGGGAACACTTCAGCACACACACAAATGCCACGTAGTCCCACGTACACCATGTGCCCAAAGGGGCACCCACACAACACATCAACAAGCACACAACCAACACATGCACACGTGCGAAACACAGCAAACATGCATATACGTCAGCCACACTGACAATGTAAGAGACATCACATGACGAATAGCATCGCTGCAGTCCAATCACCATGCCAATGTACGCGGCATGAAACTGAGGCGGCTGAGTGCGGACCACAACCGGAAAGTAGCAGGTCACACTGGGACACAACCACCTGCACAAACAACCATTGACGTCGACGACGCATCTGTGGACAAACCATGCCCAAGGGTCACAACTCGACAAAGAGCACAAGTTACCCAAGTCTGCAACACCTCAGCACCGTGGAAGCACAGAACTGACAGGCTCACCGCATGAAAGGGACCAGTGGCAGACAAATCCGAGCCGCAGGAGCGAATCACCCACTGTGCAGAATACGCACATAAGTATAAGAGCACCTCGACATTGACAATATCCCGGTACAAACAGCAACACCTCCACAACGGAACACAGGACACAACTGGTGCCGCAAATGTGCACAACATGGCAAATCACATCTGGCACAGCAGGAAACTGTGACATGACAATGTACAAGTACACCCTGTAACCTGCAAATATGTTTTATTCACACATGCTGTGCTTATGGACATTTTGTACTGTCCATTGATTGCCAGGGAAGGCCATATTGTCACGTGCTCATGAGAAGTAATTGTCAATGATGGTGTTCCAACGGGCCACCTGCCCCATCGTCCCCATCATCGTCCAGTACTTCTGGAACTGGGATCCATGGGGCATTGGTGCGTACACAGATATTGTGCAACACACAAAATGCAACGATCACCTTGCACACGATGTCCGGGCTGTACAGGAGCCTTCCACCTGTGCCATCCAGGCACCTGAAACGTGACTTCAACATGCCAAATGTGCGTTCAACGATGCCCCTGGTGCGTATGTGGGCTGCATTGTACTGCCTCTGGACGGGTGTGTTTGGGTCTCGGAGGGGTGTCATCATCCAAGGGCATATCCTTGATCACCTGTGACAGTGCAAGGAGAAAAGAGGCAATACTTGGTTCGGCAGGATGTGATTGCGGGCCCACTAATCCAGTGACGCTTGTGCTGGCTGTGTGTGGGGTGGGTGTAAGCCAGCCCTCAGAGAGCAGGTGGTGCTGGCAACAACTCCAACAGTCATCAGGCACACAGAAATGCAATGTCAGAACAACAAGGGGGGATGACTTGATTCGCACAGGGTCAGTGGCCCCGGATGCACAGCGGCCGACACCGGCCCACCGCCATGGGACGCTGACTGGGGTAGGGTCATGAGGGCAGAGCAGGGTCTTGTATGTGTCTTAGGTGCCTTCCGCGGAGTGTCCCAGTGGAGAATGGGAGGTCTACCCCCAGGGCATGATGCAGAGGGCACATGCCAGCTGTGTCCAGGAACATGGCGGATATGAATGCCACAGACTCATGCCAGGCACCAAGTCTGTATCTGCCCATTGCTGATAACAACCCCCAGGCCACAGGCTCAGACACCAATGATGTTCCGCCGGAGGCTGACTCTCACTCACGGCGCACAGGGTTAGCGGCACCATGTGTTGCAGGCTTGCATTGAACAGGGTTAGTGGCACCACGTGTCGCAGGCTTACGTTGAACAAGGTTAGTGGCATCACATGTCGTAGGCTTGCATTTAACAAGGTTAGTGGCACCATGTGTCGCAGGCCTGCGATATGGAATTCTGCCTCACTGATCAAAGGGAGTCTGGGACCTATTGTACGAAGAGGACGCCGGTGGAGTATGTCAAGGAGAAAGGAGTGATGTGGGCCAGCGTCGTGGGTGCCAGCGATGGTCTGCGGAGGGTGCAGAGGTCGCGGGACTGGGACTTGGAGCTTGCCGCGGCACGTGGTGGGCCCTCTTTGACACACAACATTGTCGGCATGTGAGCAGTGCAGCCTTGGGGCGCTGGGGCAGGCAGGCCTGGTCTGGGTATCAGCATCCTGGGGTGCAGCAGGTGCATAAAGTTGCAGGCCCGCTGCTCACGGTGTCGGCCTCGTGGCGGACTGCAAGGGGCCACCCTGTCAGTGACGTTGGCCTTTCCGGGAGAGAACCTCACTCTGCGCCACGGGGTTTTTGTCCACACCCCTGCGCAGCCCTGGCGTTCTCAGGGCCAACCCACTACACTCACGCACATGGGGGACGCAGCGAGCAACATTTCCGCTATGTGACCCACGACCTGGGGTGACATGGTTGCGTCCACAGGTTCACTACTCTCCATTCACCAACAGTTGTGGTCTGCATGGAGATATCTGTGGTTTGCATACCCATGTCTGCCCTGCACATCCATGCCTCACTTGTCGTTGTGTACATTCCCATTCACGGGTCACTTGCATCCTTCGCACATGGCTGCATTCCGCATCTACACACGTTCAGCTGTTGTGTGGCTGTGGTGCCATGATATAGCTGTATTGTGTGCAGGGGTAGCCCAGGATCACCATAGAGTAGTGTTGTCGTGTCTGGTAGGTAGGCATGTTGATTGACATGTTGTATGTGGTTTGGCCATGTGTGCATTCCCACAGTTGTGCGTTGTGTGATTGTGGCTTTGCGGTGTGTGGTGTGTTGATTTGGCACTTACCAACCAGCAGTCCAGTTCCATATGTGCCATCCTTGAAGCGCTGGTTGATGAGGGACTGTTGGAAGATGTAGGAATCGTGCACACTCCCGGGGTAGTTTGCGACCACATTGGTGAACATTCCCCGGTGGTCCACTATTGCCTGCACATTGATTGAATGCATGTGCTTTCTGTTGCGGTAGTGGTGTGCAGTATCCGCAGGGGGCACAAGTGGGACATGAGTGCAATCTATTGCCCCCATCATGGTCGGGAATCCAGCGATTGCATAGAAGCCTTGCTTGGTCTCCTGCTGTTCCTGCGCAGTGTGGGGGAAGTGAAGGTACTGAGGTATGAAGCTGAGGATGGCATGCAGGACAGGTGTGATGAACTTTGATAAGGCTGGCTGTGAGACCCCTCCGACTCTGGCAGTTGTTGGTTGGAAGGTACCAGAGGCCAACAGGTGCAGCACAGCCAGCAGCTTTGTCTGCAAAGGGATGTTGGTTCTCCGCTGTGTTGGGACTGTCAACCTGTGGCCGATGTGGGTCATGATGCGGATGATGGTTGTCCTTTTGAGCCTGTAGTGGGCAATGACTTCCTCGGCGTTAGGTCTGTGAGACTGGTGCGTTTTTGGTAGGTCCGCTGTCTTACTCTGCGCTGCCTCTGTGGTGGTCTGGGGGGGCAGGTCCGGGTCCTGGGGGTGGTGGCGGTCCTGGGGGTGGCGGCGGTGGGTGTTGTGGCCCTGTTGGGGCTCCGAGCTGTATGATGAGTAGCTCCATGGCGTCGTTTGTTCTTCAGGTGTGGCTTTGTGCAGGGCTCCATTGCCTACTGCAGGTAGTCGTCCGGCTTTACACCTGCAGGAGGCATGTGTTAAATACCTGCTGCTACCGCGGCTTATCGCCTGTTTTTGGTGCGCTTCGCAAGTGGTGTTGTGGTTTTTTCGAGTGTTTTTGCACGGGAATGCCTACTCTGCATCTCATTAGGGTTAGTTGGAGCTGTCCGCCGTGTAGTTAAATTTTGGGGCAGTTATCTAGCGTTGTGTGCAGTTTGCACCAGCTTGTGAATGGGGTGTTAAATCTATCACCACTTTTGATGCGTTAAGGAGGAGATAAATCAGAGATAAGTCCTTTCGAATATACCCCATAGTAAGGTAGAGATGGAGAATTTCAGAAAGAGACAATTAGAAACCAAGTGGGGGAGAGAGTTACAAAGAGAGCAATAGGACGACCCAGAGAGAGGAAAACATAACAAAGGAGAAAGCTGAATATAGAGACAGATGGATGAAAAGACAGATAAAAACAGAGAAATACTATGAGAAAGAGAGAACAGGGATAGAAAGATAATGAGAGAGAGAGAGTGTGAGAGAGAGAGAGAGAGAGAGAGAGAGAGAGAGAGAGAGAGAGAGGAAACAAGTTATGTATAATGGCAACTACAGGATTTAGACAGTGAGACGTGGAGATAACGAGAGAGACAGGAGCCAGGAGAAAGATGGACACATTGTTTTTTCTTTGACGCATAGTATTTCAAGAAAACAGTTTGCAATGGAATTTCGAAAAAGACAGGCTCGTCGTTAGCAAAACTGGTAAAATTCTTATGGTATGAAAACAGCTGACTTGGCATTTTTTTTTTGACAGGTGCACAATGAGATAGCTGATGGCTTCGAGCAGACATATGACCATGGGGAAAGACTGACACTTGAACCAAAAATCCTCACCTTGAGTGTCAGAGACTTTAAACTCAAGGCTTCCGGTGACACTCAGTTGAGGTGGAGGAAATCATAACTATGTAAATGTTATTTGATCAAAAAAATACAATTAAATAAGGTTCCATAGATAAGTAGACACTGACAGCTGCATTATTTACAGAACAGGTTGGAGGGAGAGTGAGATGGGGAGTAGGAAAGAGAGAGAGAGAGAGAGAGAGAGATATATCAAGAGAGATAGAGAGAGAGAAAGAGGGACATAGACAAAAATACCGTAATGCACATATGGAGAAGGGGTATATAGCACAGAGAGGGTAATGCAGTGAGGAGTTTGTTCTTAAATGGGTGAAACAAGTTATGAAGATATGGAAAGCTCTGAGTGAGTGAGACACTTAGGGGCTGATTTAGAGGTTAGTGGGCAGGGTATACTCCATTGCAAACACATAGGAGTACCATGTCTGCCAAACACAAAGAAAATGCAACACCAAGAAACAAGGCACAATGAAAATCTGGCACAAATTTATAAAAATAGCTCTTATTTTTATGAATTTTCAGACACTAAAATTAACAAAATCCACCACAGGGCTCCAGAGATATAAATTATCAAGAGAATAATAATTCACTGCTTTTCATTCAAATCACAAACAAACATTGACAACTACCACAGTTAGAGGTTACTTGAAAAACTTGAAGTCCAGCCAAAAGCCAGTTGCCTCTGTTTTTTTGGTCTCTGGTTCCAGAGAAACCAGCAGTTACCTTTAACTGAGGCTAGTGTCTAGGGGGTGGGTGGAACTCAAGGAGTTGAACTATGCATTAGTTTGTATAGTCACTTAAAAACGTCCGGAGATTTCATGGAGTTCCACCCACCGACAGAGCAGTGTGTGGCAATTTATGGGAGCAAGCAGATGATTAAATGCACAACCCAGTTGAAGCAGAGACAGTAGGCTCTAGCCTCACCTTCATCGTGCATCCACTACAGGCACATTGCGACGAGGTTTCTCCTCCATCCAGAAATCCCAACTTAGCTGAGGCAGTATCAAGCAGGGGTGTGAGATAGGTGAATCCGTCCAGGCCGGTGACACGAGGGGAGGGCTGGAGCTGTGCAATAGGGGCTGGGGGAAGAGTATAGAGTTAGGGGATAGTGGGGGCTCCATGTGTATCTCGGCCTCCGAGGAATGGTGGAATAGCCAGTGCACTCACTCCATCAGAGGAGGAGAGGCTCCTGTGAAACTGGACCTATGTTCTGGGAGAGCAAGGGGCGCTGTGAAACTGACACCTCCTTCCTTCCAACCCCTTTCATGGGTTACAGTCTAGTAACAGAAAGGTGGAGGCAGCTAGAGCTCCCACCTCCCAGCACATTGCCCACACCATCCTTCACATGAGATGGTAGGGGTAGACTTCAATCCTCATGATTCCCTACATAATGACGCCACCAGGAATGCAAGCGTGAGACTAAGATTAAAGCTAACTTGTACTTGCTGAACCAATCAGCACAAACTGAAATTGTAGCTCGTACATCATTGGTTCAGCAAGTACAAGTTAGCACAAAGGTTAGCCTGGCAGACACTGTTCACTTTCAGTTCAAGCAGCCAGGAGCCAGACATGCACAAAATGTGCAAGCTCCTGGCTGCCTGAGCTGAACTTTGCTGGTCTGAGGAAGTCACAGCTCCTGTGGGCTTGACGTCCTCAGCTTAGCAAAGGTCCCTGAGGCCCCCCCCCTCAGTGACGAGTGGTAGCATCAATGATTGCCTCGCACCTGGGCGCTTCAGTTGTAAGTCCTGAAGCGCCCAGGGTCGAGTGTCAATCAGTGACACCACATCACAGAGTCGGGTGGGGTCAGCAGTCTCACTGACCCCATCCCACTCTGTGATGACGTTGGGACTGTTGCCTTCCCTCAATGGCTGACCTTAGGTCAGCCAATGATGGAAGGAAGCAGCCCCAAGCCTTCTGGAACCGCCGAGGCAGAGCTTGTTGCAGGTAAGTGTGTGTTTTGTTTTCTTTTTAAATTAATGTTTGGTGACTGCATGTATGTATGCATGTTTGGTAAAGAGTGTTGTGAATGAATGTATCTGTGTGTGTGAATGCATGGTTGTGAGTTTTATATGTATGTGTTATGTGTAAGTGGGAATGTGTGTGTCCCCTCAGCCCTCCCTCGCTACAAAACTTACCGGCCGCCACTGGTCAGAGTACTGGGATAACACTGTTCATAGTGTGGTGAGCTCAATTTCCATGTCAGGATAGGACACCTCTTTTGTATTTCATTGGGTGAGCGGTAAACTTCACCACGCTGTGGAATAAGCTGAGTTTTTGCCCAACTCCTAGCGCCAAGCAGAGGGGGAAAAACTCTATTAACTCTGCCAGCAGAGGGAAGTTCCCCGCCCACCCCTACTTGTTTCTGTCTTGGGTGACCAAACTGCACCCTGACATCTCTTCCAGGTCCAGCAGACTTGGGTGCAACTTTTGAGCATCGAGACTCAGTCACCCAGGCTGCACTTCAGCAGTCAGCTGTGGTTAGGCAATCTTGGCTACCAACTCACCAAGGCAGTCTTCTTGAGCATTTGTGGCCCTGTAGCCGTAAAAGGAAGACAGCCAACTGACTCTTGGAGTCACTTTTTCTGTCTGTGGCTTGGGACAACTTTTCCATGAGTAAAGCACCAGAGGCACAGTCCAATCTTTGCTAGTCCAAGGTTCAGCAGGTGCAGCCCAGTCTTTGTGCTGTCTCTCTGTGCCAGGTCAAGGGACAACAGGGCAGTCTTTCTTCAGTCTTCTCTGCAGTGCAGACGTGAACTCAGGTCTGGGTACCAGAGGTCCCACTTTTCTGCCCAAAACGTGCCCTCGGGGGATGCAGTGGCACCTAGCCAATGGGCCTAGCAGGTCCCCTCCCGCATGAAAACAACTTAGTGTCAAGAATGGCATCTATCTGTCCCAGGATGCAATATTCTGCCCATTCTCAAGGTGCCAGAATCACTCTCTCAGTGTCTGGAGCTCAGTAGCCCAACCTAGAGGTGTAGCTTCATGCCCACTGGAAAACTTGTTTGGCAACTGGTTTCTCGTCTCTGTTCCAGACGCAACCTGCCTACCAGAACAAAAGAGGACCCCTCTCATGTGTATCCATCATTTGCTCTTCAAAGGCAGCTTCCTGTTTAAAGCTCTTCTTTTGGGCTGACACCCTTTTTCTGCCCGGAAGAGAGAATACCACTTCCAGTGACAGGACCTTTGGATTCCTTCTGGAGAGTCATTCGCAGTCATTGGAAAACATGAGCAAAATTACATTAAATTTATCTTGGGCATCAAGTTGGTTTTAATGTAACCATTCTTTTAATACCTTAAAGTACCAACTTGAGTATTCCCATTCAGAAGTAAGCACAGATCAGTTGTCAGCTTGTAACCCTGTTCTCTGCAATGGGGCTTCTAATTTTTCCACTGCAAAAACAACAATTTAGGTTTTTTAAATCTAAGACAAATAAAAACAGGTCCTACTTTTTAGTATGCAGCATCCCACCTTCGGGGTCGATTGTCCTATCTTATGGGTGACTTAGACATATATTAAAAAGGAAGGTCTGGACTTGGTCATTAGCTCAAATGGTGAGTTTGCAGTTTGACTGCTCTGCCAGCAATGGTAGGCTGGGAGTCTTGCTTTGCTCAGTCACGCTCATAGTGGCACCATAAGTTCTGCAATCCATGAAGGGCAGTTTAACTTACACGCCCTGGGTGCCCTTGATACTATATACTAGGGAATTATAAGTAAGTTAACTTATGCCAGTTGTGGCTGAGCCAAACAGACATATATGTTTTCAGGCTCACAGCGCAGGCACTGAGGCCTGTTTGGCAGGGCTAAGTGCACTCTCAGAGTCAAAAAACCTGCAGCATCAGTCAAAAATGGGATCATGCAAAAAGAGGCATTTCCCTAAAGGAGGACTGCCAGCTTTCAATAAACGGAGGTCTTGTTGGCTCTGTCGACAAAAAGTTTCTTCAGACAGCCCAGTGGAGTAGGACCCATGCTCTATTTACGATGGACAGTGTAAAGTCGCTGTTTTTTACACCCATGACTGCCAGGTAAAATTTTGCATTGAGGGCTAGAAAAATACAAAGAATAACCTCCCCACAAACGGAAAAAACCTCCCTTGGTGCGGCGATCATCAGTTTGTTTGTTTTTCAATAATCCACTTTTGGAGCTTGTTTTTGAAAAACAAAAAACGTTATTGAAGTTTGGTTGGATGGCTGTCAAAACCAACAGTGTCTATAAACCAAATCTTTTGTACCGTGACCTGAATCTTCATGATGGCTTTTCCATCAAGGTACTGAGATCACCACTGGGAAAGTGGTGGTCGTAACATTTGGCAGACGATAGTCTGTTAGGCTGGTGAATCTAATATCCTCCGCCACCCTGATAAACTGTATCCCGTCCTCCAAACTTTAAATCAGGCGCTTGGAATGGAAATAGAAGAACTTTTAGATCCCATTGTGCATTGTGTACATTGTTGATTACATGTGGGCAGCATATATTTTTGAAAAACTTTATAATGTCCACGGTCTCAGGTAAAGTTTTCTCATAGGATTGTTGTCTTAATGATCGGTACAAACGTTGCCCCATTGAATCCCTTTAGTCTGGTGTCTTGATGATCATTATTTATGATTGAAATGTTAGTGTTTTTGTCGAAATTCATGAATGAACCCCATTATCATAGTACCCCAATTTTCATGTTGTGATTGGCTGTACATCAGCTATGTAGAAGGGTAATAGACAGGGGTGAGTAAAAGGTGAGACATGTAGGTAGGATGAATAGACAATTGAGAGTCATTACATAAACTTCTTGATTGTTATGGACTCGTATTTTGCGGCTGCAAATGTATGGGTCTGCAATTTTTACCCCATTCCAGGTTTGGCACCTCATTGTGGGAAATAACATGTTGATACAATGTTAATCCCTATTCTGCTGTGAGCAAATACTGCCTGTGTGGTATTAGCTCTCCATGATTTGCGTCGTATTTCACCTGTTGCAAATCGTGGAAGCGAACATCTGTGATTTGCACTCAAAATATAATCCTGTTTTGGGCACCAACAGGAGTTTTCACACAAAATGGGACTTGTGCTCTCATTGGGTTCTGGTGCAGCACACCTCACTTCTCTGTCTGCAAAAACTACACTTCATCTACTCTTTGATCTATCTTAACCTTTTTTTTTGCTTCCACTCCCATGACAGGTATGTACCTGATTTAAGGAGTCTTTTACACAACCATAAGTTTTATGCTCTCTGTCTTAAGGAAATATGACATGTGAAGGAGTCAGGGCTGAGAACAATGTATGACCCCCTCATCTATTGTCTTATTCAGACTTCATTTGGGAGAATGAAGTAACCACACATAGTCATCAACGGACTGTTTATCTTTTACATTCAGTCGACTGCCAGCTAACTGGTGGAGACAAGGCAGTGCATTAGTAGGATCCCTGGGGATTAAAGCACCTCCCACACAGTTCTGGCTGCAGCTTGTGGATCGCCACCTCCAGTCGTGGTTTCTTAACTTCATTTATCCTTTTGAGGTTGGAAGGATGAATACAATTAATTGCATAATATCATTTGTCATTTACATGGAACTAGCAATATAACAATGGGGTTGAAAAGGCTATGCACAAATATGCCCTTTCACCAACTGCAAAACAGTCAAATGTCAAAATGGGTTGACGGTTGCACAAGGGCCGTGTTCACTACGAGTCAGACGAAATGGCAGACAATGCATCAATATTTCTTGTGGGGGACAGGGTTATTTCACAACTTCATAAGGGCTTTCAAAATAAAAGCATATATTCCCTAAAATGTTGAAAATGCGGGCTTGAGCACCATTCACATAAACTAAGGGGCCAATTATGATGTCCGGCGGAAAGCCTCCTCTCGGCAGTCGGAATCTCCTCGACCATGTCTGAACCCTTCCTACCAACTCGGTCAGTTTACATTCCGCCAGACCGATTACAAAGTTTGTGGTCGGATTTTAAACCACGCAGTCATACTGAATTGGTTCCAATTTGTGTCAGTCTGAACCGCATCGTACAGCTCGATGGACAGTGTGTCCGACCTCGCGATTACGAAGCCGATTTCCAACAGCCTTTCCGAGATGGCCTGTCCGACATGAAAAGGCTGTCAGAAGGTGACTTTGGGGGTTCCTAGCAGGGCCCCCTTCATCCTGAGGCCTCCGGTTAGGGGCCGAGGGGGTACCTAAGGGACCCCCCTGTAAAACCCTGCATTGTGTGGCAGGCACCATGGGGTGTGCCTGCGACAGGGGGCAGGGCTTTACACACACACCATTTCACCATAGGAGCCTGTGTTGTCAGGCAGAACACAAGCTCCCGTAGGAAACAATGGGACCCCGACCGAACAGTGTTCGTAATCAGTTGGGCGGAACCGCCGAGCGTGAGTTGGTCAGTTCAGAGACAGTGTCAGGCGGAGAGTTTCCGCACGTCATCATAATCGGCCCCTAAATCTCTTGAGCATCTATGCACTTATGTTACGGTTACTTTTTGCTTCAACAATATCTTGCATCAAAGTAGTGACTTCTGCTGAGCCTTAGAAATAATGAAAATAAGGCGAAGATGCCACACCAGCACTCACACAGCAGACTCCCTCAATCACTGCCTTCTGAATGCCAGAAGTGGAACTGCATACTCACCCGGCTGACACCCTTTCTTTAGCAATGTGTCAAATTTAATTAAGGTATGGTATTTTGCTGAATTTCTTTTTGTGTTGGTCAGTACTGTTATGTGCCAAGAGTTAGATTTTTGTTTTTTGTCAAATAATGTAATTTTGTTTCCTAATGCAAATCAGCACTGACCACCCATAAACAATATAGTGCAAAATAATGGGCCTTTATAGAATGGGAAGCTGTTCATGTCAAAATTACATAAAATGTTGCAAAACTCCTTGGTGTAAATTATATTATTTTAAAATAATGCCTTAGTGATAATATTGGAAACAATACAAGATAGGAAGCCACTGTAAACAAAATAAGTAAGGAGTAGTGTAAGCAGAATTATTCATTTCAAATTAGATGCAAACCGAAGAGTAGAGAATAGATGATACAGAAGAAGATGACATTGAGCAAGACCAACAAAAAGAGCAACACTCGCTCAGACAAGATAGAACAAGTGATTGAATAAGTTTCTTAACAACAGAGAAAGAAAGAAATGACGTGTGAGCAACCAGGGAGTTTGCTTGTATAAGGTTACGGTCGAAATCATTATATGCCTAGGTATCAAGCAGCAGTAGACGGAGCACGTGAAAAAAATTCAGATTGCTGTAAGTGGAGGATATCAGGATATCAGGATAGAAATCTTTTGGGAGGATGTTCAGCCCAGACCAGACCTTTTCATCGGCCACATTTGCTTCAGTAATTGAAATGCTAGGAAATTAGGTCACAGATATTCATAAGCATCCTTATGAATCCATAATTCAATGCTATAAAAACAAGCATTGGCAAAGCCTCTAGGGCTGACATTGGCTGCCAGCCTTTTGGCACTGTCAATACTTGTTTTGTTTTGTTATTGTTTTTGCGAAGATTTATTGTTGGAGAAGCCACCGGACCCTCATCAATATGAAAAAAGACTAAAATCTTAAATTAGTTTTTGGTTCAAAATGCACATTGACATAGTAGTAGTGGGGGGTGGTTATGACCATCCTGTGGTGAGTCCATCACTTAGGTGAAGGTGCACAGGTGCTCCTACAGCATCCTCACTTCTCCAGCTGGAGGTAAGAACAAGTTGCAGTCTTTGGTGCTCCGAGTAACTCCCTCTGATATATGGGGTCATCTTAATTAACTGTCTATGGGCTCCAGCCTGATCAAGATGGTGGAGTTATCCATGGTGGCCCCTCCCAGCATACGGGGTCACCACACTGCTACAGTACAAGGTTTCGGCCCTTACTGCATCATAGTCTTTTCTTCAGCAACCCCTCCTGGCTTGCGTGGTCATTGCACCACTACCGCACAAGACTTCCACCCTTACCGATTTGAAGTCTTTTCATCGGCTGCCCATTCTGACATACTGGGTCACCAAATTGACACCACACAAGGCTTTCGTCCTTGCCACAAGGCAGTCTTTCACACAGATATCTTCACTGTGGTCCTCTCCTGGGATATGGGGGTCGCAGACTCAGTCCTGAACATTGGCAATAGTACGATCTGTGAAGCAGCCATTTTCTCACACCCAGGGCTGTACTGGCCATATCGGGCATTTGCCCTGGAGAGGGATGGATTAATTTTGAGTGGTGGGGGCTGGTTTTGGAGCAGTGGGGGCCAGTTTTGTTACTGGGGGGCGGTTTTGCAGTGATGCTGCAATATCCGCCCCAGTAACAAAAGCAGCAGTGCTGGGGGCCAGGTTTGTTAAGCAGCAGTGCTTCACGCTTGCGCCCCAACATTGGGGGTGGGGTCGCTCCAACAAAATTGCCAGGGCTGCTTCGAGTTCCCAGTCTGACCCTGTCACAATGGGCGTCCACTCAACATGGCTCCCCACTCGATCTCGCTCACTCCAACACTCTCCTCTTCCTTACAGTGTACACTGGTCTTGGTATGCAGGTAGACACTGCTGGTCCAGGCTCGTGGCCGGTGGTCTTGAATTTCCTGGGTGATTTCCCTTACTCAGCAGTGTGTCTAGCAGGCCTTGCCCCCCAGTCCTAGTCACAGGCAATAGTCTTGCAGAGCTTCCCCTTCTCACACATCCCATCTGGTCCCAAGCTCCCCTTATTATAGTCCATTTGCATACATCAAATGTGATTTAGGGTCTGAGTCTCTGAAGGAGTTCTGATTCCTATGATGTACAAACACCTCTGCTCCCTCTTCCTCTTCAAAAGCAGACCCTCACCACAGGAGTGTCTCCAAAGCTGATTGTCATACAGGGCCGGACTGGGAATCAAAACCGTTCCTGGCAAAGTGCTCGGCCGGCCCCCAAGGGGTTGGGGGTGCGGCTGAGCTGTTTGCGAGGGCCGTTTTCCACTGATTTTGTTACAGGGGCTGATTTTGCAGCCATGCTGCAAAAACGTCCCAGTAACTAAAACGGCCCCCAGGGGCCCAGTTAAACCCCACCCTGGCGGCCCACCGGGGACATGTCCGGTGCCCGCTACGGCCAGTCCGGCCCTGTTGTCATACAACACAGCACATGAGAGTGCTAGAATTAACAACTGGGTGTCAGCCACAGTGATATGTGCATCAAAAGCGTAGCCCAGACCCACCAGTCTTACTCTTACTGATTCTCTTATCAGACCCATCTCCTTCCCAGGCCCCTTCCCTGTACCTTGTCACTGAATCAAAGACCACCCTTTAAAGTGTACAGGGGAGACCTGTTCCTCCCCTCCCGGGTGTGTGTCCCACCCAGCTTACAGGAATGCAGTAATCCGTAAATCTGTCTGGAGAGATCTGTCTACCTCTTCTCCATGTTTTACCATACAGGCCTCCCAAAATGGAACCCAGAGCCCTCCATGTATTGTTCCGTTCACAGGCACACATACACCTAGTGAATGCATACACAATGTACACACTACAATGCACTCTATCCTCCATGTACTGTACCATTCAGAGGAACACAAACATCCGGCAGTTGAATTTAAGATGCACGCACTGCCCATCACGGTATCCTTTATGTATTGCACCACTTATAGGCACACATACATCCCCCATATCTATCTCATATGCACACACTGTACCCTTCATTGATTGTACTTCTAACAGGCACAGATACACCCAGCACTTATATTTATCCTGCACGCTCTCAAAGGCAGATGTACATCCATCACATACATATATCATACACACCCTGCTCAGTACTGCGCTAATGTAGGCAAAGGGTGAGTCAAGCCACAGCAGCGGAGCTTTAAAAAGTGAGTGAACCTGTTTGACCTACTCAAGTGACACAGGTTAAATAGTACCTATTCACTCCTACTGATCACTACACCGTATGCTGCCACCACCATGCTCATGCAGTTTAACACCCGGTGAGGGAGGAAGCCTTCCACCACTGGGAGGATGGCGCTTTGGGGGCCCCTCCTTGTCCACAAAACCACAATCCACGAGGCAGGCCTATGTCATGGGGCACATGCATGATTCGTGTTCATCTGTGAAAACAAAAATCAGCATTAGGGTTCTAGACATCAGTACAGATGGGCACTCGGGGCAGATGTGCACGTCTATTACCATGTATAGGAGTTTTCCTTCACAATACTCCCTATACTCTGCTGTATGCTGTAGTCAGCGGAATAAAAACATGAATGACACAATAAGAGACTAACTATTGAAGAGGTCTGGCTGAATGACCCTTTCAGTAAGTAAACTATCCCTATAAATTGTTTAAAATGTCATGGCTAAGGCCTGTCTGAAAAAGCCATGGGTCTTAAGACAGTTCAGCTTGTAAGTCAATATTTGTTTTTCTCCGTTTTAGATGAGAGCGATCCCAGAAGCACAGCAAATTGGCTTAGTTTGCCCCATTTTGCAGGGCTGAACTCAGAATTGGAGATAAAAAGCACCCCTGTTAAATTTCGATTGTCAGGGTTTCATATATAAACAGGTGTAAATAAATATTGCATCTCCAGCCTGCCACTTTTAATGCGGAGCTATGAGGGGGCTATTTTTTTAACATAATGTTCCGTATCACAGCGTGCACGTCCATTGAAGACACCAGGCCAGAACTAAACAGTAACCAAAACACAGGGTCATGTGCAGCTCAAGAAATGAGTTCACTTTTTAATTATTACATACACCGCTCTGACGTGTTTTCTCACATTTGGCATCCTAAAAAGAGAATGTTCCATTCCCTTCCGATGTCAATTTGGCAAATCTTTAACAAAGGCTCTTTTTTGTTTGCCATTTCTACCACTTTATCTGTTCGAACAATGTTCTTCGTAAGTGCATTTTTTGTGACGCAGTTAAAAGAAAATGAAAATGTGATTGAAGGCAACAGAAAGGTCAGGTATTGTATGTTTCTTATTGAGGGTAATTATTCACCTGGATACCAGTTTTTCGGAATAAATGCGTCCGTCCGCGCCCAAATTTTAATGTAGCCAACTATTCAGTGTAACATATCACTACCAACATGTGCCAACCCATTGCATTTGCTGATGATGCCTACATGTCGCAAGCACCATCCGTCTGACCCAAAATCAAAACTCTCCATGGGAGGTGGTTCACGCATGGCTTTAAACAAATAAAGGGGAAGTAAAGGCAGCAACAGACTGAAAAAGTGTCTGATTTCCAAGTAGGATAAAGCCCTTTGCAAACCTCGCACTAATCATTCAGCATTTTTCAAACCCAAATATACACCTGGAATCAGTTGTGATTCTGGGTGGTCGCACAAGGAATTGCTTTTGAGTTAATGATTTTGTGCACTGTAATGATGTATAATATGCCATTTTTCACACACACATTGTTAGAATTGGATTACAGGTTGACTGGGGTGTGAGTCCTGGTCAAGCAGCAACCACAATCCTAGTCAGGCAAGGCACAAGCAAAGCCCAGACTGACCTGTGCTCGCCCACTGATAGCTTGGCACAGATCAGTCAGGCTTAACTTAGAGGCAATGTGTAATGTAGTTGTGCAACACTTCAAACAGTGAAAACACCAGACAAAAAAATCCCACACCAGGTTAGAAAAACAGAGCTTAGTTTAATAAATAAATAAGACCAAAAGGACAATAGTCCAATCAGTAGAACTGGAGTTATGAACTTTTTATAGAATAAACTGTAAAATACCGCCTAAAAGCACAAAGGCTGTCTGGTGATACTGGACCCGGTCAAAGTCAAAAGTTCAGGTTAACCGCGATGGAGCATGGGTCCGATACAGTCCCAGATTGATCCTGCTGACGTTTTACTTTCTCAAGTATTTTGACAACAGTCCCATTCACATTGAAGAGGGTCGCAGTAGCTGGGAGAGCATTGTGGGTGGTGGATGATGTGGTGCGAAGAGCAGGCTGGAGGTGGCGGGCAGGCAGGCTGATGCTTCACATTTGCATTCCTCCCCATGCGATTAATGCTCGCTGTGTGAAGACTTCGGCTGGTGGAGGCTCATGCTGAATTTCAGTGCAAATGGCACAGTCTCATCTAAACGAGTCCATTCACAGTCACGAAGAGCCCAAAAGCTTAATTTAAGAGACTGTGAGCCACACCAAGGATTCAGGACCTGAGAGGAACTAACTGCTGTTGGGTCCCAGAGCTGGTTGGGGGTCTTTTATGCCCCGAGGCTCCGATCAGGAGGCCACCAGACTAGCTCTTGGAGTTACTATGTGGTCTTGGGTTCAAGAGGAAGTTTCAAGTCAAGTTCTTCCTCGGGCAAGAGGACAGCAGGCAGCATGTCAGTAGGGAAGCTGTTCATTTAGCACAGTAGTTCAACAGAGTGGCAGTCCTTGTAGCAGCACAGCAATCCTTTTTCCTGGCAAAGTATCCACAGATCCAGAAGAGTACTGAAGAGTTGGTGTCTAAGGTCCTCCTTTTATAGCCCGGTGCCCTGGTTCTGGAAAATGGCTTTGAAGTGCATGGAATTTCGTGCCTTCCCTTCCCTGGATCCAAGCTGGCTGAACTGACGATGCAGGGTCGTTAGGCCCTTTGTGCGAAGGCAGAGCATAGGCTAATCAGGCAAAAGCGAGGCTGTACTCAGCTCAATTGTGTGACTGTCTGGGAGCAATTCACAATGTCTACCTGTCAGCTACACCCAGTCACATGACCCACACAGGCTACAGGCACAAAAGAGCTAATGACATGAAAATGACAACTTTCTAAAAGTGTTTTCCTTTAAATTGTAATAAAAAATCCCTCTTTACCAATAAAGAGGGTTTATTATTACAATTTCACAGTCACCAGCTCCTAATTAGGAATTACAGCTTATTAAATGTAATAAGGGATACCCACTGTTATCCCACGGAAGGGTAGACCTCATGGTAGTGGAAAACGAATTTAGGGGTTTTCCACTACCAGGACATGTAAAATATAAAGTACATGTCCAACATTTTGATCACACAGTACTCTGCCTTATGGGGTACCTAGGGCTACCATAGCGATTACATATTTAATAGGAGGGGATCTTAAGGCATGTGAATGGGATTTAAATGTCAAGTCGACATGGCAGTTTAAAACAGAATTCAGCTTGCAATGGCAGGCCTAGGGCATATTTTACAGTGCTACCTAAGTGGATGGCACAATAGGTGCTACATGCCCAATGATAGCATTCAATTTAAAGGCCCTGGGCATACGGCATAGCAGTCTACAAGGGACTTATAAGAAAATTAAATATGACAATTAGGTATAAGCCAATTTAACCATGTGTTAAGGAAGGGGCACAAGCACATTAGCACTGGTTAGCAGTAGTAAAGTGCACCGTGTCTTAAGGCCTACAAAAATAGGTTCAGCAAAATGGAGGAGAAGAGGCGAAAGGTTTGGGGGAAGACAAGCCTAAAGCTGACAGGTGAAGTAGCACAATTTAGACTCCATCCATTACATGTTATCTATGTACAATTATGCATTTATATTTGACAATATATTTACTGTGTGCCTCAATAATATTAACATGTGTGAACATATCATCACGTTAATTAAATGTGACTATTGATAAACTGTAGCTTCATAAACGCGTGCACTAGTGTTCAGTTTAAACATGAACATGTATCCTGTATTCACATTTCCATTTATATTTTAAGTCACATCTGCATATATTTTGAAAGTCATATTTGAAAGTTTAATCATGTATACTTTTACTCACATTTGCATTTGTTCTTGAGTTATATGTGCGCAACTATAACCATGTATTTTAACCCCTTCCCCGCTCATGACGGAACCGCTCCGTCATGAGCCACGGTTGCCGTGTGCTCATGACGGAACGGTTCCGTCATGACACGACCGTTGGCGGCCGCTCCGCCCACGCGGCGCTGTTTCCCCGCCTGTGCGGGGGGACAACGCAACTGGGCGGAGTCATGACGGAACCGTTCCGTCATGAGCACAGCTCAACTGTGGCTCATGACGGAGCGGCTCCGTCATGAGCACCGGGCCACCGCCCTGCCCCCCCCGCACCCTCCAGCGCCGCGGCGGAATTCCCGCCGCGGCGAAGGGGTTAAGTGCATGTTTATTGTTATTGTTATTGTTGTTATTGTTATTTTGGATTTATATCGCGCCCAATCACCTGCAGGTCTCTAGGCGCTCTAATGTTTAGTTAAAAATAGCCTGACTTAAGGTCTTAATTTTGAAATCTATTTAGCTTAGTTAGTATGTTCTTTCTTTTGCATGTGTGCTGTCAAGGATTAGCTAGAGAAAAGGAGTATTTTTGTATGATTTAGTTTACTGATAGTAAGGCCTGGCAAGACATATTTTGGCAAGAAACGTGAAGACTTAATGAACAGATGAAGCCTCCTATTAGTCGCATATCAGAAATTGGGTTTGCTCAAGGTTGCAGTAACTGTACACGTTCTGTGTGATGGGAAAGTCTGGTACTGTGCGAATGAACAACACGAGAAGTGAAATGATTGGTTCCTGGCGGTATGGAAAGGGATATGAGTATTGATGGAGTTTTATTGGTTTTAATTAGTGTTCACACATCTAGAATATGGCAGATTTCCTTAGACTTTGAGGGGTACAGACCTCTCTGCTTCCTTTATCCTTGCAAGTGTGAAGCTTCATGCTAAAGACTTATTCCAAATCTGGAAGACTTCTACTGGAGTTTTAACTATGCTGACATCTTCTCGCATTTCCAAATTTTCTTGAGACCCCATTCTACAAATCTCCCTTATTCTAAACTTAGAGCCTTGGTTAGATGAATTTTCATTTCATTTCATTATCTTTATTTCGACTTAAAAAGGTCATAAAAGAAATCACAATGCATTACCAAACAAATCATTACAAGTTATAGTATAAAATCTAAAATACATTTTCCCATCACAATTTTATAATCATAACAATTTCTTCATTTATGCATTAAATCAACGGAGATCCCACTCCTCATTTGTAGACTTCAAGAGCCTTGAACTAAACATTGATGCACCAAATCTCATTTTGCCACAACATTTCTTCTGATATTCCACATAGCAGCTAAAAATTTACTTACAGCAAAAACATTTAATGGGGATAGGTCAGTTTTTAATATTCGATAAGAAAGCAAGCACTGCCTAATCCCCCAATTTCTACATAGGGGAATGATCCACTTCTTCCTGGGCTTCAGGTAGGAAGGACAGAAGAACATAACATGGATATCATTCTCCAGCTCCTCAGAGCAAGATGGACAGTTTTTGCTGGTAGATGGATGCCATCTACTAGTAAGGGCTCTTATTGGTAGGGAGTTGTATCTCCATTGGAGAAAGAGTTTCCTTAAACCAATGTGACAAATGTCATCCAAAACAGTCTCCATCTTATAATAATCTTTCGATGTTATGGAGGTACTGGACATTGACCCCATTTGATCATTCAATAAACAAGCAGACAGATTATAATCATAGTACATAGATGAATTTTAGAACATATTCATGTTTGGAAACTGAAATGGAGTTTCTTTAATGAACACCTATTTCTATTTCACAGTTTTTGTATTGCTGTGGCTGTGATTATTTCATATTTTATCCTGCTGAGACTTAACCTATTGTGAAATTTCAGCTAGCCAGCTTTAATATTGTATCTTTTTAATATTCTCTTGACATGCATATATACTGAGTTGATTTTTAATTAGCAATAAATCCCCGTAACTTCAACTTCTGATTCTTGATCCTTATTGTGTGGCCAAATGGGCTTCACGAAGGTTAAATTGCTTTATTATTGCTAAATCTATTGGCCTCTCAATCAACTTAAAAATAGCCATCAGATGAGAGACTGCAAATCACATACCTGCATGCTCTCCCAAGTCTAACACACACACACACACACATATATCTATATACAGAAATAATCAAGTCATGGTTCATACAAATTGTACATGATGTATAGAAGTAAAGTTATTAATGTGTTTTTGTTAAGTCTATATGTTGGTATGAATACAGATTTTTAAACAAGGTGGATGCCATCTCTGTCACTCACTCCTCATTTCCCCTCTGCACAGATCTTCTCTCACAGATTCTGCAGAGCAGAGTCAAACCTATGTGTAGTAGTTTATTTCCACATTTATTATTACATTGCTTTTGATAAGCTTTTCCCCTGTCCTCTATGACTTATAACATGTGTCGAGGTCTCTTCTGCTGCCCTCCGCTGTGCTCACTAGTCTATTCATTTGCTGTAAGTGCTCATTGCTTTTTATTGTTTAATGTCACATATTTATTCAAACATCTCCAGATGAGAGCATAATGGATGGCAAGTACATTTTTTTAGAAATGGGATGGTGCTTAATTATTAAGGTAATGACATATATTATTCTAGAGTTCTGATTTTCTTTTGCTCACACAATGATGACTTTGCAATTTCTCTAATTTACTGTGCAAAAAATGTGTATAAGAATCCCTTGATTTTGGGGGCGAGCCAGAGATTTTCCTGAACTTTCCTATTCTGCTAGAGATGCTGCCTGGTTTTCCAATGATTTCGCTGTCCATCGAGCTTTTTCTGATTTTTACACAATGCATTTGAGAGCTTCCATGGCATTGATGCTATATCGCTTATTTTGAATTTTTGTGATAAAACACTTTACCTTTTCATTGATCTAGAACACAATTTTTGAATGCACCCCAAAATTATAGCTGCCCTTGCATTTTTCCTGTGATGGGGATAAAGAATCCAAGTGTGGGCCAGAGCAAAAAGATTACGGGACTTCACTTTGGATTTTGTTACACAGTTCTTTATTTTGGCAATGTAAGAACATAGACAGTCTCAGAGATAGGGAAGCCTAGTCTGTTTCTTTGCATCGGTTGTAGTCCCCGAGAGTCTTGTTCTTCCTCCTTCGGCCTTCATTTTCCCCGGGAGACTCAGTGGAGGTGGGAAGATGACAAAAGAGAAAAAAAAAGTCTGTAAGAACGGAGACCAGAACCCGGTCTATTAGTTTATGCAGGGAAGGGAGTGTGGGATAATACACAAAAAACCATCACCAGTGGATCGCTAGCAGGCAGCGCTACGCGGTTTCTTTCTTTATGCACCGGATCCTTTATAGCCCTCCCAGCATGTCCCTTGGTGGCCTTCCACCTTGGTCCCTTTTACCCCACACAGCACGGATACAAGCATGTACCTTGTGGAGCCACGCTCCTCCAGGAGCGTGGCTGGAGCTTGTGTGGTACCGAAGCAGGTCCGGCTCCCTCTTTATCCTGGGTCGGTCAGCGTCCTCCACGTCAGGTACTTCTCTCGGTGGCAGCAGGGGTTCCTCCTCAAATCCTTCCATCCGGACGTCACAGCCAAAGTCCTCTCGACCTTTCCACCGGGGTTCTGCAGCGCTTGTTACGTGGGGCGGTCCTCCTTTCAAATCGTCCGCAGTGGCGCCGTAATTGCTGATTGGGGCATGTGACCAGGGCACGTGGGCGATGCCGGGTCTGGAGGACTCATACTGTTAAAGGGACAGTGCGTTTCCTGATTGTCGGCATCCGGGGCAGACTGGTGGGAACAGAGGAAAGGATACAGGTGAGAGAGGAATGGTTCTGTGTCGCCTTCTTTTAGCGGGGTTTGAGTAGGCATTTTGTGATACCAAGAGAAAATGGCGCATCATGCAGGACCTAAGAAAAAATAATAAAATTGTCATCCCATGTTGTCCAATGGCACCAAATCCAGCAGGGATTTTGTTCCAAATTCCTTAAGGTGTAGAATGTTATACAGCTATTGACTTATGCCAAGAGTTCTTCTCATTTCCGTTGCACATGGTGAGCCAATTTCTATTTGTGTTTGAATTTCAAAATAAAGTTCTCGTACGGTGTAGAATCCCAAAATGGTGTACTGAAATTACTTCAATTTTTAGCCAAATTCTAAAGAAAGAGCTAGAAAAGGTGCGGTTTCCTTTCAACTTAGACTTAGTACAGAATATTGATGATTTATTGATCACATCAAATACAAAGGAGAACGGTAAACTTGACACAACTGCAATGCTGAAGCATTTAGCTGCTAGTGGTTAGAAATATTCCTCAACAAAGATGCAGTTCTGTAAAAAGGAAGTTATGTATCTTGGTTACTTCTCAAGAGAACATGTATTACTGAAAATGAGTTCTCTTACCACCCAGAGGAAAAAGAGGATGTTTCTTTGAATTGTTGACTACTGTAAATTCCAAATTGCTCCTTGATTGCATAGTCTCCAATAAGGGTGAAACACAGTGACATAAAACATCTGGTACATTTTGACAAAGAATGTTTAAAGGCATTGCAAATATATATAGAGAGATTTGATGCACTGCACCTGCCCTTGGAATGCATGATTATAATTTAACCTCCTTTTTATATTGCCATGAGAAGGGTGAGTGCGTATTGTCAATTCTTACACAGAGACATGATCGGATGATGAGGCCAGTTGCATATTTTTCAGCTTTATTGGATCCGGTAGTTGTAAGTCTTCTTGATTGTCTGAAATCAGTGGCAGCTGTTTGCATTGCAATTGAACAACGTTTAGAAAACAGCGATGGGCCATCATTTCATTGTATATGCCCCACTGACAGTTGAGATTCTAATGACCAGTGCAAGGAGTCAGCACATGATAATCAGTCACCTAACAATGTATAAGCAAGTCATCCTTGCAGCATAAAATACTTGAATTAAGAGGTTCAATGCCCTCACTCCAGCAACACTGCTTCCTGTTTCAGACAAAAGTTGTGAAGACATGGACACTGATGAAGATGAGACACAGATAATGAAAATGAACATGATTTTACATTATTTGTTGATGGGTATTGTTTTCAAGACCAGTATGCAGCATTGAAGGCTCCCTATGCAGTATTTTCCATTTCTAAATTTCTTAAAGCATCATATGTGCCGAAAGAAACATCAGCTCAAGTGGTTCCATTGACAAGAGCTTGCTGCTTTTCCAAAAATTTAAATATGACAATCTATGCAGACAGGCAGTATGGCTTTGGAATGGTGCATGATTTTGGTCAATTGTGGTCACAGAGAGATTTTATGACACCTTCTGCCACTCCTATAAAGAACAGTTTCTACATACTTGATCTTACGAAAGCAATATAGCAACTAAATGAGATTGCTGTACTCAAGAGTGATGCCCATAAGGCTGGGAAAGATCTGGTTACTATTGTAAATAACTATGCTGATCAAGTAGTCAGACATTGAGCTCTTGAGAATGAAAAAGGGGTTCAAGAAACAGAAAATGTTGAATCAAGAATAAATAATATAATAAAACTGCAGAAAATTTGAATTGTTTCTCAGTGAGTTCAATTCAGACTTCTTTGAGTGAATTTAGAGACCTTCAAGAAGATGCTACAGAAGATGAAAAAAAGAGATGGGAAAGCTGGGTTACAAAGCAAATCATCAGGATTTGTATGTTACTTCTGAAAACAAAAACATCCAGTTGCCATGTCATATCCCATAGAAAGGTATTTCCATAATCAGTCTCGTTCATGGTGAAATATAGGGAAAACAAAAATGTTAGAAATGTTGCTCGAAATTTGTGCTATAGTTCCCTGGTATGTCAGCTCGCTCAATAATCAAAGAAAGAAAATATTGATTACAATAAACCACATCGGCAAATTGGAAGGCCCATTTAAAAGACTCCAGGCAGTTTTTATTGAGAAGCCAGTTTTCAAAGGCATGATATACATATTGGTCATTGTCTGCTTGATTTCTAAATGGGTAGAAGCCTATCTCACTCGGAGATCGGCTAGACTTACAGCTGCTAAACTTTATTTGAAAGAGTTAATACCATGCTTTGATTTGCCAACTTCTATTGAGACAGATGGTGACTTGTATTTCAAAAATGAGATTTTAAAAATAATGTGCACTGCTTTCAGATCAGCCAGAGGTTTCATTGTAGCTATCATCTTCAATCTACTGGAATGGTTGGGAGGATGAATGGAACTATCAAAAACTAACTGGGCAAAGTCTGTGCTTATACAATTTAAAAATGGCCGAATGCTCTTACCCTGGTTTTGATGAGCAGCAGATGTACCCCAGACAATATAACTGGTCTCTCACCTCATAAGATGCTCACATCCAGAGCAATGAGATTGGCTTATATTCCTTCAGTTACATTCATTTCAATAACTGATGAGATAGTACTAGATTACAGAGGCCTGGCTGGTATTGTGGAATCTGTCTCTCATCAGGTGAAAGTGGCAACAGAAGCAACAAAGTAGGTACTGTGCCATGGACTGAACCTTGGACACTGGATTGTGGGCCAAAAACATGTGAGGAAGAATCGCTTGGAGGTGCGCTGGTGCGGATCCTACCAGTTGACCTTGATGACAAACACTGAGGTAAAGTGTGCTGGAGTTCCGCAGTTGATCTATACCACTCACACGAAAAGAGTGAAGGCGGCTGTGAGAGGGTCGGGCGGAAGTAAAAATGAGGAGGTCGAATCCAGGGATCAATTTTGACAGAGTTTTATTCAAGACGGACAAAAAGTACAACAGGGGTCGGTTCAACAAGATGTAGGGTCTGTTTTCTGTTCCTCTGGGGTTGCGGTCCTGGTCTTCCTCTTGCTCTGCTCGGAGTTCTTGGGTCAGTAGGGTACCCCAGGAGGCTAAAAAAAAAAAGAAGAAACAAAGAGGGCGGTAAGATGGTCTATTGCTACAAGTGTAAATGGACAGAACCCTCCACTGTTTAGAGCAGGGTATCCCCGTAGCACAGGGCAAAAAACAGGCTTGTACGTGCGACTGCGCTCAATGTGGGAAGCACGCAAAGAGAAACCAAGAAACAATAGAAAGCCACCAGCGGTGTGAAGAATAGGCTTTCTCACAGTCTCCTTTTACTCCAGGATCCCGACTGTGGTATGGTTAGCGAGGCCACGAGAAGAGGCAAGAAGTGCTCAAAAGATACAAGGACTTGTGCATAGGGTACGGGGATGGTCAGTGTGGCAAACATACAGTGGTGCAAGAATATTTACAGTGCCCTGTGACGCGGCGCAATCCCTGATACCCTCCCCTCGCTCCCTCCCATTTCACGTACCACCACAGCCGCAACCCTCCTGAGTTGCGGTGGCTCGTAGGTGTCCTCCGGGGGCGTCCACCACTCTTCTGACCAGGATTCCGCTCCTTCTTCTGTGTCGTGGATGACGAAGGGGTCGACATCTGCAACCGCCCCTCCGGGATGGTTTTCTTCCTCTCCTTCCACACGATACTCGCTGCTGCTCTCGGGAACTCCTCTCCTTGCTCCTCCAGTCTGTGATGACACGCCAGAACATCTGCGTCCTCCTTACATGGCATTGGCTCCGCCTCGCCTTTCTTCCATTGGTCCTCGTCTCCGTCCTGGGGAATCCTTCCCTGTACATAGGAGGCAGTGGGAGAGGTTAACCCCTTCTCTTCCTGCCTTTATGATCTGTCAGTTGCTCGTCTATAACTCGCATGGGAAAGAGGAAGGAGGGGCAGGGTGGCTATGGAGGCATCCCCCTCACAGCAGCAGATGAAGAAATCATCAGTTACAGAGTCAAGCTCCAGTTCATGGCATTGATCCAGAGGGGGTGAATATTTTGAAATTGGTCAAGGCAATGAATTTATAAAAAGAAATCAGATCAGTGAAAGTGAAGTTCTGGTGAAGAACCTGATTCCTCTACTAGAAGTTCTGCCATTAAATTTCAAAGTAGGGATCAGAGTAAAGAGCTGTTGCAGTGTTAAAATCAAAGGCACGAGTGGCAGCAAGAAGAAGTAGGATCCAAACCATGAAAAACTGCAGTTGAAAAGTTGAGTCACAAGATCACCAGAGGAAGAAAACAGTTCACAGAGAATCATGCAATTGAAATTCTAAGTCCATTAGTGAGTAGAACATAATAAAGTGAAGGAAATAGGTAATTGAAAAGAACCTGCAAAAGAAAGCAATGTCAAACAGAGAAACAAGAAAGACGGAGCCAATCAATTAAAGTTCTGATGGAACTAGATTCGGAAAATAGTGGGAGTGAGTTACTTGTTGCTAAAAGATCAGTTAGAAAGAGAAAATCAAAAAGAAAGTATGCATCACCTGAATGGGTCTATCTAGCTACAGTGTCAAAAGAAGAAGAATCAGAGATCTACAGTCCAATAAATTGTTGCCAATACAATTTTGCAAGCAAGTTAGAAAGTAAATCAGAAGAAGAAACAGAAGAAAAAAAATCTTCCAAGGGTTTAAAAATGTAAAGACTGATTTTTTTTCCAAGTGACTCAAATAAACATATTTTTCTGGGAATGAACTGAAAGACTTTTTAAAGAAAAAAATAAAGATTTTTTTTTATCATTGTTTTGAAAGAAATCAGAAAAAAGGAAGAAATCTATTACTGTTTTAAAGAAAATCTTGAGTATTTTTTTAATTTTGCGCCTCACAGTAAAATGTATGTCTTTGAAAAGGATGGAGTAGAGCAAAATGCTGTACAATTATTTGCTTAAATGTTTTAAAAATACTATTAGCTTTAGTTAGCCTGCTGTTGTGCTTAGTATCTCCAGTGGCAAATATCTCTACAATAGTTGAATCATCACAGTACATAATGAAGTGAACATACTACATTTACATATTGGAAAAATCGAGTTAATGGATTTTAAGATAACATTAATACTAAAATGATACATGAGTATTCAAACACAATGAAGGTCAGGAAGTGCTTTATCTGCACATTCCTTTCTTCTTCTGCAGCAGAGTGTGTTACATATTCACAGATTTAAATTTCTAATGGACCATTGTGTACAGTGCTCGTCAGTATATTTAATAACAATGGCCTTTTTGTCTCCTTACATGTCGAATTTCATTGTGTTGTTGGAGGATTTGCCTAAAATGGAAAAGAAAGAATCTAATAGCGAGGTTAAGTATATAAGCGTTATCGTGGGCAGGTCTTTGAGTGGCTGAGTGTGTGGCTGTGTGGGTCTGTGAGTGTGTGTGTGAGATGCTATGATTGTCTGTTAGTAGCTGTGTGAGTGCTGCTATGGGTCTGTGGGTAGGTGTATGTGAGTCTATGAGTGGGTGTGTGAGTGGTGCTGTGGGTTTGGACATTTGCGTACTTCAGGTAATTAAACAGGAAATCCAAGGACTCTGTTCTCACCAGGAGACTACAAGAAAGAAACCACTTGTTACAGTGACCCAGGTTCAGATTGTGGTCCGATAGATAAATGATGCATTTATTTCCATTAAGGATTTCAGATCATTTTGCAACGTGAAATACAAGCAGAAACATATTTATTCTACATTCGCAAGCCCAAGAAGTTAGGATCGTTTGTGCTTCACTTAAGTAGAGCTTCAGCTGAGGCACCTGGTATGTGTATGTCTGTAAGTGCTTCCTGTTGAGGTTTTATGTACGTGAAATGAGCATCAGGGCCAGAATGAAACCTCATTTTAGCCTGTAAGAGTCCACACTTTTGCCAAAAATGTCTACCCAACTGCTGACAAATAGGTAAGAGCTGTAACTACAGCTGCGTAAAGGAGCCCCTCCATAGGTATTTCTCAGTGTCTCTGCTTGACATTTGTTTTAGTGGGTTATATATATATTTTTTTTTACATCGTGAATTTGTTACAAAATATTGTGATTCCTATTTTCCGTTTTTGCGGAAGGTCACAAAGATAAAGTGTTTGTTGAAAAAGTGTAAAACACATATATACACATTGTTTGAGAACAGTAGTTTACTAATACAGTTTTTAAACGTGTATTTCTGTAATTATGTTTAATGTAAAGCACTTTATAATTGTATTTCATGTCTTTGCGACGACGCTGGTATTCGTGATGACATCGGCCTTCACGAATATCATGTGAGTATGTAATAAAGAGATCTTATTGAGGACATTTTTCCTTAATCTTCTAAGTAAGCTCCCATCCATTTATTTCTTCTTGAAGCTTCCAGTTGATATTTGGAACATTCTTAGCAGGTAGTGTATTTCAGATAACATAAATGGGGGAAGTGAGGAACAGGAGCTGCCACAACAAACTGAGGAGCAGGAGTCACAGCAACATTATAAAGACTCCTCCTACGAGGAACCAGCCCCAAAACAGCTAAGTATTGCTTAGGATGTTTTTGCAATCCCAGCTGGTGAAAATAAATGTTGCCAAATATGTCAAGTGCACCTTGTGCGAGAAAACCCTTTCAAGTGGCACTTCTAAAAAAGATTCTTGTGGAACAGCAAGCATGTTGTGCCATTTAAAAACAAATCATAATAACCACCTAAAGAGGGAACAGAAGGAGAGACGAGGTGGGCAGCTGTCAACCTCTAGTGCTGCACCACCTGCTCCTGGAGAAAATGTACCTCAGAAGTGGAGAGGAGGCTGCCAGAAATATCTCCGGAGTTGAAGAGGATCGGCACATTTTGTATAGACTGCAACACAGCCCTTACAGTTTGCCGTCAGTGTGTTGAAAACTGAGAAAAAATACACTTGTTAAAATATTTTTTGTTTACTCCACTTTTGCTACTGTTTTTGAGTTTGTGAACATAGGGCCATATGTACAACGCTTCCATTTTGCAACTCGCAATATGTGACTCGCAAAATGGAATGTACAACAGTGTCTCAGACACCATTTGCGATTCCCAATGGAGTCGCAAACGACCTGCCTTTTTAATATTCATGAGGCAGGTCACAATTTGTGACCCCATTGGGAATGGCCAGCACTCACAGAGATGGTGGCCTCCTGGGGTCAGCAGACCACCATGTCTGTAACTGCTTTTCAAATAAAGCAGTTTTTTTTTATAAATGCAGCCCATTTTTCTTTAAGGAAGACGGGATGCATTTAAAAAAAATTAAATGTTTCTGTTTCATTTTTTAAGAGTACGCAGTGGTCTGTGGGACCACTGCCAGCTCTTAAAAAATATTTTCGCTGCCAGTCACAAAGGGAAAGGGGTCCCCTGGGACCCCTTCCTGTTTGAGAGTGGCTTACCACATGTTTGAAATAGGTGGCAAACTGCAAATTTTTGCGACTGCAATTGAGGTTGCAAAACAATCGTACATGGAAGTATGAATTACTGTTAGTAAGGGACTCCTGTGACATGCCCCTTCCTAATAGCCAGTCGCAAACCCTATTTTGCGAGTCGGTAATAGGTTACTGACTCACAAATAGGGTTTGTATATTGCATAGACCTATTTTGCAGTTGCGAATGGGCCAATTTCACATTTACGACAGCAAAAAACGGTCGTACATCTGGCCCATAATGTTTTTATTTGTGAAGATGCCGTTTTATTTAAGAAAAAATAAAATAAAATTAGAAAACTATTTACAAAAAAAATGTTCCAGAAAAAAAAGGTTCTTCTCAGAACTGCCTTTCATGGTTTAAAAAAAGATAAACTGTATGTCTGTGTATATGTAAAGAGGAGTAGTTGTATAAGTGAGTGACTGAGTGTGTTAGTAACTGCATAGGTGAGTGATTGGGTGTGTTAGTGGGTACACGATTGACTGACTGCCCTTGTAAGCGTCTGCATTGGTGAGTAAAAGGCTGTGTAAGTGCCTGGATAATTGAGTGAACACTTGTGTTAGTGGCTGCATAGGTACGTGATTGTGTGCATTAGTGCCTGTATGAATGACTGACTGGGTGGGTGAGTGTCTGTTTAGGTGAGTGACTGGGTGTGTAAATGACTGTGTGAGTGAGTAAGTTGGTGACTGGGTGTGTCAGTGTCTACATGGGTGAGTGAGTGGCTGTATGAGTGAGTGAGTGGGCAGGTGAGTGTCTGTATTAGAGTAATAGTGACTGTATGAGTGAGTGAGTGAGTGTGGGATTGGGTTTATGAGTGAACAAGTCAGTTTATGGCCTGCTGTGTGAGTGAGATAGTGAGTATGTAAGTGGCAGTATGACTGAGTCAGTGTTTGAGTGCTTCTATGAGATAGTGAGAGGGTGCTTAGGAGGATGTATGACTAAGTGAATGAAGGCATGAGGGCCTCTATGGGTGAATGAGTGACCGTGTGAGTGGCTGCATGGGTGAGAGAGTGGATGTCAGGTATGTATATAGGGGAATGTGCGGGTGTCTGAGTGCTTGCATGAGTGAGTGATTAGGTAGATGCCTGCATAAGTGAGTGACTGGGTATGTTTATGGCTCTAGGGGTAAAATGCTTGGCGTGAGTGGCTCTTTGAGTAAGTGCATGTGTGAGTGAGTGACTATATCAGTTGCTATTTGAGTCAACAAGTGGGGGTATGATAGACTGTAAGAGTGAAATAGTGTGTATGTGAGTGGCTGTATGAGTGAGTGAGTCACTGTGTAAGTACCTGCATGACTGAATTATTGCATGTGTGAGTGGCTATATGGGTAAGTGAGTGGGTGTGTCAGTGGTTGTGTAATTGAGTGGGTAGTTGTCTGAGTGTCTTAATAGGTGAGTGACTGGCTGTGTGGGTGACTGTAGGGGTGAGTGACTGGGTGTGTCAGTGCCTGCATGAGTGAATGATTGAGTGTGTGAGTGTCTATTTGGGTGACTGACTGCCTGTGTGAGTGAGTTACAGGTTGTGTGAGTGGCTGTATGGGTAAGTGAATACTTGTGTGAGTACCTGTATTCTTGAGATAGTGCCATGTGACTGGCTGCATAGGTGAGACACTGCATGTGTAAGTAGCTGTATGAGTTAGTGACTGGGTTGGTGAGTGTGTTCATAAGTGAATGACTGGGTGTATTAGTGGCTGTAGGAAGGAGTGAGTGGGTGGGTAAATATATGTATAAGATAGTCACAGGGCATGTAACTGGCAGTCTATCTGACAGAATGGGGTGTAAGAGACTGTATGAATTGGTGACTGGGAGTGTGAGCAACTGTGTGGGTGAATACCTCTATAAGTCAGTCAGTGGGTGTGTCTATGTTTGCATTAGTGTGTGTCTGGCTGTGCCAGTGGCCGTATTATTGTGTGTATGGGTATAATAGTGTAAAAAAGAATATAGTACTAGATGTATTTGTAATTGAAATGGTGGGTTACTAACTGTATCAATGAGTAAGTGGGTTAGTAAGTGGTTGAATGGATGGGTGACTGTGTGTATGAGTTGTGTAATCGGTGTATGTGCGAATGTGTCAGTCTGCCTTGGTGTATAGTTTTACAGTGTAAATTTGCTGAGCTACGGTGGAAGGTATAATTACAAAATTTGTAATACATAGGGACTAACTACGATGTTGGTCACACAAGCTTCCGACCAACACCATTGTGTTATGGAACCGCCCAACCATAGGTCGGAGGTTCCACCTGCTGAATTGGGATTAGACCGCCCAGAAAAATCAGTTTTTCAATTTCAGCTTGTGCGGCAGCCGGAAAAGGGCTGCAGCGCAAGTTGCAATTGAAAAATGGATGTGTCTGTCTCACGGCGCATGGATGTTTAGGATGCCCCCTAGGATCCCTAGCGGAGGGCCAGGGGAAAGAGGGTCCTGCTTGGGGCCCCCAAAGTCACTTTCCAACAGCCTTTCCATGTCAGAAAGGCCAACACAGAAAGGCTGTGGGAAACGGACATTGTAATCCTGTTATTTGACGATTATGTTTCTGACTTACGGCCAGACCGGATGTCCGATCCTGTCGGAGGCATCGGTCTTTCCTCCAGGCTGCAACAGTCTGACCTACTTCATCATAAAGCGGAGGTTGGACTGCTGAGTCCAATGTCGGGCGAATCTTCACCGCCATCCTGTCGGAAGGGATCCGCCCAACATCGTGATCGGCCCCCAAGTGGAGGCACGCTATGAGAAGTGCTCTTCATGTATAAAAACACTTTGCAGGGGTATGTCTAAGCAATGTTTCTGTAGTAGAAGAACTGTTTTGAGACATCTAAAGAAGTACAACGTCAGCAGCTATTGAAAAAGAAAAAGAACATAAATATATGTCAGTATTTCATTTTCAAAATTACACTCTGGAAGTTATAATTATAAAATGGGCAATACAAAGGGCCTAAATACAATGTCGGTCGGACAAGAGTCCGACCAACACCATTGTGGTATGGAACCGTCTGACCATAAGTCTGAGGTTCCACTCGCTGAGTTTCGATGTGACTGCCCGGAAAAATCAATTTTTCAATAGAAGCTTGTGCAGCAGCCGGAAAAGGGCTGCAGTGCAAGTTGCATTTGAAAAATGGATCTGTCTGCCATCCGGTGCAGGGATGTTTAGTGCCCCCCATGACCCTTAGCAGAGGACCAGGGGGGAGGAGGGCCCTGTTAGAGGCCCCCAAAGTCATTTTTGAACAGCCTTTCCGTGTCGGAAAGGCCAACATGGAAAGGCTGTGGGAGACAGACATTATATACCAGGCACTGCCGCCATTTGGGGACTATGTGTCTGACTGACGGCCCAACTGGATTTCCGATCCTGTCGGAGGCATTGGTCTTTCCTCCAGGATGCAGCGGTGACCTACCACATCATAATGCAAAGGTTGGACTGCTGAGTCGGTGGGGATCCACCTGACATTGTAATCGGACCCTAAATGGGGGCAAGCTATGAGAAGAGCTCTTCATGAATAAAAACACTCCGCAGGGATATGTCTAAGCGATGTTACTGTGGTAGAAGAAGTGTTTTGAAACATCTAAAGACGTACAACAACAGCAGCTATAGAAAAAGAAAAAGAACATAAATATATGTCAGTATTTAATTTTCAAAATTACAGAAACATAACAATACACATTGGTTATACTGTAACACTATATCACATTATAGGAAAAATATCATTTTCAACCATTGGTTTCTTGGATTTCCTGAAAGAGCAGAGGGTCCCACGGTGGAGCTATTTTTGGAGGACTGGAATGTCACTGAGTTGAACCCTGTCTGACTATCTTCATTTTTCATGATTTAGAGAGCACATCGGCCACTGGGTCGTGCCCCACGACTGGGAGCACCCCCCGGGCGCTCATAGCGAGCATGTTAAACTACAGGGACAGAGATGCGATCCTACAATATGTGAGAGTTCTCACCCAGCCACACAGCAAGGGTAAACCAATCCAAATTTACCCTAACCACACCAGAAAAGTCCAGGACCTCCTTAATGGTTTCATGGGGATCAAGCGGAGGATGCAGGAGCAAAACATCAAGTATAGCCTGGTCCACTCGGCACGGCTTTGAGTGCAACGAGATGGGAAAGTACATTTCTTTCAGAACCCTTGAGAGTGGCTAGATGCATCAGACCTAGGACAAGTGGAGAAGGATCAGTTGTGGAGAGAATAAAGGAAGAAAAGATGCTGGTGCACAACCAGAAACAGGGACTTTCCCCGCACCCCAGACAGACAGACTGAAGGGCGCATACTCATTAAAGGCGACTGAGGTGAACCCTCTAGAGACAATGAATCTCTTTTCATCATGATACAGGAAATGCAGACTGATGAATTACTGGCTACTTAAGGACTCACAAGGTTAGGAGGTAAAATGGAACTTTACAGCTGCTGCCAGGTAAAAGTTACTGGATGAATTAAGGAGACCAGGCAGGATGTAACTGATTGCTCTCCTCTCTGGTGTTTGTGGGGGGGGCTTCAGGTGACAGGATGAGTCAACATCGTTTGTGTGGGATGGTCCAGTCCCCTCACATCGGCACTTCACTGAGACCCGAGGGGACTCATGGGGGTTGTAACTCTGGTGAACTGGTCTGATTTCACAATTGTCAAAATTGTAGGGGATGTGGGAAAGATGACAGAGATAGGTTGGGTGAATGGGGCGGGGCTTACGGTCCTCTTGCTTGCAGTTTACCTGGGAGAGATGGGTGGCTAATGCCTATGGAAGTGATGGGGAGGGACAATATTTGTTTGCTTTAATGAACACTGGGTACTTGTTAGTAGAAATGTGGTTTTGGTTCATAGTTGGGGGGAGGGGAAACTTCCATAACTGTGATTCCTGAACATTTCCTGGGCAATCTGTGGGGCCTAGTGCCTGAGGTTGAGAATCAATCCTTTGACACGTCATGAGGGGTGAAGGGACTGACTACAAACTAGATAACTGGATTGTACGGAGACTGAATAACTATGCTGCATTCATGCTTTTTTGAGAAGCTATGGGGTATTGTTTGCATTCCTCCAGGAAAACCACTTGTGGGGGACTGTATTAAATCCATTAGGAGACAATGTCGAGGACAAATATACAGCATCTCCTACTCAGGGATGCCAGAGAAGCGTTGATATGGGTGGCACATGGTGTTCCTTTTAAACAAATGAAAACTTACATAGATACTGAGGGTCATTATGTGATGGTGGAGGGTACACTGGATGCACATAAATTATGTTTGTCAAATGTACATGCTCCAAATGCTGATGATGGAGACTTCTTGGGTGATATGTTGGGGAGAGTGCAACTCACAACTGAGGTAGGAATTGTAATGGCAGGAGACTTTAATTTTGTCCTCATTGGCAATCTAGAAAGGACCCCACCCCTCATAGATACTAAATCAAAAATGGTCGCAGCATTGCAAGAAGCACAGAGGAGTCTAGGACTTATTGATATTTGGAGACAGCGACCCCCAACCGCACAGACATACTTTTGCCATACCCCTGCAACTGATACACATAGCCAGTTAGATTATTTCTTTATACACATGGCAGCAGCTTACCTGCCCCGATAGCTATCGGATCACTCCCCACTCCTAATTACGTACATTCTACATAGACCAAGAAACATGATATCATTCTGGAGACTCAATGTAGACACACTTACAGACCTGGTGTTGCAGAACACTGTATATGAAGAACTAGCACATTACATAATTTGGGGAACGGCGGGTAGTAGGGTTGTGGAGTGGGATGACATGAAGGGGGTTCTCAGAGGAGTGTGTATGTCGACTACGATTCAGTTACGACGTAAGCTGGAAATAGACTTGGCGAGGCAGAGAGCGACTGCTGAACTTGGAAAATACACTTCCCACAGACAGGACAGTTATAACAGAATAGGACAACCAACGGGTCTGGGACAGACTTGACAAATATGTCAGAAATACTGGTCGGAAACAGTGGTATCTTGAGGGAGACAAATCAGGGTGCCTATAGGTCGCCTTATGCAATCGGAGAATCTGGCTCACCCTATTCTGGCAGTGCAAAACAAGGGAGGAATCCTAGTATTTACGCAGCAGGCCATAAATACCAAATTAGTGGACCATTTGACTGGGGTTTACATGAAAGCACAGTGCGTAGAGGGACCTCAGAGTATCTTGTCCTGCCTAGAGGACGTTTCACTCCCACAGCCGACACCAGAGGACTGTGAGACCCTAGATTCTACGTTAAACAAATAGGGATTACAGGAAGCAATGAAAGCCCTGAAGCCTGCTAAATTGCCAGGGGCTGAGGGCCTTCCAGCTGAATTTTATCGTCAGTTTTCGGATAGATTGATGGACAGACTGTTAATGGTCTCTATGGTAGCCCTAGAAAAGCACTAGCTGCCACAATCACTGAGGGAGGTTCTAGTAGTCGTAGTCCACAAGCATGGAAAAGACCCTACTGAAACGGGCTCTTATCGACCTCTCTCTATGTTAAATGCAGATTTCAAACTACTTAGTCATGCATTGGCTGCTACACTGCTGCCTCCCGTCCCTAAACTGATACACGAAGATCAGTCAGGTTTCATACCTTGTAGGAATACTCTCCGCAACATCTGCCGACGAACCCATGTTTTACAGTCTTTGCCGCTGGCACAAAATGAGTATGCCCTACCTTTTCTAGATGAAGAACAAACTTTTGACTCTGAGGTGGGAATACATATGGCAGGTACTGCAGAGAATGGGTCTTGGTTCAGGCTTTAATCGTTGGGTTAAATTGTTGTACACTAATCTGTAAGCCAGAATGTGTACGGGGCAGTATGTCTCAGCAGCTGTGTAGTTGCAGCGGGGCACTAGACAGGGATGCCCCCTGCCCACCCTGCTCTTTGCCATAGCTATGGAGCTATTGGTTTCCTGACTGAGCCATGCTCTGCGGGGCTGGGGTATCCAGAATGGCACAACAGAACATATAGTTTCCCTTTACGCAGACAATACCATGGTATACCTGCCGAAGCCAACACCCTCAATTCCATCCTTATCCTCTGACTTGATTGGGTTCTGGAAGGTCTCAGGATCAACAAGATTAAAACACTTTTATTCTAGTTGGGGCAACTCGCTCGTGGCCCACTGGTCTAATTCCCACACATTGAATTACCCTGGACAGTGGACAAGATCCGGTATTTTGAGACATATATAGCTAGGGAGTAAGACAATATTTATTGCATAAATATACAATTCTGACTGCAACTGTCCTTAATGGGCAAGATTACCCTAATCAAGAAGGTGATATTGCCAAGATGTTTATACCTAATGCAGTGGTCGTACTACAAACTACCCCGGAAGGCCTTTAAAGAACTAGACGCGCTCCTGTTGGAGTCGAGCTTGATACACTCTGAAGAGAGTGGGGTGTAATGGGATTGGAGCTCCCAGATCGGAAATTGTATAATTTGGTGACACAACTCCAACACGCAATTCATTGGCTGGACACTGACCCTAATTGGAAACATTCTCTATTAGCCGGCACCCATGAGGGCCAGCCATTGGGAGCCCTACTAATACAGGGTTGAAACCTCCCACACACATTTCCACACTTGATAAGACTAATGGCAAGACTGTGGGAAAGGGCAGCCCAAACAATCATTAAGCGGGCACCTTACGCTCAAGATCTGGAAATTTGGATAGTACGCCCCTTTGAATAAATCGCACACTTAATGTCAGTGGAGAAGAGGCGGGAGGGGGGCTGTTTGATGCTATCTGACTTATATCCAGACAGTAGATTTATAATGCTGCACAATACGACGGAGACATTTGGGCCGGGACAGAGACAGTTTTGAAGTATGTAAAGATTGCAGCCACAGCCAGGCAACTGTGGCCTACATTTCAGGAGGTTCCCAACACTACTCGTACTCTAGACTCTTTTTTATCTATGGCAGGAGGGAGTAGATTCATGTTGCACTCATATCGAGCGCTAAGTGAGGACAAGCCAGTCATGCCATTACGGGTGAAAGAGAATAGGGGGAACCTTAGTGATGAGCCCCTGACTCCTAGATAATGGTCACAAATTCACGCTTAAGTCCGTAGGGTTTCGGCATGCACAAGATTCAAACAAATTCAGTACAACATCATACATATCACATATTTGGCTCCTAAGAGACTCCACTTAATCTACGCAGGACGGGACCCCTGATGTCCAAAATGTGCGGCCCCAGAGGCCGATTTCCTACATAAGATATGGCACTGCTCATTGGTGGCAGCGTACTGGGAAGAGATTACACAGCGGATCAACTGCGCCAAGGGGTGGGATGTCCCATTGCCAATTAATAACTAGAGACCCGAAACGGAAACCCAGCAGATGATTCATGGTGCTGGGACTCACGGTGGCAAAACGCGGCATTGCGATACACTAGATGAGTGGCAAACCTCCGAACAGGGAGAAATGGGAACGAGGCATGAGGGAATGGGTAGGGGCAGAGGAAAAGCATATGAGCAAAACAAGTAGGCATGATAAACTACCAAAGCTTCTACTTGCCTGGGGAGCATGCTACGCATCTTGTTGTACCCAGCCGTGGATTCACAATTTGATATAGTAGGGTGGAAAGCCCAAGGGGGATACTATGTTATCCAACCTGAACATGTTGTGCCCTGGCCCAAAACACGTAGACTAAATAAACATCTTATTAACATAATGTGGAAAAATCCTTGATGTTGCTTACGAAACAATATTTGGTTACTGCATGGAATATAGGAGGGGGGAAGTTATAAGGTTAATAATGCAAGGTTACAAGTTCTTACTTGATTACCTACATGACATGACTTTCTTTGTGTAAATTATGTGATATAATGGATCTCATTGGATTGGGAAGGTAAAATCCTATGTATGTATACTGCATAAAACAGCAATACAGATATGGGGGAGGGGTGTACTGTCTTTTGGCCTCTTTTCCTCATAGAAAACATTCTGTTTGGATTCAAAATAAATGATTTCCACTTGAGAACAAAGGCCTTATCAACTACAGCCTCAGCACATTCTTTTTGTCTGACTGCTTCTCTTTTTCTTTTATAGTTCTTCATAGGTCTTATTAGATTATGAATTATTCTATTACAGAACATTCTCACTCTGGTTTCTTTAAATTGCCTCTGTCTTCTGCTTAATTTCTCTTCTTTTTTGTATGTTTTTTACCCTTCGAATCATCTAGTTATTTTCCCATTCTTAGTTGATCTCAAACCTTGGTTTTTATTTACTTGATTTCACTGAATTTCTAGTTGTCTACATACTATTTTAAGGAATGTCATGGTTCTCTTATCAGCAGCTCTTTACTCTTTCACCACTTTGTCCACATTTTTCCCTCGTTGTTTCTCATTTGTGATGAGATAGTATCCTTGCTTCTGTTTCTTTTTTCTCTCACTTTTTGATGGCATTGTAACTGTCTGTAATTAAGTTGAAATCGATGCCTGAAAAAGGAAAAAAATTATTACATTCAGCTTTTCATTGCATACTATCAGATTACACAGTTTAAGTATATAACTACCAACATAAACAATTGTGCAATTATATTATAGCTAACATTACCCTCTGCAGTAGCAGCCCTGACCAAAAAATGCAGATACCCTCTGCAGTAGTTGGCCTGACCCATATTTAAAGGGCTAGTCGTCTGGATGGGTGACTAGGTTGTGTCAGTATTTGGCTAGGAGTTCACCTATAGAAGTGCCATCAGATATTTAAGTAAATATGCCAGTATTTGACTGTCTGTTTTAGTAACTCTATGGCTCTCTAAGTGTGTATGTAAGTGGCTGAAGGAATAGCTCAGTGCCTTGTTGGTGAATTCAGGGCTTTGTAACTATGTCTGTGTCTGTCTTTGATAGTGCTGAGTGAATGCATAAGTGCCTGTTCAATGTCTGACTGTGAGGGACAGAGATTCTGCTGTTCAGAACATGTATGTCACTTGCATTATGGATAGTATACTCTATGTAGTTCTTGGTATAGGGTTCTTCAAGTGCATGATTAACTTAGTGAAACTGAAAAGGATATCTATTACCTTTTAAGCACAAGGCACTATGCCTTATGGCATAGCTGCAGCCTATCTCAGAGGTGAGTTATGTGTACTAAACAGTAGGTTTAACACTTGTTGGAGGGCTTTTTCATGCCAAGTCGAGCTGCCACTAAAAGTGCACATATACCCTCTGCAGTAGTAGGCTTCACCCATGTTTAAAGGACCACTTGTATAAATGTGTAACAACATTGTGTCAGTACTTGGCTGCATATCTGAGTGAGTGTAGGAGTACACCTGTCGGAGGGCCATTAAATGTTTAGCTAAGTGTGCCGGTATATGACTCTCTATTTTAGCAACTCTATGACTCTCTAAATGTGTATGGAAATGGCTAAAGAAATAACTCAGTGCCTGTGTTGGTGAATACAGAAGTCTGTAAGTGTGTCTGCAACTGCCTTTAATAGTGCTGGATACATAACTAGTTTCTCAGCATGTCAATGAATACATAACTGCTTCTGCACTGTCTGTCTGCATGAGACAGAGACTTTATACTTTTCTGAACATGTATATCACTTCCATTATGGGTTGTATAGTCTATGTACTACTAGGCATATTGATTTGAAAATGCACGAATAACTTTGTGAAAGTGAAAAGGACATCTCTTACCACTTAAACACAAACCACTGTGGATTATAGCGTGGCTACAGCCCTTCTCAGAGATGAGTTATGTGCACTAAAAAGTAGGTTTAAAAGTTGGTGATGGGCTTTTTCATGCTAACTTGGGCTGGCATTAAATAAGCACAGATATCTTTTGAAATAGTAGGCCTCAGCTAAAAACAAAAGGTACTCTTTGCAGTATTATGCCTGACCCATCCAACAATGTAGAGATACCCTCTGCGGTAGTAGGCCTGACCCATGTTTAATATGTTTAAAGGACTACATGACTGGATGTGTGACTAGGTTCTATCACTACTTGGCTGCATATCTAACTAAGTGGATGAGCACTCCTGTAGAAGTGCCATCAGATGTTTAACTAGGTATACCAGCACATGACCGTCTGTTTAACTAACTCTATGGCTCACTAAACCTTTAAGTAAGTGGCTGAACAAATAGCTCAGTGCCTCTGTTGGTGAATACAGGGGTATGTAATTGTGTGTGTGCAACTGTTTTTGATAGTGCCTGATACATAACTAGTTTCTGAGCATGTAATTGAATCCATAACTGCCTCTGCACTGTCTGACTGCATGAGATAGAGACTTTATGCTTTTCAGAACATGTATGCCACTTGCATTATCAGAGGTATACACTATGTACTACTAAGCATAAGGGTCTGCAAGGGCATGAATAACTGAGTTAAAGTGAAAAGGACATCTCTTACAATTTAAATAGAATCCACAGTGGATTGTGACATACCTATCTCACAGGTATGTTATGTGCACTAAAAAGTGGGTTTAAGACGTGGTTAAGGGCTTTTTCATGCTACATCAAGCTGCCATTGAAAGTGCACAGATACCTTTTGCAGTAGTATAAAATATGCAGACATACCCTCCGCAGTAGTAGGCCCAGTAGTAGGCCTGACCCATGTTTAAAGGAGCACTTGGCTGGATGTTTGACTAGGTTGTATCAGTATTTGCCTGCATATCTAAGTAAATGGAGAGTGGTAAGTTATAGTTAGCTCAGGTAACTATAACTGCTGAATTAATTTGTTTTGTACAAGTGAAATCTGAGCCTAACTATAATTTCCCTGTAGTCTTTGTTTTTTTCAGTGAATTTCTAAGGTTTTTTCATTCTATACCCTAACTATAATGTCCCTGTAACTTTTGGTTCTTTAAGTGCATTTCTAAGGTTTTTTAAATGTTATTTCCAAACTATAATGTCCCTGTAACCTTTGTATTTTTAGTGAATTTCTATGGGTTTTTTTACGTAGTAGTTGCGTTTGCAGAGTGGTGGTGAAAGGGGGTGGGACCTCTGACCAGCTCTCAGCAATTCTGCTGTTTCAGACTTACTGGAGGTAACAGAAGGGGTTCTTGGCCCCCAAGGAACTTAGCATCCAGGAGGACTTCATCCCCCAACTAGTTATATGCCAAGAGCCGCATTTGCAGAGTGGAGGAGAAAAGGGGTGGGGCCTCTGACCAGCTCTCAGCGATCCAGCTGCTTAGAACTTTCTGGAGGTAACAGGAAGGGTTCTTGGACCCCAAGGACCCTCAGCATCCAAAAGGACTTCATCCCCAACCAGTAGTTCACCAGGAGGCGCGTTTCCAGAGTGGTGAACAAGGCAGCAGGCCTCCGACGACCTCTCAGCAATCTCACGGTGTGGGATTTACTTGAGGTAAAAGGAGGGTTTTTGTCCCCCAAGGACCTTCACCAGCCAAGGAGACTTCATCCCCCCAACAATTTGTGCTCCTGGAGGCCCCTTTGCAGAGTCGTTAAGAAAGGAAGTGGGGCTTCCGGAAACTTCCCCCGGGCTGTCCTTTTTAAAAAAATGTTTTCGTTTATTAGGGAAAGGGGGCCCCCCTTCCCCAAGGGGGCCCCCCTTCCCCAGGCCAATTTCCTAAAATGGGGACCCATCCCTAAGAGCCAGGCCTTTTTACAATGGAGAGGGGGTCATGCAGGCCCCCTCCCTGGGCCAATTTCTAACACCCTGACCCCCTAGGCCTGTTCAGAGTGTCCCACATGGATCCTTAGGGCCAATAAAAGCAGCCTGTGTAGGTTGGTGCATGCACCACTTACTAAAGATATAGGTTTACTGTATCTAACGGTCACTGCACTTAAAACGTATTAGTCACCCCTATAGCAGGCCTTTTCAATCCTGAAGGCAGGGTGCTGGGTTCTAAGTGAGAGGGTGCCCCTGCATGAGCAGGACACCCCTGCAGCCTACAGAGTCAATTCTCCTGGGTTGTCAGTGAAGCAGCCATATACTATATAGAGGGGCACCATGTATGTACGCGATGACCATCTTGAAAATGGCTGCACCGAATCCTATTGTGATTGGAATCAAACATGTTGGAATCATACCCCCACAACAGTGTGGGAGGTATGATTCCAAGCACTGGAAGAGCCCTCCATTAGGCTCTCAGTGTTCCTGGTACCAGTCTTCTAGACCCAGACAGCACAAAATGGTTGCTGCCGACCAGAGACACATTTCTGCCCTCCTGCTGCTGAGCCAAACTCGAGCAGAGAAAGGTGGAACAATAGGCATCCTGTCACAGGGAGGTGTGACCACCTCCCAGACAGGATTGAGGGGTATATTCACAAGAACGTGTGATAACTACTGAAAGATTAGCTAAACGCAACTCTCAACATCACAGCCCTTTGCTGGAAAATAACCCTGTGCAAATGTGGAATTCACAATAAGGCAATACCATGCGATTGTTTGCCAAAACCACGGACAATGACCGCGATACAACCACCTCGACGGAGATAAAAACACAAACCACAACACCAAAAAACCTGCGATGGGCCAAATCGCGAAAAGAAAACAGTGAGAGCCAGTGCTAGGGCAGCAATACACACGCGTAATGAGGGAAAAAGCACAAGAACAGCATATATGGAAAATGCCACAGAAAAAAAAGCATCAACAGCGGAGTACCACGGATGCACCCTGATCGACTGCAGAGGACAACATGTACACCACAACATTCAAGCAACGTGGAAGAACAGAACCGACCGGCACACCGCATGAAAGAGACCAGTGGCAGACAAATCAGAGCCGCAGGAGTGACTCGCCCACCGTGCAGCATACGCACATAAGCAGAAGTGCACCTCGACATTGACAACATCCTGGTACAAACAGCAACCCCTCCACAACAGTATACAGAAGACTACAGGTTCCGCAAATGTGCACACCATGGCAAATCACACCTGAAACCGCAGGAACATGGAAGATGACAATGTACAAGTACAACCTGTTACCGGTAAATAGGTTTCAATCACACATTCATCGCTATTGAACATCCTCAATTATCCCACGATTGCCATGGACAGCTACAATGTGACGTGCTCATGAGAAGTAAGTGTCAATGATGGAGTTCCTACGGGCCATTCCTGCCGCAGCTGCAGTGGGATGTGGGCCACCTGCCCCATCATACCATCATCGTCCGGTACCTCAGGAACTGGGATCCATGGGGCATTGGTGCGAACACAGATGTTGTGCAACACACAACATGCAACAATCATCTTGCACATGATGTCCGGTCTGTACAGGAGCTTTCCACCTGTGTCGACCAGGCACTTGAAACGTGACTTCAACACACCAAATGTACATTCAACAATGCCCCTGGTGCGTATGTGGGCCACATTGTACTGCCTCTGGGCGGGTGTGATCAGGTCTCGGAGGGGTGTCATCATCCAAGGGCATATCCTTGATCACCTGTGACAGTGCAGGGAGAAAAGAGTCAATACTTGTTTCGGCAGGATGTGATGGCAGGCCCACCTATACAGTGACGCCTGTGCTGGCTGTGTGTGGGGTGAGTGGAAGCCAGCCCTCAGGGAGTATCTGGTGCTGGCAACAACTCCAACAGTCATCAGGCATACAATAATGCAATGTCAGAACTACAAGGGGGAATGACTCGAGTCGCACAGGGTTAGTGGCCCCAGATGTACAGCGTCCGACACGGGCCCACCGACACAGGACATTGAACTGCAGGAGACTGGGGTAGGGTCATAGGGGCATAGCAGGGTCTCGTATGTGTCATATGTGCCTTACGCGGAGTGTCACAGGGGAGAATGGGGGGCCTACCCCCAGGGCATGATGCAGAGGGCACATTCCAGCTGTGTCCATCAACATGGTGCATACGAATGCCACAGACCCAGGCACGACACCAAGTCCGTACCTGCCAGTTGCTGATGAAAACCCCCATGCCGGCCAAAGACGGTCACTCATGGCGCACAGGGTTAGTGTCATCACGTGTCGCAGGCCACATTAATGCAATCATGCCACGCTGATCGAAGGGAGTCTTGTGCTGTGTCCGCTGCCATGGATTTGGGGTCACTGCCATTCAGGACTCAGGACACTGTTCCTCATATGGGAACTACTGGTCCGAAGAGGACGCTGATGGAGCATGTCGATAATTAAGGAGTGAGGTGGGCCAGGGTCGGGGGGCCAGCGAGGGTCTGTGGAGGCTGCTGAGCACGCGTGACTGGGGCCTGGAGCTTGAACCGGCACGTGTTGGGCCCTCTTCGACACATGACGGTGTCAGCAGGTGGTTAGTGCTGCCTTGAGGTGCTGGGGCGGGTAGGCCTGGTCTGTGCATCAGCGTCCTGGGGTGCAGCAGGCGCACAGGGTCGCAGGCCCCACTGCTCACGGTGTCGGCCTCGTTGCAGGCCTCGCAGTGCCGCACTGTCAGTGAAGTTGGCCTTCCTGGGAGTGGACCACGCCCTCTGCAACGGGGTTTGTCAGCAGACCCCTGCACAGCCCTGGCGTACTCAGGGCCAACTGACTACGCTCAAGCACACAGGGGGGACGCAGCGTGCGACACTTGTGCTATGTGTTCCACGCCCTGGGGTGACATTGTTGCTTCCACTGCTCACTACTCTCCAGTCACCAGCAGTTGTGGTCTGCATGGAAATGTCTGTGGTTTGCATAGCCATGTCTGTCCTGCACATCCACGCCTCACTTCTTGTTGTGTACATTCCCATTCGTGGGTCACATGCATCCTCGCACATGGCTGCATTCCGCATCTCCACACGTTCAGCTGTTGTGTGGCTGTGGTGCCATGTAATGTCCATATTGGGTGTAGGGGTAGCCCAGGATGACCATGGAGTGGTGTTGTTGTGTCTGGTAGGTGGTTGTGTAGTTTGACATGTTGTATGTGGTTTGGTCACATGTGCATTCCCGCAGTTGTGCGTTGTGTGTTGGTGGCTTTGGGGTGTGTGATGTGTTGATTTGGCACTTACCAACGAGCAGTCCCGTTCCATATGTGCCATCCTGGAAGCGCTGGTTGATGATGGACTGTTGAAAGATGAAGGAATCATGCACGTTGCCTGGGTCGTTGGCGACGACATTGGTGAAGAGTCCCCGGTGGTCCAGTATTGCCTGCACATTGATGGAGTCTGATGCTTTCTGTTGCGGTAGTGGTGTGCAGTATCCGCAGGGGGCACAAGTGGGACATGTGTGCAGTCGATTGCCCCCAACACGGCCGGGAATCTGGCTATGACGTAGAAGCCTTGCTTTGTCTCCAGCTGTTCCTGCGCAGTGTTGGGGAAGTGAAGGTACTGGAGTATGAAGCTGAGGATGGCATCCAGGACAGGTGTGATTAACTTTGATAGGGCTGGCTGTGAGACTCCTCCGACTCTGGCAGTTGTTGGTTGGAAGGTACCAGAGGCCAACAGATGCAGCACAGCCAGCAGTTTCGTCTGCGGAGGGATGTTGGTTGTCCGCTGTGTTGGTACCGTCAGCCTGTGGGCAATGTGGGTCAGGATGCGGAGGATTGTTTCCCTTTTGAGCCTGTAGTGGGCAATGACTTCCGCGGGCATTAGGTCTGTGAGAGTGGTGCGTTTTCAGTAGGTCCACTGTTTTACTCTGCGCTGCCTCTGTGGTGGTCCGGTGGGTGTGGGTTTGGGTCCAGGAGGTGGTGGAGATCCTAGGGGGGGGGTGGCGGTGGGTGTTGTGGCCCTCTTGGCTCTTCGAGCTGCATGATGAGTAGCTCTTGGGAATTGTTTGTTCTTCGGGTGTGGCTGTGTGCGGGGCTCCATTGCCTACTGCAGGGAGTCGTCCGTCTTTACACCTACTTGAGGTAGGTGTTAAATACCTGCGGCTACCGCGGCTTATCGCATAGTTTTGACTCGCATCGGGGATCTGGCAGTTCGTTGTGAAAGTGGTGTTGTGGTTTTTCCGCATGTTTTTGCAGGGGAACTCCTACTCTGCATCTCATTAGTGTTAGTTGACGGTGTCATATGTGCCGTAGTTTGTATGTATGTGCAGCTACTATCACAGGTAAATTGGTGATATCAGCTGTTAGCACCGGCTTGTGAATGGTGTGATGAATTTATCACCACTTTGGCTGCGATAAAGTGACGCTAACTCAGAGATAGAACCTTGTGAATATGCCCCTTAGGTTATTGGGACTGGGTGGGTGCGCTTGCCAGCTCCAAAAAGTCTGCATGGGGGCACACTTGGTGTCCCTGTGCATAGTCCAGTTCAAACCAGTTCTGGGAGCCGTTGGCTCCCACTCTGGCATGAAACTGGACAAAGGACATGAAAGTAACCTCCCCCTTGTCCATACCCTCCTCTGGGAGGGTCCCCTGATTCTTCCCAACCCTTTCCCTAGGGTACTGAAGGGCTTACCTGGGTGTAGGTCCCTAGATTCATTGTGGGATAAGATTCAGATCAGACACCACTGCACTTCTACCATCTGGGCACTCTGGACTTTGCTAGACTTTGTTTGGGCCTGACTTTGTTTCCCTTCCAGGCTGCTGCATCATCTGTGCCTGTTCATCATACAGGAACCTTCAACGGCTTGTGAAGCATCAAAGACATCTGAAGTAATCTCACTCGGAGTGAAGGAGTCACTCCCCTGCAGTTGCGGCACCTCAACTAGGTCGACCAGTTTGCAGATCCTGAGCTCCTCTGTGGGCTTTGCAACATGGGTGGTGGTTTTCCACAGCTCCCGAGACCTGCCCTGCCCGTTCACCAAGTTTGAGGCCAATATGGGGTTTGCAATAACTGAACCCCTGTGCACTGGATCCAACTTGCAGTTGCAAAGGCTTGTTGGCTTCTTTGCAAGAAGATCTTCGGGCTCCAAGTAGCCCCAACCTTGAGCACCTCCAGTGACCAGAATTTTCAGCCACATCGCATTGTGTGCATCGTGGCCTGCATCTTTTGGTGAGCTGTTTGAAGTCCTCTCATGACTCCAGTGCCTCTGGCCTGTGGTCCACTTGAGGGTCACACTTGTTACTTTTGGGCTCCCTTGATTGCTTGGTCCTGCCCTGATCCCCTGGTCCTTGCTGGTCCTGACGTTTGTCCTTCTTTGATTCCTGCATAGCTTGGCTTTTCCAAGGCTTGTTGGTGCTCCCCCCGGGCACCGACCCCTCAGCACTCAACATCCTTCCCAGGTCCTGGTCCTCCTCAGTATAGCCTGGTCCTCACAGCTGAAGAGTCAAGGTCATCGTCATCTTCCCTGAGGCACCCGACATCGGAGAGCATTTGTCTTCCAAGTCTCCTGGTCACTCCTGCATGGCATAGACTCTGTCCCCTCTGCTTTCAGCTACTCCTCTTCAAGAATCCATGTTTGGATTCCCACTGACATTTTTTCCTCTTCCAGCAGCAGTACTTTCCTGAAGTCCTCCATTGGGTTTGATGGCAGTTTCCGACACCACTTCACACATATGCACCCGGCTTCCCTGGTGTAGACAATGTGGGTACTAGGGTATCCACGGGTGGGGTGGCTCTCCAACCTTCTGTCTTCTAAGGGGTTCCTCCTGGGTCCACTGGGAAAAGTTCTTAATCTTTAAAAATTCAACAGCGACTTGCAAATAGAGTTGTATGGAGCACACGGTTATGTTTTCACACTTCACATGCTCTCCGTGGGGTCCCTATCTACTCACCTTCGGTGGTTCCTTGGGGTCCCAGCACTTCTACGTCCTCTCGACATTGTCTTGAGTCAAGTCTTGGTTCTTATACCACTTTATTAGTATATGGTTTGCCCCCCCCCCCGGGGCCACTGTGTATTTCGTGCTATTTAATGTGTTTCTTTGCTAAAGTATTGCGTGCATTGTGTTTATCTCTGTGTAGGATATATTGGCTAGAGAGTATTATATAGTAGATACATATTTTTATAAATACTTGGTGTGGTTCTTTTTCACTTAATCTATAATATAAGATTGCATTCTGGGCAAACAAGCTGCATTACACTCTATCTGGACTAAGCCTAAAGGCTGCTCTCCACAGCTACCACTTAGAGAGCTTTCTAAGGTTGTCTAAGACCTCCTAAATCACCATAAGGGATATCTGGACTGGGGCAAGGTGCCCACTTACATCAGTGGACATCATACACCAGGCCAACTTCTCATACCCCTCCATGAGTCCTAGATAGCCCTGGGAACCCCCACCCCAGGGCCGGCTCCAGCAATGTCCCTGAGTTGCCCACATCCAGGACATTGCAGTTTGCTCCTGTCAAGCCATAGCAAACACTGCTCCGCTTCATGGAAGCAAGAGCATTAAAAATGCATGGTGGCCATGCCCTGGTAGAAGGGTTCCCGGGGCAATATCGGCCCTGGGAGGGGGGCCGCACTGACCCTCCCCCTATATCTTAACAAAAATTAGGCCTGGCCCTGGGGGATGGGGTCCCTGTGGCCGAAAACGGCCTCAGGAGGTGGATCTGCGCACCCCACAACCTTTCTTTAAAAAATAAAAAAAACACGAGTTGCTGGTTCCCGAGACACGGGGTCCTCTGGGTCAACATTGGTCCAGGAGGGGGGATGCGTGGCCCCCCTTACATTTTTTTTTTTTTAAATAGAGGGCAGGCTCCGGGAAATGAGGTCCCCTGGTGCACAATTGGCCCAGAGAAGTGGGCGGACCATTTTTAATAATGTTATTATCATAGAGCTACTCAGAGTGAAATACACACTTACTTTCAATTTTGCAGAGTTAGAATTTTTTTAAATATGTTTAGATTTAAAAATACAGTTAAAAATGTAAAATGTGCTGTTGTTCATTGAATTTGTGCTTTTGTTTTGTGGATGTGCGATGGGTTCGCAAATCCACACAATATTTTTGAGGTATATCATATATTTTTAAAATATACTTTTCACTGTTGGGTTATAGGGTGGCTCTAAGAAGAGGCGTTGTGTTCAATATGACTTTCAATCAATCAGTACATTTGTAGAGCGCATAACTCACCTGTGAGGGTCTGAAGGCGCTGGGGGGGGGAGGAACTGCTACTGCTGAAACAGCCAGGTCTTGAGGAGTCTCCTGAAGGCCAGTAGGTCCTGGGTCTGTCGTAGTCATTTGGGGAGGGGGTTCCAGGTTTTTGCAGTGAGGTGAGAGAATGATCTGCTGCTGCCGGTCGCTCGACAGATGCGGGGGACGGTGGCGAGGGCGAGGTCAGCGAAGCTGGCGCTAGGGGTGTAGAATGTGAGTCGTTCATTGAGGTACGCTGGTCCAGTGTTGTGGAGCGCTTTGTGGGCGTGGGTGAGGAGCTTGAAGTTGATCCTCTTGTTGATGGGGAGCCAGTGTAGGTCTTTTAAGTGGGCTGTGATGTGGCTGTGGCAAGGGATGTTGAGGATGAGGCGTGCTGAGGTGTTCTGTATGCGTTGTTGTCATTTCTGGAGTTTGGCTGATGTTCCTGCGTAGAGAACTTTGCCGTAGTCCAGTCTGCTGCTGACGAGGGCCTCGGCGACTGTCCTTCTGGTGCCAGTGGGGAACCATCTGTAGATCTTGCAGAGCATGCGGAGGGTGTTGAAGCAGAAGGAGACGGCATTCATTTGCTGAGTCATTGACAATGCGGAGTCCAGTGTGACTCCCAGGTTGCGTGCGTGGTTAGTAGGCTTCGGTGCAGATCCCAGTGCGGCCGGCCACCATGAGTCGTCCCAGGCGGAGGAGGTCTATCCGATGATGAGGAGCTCCGTCTTGTCTGAGTTCAGTTTTAGGCGGCTGATCATCATCCATTTGGCGATGGCCTTCATTCCTTCGTGGAGGTTGGATTTGGCAGGGGTGGGGGCCTTGGTGAGGGAGAGGATCAGCTATGTGTCGTCGGCGTATGAGACGATGTTGAGGTTGTGCGATCTGGTGATGTTGGCGAGCAGTGCCATGTAGATGTTGAAGAGTGTCGGGCTGAGCAACGATCCTTGGGGTACGCCACAGATGATCTTGGTGTCTTTAGAGCGCAATGGGGAGGCGGACACTCTGGGTTCTGCCGGTGAGGAAGGAGGTGGGGCAGTCCAGTGCTCTGTCACGGATCCCTGCATTGTGGAGGAGTGTACGGAGGGTGTGGTGGCAGACAGTGTCGAAGGCGGCCGAGAGATCCAGGAGGATGAGGGCCGCAGTTTCTCCGCTGTCCATCATGGCCCTGATGTCGTCGGTAGCGGTGATAAGGGCTGTTTCAGTGCTGTGGTTGCTGTGGAATCCGGATTGGGACAGGTCCAGGATGTTGTTCTTTTCGAGGAAGGAGGCCAGTTGCTTGTTGACGATCTTCTCAATGACTTTCGCCGGGAATGGGAGTAGGGAGATGGGCCGGACATTCTTGAGGTCCGTGGGGTCAGCTTTGGGTTTTTTGAGTAGGGCATTGATCTCGGCGTGCTTCCAGCTCTCCAGGAAGGTGGCGGTCTCGAAGGAGCTGTTGATGACCTTGCGGAGATGGGGTGCCATGGCGGAGCTTGCTTTGTTGAAGATGTGATGCGGGCAGGGGTCGGATGGTGGGCCGGAGTGGATGGTGTTCATGGTTTTGATGAAGTCTTCGTCGTTGACGTGGGTCCAGGAAAGCAGGGGGTCGATGTCGATGAGGCTGGGGGGCGGTCAGTATTAATGCACAACTTCAGGTTGCTGAGAAACACCCTGTTCCCTTCATCTGTGAAGTGAACTCCATCACTTCTGTAGTAGGCGCGGGTGGAGAACGCGCAAGACTGTTTTCACAATGATCACCCAGAGATGGTGAGGAAGAGGAGGAGGGCATCCGGGGTACGCCGCAGTACAGTTAAGTGTTTTTTTGTTTTTGTTTTAATTAATGTCTAATTCATTGTTAATAGGGGGGGGTGGAGGCGGGTGGTGGAGCGAAGTGGAGTTTGTTCCCAACTCCATGGACCTCCACGTAGTCCAGCTACGCCCAGGGTTATTCTGCAGATGTTATCTATGAGGGAGAGTTGAGCCCTGAACCCCTGCACCTACCTGATGTTGCCATCCCGGAACACAGGCAGAGTGATGGTGCAAAGGGGAAGAGAGAGGCAACCACAGGGTTAGACCTTTGAACTCTCCTGTGCAGGCCACCAGTGAGCCTGCCCAATAGGAGAGCCAATCCACTGACAAGGAAGGCTCAGAAAAGGAGGGCCCACCGGAAGAACAGTGGCCAAACAAGGAAGACGACGTAGGAAGACGTCAAGACCCGGAAGACGCTGCAACAAGAGGCTGAGAAGGAACTCAGATGCCGAAAGTGGAAGAAGAGGGAGAGTTCACGTCCAGCCTCCACACGGGAGACGGTGACACCGAGGGCGATGCTCCAAAAGACTGGAGCAAAGATTGGTGGACGCCCCCAGGAGAATCCTGTGAGCCGCTGCAACTCAGGAGAGTAGCGACCTCAGCGGTGAGTGTCTGGGAGCGGGGAGAAAAGGGACGAGGGGGAGAGGCTCTGTGTGAGAGGAGGGGAGGCAGGGAGGGGTAGAAAGGGAGTGCACAGAAGGCACCATTACCTCCCCCGGTACAAGTGGCACTAAATGTAGCTTCATATTGTGACACCATCCTTCCCCATCTCCGTGGCACCCTTACCAGGTTATTCTTTTTGTTTCTTTTCCCTCTTTCTCTGCCACTCAGGCGCTGTGCTCATTGGTATTTTATTGCTGGTTTGGCACTATGTATAGAAAGTGAATTAATCAAATACCTAGAAAGAGCAACCTATGCACAAAAAATAGGAGTGCTAGCTTGAACTTTCCATATGTTAAATATTCTGCATAGTAGAAAAGAAATGATTTGTTTTCCTCCTTTTTTTCTCACTTATCCCTGTTTCCTTTTATGAGGGTTTGGTATTCTACCATGAAAGAGCATAAACTAAGGAAAATCCTAGGAGAATACCTATTTCAGTCTTCCCACTCTCTTCTCTACCTCACTCACAACAAAGTCAGTCCTGGCTCACCTTTTTTTTCGGTGTGGTGGAGGCCTTTTCTAATAAACATAGAAAGGAAGTCCAAAATATTTTCCGCCCTCTCTCCTTTATTTTGAGCCACCTGGGGACACGTCCTTTATCTGCGGCCCACCCTGTGAAAGGAAAAGAAGAAGAAACAGGTAATCATTGCAACCAAGCATCATTACGACAAAGAAAAGAAACAAGTCATCACAGCAACAAAGCATCACCATAACAAAGAAAAAAAGCGCACAGTTCAAAAATTATACAAACCTGTACTATTGTTGTACTGTTCAATAAACTATCCAAAATTGAGAACCTCATCAGGCCTCCTACATTCAATTTCTGCCCATCCTTCTGACATTATCTTTGTCAAAATGCAGATTGTTGTTCTAGATAGAGCTTATGTTATGGTCTCTGATGTATGCAGAAACAGCTTAATTAACATGCTTCCTGGATTTGTCAATCTGTGGACAGAACTGATTTGACCACTTCCATTTCTGTCTCTGGCATTAGAGTACACAAAGACAGTGTGAGGGAAAAGGAACATTAGTTGTGCAAAGGTATCCCTCATTAGCATTTCCAATCCTACCCCAGTCAATGTGTCTAGGTCATTGCTACCACAGTGCACTATCATGAGCTCAGGGGGTTAGAAATGCAAAAAGGTTTTAACCAAAGGCAGCAATTGGTGCCACTTTAATCCTCTATGCACAACCCATTTAATATCCACATTATGCAAACCCAGGTCTTTGTCAATACCTCTGTCTCCAGCATACCTTTTATTCCCAGAAAACATAGCTGTTACCTACAGTCCATACTGTAAGCATTTTGAAGGGACATGTGCAAGGAATCAAAAGATGTCTGTAGCTGATTAAGTCAGTTGGTATAATGAAAGGTATCTAAAATGGTGGACAGAATGTGGTTTAACAAAAAGCAGATAAGTCATTGAGTGTTCATAAGGATTGTGTAGTTAAAAATAGGTTGCATATTAGTTTGCAAAACACATATCTTTGTGATTGGTTATGGAGAAAACTTAGAACGGTAGAATAGACTGGATAGGCTAATATTTTGTAGTTGTCAAACACATCTGTTATTGAGGATTTGTAAGCTAGTATGCTGCATTTAGAAATATGGCGACCTTTTGACCTACTGGTACAGTTCAATGTTGCAGAACCTGTTACTATGGAAACTGGAAAAGGTGAAGCACTGTGGGGGAAGGGTTTAAATTAAAGTGTACTTTTAAAATAAAAAAATGGAGTGTTATATATATGGTATATGTTTGAAAATGAAGTTTTTCCAAATTAGTGGTATGTTTAGAAGTGATATGTTGTTAACAAATAATAGTAGTAGTATTGTAAATGAGTTTTTGAATTCCCCTAAGGGTTCGTAACTCAGTTGCGACATTACATGGGTGAGGGTCGCACTGGGCACCACGGCAGAGTTGCGAATCCAGCACAAATATACATCCATAGTGGGCTTCTTTAGAACAGACTATAATGGGGTCATATAACTACCCAATAGGAATTTGTTTTACATTTTGAAAAAAATGAAAGGAATATTTAGATTTGATACTAACATTGATTTCTTTGGAAAATGAGAGGAAAAATTTGCCATTACTTGTTCTTTCTTATTGAGAGTGGTACATTAAGTTTATTGTGTGGAAAATAATTTTTTCAAAGAATTTCTGATAATTTTATACTCTACAACAGGATTCCAGAGGTAAGTTACATATGTGTAAGGTGTGTGACTTATGGTGTAGGAGTACTTCAGTGATTGTAATTCAATGTTTTACTTTGAGATGAAATATTTATAAAAGTTGAGAAGCATTAGAGAAATGTGAGGTTTAAAACATGTTACCAAATGTAGTAACCTGTATTCTACTCTATTTAATTCTTCAGAAATGTAGATTGCAAATAGGTCATACATACTGATATGTGTGCTTGCAACTAAAATCGAATTCTGTCAAATTTGAATGTCTTGAGTGGTACCATGTCTCAAGTGCGTTTGTACTTCTATGTGTTATGCAGCTAATGATCATAACTTAAAAAATATATGGTCAATGATACCCCTAAAAATATTGTTAAAGCTACTTTAGAATTATGTTTCACAAGCCAAGATCAGTAAGGCAGGCAGGGCTTGTGAAAGCACTTCAACAGAGGGTCTTATCTCTAACTGCTCTGTAGAATAAGTAAAAAGAGATCCATGCAGTTTCTTCTACACACATATTTGAACAGGATAAGGAGTGAAATACAGATAGTCTAGTACATATGGGCTTGTTTGAATGTATTATCTTTCCTCTGGAAAGGCGCTGACACAGACATTGAAGTCTCTAGAAAGATGCTGACATTCACAAGAGTGGCATGACAGTAGTTGGACTTTCATTTTGGCTTAGCCTTGGCATTGCAACTTCTGCCTCTCTAATGAATCTGGTAGAGAAAAATGAGGTTTAAAGTGTGTTCCTAGATGTATTAAGCTCTATCCTAGTACATATATGTTTCGGCATAGGCCACAGATAATGAGGTGTGTGCTTTAAGCCTTTAACTCAGTCAAGTTTGAATGTCTGACTGCTACAATGTCTCAGGTATGTTTGCACTTCAACATGTAGTCTGATACAAGTGGTGCAGCTCTCGAGCCTAACTTAAAAACTATACAGCCTATGATAGTCCTGCACAAATCTTGTCAGAGCTACTTCAGTATTCAGTCCCAGAAGCACAGATATCTTAGCTAGGTGGCATCACAAAATGATTTGGACACACATCTTCATACCCTGCTGTCCTGTGTAATGATCATTAAGTGATTTTCTTCTGGAGACATTTAGAAAGCATAAGGTGTGAAAACAGAGGTAATCCAGTACATATAGGCTTGCTTGTATATATTATCTTTCCTCTAAAAAGTCACTGACACATTCATCGAGGTCTCTAGAAAGACGCCGACATTCACAAGTGTAGCATGACAGGAGATGGCGTTTTATTTTGGCTTAGTCCTGGCATTGCAACTTCTGCCTCTCTAATGAAACAGGTAGAAAAACTTGAGGTTTAAAGCATGTTCCCAGATGTAATAACCTCTATCCTGTCTATATAGGTCTCTGCAGATATACACTGGAAGTAGGCCGCAGATAGAGGGGTGTGTGCTTTAAACTGAAAGCTTACTCTGTCAAGTTTGATTGTTTGACTGCTACCATGTTTTAGGCATATCTGCACTTCAACGTGTAGTCTGATACGTGTGGTGCAGCTGACAAGCCTAACTTAAAAACTATACAGCCTATCCAACTCCTACACAAATCTTGGCAGAGCTACTTCAGCATTCAGTCCCAGAAGCACAGATCTCTTAGCTAGGCAGGCATCACGAAATAACTTGAATACATACCATCATACCCAGTTGGCCTGTGTAATGAGCAGAAAGTGATTCATGCTCCTTCTTCTAGAGACATTTAGAAAGCATATGGTGTAAAACAGGGATAGCCAAGTACGTATAGGCTTGCTGGAATGTATTATATTTCCTCTAAAAAGGCACTGACACAGTCATTGAGATCTCTAGAAGTATGCTGACATTCACAAGAGTAGCATGACAGGAGTTGGCGTTTCATTTTGGCTTAGCCCTGTCATTTGAACGTCTGCCTCTCTAATAAAACTGGTTGAGAAAAATGAGAATTAAAGCATGTTCCTAGATGTATTAACCTCTATCATAGTCCATATAAGTTTTAAATAGGTATACTGGGAGTAGTCCACAGATAGTGAGGTGTATGCTTTAAACTGAAAGCGTACTCTGTCAAGATTGAATGTCTGAGTACTACCATGTCTCAGGTATGTCTGCACTTCAACGTGTAGTCTGATACGTGTAGTGCAGCTGATGAGCCTAACTTAAAAATTACACAGGCTATCATACCCCAGCACAAATCTTGTGAGACTTACTTCACAATTTAGTCCCAGAAGCACAGATCTCTTGGCTAGGCAGGCATAACAAAATCATTTCACACCCGGCTGCACTGTGTAATGAGCGGAAAATGATTCATGCAGCTTCTTCTACAGATATTTAAACAGCATAAGGTGTGAAACATAGATAGTCTACTACCTATAGGCTTCTTGAAATGTGTCTTCCTGCTCCTAAAAAGACACTGATACACTCAGTGAAGTCTGTAGAAAGATGCTGCCACTCGAAAGACTGGCATTACAGGAGTTGGCCTTTCATATTGTCATAGACCTGGCATTGAGAGCCATACATTTCTCATTAAATTGGTAGATACATGTGAGGTTTAAAACATATCGCCCAATGTATTAACCTCTATACTACTCTACCTAACGCTCTGCAAAGGTATATTGCAAGTAGGCCATTGATACTGATGTCTATACTTGAAACATGAAACCATATTTTGTCAAATTCATATTTTAGCTATGTTTACACTTGTATATTTACTCTGATATGTGTGGTGCAGCTGATGATTCTAATTTGAAAACTATACACTCTATCGTATCCCTCGCCATATATTGACAGAGCTATTTTACCTTTCAGTCTCACTACCACACATCTCTTTTGTAAGCAGGCCTCGTGGAAGCAGTATATCCCTCTGTCTTCTATGATAAACAGAAAGTTATCCATGCTGCTTAATCTACGCACACTTATAGAGCATGTGCTCTAAAACCGAGGTAGTGTAGTGTAGTGTGTCTAGGCTACTTTACATGTGTCGTTTCACCCTCAAAAGTCACTGTTACACTCATTCAAATCTCTGGAGAGATGCTGACACTAATAAAAGTGGTATGACAGGAGTCAGCCTTTCATTCTGATTTAGGTCTACACTGTCAACTGTGTCTCTCTAATGAACAGAAATTGGAGATTTAAACATGTCCCTAAGTCTATTGACCTCTATCCAAGTAGATATGTCTCCACAAAGTTACACTGCAAGTAGGCCACAGATAGGGTTATGTGGGCTTGAAACTCTAGCATATTTTGTTAACTTTCAATGTGTGACTGCTATCATGTCACAGGTATCTCTGTATTTGTACATGTAGTGTGGCATGAGTGCTGCAGCTCATGACCCTAATTTAAAAACTTTACAGTTTAACATTTCCCTTCACAAATATTCTCAGAGGTACTTCAATATTAGGTCCCAGCAGCACAGATCTCTTAGCTATGAAGGCATCATGGAAGCACTTCAAGATACAGGTTAATACTTGGCTGCCGTGTATAATTAGCAGAAAGTCATCCTTGCAACTCTTCTATACACATTTACAGATCATAACCCAGGCAGCACTGTTGCACTCATCCACTCACTCAGGGACTACTTATGGACTCATACATTCACTCAGGTACTACAATAATCTCAGTCCATTCACTCAGGCAGTATCCATGCAATTATTCAATCACCCAGGAACTATTCTTGCTCTCATCCATTCACTCAGGCAGCACTCATGCACTCATCCATTCGCTCAGCCAGTACTAATGCACTTATCCATTCACTCAGGCTCTACTCATGCACTAATTCATTTACTCAGGTATTGCCCAAGCATCCATCCATTCACTCAGGCACTACCCATACACTCATACATTCACTATGGCAAAACCCATGCACTATCCAATGACCCAGGTACTACCCATGCACTCATCCATGCACTCAGGTACTACCCATGCACTCATCCATTCACCCAGGTACTACCCATGCACACATCCAATCACCCAGGCACTAACCTAACACTTATTCATTTACTCACCACTACCCATGCACTCATGTATTCAGTCAGGTACTACCCATGCACTCATCCAATGACCCAGGCACTACTGTTGATCTCATCCATTCACTCATGTAGTACCCATGCACTCATCCATTCACTCAGGCACTACCCATGCACTCATCCAATCCCCCAGGCCCTACCCATGCACACCTGCAATCACCCAGGCACTACTCATGAACTCATCCAATCACCCAGGCACTATCCATACACTCATACAATCACCCAGGCACTATCCATGCACTCACCAGGACCCTTATAAAGCAGCCTTCAGTGACAAGCTCATATATACAGACATACATTTGACAAATAAATAATGTATCTTTCTTTTAACCAGAATATGTGGTTCTGAACAGAACCGTTTTATTAAACAGTTTTTTAAAATTTTCTAACTATTTTGTACATTTTTTTCCCAACAAACTAAAAAAGACTTCAACAAGGCAGATAAAAACATCTCTGCTACAACAATAATGCCCTAAAAAAAATAGCACTTATATGCATTAATTGTTTGTGTTAGGGTTGAAATAACTTGTTCACCCACTCCAAGAGATGTTGTGCATTTTGGGCAGTATATGCCTATTTTCCCAAATTCAGGGATGGTGACAGGAATATTGGTAACAGCTCTTGCAGAAGATGTTCCAGGAGCATTTCATCCAGCAGCAGCATCTTGCTCCTTCAGTCTCCCCATCTCAGCCTGTGCGAGGTGAGTCCGATGGATGGTCCTTAAGTGTTTATACATGCTGGAGGTGCCACAGCTGTATTTCTTTTCGCTACCCTGGAAAAGCATCTTCTTGCAGATTGTGCATGTCACCTTTCAGGTTTTTACTATTTTTTCTCCCTCCGGATAGTAAAAAACTGCCACACAGTGCTCTCCTTCTTTTTCTTGGTAGTTCTTCTTCATCCTCTTCTTTCAACAGTCTTAATTCCTACTCCTCCTGCTGTCTGGATGAACTAGCCATAGTCTTTGAAAAAGAAGATAAAGACACTAGTAAAATCAACCTGCTCCCTAACTAGTAGAAAGTAGAATGAGAACCACACCCTCCTATTTCTAGAAACAGGTGGGAGTTTGAACTTTCTACGATTGACAGGTGTTATACCAATCCAATTCTTTTTCTAGTTGGTCACATAGGGTCCGCGTTTCTAACGCGATACTACGGAGCTGGTTGCACAATTCCATAAAATATATTAAATCTTAACATTTTGGACAAATTATTGAAAAGGTATAATTTTTTTACTTTTCTTAATAGATCTCTTTATATTTTAGTGCAATTAAAAACATTTATATATTAATTTAGCACTTTTTCCCTCAGACCCATGGGAATCGAGACCCCAACGCGATCCCGGAAACATGTAACGTAACAGTGCGCTGGTATTGTGGCACCTTAAAATACTATTAAGATTAATATTAATCAAAATATATTTTTCCTGCTCAATACACTACAATTGTATAATTGATGAATTCCACTTTCATAAGCAAAAAGGTAAACATAACAACATATATCTAACTAAAAAATTATAGATTTTCAAATATACCCAGCAATGTGACTTTAAAATTCTACAAATTTAGAAAGGAAAACGAAAATACATTGAATATTAAATAACTATATATTATATATTTTTTTTTGAATGGCTAGGAGTCGCGCTTGGTGCTTGACTCCTGTTAAAAGAAAAAAAAGCGGGAGTTCATGCGCTTTATTAAGAAACACCCCCAGGTGGATCAGGTCCTGTGGGCAAATTAAAATAATGATCGGGGGTGCCCACAAAGGGCCCCCAGAGGCCCGGGTACCACCACCTCCCCGGGACCAACACAAACAAAATGCAGAGAGGCCATGCGGCCCGCTGCCCTGGGGACTGCCAGCTCCTTGGGGCTGTATCAAAACATAATGCGTGGGGGGGCTCTGGTCCTCCTACGCAGCCCTGGAGACCACCACCTCCCCAGGGCTAATTCACTGAAATGTGGGGGGCCAGACAGACCTTCCTGGGCCCTGGGGACCCCCACCTCCCTGGGACTATATTAAATATTAATGTGTGGGGGGGCTCTTGCCCCCCATGCAGTACCAGGGACTGCTACCTCCCCGGGAAAACTGCATACTAAATAATATACGGGGGTCACGCAGCCCCTGGGACCACCACCTCCCTGGGGCTTAATTTTTGTTGGAGGGGGCCATGTGCCCCTCCGTCCGTGGAGCGGTAAATGGCCTTGGGGACCACCAGTCCTCAGGGCCGGCTACAGCAATGTCCCAGTGTGCCCACCTTCAAGACATTGCAGTTTGCTATGGCTTGGCAGGAAGTGGAGCAGAATTGCTTTTGGATAGAGGGAGCTGCATGTCAGCAGCTCCCTCTGTCAGAAAGCAATGCCGGCTCCCACAAGAAGTGGGGAGCCGGCAGGGACTGCGAGAGCATGAGGCTCTCCCCGTGGTCCCAAACACGATGTCCATGCCCTCCCATTTAACAATAAAATAAAAAGTCAAGTCAAGTCAAGTCAAAAGGGCTTTATTTCGATAAAGACATATCATAAAAGCTGGATATAAAAAGGGATAAAAAAGCTATTTACAACAATCTCTAAATTCATTGACTTTAACAAAAAATGCATAAATTCTGTACAAGTTAAAAGGATCAATATAGATTATTAGTTAAAACCAGATTAAACAATACATTTAAGCCTTTTACTTCGAAGATACCAAGCCCATGATAAAAATTTAGAAAGGCCACAAACATATAGTGGACGCGAATCTGACATTAGGATACGCAGAGCCTCAATGTGGGACCTAGTGCCTAACAGTCGACACAATGCTTTAAGCCACTTTTGTCTTGGTTTCATGTATTCCGGACATTGGAACATGAAATGCGCTATTGTCTCAGGGCTGGTTATACAGAAAGGACAAAGTGCGGTTGTCTGAGCCGGGAGTTTCCAGCGTGCTGTGAAAGCTCGTAATGGAAGAGTCCCGAACCTAAACTTGAAATAAAGAGCCCTATCTAGCGGTTTCCCAATAATATCCAGATAAAGTTCCCGAATAGGTAAATCCTTGAACTTTAGGAAATCCTCCGAAAGTTTACCCAGGGAATGATTGGCGTTAGTTCGAGACATGACCCAGTTCCAATACATGGTCTTTAGTATTGCCTTTGGTGGAGAGGACCTACCAGCCCACGCTTCACTTAGTCCAAGATCACCAAGCAAAGCTTTTACATCTTTTAACCACTTTATCTTGTACCATCCCGGTAGTGACATTATTTCAGACAACCCTTTAGCATATTTGGCCAATTCTGGAACTCGCCACAGCCGGGCCCATAAGAGCAATGGTCGGAGTTTTGCAAGATCGCCAATCGGACGACAGCCTAAGTCAAGCATCAACGGTAACATAGGGTGCCCTGAGGAAGTGACATCAGCGACCTGCAAAATTTGTTTTCCGACCTTGACAACTCATCTATATTATAGGTGCCCCATAGCTCGGCCCCATAGAGGGCAGAACTAACTCCTCTTGCTTTGTAAATATCAATAACAGGGGCTATTGGTCTTATTGTACAGAGACGCTGTTCCTTTAGCAGAGCTCCGGTTACCCTCTTATGGGTTAGGAGCATTTTGCATAAATGCGGGGTCAACTGCATGGTATGCGATATGCGTATGCCCAAGTAATCAAATACCTTCTCCCTACCCAAGGGTACAGAATTCAGAACAGGAGGACGTGCAAGTTTTTTGGGGGGATTCATCACTAAATATTTAGTTTTGTCAGTATTAATTACCAAACCCCGCTCCATACAAAAAATCTGAAAGTTATTAAGGAGCTTCTGGAGGCCCATTGGGGACTTAGACAACAAGAGTGTATCATCCGCAAAGAGGAGGGTAGGAACACGCTCGCCCGCCAGGGATGGTTCATCTGAAGGATCTTTTAGCAGATGCTCAACCACACCATTAACATACAAAGAAAAAAGGGTGGGAGCAAGAACACATCCCTGGCGGACCACTCTATCTACCGGAATTCTATTTGTTTTCTCGCCCTGTGTGCCCCATCTAATTTGGGCAAAATTGCCTTCATGGAGCCTCACCAACATTGAAAGAATATAACGTGGGAGACCCATTTTAAAGAGGACTCCCCATAAGATCTCCCTAGGCACAAGGTCAAAGGCAGTCTTTAGGTCGATAAAAGCGAGATAAAGACTGCCTTTGCCTATAACCACAACCTTCCAGTAAATTAACATTAGTCTAAATACTTGCTCCATCGTACCTGTACAAGCTCTAAACTCTGCTTGATAATCGGAGAGGATATCATTTTCATCAATCCATTGTAATATCCTCCCCAATAGAACCTTCCCAGCAACCTTCTGGGTTGTATCTAATAGGCTTATGGGGCGGTAGTTAGAGGGATCGTCCCTTAAACCTTTTTTAAAAATGGGGACGACCTCTGCTCCCTTCCATGACTCAGGGATTGCGGCACCTTTATAAATAGCAACGAGCAGGGAGTGGATAAGCTTCCCCCATTTTAGGGTGTCAAGGCGAAGCAAGTCGCCAGGGATGCCATCACGACCAGCTGCTTTTTGGGGCAAGATAGTACTAATGGCACACTCCACTTCCTTGATTGTGAAATCAGGCTCAATTGTGTCACCCTCCAGGACAGAATAGTTAGATATAGCTGCAACGCTAGGCCCTTGTTGACGGGTATACAATTTAGAGAAGTGATTAAACCATGCTTGACTGGTAAAACTACATGTGATGTGATTACTATCTGGTCTGTTCCTAGCTCTAATTGTATCCCAAAAGCGTCTAGCATCTTTACCGGAACTGGCCTCCTTTAGAGTGTGCCAGTACTCATCTTCCCAGTCGTTCTTGGCACTAGCTATCACCCGTTTATAGTCCTTTCTAGTATACTGTATCGAAAGTTGTGACTTGCCCTTAATAGCCTTAATTAGGGCTGTTTTTGCCTGTCTACATGCAGGTGTAAACCAGTCATGTGTGCCCTTCGGCTTCGAATTTATTGCTGGCTTACCCCCACACGCTTGCTCTAAGAATAATTCTCCTATAGTTTTAATTGTTTCTTCAAAGACAAGTGTTGCCCTACCAGATACAGAAGGAGATTGGGCAACAACGTCCAACTCTGATTGTGAAGTTAATAATGTTTGATCTATAATATTAAGCTTGACTTCATCAAGGGCTATTTTACTCGACTTCAATCGCCTCCCGCAATTAGGAGACTTTAGGGGCGGGCTTATGGACTGTTCCATTTATTTTGCTTGGCCACAAATTATTGAGGGTTAAAGACAACAAGTTATGGTCGCTTTCAACTGTGGGTAAGACCGCCATATCCTGAACTGATTTCCAGAGTATAAAATCAAGAAGGATATAGTCGATCCTTGAGGTATGATTCACCCTATTATAAGTATCAGCACCCATAGGGTCCAAAATTGTTCGGCCGTTAGCAGCTCTTAGCCCGAACTCCATAGTCAGTGCATTTAACTGTATCACCCTTTGGGACCACTTTTTGATCGGTTGAATAGTTAGCACTGGTATGCCCCTTTTTGCATCATCTTCAGCCAAATCCAGGATGTCCTCGGTGCAAGGGGCTCATATGAACAGTTAAAATCTCCCGCAACCAAGACTTGAGCCCCGTCATTACAGGCTCTAAGCTCATTTTCAAGAATGGTTACTATAGGGGAAGAAGAACCATTTTTTGTGCCCCTGACGTAAATATTAAATAACTCAAGGGCTCGCCCCCTGTTAGGATCTCTCAACAAAATTCTTAGGATGTCTGGGCAATTGGTCTGTTTTTGGGTGATATGACATCCAAGAGAGGTGCTCACCCATATAAGAAGGCCCCCCGAGGGGCGGCCCTTCCCTGTACTTGGGGATGTTGCAGGCAAGAAAAAGGTAACATACCCAACTCTATGGAGAGGCTTCAGGCTCCAGGTCTCCTGGAACATACAGATCTTATGCTCTTCTACCAAAGAATTCCATTCTGGCAAGCCCAATTTCCTATTTATGCCTGCCAAATTCCAACTAATAACTTTAAGTTGTTCCATGGTAACAGGAGTACAATTTAATGGTGAATCCAGTTGGTCTCTAGAAGGTTTGGACAGTACTTTAGTTAGATCAGATACCGGGATATACTGGGAGGATGTTTCCGGGTCCAGAGTACCTCCCTGGTCCATTAGATGGACCACCGGGGGCAGATGGTCAATCAAAGAGTTAGCCTGTGGGTATAATGGGGAGTAATGAGTACGTCAAAACCCTAAATCAGGACCAAAATATTCCCCCCTATTACCAAAGTTAAAGGAGGAATAAGGGCAATACTCGTTTGTAGACCTACCCCAGAATTTGTTACCCTGGTTTTGCCATTGAAGTTGGGGCACTTGACGAGGATAGAAATGATCCAAATTAACTGTTCTGATTATACTACTGGTAGACTCATTATGATGATTACAAATGAACTATAATATAATAAAATAAAAAGGAAAAGGCTGGGCCCCGGGTGGAGGCTACATAGCCCCACCCCTGTTGAAAAAAAAGTCTGCCCCCCTCCCCTAACAAAAAATATTTAATAAAAAAAATACTTCAGCAAGTTGCCAGAGGCCACGCCCCGTTCGCCACCACTCTGCAAACGCCCCTCCTGGTGCATGGTGGTTAGGGAATGAAATCCCCTTGAATGCTGAGGGTCTTTGGGGGCCAGCAAGCCCTTTTGTTACCTCCAATAAGTCTAAGAGAGTGGGATTGCTGAGAGGACTTGAAGGCCACACACCCTTTCTCCACCACTCTGCAAACATGCCTCCAGGCATGCTTCTGGTTGGGGAATGAATTCCACTTTCCTCCTAAGGGCCTGAGGACTAAAGGGGAGTACTTCCCCCAAACAGTAGTGCATCAGGAGGAAGGTTTGCAGAGTGGTGGAGAAAGAGGGCATGGCCTCTGACAACCTCTCAGCAATCCAGCTATGTGCAAGTTACTGGAGTTGGCAAGAGGGGTAGTTGGCACCCAAGTCAAAGGGACTTCATTCCCCACTAGTAGAGCACCAGGAGGTGCGTTTGCAGAGTGGTGGAGAACGGGGGCGTGGCCACTGAACATCTCACAGCAAACCCACTGTGTGGAACTTACTGGAGTTAACAGGAGGGGTAGTTGGCCCCCAAGGATCCTGTGGATCAAGGGGACTTCATCCCCCTACTAGCAGTGCTCCAGGAGCCGCATTTGCACAGTGGTGGAGAAAGAGGCCGTGGCATCAGACAACCTCTCAGCAATGCTGCTGTGTTGGTCTTACTGGAGGAAGCAGTAGGAGTAGTTGGCCCCCACGGATGTGCTTGAGGGCCAAACACCCCTTATGTTATCTCCAGTAAGACCTGCACAGCAGGATTGCTAAGAGGTTTTTGGAGGCCACACCCAATTTTTCCACCACTTTGTAAATGCCGCTCTGCTCGTGGTGCACTACTGATTGAGGGATGAAGTCCACTTTACTCCTGAGTGACCTCAGGGGCCGAGAAGCCCTCCTACATCCTGCGGTAAGTCCTACACAGTGGGATTTCTGAGAGCTGGTCAGAGGCTCAGACCCCTTTGTCCACTCCTCTGCAAACATGATTACTAGTTAAAAAACTGTAGAAATTGACTGAAAAAATAAAGGTTACAGGGACATTATAGTTAGCATATAGAATTTAAAAAAACTTCAAAATTCACTGAAAAAACAAAGGTTACAGGGACGTTATAGTTATGGTCAGATCTCACTCATATAAAACCAAAGAAATTTAGCAATTATATTTTGCTAAGCTAACTATAACTTACAACCAAGCAATGCACTGCTTATGACATCACATATTTCATCGCTCATGACATGGTCAGTGATATCACTGATGACATCGCTGATGACATCTCAAATGACATCACTGATGCCATCACTGATGACATCATTCACAGAACCATTCACACACCTCGTCGCACCCCCATAAAACTTCTTGTACACTCACTCACACACCCGCACAACCACTGACATACCCATTCACAGACCTACACCAGTACTCACACACCCACTCAGTCTTCCATAGAGCCATTCACACACCCACTCCCCACTCATACACCCACTTAGGCAACCATTCACTCACCCATCCAGCCACTCAGACAACCAGTTACTCAGCCATACAGCCAGCCACATAACCACACACTCACCCATACAACTACTCACACATCCACTTATTTACTTACAAAGTCACATACCTACTCACACACCAAAATCAGCCTCTCAACACAGCCACTCACTCCCCGATAGAAGCCTTCATACACTCACTTATACAACCACTTAGATACCCATTCACATATCCATACAAGCACTCACACATTCCTGTACTCATCCATGCAGCCATTCACACAGACACTCACTGTCCAATACAGTCACTCACATATGAAGTCACTTATCGAACAACCTATTCAAACAGCCACTCAATCACCCATACAGTTACTTACACACCTAGGGGCATATCAGCAACATTCGGCGATAATTATCGCTAAGCGCTCTTAGCGTGAGGATAATTATCGCCGGGTAACGTGGATTTTTATCGCTGAGATAGCGTGCTATTAGCAACGCTTATCTCCTCAGCGATAAAAATCCTTACGCTAACTGCCTAACGTGAGATTATCGCTGGAAACCCAGCGATAATCTCACGTAGTGTGGCGTTAGCTTGCTGATAGGGTCTCACAAACTTAGCCATGATATCCACCTTCCATAGGATATCATGGCTAAGTCAGTCCTGAAGCAGGCGTAAGGAAAGTAGCGATAACAGGGGTTATCGCTACTTTTCCTGCCGCTATGCTTCATAGCGTGGGGCTTAATGATAGGAGAAATGTCGCTTAGCGACATTTCTTCTGTCATGTTAGGTCAGGAACGCCCACTTTGCATCTCATTAGAGATGCAAAGCTGGGTGTTAGGAATCCCCACGCTAAATGAAGGTTTCACGCGTTAGCGTGGCCTTGCTAATTAGGCGATAAAATTATCGCCGCTTTTCGGCCGAAAACTGCAGCAAAAGCGGCGATAATTTTTCATCGCCAGCTTGTAAATATGCCCCCTAGTCACTTATTCATACAGCCATTCACACACCCACTCACTCACCCATGCAGTTACAGCACACCCACTTACCCACTGATAGAACCACTTACACCGTCACTCAACCACCCATACATCTACTGGTACACTGACTCACGCACCAATACAGCCACTCACACAGCATCTCACTCATTCACAGAGCTACTTACATAACCACTTATACACCCATACAGCCACTCACACACCGATAAGCACAAGGATACATACAGTCACACAGCCACTCTCATGATATATATTAAAAGTAGTATCACTGATTAGTAGTACACCTGGTATATTACTTTAAATTTTGTAGTAGCTTAGTATATATGTTTAACAATCATAAACTCTTACAAAATACTTACACTCACTGGATGGTGTCATCAGTGACGGCATTAGTGATGTAATTTGAGATGTCATCAGGGATTTCACTGACCATGTCATGAGGGAAGTAATATGTGAGGTCATAAGCAGTGTATTGCTGGGGCGTAAGTTAACTATAACTGCTGAATTTCTCTGATTTTGTATGAGTAAAATCTGACCCTAACTATAATGTCCCTGTAACCTTTGTTTTTTTCAGTGAATTTCTAAGGTTCTTTTTAATTCTATTTGTTAAATTTAACGAACGTCCCTGTAACCGTTTTTCCTCCAGTGAAAATATATATATATATATATCTATATATATATATCTATATCTATATCTATATCTATCTATATATCTATATATATATATTACCTACTGGCGGTCGCCAGTAGGTAGTTATAGTTAGGACCACGTTTCCATAGGAAAACCTCAACATTCTATTTTGAATAACTTTGGCGCCGGTCGACGAATCCTCGCGAATTTTTCAAAATAGGTGGGGCGCTACGCTCCGCTCCTACCCTAAAAGTCTCGGGGGGATTCGTCAAGCGGGGGCTGAGATAAAAGGGGGGTCCCAAAACGCGTTTTTCCCATGCATTTTTCCATAGGACCTTTAGACAGAGCTACAGCCCGAACGGCTGAACAGAATTACTAGAAATTTGGCAGAGAGGTAGTCCCTAGGTCAAGGAAGTGCCTTTTGTAGGTTTGGTGTAAATCTGTTCAGTAGATTCTGAGAAAATAGCCTTTAAATCAATATATATATCTGAGCCCGCTTACGGTACGCTTACCGTACGCTTACCGTACGCGTACGGTGGCGTGCGCGAGCGCGATTCTGATTGGCTCTTAGATCTTAGTAAACATTCGAATCGGCCGAAACCAGGAAGCGGCGTCCGCCATTTTGTCTCTCGCACTGAGTGTTATTTATCAAACATGATGCCCAAAAACATGTTACGGGGCTGTTTTGACAACTCCCTCCCACATAGTCATGTTGAGGGAGTCCCCAAACATCCCCCAAGAGCAAAAACGGTTTTATTTTTTTTTGGCAATTTCGCCGAGTACGCTTACCGTACGCTTACCGTACGCGTACGGTAAAAAAATAGGAAAAAAAAAAAACCACTATCCACACTTACCCCACCCCCTGTGCTTTTGGTGGCCGCAGGCCACCAAATGTACAGGGCTTATTACATCTAAAAAAAAACTAAATTTTGGCAACATGAAATTATAAAATCGAAATAAAAAAAACACTATCCACATTGACCCCACCCCCTGTGCTTTTGGTGGCCGAAGGCCACCAAATGTACAGGGCTTATTAAAGTTGATAAAAACCGTGCACGGAACGAACTGCGTTAAGTGGGCGCGCACACCTCGAATGGCGTAAAGTAACTTAGCATTTAAAAAAACGTACAAATTCACTGAAAAAACCATAGGTTTCACACACGTTATAGTTAGGAATTAGCATTTAAAAAACCTTGCAAATTCACTGAAAAAACCATAGGTTTCACACATGTTATAGTTAGCGGAAATTTTACTGATAAAAAACCAATGAAATTGCCCCGTTATAGTTAGTGCTGGCAACTATAACTCACGCGACCGCAATCTTCTGCTGATGACATATGTGTCTTTATAAAAAAAAATATTTGTAATATATGTATAGCTAAAAATGTATGGAAGAAGACATGGGCAAATAAGTGTCTAAATACAGTATTAGCATCAGCAGAGGATTGCGGTCGCGTGAGTTATAGTTGCCAGCACTAACTATAACGGGGCAATTTCATTGGTTTTTTATCAGTAAAATTTCCGCTAACTATAACATGTGTGAAACCTATGGTTTTTTCAGTGAATATATATATATATATATGTATATATATCCTGGCTACCGCATTCGCCAGCCTCGGTAATCCTCCGCACTCACAAAGTAGGTACACGAACCAAGTTATAGTGCAAAATCAATTTTATTTGCCCAGAGCGACGGCCATAACGTTTCGGCTCCTCAGAGCCTTGCTCACATGTATATATTACCTACTGGCGGACGCCAATAGGTAGTTATAGTTAGGACCTAGTTTCCATAGGAAGAACATTTTTTGTTTTTGGCGTCGTTTGATGAATCTTCATGAAATTTTCCACACTAATTCTTTGTTCATGTCAGCTCCTATGTGGGAAGTTTGGGGGTGATTTCTCAAGGGGGAGCCGAGAAAAAAGGGGGGTCCCAAAACGGGTGAACGGAATTACCCCAAATTTGGCGGGGAGAAGGGTCTTGATCTAGAAAGCATGCTTTTGTTTATTTGGTGTAAATCTGTTCAGTAGTTTTTGAGAAATATCGAAATTTACAGATATCAATATTTGGGAATTCTGCCATCTGATTGGCTGAGGCGTTATGAGCACGGGCTTGCTGCTTATTGGTTGTGAGCGCTGCGAGCGGTTGCAACCAGGAAGTGTTGGCCGCCATTTTGTGATTCCGTTGAAGTGAGTAAGGGGAAAAAAGGGCAAAAAGAGTAGGAAAGAGGAGGGTAGGAGCGCTGTGAGGTTTGTGGGGTGGTTAGGGTGTGCTATACAGGGAGTGTGAAGCGATGTATTCACCCCACCAGTGTGAAAGTGCTGTTTTGCCCAGAGTGAGATGTTGCTGAGGTGAGGTGCCGGCACATTCGGGGATGAAATCATGAGCTGATTGCTGTAAACTGATGTGCTCTGGGCGCTGTAGGATACTGGCCGCTGTAGCATAGCTGTGCAAGTGGTGTTAGTATGGGTTTAGAGTATAGCGGTGTGAGCTCTGTGGGGTGGTTAGGGTGTGCTATACAGGGAGTGTGAAGTGAAGTATTCACCCCTACCGGTGTGAAAATGCTGTTTTGACCAGAGTGAGATGGTGCTGAGGTGAGGTGCCAGTACACTCAGGGATGAAACCGTGAGTTGATTGCTGTAAACTGATGTGATCCTGGCGCTGTAGCTTACTGGCCGCTGTAGCATAGCTGTGCAAGTGGTGTTAGTATGGGTTTAGACCATAGCGGGAGTGGGAAGCAAACTACTCACCCCTACCGGTCTGAAGACTCGAATGGAGTGGTTTAGCAAGCAGGAATAAAGAAATAATCGTGAAGAATATAATGCAGAATGTTGCAATGCCACAGAAGAAAAATTGTGAAATCAGGTGTGTTTAAGAAAGTGGCTGTGTGGGATAAAGCGATGGAGTCTGCAACTTATATAAAAAGTGTCTTTATGTAAGTGCCATAAATGGAACCACTGGTGCAAGAGCTAAGGCATCCAGCTGAGGCAAACTCCAACCGCTTTTGCTGTATTCAAACCTAAGCTCCTGCATCAGTCAATTCCACATTACATGTTACAGTTCCATGTGACATAAACAATACCTATTAGACATGAATGACTGTAAATTGTAGAATGAAAATAAAGGTAGGATACGATTACCACACTGTGCTAAACAGTTCCTAAACAATGCCTTGTTTTTTTATCTTGATCGCCAGTTCGTGAGCAGAAGCTGAGGATGAGCTAATTTGTGTGAAAGGGCTTCGTGGATTAGAGGCAGGCAGAGAGACTTGTGTGCAAAGAATAGATATGGTTTCAAAATGGATGTTGGGTTTAGGCTAATTTAGCAAGTAAATAGCGTATTTGCATAGGCCAAACATCATCCATTCCTGGTTAGTGTGGAGAGGTAAGCGCCAATAATGAAAACAGAGTTCAAATGCCTAAGCATACTTAGAAAGTTAATGAAGTGTATTAAAAACTTTAATAGGAAAAAGTCAAAAAAGTTTGAAAACATCAATCCAAGAATAAAGTGAATTTCTTACAAGTCATGGAGATTGCAGTCCGGAAGTTCTTCAGTGGCTTGAGTTGTGTAATGTTCCAAGAGGCGATTGTTGCCATCGTGTGAGAAAAGCGAAGCAATCCAATTCATATCCTCGAAGGGACAGTAATGTTCCTAGAATGTTGGAGCGGTAATTTGAATTGGCAGGCAATCTGCGATGTTGTCAAAGGTCACAGGTTGCAGGAGATCTTTCGCGGCTGCGCAGAATTCCCATTCCACCAGGATACCTTTTTGCTTTGCATCCGCCATTGCTCCACTGCCCGAACAATCAAGTTAATGGTTTTCAAGAAACTTCATTACCTGCTGGATAGCGGGAGCGTTTGCTGGGATGTTGGCAAGGCATAGATTCATTCGCCAGTCGATTGGGTAAGTTTTGCAATAAAAAGATAGTTGCACGCAGATTGTATATGTGTAAATAAATGTCATGTTGCTGGCTCCCATAATAGATAGAGGCAGGCAGCCGAAAAGTTGTTCCATTTTTTCACAGTATTGATGTAGCTTCACGTAGAGGCGTATTCTGTTGGACATGCTTGTTACCACAGGGAGTGTAGCCATTTTTAACAAGCTAAAATAGTAGTAGGATGGCCGCAAACAGAGCGTGAATTATGGGCACTGTTGCTGTTATTCCAGAGATGATCGAATGAATGAAGTCTGGTATTAGACGAAAAACAGTTTGAAAGCCTGTGAGAAGGCCGGAGGAGACAATGTTAAAAAAGTGTGCCAGACCTTAAATGTCAGATGTGTTGAAAATTGTGTAACAATTCACAAAGTGTAATGGGAGGTTCGTATTTAAAAGGGAGTGTATTTTACTTGAAGTTTGTGCTATCTGCTGTCGATAAATTACTTTTAGAGAAGTGAGGGACACTTCTGTTTGAAACAAAAGCGCTTTCAGTTTGCTCCGTTTAATAAAATCTGTTTTCAAAGTAGGTATTGAAGGGCAAGTTGAACTTTGGGAGTTACTTTGTGTGGGTGGGAATAGAGATTGCCAGAGGAAGTTATCCGGTTTGAAACAGTAAGGACATACGGTATGCCAGCTCACATTGCGTAGCAGTCCATGTTATTAAGAAGCAGATAACTGCCGTTAGAAAGCTGTGTGAATGTTGGTCTGATTGTGGGAGTTGGCGTGCTTTTATGAAAGCATGCAAGATTGGGGGCTGTAAGCTTAGAAGCGTCGTGCAGTTGGACATACTTGCATAGTAATGAATGACTGCCATTGTGGTCGCACTTTTTACCTGTGAGAAAAACTTCTGTATCCTCTTTAAGACAGCGATATGTAAATGGGAGAAACCACTGCTCGTAAATAAACGCTCTACCATATATAATCACATACAACATGACAAACAACATGTACACCTAGCAGACACAATGACACTACGTACTATGAGAACCGTGGCTAGCCATGGACACAAACCAAACATGGCATGGCACCTCTGCCACACAATGCAAAATGCGGGGAGAGATGGGAGCAAAGTATGTGCGAAGGTGGCAAGTGATTCTCGATTATAAAAGTATACAATGCAAAGTGTTGAGGGGATGTGCCGGAGAGACTTGAGTATGCAGAGCACAGACATTTACATGTCAACATACACTGATGGTCTATTGAGTGAAGTCGACTGTGGACGCAACCATGATAGTACAGCCAGTAGGGAAGATTAAGAAAACATAGCGCGTATGTGCCCCCCCACCCCCTCCCCCAAATCTTTAGCGTAGTGGGCTGGCTCGGCGTACGCAAGGATACCGTAGGGGTATGAATAAAAGGCACGTTTCTCTGGGTGTGGTTGTCTTCTGGAATGGCGAACATGTCTGTCAGATCTGCGCAGCTTACACCGCTACGAAGGTGGCTACGGGAATAATGCTGTCAACCTGCTGCTACCCAGAAACCGTCATGGCCGCTGCAACGCACATATGCCCCACAGTTCACCTTTCGACACCGTCGAATGTGAAAGAGGGCCCACCACGTGCCAGCGGAAGCATTTGGGCTGAGGTCTGCCAGCTGGGAAGGCTCCTGAGATCAACGCTGGCTACCGCGGCACAGGCAGACAGCGCCCAGCCTGAAGCCCAACACCGTGAAGTGCTCTGTATACTACTAACACAGTAGTCGAAGAGGTACCAACAGTGGAACGGTGTCTTGATCCCACAATGGACGATGTTAGAACTGCATCTGAGAGTGCAGATGAAGGTACTCCCTTCGACCAGGTGCAAGCAACTCGAGGTCCCAACAGTGGAACGGTGTCTTGATCCCACAATGGACGATGTCCGATATTACCTGCTGTTTGTGAATTTTCACAGAAGTCCCTGCGTTGACATGCATCAGACTCTGTGCTTCCGTAGCTAAGTGCTGCACATGATTATTGTGTTTCGTTGACACCAGTTGGTGGAGTTCACAGCGTTACAGCAGGTCTGAACAGTGGAACGGGGTCTTGATCCGAAAATGGACTATGTTAGAACTGCATCTGAGAGTGCAGATGAAGATACTCCCTTCGATCAGGTGCAAGCAACTCTAGGTCCCAACAGTGGAACAGTGTCTTGATCCCAAAATGGACGATGTCCGAAATTACATGCTGCTTGGTTTTCACAGAACTCCCTCCGTTGAGGTGCATCAGACTCTGTGCATCCGCAGCTAACTGCTGCACATGATTATTGGGCTTGGTTGACTGCAGTCGGTAGAGTACACCGTGGTACAGCAGGTCAGAACAGTGAAACGGGGTCTTGATTCTGTGATTGAGGATGTCAGAAGTTAAAGTTTGTGATGATTTATGTGTACCCACTCTGATCAGGTGCAACCAACTGCGTGCTTCCGAATCCATTGGCACGTGGCTGTGAGGCGTTAATGACAACTGCCTCTGGCCTACAGTGCGGTCAGCAGGGCTCAAAATTCAGATGGAGTGGTGATTGTTTAATTACAGAATCCAGTAGGCAACTAACTACAACGTCTATTGAAATATCACAATAGCCTTTTAGTAGAAGTTTTTTAAGATGACTTATTGGTCTAGTACAATGACCAAATTCTTCTTGGTAGTGGTAAAGAACACTGAATAACAGTGTACACAGTGAACAGCAGAGATCGCAATTCGAATTGTTTTGATTTATTTATTGCAGAGTTTTGTGTAATTTATGTTGTTGTATTTTGTGAAGAGACATAAGAAAAAGTATTCATGGAAGACTGTGCTCACTACTGCCTTCAATTTACACTGCAGACAGCAGTGTTCATAATTCAGATCGAGTCGCTATTGTAGATGACGCAGTCCTGTAGGTAAAAGACATTGCTCCAGTGCGCTCTGTCCGCACCACGCATACGCATCATCACAGGGTCCACACATGGTTTTTGTTGCTTCGCGTACGGCAAACTGGGCAGCTCAAGCTTTTTGTGTATTATTTCAGATCTACTGCCTGTATCTTAGTATACCACAAGTTATGGTTGTTTTACAATAGAATCTTTTCTGTATTATTTCACATCTAGTGTCCCAACCTTACTGCAGCACAAACTGTTGACCCTTTTATTATTGAATCTCTGTGTGTGATCCAATGATTACTGTTGTAGTTGATGCTAGCAGCAACCATTCCCTGAAGGCTGCTTTACACTCACCCCACACGCATCCAGCACAGACGTCACTGGATATGTAACCCTGGTAATAAAAAGGAGTCGAGTGCACGTGCCCGTACCCCCTTCCACTATCTATCTGTGTCCGTGTGTTCATTATGTATGCATGATACTGCCCCTGGGCCGTACCACATTACATTTTGCTGTGGACAACGTATGCAACCATGTTACCTCTGGCAGTGGGGAAAAGTTATGTTATGTAGCTTTTAGATGCATGGCTATTAAGGGTGGGCGACAATTTCCGTGCCGCTCGCGGAAATTGCGAAAATTTGACATTTTTGCGTTCCGCGCGGAACGCGAAAATGTCAAAACTTCCGCAATCCACGAGGGAAGCGGAAATTGGCGCCCACCCTTAGTGATAACCCACATTTGTGCATGCATTAGCAGAGACCTATTGTGTTTGCCAATGATTTTTGCCACTGTAAGCATGGGGTTTGAAACCCCAGTATGCAAACTTCCCACTGTGCAACAGCCAGGCTGAAGGAGCCGGTGAGGCATGGGCCCTCCGGGGGGTGAGAACCTGGGAGACAGAATGAAAGTGTGTGGGGGGAAGAGGTAGAGACCCTGGGGCAGTGAGCGAAGAGCACATAAAAGGGGCATCTTACCTTGTGGTGTCTGTGGTCCCTTTGGCTTCGTTTCAAGTCGGCTCACTCGACGTCCTCCGGCTGCCTTTGCTTTTCTTTCACTCAACTGATTTTAGTTCCTTCCCCCTCCTTCGCGGGCCTCTCTGCCACCAGTCACCAGGGTGTCCCCCCTCTTTAGTCTGCGTTCCTCCGTTCTCCTCCTTCCACAGTAGTGTTTTCCTGCCCTTTTCCCTTATCCGGTTTCCCCGATCGCTCGCCCACATTTCGTTTCTTTTTGCCTCTCCCCCGGATTCGCCCCTGTGCTCTCAGTGCTCCTTTTTCTCGGTTTCCTCTGTGCTCTGCCTCTCTTCCTCCTCTGTTTCTCTACTTTCTCTATGCAGTCAGTCTCACCCTCCCTCTCAGGCGGTCTCTTCCTCCGATGCGGCTTCCAGCTCAGGGCCCCCGCCCTCTGACAGGAAAGCGAAACTTGCCGGTCCCCGTGCTGCTGACAGGGACCAGCCCCTGATCAGGAGGGGGAGGGTTGCCTTGGTGAGCTGCACATGGCTGCTCAAACTGATGTACTCTGGGAGCTGTAGTCCCACAGTCATCACAACTAAAGCAATAGGATTAACGCACAAAGCAGTCATTGTTTTTAATAGAAGCCCAAAATTGCAAATGAGGGGTGCCTTAAACAAGGAGAACAACTAGTTATTTGATATTCCCAAAAGGCAGAGAAAAGCAGGCTGTGCGCCCTAGGGGGGTCTGGAACACGGCTTATGCATGTGTCACGCGCCTTCACACTAAAACACCCTATGGCAGGTCTATTATTCTATCCAACTGCACCCCTTTCTTAAGTTTCTAGGCACTGCATATGTTCAGTCGGCACTCCCCATGGCTCAGGTATAGTCTCATTATAGCAGTGGGAGATTTTCCTGTTGTTGATCCACTGACCTCTGCAGCATGACATCATGAACCGTTCTGTCTTAGCCATTCTTACACACAAAAATTAAACCTCAACAGGAAGCACTTACTTATACTAAATTTGACCTTCAACTCGGGCACCTGCTTTATTTATATCTGTAAGTCTTACAGATATAAATAAAGCAGGTGCCCAAGTTGAAGGTCAAATTCAGTAACGCATTAATCAGCACAAAATCTCCGCGATCACGCGAAATTTTGCATGATCGCGGAGATTTTTTGCTGTTTCGTGATATTTTGCGAAAGGCACTTTCGCAAATTCGCAGGTGGAATGCTGCTTTACAGAGCATGAATATTGATGAAGATAATGGTTGCATGTTGTGTGTACTGTCAGATATGTGTACATAGCAACAAGTTTTCAAAAAAGCTCTGCAAGCAGAAGAGGAGTCTCTCATCAAACACTGTAGAGAGAATGGCGAAAATGGGTGGGGTCCTCCAAATGTTACAATGGGAAATGTTATGAACCAATCAAATGCTTTTCTTTAAGGTCACATGGCAATCACGCAGCGAGCGTGCAAGGAGGCCACACCCGATGCGATTTTGAGAAAATATTACCATACTATAAGTTTATTAAAGTTAGAAATATATAAATGTTAAAAATATTTTAGATTATCGCTTGTTCCCATATACACTTTAAACTTATTTAGATATAGTTTTGAGACGAATTGTGCTCCCGGCACGACAACATACGTCTATGATTTAACACAGGGCCTGGCAGCGTGCACTCGTCTCGTATGCAACACGCAGGGGGCGTGACCCCATACGTACATGACGTAAGGTGCGGCTCGGTACTGTGCACCCGTCGCAAACTAAAGTGGCAGCTGGCACGACCACATACATATATGATGTTACACGGGATGCGGTGCCACGAACCTGTCGGATACGAAATTCGCATCCCTTACGAGTTTAGCAATATGGTGGATAGGATTGGCATGCTGATGGAGCTTGGTACACTACTGGTATGGGACTTCAGTTTTCACCCAAAAAAACCCGATATACATACTTTTTTTTGAAGATATAAAACATTACAAATTTTTCAAATTGAAAACAAAAGAGGATAATAGAGTTCCAAAATATTTTTTTTAAAAATAGAAAAAATATAGGTTTTATAAATATTAAAATATGAAATTAACATTTAAAAAACCTTCGAAATTCACTGAAAAAAAATAGGTTTTACAGACGTTATAGTTAGGAATTAGCATTTAAAAAACCTTAGAAATTCACTGAAAAAAACATAGGTTTCAGGGACGTTATAGTTAGTTGGACATTTGACTCATAAAACCAGAGAAATTTGCCCGTTATAGTTAGTTGAGCTAACTATAACTCGCGCGCCCGCAATGCACTGGTGATGACGTCACATATTATATCACTCATGACATGGTCAGTGACATCACTGATGACATCACTGATGACATCTCAAATGACATAACTGATGACATCCCTGATGACATCATCCACCTGATAATCTGATGCACATACTGATGGCCTAATATAAACTTTGAAACACGCACTCTAAAATACAGACTACTATTTTTGAAACCATTCACACAAAAATGCCAGATACTACATACCACTACATACCACACACTATTTCCTAGGTCTACACTCACATCCACTCACTTATACATGCAGTTACTCATCAATACAGTACTATAATATGTACTCATACACTTATACATACAGTCACAGTCCGCCACTCATCCATAGAGTTACTCACACACCTAGTCAGTCATGCAAAGAATCAATCACATACCCATTTACTCATGTATACAGTTATACACACCAACTGTGTTATTTAAACACACACCACATCACTTATTTATGCAGATGCTAACACATACTTACTGTCTTATACAATCACTGATACAAGCAGACACTTTTATACACCCACTCCTTCAAATAACTTACTCTCACGTATAGTCATTTATATACTCCAACATTCACATATACTGCCTTAAAATATTTGTAGTTACTCACACATATACCAGTGAGACATTCATTCACTCACCAACACACCCATACACACACTAACTCACCCATACAGCCCTTCCCAGATGTACTTTTGAATCCATACAACCAGTGAATCACCCACTCAGACATGTATGCACAGAATCACACACCCCCCCCACACACCCACACAGACACTCAGGCACTCATACAGATACTCAGACAACAAATCAATAACCCATATAGACACTCATGTAGCTACTCACCAACCCATGCAGCCGCTTATACACCAACTGAGACACTAATACAGATTTTCACACAGTTTAGTCACTAACCCATACATTCAGTAACACATGTTCAATCACTCAGTTATACAGTCAGGCACGCACCTACAAAATAATCCGTTCAGGGACTTGTAAATACACTCTTTCTTCAATACACCTTGGCAGAAATATATATGAAAAATATTTAAACTTTACAGAAACACACATTCACTGGATGATGTCATCAGTGATGTCATTTGAGATGTCATCAGTGATGTCATCAGTGATGTCACTGACCATCTCATAAGTGATGTAATATGTGACGTCATCACCAGTGCGAGTTATAGTTAGCTCAACTAACTTGTTTCGCGATATCCTCTGCCTCAAAGGGGTGGCGGGCTGCCGGCAAGGACGCGACCCTTATTATTCCATCAATCAATCCTTTGCTCAAAAAAGATTGCGCCGAGCCCCAATTTGTTCATAACAGCATGCTTTATTCCATCAGGTTTGTGGCAAACAACTCCCGACGCGTTTCGAAACCCTCCGGTTTCTTGGTCACGGGTCGATACGATGTTGACACACGTCACATGATATAGTACACAATGTGTAAATAAAATAAAAAAAGGACTACATTGCTGCCAGGTTCACATAGCTAGCATAGGCGCCATCTTTAAATAATAAGATGATACTGAGTTTCAACAGTTAATTCACAGCATTTCCCTTAAATTTAAACGAATTCAATTGGACATTTAATTGATTTATATAATGAAATTTCAAAATGATGATTACAAGTCCATTGATTATATAACATATATCATTTGCGATTGCATCATCGTAATTAAACTGATCATGTCAATTACCCCAAGTGGGTATACTGTGATATCTGTTTCGTTTAACCGCCCCAGTGGGCAAACATTTATCAATTGAAATTGAGATTCAATTCAAAAGTTCAGTTCATTTTTCAAAATTCCAACAGATGGCTAACGCTGCATATTTCTCAACCTCTGGCAAAAGCTCCGTCTCCTATAGAAATAAATCATAAATGTGCATCAATAAAATAGTATGATATATACCAAAATTTTAAAAGACATCATAAACATCATATCACAGGAGGCAATGTGACTTCATCATGATTCTATTTACATAACAGTTTATACAGTTCAAAGAAGGCCAGAAAAACCGTTTCAACCAAGGTGGACTGACAGTTCCTCATCTTTATTGATGCCCACCGGATGCACAGTGTCATATTTTATAATCAATCTAGATTCTAACCTGCGCAACTCCTGAATTCTATTCCCTCCCCGTTCGGAGAAAGGAATTCTATCTAGGGCACAATATCTCAATAGACTAGTGTCTTTATTATGGCATTCCTTAAAATGACGCGCAATTGGATACTGTTTGTCCTCATTGATTATGGCTCGCATATGTTCTAAAATGCGTAATTTAACCTGGTTGATAGTGCTGCCAAAATACACCCGTTCACAAGGGCATATTAAAGCATAGACACAAAAATCAGACTTGCAGCTTAGGTGTTTAGAAATGACAAATGGTTTTGAAGATTTTGATAAGACTATCTGTTTGCAATTCAAACTGTTCCTACAAGCTTTGCAGGAGGCACATTTATAGAATCCCTGGATTTTAAAGTGGGGATCCTTTTCATCTGTTAGCATACTTTACATAAAAGATCTTTCAATGCTGGACATCGTCGGAATGTAATACTGGGATAACTTTTGAAACTCTTTTCAAAAGTACTATCAACACTCAGTACATTCCAAAAAATTTTCAAACACTTTCTGACGTCATTCGCTTGGTTACTAAAGGTAGTGATAAATCTTATCAGTTCTGTGTCAGTGTCTGTTACATCTTTTCTGACTAACAGATCTTCTCTTTTTATTTTTCTTACCTTTTCACATGCTTTTCTGATGACTTTTTGTGAGTAGCCCCTCTCCTCAAATCTACTCTTCATGACATTCATTTCTTTTGCAAAGGCCATTTCTGAACTACAGTTACGTCTGGCCCGTAATAGTTCTCCGTAAGGGATACTATTAATCAGGTTTGGAGGATGACAACTTGAGGCATGTAAAATGCTATTCCCCGCCGTGTTTTTACGGAATAGTTTACTCTCCAAGTGGTTCCCATTCACTTCAACTAATACATCTAAAAACTCTATAGATTTTTTATCTCTTGTGTAGGTGAATTTCAAATTAAGACTATTTTCGTTGAGTGAATTCACAAACTCCATTGCTTCTGTTTGATCTCCTCTCCAAATACAAAAGATGTCATCAATGTATCGGGCCCAGAGGACGACCTGGTCGTTAAAGGCACTGATGTTTTCCGCCACCTGCTCCTCCCACCAGCCCAGGTACAAACCTGCGTAACTGGGGGCGAAGCAAGTCCCCATTGCCGTCCCCTGGGCCTGACAATATATCACGTGGTCAAATATGAAAAAGTTGTTCTTAAGGCATGCTGACATCATATTCAGCAACATTTCAGTATGCATCAAAAAACACACAGGTCTATCTTTTAAGTTATGCCTACAGGCCTCAAGGCCCAACTCATGTGGTATGCAGGTATATATATATATAGTCGCTTGTATTCTAAACCTAACACAGGGGGAACCTTAAGGGAGCTTAAGGGTTTTTACCCTTGTGGTAAATGTAGGCCTGTGTGAATAGTAGAAGGACTCTCACATATCAGGTAATTGGTCTTAAGAAGCCCAAATTTATAAATAAGTTTCTCACATGTAACAGCGCCTATGTGGTTTATTGTCTTGAATGCCCATGTGGACTGCGTTATATTGGCAGCACTATCCATCCAGTAAAAATAAGAATCTTAGAACACATGAGAGCAATAGCCAAGAATGATGCAACCTATTCAGTGGCAAGACATTTTGGTGAGAAACATGGAAACAACAGGGAGCTGTTGCGTTTTTATGGGCTAGACCAGGTCCCCATGAACATCAGGGGAGGGGACAGGATTAAACAATTACTTAGATTGGAATCTAGGTTTATTATTGATCTGAGCACAAAGATGCCAAAGGGAATGAACGTGGGGGAAGAACTGGCAGTGCACTTGGGTGATTAATCTCTGTATTGATGAATTTTATGATTGATTGATATCTTCATAGCTGTAAAGTCAGATTTATGTACTCTTGATGATTAGCTTTACGGGATGGTATACAATGCAACATGGGAATGTAGTGTTTAAGCCGATACACGGCAGTATACGAGTGAACTGAACTCAGAATTTGGCCGATACACAGCGTGATTGATTTGTTCTGGACAAACATGATTTGTTAATTGTATGTAAGATATACTATTTTAATCTTTTTTACAAATAATGTGATTTCACATTTTTTTGTTCTACGCTGAAAATAATTCAGTAATGTTTGTCCTGTACATCGGGCTTGATGGGGGATTATACTCTCCAACATGGCGCCTGCATATGTGAGTTCAGTGGTCTCTTTTTGATTTCCATGCAAAACACATCATGTGACCATTGTCGTAATTTTAAATGTGAGCCGTTTTCTGGCGCGAAACTTAAAAACATTAGACTAAGGCGTTAGCCGAAACGCGTCATGTTTCAAAGTGGATGAATTAAAAAGAAATTTGAAAGAAAACCTCCTGTGAGTGCTTTCCTTATACCAGCAAGGATAAAGGAGTGAGCGAGCATTGACAACGCGGATGCACCTCCGCGTACGAAGCACCCGTCCGTGAGTGCGCTGGTCTGAGGTGCAGTTGGAGCCATTATATATATATATATATATATATATATATATATATTACAGATTCCTTATGTTTCACAACAATAAGGTAAAGTCGCACTCAGGATTTATTTTAGAGAAAAAAGTTTTTCTGACTGACGCGTTTCAACCTCACGGTCTTTGTCAAAGTCACGCCTTGAAAAGGAAGTGGCTGTACTTAAATTTTTTCTAAATCAATGTATAAACATAAAAGAAATACACACATGTTGGAATCTTGTCCCAGAGTGAAGACAGACTCTGCTCACATTTTAAAGAAATAATAAATGAATAAATGCATCACAGTTGATATAAAGACATAATATACATATATATATATATATATATATATACACAATGTGAAACAACAAAATTAGGACATTTTATTTGTTAAGCGCAAGGATGTACTAGGTCCATAGGTGCTGCCTCACCAGAGTAAATGAATAGGAATATAAATGCCGGCATGGTGTTATGGACTCTGAGGCATTATAGTGCACACACGCACCTCTCCTATTTCAGACCCTGTGGCGCTGTGTCATAGCATGGACTGACTGTTGCACATGCAATAGCTGTTCTATCTAATTGCAGCTAACAGTGAAAAATTCCATTTTAAACTATAGTCAATGACTGTATTTACAGGGTGTGTGCCTGAAAACGGGAGAAGCAGTTGGGGTGTTTTGTATATCCTCAGTAGTTGCCAAGTGGCAGTGTGGATCCGAAATAAAGAGGAAAATACTACTAATAAATTAGGTAAATAAAGAAACAGTCAAATGTAATGCCAAGTGGAATAGTCTGCCGTCGTAGCCGATTACCATAAAAAACCTCAAGTGATTCTGGCTGGCAAAGATGAAAGACACTGAGACCCCACTTCTAATAAATAAATAAATAACAAAAGAAATTATAAAACACACAAACGACACCCCACCCTAGGTGCTATTTATCAAGTGCGAGGAACATGGTCACTAATAGTCCAAGCAGCCGCTTAGAATGGATGACAGTCATGTTATAATAATAGAGATGCAGAATGGAAAGAAAGGAGGAAAGTGGTCAGAGGGGTTATAGAGGAGATGTTTCAGACCGAAGGTGAAGAGGGAGGAATAAAGTAGGGATTATTCGCAGGGGAGAGAGAGAGAGAGAGAGAGAGAGAGAGAGAGGAGAGGACGAAAGAGCAAGAATGGTTGATACATTGGGAGATACCAAAACACATATAAAGATAACAATATATACAGTGTCCAAAATCATGGAAGGGCACCACTGGTATAGAGCATCTCCTCTATCCTAGATGGACATGAAGGTCTTCCTCACGATTCAGGCTTCCTGGAATCTTGCTGTGTAGTCGGACAGTATACTCAGATATTTATATACACACACACACACACATATAGGTCTCTGGGCACTTTACCACTGCTGATAACTGCTAAAGTGCAAGTGCTCCCTATCTAAAATGTAATTGTGTTTGGTTTCTCCATGATTGACCTATTTGAATTACTAGTAAGTCCCTATTACAGTTCACCAGGTGTGCACAGGGCCTATAAATCAGATGCTACTATTGGTCTGGAGCCAGGGCAAGGAAGGGCAGGGGGGTCTTGTGCACTACAAAGACCATTATTTGAAATGTTCTCACTTCAAAGGCTGAATGGGGTATAAGTACTTGACCTCTGACACCATATACTCAGAAAACTTCTGGACAGAAGATATTCTGCCAGGTAGAAGAGATGTGTTGCTGTCAGGAGAGACTGCCACTTTTTATTTGCTTTGCTGTGTTGGCCTGGAGCTCGCTACTTCTGTCATGGGAGTAAAAGGACTGGACTTTGCTTTCTACATTCTACTTTATAAAGTTCCCCAAGGGCTTGAGTTAAACGTGCTACACTGTCAGAAACCAGGCACTTCCGTTGTCTCTTCATGATGGAAAGTAACCAAGGGCCAGATGTAAGGAAGGTCTTTTCCCACTTTGTGCATATGGGAAAGTGTGTTAGTAAATATGGGCTCAAGGGAATAGAGGAAAAGGGCATTTTCTGGTTTTCAGTGAACGTTCTGTGTCTGCCACGCTCTAAGTATAGTCTGTAAATCTTACCTCAATAGCTATCTTAGTGGACTTGCTCCTTCCACAGTGCATCTGCCATCCCCCACAGCCCCACTCCCTTCAGTGTCCATTCCCACTCCTGTGTTTCCCCCCTCCCAGCTGTCGAGCACCACTAGTTACTGGTGACCACTGCACGGTGAAAGTACAGTTCACTATCCCTTCCAATGCTAAGATCAACCCCCTGCTGAAGAAGCTATCCTCAGACCCAACGGACCTCAAGAACTTCAGACCAATCTAACTCCTTCCCTTCCCAGCCAAAGTCATAGAGAAGGCCATCAATGCCCAAATCTCTGAATTCATCAAAGTTAACCACGCCTTGGACACCTCCCAATCCGACTTCCGAAACAACCACAGCACAGAGACTGCACTCCTCGCTGCCACAGATGACATCCGCTCCCCCTTGAACGGGGCAAGACCACAGCCTTCATCCTTCTAGGCCGCCTTTGACACCGTCTCCAACCACACCTTAATCACAAGACTCCATGATGCGGGCATCCGCAACACGGCTTTGGACTGGATCCACTCCTTCCTCACCAGCAGTACCCAGTGAGTCAGACTAATGCCGTTCCTCTCAGAACCTACAGAGATCAGCTGTGGAGTACCCCATGGTTCCTCCCTGAGCTCCACCCTCTTCAACATCTACAAGGTCCCCCTCAAAACCATTGTCAGCAGCCATGGACTTAACATCATCTCCTACGCCAATGACACCCAGCTGATCCTCTCCCCCACCAATAAACCCACAACCACCAGAACCAACTGGCACAGTGGAATGAAGGCTATTGCTACCTGGATGACACAGCTGCCTCAAGCTCAACTCGGACAAGATCGAAGTACTCATCTTGGGACAAACCCCTGCAACCTGGGACGGCTCATGCTGGCCAGCTGCTCTGGGTTCTCCCCCCACCCCGATGGAGCACGCATGCAACCTCGGCATCATACTGGACTCATCACTCACTATGAACCGCCAAATCAATGCAGTTTCCTCAGTCTGCTTCCACACGCTCCACCTGCTTCGAAAGACATTCAGATGAATCCCAACAGAATCCAGAAAGACGGTCTCCCATGCACTCATCGCCAGCAGACTCGATTACTGCAACACATTCTACTCCGGTGTCACCCAGAAACAGTTCAAGAAACTACAGAATGTAAAAAACGCTGCCGCCAACTGGTCCTCGACAACCCCAAGCGCAGCCACATCACGCAACACCTCTGACAACTCCACTAGCTCCCAGTCAACAAGAGAGTCACTTTCAAGCTTCTCACTCACACCTACAACACCCTACACAACGAATGACCCGCATACCCGAGCCACAGCCGCACATTCCATGTACCCGCCACACAACACCGGTCCTCCAAACTAACCCTCACCTTTGTCCCCAGGATCCACAAGACCAGAACAGGAGGAAGGTTGTTCTCCTACCTCGCCACCAAGACCTGCAACACCCTGCTCCTGCACATCAGGCAATCCACGTCGCTGACCCAATTTAGGAAGGACCTTAAGACCTGGTTCTTCTAATAATCCTCCACCCAGTCCGAACAGCAGGCCCCCTCCCCCAGCACCTTGAGAGCCTCACAGGTGAGTAGCCACTCTCTACAAGTCCCTAATTGATTTATTGATTGATCTGTGCACATTATCCTATTCTCAGTGGTTTGCCAATGGATGCATCATTAGTGTCTGCAGAGTAGAACAACAACTACTGTCTTTATTTTTTTTACATTATTGTCTACGAGTATGCAAATATGCATTCAGTGAGAGACTGATCTATGAGCTCTTTTGAATAATGTGTATGTTTTTGTAGGATTTGGTGATCCGCCTTAAAACCTGGAGGAGAAATCCCACAGGAAGTGAGCAGATACCTTCGGACTGCCTGGGATGCCATTACATTTACTATGAGTCGCCCAGTCTGTCTGCTTTTTCGGTTGTAACGGCATGCTGCATCAACAGACAATGCGTCTGGAGCTGCTGTTGTTTGTCTTGGACAGAATCGAAGTCCCTGTCTGATTCACTGGGCTGAAATTTTACTAAACCTGCCGACAGTGCTCAGCGTCTGCTGAACCGATGGCTCGGGCCATAGACGAGTGATTCATTCCGGAAATTTCAGCCATGTTGGGATCATGTGCCGCCATCAACAATGTCTACCTGAAATCGGAAACAGATGTGCTGAAAGTAATGGCACTGATCCATAATATAGTTCATTTATTCTGAGCATGGCCCTCATAATTCTTCATTTGTACTTGATGCACCTATGAAGGTGTGCAGTGATACAGGAGAACAGTGGAAATACTAAAAGGGTGTAAGGGGCTCATGGCCCTCCCTGGCTTGCTCTTATGTACCCAAGGCTCCCGTTGCCTGGCCTCTCATGTGATCTATATTTGCTTGCATTTTGAAACAAAACTGCAAGCACTTGCGTTTCAGAAGTAAGATATACCACACATCCTGTTGCCTGTATTGATTGAAGGTGCCTAGGAAGGGCCAATACAGAAGGAGGCAATTTGTTTCAAGACTTTGTGCCACCACAGAGTCATGCAAAGTAACACAAAAGAGCACAACGTATTGCTAGGGGATTTACTTTCCAGTGCAAAACTTTTTGGACTGCAAAGTAGCCCATTTTGTTCTTACATTTTACACAATGCATGTGTGCTGTACCATACAGCACATATCTAATGCGTGAATTGCTAAAAAGCTCTCTAACCGTGGTATTTTGAACTGGAAGGGTATCTTTCCAGTACAAAACCCATGCTAGACATAACACTCACACTTTTGCAGTACAAAGGTGTGAGTGTGTCGCTAGACAGCCTGTATGAATGCCAGCACAGGTAAAGAGGGCAGTAGCAGACCATAGTTAATAAATATGGCACTGCCCTGTTGCTTTCTACTCTTAGTGCAACATAGAACTGCACTATAATGTAATAAATCTGCGCCAAGGTGTTGTTACGGCGCACAGAGAGCAGACAGGGAGGTACTCATGGGCACCTTCAACTGAGAGCGCAAACTGGGACGTTATATTGATTGAGAGGGAGAGACCAAGACAGCACAGTTTAGTCAGTCAGTCAAAATATCTTTATTTCGGCCATACAAGCCATAAAAGCACATAAAATAAGACAATACATTATAACAAATATAAGCACATCATCGAAAGGACCATGGGCCAGATGTAGGTAAATTCAATTTAGCGAGTCCTTAATAGCGATTTTTACCTAATCGCTATTAAGGACTCGCTAAATTGAATGTAGGTAGGAATCGCAAAAATATTTGCGATTCCTTAATATTCCTTAATTGCGAATCGCAAATTGAGATTCGAAATCAAGGAATACCATCCCATTCATTCCTTTGGGCCAAGAGGCCCATAGAAATTAATAGGATTTGTGCCCGCAATTTGAGAGTAACCAAGAGGCACTCGCAAATTCCGGGCGCAATTTCAAGGGTGCAAGGGTTCCAAAAGGACACCCTGTTTCACCCCTGAAATGTGCATGTGTGCACATGTGGCGCACATACATGCCCTAAGGGCATGAATGTGTGCCACATGGCACTTTTAAAAAAGCAAAAAAGTGTTTTTTTTAAAAAAGGAAATCGCTAATTACCACCAACTTGAAGTTGGTGGTAATTAGCGATTCCTTAAGGCCAAAGTGCACTTTCTTTTGTGCTACTTACATTACATTTAAGGAATCGCTATTGCGATTCCTTGCATGCAATCGCAAAATAAGAAATCGCAATTTTTGCGATTCCCTATTTTGCGAGTAGGTTTAATCTTACCTACATTGCTCAAAGCCAAATTGCGATTGCAGAGGCTGAAATTCTGAGAATTTCGGCGTTTGCGGTCGCTATTTGGCTTCCTACATCTGGCCCTATGTATTTTAATTATAAAAACCACTGTAAATGTAGATTCATGACTATATTTTTAAGTTAACTCCCCCAGACCTACTCAATGTTCTGTGGAGTGGATTGTGCAGTATACATAGGGTACGAGTCTTCTGCATTAGCTGCACAGTGGGGAGCAATTACAAGTGCGGTAAACAAGAAACTATTTCTTTAAAAATTGAAACACCTAAATAATATATATTATAAAATTGTGGTCGTATCTAAAGTACTAAAAAATGATGAGTGTGCAAATTTTGAGGTAGATAAAATTCTAAACGTTTAAAACACCTTAATAATAAGTCATTTGCAAAAAGGGGTAAAAATACAGTACAATGATTACATTCAGTCATTATTCTAAGGAGAAAGATGCGTAACATAGCGTACCGGGTGAATAATATAAGACTAGGAATTTCCTGTGGGTACTTTCTTTAGAATAACTCTACGAATGCACCACATAGAATAAAGAGATGGAGAACACAATAGGCGTATCAGTATCATACTTGAAAAGCCCAAACACCTCAAAACAATGTCTAGTCCCCATGTTCCTACACAGTTGTAGCAACCACCGAGACCATGGCTTCCTATAGGCGGGGCAGAAGAAAAGAACGTACATTTCGGTTTCCTCTACCTGCTCACACCCAGGGCAATCTAGAGTGTGGGTGCCCTGCCACTTATAAGTAAATGTTCGAAGTGGGAGCACCCCATGTCTAAATTGGAGAAAAAGCTTCTTTGCTAGAAGCGGTTGAATGTTATCTAGTGCCAATTCTAGCCTATATTGCTGTTTTATTTCCATAAACCTAGAAGTTATGCACCCAAGCTTAGTCCCCCGCCATAGTTGAGCCAGTTTGTGTTCTTTGTGGGTCTCGAGGAGTGCCTTTTTGGAGATCATAGGACAGATTTCATCAGTAGAGGTCCACATGTTTACCCTCCCCAAAGCCTGGCAAATATTCCTAATATGGCCAAGCCAGGGGAGTTTCCCCGCGCCTTGTAAACTCATAACATCCTTCAGCTCTTCTTTGTAAACGGCTAGTTCGGGAGTGCTCCAAAGGCGTTGCCAATATAGGAGGGGTCTGGAAGAGACCACATCTGCTATAGGACTGATCCCTATGTCCATTCTGAGTGGTGTTAAAGGAGAATTTATGGGAAGGCCCAGCAGTTGCCTCAGAAATGAATTCTCTGTCAATGATAAAGAGGTAGATGGACAATGGCCCCATAGTTCTACTCCGTACAGGGTCGCACCCCTTGCCTGTACCTTGTAAACTTCTGCTGCAGGGCCTACCACTTTATGTGTGCAACTCTTGTAAACCTTAATAATACCTCCCGTAGACTGGGTCAGTTTTAGGCTAACTTTCTTTATTTGTGTACCCATTCCATCTTTTCTGTTAGTATAATCCCTGAGTATACAAAAATAGGCACCCTCTTTAGGGTCCTTCCATCTAGTCGGGCGATTTGGGCAGTTAGTGGTGTTCGCGTTAAAAACCATGTACTTTGTTGTAAGTTGATCTCTAATCACCTGCTTCTACAGAAGGCGCTAAATGCGTCAAGAACCCTTTGCATGCCCATAGTGGATTTAGAAAGTAGGAGCGTATCGTCCGCAAACATAAGTGCAGGTATTTTGCGATTCGCTAACCTTGGGGCATCAATATCTTTCCCAGCCAACAGGGATTCTATTAGGCCATTTATAAAAAGGGAAAAGAGTGTCGGTGCCAGAACACATCCTTGGAGTACCCCTTTCTCTACAGGGATGCGGGCCGAGAGTTCACTATTTTTGCCGTATCTTATTTGTCCATAATTATCTTGGTGAAGGTGTTTCAACTGATAGCAGAGATACTCTGGCACTCCCATGTTCTGAAGTATACCCCACAATTGATCCCTCTGGACTATATCAAATGCGGATTTAACATCCCCAAATGTGAGATAGAAGCTGCCACCATCTAAGATCACAATTTTCCAATGGATAAATTGTAATCTGAAGATCTGGTCAATGGTAGAGGTCTTATCACTATACCCTGCTTGTAGGGGTGTTAATACATTGCTCTCTTCTATCCAAGATTGCAGACGCCCCAGAAGTACGCATGCAAATATTTTTTGACTGACATCTAAAAGACTTATGGGGCGATAATTGGCTGGATTAAGCGGTGAACCCTTTTTATAAATTGGGATAATTTCTGCCCCAGCCCAAGTCGAAGGAAGCACCATGCCCTGCAAAACGGCATTGAAAAGGGACTGTAGGCAGGGAGCCCAAATTGAGGGCTCGAAGCGAAAAAGGTCACCAGGAATGTTGTCCAGCCCTGGTGCCTTAGCTGGTAGTAACTTGCCAGTGCCTTCATGATCTCCTTCAGTGAGCAGAGAGGCGCATCTTGTTGGGGCAGCTCCGTATAGATAGAGGGCGTTTCCACCCGGCCAACTTCCTCAGTGGTCCTAGTATATAAAGATTTAAAATGGACTCTCCAAACTTCCTCCCCTACATTTGGCACAATGGCCAATTTGTCTACAGATGTGCCTGTATTAATTAGATTCCAAAAGGCCCTCATGTTGTGATTGTCTAGTGTAATTTTAATAGCGTCCCATTTATCACTTTTACCAGTTGCTTTTAGCATTAGCGACAGCATTTTTAAAGATTGCCCTGGCTTCCTTAATTTGTAGCCTATCATTAGTTCTAATGGAAACTAAGAGGGCTGACTTGGCTGCCTTACAGTGTTCATTGAACCATGGGTGCCTTGGTTTGGAATTCAGCCTAGTCCTTTTGCTTTTATAAAAAACAGGTTCCAGGACAGAGAGCAAATTGTGATGGTTATTTGCAATTCTAATTTGGGAAGTTGAAGTACCACTGGTCGCAGAAAGTTGGAACGCAGCCTCAAGAATAGGGACAATTTGTTGGTATAGGAAGGCCACTTTATCCTGTAATTGAGCAAGTTCCCCCCATCGTACTCTTCTCCTTCCATTAGCCAATAATAGGCGAGGATCAGATTTTGTTGATATGGTATGAGGACCTTCAACAAATGGCGAGATTACTTCTAAGGCCAGAGCATTGTGATCACTCTCGTATTGGGGGTTGACCTTAAAATCGAGGACCTTGTGCCAAGATCTAATGTCTACGAAAATGTAATCTATAATCGATGCCTGACCAGGTCTATTAAAGGTAAAATTTCTGGGGCTATTAGATACTGATCAACCGTTACAGGCTGTCAATGAATGGCTCAGTACAAGTGCTTGCAATTGTTAAATCAATGGAGTCCATGCCCGTGTTGGTGGGATATTGGGATCTGGAATTGCCAGACAGAGTTCTCCTCACCTGTGATACTTATAGACAGGCCGCTCAGGGGTTCAAATTGACAGTTAAAATCCCCACCTATGATGACCCAATAATTATCCGGAATGGTTGGGAGAAAAGAGGTCAAGAGGTCAAGTGTGGGGGAAACTTGCCCCTGGCAAACCAGCCGTGAGTAGACATTAATTAATGCAATCCTGATTGTGGTAGGAAAAGACAGGAAGACACATAGAATATCAGGTGAAGAGGTCTCTATCTGTTTAACCTCACAACCGAGGTGCACGCCGACCCAGGTGCACAAGCCCCCATAAGGTCTGTCCTGGACTGCTGGAATGCTCTGCGACACAAAGCCCACTCTATGTGTGGCTGCCCTGGCCCATGTTTCCTGGAACATACATAACTCATGTTGTTCTATGAACAACCCCCAATATGGACGGTTCAGTTTCGAAGTGAGTCCTGCTAGGTTCCAGGATAGTATCTGCATGCTTGATGGTGCTACTTCATTAATTGTAGGAGTCTGGGGAGGGGGGCTTGCCCTTGATTGGGCCTGATGTAGATCTTTAGGCCCCGCCCTCTCCATCGAGCTGCATTCGTAAGCAAGGTTTGGGTTGCTAGTTAAAATAGGAGTAGAATCTGTCGGGCTACCCGCAAAGACCAGCTCATTATCTCTTTTCTGGTTACCATGGCCACCCTTTAACGCTGGCACAGCCAGATTCAATGTTCTCATTCTAGGCTCATAATTCCGACTAAAACTTTGGTAGGAGGGCCTAGTACACGTTAGTCAATCTACCAAGTTTAGTGGGCTGAATCTATTGGCGACGGGGAGGTTGAATAGAAGTGGTCTGGGCTGGTCCTGAATTAGTTGGATCAAAGGTCTACTCTGATTACTCGTTCCCCAGTCATTGGGCAATCTTCCCAGTTTACGCGGCATAAGCCTTGTAGGGAAAAAATATCCCAGAGGGAAAGAAATGGTGCCCCCACCCTCCATCTGATAGCCACAAACTAGAATATATTGCACAACCCGGGTATCCCTAAAATTAATCACTATACAGTCCCCAGCTAGATCCTTTGGCCTCCACCCCAGCCAGCTTACCCTACGCGTGAAAATGATTTTGTCTGCGTCTTTGTAGAGGAAAAGTCTGTATTTGGCCAACCAGTAAGTACACCTATTTTTGAACTCAGAATGGGATTCCCTACACCCCCTTTCCAGCTCAGGTACTCCTGAAAGCACAATAACATATGGGGTAGAGGCCGGGGGTAGATTTATACATGGTAATGCAGTCTATGTTTCCATAACTTTAGTAGGTGGTGCAGTCTTTGCACGGGCCTCTTGGATTGTGCTGGATTGCTGTATGTTAGATGGACACAGTGTAGGTGGTGGTGACCTAATAATAGGTTCGGAGGGTGGGCATTGAAGGAGCCTCTGGTGAAGGATATCTGAGTCCAAACTCTGTGAAGGGGATGATCTCAGTCAAGGGGCTGCATCCCCATGGTTGGGTGTGTTGGACCTGACAGGGGCAGTCAATGAATCTAGTGCTGGTAAGGCTCCCTTATTAGGGAGCGAGACCAGCTCTTTAACTAGGGATTTCATTGTCTCAACCCCCTTTAAAGTTGACTCTGCAATACCCACCCAATTGTCCACCAATGACGATAGTCTGTCAATTCGATCCATTAATATATTAAGTTCATCCTTTACGACAGATCTAAAATGCGCTTTAAGGTCCACCACCAAATTTGTCACCCACAGTGGTTGCTCTATGATCCTCTCTGATGTGTCCCCGATTGCTGTTTCCCCCAGGTCTCCATTTGTTAGTGGGTCCGTTGCTTGTTTATTACGCTTGGCTCCCACATTTGAAATGGATTTGTGTTTCACCCCTTTCTTCTTTCCACTGCTCCCCGGAAGGGTCTTAGCAGTGTGACCCACTCTCGTCTGTGCGCGTGTCCTTGGGAGCTCTGGATCTAAGGCCATGGTTTGTGTTAGGGGTAAAAGTGGGGGTCGCAAGTGATCAGTGTTAATGAGAGGCACCGCTCAGTGCGCTCGATTTCCGTGGAAACAGCTCCAATTGCCCTTTGTAATATTTTTGTCAATTGCTGTGGGTTGTGATGGAGGGACAATTTACTGGCTGGTAGAGTCTTTCACTACAGGGGTGCATTTACCCATAACGGTTTGTTGGGTGCGCCTTAACAATACAATAGCTCCTTGATAGTCCTGGGAAGCAGGCAAGCACAGATCAGTTATATATGGCACTAACCTTGAGTTGAGTGACCGCTTACTTGATGTTCCAAAAAACCATCATCCATGGTCAGAAGCAAAGGGGGTGGCCCAGCCCAGTCTCCTCCAGTCTCTGATGGGCGCAGACCGGTCCGCCCTTGGCCAGGGCACACCCGCGCGCGTCCCGTGCTGCGGGAGCCCGTGTTTGGATTTAAGAATGTCCAGGCGTTTTGATTGGCTGAGGACAAGTGAGGGGCTGAAGGCGACTCCTGCAGCGACGCTTAGTGGATCTTTCGGTGCCCCCACCACATGAGACAACAATGGACGGAGCTGCTGAATGTGGAACCCACGCTGCGGGAGCCCACGTTTGGATTCAAGCACCTCCAGGCACTTTGATTGGCTGAGGACAAGTGGGCAGCTGAAGGCGAATCCTGCCGCAACGCTTTGTGGATCTTGCGGTGCCCTCACCACACAAGACAACAATGGCCAGAGCTGCTGAATGCGGTGTAGTATAGTTCCAATAGTACCCTTCATTCAGGAACTACGCATTTGCGGATAACATAAACTGTGGGTCTGGTGGCAGACTGATTCCGTACAACCCCGCTGAATATGTTAGCCTGTTTTCGCATTAGCTAGCTCGTCGTGCCACTAGAATCTCCTGTTATCAGAGAGATTCGTTTTTGCTACCTCAGAACACAATATCCTCAGACTCGTGGAAACAATAAACTACTTTTCACCCAGTCATTCGTGCTTGCTTGTTTTGCTCTCAGAGAGATACATAGAAGATACAGTTGGGCGTGTTTACAATAAGAATTTATTGTACCATTGTTCTTCTCATGTAAAACCAATGTGCTGCTACAACTGTAACACAGTAGCAGAGATATAGATCCAGCAGTACAGTGAATAAAAAGGAATAGTATTGTTCTACCATTTTGCAATAGTCCCGAACATATAAATGAATATGAAATGCATTTATAAAATAAAGTGCGTACTCCTAAGATGCCTGACTAGATGTACCCAAGTGTACCTAGCATGTGAATAGGTGCGAAAGAGCTAATAAGTCTGAGAGCCTAATAGCCTAAGAGCCAAGAATGCCACTAGGATTTAGTCGTACTTCCATACTTGAATAGTGAGAGTGTTGGACTTCGTCCTGGATTTGAGTTAGAAACCCCGTCAGGGATAGTTAGACCACTGTCAGCTGGAGCGATGGCATGCCGGAGCCGCAGCGTCTCTGGTCAGTGTGTCGGCCTTGAAGTCTCGGTTCCCTCCTGCCTACTAATAGCAAGAGGTATTTATACAGTTTATGTGCGTATGTTACCCATTGTTCAGTATGATTATTACGTTGGGGATTAAACCTTTGTACGTCGATAGGAGAGGTGTAGCATGTCCCCCTGGAGAGTGTACTCATAAATTATTCATATGTGCTAAGGATGACGTCTTAGCAATATCGATCTGGCAGAACCCACCCTCGTCATAGAACTAGGTGAAAGGTTTAGTCCTTAAAAGGCGACAGTCCTTATAAGGCGTTCAGTCCCAATAAGGTATTCTGTCCTTATTTGGAGTTATGTCCTTATAAGGCTCGTTCATATGAAATGAAGGGGAGATGATGTAGGGAAAGAGTACGATGTTCTCTAAACCTATATTAGGGTACCGATATGAAATATAACACCCACTCCTCCTTATACTTAACAATAATAATACACATTTCGAGATACACAGTTATAACGGTGTCAGTGCATAATATTATCAAGAGTCATTTAAAATGTTTCCAAAAAGCGTTAAAAATTCATTTAAAAGCAGTTTAAAAAAAGAGGAAAAAATGTTCTTCGGTAATGTTTGATATTGTTGTAAAGTTCCGCCAATCACAGTTCTAAACGAGTTCGATCACACAAGTTGAACTACTGCAAACGTACTCAGAAGACCATGCTTATCGAAAGTTTCAATATGAAAAAAGTTATTTGAAAAGGGGGGAAGAAAGTTTCTGAATTCATTCCCAGCACATGGTGAGCCAGATTTAGATTAGAAGTCTTGGCTGGGAGACATAACATTATCACTGTCTGCTACAGCAGGGGACAAACACTGCAATACCTTGTATAGCACGTCAAGTGTGCATAGATGAAAATCCTCACTGCCAACAGTTGTTGTGGAGGCAGCCGGTGCTGAATTCGATACCTCAGTGCCAATGCTGGAGCTGAAATTCAATTCAGTTGTGAAAGGCACCTGCGCTTTCTCAAGGAAGGCTTGCGTCAAGATGGGAAAATGCTGGGGACAGAGTCGTGCATGCGACCACAAGGGCTCCAGCCTGGAGTCTAAGTCCGCTGGCGTCTCCGTGTCAGGTGTCAGACGGATGTTCAACTCGCATTCTCCTCCGCAGAACAGGCATCGGAAGACAGGTACGATGCAGTCCTCAAAAACTGGTCTGAAGGATAGGAACCAAGAAGCACTTAGTTATCGTAGGCAAGGTGCACCCAGATGCTGTACCATGCTCTCACAGTAATATCTCTCCAGGAGAGCTTTTGCAATCTCGCTGGCGGATGGTCCGTCCATCACGCAGCAGGTAGACGATAATCAGGATTCCAGCTACAGCGAGCAGTATCAGAGGTAGACCCCCGAAAATACTTCCAAACACGGAGTGTATGAAGTTAGGCATAACTCCGAGGATAGCCTGGAAAGTGATAAGGAATCCATACCCTATGGTCTTAAATAGGTGTATAATGCCACTCGTATCAGACATGTTAAAGATACGTCCCACCATTTCTACGAAATGTAGGGGGCAGTTTGTTTGAATTAGCGCCTGTATCTCCGTCGAGGTCCTTCCAACTTGAAGTTCAAAGGTTCCTTGAGCGGAGGTCAGTGGCACGGTTTTCTGTAAACGCATGGCTTTCATTGTGCTCAAAGCATCAAACTGTATCAACGAAACATTCAGTGACGGCCATACTAGCGCCTCCCTGACTGTATTTGTCGGAGTAAACAATACTTGCATACAGCAAGTAACCCTGGTGTTCACGGTGACCAGATATGCAATGCCTGGAAGCATGCCACAACAACCTTGATCTTCAGTATCAAGTAACTCCCATTTGAAAGTAACTCAAACACTGGCGATATTACGGCAGCTGGTGTTCCTTTCATGTGGCAAGACAGACTTGAAACTGAACCATTACAGGCTCCGTGCAAAACGATATCTTGGCACATGAGAGAACCGCTTAAAGTGCTCTTGCAGTTGGTACCACTGAGAAACACTTCTCGATCCCCACTCCGGCATCGAAATCTATATGGTAAATCCCAGATTATTAGGAGGGAGAAGAAATGTTCAAGTGACTAATGATACCGCACAGATGTAATAAGAGTGAAGTCCTCTTCCTAATAGTTAGATATAATGGTAATGTTAAGAGCAGTACTGATCACTGTACACCCGCAGGCGCGTGTGTCTATGTCAGACATGGAAATGATGGGGAGTGATGAGTTGACTGTACACTAACCGAATAGGTAAATTGGAGCAGTATGAAAGCGTGGAAGTACAATGTACCTCCAAGGTAAAGCCCAGTTACAAGATACGTTACACCAAAAGCGGATCTAGAGTATGATGGTAAGATCGCTGAGTTGGGACCCCTCATTAAGGCATATACTGTAGGTTGCACTGCATTTCTAACCCCTTACAATCAATACAAAAACAGCTTATGAGCTCTCCATACTATCACACTTTTTTCACTGTACTAAACGCTAAGCGGCACAATATGAGCTCACCTGTGATCATCAAACACAATACCAAAACACTTTTAAGAGAGGCCACGCAATTCGAACCAAGCACAAACCATCTGCAAAGCGCTTTGGCACCTCATCAGGAGCATTAAGCACTATATAAATGCACCTATTATACAATATTGAATATGTTTCTTGTGGAAGCTTCTGTGGTTCCTTCTATCTGAAAATTTTTATTTTGGGGAATTATCACAATTGTACTTCTTTACTCCAGCCAGCTAGAGGCCACAGTCGAACTAAGGGGCATATTATCAAGGACGGCGTTAAAATTATCGCCGGTTTAGCGGCAGAAAACTGCCACTAAAGCGGCGTTAAAGGGCTTGATAATATGCTGCAGAGAATTCCCATAGAAGCCCATGTTCTGGTGTGAACATGGGCTTCTATTGGAATTCTCAAGGGTATATTATCAAGCCCATTATCGCCGCTTTAGCTGCAGTTTTCTGCTGCTAAACCGGCGATAATGTTTAACGCCATCCTTGATAATATGCCCCTAAATACCACATATTTTTAGCAAAGCAATGAATTGCAGTATTACAAGTATA